>NC_089907.1:0-1269656 GCF_040182565.1 Anser cygnoides
TGCATCCCCAGTGGTGCCAGTGCACTCTCTAGACTCACTGCAGTGCATCCCCAGTGGTGCCAGTGCACTCTCTGGACTCACTGCACTGCATCCCCAGTGGTGCCAGTGCACTCTCTGGACTCACTGCACTGCATCCCCAGTGGTGCCAGTGCACTCTCTGGACTCACTGCAGTGCATCCCCAGTGGTGACAGTGCACTCTCTGGACTCACTGCACTGCATCACCATTGGTGCCAGGGCACTCTCCGGACTCACAGCACTGCATCCCCAGTGGTGCCAGTGCACTCTCTGGAGCCACTGCAGTGCATCCCCATTGGTGCCAGTGCACTCTCTGGACTCACTGCAGTGCATCCCCAGTGGTGCCAGTGCACTGTCTGGACTCACTGCAGTGCATCCCCAGTGGTGCCAGTGCACTCTCTGGACTCACTGCACTGCATCACCTTTGGTGCCAGGGCACTCTCTGGACTCACTGCAGTGCATCCCCAGTGGTGCCAGTGCACTCTCTGGACTCACTGCAGTGCATCCCCAGTGGTGCCAGTGCACTCTCTGGACTCACTGCACTGCATCCCCAGTGGTGCCAGTGCACTCTCTAGACTCACCGCAGTGCATCCCCAGTGGTGCCAGTGCACTCTCTGGACTCACTGCACTGCATCCCCAGTCATGCCAGTGCACTCTCTAGAGTCACTGCAGTGCATCCCCAGTGGTGCCAGTGCACTCTGTGGACTCACTGCACCGCATCCCCAGTGGTGCCAGTGCACTCTCTGGACTCACTGCACTGCATCCCCAGTGGTGCCAGTGCACTCTGTGGACTCACTGTACTGCATCCCCAGTGGTGCCAGTGCACTCTCTGGACTCACTGCAGTGCATCCCCAGTGGTGCCAGTGCACTCTCTGGACTCACTGCACTGCATCTCCAGTGGTGCCAGTGCACTCTCTGGACTCACTGCAGTGCATCCCCAGTGGTGCCAGTGCACTCTCTGGACTCACTGCAGTGCATCCCCAGTGGTGCCAGTGCACTCTCTGGACTCACTGCACTGCATCAACATTGGTGCCAGGGAACTCTCCGGACTCACTGCAGTGCATCCGCAGTGGTGCCAGTGCACTCTTTCGAGTCACTGCACTGCATCCCCATTACTGCCAGTGCATTCTATGGACTCACTGCAGTGCATCCCCAGTGGTGCCAGTGCACTCTCTGGACTCACTGCAGTGCATCCCCAGTGGTGCCAGTGCACTCTCGGGACTCACTGCACTGCATCGCCAGTGGTGACACTGCACTCTCTGGACTCACTGCACTGCATCCCCACTGGTGCCAGTGCACTCTCTGGAGTCACTGCAGTGCATCCCCAGTGGTGCCAGTGCACTCTGTGGACTCACTGTACTGCATCCTCAGTGGTGCCAGTGCACTCTCTAGAGTCACTGCAGTGCATCCCAGTGGTGCCAGTGCCCTCTCTGCACTCACTGCACTGCATCCCCAGTGGTGCCAGTGCACTCTCTGGACTCACTGCAGTGCATTCCCCGTGGTGCCAGTGCACTCTCTGGACTCACTGCACCGCATCCCCAGTGGTGCCAGTGCACTCTCTGGACTCACTGCAGTGCATCCCCAGTGGTGCCAATGCACTCTCTGGAGTCACTGCAGTGCATCCCCATTGGTGCCAGTGCACTCTCTGGACACACTGCAGTGCATCCCCAGTGGTGCCAGTGCACTCTCTGGACTCACTGCAGTGCATTCCCAGTGGTGCCAGTGCACTCTCTGGACTCACTGCAGTGCATCCCCAGTGGTGCCAGTGCACTCTCTGGACTCACTGCAGTGCATCCCCAGTGGTGCCAGTGCACTCTCTGGACTCACTGCAGTGCATCCCCAGTGGTGCCAGTGCACTCTCTGGACTCACTGCACTGCATCCCCAGTGGTGCCACTGCACTCTCTGGACTCACTGCACTGCATCCCCAGTGGTGCCAGTGCACTCTCTGGTCTCACTGCACTGCATCCCCAGTGGTGCCAGTGCACTCTCTAGAGTAACTGCAGTGCATCCCCAGTGGTGCCAGTGCACTCTCTGGACTCACTGCAGTGCATCACCAGTGTGGCCAGTGCACTCTCTGGACTCACTGCAGTGCATCCCCAGTGGTGACAGTGCACTCTCTGGACTCACTGCACTGCATCACCATTGGTGCCAGGGCACTCTCCGGACTCACAGCACTGCATCCCCAGTGGTGCCAGTGCACTCTCTGGAGCCACTGCAGTGCATCCCCATTGGTGCCAGTGCACTCTCTGGACTCACTGCAGTGCGTCCCCAGTGGTGCCAGTGCACTGTCTGGACTCACTGCAGTGCATCCCCAGTGGTGCCAGTGCACTCTCTGGACTCACTGCACCGCATCACCTTTGGTGCCAGGGCACTCTCCGGACTCACTGCAGTGCATCCCCAGTGGTGCCAGTGCACTCTTTCGAGTCATTGCACTGCATCCCCATTACTGCCAGTGCATTCTCTGGACTCACTGCAGTGCATCCCCAGTGGTGCCAGTGCACTCTCTGGAGTCACTGCAGTGCATTCCCCGTGGTGCCAGTGCACTCTCTGGACTCACTGCACTGCATCCCCAGTGGTGCCAGTGCACTCTCTGGAGTCACTGCACTGCATCCCCAGTGGTGCCAGTGCACTCTGTGGACTCACTGTACTGCATCCCCAGTGGTGCCAGTGCACTCTCTGCACTCACTGCAGTGCATCCCCAGTGGTGCCAGTGCCCTCTCTGCACTCACTGCACTGCATCCCCAGTGGTGCCAGTGCACTCTCTGGAGTCACTGCAGTGCATTCCCCGTGGTGCCAGTGCACTCTCTGGACTCACTGCACTGCATCCCCAGTGGTGCCAGTGCACTCTCTGGACTCACTGCAGTGCATCCCCAGTGGTGCCAGTGCACTCTCTGGACTCACTGCACTGCATCCCCAGTGGTGCCAGTGCACTCTCTAGAGTCACTGCAGTGCATCCCCCGTGGTGCCACTGCACTCTCTGGACTCACCGCACTGCATCACCAGTGGTGCCAGTGCACTCTCTAGAGTCACTGCAGTGCATCCCCAGTTGTGCCAGTGCACTCTCTGGACTCACTGTACTGCATCCCCAGTGGTGCCAGTGCACTCTCAACACTCACTGCAGTGCATCCCCAGTGGTGCCAGTGCACTCTCTGGACTCACTGCACCGCATCCCCAGTGGTGCCAGTGCACTCTCTGGACTCACTGCAGTGCATCCCCAGTGGTGCCAGTGCACTCTCTGGACTCACTGCACTGCATCCCCAGTGGTGCCAGTGCACTCTCTGGACTCACTGCAGTGCATCCCCATTGGTGCCAGTGCATTCTCTGGACTCACTGCAGTGCATCCCCAGTAGTGCCAGTGCACTCTCTAGACTCACTGCACTGCATCACCAGTGGTGCCAGTGCACTCTCTGGAGTCACTGCAGTGCATCCCCACTGGTGCCAGTGCACTCTGTGGACTCACTGCGCTGCATCCCCAGTGGGCAAGTACACTCTCTGGACTCACTGCACTGCATCCCCAGTGGTGCCAGTGCCCTCTCTGCACTCACTGCACTGCATCCCCAGTGTTGCCAGTGCTCTCTCTGGACTCACTGCAGTGCATTCCATGTGGTGCCAGTGCACTCTCTGCACTCACTGCACTGCATCCCCAGTGGTGCCAGTGCACTCTCTGGAGTTACTGCACTGCATCCCCAGTGGTGCCAGTGCACTCTTTGGACTCACTGCACTGCATAGCCAGTGGTGCCAGTGCACTCTCTAGAGTCACTGCAGTGCATCCCCAGTGGTGCCAGTGCACTCTATGGACTCACTGCACTGCATCCCCAGTGCTGCCAGTGCCCTCTCTGGAGTCACTGCAGTGCATCCCCAGTGGTACCAGTGTACTCTCTGCACTCACTGCAGTGCATCCCCAGTGGTGCCAATGCACTCTGTGTACTCACTGCACTGCATCCCCAGTGGTGCCAGTGCACTCTCTAGAGTCACTGCAGTGCATCCCCAGTGGTGCCAGTGCACTCTCTGGACTCACTGCACTGCATCACCAGTGGTGCCAGTGCACTCTCTGGAGTCACTGCAGTGCATCCCCAGTGGTGCCAGTGCACTCTCTAGAGTCATTGCAGTGCATCCCCAGTGGTGCCAGTGCACTCTCTGGACTCACTGCACTGCATCCCCACTGGTGCCAGTGCACTCTCTGCAGTCACTGCAGTGCATCCCCAGTGGTGCCAGTGCCCTCTCTAGAGTCACTGCAGTGCATCCCCAGTGGTGCCTGTGCAGTCTCTGGACTCGCGGCACTGCATCCCCAGTGGTGCCAGTGCACTCTCTGCAGTCACTTTAGTGCATCCCCAGTGTTGCCGGGGCACTCTCTGGACTCACGGCACCGCATCCCCAGTGGTGCCAGTGCACTCTGTGGACTCACTGTACTATATCCCCAGTGGTGCCAGTGCACTCTGTGGACTCACTGTACTGCATCCCCAGTGGTGCCAGTGCACTCTCTGGACTCACTGCACTGCATCCCCAGAGGTGCCAGTGCACTCTCTGGACTCACTGCACTGCATCCCCAGTGGTGCCAGTGCACTTTCTGGACTCACTGCAGTGCATCCCCAGTGGTGCCAGAGCACTCTCTGGACTCACTGCAGTGCATCCCCAGTGGTGCCAGTGCACTCTCTGGACTCACTGCAGTGCATCCCCAGTGGTGCCAGAGCACTCTCTGGACTCACTGCAGTGCATCCCCAGTGGTGCCAGTGCACTCTCTGGACTCACTGCAGTGCATCCCCAGTGGTGCCAGTGCACTCTCTGGACTCACTGCACCGCATCCCCAGTGGTGCCAGTGCACTCTCTGGACTCACTGCACTGCATCCCCAGTGGTGCCAGTGCACTCTCTAGAGTCACTGCAGTGCATCCCCATTGGTGCCAGTGCACTCTCTGGACTCATTGCACCGCATCCCCAGTGGTGCCAGTGCACTCTCTGGACTCACTGCACTGCATCCCCAGAGGTGCCAGTGCACTCTCTGGACTCACTGCACTGCATCCCCAGTGGTGCCAGTGCACTTTCTGGACTCACTGCACTGCATCCCCATTGGTGCCAGTGCACTCTCTGGACTCACTGCAGTGCATCCCCAGTGGTGCCAGTGCACTCTCTGGACTCACTGCAGTGCATCCCCAGTGGTGCCAGTGCACTCTCTGGACTCACTGCACTGCATCCCCAGTGGTGCCAGTGCACTCTCTAGAGTCACTGCAGTGCATCCCCATTGGTGCCAGTGCACTCTCTGGACTCACTGCACCGCATCCCCAGTGGTGCCAGTGCACTCTCTGGACTCACTGCACTGCATCCCCAGAGGTGCCAGTGCACTCTCTGGACTCACTGCACTGCATCCCCAGTGGTGCCAGTGCACTCTCTGGACTCACTGCACTGCATCCCCATTGGTGCCAGTGCACTCTCTGGACTCACTGCAGTGCATCCCCAGTGGTGCCAGTGCACTCTCTGGACTCACTGCACTGCATCCCCAGTGGTGCCAGTGCACTCTCTGGACTCACTGCAGTGCATCCCCAGTGGTGCCAGTGTACTCTCTGCACTCACTGCAGTGCATCCCCAGTGGTGCCAATGCACTCTGTGTACTCACTGCACTGCATCCCCAGTGGTGCCAGTGCACTTTCTGGACTCACTGCACTGCATCCCCATTGGTGCCAGTGCACTCTCTGGACTCACTGCAGTGCATCCCCAGTGGTGCCAGTGCACTCTCTGGACTCACTGCACTGCATCCCCAGTGGTGCCAGTGCACTCTCTGGACTCACTGCACTGCATCACCAGTGGGGCCAGTACACTCTCTGGACTCACTGCACTGCATCCCCATTGGTGCCAGTGCCCTCTCTGCACTCACTGCACTGCATCCCCACTGGTGCCAGTGCACTCTCTGGACTCACTGCAGTGCATTCCCCGTGGTGCCAGTGCACTCTCTGCACTCACTGCACTGCATCCCCAGTGGTGCCAGTGCAATCTCTGGACTCACTTCACTGCATCCCCAGTGGTGCCAGTGCACTCTCTAGAGTCACTGCAGTGCATCCCAAGTGGTGCCAGTGCACTCTCAGGACTCACTGCACTGCATCCCCAGTGCTGCCATTGCACTCTCTGGACTCACTGCACTGCATCCCCAGTGGTGCCAGTGCACTCTCTGGACTCACTGCACTGAATGAACAATGGTGCCAGTGCTCTATCTGGAGTCACTGCAGTGCATCCCCAGTGGTGCCAGTGCACTCCCTGCACTCACTGCACTGCATCCCCAGTGGTGCCAGTGTACTCTCTGCACTCACTGCAGTGCGTCCCCAGTGGTGCCATTGCACTCTGTGGACTCACTGCAGTGCATCCCCATTGGTGCCAGTGCACTCTCTGGACTCACTGCAGTGCATCCCCATTGGTGCCAGTGCACTCTCTGGACTCACTGCACTGCATCCCCAGTGCTGCCAGTGTCCTCTCTGGAGTCACTGCAGTGTATCCCCAGTGGTGACAGTGCACTCCCTGCACTGCACTGCCCACAGTACTGCATGCATCCCCAGTGGTGCCATTGTACTCTCTGCACTCACTGCAGTGCATCCCCAGTGGTGCCAGTGCACTCTCTGGACTCACTGTACTACATCCCCAGTGGTGCCAGTGCACTCTCTGGACTCACTGCACTGCATCCCCAGTGGTGCCAGTGCACTCTCTGGACTCACCGCAGTGCTAAGGCACCACTGGGGATGGAGTGCAGTGAGTCCAGAGACTGCACTGGCACCACTGGGGATGCAGTGCAGTGAGTCCAGAGAGTGCACTGGCACCACTGGGGATTCACTGCAGTGAGTCCAGAGAGTCCACTGGCCCGACTGGCTATGCACTGCAGTGAGTCCAGAGAGTTCACTGGCACCTCAGGACCTGCACTGCAGTGAGTCTAGAGAGTGCACTGGCCCCACTGGGGATGCACTGCATTGAGTTAAGAGAGTGCACTGGCACCACTGGGGATGCACTGCAATGAGTCCAGAGAGTGCACTGGCACCACTGGGGATGCAGTGGAGTGACAGTGTTGCCAGTGCAGTGGTGCCAGTGAACTCTCTGCAGTCACTTTAGTGCATCCCCAGTGTTGCCGGGGCACTCTCTGGAGTCACTGCAGTGCATCCCCAGTGGTGCCAGTGCACTCTCTGGACTCACTGCACTGCATCCCCATTGCTGCCAGTGCACTCTCTAGAGTCACTGCAGTGCATCCCCAGTGGTGCCAGTACACTCTCTGGACTCACTGCACTGCATCCCCAGTTGTGCCAGTGGACTATCTGGACTCACTGCACTGCATCCCCAGTGGTGCATGTGCACTCTCTGGACTCACTGCACTGCATCCCCAGTGGTGCCAGTGCACTCTCAGGACTCACTGCACTGCATCCCCAGTGGTGCCAGTTGACTCTTTGGACTCACTGCAGTGCATCCCCAGTGGTGCCAGTCCACTCTCTGGACTCACTGCACTGCTCCAGCCGCGGCAGCCGCTCCAGCCGCACCAGCCGCTCCAGCCGCGGTAGCCCCTCCAGCCGCGGCAGACGCTCTAGACGCTCCAGCCGCGGCAGCCGCTCCAGCCGCGGCAGCCGCTCCAGCCGCTCCAACCGCGGCAGCCGCTCCAGCCGCCGCAGCCGCTCCAGCCTCTCCATCCGCGGCAGCCGCTCCAACAGCGGCATCCGCTCCAGCCGCGGCAGCCGCTCCAGCCGCTCTAGCCGCGGCAGCCGCTCCAGCCGCTACCGAGTAGAGCGGCTGCCGCGGCTGGAGCGGCTGGAGCGGCTGGAGCGGTGCCGCGGCTGGAGCAGTGCAGTGAGTCCAGAGAGTGCTAAGGCACCAGTGGGGATGCAGTGCAGTGAGTCCAGAGACTGAACTGGCACTACTGGGGATGCAGTGCAGTGAGTCCAGAGAGTGCACTGGCACCACTGGGGATTCACTGCAGTGAGTCCAGAGAGTGCACTGGCACCACTGGCGATGCACTGCAGTGAGTCCAGAGAGTGCACTGGCACCTCAGGACCTGCACTGCAGTGAGTCCAGAGAGTGCACTGGCACCAATGGGGATGCACTGCAGTGAGTCCAGAGAGTGCACTGGCACCACTGGGGATGCACTGCAGTGAGTCCAGAGAGTGCACTGGCACCACTGCGGATGCACCCCGGTGATTCCGGAGAGTGCACTGGCACCACTGGGGATGCACCCCGGTGATTCCGGAGAGTGCACTGGCACCACTGGCGATGCACTGCAGTGAGTCCAGAGAGTGCACTGGCACCTCAGGACCTGCACTGCAGTGTGTCCAGAGAGTGCACTGGCACCAATGGGGATGCACTGCAGTGAGTCCAGAGAGTGCACTGGCACCACTGGGGATGCAGTGCAGTGAGTCCAGAGAATGCACTGGCTCCACTGGGGATGCAGTGCAGTGAGTCCAGAGACTGCACTTGCACCATTGGGGATGCATTGCACTGAGTCCAGAGAGTGCACTGGCACCACTGGGGATGCACTGCAGTGACTCCACAGAGTGCACTGGCACCAGAGGGGATACACTGCAGTGAGTCCAGAGAGTGCACTGGCACCACTGGGGATGCAGCGCAGTGAGTTCAGAGAGTGCACAGGCACCACTGGGGATGCTCTGCAGTGACTAGAGAGAGTGCACTGGCACTACTGGCGATGCTCTGCAGTGAGTCCAGAGAGTGCACTGGCACCACTGGGGATGCAGTGCAGTGAGTCCAGAGAGTGCACTGGCACCACTGGGGATGCACTGCAGTGAGTCCACAGACAGCACTGGCACCACTGGTGATGCAGTTAAGTGACTCCAGAGAGTGCACTGGCACACAGGGGATGCAATGCAGTGAGTCCAGAGAGTGCACTGGCACCACTGGGGATGCACTGCAGTGATTCCATAGAGTGCACTGGCACACTGGGGATGCAATGCAGTGAGTCCAGAGAGTGAACTGGCACCACTGGGATGCAGTGCAGTGAGTCCAGAGAGTACACTGGCACCACTGAGGATGCAGTGCAGTGAGTCCAGAGAGTGCACTTGCACCATTGGGGATGCATTGCACTGAGTCCAGAGAGTGCACTGGCACCACTGGGGATGCAGCGCAGTGAGTCCAGAGAGTGCACAGGCACCACTGGGGATGCAGCGCAGTGACTACAGAGAGTGCACTGGCACTACTGGCGATGCTCTGCAGTGAGTCCAGAGAGTGCACTGGCACCACTGGAGATGCACTGCAGTGAGTGCAGAGACTGCACTTGCACAACTGGGGATGCACTGCAGTGAGTCCAGAGACTGCACT
Organism: Anser cygnoides; assembly: GCF_040182565.1. Classification (NCBI taxonomy): domain Eukaryota; kingdom Metazoa; phylum Chordata; class Aves; order Anseriformes; family Anatidae; genus Anser; species Anser cygnoides. Next base: position 9,304 of record NC_089907.1, read on the forward strand.
GGCACCAATAGGGATGCAATGCAGTAAGTCCAGAGACTGCACAGGCAACTCTGGGGATACAGTGCAGTAGTCCAGAGTGCACTGGCACCAACGTGGATTCACTGCAGTGAGTCCAGAGAGTGCACTGGCACCACTGGGAATGCACTGCAGTGAGTCCAGAGAGTGCACAGGCACCACTGGGGATGCACTGCAGTGACTCTGGAGAGTGCACTGGCACCACTGGGGAAGCACTGCGGTGAGTCCACAGACAGCACTGGCACCACTGGTGATGCAGTTAAGTGACTCCAGAGAGTGCACTGGCACCACTGGGGATGCAGTGCAGTGATTCCATAGAGTGCACTGGCACACTGGGGATGCAATGCAGTGAGTCCAGAGAGTGCACTGGCACCACTGGGGATGCACTGCAGTGATTCCATAGAGTGCACTGGCACACTGGGGATGCAATGCAGTGAGTCCAGAGAGTGCACTGGCACCACTGGGGATGCACTGCAGTGACTCCAGAGAGTGCACTGGCACCACTGGGAATGCAGTGCAGTGAGTCCAGAGAGTGCACTGTCACCACTCGGGGATGCACTGCCGTGAGTCCAGAGAGTCCACTGGCCCCACTGGGGATGCAATGCAGTGAGTCCAGAGAGTGCACTGGCACCACTGGGGATGCAGTGCAGTGAGTCCAGAGAGTGCACTGGCACCACTGGGGATGCAGTGCTGTGAGTCCAGAGAGTGCACTGGCACCACTGGGGATGCAGTGCAGTGAGTCCAGAGAGTGCACTGGCACCACTGGGGATGCAGTTCAGTGAGTCTAGAGAGTGCACAGGCACCACTGGGGATGCACTGCAGTGAATCCAGAGAGTGCACTGGCACCACTGGGGATGCAGTGCAGTGAGTCCAGAGAGTGCACTTGCACCATTGGGGATGCATTGCACTGAGTCCAGAGAGTGCACTGGCACCACTGGGGATGCACTGCAGTGACTCCACAGAGTGCACTGGCACCAGAGGGGATGCAGTGCAGTGAGTCCAGAGAGTGCACTGGCACCACTGGGGATGCAGTGCAGTGAGTCCAGAGAGTGCACAGGCACCACTGGGGATGCAGCGCAGTGACTACAGAGAGTGCACTGGCACAACTGGCGATGCACTGCAGTGAGTCCAGAGAGTGCACTGGCACCACTGGGGATGCAATGCAGTGAGTCCAGAGACTGCACAGGCAACTCTGGGGATGCAGTGCAGTAGTCCAGAGAGTGCACTGGCACCACTGGGGATGCAGTGCAGTGAGTCCAGAGAGTGCACTGGCACCACTGGGGATGCACTGCAGTCAGTCCAGAGAGTGCACTGGCACCAACGGGGATTCACTGCAGTGAGTCCAGAGAGTGCACTGGCACCACTGGGAATGCACTGCAGTGAGTCCAGAGAGTGCACAGGCACCACTGGGGATGCAGTGCAGTGAGTCCAGAGAGTGCACTGGCACCACTGGGGATGCACTGCGGTGAGTCCACAGACAGCACTGGCACCACTGGGATGCAGTTAAGTGACTCCAGAGAGTGCACTGGCACCACAGGGGATGCAGTGCAGTGAGTCCAGAGAGTGCACTGGCACCACTGGGGATGCAGTGCAGTGAGTCCAGAGTGCCACTGTCATCACTGGGGATGCAGTGCAGTGAGTCCAGAGAGTGCACTGGCACCACTGGGGATGCACTGCAGGGAGTCCGTAGAGTGCACTGGCACACTGGGGATGCAATGCAGTGAGTCCAGAGAGTGCACTGGCACCACTGGGGATGCAGTGCAGTGAGTCCAGAGAGTGCACTGGCACAACTGGGGATGCACTGCAGTGAGTCCAGAGACTGCACTGGCACCAATAGGGATGCAATGCAGTGAGTCCAGAGACTGCACAGGCAACTCTGGGGATGCAGTGCAGTAGTCCAGAGAGTGCACTGGCACCACTGGGGATGCACTGCAGTGAGTCCAGAGAGTGCACTGGCACCACTGGGAATGCACTGCAGTGAGTCCAGAGAGTGCACAGGCACCACTGGGGATGCACTGCAGTGACTCTGGAGAGTGCACTGGCACCACTGGGGATGCAGTGCAGTGAGTCCAGAGAGTGCACTGGCACCACTGGGGATGCACTGCGGTGAGTCCACAGACAGCACTGGCACCACTGGTGATGCAGTTAAGTGACTCCAGAGAGTGCACTGGCACCACTGGGGATGCAGTGCAGTGATTCCATAGAGTGCACTGGCACACAGGGGATGCAATGCAGTGAGTCCAGAGAGTGCACTGGCACCACTGGGGATGCAGTGCAGTGAGTCCATAGAGTGCACTGGCACACTGGGGATGCAATGCAGTGAGTCCAGAGAGTGAACTGGCACCACTGGGATGCAGTGCAGTGAGTCCAGAGAGTACACTGGCACCACTGGGGATGCAGTGCAGTGAGTCCAGAGAGTGCACTGGCACCACTGGGATGCAGTGCAGTGAGTCCAGAGAGTGCACTGGCACCACTGGGGATGCAGTGCAGTGACTCCAGAGAGTGCACTGGCACCACTGGGGATGCACTGCAGTGAGTCCAGAGAGTGCACTGGCACCACTGGGGATGCAGCGCAGTGAGTCCAGAGAGTGCACTGGCACCACTGGGGATGCAGTGCAGTGACTACAGAGAGTGCACTGGCACCACTGGGGATGCTCTGCAGTGAGTCCAGAGAGTGCACTGGCACCACTGGAGATGCACTGCAGTGAGTGCAGAGAGTGCACTTGCACAACTGGGGATGCACTGCAGTGAGTCCAGAGACTGCACTGGCACCACTGGGGATGCAATGCAGTAAGTCCAGAGACTGCACAGGCAACTCTGGGGATGCAGTGCAGTAGTCCAGAGAGTGCACTGGCACCAACGGGGATGCACTGCAGTGAGTCCAGAGAGTGCACTGGCACCACTGGGAATGCACTGCAGTGAGTCCAGAGAGTGCACAGGCACCACTGGGGATGCACTGCAGTGACTCCAGAGAGTGCACTGGCACCACTGGGGATGCAGTGCAGTGAGTCCAGAGAGTGCACTGGCACCACTGGGGATGCAATGCAGTGAGTCCAGAGACTGCACAGGCAACTCTGGGGATGCAGTGCAGTAGTCCAGAGAGTATACTGGCACCACTGGGGATGCAGTGCAGTGATTCCAGAGAGTGCACTGGCACCACTGGGGATGCACTGCAGTGAGTCCAGAGAGTGCACTGGCACCAACGGGGATTCACTGCAGTGAGTCCAGAGAGTGCACTGGCACCACTGGGAATGCACTGCAGTGAGTCCAGAGAGTGCACAGGCACCACTGGGGATGCAGTGCAGTGAGTCCAGAGAGTGCACTGGCACCACTGGGGATGCACTGCAGTGAGTCCACAGACAGCACTGGCACCACTGGTGATGCAGTGCAGTGACTCCAGAGAGTGCACTGGCACCACTGGGGATGCAGTGCAGTGAGTCCAGAGTGCCACTGTCATCACTGGGGATGCAGTGCAGTGAGTCCAGAGAGTGCACTGGCACCACTGGGGATGCACTGCAGGGAGTCCAGTAGAGTGCACTGGCACCACTGGGGATGCAGTGCAGTGAGTCCAGAGAGTGCACTGGCACCACAGGGGATGCACTGCAGTGAGTCCAGAGAGTGCACTGGCACCACTGGGGATGCAGTGCAGTGAGTGCAGAGAGTGCACTGGCACCACTGGGGATGCAGTGCAGTGAGTCCGGAGTGCCACTGTCATCACTGGGGATGCAGTGCAGTGAGTCCAGAGAGTGCACTGGCACCACTTGGGATGCACTGCAGTGACTCCAGAGAGTGCACTGGCACCACTGGGGATGCAGTGCAGTGAGTCCAGAGTGCCACTGTCATCACTGGGGATGCAGTGCAGTGAGTCCAGAGAGTGCACTGGCACCACTGGAGATGCACTGCAGTGATTCCATAGAGTGCACTGGCACACTGGGGATGCAATGCAGTGAGTCCAGAGAGTGCACTGGCACCACTGGGGATGCAGCGCAGTGAGTCCAGAGAGTACACTGGCACCACTGGGGATGCAGTGCAGTGAGTCCAGAGAGTGCACTGGTACCACTCGGGATGCCGTGCAGTGAGTCCAGAGAGTGCACTGGCACCACTGGGGATGCACTGCAGTGAGTCCAGAGAGTGCACTGGCACCACTGGGGATGCAGTGCAGTGAGTCCTGAGAGTGCACTGGCACCACTGGGGATGCACTGCACTGAGTCCAGATAGTCCACTGGCACCACTCGGGATGCATTGCAGTGAGTCCAGAGAGTGCACTGGCACCACTGCGGATGCACTGCAGTGAGTCCAGAGATTGCACTGGCACCACTGGGGATGCACTGCAGTGAGTGCAGAGAGTGCCCTGGCACCACTGGGAATTTAGTGCAGTGAGTCGAGAGAGTGCACTGGCACCACTGGGGATGCAGTTCAGTGAGTCTAGAGAGTGCACAGGCACCACTTGGGATACACTGCAGTGAGTCCAGAGAGTGCACTGGCACCACTGGGGATGCAGTGCAGTGAGTCCAGAGAGTGCACTGGCACCAACTGGAACTGCACTGCAGTGAGTCCTGAGACTGCACTAGCACCACTGGGGATGCAGTGTAGAGAGTCCAGAGACTACCCTGGCACACTGGGGATGCACTGCAGTGAGTCCAGAGAGTGCACTGGCACCACTGGGGATGCAGTGCAGTGAGTGCAGAGAGTGCACAGGCACCCTGGGGATGCACTCCAGTGAGTCCAGAGAGTGCACTGGCACCTTGGGGATGCAGTGCAGTGAGTCCAGAGAGTGCACTGGCACCACTGGGGATGCAGTGCAGTGACTACAGAGAGTGCACTGTCACCACTGGGGATGCACTGCAGTGAGTCCAGAGAGTGCACTGGCACACTGGGGATGTACTGTAGTGAGTCCAGAGAGTGCACTGACACCACTGGTGATGCAGTGCACTGAGTCCAGAGAGTGCACTGACACCACTGGGGATGCAGTGCAGTGAGCCCAGAGAGTGCACTGGCACCACTGGGGTTGCACTGCTTTGAGTCCAGAGAGTGCACTGGCACCACTGTTGATGTAGTGCAGTGAGTCCAGAGAGTGCAGTGGCACCACTGGGGATGCACTGCAGTGAGTCCAGAGACTGCACTGGCAACTCAGGGGCTGCACTGCAGTGAGTCCAGAGAGTGCACTGGCACCACTGGGGATGCACTGCAGTGAGTCCAGAGAGTGCAGTGGCACCACTGGGGATGCACTGCAGTGACTCCAGAGAGTGCACTGGCACCACTGGGGATGCAGTGCAGTGAGTGCAGAGAGTGCACTGGCAACACTGGGGATGCAGTGCAGTGAGTGCAGACTGTCACCACTGGGGATGCAGTGCAGTGAGTCCAGAGAGTGCACTGGCACACTGGGGATGCACTGCAGTGAGTCCAGAGAGTGCACTGGCACCACTGGTGATGCAGTGCAGTGAGTCCAGAGAGTGCACTGGCACCACTGGGGATGCAGTGCAGTGAGTCCAGAGAGTGCACTGGCACCACTGGGGATGCAGTGCAGTGAGTCCAGAGAGTGCACTGGCACCACTGGGGATGCAGTGCAGTGAGTCCAGAGAGTGCACTGGCCACACTGGGGATGCAGTGCAGTGAGTCCAGAGAGTGCACTGGCACCTTGGGGATGCAGTGCAGTGAGTCCAGAGAGTGCACTGGCACCACTGGGGATGCACTGCAGTGGGTCCAGAGAGTGCACTGGCAGCTCTGGAGATGCAGTGCAGTGAGTGCAGAGACTGCACTTGCACAACTGGGGATGCACTGCAGTGAGTCCAGAGACTGCACTGGCACCACTGGGGATGCAGTGCAGTGAGTCCAGAGACTGCACAGGCAACTCTGGGGATGCAGTGCAGTAGTCCAGAGAGTACACTGGCACCACTGGGGATGCAGTGCAGTGAGTCCAGAGAGTGCACTGGCACCACTGGGGATGCACTGCAGTGAGTCCAGAGAGTGCACTGGCACCACTGGGGATGCAGTGCAGTGAGTCCAGAGAGTGCACTGGCACCACTGGGGATGCACTGCAGTGAGTCCAGAGAGTGCACTGGCACCACTGGGGATGCAGTGCAGTGAGTCCAGAGAGTGCACTGGCACCACTGGGGATGCAGTGCAGTGAGTCCAGAGAGTGCACTGGCACCACTGGGGATGCACTGCAGTGAGTCCAGAGACTGCACTGGCACCAACTGGAGCTGCACTGCAGTGAGTCCTGAGTTTACACTAGCACCACTGGGGATGCAGTGTAGAGAGTCCAGAGACTACCCTGGCACCACTGGGGATGCACTGCAGTGAGTCCAGAGAGTGCAGTGGCACCACTGGGGATGCAGTGAAGTGTGTCCAGAGAGTGCACTGGCACCACTGGTGATGCAGTGCAGTGAGTCCAGAGAGTGCACTGGCACCACTGGAGATGCACTGCAGTGAGTCCAGAGACTGCACTGGCACCACTGGGGATGCAGTGCAGTGAGTCCAGAGAGTGCACTGGCACCACTGGGGATGCACTGCAGTGAGTCCAGAGAGTGCACTGGCACCACTGGGGATGCACTGCAGTGAGTCCAGAGAGTGCACTGGCACCACTGGGGATGCAGTGCAGTGACTCCAGAGAGTGCACTGGCACCACTGGGGATGCAGTGCAGTGAGTCCAGAGAGTGCACTGGCACCACTGGGGATGCACTGCAGTGAGTGCAGAGAGTGCACTGGCACCACAGGGGATGCAGTGCAGTGAGTCCAGAGAGTGCCCTGGCACCACTGATGTACCACTGGGGATGCACTGCAGTGAGTCCAGAGAGTGCACTGGCACCACTGGTCCAGAGATGCACTGCAGTGAGTGAATCCAGAGAGTGCACTGGCACCACTGGGGATGCAGTGCAGTGAGTCCAGAGACTGCACTGGCACCAACTGGAGCTGCACTGCAGTGAGTCCTGAGATTGCACTGGCACTACTGGGGATGCAGTGCAATGAGTCCAGAGAGTGCACTGGCACCACTGGGAATGCAGTGCAGTGACTCAGAGAGTGCACAGGCACCACTGGGGATGCACTGCAGTGAGTCCAGAGAGTGCACTGGCACCACTGGGGATGCAGTGCAGTGAGTCCAGAGAATGCACTGGCACCACTGGGGATGCAGTGCGGTGAGTCCAGAGAGTGCAGTGGCACCACTGGGATGCACTGCAGTGAGTGCAGAGAGTGCACTGGCACAACAGGGGATGCACTGCAGTGAGTCCAGAGAGTGCACTGCCACCACAGGTGATGCAGTGCAGTGAGTCCAGAGAGTGCACTGGCACCACTGGCGATGCAGTGCAGTGAGTCTAGAGAGTGCACTGGCACCACTGGGGTTGCACTGCAGTGAGTCCAGAGAATGCACTGGCAGTAATGGGGATGCAGTGCAGTGACTCGAAAAAGTGCACTGGCACCACTGCGGATGCACTGCAGTGAGTCCGGAGAGTGCCCTGGCACCAATGGTGATGCAGTGCAGTGAGTCCAGAGAGTGCACAGGCACCACTGGGGATGCAGTGCAGTGAGTCCAGAGAGTGCACTGGCAACACAGGGGATGCAGTGCAGTGAGTCCAGAGAGTGCACTGGCACCACTGGGGATGCAGTGCAGTGAGTCCAGAGAGTGCACTGGCACCACTGGGGATGCACTGAAGTGATTCCAAAGAGTGCACTGGCACCACTGGAGATGCAGTGCAGTGACTCTAGAGAATGCACTGGCACCACTGGGGATGCACTGCAGTGAGTCCAGAGAGTGCACTGGCACCACTGGGGATGCAGTTCATTTGAGTCCAGAGAGTGCACTGGCACCTTGGGGATACAGTGCAGTGAGTCCAGAGAGTGCACTGGCACCACTGGGAATGCAGTGCAGTGACTCCAGAGAGTGCACTGGCACCTTGGGGATGCAGTGCAGTGAGTCCAGAGAGTGCACTGGCACCACTGGGGATGCACTGCAGTGAGTCCAGAGAGTGCACTGGCACCACTGGGGATGCAGTGCAGTGACTCCAGAGAGTGCACTGGCACCACTGGGGATGCAGTGCAGTGAGTCCAGAGAGTGTGCACTGGCACACAGTGGATGCAGTGCAGTGAGTCCAGAGAGTGCACTGGCACCACTGGGGATGCAGTGCAGTGAGTCCAGAGAGTGCACTGGCACCACTGTGGTCCAGAGAGTGCACTGCAGTGAGTCCAGAGAAGAGCACTGGCACTAACTGGGGATGCAGTGCAGTGACTCGATAATCTGCACTGGCATCACTGCGGATGCACTGCAGTGAGTCCGGAGAGTGTCCTGGCACCAATGGTGATGCAGTGCAGTGAGTCCAGAGACTGCACAGGCACCACTGGGGATGCAGTGCAGTGACTCCAAAGAGTGCACTGGCACCACTGGGGATGCAATGCAGTGAGTCCAGAGAGTGCACTGGCCCCACTGGGGATGCACTGCAGTGAGTCCAGACAGTGCACTGGCACCACTGGGGATGCAGTGCAGTGAGTCCATAGAGGGCACTGGCAGAACTGGGGATGCAGTGCAGTGAGTGCAGAGAGTACACTGGCACTGCATCCCCAGTGGTGCCAGTGCACTCTCTGGACTCACTGCACTGCATACCCAGTGGTGCCAGTGCACTCTCTGGACTCACTGCAGTTCGTCCCCAGTGGTGGCAGTGCACTCACTGGACTCACTGCACTGCATCCCCAGTGGAGCCAGTGCGCTCTCTGGACTCACTGCAGTGCATCCCCAGTAGTGCCAGTGCACTCTCTGGACTCACTGCAGTGCATCCCCAGTGGTGCCAGTGCACTCTCTGGACTCAGTGCACTGCATCCCCAGTGGTGCCAGTGCACTCTCTGGACTCACTGCACTGCATCCCCAGTGTGCCAGTGCACTCTCTGGACTCACTGCAGTGCATCCCCAGTGGTGCCAGTGCACTCTCTGGACTCACTGCACTGCATCCCCAGTGGTGCCAGTGCACTCTCTGGACTCACTGCACTGCATCCCCAGTGGTGCCAGTGCACTCTCTGGACTCACTGCACTGCATCCCCAGTGGTGCCAGTGCACTCTCTGGACTCACTGCACTGCATCCCCAGTGGTGCCAGTGCACTCTCTGGACTCACTGCACTGCATCCCCAGTGGTGCCAGTGCACTCTCTGGACTCACTGCACTGCATCCCCAGTGGTGCCAGTGCACTCTCTGGACTCACTGCACTGCATCCCCAGTGGTGCCAGTGCACTCTCTGGACTCACTGCAGTGCATCCCCAGTGGTGCCAGTGCACTCTCTGGACTCACTGCAGTGCATCCCCAGTGGTGCCAGTGCACTCTCTGGACTCACTGCAGTGCATCCCCAGTGGTGCCAGTGCACTCTCTGGACTCACTGCACTGCATCCCCAGTGGTGCCAGTGCACTCTCTGGACTCACTGCACTGCATCCCCAGTGGTGCCAGTGCACTCTCTGGACTCACTGCACTGCATCCCCAGTGGTGCCAGTGCACTCTCTGGACTCACTGCACTGCATCCCCAGTGGTGCCAGTGCACTCTCTGGACTCACTGCAGTGCATCCCCAGTGGTGCCAGTGCACTCTCTGGACTCACTGCAGTGCATCCCCAGTGGTGCCAGTGCACTCTCTGGACTCACTGCACTGCATCCCCAGTGGTGCCAGTGCACTCTCTGGACTCACTGCACTGCATCCCCAGTGGTGCCAGTGCACTCTCTGGACTCACTGCACTGCATCCCCAGTGGTGCCAGTGCACTCTCTGGACTCACTGCACTGCATCCCAGTGGTGCCAGTGCACTCTCTGGACTCACTGCACTGCATCCCCAGTGGTGCCAGTGCACTCTCTGGACTCACTGCACTGCATCCCCAGTGGTGCCAGTGCACTCTCTGGACTCACTGCACTGCATCCCCAGTGGTGCCAGTGCACTCTCTGGACTCACTGCACTGCATCCCCAGTGGTGCCAGTGCACTCTCTGGACTCACTGCACTGCATCCCCAGTGGTGCCAGTGCACTCTCTGGACTCACTGCACTGCATCCCCAGTGGTGCCAGTGCACTCTCTGGACTCACTGCACTGCATCCCCAGTGGTGCCAGTGCACTCTCTGGACTCACTGCACTGCATCCCCAGTGGTGCCAGTGCACTCTCTGGACTCACTGCAGTGCATCCCCAGTGGTGCCAGTGCACTCTCTGGACTCACTGCACTGCATCCCCAGTGGTGCCAGTGCACTCTCTGGACTCACTGCACTGCATCCCCAGTGGTGCCAGTGCACTCTCTGGACTCACTGCACTGCATCCCCAGTGGTGCCAGTGCACTCTCTGGACTCACTGCACTGCATCCCCAGTGGTGCCAGTGCACTCTCTGGACTCACTGCACTGCATCCCCAGTGGTGCCAGTGCACTCTCTGGACTCACTGCACTGCATCCCCAGTGGTGCCAGTGCACTCTCTGGACTCACTGCACTGCATCCCCAGTGGTGCCAGTGCACTCTCTGGACTCACTGCACTGCATCCCCAGTGGTGCCAGTGCACTCTCTGGAGTCACTGCACTGCATCCCCAGTGGTGCCAGTGCACTCTCTGGACTCACTGCACTGCATCCCCAGTGGTGCCAGTGCACTCTCTGGACTCACTGCACTGCATCCCCAGTGGTGCCAGTGCACTCTCTGGACTCACTGCAGTGCATCCCCAGTGGTGCCAGTGCACTCTCTGGACTCACTGCACTGCATCCCCAGTGGTGCCAGTGCACTCTCTGGACTCACTGCACTGCATCCCCAGTGGTGCCAGTGCACTCTCTGGACTCACTGCACTGCATCCCCAGTGGTGCCAGTGCACTCTCTGGACTCACTGCACTGCATCCCCAGTGGTGCCAGTGCACTCTCTGGACTCACTGCACTGCATCCCCAGTGGTGCCAGTGCACTCTCTGGACTCACTGCACTGCATCCCCAGTGGTGCCAGTGCACTCTCTGGACTCACTGCACTGCATCCCCAGTGGTGCCAGTGCACTCTCTGGACTCACTGCACTGCATCCCCAGTGGTGCCAGTGCACTCTCTGGACTCACTGCACTGCATCCCCAGTGGTGCCAGTGCACTCTCTGGACTCACTGCACTGCATCCCCAGTGGTGCCAGTGCACTCTCTGGACTCACTGCACTGCATCCCCAGTGGTGCCAGTGCACTCTCTGGACTCACTGCACTGCATCCCCAGTGGTGCCAGTGCACTCTCTGGACTCACTGCACTGCATCCCCAGTGGTGCCAGTGCACTCTCTGGACTCACTGCACTGCATCCCCAGTGGTGCCAGTGCACTCTCTGGACTCACTGCACTGCATCCCCAGTGGTGCCAGTGCACTCTCTGGACTCACTGCACTGCATCCCCAGTGGTGCCAGTGCACTCTCTGGACTCACTGCACTGCATCCCCAGTGGTGCCAGTGCACTCTCTGGACTCACTGCACTGCATCCCCAGTGGTGCCAGTGCACTCTCTGGACTCACTGCACTGCATCCCCAGTGGTGCCAGTGCACTCTCTGGACTCACTGCACTGCATCCCCAGTGGTGCCAGTGCACTCTCTGGACTCACTGCACTGCATCCCCAGTGGTGCCAGTGCACTCTCTGGACTCACTGCAGTGCATCCCCAGTGGTGCCAGTGCACTCTCTGGACTCACTGCAGTGCATCCCCAGTGGTGCCAGTGCACTCTCTGGACTCACTGCACTGCATCCCCAGTGGTGCCAGTGCACTCTCTGGACTCACTGCACTGCATCCCCAGTGGTGCCAGTGCACTCTCTGGACTCACTGCACTGCATCCCCAGTGGTGCCAGTGCACTCTCTGGACTCACTGCAGTGCATCCCCAGTGGTGCCAGTGCACTCTCTGGACTCACTGCAGTGCATCCCCAGTGGTGCCAGTGCACTCTCTGGACTCACTGCAGTGCATCCCCAGTGGTGCCAGTGCACTCTCTGGACTCACTGCACTGCATCCCCAGTGGTGCCAGTGCACTCTCTGGACTCACTGCACTGCATCCCCAGTGGTGCCAGTGCACTCTCTGGACTCACTGCACTGCATCCCCAGTGGTGCCAGTGCACTCTCTGGACTCACTGCAGTGCATCCCCAGTGGTGCCAGTGCACTCTCTGGACTCACTGCACTGCATCCCCAGTGGTGCCAGTGCACTCTCTGGACTCACTGCACTGCATCCCCAGTGGTGCCAGTGCACTCTCTGGACTCACTGCACTGCATCCCCAGTGGTGCCAGTGCACTCTCTGGACTCACTGCACTGCATCCCCAGTGGTGCCAGTGCACTCTCTGGACTCACTGCACTGCATCCCCAGTGGTGCCAGTGCACTCTCTGGACTCACTGCACTGCATCCCCAGTGGTGCCAGTGCACTCTCTGGACTCACTGCACTGCATCCCCAGTGGTGCCAGTGCACTCTCTGGACTCACTGCACTGCATCCCCAGTGGTGCCAGTGCACTCTCTGGACTCACTGCACTGCATCCCCAGTGGTGCCAGTGCACTCTCTGGACTCACTGCAGTGCATCCCCAGTGGTGCCAGTGCACTCTCTGGACTCACTGCACTGCATCCCCAGTGGTGCCAGTGCACTCTCTGGACTCACTGCACTGCATCCCCAGTGGTGCCAGTGCACTCTCTGGACTCACTGCACTGCATCCCCAGTGGTGCCAGTGCACTCTCTGGACTCACTGCACTGCATCCCCAGTGGTGCCAGTGCACTCTCTGGACTCACTGCACTGCATCCCCAGTGGTGCCAGTGCACTCTCTGGACTCACTGCACTGCATCCCCAGTGGTGCCAGTGCACTCTCTGGACTCACTGCAGTGCATCCCCAGTGGTGCCAGTGCACTCTCTGGACTCACTGCACTGCATCCCCAGTGGTGCCAGTGCACTCTCTGGACTCACTGCACTGCATCCCCAGTGGTGCCAGTGCACTCTCTGGACTCACTGCACTGCATCCCCAGTGGTGCCAGTGCACTCTCTGGACTCACTGCACTGCATCCCCAGTGGTGCCAGTGCACTCTCTGGACTCACTGCACTGCATCCCCAGTGGTGCCAGTGCACTCTCTGGACTCACTGCACTGCATCCCCAGTGGTGCCAGTGCACTCTCTGGACTCACTGCACTGCATCCCCAGTGGTGCCAGTGCACTCTCTGGACTCACTGCAGTGCATCCCCAGTGGTGCCAGTGCACTCTCTGGACTCACTGCACTGCATCCCCAGTGGTGCCAGTGCACTCTCTGGACTCACTGCACTGCATCCCCAGTGGTGCCAGTGCACTCTCTGGACTCACTGCACTGCATCCCCAGTGGTGCCAGTGCACTCTCTGGACTCACTGCACTGCATCCCCAGTGGTGCCAGTGCACTCTCTGGACTCACTGCAGTGCATCCCCAGTGGTGCCAGTGCACTCTCTGGACTCACTGCACTGCATCCCCAGTGGTGCCAGTGCACTCTCTGGACTCACTGCACTGCATCCCCAGTGGTGCCAGTGCACTCTCTGGACTCACTGCACTGCATCCCCAGTGGTGCCAGTGCACTCTCTGGACTCACTGCAGTGCATCCCCAGTGGTGCCAGTGCACTCTCTGGACTCACTGCACTGCATCCCCAGTGGTGCCAGTGCACTCTCTGGACTCACTGCACTGCATCCCCAGTGGTGCCAGTGCACTCTCTGGACTCACTGCAGTGCATCCCCAGTGGTGCCAGTGCACTCTCTGGAGTCACTGCACTGCATCCCCAGTGGTGCCAGTGCACTCTCTGGACTCACTGCACTGCATCCCCAGTGGTGCCAGTGCACTCTCTGGACTCACTGCACTGCATCCCCAGTGGTGCCAGTGCACTCTCTGGACTCACTGCAGTGCATCCCCAGTGGTGCCAGTGCACTCTCTGGACTCACTGCACTGCATCCCCAGTGGTGCCAGTGCACTCTCTGGACTCACTGCACTGCATCCCCAGTGGTGCCAGTGCACTCTCTGGACTCACTGCACTGCATCCCCAGTGGTGCCAGTGCACTCTCTGGACTCACTGCACTGCATCCCCAGTGGTGCCAGTGCACTCTCTGGACTCACTGCACTGCATCCCCAGTGGTGCCAGTGCACTCTCTGGACTCACTGCACTGCATCCCCAGTGGTGCCAGTGCACTCTCTGGACTCACTGCACTGCATCCCCAGTGGTGCCAGTGCACTCTCTGGACTCACTGCACTGCATCCCCAGTGGTGCCAGTGCACTCTCTGGACTCACTGCACTGCATCCCCAGTGGTGCCAGTGCACTCTCTGGACTCACTGCAGTGCATCCCCAGTGGTGCCAGTGCACTCTCTGGACTCACTGCACTGCATCCCCAGTGGTGCCAGTGCACTCTCTGGACTCACTGCACTGCATCCCCAGTGGTGCCAGTGCACTCTCTGGACTCACTGCACTGCATCCCCAGTGGTGCCAGTGCACTCTCTGGACTCACTGCACTGCATCCCCAGTGGTGCCAGTGCACTCTCTGGACTCACTGCAGTGCATCCCCAGTGGTGCCAGTGCACTCTCTGGACTCACTGCACTGCATCCCCAGTGGTGCCAGTGCACTCTCTGGACTCACTGCACTGCATCCCCAGTGGTGCCAGTGCACTCTCTGGACTCACTGCACTGCATCCCCAGTGGTGCCAGTGCACTCTCTGGACTCACTGCAGTGCATCCCCAGTGGTGCCAGTGCACTCTCTGGACTCACTGCACTGCATCCCCAGTGGTGCCAGTGCACTCTCTGGACTCACTGCAGTGCATCCCCAGTGGTGCCAGTGCACTCTCTGGACTCACTGCACTGCATCCCCAGTGGTGCCAGTGCACTCTCTGGACTCACTGCACTGCATCCCCAGTGGTGCCAGTGCACTCTCTGGACTCACTGCAGTGCATCCCCAGTGGTGCCAGTGCACTCTCTGGACTCACTGCAGTGCATCCCCAGTGGTGCCAGTGCACTCTCTGGACTCACTGCACTGCATCCCCAGTGGTGCCAGTGCACTCTCTGGACTCACTGCACTGCATCCCCAGTGGTGCCAGTGCACTCTCTGGACTCACTGCACTGCATCCCCAGTGGTGCCAGTGCACTCTCTGGACTCACTGCACTGCATCCCCAGTGGTGCCAGTGCACTCTCTGGACTCACTGCACTGCATCCCCAGTGGTGCCAGTGCACTCTCTGGACTCACTGCAGTGCATCCCCAAGTGGTGCCAGTGCACTCTCTGGACTCACTGCACTGCATCCCCAGTGGTGCCAGTGCACTCTCTGGACTCACTGCACTGCATCCCCAGTGGTGCCAGTGCACTCTCTGGACTCACTGCACTGCATCCCCAGTGGTGCCAGTGCACTCTCTGGACTCACTGCACTGCATCCCCAGTGGTGCCAGTGCACTCTCTGGACTCACTGCAGTGCATCCCCAGTGGTGCCAGTGCACTCTCTGGACTCACTGCACTGCATCCCCAGTGGTGCCAGTGCACTCTCTGGAGTCACTGCGCTGCATCCCCAGTGGTGCCAGTGCACTCTCTGGACTCACTGCACTGCATCCCCAGTGGTGCCAGTGCACTCTCTGGACTCACTGCACTGCATCCCCAGTGGTGCCAGTGCACTCTCTGGACTCACTGCAGTGCATCCCCAGTGGTGCCAGTGCACTCTCTGGACTCACTGCACTGCATCCCCAGTGGTGCCAGTGCACTCTCTGGACTCACTGCAGTGCATCCCCAGTGGTGCCAGTGCACTCTCTGGACTCACTGCACTGCATCCCCAGTGGTGCCAGTGCACTCTCTGGACTCACTGCACTGCATCCCCAGTGGTGCCAGTGCACTCTCTGGACTCACTGCACTGCATCCCCAGTGGTGCCAGTGCACTCTCTGGACTCACTGCAGTGCATCCCCAGTGGTGCCAGTGCACTCTCTGGACTCACTGCACTGCATCCCCAGTGGTGCCAGTGCACTCTCTGGACTCACTGCAGTGCATCCCCAGTGGTGCCAGTGCACTCTCTGGACTCACTGCACTGCATCCCCAGTGGTGCCAGTGCACTCTCTGGACTCACTGCACTGCATCCCCAGTGGTGCCAGTGCACTCTCTGGACTCACTGCACTGCATCCCCAGTGGTGCCAGTGCACTCTCTGGAGTCACTGCACTGCATCCCCAGTGGTGCCAGTGCACTCTCTGGACTCACTGCAGTGCATCCCCAGTGGTGCCAGTGCACTCTCTGGACTCACTGCAGTGCATCCCCAGTGGTGCCAGTGCACTCTCTGGACTCACTGCACTGCATCCCCAGTGGTGCCAGTGCACTCTCTGGACTCACTGCAGTGCATCCCCAGTGGTGCCAGTGCACTCTCTGGACTCACTGCACTGCATCCCCAGTGGTGCCAGTGCACTCTCTGGACTCACTGCAGTGCATCCCCAGTGGTGCCAGTGCACTCTCTGGACTCACTGCACTGCATCCCCAGTGGTGCCAGTGCACTCTCTGGACTCACTGCAGTGCATCCCCAGTGGTGCCAGTGCACTCTCTGGACTCACTGCACTGCATCCCCAGTGGTGCCAGTGCACTCTCTGGACTCACTGCAGTGCATCCCCAGTGGTGCCAGTGCACTCTCTGGACTCACTGCACTGCATCCCCAGTGGTGCCAGTGCACTCTCTGGACTCACTGCACTGCATCCCCAGTGGTGCCAGTGCACTCTCTGGACTCACTGCACTGCATCCCCAGTGGTGCCAGTGCACTCTCTGGACTCACTGCACTGCATCCCCAGTGGTGCCAGTGCACTCTCTGGACTCACTGCAGTGCATCCCCAGTGGTGCCAGTGCACTCTCTGGACTCACTGCACTGCATCCCCAGTGGTGCCAGTGCACTCTCTGGACTCACTGCACTGCATCCCCAGTGGTGCCAGTGCACTCTCTGGACTCACTGCAGTGCATCCCCAGTGGTGCCAGTGCACTCTCTGGACTCACTGCACTGCATCCCCAGTGGTGCCAGTGCACTCTCTGGACTCACTGCAGTGCATCCCCAGTGGTGCCAGTGCACTCTCTGGACTCACTGCACTGCATCCCCAAGTGGTGCCAGTGCACTCTCTGGACTCACTGCAGTGCATCCCCAGTGGTGCCAGTGCACTCTCTGGACTCACTGCACTGCATCCCCAGTGGTGCCAGTGCACTCTCTGGACTCACTGCACTGCATCCCCAGTGGTGCCAGTGCACTCTCTGGACTCACTGCACTGCATCCCCAGTGGTGCCAGTGCACTCTCTGGACTCACTGCACTGCATCCCCAGTGGTGCCAGTGCACTCTCTGGACTCACTGCAGTGCATCCCCAGTGGTGCCAGTGCACTCTCTGGACTCACTGCAGTGCATCCCCAGTGGTGCCAGTGCACTCTCTGGACTCACTGCACTGCATCCCCAGTGGTGCCAGTGCACTCTCTGCACTCACTGCAGTGCATCCCCAGTGGTGCCAGTGCACTCTCTGGACTCACTGCAGTGCATCCCCAGTGGTGCCAGTGCACTCTCTGGACTCACTGCAGTGCATCCCCAGTGGTGCCAGTGCACTCTCTGGACTCACTGCACTGCATCCCCAGTGGTGCCAGTGCACTCTCTGGACTCACTGCAGTGCATCCCCAGTGGTGCCAGTGCACTCTCTGGACTCACTGCACTGCATCCCCAGTGGTGCCAGTGCACTCTCTGGACTCACTGCACTGCATCCCCAGTGGTGCCAGTGCACTCTCTGGACTCACTGCAGTGCATCCCCAGTGGTGCCAGTGCACTCTCTGGACTCACTGCAGTGCATCCCCAGTGGTGCCAGTGCACTCTCTGGAGTCACTGCGCTGCATCCCCAGTGGTGCCAGTGCACTCTCTGGACTCACTGCAGTGCATCCCCAGTGGTGCCAGTGCACTCTCTGGACTCACTGCACTGCATCCCCAGTGGTGCCAGTGCACTCTCTGGACTCACTGCACTGCATCCCCAGTGGTGCCAGTGCACTCTCTGGACTCACTGCACTGCATCCCCAGTGGTGCCAGTGCACTCTCTGGACTCACTGCACTGCATTACCAGTGGTGCCAGTGCACTCTCTGGACTCACTGCACTGCATCCCCAGTGGTGCCAGTGCAATCTCTGGACTCACTGCAGTGCATCCCAGTGGTGCCAGTGCACTCTCTGGACTCACTGCACTGCATCCCCAGTGGTGCCAGTGCACTCTCTGGACTCACTGCAGTGCATCCCCAGTGGTGCCAGTGCACTCTCTGGACTCACTGCACTGCATCCCCAGTGGTGCCAGTGCACTCTCTGGACTCACTGCACTGCATCCCCAGTGGTGCCAGTGCACTCTCTGGACTCACTGCAGTGCATCCCCAGTGGTGCCAGTGCACTCTCTGGACTCACTGCAGTGCATCCCCAGTGGTGCCAGTGCACTCTCTGGACTCACTGCAGTGCATCCCCAGTGGTGCCAGTGCACTCTCTGGACTCACTGCACTGCATCCCCAGTGGTGCCAGTGCACTCTCTGGAGTCACTGCACTGCATCCCCAGTGGTGCCAGTGCACTCTCTGGACTCACTGCAGTGCATCCCCAGTGGTGCCAGTGCACTCTCTGGACTCACTGCAGTGCATCCCCAGTGGTGCCAGTGCACTCTCTGGACTCACTGCAGTGCATCCCCAGTGGTGCCAGTGCACTCTCTGGACTCACTGCAGTGCATCCCCAGTGGTGCCAGTGCACTCTCTGGACTCACTGCACTGCATCCCCAGTGGTGCCAGTGCACTCTCTGGACTCACTGCACTGCATCCCCAGTGGTGCCAGTGCACTCTCTGGACTCACTGCAGTGCATCCCCAGTGGTGCCAGTGCACTCTCTGGACTCACTGCAGTGCATCCCCAGTGGTGCCAGTGCACTCTCTGGAGTCACTGCACTGCATCCCCAGTGGTGCCAGTGCACTCTCTGGACTCACTGCAGTGCATCCCCAGTGGTGCCAGTGCACTCTCTGGACTCACTGCAGTGCATCCCCAGTGGTGCCAGTGCACTCTCTGGACTCACTGCAGTTCATCCCCAGTGGTGCCAGTGCACTCTCTGGACTCACTGCAGTGCATCCCCAGTGGTGCCTGTGCACTCTCTGGAGTCACTGCACTGCATCCCCAGTGGTGCCAGTGCACTCTCTGGACTCACTGCAGTGCATCCCCAGTGGTGCCAGTGACTCTCTGGACTCACTGCAGTGCATCCCCAGTGGTGCCAGTGCACTCTCTGGACTCACTGCACTGCATCCCCAGTGGTGCCAGTGCACTCTCTGCACTCACTGCAGTGCATCCCCAGTGGTGCCAGTGCACTCTCTGGACTCACTGCAGTGCATTCCCAGTGGTGCCAGTGTACTCTCTGGACTCACTACAGTGCATCCC
This sequence comes from Anser cygnoides, assembly GCF_040182565.1. NCBI lineage: Eukaryota > Metazoa > Chordata > Aves > Anseriformes > Anatidae > Anser > Anser cygnoides. Next base: position 28,664 of record NC_089907.1, read on the forward strand.
CACTGGTGCCAGTTCACTCTCTGGAATCACTGCAGTGCATCCCCAGTGGTGCCAGTGCACTCTCTGGACTCACTGCAGTGCATCCCCAGTGGTGCCAGTGCACTCTCTGGACTCACTGCAGTGCATCCCCAGTGGTGCCAGTGCACTCTCTGGACTCACTGCACTGCATCCCCAGTGGTGCCAGTGCACTCTCTGGAGTCACTGCACTGCATCCCCAGTGGTGCCAGTGCACTCTCTGGACTCACTGCAGTGCATCCCCAAGGTGCCAGTGCACTCTATGGACTCACTGCAGTGCATCCCCAGTGGTGCCAGTGCACTCTCTGGACTCACTGCAGTTCATCCCCAGTGGTGCCAGTGCACTCTCTGGACTCACTGCAGTGCATCCCCAGTGGTGCCTGTGCACTCTCTGGACTCACTGCACTGCATCCCCAGTGGTGCCAGTGCACTCTCTGGACTCACTGCACTGCATCCCCAGTGGTGCCAGTGCACTCTATGGACTCACTGCAGTGCATCCCCAGTGGTGCCAGTTGACTCTCTGGACTCACTGCAGTGCATCCCCAGTGGTGCCAGTGCACTCTCTGGAGTCACTGCACTGCATCCCCAGTGGTGCCAGTGCACTCTCTGGACTCACTGCAGTGCATCCCCAGCGGTGCCAGTGCACTCTATGGACTCACTGCAGTGCATCCCCAGTGGTGCCAGTGCACTCTCTGGACTCACTGCAGTTCATCCCCAGTGGTGCCAGTGCACTCTCTGGACTCACTGCAGTGCATCCCCAGTGGTGCCTGTGCACTCTCTGGAGTCACTGCACTGCATCCCCAGTGGTGCCAGTGCACTCTATGGACTCACTGCAGTGCATCCCCAGTGGTGCCAGTTGACTCTCTGGACTCACTGCAGTGCATCCCCAGTGGTGCCAGTGCACTCTCTGGACTCACTGCACTGCATCCCCAGTGGTGCCAGTGCACTCTCTGCACTCACTGCAGTGCATCCCCAGTGGTGCCAGTGCACTCTCTGGACTCACTGCAGTGCATTCCCAGTGGTGCCAGTGTACTCTCTGGACTCACTACAGTGCATCCCCACTGGTGCCAGTTCACTCTCTGGAATCACTGCAGTGCATCCCCAGTGGTGCCAGTGCACTCTCTGGACTCACTGCAGTGCATTCCCAGTGGTGCCAGTGCACTCTCTGGACTCACTGCAGTGCATCACCAGTGGTGCCAGTGCACTCTCTGGACTCACTGCACTGCATCCCCAGTGGTGCCAGAGCACTCTCTGGACTCACTGCACTGCATCACCATTGGTGCCAGGGCACTCTCCGGACTCACTGCAGTGCATCCGCAGTGGTGCCAGTGCACTTTTTCGAGTCACTGCACTGCATCCCCAGTGGTGCCAGTGCACTCTCTGGACTCACTGCAGTGCATCACGAATGGTGCCAGTGCACTCTCTGGACTCACTGCAGTGCGTCCCCAGTGGTGCCAGTGCACTATCTGGACTCACTGCAGTGCATCCCCAGTGGTGCCAGTGCACTCTCTGGACTCACTGCAGTGCATCCCCAGTGGTGTCAGTGCAGTCTCTGGACTCACTGCACTCCATCCCCACTGGTGCCAGTTCAATCTTTGGACTCACTGCAGTGCATCCCCAGTGGTGCCAGTGCACTCTCTGCACTCACTGCAGTGCATCCCCAGTGGTGCCAGTGCACTCTCTGGACTCACTGCAGAGCATCCCTAGTGGTGCCAGTGCACTCTCTGAACTCACTGAACTGCATCACCAGTGGTGCCAGTGCACTCTCTGGACTCACTGCACTGCATCCCCAAGGTGCCAGTGCACTCTCTGGAATCACTGCACTGCATCCCCAGTGGTGCCAGTGCACTCTCTGGACTCACTGCAGTGCATCCCCAGTGGTGCCAGTGCACTCTCTGGACTCACTGCACTGCATCCCCAAGGTGCCAGTGCAGTCTCAGGACTCACTGAACTGCATCACCAGTGGTGCCAGTGCACTCTCTGGACTCACTGCACTGCATCCCCAAGGTGCCAGTGCAGTCTCAGGACTCACTGCACTGCATCCCCAGTGGTGCCAGTGCACTCTGTGGACTCACTGCACTGCATCCCCAGTGGTGCCAGTGCACTCTTGGACTCACTGCAGTGCATCGCCAGTGGAGCCAGTGCACTCTCTAGAGTCACTGCACTGCATCCCCAATGGTGCCAGTGCACTCTCTGGACTCACTGCAGTGCATCCCCAAGGTGCCAGTGCACTCTCTGGAGGCAATGCACTGCATCCCCAGTGTTGCCAGTGCACTCTCTGGACTCACTGCAGTGCATCCCCAGTGTTGCAAGTGCACTCTCTGGACTCACTGCACTGCATCCCCAGTGGTGCCAGTGCACTCTCTGGACTCACTGCACTGCATCCCCAGTGGTGCCAGTGCACTCTCTGGACTCACTGTACTGCACACCCAAGGTGCCAGTGCACTCTCTGGACTCACTGCAGTGCATCCCCAGTGGTGACAGTGCACTCTCTGTAGTCACTGCGCTGCATCCCCAGTGGTGCCAGTGCACTCTCTGGACTCACCGCAGTGCACCCCAGTGGTGCCAGTGCCCTCTCTGGACTCACTGCAGTGCATCCCCAGTGGTGCCACTGCACTCTCTGGACTCACTGCAGTGCATCCCCAGTGGTGCCAGTGCACTCTCTGGACTCACTGCACTCCATCCCCAAGGTGCCAGTGCACTCTCTGGACTCACTGCAGTGCATCCCCAGTGGTGCCAGTGCACTCTCTGGACTCACTGCACTGCATTACCAGTGGTGCCAGTGCACTCTCTGGACTCACTGCACTGCATTACCAGTGGTGCCAGTGCACTCTCTGGACTCAATGAACTGCATCCCCAGTGGTGCCAGTGCAATCTCTGGACTCACTGCAGTGCATCTCCATTGGTGCCAGTGCACTCTCTGGACTCACTGCACTGCATCCCCAGTGGTGCCAGTGCACTCTCTGGACTCACTGCAGTGCATTCCCAGTGGTGCCAGTGCAGTCTCTGGACTCACTGCACTGCATCGCCAGTGGTGCCAGTGCACTCAGTGGACTCACTGCACTGCATCCCCAGTGGTGCCAGTGCACTCTCTGGACTCACTGCAGTGCATCTCCAGTGGTACCAGCGCACTCTCTGGACTCATTGCAGTGCAGCCCCAGTGGTGCCACTGCACATTCTGGACTCACTGCAGTGCATCCCCAGTGGTGCCAGTGCACTCTCTGGACTCACTGCACTGCATCCCCAGTGGTGCCAGTGCACTCTCTGGACTCACTGCACTGCATCCCCAGTGGTGCCAGTGCACTCTCTGGACTCACTGCAGTTCATCCCCAGTGGTGCCAGTGCACTCTCTGGACTCACTGCAGTGCATCCCCAGTGGTGCCAGTGCACTCTCTGGAGTCACTGCACTGCATCCCCAGTGGTGCCAGTGCACTCTCTGGAATCACTGCACTGCATCCCCAGTGGTGCCAGTGCACTCTCTGGACTCACTGCAGTGCATCGCCAGTGGAGCCAGTGCACTCTCTAGAGTCACTGCACTGCATCCCCAATGGTGCCAGTGCACTCTCTGGACTCACTGCAGTGCATTCCCAAGGTGCCAGTGCACTCTCTGGAGGCAATGCACTGCATCCCCAGTGGTGCCAGTGCACTCTCTGCACTCACTGCACTGCATCCCCAGTGGTGCCAGTGCACTCTCTGGACTCACTGTACTGCACACCCAAGGTGCCAGTGCACTCTCTGGACTCACTGCACTGCATCCGCAGTGGTGCCAGTGCACTCTCTGGACCCACTGCAGTGCATCACCAGTGGTGCCAGTGCACTCTCTGGACTCACTGCAGTGCATCCCCTGTGGTGACAGTGCACTCTCTGTAGTCACTGCGCTGCATCCCCAGTGGTGCCAGTGCACTCTCTGGACTCACCGCAGTGCACCCCATTGGTGCCAGTGCCCTCTCTGGACTCACTGCAGTGCATCCCCAGTGGTGCCAGTGCACTCTCTGGACTCACTGCAGTGCATCCCCAGTTTTGCCAGTGCACTCTCTGGACTCACTGCAGTGCATCCCCAGTGGTGCCAGTGCACTCTCTGGACTCACTGCAGTGCATCCCCAGTGGTGCCAGTGCACTCTCTGGACTCACTGCACTGCATTACCAGTGGTGCCAGTGCACTCTCTGGACTCACTGCACTGCATTACCAGTGGTGCCAGTGCACTCTCTGGACTCAATGAACTGCATCCCCAGTGGTGCCAGTGCAATCTCTGGACTCACTGCAGTGCATCCCCAGTGTTGCAAGTGCACTCTCTGGACTCACTGCACTGCATCCCCAGTGGTGCCAGTGCACTCTCTGGACTCACTGCAGTGCATCCCCAGTGGTGCCAGTGCAGTCTCTGGACTCACTGCACTGCATCGCCAGTGGTGCCAGTGCACTCTCTGGACTCACTGCACTGCATCCCAAGTGGTGCCAGTGCACTCTGTGGACTCACTGCAGTGCATCTCCAGTGGTACCAGCGCACTCTCTGGACTCACTGCAGTGCAGCCGCAGTGGTGCCAGTTGACTCTCTGGACTCACTGCAGTGCATCCCCAGTGGTGCCAGTGCACTCTCTGGACTCACTGCACTGCATCCCCAGTGGTGCCAGTGCACTCTCTGGACTCACTGCACTGCATCCCCAGTGGTGCCAGTGCACTCTCTGGACTCACTGCAGTGCATCCCCAGTGGTGCCAGTGCACTCTATGGACTCACTGCAGTGCATCCCCAGTGGTGCCAGTGCACTCTCTGGACTCACTACAGTTCATCCCCAGTGGTGCCAGTGCACTCTCTGGACTCACTGCAGTGCATCCCCAGTGGTGCCTGTGCACTCTCTGGAGTCACTGCACTGCATCCCCAGTGGTGCCAGTGCACTCTCTGGACTCACTGCAGTGCATCCCCAGTGGTGCCAGTGCACTCTATGGACTCACTGCAGTGCATCCCCAGTGGTGCCAGTTGGCTCTCTGGACTCACTGCAGTGCATCCCCAGTGGTGCCAGTGCACTCTCTGGACTCACTGCAGTTCATCCCCAGTGGTGCCAGTGCACTCTCTGCACTCACTGCAGTGCATCCCCAGTGGTGCCAGTGCACTCTCTGGACTCACTGCACTGCATCCCCAGTGGTGCCAGGGCACTCTCTGAACTCACTGCACTGCATCCCCAAGGTGCCAGTGCACTCTCTGGACTTACTGCACTGCATCCCCAGGTGCCAGTGCCCTCTCTGGACTCACTGCAGTGCATCCCCAGTGGTGCCAGTGCACTCTCTGGACTCACTGCACTGCATCCCCAGTGGTGCCAGTGCACTCTCTGCACTCACTGCACTGCATCCCCAGTGGTGCCAGTGCACTCTCTGGACTCACTGTACTGCACACCCAAGGTGCCAGTGCACTCTCTGGACTCACTGCACTGCATCCGCAGTGGTGCCAGTGCACTCTCTGGACTCACTGCAGTGCATCACCACTGGTGCCAGTGCACTCTCTGGACTCACTGCAGTGCATCCCCTGTGGTGACAGTGCACTCTCTGTAGTCACTGCGCTGCATCCCCAGTGGTGCCAGTGCACTCTCTGCACTCACTGCAGTGCACCCCAGTGGTGCCAGTGCCCTCTCTGGACTCACTGCAGTGCATCCCCAGTGGTGCCAGTGCACTCTCTGGACTCACTGCAGTGCATCCCCAGTGGTGTAAGTGCACTCTCTGGACTCACTGCACTGCATCCCCAAGGTGCCAGTGCACTCTCTGGACTCACTGCAGTGCATCCCCATTGGTGCCAGTGCACTCTCTGGACTCACTGTAATGCATCCCCAGTGGTGCCAGTTGACTCTCTGGACTCACTGCAGTGCATCCGCAGTGGTGCCAGTGCACTCTCTGGACTCAATGAACTGCATCCCCAGTGGTGCCAGTGCAATCTCTGGACTCACTGCAGTGCATCTCCATTGGTGCCAGTGCACTCTCTGGACTCACTGCACTGCATCCCCAGTGGTGCCAGTGCACTCTCTGGACTCACTGCAGTGCATTCCCAGTGGTGCCAGTGCAGTCTCTGGACTCACTGCACTGCATCGCCAGTGGTGCCAGTGCACTCTCTGGACTCACTGCACTGCATCACCATTGGTGCCAGGGCACTCTCCGGACTCACTGCAGTGCATCTCCAGTGGTGCCAAGTGCACTCTCTGGACTCACTGCAGTGCAGCCCCAGTGGTGCCAGTTGACTCTCTGGACTCACTGCAGTGCATCCCCAGTGGTGCCAGTGCACTCTCTGGACTCACTGCACTGCATCCCCAGTGGTGCCAGTGCACTCTCTGGAGTCACTGCACTGCATCCCCAGTGGTGCCAGTGCACTCTCTGGACTCACTGCAGTGCATCCCCAGTGGTGCCAGTGCACTCTATGGACTCACTGCAGTGCATCCCCAGTGGTGCCAGTGCACTCTCTGGACTCACTGCAGTTCATCCCGAGTGGTGCCAGTGCACTCTCTGGACTCACTGCAGTGCATCCCCAGTGGTGCCAGTGCACTCTCTGGACTCACTGAACTGAAACCCCAGTGGTGCCAGTGTACTCTCTGGACTCACTGCAGTGCATCCCCACTGGTAACAGTGCACTCTCTGGACTCACTGCACTGCATCACCAGTGGTGCCAGTGCACTCTCTGGACTCACTGCACTGCATCCCCTCTGGTGCCAGTGCACTCTCTGGACTCACTGCACTGCATCCCCAGTGGTGCCAGTGCACTCTCTGGACTCACTGCACTGCATCACCATTGGTGCCAGGGCACTCTCCGGACTCACTGCAGTGCATCCGCAGTGGTGCCAGTGCACTTTTTCGAGTCACTGCACTGCATCCCCAGTGGTGCCAGTGCACTCTCTGGACTCACTGCAGTGCATCACCAATGGTGCCAGTGCACTCTCTGCACTCACTGCACTGCATCCCCAGTGGTGCCAGTGCACTCTCTGGACTCACTGCAGTGCATCCCCAGTGGTGCCAGTGCACTCCCTGGACTCACTGCACTGCATGCCCAGTGGTGCCAGTGCACTCTCTGGACTCACTGCACTGCATCCCCAGTGGTGCCAGTGCACTCTCTGCACTCACTGCACTGCATCCCCAGTGGTGCCAGTGCACTCTCTGGACTCACTGCACTGCATCCGCTGTTGTGCCAGTGCACTCTCTGGACTCACTGCACTGCATCCCCAGTGGTGCCAGTGCACTCTCTGGACTCACTGCAGTGCATCCCCAGTGGTGTCAGTGCAGTCTCTGGACTCACTGCACTCCATCCCCACTGGTGCCAGTGCAATCTTTGGACTCACTGCAGTGCATCCCCAGTGGTGCCAGTGCACTCTCTGCACTCACTGCAGTGCATCCCCAGTGGTGCCAGTGCACTCTCTGGACTCACTGCAGAGCATCCCTAGTGGTGCCAGTGCACTCTCTGAACTCACTGAACTGCATCCCCAGTGGTGCCAGTGCAGTCTCTGGACTCACTGCACTGCGTCCCCAAGGTGCCAGTGCAGTCTCAGGACTCACTGCACTACATCCCCAGTGGTGCCAGTGCACTCTCTGGAATCACTGCACTGCATCCCCAGTGGTGCCAGTGCACTCTCTGGACTCACTGCAGTGCATCCCCAATGGTGCCAGTGCACTCTCTGGACTCACTGCAGTGCATCCCCAAGGTGCCAGTGCACTCTCTGGAGGCAATGCACTGCATCCCCAGAGTTGCCAGTGCACTCTCTGGACTCACTGCACTGCATCCCCAGTGTTGCAAGTGCACTCTCTGGACTCACTGCACTGCATCCCCAGTGGTGCCAGTGCACTCTCTGGACTCACTGTACTGCACACCCAAGGTGCCAGTGCACTCTCTGGACTCACTGCACTGCATCCGCAGTGGTGCCAGTGCACTCTCTGGACTCACTGCAGTGCATCCCCAGTGGTGACAGTGCACTCTCTGTAGTCACTGCGCTGCATCCCCAGTGGTGCCAGTGCACTCTCTGGACTCACCGCAGTGCACCCCAGTGGTGCCAGTGCCCTCTCTGGACTCACTGCAGTGCATCCCCAGTGGTGCCACTGCACTCTCTGGACTCACTGCAGTGCATCCCCAGTGGTGCCAGTGCACTCTCTGGACTCACTGCACTGCATCCCCAAGGTGCCAGTGCACTCTCTGGACTCACTGCAGTGCATCCCCAGTGGTGCCAGTGCACTCTCTGGACTCACTGCACTGCATTACCAGTGGTGCCAGTGCACTCTCTGGACTCACTGCACTGCATTACCAGTGGTGCCAGTGCACTCTCTGGACTCAATGAACTGCATCCCCAGTGGTGCCAGTGCAATCTCTGGACTCACTGCAGTGCATCTCCATTGGTGCCAGTGCACTCTCTGGACTCACTGCACTGCATCCCCAGTGGTGCCAGTGCACTCTCTGGACTCACTGCAGTGCATTCCCAGTGGTGCCAGTGCAGTCTCTGGACTCACTTCACTGCATCGCCAGTGGTGCCAGTGCACTCTCTTGACTCACTGCACTGCATCCCAAGTGGTGCCAGTGCACTCTGTGGACTCACTGCAGTGCATCTCCAGTGGTACCAGCGCACTCTCTGGACTCACTGCAGTGCAGCCCCAGTGGTGCCACTGCACTCTCTGGACTCACTGCAGTGCATCCCCAGTGGTGCCAGTGCACTCTCTGGACTCACTGCACTGCATCCCCAGTGGTGCCAGTGCACTCTCTGGACTCACTGCAGTGCATCCCCAGTGGTGCCAGTGCACTCTCTGGACTCACTGCACTGCATCACCATTGGTGCCAGGGCACTCTCCGGACTCACTGCAGTGCATCCGCAGTGGTGCCAGTGCACTTTTTCGAGTCACTGCAGTGCATCCCCAGTGGTGCCAGTGCACTCTCTGGACTCACTGCAGTGCATCACCAATGGTGCCAGTGCACTCTCTGGACTCACTGCACTGCATCCCCAGTGGTGCCATTGCACTATCTGGACTCACTGCAGTGCATCCCCAGTGGTGCCAGTGCACTCCCTGGACTCACTGCACTGCATGCCCAGTGGTGCCAGTGCACTCTCTGGACTCACTGCACTGCATCCCCAGTGGTGCCAGTGCACTCTCTGGACTCACTGCACTGCATCCCCAGTGGTGCCAGTGCACTCTCTGGACTCACTGCAGTGCATCGCCAGTGGAGCCAGTGCACTCTCTAGAGTCACTGCACTGCATCCCCAATGGTGCCAGTGCACTCTCTGGACTCACTGCAGTGCATCCCCAAGGTGCCAGTGCACTCTCTGGAGGCAATGCACTGCATCCCCAGTGGTGCCAGTGCACTCTCTGCACTCACTGCACTGCATCCCCAGTGGTGCCAGTGCACTCTCTGGACTCACTGTACTGCACACCCAAGGTGCCAGTGCACTCTCTGGACTCACTGCACTGCATCCCCAGTGGTGCCAGTGCACTCTCTGGACTCACTGCAGTGCATCACCAGTGGTGCCAGTGCACTCTCTGGACTCACTGCAGTGCATCCCCTGTGGTGACAGTGCACTCTCTGTAGTCACTGCGCTGTATCCCCAGTGGTGCCAGTGCACTCTCTGGACTCACCGCAGTGCACCCCATTGGTGCCAGTGCCCTCTCTGGACTCACTGCAGTGCATCCCCAGTGGTGCCAGTGCACTCTCTGGACTCACTGCAGTGCATCCCCAGTGGTGCCAGTGCACTCTCTGGACTCACTGTACTGCATCCCCAAGGTGCCAGTGCACTCTCTGGACTCACTGCAGTGCATCCCCAGTGGTGCCAGTGCACTCTCTGGACTCACTGCACTGCATTACCAGTGGTGCCAGTGCACTCTCTGGACTCACTGCACTGCATTACCAGTGGTGCCAGTGCACTCTCTGGAATCAACGAACTGCATCCCCAGTGGTGCCAGTGCAATCTCTGGACTCACTGCAGTGCATCTCCATTGGTGCCAGTGCACTCTCTGGACTCACTGCACTGCATCCCCAGTGGTGCCAGTGCACTCTCTGGACTCACTGCAGTGCATCCCCAGTGGTGCCAGTGCACTCTCTGGACTCACTGCACTGCATCGCCAGTGGTGCCAGTGCACTCTCTGGACTCACTGCACTGCATCCCAAGTGGTGCCAGTGCACTCTGTGGACTCACTGCAGTGCATCTCCAGTGGTACCAGCGCACTCTCTGGACTCACTGCAGTGCAGCCGCAGTGGTGCCAGTTGACTCTCTGGACTCACTGCAGTGCATCCCCAGTGGTGCCAGTGCACTCTCTGGACTGACTGCACTGCATCCCCAGTGGTGCCAGTGCACTCTCTGGAGTCACTGCACTGCATCCCCAGTGGTGCCAGTGCACTCTCTGGACTCACTGCAGTGCATCCCCAGTGGTGCCAGTGCACTCTCTGGACGCACTGCACTGCATCCCCAGTGGTGCCAGTGCACTCTCTGGACTCACTGCAGTTCATCCCCAGTGGTGCCAGTGCACTCTCTGGACTCACTGCAGTGCATCCCCAGTGGTGCCTGTGCACTCTCTGGAGTCACTGCACTGCATCCCCAGTGGTGCCAGTGCACTCTCTGGACTCACTGCAGTGCATCCCCAGTGGTGCCAGTGCACTCTCTGGACTCACTGCAGTGCATCCCCAGTGGTGCCAGTGCACTCTATGGACTCACTGCAGTGCATCCCCAGTGGTGCCAGTGCACTCTCTGGACTCACTGCACTGCATCACCATTGGTGCCAGGGCACTCTCCGGACTCACTGCAGTGCATCCGCAGTGGTGCCAGTGCACTTTTTCGAGTCACTGCAGTGCATCCCCAGTGGTGCCAGTGCACTCTCTGGACTCACTGCAGTGCATCACCAATGGTGCCAGTGCACTCTCTGGACTCACTGCACTGCATCCCCAGTGGTGCCATTGCACTATCTGGACTCACTGCAGTGCATCCCCAGTGGTGCCAGTGCACTCCCTGGACTCACTGCACTGCATGCCCAGTGGTGCCAGTGCACTCTCTGGACTCACTGCACTGCATCCCCAGTGGTGCCAGTGCACTCTCTGGACTCACTGCACTGCATCCCCAGTGGTGCCAGTGCACTCTCTGGACTCACTGCACTGCATCCGCTGTAGTGCCAGTGCACTCTCTGGACTCACTGCACTGCATCCCCAGTGGTGCCAGTGCACTCTCTGGACTCACTGCAGTGCATCCCCAGTGGTGTCAGTGCAGTCTCTGGACTCACTGCACTCCATCCCCACTGGTGCCAGTGCAATCTTTGGACTCACTGCAGTGCATCCCCAGTGGTGCCAGTGCACTCTCTGCACTCACTGCAGTGCATCCCCAGTGGTGCCAGTGCACTCTCTGGACTCACTGCAGAGCATCCCTAGTGGTGCCAGTGCACTCTCTGAACTCACTGAACTGCATCACCAGTGGTGCCAGTGCACTCTCTGGACTCACTGCAGTGCATCCCCAGTGGTGCCAGTGCACTCTCTGGAATCACTGCACTGCATCCCCAGTGGTGCCAGTGCACTCTCTGGACTCACTGCAGTGCATCCCCAGTGGTGCCAGTGCACTCTCTGGACTCACTGCACTGCATCCCCAAGGTGCCAGTGCAGTCTCAGGACTCACTGAACTGCATCACCAGTGGTGCCAGTGCACTCTCTGGACTCACTGCACTGCATCCCCAAGGTGCCAGTGCAGTCTCAGGACTCACTGCACTGCATCCCCAGTGGTGCCAGTGCACTCTGTGGACTCACTGCAGTGCATCCCCACTGGTGCCAGTGCACTCTCTGGACTCACTGCAGTGCATCGCCAGTGGAGCCAGTGCACTCTCTAGAGTCACTGCACTGCATCCCCAATGGTGCCAGTGCACTCTCTGGACTCACTGCAGTGCATCCCCAAGGTGCCAGTGCACTCTCTGGAGGCAATGCACTGCATCCCCAGTGTTGCCAGTGCACTCTCTGGACTCACTGCAGTGCATCCCCAGTGTTGCAAGTGCACTCTCTGGACTCACTGCACTGCATCCCCAGTGGTGCCAGTGCACTCTCTGGACTCACTACACTGCATCCCCACTGGTGCCAGTGCACTCTCTGGACTCACTGCACTGCATCCGCAGTGGTGCCAGTGCACTCTCTGGACTCACTGCAGTGCATCACCAGTGGTGCCAGTGCACTCTCTGGACTCACTGCAGTGCATCCCCAGTGGTGCCAGTGCACTCTCTGTAGTCACTGCGCTGCATCCCCAGTGGTGCCAGTGCACTCTCTGGACTCACTGCACTGCATCCCCAGTGGTGCCAGTGCACTCTCTGGACTCACTGTACTGCACAACCAAGGTGCCAGTGCACTCTCTGGACTCACTGCACTGCATCCGCAGTGGTGCCAGTGCACTCTCTGGACTCACTGCACTGCATCCCCAGTGGTGCCAGTGCACTCTCTGGAGTCACTGCACTGCATCCGCAGTGGTGCCAGTGCACTCTCTGGACTCACTGCAGTGCATCCCCAGTGGTGCCAGTGTACTCTATGGACTCACTGCAGTGCATCCCCAGTGGTGCCAGTGCACTCTCTGGACTCACTGCAGTGCATCCCCAGTGGTGCCAGTGCACTCTATGGACTCACTGCAGTGCATCCCCAGTGGTGCCAGTGCACTCTCTGGACTCACTGCAATGCATCACCGGTGGTGCCAGTTGACTCTCTGGACTCACTGCAGTGCATCACCAGTGGTGCCAGTGCACTCTCTGGACTCACTGCACTGCATCCCCAGTTGTACCACTGCACTCTCTGGACTCACTGCACTGCATCCCCAGTGGTGCCAGTGCACTCTCTGGACTCACTGCACTGCATCCCCAGTGGTGCCAGTGCACTCTCTGGAGTCACTGCACTGCATCCCCAGTGGTGCCAGTGCACTCTCTGGACTCACTGCAGTGCATGACCAGTGGTGCCAGTACACTCTATGGACTCACTGCAGTGCATCCCCAGTGGTGCCAGTGCACTCTCTGGACTCACTGCACTGAAACCCCAGTGGTGCCAGTGTACTCTCTGGACTCACTGCAGTGCATCCCCAGTGGTGCCAGTGCACTCTCTGGAATCACTGCAGTGCATCCCCAGTGGTGCCAGTGCACTCTCTGGACTCACTGCAATGCATTCCCAGTGGTGCCAGTGCACTCTCTGGACTCACTGCAGTGTATCCCCTGTGGTGCCAGTGCACTCTCTGGACTCACTGCACTGCATCACCATTGGTGCCAGGGCACTCTCCGGACTCACTGCAGTGCATCCCCAGTGGTGCCAGTGCAATCTTTGGACTCACTGCAGTGCATCCCCAGTGGTGCCAGTGCACTCTCTGGACTCACTGCAGTGCATCCCCAGTGGTGCCAGTGCAGTCTCTGGACTCACTGCACTCCATCCCCAGTGGTGCCAGTGCAATCTTTGGACTCACTGCAGTGCATCCCCAGTGGTGCCAGTGCACTCTCTGCACTCACTGCAGTGCATCCCCAGTGGTGCCAGTGCACTCTCTGGACTCACTGCAGAGCATCCCTAGTGGTGCCAGTGCACTCTATGGAGTCACTGAACTGCATCCCCAGTGGTGCCAGTGCACTCTCTTGACTCACTGCACTGCATCTCCAAGGTGCCAGTGCAGTCTCAGGACTCACTGCACTGCATCCCCAGTGGTGCCAGTGCACTCTCTGGAATCACTGCACTGCATCCCCAGTGATGCCAGTGCACTCTCTGGACTCACTGCACTGCATCCCCAAGGTGCCAGTGCACTCTCTGGACTCACTGCAGTGCATCCCCAGTGGTGCCAGTGCACTCTCTGGACTCACTGCAGTGCATCCCCAGTGTTGCAAGTGCACTCTCTGGACTCACTGCACTGCATCCCCAGTGGTGCCAGTGCACTCTCTGGACTCACTGCACTGCATCCCCAGTGGTGCCAGTGCACTCTCTGGACTCACTGTACTGCAAACCCAAGGTGCCAGTGCACTCTCTGCACTCACTGCACTGCATCCGCAGTGGTGCCAGTGCACTCTCTGGACTCACTGCAGTGCATCACCAGTGGTGCCAGTGCACTCTCTGGACTCACTGCAGTGCATCCCCTGTGGTGACAGTGCACTCTCTGTAGTCACTGCGCTGCATCCCCAGTGGTGCCAGTGCACTCTCTGCACTCACCTCAGTGCACCCCAGTGGTGCCAGTGCCCTCTCTGGACTCACTGCAGTGCATCCCCAGTGGTGCCAGTGCACTCTCTGGACTCACTGCAGTGCATCCCCAAGGTGCCAGTGCACTCTCTGGAGGTAATGCACTGCATCCCCAGTGTTGCCAGTGCACTCTCTGGACTCACTGCAGTGCATCCCCAGTGTTGCAAGTGCACTCTCTGGACTCACTGCAGTGCATCACCACTGGTGCCAGTGCAATCTCTGGACTCACTGCAGTGCATCTCCATTGGTGCCAGTGCACTCTCTGGACTCACTGCAGTGCATTCCCAGTGGTGTTAGTGCTCTCTCTGGACTCACTGCAGTGCATTCCCAGTGGTGCCAGTGCACTCTCTGGACTCACTGCACTGCATCGCCAGTGGTGCCAGTGCACTCTCTGGACTCACTGCAGTGCATCACCAGTGGTGCCAGTGCACTCTCTGTAGTCACTGCGCTGCATCCCCAGTGGTGCCAGTGCACTCTCTGGACTCACTGCACTGCATCCCCAGTGGTGCCAGTGCACTCTCTGGACTCACTGCACTGCATCCGCTGTTGTTCCAGTGCACTCTCTGGACTCACTGCACTGCATCCCCTGTGGTGCCAGTGCACTCTCTGGACTCACTGCACTGAATCCCCAGTGGTGCTAGTGCACTCTCTGGACTCACTGCACTGCATCCCCACTGGTGCCAGTGCACTCTCTGGACTCACTGCAGTGCATCACCAATGGTGCCATTGCACTCTCTGCACTCACTGCACTGCATCCCCAGTAGTGCCAGTGCACTATCTGGACTCACTGCAGTGCATCCCCAGTGGTGCCAGTGCACTCCCTGGACTCACTGCACTGCATACCCAGTGGTGCCAGTGCACTCTCTGGACTCACTGCACTGCATCCCCAGTGGTGCCAGTGCACTCTCTGGACTCACTGCACTGCATCCGCTGTTGTGCCAGTGCACTCTCTGGACTCACTGTACTGCATCTTCAGTGGTGCCAGTGCACTCTCTGCACTCACTGCAGTGCAACCCCATTGGTGCCAGTGCACTCTCTGGACTCACTGCAGAGCATCCCTAGTGGTGCCAGTGCACTCTCTGGAGTCACTGAACTGCATCCCCAGTTGTGCCAGTGCACTCTCTGGACTCACTGCACTGCATCCCCAAGGTGCCAGTGCAGTCTCAGGACTCACTGCACTGCATCCCCAGTTGTACCATTGCACTCTCTGGACTCACTGCACTGCATCCCCAGTGGTGCCAGTGCACTCTCTGGACTCACTGCACTGCATCCCCAGTGGTGCCAGTGCACTCTCTGGACTCACTGCACTGCATCCCCAGTGGTGCCAGTGCACTCTCTGGAGTCACTGCACTGCATCCCCAGTGGTGCCAGTGCACTCTCTGGACTCACTGCAGTGCATGACCAGTGGTGCCAGTACACTCTATGGACTCACTGCAGTGCATCCCCAGTGATGCCAGTGCACTCTCTGGACTCACTGCAGTGCATCCCCAGTGGTGCCAGTGCACTCTCTGGACTCACTGCACTGAAACCCCAGTGGTGCCAGTGTACTCTCTGGACTTACTGCACTGCATCCGCAGTGGTGCCAGTGCACTCTCTGGACTCACTGCAGTGCATCCCCAGTGGTGCCAGTGCACTCTCTGGACTCACTGCAGTGCATCCCCTGTGGTGACAGTGCACTCTCTGTAGTCACTGCGCTGCATCCCCAGTGGTGCCAGTGCACTCTCTGGACTCACTGCACTGCATCCCCAGTGGTGCCAGTGCACTCTCTGGACTCACTGCAGTGCATCCCCAGTGGTGCCAGTGCACTCTCTGGACTCACTGCAGTGCAGCCCCAGTGGTGCCAGTGCACTCTCTGGACTCACTGCAGTGCAGCCCATGAGGTGCCAGTGCACTCTCTGGACTCACTGCACTGCATCCCCAGTGCTGACAGTGCACTCTCTGGACTCACTGCACTGCATCCGCAGTGGTGACAGTGCACTCTCTGGACTCCCTGCACTGCATCCCCAGTGGTGCCAGTGCACTCTCTGGACTCACTGCACTGCATCCCCAGTGGTGCCAGTGCACTCTCTGGACTCACTGCAGTGCAGCCCCAGTGGTGCCAGTGCACTCTCTGGACTCACTGCAGTGCAGCCCCAGTGGTGCCAGTGCACTCTCTGGACTCACTGCAGTGCAGCCCATGAGGTGCCAGTGCACTCTCTGGACTCACTGCACTGCATCCCCCGTGCTGACAGTGCACTCTCTGGACTCACTGCACTGCATCCGCAGTGGTGCCAGTGCACTCTCTGGACTCACTGCACTGCATCCCCAGTGGTGCCAGTGCACTCTCTGGAGTCACTGCACTGCATCCCCAGTGGTGCCAGTGCACTCTCTGGACTCACTGCAGTGCATCCCCAGTGGTGCCAGTGCACTCTATGGACTCACTGCAGTGCATCCCCTGTGGTGCCAGTGCACTCTCTGGACTCACTGCAGTGCATCCCCAGTGGTGCCAGTGCACTCTCTGGACTCACTGCAATGCATCACCGGTGGTGCCAGTTGACTCTCTGGACTCACTGCAGTGCATCCCCAGTGGTGCCAGAGCACTCTCAGGACTCACTGCACTGCATCCCCAGTTGTACCACTGCACTCTCTGGACTCACTGCACTGCATCCCCAGTGGTGCCAGTGCACTCTCTGGACTCACTGCACTGCATCCCCAGTGTTGCCAGTGCACTCTCTGGAGTCACTGCACTGCATCCCCAGTGGTGCCAGTGCACTCTCTGGACTCACTGCAGTGCATGACCAGTGGTGCCAGTACACTCTATGGACTCACTGCAGTGCATCCCCAGTGGTGCCAGTGCACTCTCTGGACTCACTGCAGTGCATCCCCAGTGGTGCCAGTGCACTCTCTGGACTCACGGCACTGAAACACCATGTGGTGCCAGTGTACTCTCTGGACTCACTGCAGTGCATCCCCACTGGTGCCAGTGCACTCTCTGGAATCACTGCAGTGCATCCCCAGTGGTGCCAGTGCACTCTCTGGACTCACTGCAATGCATTCCCAGTGGTGCCAGTGCACTCTCTGGACTCACTGCAGTGTATCCCCTGTGGTGCCAGTGCACTCTCTGGACTCACTGCACTGCATCACCATTGGTGCCAGGGCACTCTCCGGACTCACTGCAGTGCATCCCCAGTGTTGCCAGTGCAATCTTTGGACTCACTGCAGTGCATCCCCAGTGGTGCCAGTGCACTCTCTGGACTCACTGCAGTGCATCCCCAGTGGTGCCAGTGCAGTCTCTGGACTCACTGAACTCCATCCCCAGTGGTGCCAGTGCAATCTTTGGACTCACTGCAGTGCATCCCCAGTGGTGCCAGTGCACTCTCTGCACTCACTGCAGTGCCTCACCAGTGGTGCCAGTGCACTCTCTGGACTAACTGCAGAGCATCCCTAGTGGTGCCAGTGCACTCTATGGAGTCACTGAACTGCATCCCCAGTGGTGCCAGTGCACTCTCTTGACTCACTGCACTGCATCTCCAAGGTGCCAGTGCAGTCTCAGGACTCACTGCACTGCATCCCCAGTGGTGCCAGTGCACTCTCTGGAATCACTGCACTGCATCCCCAGTGGTGCCAGTGCACTCTCTGGACTCACTGCACTGCATCCCCAAGGTGCCAGTGCACTCTCTGGACTCACTGCAGTGCATCCCCAGTGGTGCCAGTGCACTCTCTGGACTCACTGCAGTGCATCCCCAGTGTTGCAAGTGCACTCTCTGGACTCACTGCACTGCATCCCCAGTGGTGCCAGTGCACTCTCTGGACTCACTGCACTGCATCCCCAGTGGTGCCAGTGCACTCTCTGGACTCACTGTACTGCACACCCAAGGTGCCAGTGCACTCTCTGCACTCACTGCACTGCATCCGCAGTGGTGCCAGTGCACTCTCTGGACTCACTGCAGTGCATCCCCAGTGGTGCCAGTGCACTCTCTGGACTCACTGCAGTGCATCCCCTGTGGTGACAGTGCACTCTCTGTAGTCAGTGCGCTGCATCCCCAGTGGTGCCAGTGCACTCTCTGGACTCACCTCAGTGCACCCCAGTGGTGCCAGTGCCCTCTCTGGACTCACTGCAGTGCATCCCCAGTGGTGCCAGTGCACTCTCTGGACTCACTGCAGTGCATCCCCAAGGTGCCAGTGCACTCTCTGGAGGCAATGCACTGCATCCCCAGTGTTGCCAGTGCACTCTCTGGACTCACTGCAGTGCATCCCCAGTGTTGCAAGTGCACTCTCTGGACTCACTGCACTGCATCCCCAGTGGTGCCAGTGCACTCTCTGCACTCACTGCACTGCATCCCCAGTGGTGCCAGTGCACTCTCTGGACTCACTGTACTGCACACCCAAGGTGCCAGTGCACTCTCAGGACTCACTGCACTGCATCCCCAGTGGTGCCACTGCACTCTCTGGACTCACTGCAGTGCATCACCAGTGGTGCCAGTGCACTCTCTGGACTCACTGCAGTGCATCACCAGTGGTGACAGTGCACGCTCTGGACTCAATGAACTGCATCCTCAGTGGTGCCAGTGCACTCTCCGGACTCACTGCACTGCATCCCCAGTGGTGCCAGTGCAATCTCTGGACTCACTGCAGTGCATCTCCATTGGTGCCAGTGCACTCTCTGGACTCACTGCAGTGCATCCCCAGTGGTGTTAGTGCTCTCTCTGGACTCACTGCAGTGCATTCCCAGTGGTGCCAGTGCACTCTCTGGACTCACTGCACTGCATCGCCAGTGGTGCCAGTGCACTCTCTGGACTCACTGCAGTGCATCACCAGTGGTGCCAGTGCACTCTCTGTAGTCACTGCGCTGCATCCCCAGTGGTGCCAGTGCACTCTCTGGACTCACTGCACTGCATCCCCAGTGGTGCCAGTGCACTCTCTGGACTCACTGCAGTGCATCCCCAAGGTGCCAGTGCACTCTCTGGAGGCAATGCACTGCATCCCCAGTGGTGCCTATGCACTCTCTGGACTCACTGCACTGAATCCCCAGTGGTGCTAGTGCACTCTCTGGACTCACTGCACTGCATCCCCACTGGTGCCAGTGCACTCTCTGGACTCACTGCAGTGCATCACCAATGGTGCCAGTGCACTCTCTGGACTCACTGCACTGCATCCCCAGTGGTGCCAGTGCACTCTCTGGACTCACTGCACTGCATCCCCAGTGGTGCCAGTGCACTCTCTGGACTCACTGCACTGCATCCGCTGTTGTGCCAGTGCACTCTCTGGACTCACTGCACTGCATCACCATTGGTGCCAGGGCACTCTCTGGACTCACTGCACTGCATCTTCAGTGGTGCCAGTGCACTCTCTGCACTCACTGCAGTGCAACCCCAGTGGTGCCAGTGCACTCTCTGGACTCACTGCAGAGCATCCCTAGTGGTGCCAGTGCACTCTCTGGAGTCACTGAACTGCATCCCCAGTGGTGCCAGTGCACTCTCTGGACTCACTGCACTGCATCCCCAAGGTGCCAGTGCAGTCTCAGGACTCACTGCACTGCATCCCCAGTTGTACCACTGCACTCTCTGGACTCACTGCAGTGCATGACCAGTGGTGCCAGTACACTCTATGGACTCACTGCAGTGCATCCCCAGTGGTGCCAGTGCACTCTCTGGACTCACTGCACTGCATCCCCAGTGGTGCCAGTGCACTCTCTGGACTCACTGCACTGCATCCCCAGTGGTGCCAGTGCACTCTCTGGACTCACTGTACTGCACACCCAAGGTGCCAGTGCACTCTCTGCACTCACTGCACTGCATCCGCAGTGGTGCCAGTGCACTCTCTGGACTCACTGCAGTGCATCCCCAGTGGTGCCAGTGCACTCTCTGGACTCACTGCAGTGCATCCCCTGTGGTGACAGTGCACTCTCTGTAGTCAGTGCGCTGCATCCCCAGTGGTGCCAGTGCACTCTCTGGACTCACCTCAGTGCACCCCAGTGGTGCCAGTGCCCTCTCTGGACTCACTGCAGTGCATCCCCAGTGGTGCCAGTGCACTCTCTGGACTCACTGCAGTGCATCCCCAAGGTGCCAGTGCACTCTCTGGAGGCAATGCACTGCATCCCCAGTGTTGCCAGTGCACTCTCTGGACTCACTGCAGTGCATCCCCAGTGTTGCAAGTGCACTCTCTGGACTCACTGCACTGCATCCCCAGTGGTGCCAGTGCACTCTCTGCACTCACTGCACTGCATCCCCAGTGGTGCCAGTGCACTCTCTGGACTCACTGTACTGCACACCCAAGGTGCCAGTGCACTCTCAGGACTCACTGCACTGCATCCCCAGTGGTGCCACTGCACTCTCTGGACTCACTGCAGTGCATCACCAGTGGTGCCAGTGCACTCTCTGGACTCACTGCAGTGCATCACCAGTGGTGACAGTGCACGCTCTGGACTCAATGAACTGCATCCTCAGTGGTGCCAGTGCACTCTCCGGACTCACTGCACTGCATCCCCAGTGGTGCAGGTGCAATCTCTGGACTCACTGCAGTGCATCTCCATTGGTGCCAGTGCACTCTCTGGACTCACTGCAGTGCATCCCCAGTGGTGTTAGTGCTCTCTCTGGACTCACTGCAGTGCATTCCCAGTGGTGCCAGTGCACTCTCTGGACTCACTGCACTGCATCGCCAGTGGTGCCAGTGCACTCTCTGGACTCACTGCAGTGCATCACCAGTGGTGCCAGTGCACTCTCTGTAGTCACTGCGCTGCATCCCCAGTGGTGCCAGTGCACTCTCTGGACTCACTGCACTGCATCCCCAGTGGTGCCAGTGCACTCTCTGGACTCACTGCAGTGCATCCCCAAGGTGCCAGTGCACTCTCTGGAGGCAATGCACTGCATCCCCAGTGGTGCCAGTGCACTCTCTGGACTCACTGCACTGAATCCCCAGTGGTGCTAGTGCACTCTCTGGACTCACTGCACTGCATCCCCACTGGTGCCAGTGCACTCTCTGGACTCACTGCAGTGCATCACCAATGGTGCCAGTGCACTCTCTGGACTCACTGCACTGCATCCCCAGTGGTGCCAGTGCACTCTCTGGACTCACTGCACTGCATCCCCAGTGGTGCCAGTGCACTCTCTGGACTCACTGCACTGCATCCGCTGTTGTGCCAGTGCACTCTCTGGACTCACTGCACTGCATCACCATTGGTGCCAGGGCACTCTCTGGACTCACTGCACTGCATCTTCAGTGGTGCCAGTGCACTCTCTGCACTCACTGCAGTGCAACCCCAGTGGTGCCAGTGCACTCTCTGGACTCACTGCAGAGCATCCCTAGTGGTGCCAGTGCACTCTCTGGAGTCACTGAACTGCATCCCCAGTGGTGCCAGTGCACTCTCTGGACTCACTGCACTGCATCCCCAAGGTGCCAGTGCAGTCTCAGGACTCACTGCACTGCATCCCCAGTTGTACCACTGCACTCTCTGGACTCACTGCAGTGCATGACCAGTGGTGCCAGTACACTCTATGGACTCACTGCAGTGCATCCCCAGTGGTGCCAGTGCACTCTCTGGACTCACTGCAGTGCATCCCCAGTGGTGCCAGTGCACTCTCTGGACTCACTGCACTGAAACCCCAGTGGTGCCAGTGTACTCTCTGGACTCACTGCAGTGCATCCCCACTGGTGCCAGTGCACTCTCTGGAATCACTGCAGTGCATCCCCAGTGGTGCCAGTGCACTCTCTGGACTCACTGCACTGCATCACCATTGGTGCCAGGGCACTCTCTGGACTCACTGCAGTGCATCCGCAGTGGTGCCAGTGCACTTTTTCGAGTCACTGCACTGCATCCCCATTAGTGCCAGTGAATTCTCTGGACTGACTGCACTGCATCAACAGTGGTGCCAGTGCACTCTCTAGACTCACTGCACTGCATCCCCAGTGGTGCCAGTGCACTCTCTGGAATCACTGCACTGCATCCCCAGTGGTGCCAGTGCACTCTCTGGACTCACTGCAGTGCATCCCCAGTGGAGCCAGTGCACTCTCTAGAGTCACTGCACTGCATCCCCAATGGTGCCAGTGCACTCTCTGGACTCACTGCAGTGCATCCCCAAGGTGCCAGTGCACTCTCTGGAGGCAATGCACTGCATCCCCAGTGTTGCCAGTGCACTCTCTGGACTCACTGCAGTGCATCCCCAGTGTTGCAAGTGCACTCTCTGGACTCACTGCACTGCATCCCCAGTGGTGCCAGTGCACTCTCTGGACTCACTGCACTGCATCCCCAATGGTGCCAGTGCACTCTCTGGACTCACTGTACTGCACACCCAAGGTGCCAGTGCACTCTCTGGACTCACTGCACTGCATCCCCAGTGGTGCCAGTGCACTCTCTTGACTCACTGCACTGCATCTCCAAGGTGCCAGTGCAGTCTCAGGACTCACTGCACTGCATCCCCAGTGGTGCCAGTGCACTCTCTGGAATCACTGCACTGCATCCCCAGTGGTGCCAGTGCACTCTCTGGACTCACTGCACTGCATCCCCAAGGTGCCAGTGCACTCTCTGGACTCACTGCAGTGCATCCCCAGTGGTGCCAGTGCACTCTCTGGACTCACTGCAGTGCATCCCCAGTGTTGCAAGTGCACTCTCTGGACTCACTGCACTGCATCCCCAG
This sequence comes from Anser cygnoides, assembly GCF_040182565.1. Taxonomy (NCBI): domain Eukaryota; kingdom Metazoa; phylum Chordata; class Aves; order Anseriformes; family Anatidae; genus Anser; species Anser cygnoides. The sequence goes on from NC_089907.1 coordinate 51,447, forward strand.
TGGTGCCAGTGCACTCTCTGGACTCACTGCACTGCATCCCCAGTGGTGCCAGTGCACTCTCTGGACTCACTGTACTGCACACCCAAGGTGCCAGTGCACTCTCTGCACTCACTGCACTGCATCCGCAGTGGTGCCAGTGCACTCTCTGGACTCACTGCAGTGCATCCCCAGTGGTGCCAGTGCACTCTCTGGACTCACTGCAGTGCATCCCCTGTGGTGACAGTGCACTCTCTGTAGTCAGTGCGCTGCATCCCCAGTGGTGCCAGTGCACTCTCTGGACTCACCTCAGTGCACCCCAGTGGTGCCAGTGCCCTCTCTGGACTCACTGCAGTGCATCCCCAGTGGTGCCAGTGCACTCTCTGGACTCACTGCAGTGCATCCCCAAGGTGCCAGTGCACTCTCTGGAGGCAATGCACTGCATCCCCAGTGTTGCCAGTGCACTCTCTGGACTCACTGCAGTGCATCCCCAGTGTTGCAAGTGCACTCTCTGGACTCACTGCACTGCATCCCCAGTGGTGCCAGTGCACTCTCTGCACTCACTGCACTGCATCCCCAGTGGTGCCAGTGCACTCTCTGGACTCACTGTACTGCACACCCAAGGTGCCAGTGCACTCTCAGGACTCACTGCACTGCATCCCCAGTGGTGCCACTGCACTCTCTGGACTCACTGCAGTGCATCACCAGTGGTGCCAGTGCACTCTCTGGACTCACTGCAGTGCATCACCAGTGGTGACAGTGCACGCTCTGGACTCAATGAACTTCATCCTCAGTGGTGCCAGTGCACTCTCCGGACTCACTGCACTGCATCCCCAGTGGTGCCAGTGCAATCTCTGGACTCACTGCAGTGCATCTCCATTGGTGCCAGTGCACTCTCTGGACTCACTGCAGTGCATCCCCAGTGGTGTTAGTGCTCTCTCTGGACTCACTGCAGTGCATTCCCAGTGGTGCCAGTGCACTCTCTGGACTCACTGCACTGCATCGCCAGTGGTGCCAGTGCACTCTCTGGACTCACTGCAGTGCATCACCAGTGGTGCCAGTGCACTCTCTGTAGTCACTGCGCTGCATCCCCAGTGGTGCCAGTGCACTCTCTGGACTCACTGCACTGCATCCCCAGTGGTGCCAGTGCACTCTCTGGACTCACTGCAGTGCATCCCCAAGGTGCCAGTGCACTCTCTGGAGGCAATGCACTGCATCCCCAGTGGTGCCAGTGCACTCTCTGGACTCACTGCACTGAATCCCCAGTGGTGCTAGTGCACTCTCTGGACTCACTGCACTGCATCCCCACTGGTGCCAGTGCACTCTCTGGACTCACTGCAGTGCATCACCAATGGTGCCAGTGCACTCTCTGGACTCACTGCACTGCATCCCCAGTGGTGCCAGTGCACTCTCTGGACTCACTGCACTGCATCCCCAGTGGTGCCAGTGCACTCTCTGGACTCACTGCACTGCATCCGCTGTTGTGCCAGTGCACTCTCTGGACTCACTGCACTGCATCACCATTGGTGCCAGGGCACTCTCTGGACTCACTGCACTGCATCTTCAGTGGTGCCAGTGCACTCTCTGCACTCACTGCAGTGCAACCCCAGTGGTGCCAGTGCACTCTCTGGACTCACTGCAGAGCATCCCTAGTGGTGCCAGTGCACTCTCTGGAGTCACTGAACTGCATCCCCAGTGGTGCCAGTGCACTCTCTGGACTCACTGCACTGCATCCCCAAGGTGCCAGTGCAGTCTCAGGACTCACTGCACTGCATCCCCAGTTGTACCACTGCACTCTCTGGACTCACTGCAGTGCATGACCAGTGGTGCCAGTACACTCTATGGACTCACTGCAGTGCATCCCCAGTGGTGCCAGTGCACTCTCTGGACTCACTGCAGTGCATCCCCAGTGGTGCCAGTGCACTCTCTGGACTCACTGCACTGAAACCCCAGTGGTGCCAGTGTACTCTCTGGACTCACTGCAGTGCATCCCCACTGGTGCCAGTGCACTCTCTGGAATCACTGCAGTGCATCCCCAGTGGTGCCAGTGCACTCTCTGGACTCACTGCACTGCATCACCATTGGTGCCAGGGCACTCTCTGGACTCACTGCAGTGCATCCGCAGTGGTGCCAGTGCACTTTTTCGAGTCACTGCACTGCATCCCCATTAGTGCCAGTGAATTCTCTGGACTGACTGCACTGCATCAACAGTGGTGCCAGTGCACTCTCTAGACTCACTGCACTGCATCCCCAGTGGTGCCAGTGCACTCTCTGGACTCACTGCAGTGCATCCCCAGTGGAGCCAGTGCACTCTCTAGAGTCACTGCACTGCATCCCCAATGGTGCCAGTGCACTCTCTGGACTCACTGCAGTGCATCCCCAAGGTGCCAGTGCACTCTCTGGAGGCAATGCACTGCATCCCCAGTGTTGCCAGTGCACTCTCTGGACTCACTGCAGTGCATCCCCAGTGTTGCAAGTGCACTCTCTGGACTCACTGCACTGCATCCCCAGTGGTGCCAGTGCACTCTCTGGACTCACTGCACTGCATCCCCAATGGTGCCAGTGCACTCTCTGGACTCACTGTACTGCACACCCAAGGTGCCAGTGCACTCTCTGGACTCACTGCACTGCATCCCCAGTGGTGCCAGTGCACTCTCTGGACTCACTGCAGTGCATCCCCAGTGGTGCCAGTGCACTCTCTGGACTCACTGCAGTGCATCCCCAGTGGTGCCAGTGCACTCTCTGGACTCACTGCAGTGCAGCCCATGAGGTGCCAGTGCACTCTCTGGACTCACTGCACTGCATCCCCAGTGCTGACAGTGCACTCTCTGGACTCACTGCACTGCATCCGCAGTGGTGACAGTGCACTCTCTGGACTCCCTGCACTGCATCCCCAGTGGTGCCAGTGCACTCTCTGGACTCACTGCACTGCATCCCCAGTGGTGCCAGTGCACTCTCTGGACTCACTGCAGTGCATCCCCAGTGGTGCCAGTGCACTCTCTGGACTCACTGCAGTGCAGCCCCAGTGGTGCCAGTGCACTCTCTGGACTCACTGCACTGCATCCCCCGTGCTGACAGTGCACTCTCTGGACTCACTGCACTGCATCCGCAGTGGTGCCAGTGCACTCTCTGGACTCACTGCAGTGCATCCCCAGTGGTGCCAGTGCACTCTATGGACTCACTGCAGTGCATCCCCAGTGGTGCCAGTTGACTCTCTGGACTCACTGTAATGCATCCCCAAAGTGCCAGTGCACTCTCTGGACTCACTGCAGTGCATCCCCAGTGGTGCCAGTGCACTCTCTGGACTCACTGCAATGCATCACCGGTGGTGCCAGTTGACTCTCTGGACTCACTGCAGTGCATCCCCAGTGGTGCCAGAGCACTCTCAGGACTCACTGCACTGCATCCCCAGTTGTACCACTGCACTCTCTGGACTCACTGCACTGCATCCCCAGTGGTGCCAGTGCACTCTCTGGACTCACTGCACTGCATCCCCAGTGTTGCCAGTGCACTCTCTGGAGTCACTGCACTGCATCCCCAGTGGTGCCAGTGCACTCTCTGGACTCACTGCAGTGCATGACCAGTGGTGCCAGTACACTCTATGGACTCACTGCAGTGCATCCCCAGTGGTGCCAGTGCACTCTCTGGACTCACTGCAGTGCATCCCCTGTGGTGCCAGTGCACTCTCTGGACTCACGGCACTGAAACCCCAGTGGTGCCAGTGTACTCTCTGGACTCACTGCAGTGCATCCCCACTGGTGCCAGTGCACTCTCTGGAATCACTGCAGTGCATCCCCAGTGGTGCCAGTGCACTCTCTGGACTCACTGCAATGCATTCCCAGTGGTGCCAGTGCACTCTCTGGACTCACTGCAGTGTATCCCCTGTGGTGCCAGTGCACTCTCTGGACTCACTGCACTGCATCACCATTGGTGCCAGGGCACTCTCCGGACTCACTGCACTGCATCCCCAGTGGTGCCAGTGCAATCTTTGGACTCACTGCAGTGCATCCCCAGTGGTGCCAGTGCACTCTCTGGACTCACTGCAGTGCATCCCCAGTGGTGCCAGTGCAGTCTCTGGACTCACTGCACTCCATCCCCAGTGGTGCCAGTGCAATCTTTGGACTCACTGCAGTGCATCCCCAGTGGTGCCAGTGCACTCTCTGCACTCACTGCAGTGCATCCCCAGTGGTGCCAGTGCACTCTCTGGACTCACTGCAGAGCATCCCTAGTGGTGCCAGTGCACTCTATGGAGTCACTGAACTGCATCCCCAGTGGTGCCAGTGCACTCTCTTGACTCACTGCACTGCATCTCCAAGGTGCCAGTGCAGTCTCAGGACTCACTGCACTGCATCCCCAGTGGTGCCAGTGCACTCTCTGGAATCACTGCACTGCATCCCCAGTGGTGCCAGTGCACTCTCTGGACTCACTGCACTGCATCCCCAAGGTGCCAGTGCACTCTCTGGACTCACTGCACTGCATCCCCAGTGGTGCCAGTGCACTCTCTGGACTCACTGCACTGCATCCCCAGTGGTGCCAGTGCACTCTCTGGACTCACTGTACTGCACACCCAAGGTGCCAGTGCACTCTCTGCACTCACTGCACTGCATCCGCAGTGGTGCCAGTGCACTCTCTGGACTCACTGCAGTGCATCCCCAGTGGTGCCTGTGCACTCTCTGGACTCACTGCAGTGCATCCCCTGTGGTGACAGTGCACTCTCTGTAGTCACTGCGCTGCATCCCCAGTGGTGCCAGTGCACTCTCTGGACTCACCTCAGTGCACCCCAGTGGTGCCAGTGCCCTCTCTGGACTCACTGCAGTGCATCCCCAGTGGTGCCAGTGCACTCTCTGGACTCACTGCAGTGCATCCCCAAGGTGCCAGTGCACTCTCTGGAGGCAATGCACTGCATCCCCAGTGTTGCCAGTGCACTCTCTGGACTCACTGCACTGCATCCCCAGTGGTGCCAGTGCACTCTCTGGACTCACTGCACTGCATCCCCAGTGGTGCCAGTGCACTCTCTGGACTCACTGTACTGCACACCCAAGGTGCCAGTGCACTCTCTGGACTCACTGCACTGCATCCCCAGTGGTGCCACTGCACTCTCTGGACTCACTGCAGTGCATCACCAGTGGTGCCAGTGCACTCTCTGGACTCACTGCAGTGCATCACCAGTGGTGACAGTGCACGCTCTGGACTCAATGAACTGCATCCTCAGTGGTGCCAGTGCACTCTCCGGACTCACTGCACTGCATCCCCAGTGGTGCCAGTGCAATCTCTGGACTCACTGCAGTGCATCTCCATTGGTGCCAGTGCACTCTCTGGACTCACTGCAGTGCATCCCCAGTGGTGTTAGTGCTCTCTCTGGACTCACTGCAGTGCATTCCCAGTGGTGCCAGTGCACTCTCTGGACTCACTGCACTGCATCGCCAGTGGTGCCAGTGCACTCTCTGGACTCACTGCAGTGCATCACCAGTGGTGCCAGTGCATTCTCTGTAGTCACTGCGCTGCATCCCCAGTGGTGCCAGTGCACTCTCTGGACTCACTGCACTGCATCCCCAGTGGTGCCAGTGCACTCTCTGGACTCACTGCACTGCATCCGCTGTTGTTCCAGTGCACTCTCTGGACTCACTGCACTGCATCCCCAGTGGTGCCAGTGCACTCTCTGGACTCACTGCACTGAATCCCCAGTGGTGCTAGTGCACTCTCTGGACTCACTGCACTGCATCCCCAGTGGTGCCATGGCACTCTCTGGACTCACTGCAGTGCATCACCAATGGTGCCAGTGCACTCTCTGCACTCACTGCACTGCATCCCCAGTGGTGCCAGTGCACTATCTGGACTCACTGCAGTGCATCCCCAGTGGTGCCAGTGCACTCCCTGGACTCACTGCACTGCATACCCAGTGGTGCCAGTGCACTCTCTGGACTCACTGCACTGCATCCCCAGTGGTGCCAGTGCACTCTCTGGACTCACTGCAGTGCATCCCCAGTGGTGCCAGTGCACTCTCTGGACTCACTGCACTGCATCCGCTGTTGTGCCAGTGCACTCTCTGGACTCACTGCACTGCATCACCATTGGTGCCAGGGCACTCTCTGGACTCACTGCACTGCATCTTCAGTGGTGCCAGTGCACTCTCTGCACTCACTGCAGTGCAACCCCAGTGGTGCCAGTGCACTCTCTGGACTCACTGCAGAGCATCCCTAGTGGTGCCAGTGCACTCTCTGGAGTCACTGAACTGCATCCCCAGTGGTGCCAGTGCACTCTCTGGACTCACTGCACTGCATCCCCAAGGTGCCAGTGCAGTCTCAGGACTCACTGCACTGCATCCCCAGTTGTACCACTGCACTCTCTGGACTCACTGCACTGCATCCCCAGTGGTGCCAGTGCACTCTCTGGACTCACTGCAGTGCATCCCCAGTGGTGCCAGTGCACTCTCTGGACTCACTGCACTGCATCCCCAGTGGTGCCAGTGCACTCTCTGGAGTCACTGCACTGCATCCCCAGTGGTGCCAGTGCACTCTCTGGACTCACTGCAGTGCATCCCCAGTGGTGCCAGTGCACTCTCTGGACTCACTGCACTGAAACCCCAGTGGTGCCAGTGCACTCTCTGGACTCACTGCAGTGCATCCCCACTGGTGCCAGTGCACTCTCTGGAATCACTGCAGTGCATCCCCAGTGGTGCCAGTGCACTCTCTGGACTCACTGCACTGCATCACCATTGGTGCCAGGGCACTCTCTGGACTCACTGCAGTGCATCCGCAGTGGTGCCAGTGCACTTTTTCGAGTCACTGCACTGCATCCCCATTAGTGCCAGTGAATTCTCTGGACTGACTGCACTGCATCAACAGTGGTGCCAGTGCACTCTCTAGACTCACTGCAGTGCATCCCCAGTGGTGCCAGTGCACTCTCTGGACTCACTGCAGTGCATCCCCAGTGGTGCCAGTGCACTCTCTGGACTCACTGCACTGCATCCCCAGTGGTGCCAGTGCACTCTCTGGACTCACTGCAGTGCATCACCAATGCTGCCAGTGCACTCTCTGCACTCACTGCACTGCATCCCCAGTGGTGCCAGTGCACTATCTGGACTCACTGCAGTGCATCCCCAGTGGTGCCAGTGCACTCTCTGGACTCACTGCACTGCATGCCCAGTGGTGCCAGTGCACTCTCTGGACTCACTGCACTGCATCCCCAGTGGTGGCAGTGCACTCTCTGGGCTCACTGCACTGCATCCCCAGTGGTGCCAGTGCACGCTCTGGACTCACTGCACTGCATCCGCTGTTGTGCCGGTGCACTCTCTGGACTCACTGCACTGCATCCCCAGTGGTGCCAGTGCACTCTCTGGACTCACTGCAGTGCATCCCCAGTGGTGCCAGTGCAGTCTCTGGACTCACTGCACTCCATCCCCAGTGGTGCCAGTGCAATCTTTGGACTCACTGCAGTGCATCCCCAGTGGTGCCAGTGCACTCTCTGCACTCACTGCAGTGCATCCCCAGTGGTGCCAGTGCACTCTCTGGACTCACTGCAGAGCATCCCTAGTGGTGCCAGTGCACTCTATGGAGTCACTGAACTGCATCCCCAGTGGTGCCAGTGCACTCTCTTGACTCACTGCACTGCATCTCCAAGGTGCCAGTGCAGTCTCAGGACTCACTGCACTGCATCCCCAGTGGTGCCAGTGCACTCTCTGGAATCACTGCACTGCATCCCCAGTGGTGCCAGTGCACTCTCTGGACTCACTGCAGTGCATCCCCAGTGGAGCCAGTGCACTCTCTAGAGTCACTGCACTGCATCCCCAATGGTGCCAGTGCACTCTCTGGACTCACTGCAGTGCATCCCCAGTGGAGCCAGTGCACTCTCTAGAGTCACTGCACTGCATCCCCAATGGTGCCAGTGCACTCTCTGGACTCACTGCAGTGCATCCCCAAGGTGCCAGTGCACTCTCTGGAGGCAATGCACTGCATCCCCAGTGTTGCCAGTGCACTCTCTGGACTCACTGCAGTGCATCCCCAGTGGAGCCAGTGCACTCTCTAGAGTCACTGCACTGCATCCCCAATGGTGCCAGTGCACTCTCTGGACTCACTGCAGTGCATCCCCAAGGTGCCAGTGCACTCTCTGGAGGCAATGCACTGCATCCCCAGTGTTGCCAGTGCACTCTCTGGACTCACTGCAGTGCATCCCCAGTGTTGCAAGTGCACTCTCTGGACTCACTGCACTGCATCCCCAGTGGTGCCAGTGCACTCTCTGGACTCACTGTACTGCACACCCAAGGTGCCAGTGCACTCTCTGGACTCACTGCACTGCATCCGCAGTGGTGCCAGTGCACTCTCTGGACTCACTGCAGTGCATCCCCTGTGGTGACAGTGCACTCTCTGTAGTCACTGCGCTGCATCCCCAGTGGTGCCAGTGCACTCTCTGGACTCACCTCAGTGCACCCCAGTGGTGCCAGTGCCCTCTCTGGACTCACTGCAGTGCATCCCCAGTGGTGCCAGTGCACTCTCTGGACTCACTGCAGTGCATCCCCAAGGTGCCAGTGCACTCTCTGGAGGCAATGCACTGCATCCCCAGTGTTGCCAGTGCACTCTCTGGACTCACTGCAGTGCATCCCCAGTGTTGCAAGTGCACTCTCTGGACTCACTGCACTGCATCCCCAGTGGTGCCAGTGCACTCTCTGGACTCACTGCACTGCATCCCCAGTGGTGCCAGTGCACTCTCTGGACTCACTGTACTGCACACCCAAGGTGCCAGTGCACTCTCAGGACTCACTGCACTGCATCCCCAGTGGTGCCACTGCACTCTCTGGACTCACTGCAGTGCATCACCAGTGGTGCCAGTGCACTCTCTGGACTCACTGCAGTGCATCACCAGTGGTGACAGTGCACGCTCTGGACTCAATGAACTGCATCCTCAGTGGTGCCAGTGCACTCTCCGGACTCACTGCACTGCATCCCCAGTGGTGCCAGTGCAATCTCTGGACTCACTGCAGTGCATCTCCATTGGTGCCAGTGCACTCTCTGGACTCACTGCAGTGCATCCCCAGTGGTGTTAGTGCTCTCTCTGGACTCACTGCAGTGCATTCCCAGTGGTGCCAGTGCACTCTCTGGACTCACTGCACTGCATCGCCAGTGGTGCCAGTGCACTCTCTGGACTCACTGCAGTGCATCACCAGTGGTGCCAGTGCACTCTCTGTAGTCACTGCGCTGCATCCCCAGTGGTGCCAGTGCACTCTCTGGACTCACTGCACTGCATCCCCAGTGGTGCCAGTGCACTCTCTGGACTCACTGCACTGCATCCGCTGTTGTTCCAGTGCACTCTCTGGACTCACTGCACTGCATCCCCAGTGGTGCCAGTGCACTCTCTGGACTCACTGCACTGAATCCCCAGTGGTGCTAGTGCACTCTCTGGACTCACTGCACTGCATCCCCAGTGGTGCCATGGCACTCTCTGGACTCACTGCAGTGCATCACCAATGGTGCCAGTGCACTCTCTGCACTCACTGCACTGCATCCCCAGTGGTGCCAGTGCACTATCTGGACTCACTGCAGTGCATCCCCAGTGGTGCCAGTGCACTCCCTGGACTCACTGCACTGCATACCCAGTGGTGCCAGTGCACTCTCTGGACTCACTGCACTGCATCCCCAGTGGTGCCAGTGCACTCTCTGGACTCACTGCACTGCATCCCCAGTGGTGCCAGTGCACTCTCTGGACTCACTGCACTGCATCACCATTGGTGCCAGGGCACTCTCTGGACTCACTGCACTGCATCTTCAGTGGTGCCAGTGCACTCTCTGCACTCACTGCAGTGCAACCCCAGTGGTGCCAGTGCACTCTCTGGACTCACTGCAGAGCATCCCTAGTGGTGCCAGTGCACTCTCTGGAGTCACTGAACTGCATCCCCAGTGGTGCCAGTGCACTCTCTGGACTCACTGCACTGCATCCCCAAAGTGCCAGTGCAGTCTCAGGACTCACTGCACTGCATCCCCAGTTGTACCACTGCACTCTCTGGACTCACTGCACTGCATCCCCAGTGGTGCCAGTGCACTCTCTGGACTCACTGCAGTGCATCCCCAGTGGTGCCAGTGCACTCTCTGGACTCACTGCACTGCATCCCCAGTGGTGCCAGTGCACTCTCTGGAGTCACTGCACTGCATCCCCAGTGTTGCCAGTGCACTCTCTGGACTCACTGCAGTGCATGACCAGTGGTGCCAGTACACTCTATGGACTCACTGCAGTGCATCCCCAGTGGTGCCAGTGCACTCTCTGGACTCACTGCAGTGCATCCCCAGTGGTGCCAGTGCACTCTCTGGACTCACTGCACTGAAACCCCAGTGGTGCCAGTGCACTCTCTGGACTCACTGCAGTGCATCCCCACTGGTGCCAGTGCACTCTCTGGAATCACTGCAGTGCATCCCCAGTGGTGCCAGTGCACTCTCTGGACTCACTGCAGTGCATCACCAGTGGTGCCAGGGCACTCTCTGGAATCACTGCACTGCATCCCCAGTGGTGCCAGTGCACTTTTTCGAGTCACTGCACTGCATCCCCATTAGTGCCAGTGAATTCTCTGGACTGACTGCACTGCATCAACAGTGGTGCCAGTGCACTCTCTAGACTCACTGCAGTGCATCCCCAGTGGTGCCAGTGCACTCTCTGGACTCACTGCAGTGCATCCCCAGTGGTGCCAGTGCACTCTCTGGACTCACTGCACTGCATCCCCAGTGGTGCCAGTGCACTCTCTGGACTCACTGCAGTGCATCACCAATGGTGCCAGTGCACTCTCTGCACTCACTGCACTGCATCCCCAGTGGTGCCAGTGCACTATCTGGACTCACTGCAGTGCATCCCCAGTGGTGCCAGTGCACTCCCTGGACTCACTGCACTGCATGCCCAGTGGTGCCAGTGCACTCTCTGGACTCACTGCACTGCATCCCCAGTGGTGGCAGTGCACTCTCTGGACTCACTGCACTGCATCCCCAGTGGTGCCAGTGCACGCTCTGGACTCACTGCACTGCATCCGCTGTTGTGCCGGTGCACTCTCTGGACTCACTGCAGTGCATCCCCAGTGGTGCCAGTGCACTCTCTGGACTCACTGCAGTGCATCCCCAGTGGTGCCAGTGCAGTCTCTGGACTCACTGCACTCCATCCCCACTGGTGCCAGTGCAATCTTTGGACTCACTGCAGTGCATCCCCAGTGGTGCCAGTGCACTCTCTGCACTCACTGCAGTGCATCCCCAGTGGTGCCAGTGCACTCTCTGGACTCACTGCAGAGCATCCCTAGTGGTGCCAGTGCACTCTATGGAGTCACTGAACTGCATCCCCAGTGGTGCCAGTGTACTCTCTTGACTCACTGCACTGCATCTCCAAGGTGCCAGTGCAGTCTCAGGACTCACTGCACTGCATCCCCAGTGGTGCCAGTGCACTCTCTGGAATCACTGCACTGCATCCCCAGTGGTGCCAGTGCACTCTCTGGACTCACTGCAGTGCATCCCCAGTGGAGCCAGTGCACTCTCTAGAGTCACTGCACTGCATCCCCAATGGTGCCAGTGCACTCTCTGGACTCACTGCAGTGCATCCCCAGTGTTGCAAGTGCACTCTCTGGACTCACTGCACTGCATCCCCAGTGGTGCCAGTGCACTCTCTGGACTCACTGCACTGCATCCCCAATGGTGCCAGTGCACTCTCTGGACTCACTGTACTGCACACCCAAGGTGCCAGTGCACTCTCTGGACTCACTGCACTGCATCTCCATTGGTGCCAGTGCACTCTCTGGACTCACTGCAGTGCATCCCCAGTGGTGCCAGTGCACTCTCTGGACTCACTGCAGTGCATCCCCAGTGGTGCCAGTGCACTCTCTGGACTCACTGCAGTGCAGCCCATGAGGTGCCAGTGCACTCTCTGGACTCACTGCACTGCATCCCCAGTGCTGACAGTGCACTCTCTGGACTCACTGCACTGCATCCGCAGTGGTGACAGTGCACTCTCTGGACTCCCTGCACTGCATCCCCAGTGGTGCCAGTGCACTCTCTGGACTCACTGCACTGCATACCCAGTGGTGCCAGTGCACTCTCTGGACTCACTGCAGTGCATCCCCAGTGGTGCCAGTGCACTCTCTGGACTCACTGCAGTGCAGCCCCAGTGGTGCCAGTGCACTCTCTGGACTCACTGCAGTGCAGCCCATGAGGTGCCAGTGCACTCTCTGGACTCACTGCACTGCATCCCCCGTGCTGACAGTGCACTCTCTGGACTCACTGCACTGCATCCGCAGTGGTGCCAGTGCACTCTCTGGACTCACTGCAGTGCATCACCAGTGGTGCCAGTGCACTCTATGGACTCACTGCAGTGCATCCCCTGTGGTGACAGTGCACTCTCTGGACTCACTGCAGTGCATCCCCAGTGGTGCCAGTGCACTCTCTGGACTCACTGTAATGCATCCCCAAGGTGCCAGTGCACTCTCTGGACTCACTGCAGTGCATCCCCAGTGGTGCCAGTGCACTCTCTGGACTCACTGCAATGCATCACCGGTGGTGCCAGTTGACTCTCTGGACTCACTGCAGTGCATCCCCAGTGGTGCCAGCGCACTCTCTGGACTCACTGCACTGCATCCCCAGTTGTACCACTGCACTCTCTGGACTCACTGCACTGCATCACCAGTGGTGCCAGTGCACTCTCTGGACTCACTGCACTGCATCCCCAGTGGTGCCAGTGCACTCTCTGGACTCACTGCACTGCATCCCCAGTGGTGCCAGTGCACTGTCTGGACTCACTGCACTGCATCCCCAGTGGTGCCAGTGCACTCTCTGGACTCACTGCAGTGCATGACCAGTGGTGCCAGTACACTCTATGGACTCACTGCAGTGCATCCCCAGTGGTGCCAGTGCACTCTCTGGACTCACTGCAGTGCATCCCCAGTGGTGCCAGTGCACTCTCTGGACTCACTGCACTGAAACCCCAGTGGTGCCAGTGTACTCTCTGGACCCACTGCAGTGCATCCCCAGTGGTGCCAGTGCACTCTCTGGAATCACTGCAGTGCATCCCCAGTGGTGCCAGTCCACTCTCTGGACTCACTGCAGTGCATTCCCAGTGGTGCCAGTGCACTCTCTGGACTCACTGCACTGCATCTCCAAGGTGCCAGTGCAGTCTCAGGACTCACTGCACTGCATCCCCAGTGGTGCCAGTGCACTCTCTGGAATCACTGCACTGCATCCCCAGTGGTGCCAGTGCACTCTCTGGACTCACTGCAGTGCATCCCCAGTGGAGCCAGTGCACTCTCTAGAGTCACTGCAGTGCATCCCCAATGGTGCCAGTGCACTCTCTGGACTCACTGCAGTGCATCCCCAAGGTGCCAGTGCACTCTCTGGAGGCAATGCACTGCATCCCCAGTGTTGCCAGTGCACTCTCTGGACTCACTGCAGTGCATCCCCAGTGGAGCCAGTGCACTCTCTAGAGTCACTGCACTGCATCCCCAATGGTGCCAGTGCACTCTCTGGACTCACTGCAGTGCATCCCCAAGGTGCCAGTGCACTCTCTGGAGGCACTGCACTGCATCCCCAGTGTTGCCAGTGCACTCTCTGGACTCACTGCAGTGCATCCCCAGTGTTGCAAGTGCACTCTCTGGACTCACTGCACTGCATCCCCAGTGGTGCCAGTGCACTCTCTGGACTCACTGCACTGCATCCCCAATGGTGCCAGTGCACTCTCTGGACTCACTGTACTGCACACCCAAGGTGCCAGTGCACTCTCTGGACTCACTGCACTGCATCCGCAGTGGTGCCAGTGCACTCTCTGGACTCACTGCAGTGCATCCCCAGTGGTGCCAGTGCACTCTCTGGACTCACTGCAGTGCAGCCCATGAGGTGCCAGTGCACTCTCTGGACTCACTGCACTGCATCCCCAGTGCTGACAGTGCACTCTCTGGACTCACTGCACTGCATCCGCAGTGGTGACAGTGCACTCTCTGGACTCCCTGCACTGCATCCCCAGTGGTGCCAGTGCACTCTCTGGACTCACTGCACTGCATCCCCAGTGGTGCCAGTGCACTCTCTGGACTCACTGCAGTGCATCCCCAGTGGTGCCAGTGCACTCTCTGGACTCACTGCAGTGCAGCCCCAGTGGTGCCAGTGCACTCTCTGGACTCACTGCAGTGCAGCCCATGAGGTGCCAGTGCACTCTCTGGACTCACTGCACTGCATCCCCCGTGCTGACAGTGCACTCTCTGGACTCACTGCACTGCATCCGCAGTGGTGCCAGTGCACTCTCTGGACTCACTGCAGTGCATCACCAGTGGTGCCAGTGCACTCTATGGACTCACTGCAGTGCATCCCCTGTGGTGACAGTGCACTCTCTGGACTCACTGCAGTGCATCCCCAGTGGTGCCAGTGCACTCTCTGGACTCACTGTAATGCATCCCCAAGGTGCCAGTGCACTCTCTGGACTCACTGCAGTGCATCCCCAGTGGTGCCAGTGCACTCTCTGGACTCACTGCAATGCATCACCGGTGGTGCCAGTTGACTCTCTGGACTCACTGCAGTGCATCCCCAGTGGTGCCAGTGCACTCTCTGGACTCACTGCACTGCATCCCCAGTTGTACCACTGCACTCTCTGGACTCACTGCACTGCATCCCCTGTTGTGCCAGTGCACTCTCTGGACTCACTGCACTGCATCCCCAGTGGTGCCAGTGCACTCTCTGGACTCACTGCACTGCATCCCCAGTGGTGCCAGTGCACTCTCTGGAGTCACTGCACTGCATCCCCAGTGGTGCCAGTGCACTCTCTGGACTCACTGCACTGCATCCCCAGTGGTGCCAGTACACTCTATGGACTCACTGCAGTGCATCCCCAGTGGTGCCAGTGCACTCTCTGGACTCACTGCAGTGCATCCCCAGTGGTGCCAGTGCACTCTCTGGACTCACTGCACTGAAACCCCAGTGGTGCCAGTGTACTCTCTGGACCCACTGCAGTGCATCCCCACTGGTGCCAGTGCACTCTCTGGAATCACTGCAGTGCATCCCCAGTGGTGCCAGTGCACTCTCTGGACTCACTGCAGTGCATTCCCAGTGGTGCCAGTGCACTCTCTGGACTCACTGCACTGCATCTCCAAGGTGCCAGTGCAGTCTCAGGACTCACTGCACTGCATCCCCAGTGGTGCCAGTGCACTCTCTGGAATCACTGCACTGCATCCCCAGTGGTGCCAGTGCACTCTCTGGACTCACTGCACTGCATCCCCAGTGGAGCCAGTGCACTCTCTAGAGTCACTGCACTGCATCCCCAATGGTGCCAGTGCACTCTCTGGACTCACTGCAGTGCATCCCCAAGGTGCCAGTGCACTCTCTGGAGGCAGTGCACTGCATCCCCAGTGTTGCCAGTGCACTCTCTGGACTCACTGCAGTGCATCCCCAGTGGAGCCAGTGCACTCTCTAGAGTCACTGCACTGCATCCCCAATGGTGCCAGTGCACTCTCTGGACTCACTGCAGTGCATCCCCTAGGTGCCAGTGCACTCTCTGGAGGCAATGCACTGCATCCCCAGTGTTGCCAGTGCACTCTCTGGACTCACTGCAGTGCATCCCCAGTGTTGCAAGTGCACTCTCTGGACTCACTGCACTGCATCCCCTGTGGTGCCAGTGCACTCTCTGGACTCACTGCACTGCATCCCCAATGGTGCCAGTGCACTCTCTGGACTCACTGTACTGTACACCCAAGGTGCCAGTGCACTCTCTGGACTCACTGCACTGCATCCCCAGTGGTGACAGTTCACTCTCTGGACTCCCTCCACTGCATCCCCAGTGGTGCCAGTGCACTCTCTGGACTCACTGCACTGCATCCCCAGTGGTGCCAGTGCACTCTCTGGACTCACTGCAGTGCAGCCCATGAGGTGCCAGTGCACTCTCTGGACTCACTGCAGTGCAGCCCCAGTGGTGCCAGTGCACTCTCTGGACTCACTTCAGTGCAGCCCATGACGTGCCAGTGCACTCTCTGGACTCACTGCACTGCATCCCCCGTGCTGACAGTGCACTCTCTGGACTCACTGCAGTGCATCCCCAGTGGTGCCAGTGCACTCTATGGACTCACTGCAGTGCATCCCCTGTGGTGACAGTGCACTCTCTGGACTCACTGCAGTGCATCCCCAGTGGTGCCAGTGCACTCTCTGGACTCACTGTAATGCATCCCCAAGGTGCCAGTGCACTCTCTGGACTCACTGCAGTGCATCCCCAGTGGTGCCAGTGCACTCTCTGGACTCACTGCAATGCATCACCGGTGGTGCCTGTTGACTCTCTGGACTCACTGCAGTGCATCCCCAGTGGTGCCAGTGCACTCTCTGGACTCACTGCACTGCATCCCCAGTTGTACCACTGCACTCTCTGGACTCACTGCACTGCATCCCCAGTGGTGCCAGTGCACTCTCTGGACTCACTGCACTGCATCCCCAGTGGTGCCAGTGCACTCTCTGGACTCACTGCACTGCATCCCCAGTGGTGCCAGTGCACTCTCTGGAGTCACTGCACTGCATCCCCAGTGGTGCCAGTGCACTCTCAGGACTCAATGCAGTGCATGACCAGTGGTGCCAGTACACTCTATGGACTCACTGCAGTGCATCCCCAGTGGTGCCAGTGCACTCTCTGGACTCACTGCAGTGCATCCCCAGTGGTGCCAGTGCACTCTCTGGACTCACTGCACTGAAACCCCAGTGGTGCCAGTGTACTCTCTGGACTCACTGCACTGCATCCCCAGTGGTGCCATGGCACTCTCTGGACTCACTGCACTGCATCACCATTGGTGCCAGGGCACTCTCCGGACTCACTGCAGTGCATCCCCAGTGGTGCCAGTGCAATCTTTGGACTCACTGCAGTGCATCCCCAGTGGTGCCAGTGCACTCTCTGGAGTCACTGCAGTGCATCCCCAGTGGTGCCAGTGCAGTCTCTGGACTCACTGCACTCCATCCCCAGTGGTGGCAGTGCAATCTTTGGACTCACTGCAGTGCATCCCCAGTGGTGCCAGTGCACTCTGCACTCACTGCAGTGCATCCCCAGTGGTGCCAGTGCACTCTGTGGACTCACTGCAGAGCATCCCTAGTAGTGCCAGTGCACTCTATGGAGTCACTGAACTGCATCCCCAGTGGTGCCAGTGCACTCTCTTGACTCACTGCACTGCATCTCCAAGGTGCCAGTGCAGTCTCAGGACTCACTGCACTGCATCCCCAGTGGTGCCAGTGCACTCTCTGGACTCACTGCAGTGCATCACCAATGGTGCCAGTGCACTCTCTGCACTCACTGCACTGCATCCCCAGTGGTGCCAGTGCACTATCTGGACTCACTGCAGTGCATCCCCAGTGGTGCCAGTGCACTCCCTGGACTCACTGCACTGCATGCCCAGTGGTGCCAGTGCACTCTCTGGACTCACTGCACTGCATCCCCAGTGGTGCCAGTGCACTCTCTGGACTCACTGCACTGCATCCCCAGTGGTGCCAGTGCACGCTCTGGACTCACTGCACTGCATGGCCAGTGGAGCCAGTGCACTCTCTAGAGTCACTGCACTGCATCCCCAATGGTGCCAGTGCACTCTCTGGACTCACTGCAGTGCATCCCCAAGGTGCCAGTGCACTCTCTGGAGGCAATGCACTGCATCCCCAGTGTTGCCAGTGCACTCTCTGGACTCACTGCAGTGCATCCCCAGTGGTGCCAGTGCACTCTCTGGACTCACTGCACTGCATCCCCAGTGGTGCCAGTGCACTCTCTGGAGTCACTGCACTGCATCCCCAGTGGTGCCAGTGCACTCTCTGGACTCACTGCACTGCATTACCAGTGGTGCCAGTGCACTCTCTGGACTCAATGAACTGCATCCCCAGTGGTGCCAGTGCAATCTCTGGACTCACTGCAGTGCATCTCCATTGGTGCAAGTGCACTCTCTGGACTCACTGCACTGCATCCCCAGTGGTGCCCGTGCACTCTCTGGACTCACTGCAGTGCATTCCCAGTGGTGCCAGTGCAGTCTCTGGACTCACTGCACTGCATAGCCAGTGGTGCCAGTGCACTCACTGGACTCACTGCACTGCATCCCAAGTGGTGCCAGTGCACTCTGTGGACTCACTGCAGTGCATCTCCAGTGGTACCAGCGCACTCTCTGGACTCACTGCAGTGCAGCCCCAGTGGTGCCACTGCACTCTCTGGACTCACTGCACTGCATCCCCAGTGGTGCCAGTGCACTCTCTGGAGTCACTGCACTGCATCCCCAGTGGTGCCAGTGCACTCTCTGGACTCACTGCAGTGCATCCCCAGTGGTGCCAGTGCACTCTATGGACTCACTGCAGTGCATCCCCAGTGGTGCCAGTGCACTCTCTGGACTCACTGCAGTGCATCCCCACTGGTGCCAGTGCACTCTCTGGACCCACTGCACTGCATCCCCAAGGTGCCAGTGCACTCTCTGGACTCACTGCAGTGCATCCCCAGTGGTGCCAGTGCACTCTCTGGACTCACTGCAGTGCATCCCCAGTGGTGCCAGTGCACTCTCTGGACTCACTGCAGTGCATCCCCAGTGGTGCCAGTGCACTCTCTGGACTCACTGCAATGCATCACCGGTGGTGCCAGTTGACTCTCTGGACTCACTGCAGTGCATCCCCAGTGGTGCCAGTGCACTCTCTGGACTCACTGCACTGCATCCCCAGTTGTATCACTGCACTCTCTGGACTCACTGCACTGCATCCCCAGTGGTGCCAGTGCACTCTCTGGACTCACTGCACTGCATCCCCAGTGGTGCCAGTGCACTCTCTGGAGTCACTGCACTGCATCCCCAGTGGTGCCAGTGCACTCTCTGGACTCACTGCAGTGCATGACCAGTGGTGCCAGTACACTCTATGGACTCACTGCAGTGCATCCCCAGTGGTGCCAGTGCACTCTCTGGACTCACTGCAGTGCATCCCCAGTGGTGCCAGTGCACTCTCTGGACTCACTGCACTGAAACCCCAGTGGTGCCAGTGTACTCTCTGGACTCACTGCACTGCATCCCCACTGGTGCCAGTGCACTCTCTGGAATCACTGCAGTGCATCCCCAGTGGTGCCAGTGCACTCTCTGGACTCACTGCAGTGCATTCCCAGTGGTGCCAGTGCACTCTCTGGACTCACTGCAGTGTATCCCCTGTGGTGCCAGTGCACTCTCTGGACTCACTGCACTGCATCCCCAGTGGTGCCAGTGCACTCTCTGCACTCACTGCACTGCATCACCATTGGTGCCAGGGCACTCTCCGGACTCACTGCAGTGCATCCCCAGTGGTGCCAGTGCAATCTTTGGACTCACTGCAGTGCATCCCCAGTGGTGCCAGTGCACTCTCTGGACTCACTGCAGTGCATCCCCAGTGGTGCCAGTGCAGTCTCTGGACTCACTGCACTCCATCCCCAGTGGTGCCAGTGCAATCTTTGGACTCACTGCAGTGCATCCCCAGTGGTGCCAGTGCACTCTCTGCACTCACTGCAGTGCATCCCCAGTGGTGCCAGTGCACTCTCTGGACTCACTGCAGAGCATCCCTAGTGGTGCCAGTGCACTCTATGGAGTCACTGAACTGCATCCCCAGTGGTGCCAGTGCACTCTCTTGACTCACTGCACTGCATCTCCAAGGTGCCAGTGCATTCTCTGGACTCACTGCACTGCATCCCCAGTGGTGCCAGTGCACTCTCTGGAATCACTGCACTGCATCCCCAGTGGTGCCAGTGCACTCTCTGGACTCACTGCAGTGCATCCCCAGTGGTGCCAGTGCACTCTCTGGACTCACTGCAGTGCATCCCCTGTGGTGACAGTGCACTCTCTGTAGTCACTGCGCTGCATCCCCAGTGGTGCCAGTGCACTCTCTGGACTCACCTCAGTGCACCCCAGTGGTGCCAGTGCCCTCTCTGGACTCACTGCAGTGCATCCGCAGTGGTGCCAGTGCACTCTCTGGACTCACTGCACTGCATTCCCAGTGGTGCCAGTGCACTCTCTGGACTCACTGCACTGCATCCCCAAGGTGCCAGTGCACTCTCTGGACTCACTGCAGTGCATCCCCAGTGGTGCCAGTGCACTCTCTGGACTCACTGCACTGCATTACCAGTGGTGCCAGTGCACTCTCTGGACTCACTGCACTGCATTACCAGTGGTGCCAGTGCACTCTCTGGACTCAATGAACTGCATCCCCAGTGGTGCCAGTGCAATCTCTGGACTCACTGCAGTGCATCTCCATTGGTGCCAGTGCACTCTCTGGACTCACTGCACTGCATCCCCAGTGGTGCCAGTGCACTCTCTGGACTCACTGCAGTGCATTCCCAGTGGTGCCAGTGCAGTCTCTGGACTCACTGCACTGCATAGCCAGTGGTGCCAGTGCACTCACTGGACTCACTGCACTGCATCCCAAGTGGTGCCAGTGCACTCTGTGGACTCACTGCAGTGCATCTCCAGTGGTACCAGCGCACTCTCTGGACTCACTGCAGTGCAGCCCCAGTGGTGCCACTGCACTCTCTGGACTCACTGCAGTGCATCCCCAGTGGTGCCAGTGCACTCTCTGGACTCACTGCACTGCATCCCCAGTGGTGCCAGTGCACTCTCTGGAGTCACTGCACTGCATCCCCAGTGGTGCCAGTGCACTCTCTGGACTCACTGCAGTGCATCCCCAGTGGTGCCAGTGCACTCTCTGGACTCACTGCAGTTCATCCCAGTGGTGCCAGTGCACTCTCTGGACTCACTGCAGTGCATCCCCAGTGGTGCCAGTGCACTCTCTGGAGTCACTGCACTGCATCCCCAGTGGTGCCAGTGCACTCTCTGGACTCACTGCAGTGCATCCCCAGTGGTGCCAGTGCACTCTATGGACTCACTGCAGTGCATCCCCAGTGGTGCCAGTTGACTCTCTGGACTCACTGCAGTGCATCCCCAAGGTGCCAGTGCAGTTTCAGGACTCACTGCACTGCATCCCCAGTGGTGCCAGTGCACTCTCTGGAATCACTGCACTGCATCCCCAGTGGTGCCAGTGCACTCTCTGGACTCACTGCAGTGCATCGCCAGTGGAGCCAGTGCACTCTCTAGAGTCACTGCACTGCATCCCCAATGGTGCCAGTGCACTCTCTGGACTCACTGCAGTGCATCCCCAAGGTGCCAGTGCACTCTCTGGAGGCAATGCACTGCATCCCCAGTGTTGCCAGTGCACTCTCTGGACTCACTGCAGTGCATCCCCAGTGTTGCAAGTGCACTCTCTGGACTCACTGCACTGCATCCCCAGTGGTGCCAGTGCACTCTCTGGACTCACTGCAGTGCATCCCCAGTGGTGCCAGTGCACTCGCTGGACTCACTGTACTGCACACCCAAGGTGCCAGTGCACTCTCTGGACTCACTGCACTGCATCCCCTGTGGTGCCAGTGCACTCTCTGGACTCACTGCACTGCATCCCCAGTGGTGCCAGTGCACTCTCTGGACTCACTGCACTGCATCCCCAGTGGTGCCAGTGCACTCTCTGGACTCACTGCAGTGCATCCCCAGTGGTGTCAGAGCAGTCTCTGGACTCACTGCACTCCATCCCCACTGGTGCCAGTGCAATCTTTGGACTCACTGCAGTGCATCCCCAGTGGTGCCAATGCACTCTCTGCACTCACTGCAGTGCATCCCCAGTGTTGCCAGTGCACTCTCTGGAGTCACTGCACTGCATCCCCAGTGGTGCCAGTGCACTCTCTGGACTCACTGCAGTGCATCCCCAGTGGTGCCAATGCACTCTCTGCACTCACTGCAGTGCATCCCCAGTGTTGCCAGTGCACTCTCTGCACTCACTGCAGTGCATCCCCAGTGTTGCCAGTGCACTCTCTGGACTCACTGCAGTGCATCCCCAGTGTTGCAAGTGCACTCTCTGGACTCACTGCACTGCATCCCCAGTGGTGCCAGTGCACTCTCTTTACTCACTGCACTGCATCCCCAGTGGTGCCAGTGCACTCTCTGGACTCACTGTACTGCACACCCAAGGTGCCAGTGCACTCTCTGGACTCACTGCAGTGCATCCGCAGTGGTGCCAGTGCACTCTCTGTAGTCACTGCGCGGCATCCCCAGTGGTGCCAGTGCACTCTCTGCACTCACTGCACTGCATCCCCAGTTGTATCACTGCACTCTCTGGACTCACTGCACTGCATCCCCAGTGGTGCCAGTGCACTCTCTGGACTCACTGCACTGCATCCGCAGTGGTGCCAGTGCACTCTCTGGAGTCACTGCACTGCATCCCCAGTGGTGCCAGTGCACTCTCTGGACTCACTGCAGTGCATGACCAGTGGTGCCAGTACACTCTATGGACTCACTGCAGTGCATCCCCAGTGGTGCCAGTGCACTCTCTGGACTCACTGCAGTGCATCCCCAGTGGTGCCAGTGCACTCTCTGGAC
Source organism: Anser cygnoides (assembly GCF_040182565.1). Taxonomy (NCBI): domain Eukaryota; kingdom Metazoa; phylum Chordata; class Aves; order Anseriformes; family Anatidae; genus Anser; species Anser cygnoides. Next base: position 73,780 of record NC_089907.1, read on the forward strand.
TCACTGCACTGAAACCCCAGTGGTGCCAGTGTACTCTCTGGACTCACTGCACTGCATCCCCACTGGTGCCAGTGCACTCTCTGGAATCACTGCAGTGCATCCCCAGTGGTGCCAGTGCACTCTCTGGACTCACTGCAGTGCATTCCCAGTGGTGCCAGTGCACTCTCTGGACTCACTGCAGTGTATCCCCTGTGGTGCCAGTGCACTCTCTGGACTCACTGCACTGCATCCCCAGTGGTGCCAGTGCACTCTCTGCACTCACTGCACTGCATCACCATTGGTGCCAGGGCACTCTCCGGACTCACTGCAGTGCATCCCCACTGGTGCCAGTGCAATCTTTGGACTCACTGCAGTGCATCCCCAGTGGTGCCAGTGCACTCTCTGGACTCACTGCAGTGCATCCCCAGTGGTGCCAGTGCAGTCTCTGGACTCACTGCACTCCATCCCCAGTGGTGCCAGTGCAATCTTTGGACTCACTGCAGTGCATCCCCAGTGGTTCCAGTGCACTCTCTGCACTCACTGCAGTGCATCCCCAGTGGTGCCAGTGCACTCTCTGGACTCACTGCAGAGCATCCCTAGTGGTGCCAGTGCACTCTATGGAGTCACTGAACTGCATCCCCAGTGGTGCCAGTGCACTCTCTTGACTCACTGCACTGCATCTCCAAGGTGCCAGTGCATTCTCAGGACTCACTGCACTGCATCCCCAGTGGTGCCAGTGCACTCTCTGGACTCACTGCACTGCATCCCCAGTGGTGCCAGTGCACTCTCTGGACTCACTGCACTGCATCCCCAGTGGTGCCAGTGCACACTCTGGACTCACTGCAGTGCATCCCCTGTGGTGACAGTGCACTCTCTGTAGTCACTGCGCTGCATCCCCAGTGGTGCCAGTGCACTCTCTGGACTCACCTCAGTGCACCCCAGTGGTGCCAGTGCCCTCTCTGGACTCACTGCAGTGCATCCGCAGTGGTGCCAGTGCACTCTCTGGACTCACTGCACTGCATTCCCAGTGGTGCCAGTGCACTCTCTGGACTCACTGCACTGCATCCCCAAGGTGCCAGTGCACTCTCTGGACTCACTGCAGTGCATCCCCAGTGGTGCCAGTGCACTCTCTGGACTCACTGCACTGCATTACCAGTGGTGCCAGTGCACTCTCTGGACTCACTGCACTGCATTACCAGTGGTGCCAGTGCACTCTCTGGACTCAATGAACTGCATCCCCAGTGGTGCCAGTGCAATCTCTGGACTCACTGCAGTGCATCTCCATTGGTGCCAGTGCACTCTCTGGACTCACTGCACTGCATCCCCAGTGGTGCCAGTGCACTCTCTGGACTCACTGCAGTGCATTCCCAGTGGTGCCAGTGCAGTCTCTGGACTCACTGCACTGCATAGCCAGTGGTGCCAGTGCACTCACTGGACTCACTGCACTGCATCCCAAGTGGTGCCAGTGCACTCTGTGGACTCACTGCAGTGCATCTCCAGTGGTGCCAGTGCACTCTCTGGAGTCACTGCACTGCATCCCCAGTGGTGCCACTGCACTCTCTGGACTCACTGCAGTGCATCCCCAGTGGTGCCAGTGCACTCTCTGGACTCACTGCAGTTCATCCCCAGTGGTGCCAGTGCACTCTCTGGACTCACTGCAGTGCATCCCCAGTGGTGCCAGTGCACTCTCTGGAGTCACTGCACTGCATCCCCAGTGGTGCCAGTGCACTCTCTGGACTCACTGCAGTGCATCCCCAGTGGTGCCAGTGCACTCTCTGGACTCACTGCAGTGCATCCCCAGTGGTGCCAGTGCACTCTATGGACTCACTGCAGTGCATCCCCAGTGGTGCCAGTTGACTCTCTGGACTCACTGCAGTGCATCCCCAAGGTGCCAGTGCAGTTTCAGGACTCACTGCACTGCATCCCCAGTGGTGCCAGTGCACTCTCTGGAATCACTGCACTGCATCCCCAGTGGTGCCAGTGCACTCTCTGGAATCACTGCACTGCATCCCCAGTGGTGCCAGTGCACTCTCTGGACTCACTGCAGTGCATCGCCAGTGGAGCCAGTGCACTCTCTAGAGTCACTGCACTGCATCCCCAATGGTGCCAGTGCACTCTCTGGACTCACTGCAGTGCATCCCCAAGGTGCCAGTGCACTCTCTGGAGGCAATGCACTGCATCCCCAGTGTTGCCAGTGCACTCTCTGGACTCACTGCAGTGCATCCCCAGTGTTGCAAGTGCACTCTCTGGACTCACTGCAGTGCATCCCCAGTGGTGCCAGTGCACTCTCTGGACTCACTGCAGTGCATCCCCAGTGGTGCCAGTGCACTCGCTGGACTCACTGTACTGCACACCCAAGGTGCCAGTGCACTCTCTGGACTCACTGCAGTGCATCCCCTGTGGTGACAGTGCACTCTCTGTAGTCACTGCGCAGCATCCACAGTGGTGCCAGTGCACTCTCTGCACTCACTGCCGTGCACCCCAGTGGTGCCAGTGCCCTCTCTGGACTCACTGCACTGCATCCCCAGTGGTGCCAGTGCACTCTCTGGACTCACTGCAGTGCATCCCCAGTGGTGCCAGTGCACTCTCTGGACTCACTGCAGTGCATTCCCAGTGGTGCCAGTGCAGTCTCTGGACTCGCTGCACTGCATAGCCAGTGGTGCCAGTGCACTCTCTGGACTCAATGAACTGCATCCCCAGTGGTGCCAGTGCAATCTCTGGACTCACTGCAGTGCATCTCCATTGGTGCCAGTGCACTCTCTGGACTCACTGCAGTGCATTCCCAGTGGTGCCAGTGCAGTCTCTGGACTCACTGCACTGCATCGCCAGTGGTGCCAGTGCAGTCTCTGGACTCACTGCAGTGCATCTCCAGTGGTGCCAGTGCACTCTCTGGACTCACTGCACTGCATCCCCAGTGGTGCCGGTGCACTCTCTGGACTCACTGCACTGCATCCCCAGTGGTGCCAGTGCACTCTCTGGACTCACTGCAGTGCATCCCCACTGGTGCCAGTGCACTCTATGGACTCACTGCAGTGCATCCCCAGTGGTGCCAGTGCACTCTCTGGACTCACTGCAGTTCATCCCCAGTGGTGCCAGTGCACTCTCTGGACTCACTGCACTGCATCCCCAGTGGTGCCAGTGCACTCTCTGGACTCACTGAACTGAAACCCCAGTGGTGCCAGTGTACTCTCTGGACTCACTGCAGTGCATCCCCACTAGTGCCAGTGCACTCTCTGGAATCACTGCAGTGCATCCCCAGTGGTGCCAGTGCACTCTCTGGACTCACTGCACTGCATCCCCATTGGTGCCAGTGCACTCTATGGACTCACTGCAGTGTATCCCCTGTGGTGCCAGTGCACTCTCTGGACTCACTGCACTGCATCCCCAGTGGTGCCAGTGCACTCTCTGGACTCACTGCACTGCATCACCATTGGTGCCAGGGCACTCTCCGGACTCACTGCAGTGCATCCGCAGTGGTGCCAGTGCACTTTTTCGAGTCACTGCACTGCATCCCCATTAGTGCCAGTGCATTCTCTGGACTCACTGCACTGAATCCCCAGTGGTGCTAGTGCACTCTCTAGACTCACTGCACTGCATCCCCAGTGGTGCCAGTGCACTCTCTGGACTCACTGCAGTGCATCACCAATGGTGCCAGTGCACTCTCTGCACTCACTGCACTGCATCACCAGTGCTGCCAGTGCACTATCTGGACTCACTGCAGTGCATCCCCAGTGGTGCCAGTGCACTCCCTGGACTCACTGCACTGCATGCCCAGTGGTGCCAGTGCACTCTCTGGACTCACTGCACTGCATCCCCAATGGTGCCAGTGCACTCTCTGCACTCACTGCACTGCATCCCCAGTGGTGCCAGTGCACTCTCTGGACTCACTGCACTGCATCCGCTGTTCTGCCAGTGCACTCTCTGGACTCACTGCACTGCATCCCCAGTGTTGCCAGTGCACTCTCTCGACTCACTGCAGTGCATCCCCAGTGGTGCCAGTGCAGTCTCTGGACTCACTGCACTGCATCCCCAGTGCTGACAGTGCACTCTCTGGACTCACTGCAGAGCATCCCTAGTGGTGCCAGTGCACTCTCTGGAGTCACTGCACTGCATCCCCAGTGGTGCCAGTGCACTCTCTGGACTCACTGCACTGCATCCCCAAGGTGCCAGTGCACTCTTTGCACTCACTGCACTGCATCCCCAGCGGTGCCAGTGCACTATCTGGACTCACTGCAGTGCATCCCCAGTGGTGCCAGTGCACTCTCTGGACTCACTGCACTGCATCCCCAGTGGTGCCAGTGCACTCTCTGGAATCACTGCAGTGCATCCCCAGTGGTGCCAGTGCACTCTCTGGACTCACTGCACTGCATCCACAGTGGTGCCAGTACACTCTCTGGACTCACTGCACTGCAGCACCAATGGTGCCAGTGCACTCTCTGCACTCACTGCACTGCATCCCCAGTGGTGCCAGTGCACTATCTGGACTCACGGCAGTGCATCCCCAGTGGTGCCAGTGCACTCTCTGGACTCACTGCAGTGCATCCCCAGTGGTGCCAGTGCAATCTCTGGACTCACTGCAGTGCATCCCCAGTGGTGCCAGTGCACTCTCTGGACTCACTGCAGTGCACCCGCTGTTGTGCCAGTGCACTCTCTGGACTCACTACAGTGCATCCCCAGTGGTGCCAGTGCACTCTCTGGACTCACTGCAGTGCATCCCCAGTGGAGCTAGTGCAGTCTCTGGACTCACTGCACTGCATCCCCAGTGTTGCCAGTACACTCTCTGGACTCACTGCAGTGCATCACCAGTGGTGCCAGTGCACTCTCTGCACTCACTGCAGTGCATCCCCAGTGGTGCCAGGGCACTCTCTGGACTCACTGCAGAGCATCCCTAGTGGTGCCAGTGCACTCTATGGAGTCACTGAACTGCATCCCCAGTGGTGCCAGTGCACTCTCTCCACTCACTGCAGTGCAGTCCCAAGGTGCCAGTGCAGTCTCAGGACTCACTGCTCTGCATCCCCAGTGGTGCCAGTGCACTCTCTGGACTCACTGCAGTGCATTCCCAGTGGTGCCAGTGCACTCTCTGGACTCACTGCAGTGTATCCCCTGTGGTGCCAGTGCACTCTCTGGACTCACTGCACTGCATCCCCAGTGGTGCCAGTGCACTCTCTGCACTCACTGCACTGCATCACCATTGGTGCCAGGGCACTCTCCGGACTCACTGCAGTGCATCCCCAGTGGTGCCAGTGCAATCTTTGGACTCACTGCAGTGCATCCCCAGTGGTGCCAGTGCACTCTCTGGACTCACTGCAGTGCATCCCCAGTGGTGCCAGTGCAGTCTCTGGACTCACTGCACTCCATCCCCAGTGGTGCCAGTGCAATCTTTGGACTCACTGCAGTGCATCCCCAGTGGTGCCAGTGCACTCTCTGCACTCACTGCAGTGCATCCCCAGTGGTGCCAGTGCACTCTCTGGACTCACTGCAGAGCATCCCTAGTGGTGCCAGTGCACTCTATGGAGTCACTGAACTGCATCCCCAGTGGTGCCAGTGCACTCTCTTGACTCACTGCACTGCATCTCCAAGGTGCCAGTGCATTCTCTGGACTCACTGCACTGCATCCCCAGTGGTGCCAGTGCACTCTCTGGAATCACTGCACTGCATCCCCAGTGGTGCCAGTGCACTCTCTGGACTCACTGCACTGCATCCGCAGTGGTGCCAGTGCACTCTCTGGACTCACTGCAGTGCATCCCCAGTGGTGCCAGTGCACTCTCTGGACTCACTGCAGTGCATCCCCTGTGGTGACAGTGCACTCTCTGTAGTCACTGCGCTGCATCCCCAGTGGTGCCAGTGCACTCTCTGGACTCACCTCAGTGCACCCCAGTGGTGCCAGTGCCCTCTCTGGACTCACTGCAGTGCATCCGCAGTGGTGCCAGTGCACTCTCTGGACTCACTGCACTGCATTCCCAGTGGTGCCAGTGCACTCTCTGGACTCACTGCACTGCATCCCCAAGGTGCCAGTGCACTCTCTGGACTCACTGCAGTGCATCCCCAGTGGTGCCAGTGCACTCTCTGGACTCACTGCACTGCATTACCAGTGGTGCCAGTGCACTCTCTGGACTCACTGCACTGCATTACCAGTGGTGCCAGTGCACTCTCTGGACTCAATGAACTGCATCCCCAGTGGTGCCAGTGCAATCTCTGGACTCACTGCAGTGCATCTCCATTGGTGCCAGTGCACTCTCTGGACTCACTGCACTGCATCCCCAGTGGTGCCAGTGCACTCTCTGGACTCACTGCAGTGCATTCCCAGTGGTGCCAGTGCAGTCTCTGGACTCACTGCACTGCATAGCCAGTGGTGCCAGTGCACTCACTGGACTCACTGCACTGCATCCCAAGTGGTGCCAGTGCACTCTGTGGACTCACTGCAGTGCATCTCCAGTGGTACCAGCGCACTCTCTGGACTCACTGCAGTGCAGCCCCAGTGGTGCCACTGCACTCTCTGGACTCACTGCAGTGCATCCCCAGTGGTGCCAGTGCACTCTCTGGACTCACTGCACTGCATCCCCAGTGGTGCCAGTGCACTCTCTGGAGTCACTGCACTGCATCCCCAGTGGTGCCAGTGCACTCTCTGGACTCACTGCAGTGCATTCCCAGTGGTGCCAGTGCACTCTCTGGACTCACTGCAGTTCATCCCAGTGGTGCCAGTGCACTCTCTGGACTCACTGCAGTGCATCCCCAGTGGTGCCAGTGCACTCTCTGGAGTCACTGCACTGCATCCCCAGTGGTGCCAGTGCACTCTCTGGACTCACTGCAGTGCATCCCCAGTGGTGCCAGTGCACTCTCTGGACTCACTGCAGTGCATCCCCAGTGGTGCCAGTTGACTCTCTGGACTCACTGCAGTGCATCCCCAAGGTGCCAGTGCAGTTTCAGGACTCACTGCACTGCATCCCCAGTGGTGCCAGTGCACTCTCTGGAATCACTGCACTGCATCCCCAGTGGTGCCAGTGCACTCTCTGGACTCACTGCAGTGCATCGCCAGTGGAGCCAGTGCACTCTCTAGAGTCACTGCACTGCATCCCCAATGGTGCCAGTGCACTCTCTGGACTCACTGCAGTGCATCCCCAAGGTGCCAGTGCACTCTCTGGAGGCAATGCACTGCATCCCCAGTGTTGCCAGTGCACTCTCTGGACTCACTGCAGTGCATCCCCAGTGTTGCAAGTGCACTCTCTGGACTCACTGCACTGCATCCCCAGTGGTGCCAGTGCACTCTCTGGACTCACTGCAGTGCATCCCCAGTGGTGCCAGTGCACTCGCTGGACTCACTGTACTGCACACCCAAGGTGCCAGTGCACTCTCTGGACTCACTGCACTGCATCCCCTGTGGTGCCAGTGCACTCTCTGGACTCACTGCACTGCATCCCCAGTGGTGCCAGTGCACTCTCTGGACTCACTGCACTGCATCCCCAGTGGTGCCAGTGCACTCTCTGGACTCACTGCAGTGCATCCCCAGTGGTGTCAGAGCAGTCTCTGGACTCACTGCACTCCATCCCCACTGGTGCCAGTGCAATCTTTGGACTCACTGCAGTGCATCCCCAGTGGTGCCAATGCACTCTCTGCACTCACTGCAGTGCATCCCCAGTGTTGCTAGTGCACTCTCTGGACTCACTGCAGTGCATCCCCAGTGTTGCAAGTGCACTCTCTGGACTCACTGCACTGCATCCCCAGTGGTGCCAGTGCACTCTCTTTACTCACTGCACTGCATCCCCAGTGGTGCCAGTGCACTCTCTGGACTCACTGTACTGCACACCCAAGGTGCCAGTGCACTCTCTGGACTCACTGCAGTGCATCCGCAGTGGTGCCAGTGCACTCTCTGTAGTCACTGCGCGGCATCCCCAGTGGTGCCAGTGCACTCTCTGCACTCACTGCACTGCATCCCCAGTTGTATCACTGCACTCTCTGGACTCACTGCACTGCATCCCCAGTGGTGCCAGTGCACTCTCTGGACTCACTGCACTGCATCCGCAGTGGTGCCAGTGCACTCTCTGGAGTCACTGCACTGCATCCCCAGTGGTGCCAGTGCACTCTCTGGACTCACTGCAGTGCATGACCAGTGGTGCCAGTACACTCTATGGACTCACTGCAGTGCATCCCCAGTGGTGCCAGTGCACTCTCTGGACTCACTGCAGTGCATCCCCAGTGGTGCCAGTGCACTCTCTGGACTCACTGCACTGAAACCCCAGTGGTGCCAGTGTACTCTCTGGACTCACTGCACTGCATCCCCACTGGTGCCAGTGCACTCTCTGGAATCACTGCAGTGCATCCCCAGTGGTGCCAGTGCACTCTCTGGACTCACTGCAGTGCATTCCCAGTGGTGCCAGTGCACTCTCTGGACTCACTGCAGTGTATCCCCTGTGGTGCCAGTGCACTCTCTGGACTCACTGCACTGCATCCCCAGTGGTGCCAGTGCACTCTCTGCACTCACTGCACTGCATCACCATTGGTGCCAGGGCACTCTCCGGACTCACTGCAGTGCATCCCCACTGGTGCCAGTGCAATCTTTGGACTCACTGCAGTGCATCCCCAGTGGTGCCAGTGCACTCTCTGGACTCACTGCAGTGCATCCCCAGTGGTGCCAGTGCAGTCTCTGGACTCACTGCACTCCATCCCCAGTGGTGCCAGTGCAATCTTTGGACTCACTGCAGTGCATCCCCAGTGGTTCCAGTGCACTCTCTGCACTCACTGCAGTGCATCCCCAGTGGTGCCAGTGCACTCTCTGGACTCACTGCAGAGCATCCCTAGTGGTGCCAGTGCACTCTATGGAGTCACTGAACTGCATCCCCAGTGGTGCCAGTGCACTCTCTTGACTCACTGCACTGCATCTCCAAGGTGCCAGTGCATTCTCAGGACTCACTGCACTGCATCCCCAGTGGTGCCAGTGCACTCTCTGGACTCACTGCACTGCATCCCCAGTGGTGCCAGTGCACTCTCTGGACTCACTGCACTGCATCCCCAGTGGTGCCAGTGCACTCTCTGGACTCACTGCAGTGCATCCCCTGTGGTGACAGTGCACTCTCTGTAGTCACTGCGCTGCATCCCCAGTGGTGCCAGTGCACTCTCTGGACTCACCTCAGTGCACCCCAGTGGTGCCAGTGCCCTCTCTGGACTCACTGCAGTGCATCCGCAGTGGTGCCAGTGCACTCTCTGGACTCACTGCACTGCATTCCCAGTGGTGCCAGTGCACTCTCTGGACTCACTGCACTGCATCCCCAAGGTGCCAGTGCACTCTCTGGACTCACTGCAGTGCATCCCCAGTGGTGCCAGTGCACTCTCTGGACTCACTGCACTGCATTACCAGTGGTGCCAGTGCACTCTCTGGACTCACTGCACTGCATTACCAGTGGTGCCAGTGCACTCTCTGGACTCAATGAACTGCATCCCCAGTGGTGCCAGTGCAATCTCTGGACTCACTGCAGTGCATCTCCATTGGTGCCAGTGCACTCTCTGGACTCACTGCACTGCATCCCCAGTGGTGCCAGAGCACTCTCTGGACTCACTGCAGTGCATTCCCAGTGGTTCCAGTGCAGTCTCTGGACTCACTGCACTGCATAGCCAGTGGTGCCAGTGCACTCTGTGGACTCACTGCAGTGCATCACCAGTGGTACCAGCGCACTCTCTGGACTCACTGCAGTGCAGCCCCAGTGGTGCCACTGCACTCTCTGGACTCACTGCAGTGCATCCCCAGTGGTGCCAGTGCACTCTCTGGACTCACTGCACTGCATCCCCAGTGGTGCCAGTGCACTCTCTGGAGTCACTGCACTGCATCCCCAGTGGTGCCAGTGCACTCTCTGGACTCACTGCAGTGCATCCCCAGTGGTGCCAGTGCACTCTCTGGACTCACTGCAGTTCATCCCCAGTGGTGCCAGTGCACTCTCTGGACTCACTGCAGTGCATCCCCAGTGGTGCCAGTGCACTCTCTGGAGTCACTGCACTGCATCCCCAGTGGTGCCAGTGCACTCTCTGGACTCACTGCAGTGCATCCCCAGTGGTGCCAGTGCACTCTATGGACTCACTGCAGTGCATCCCCAGTGGTGCCAGTTGACTCTCTGGACTCACTGCAGTGCATCCCCAAGGTGCCAGTGCAGTTTCAGGACTCACTGCACTGCATCCCCAGTGGTGCCAGTGCACTCTCTGGAATCACTGCACTGCATCCCCAGTGGTGCCAGTGCACTCTCTGGACTCACTGCAGTGCATCGCCAGTGGAGCCAGTGCACTCTCTATAGTCACTGCACTGCATCCCCAATGGTGCCAGTGCACTCTCTGGACTCACTGCAGTGCATCCCCAAGGTGCCAGTGCACTCTCTGGAGGCAATGCACTGCATCCCCAGTGTTGCCAGTGCACTCTCTGGACTCACTGCAGTGCATCCCCAATGTTGCAAGTGCACTCTCTGGACTCACTGCAGTGCATCCCCAGTGGTGCCAGTGCACTCTCTGGACTCACTGCAGTGCATCCCCAGTGGTGCCAGTGCACTCGCTGGACTCACTGTACTGCACACCCAAGGTGCCAGTGCACTCTCTGGACTCACTGCACTGCATCCCCTGTGGTGCCAGTGCACTCTCTGGACTCACTGCACTGCATCCCCAGTGGTGCCAGTGCACTCTCTGGACTCACTGCACTGCATCCCCAGTGGTGCCAGTGCACTCTCTGGACTCACTGCAGTGCATCCCCAGTGGTGTCAGAGCAGTCTCTGGACTCACTGCACTCCATCCCCACTGGTGTCAGTGCAATCTTTGGACTCACTGCAGTGCATCCCCAGTGGTGCCAATGCACTCTCTGCACTCACTGCAGTGCATCCCCAGTGTTGCTAGTGCACTCTCTGGACTCACTGCAGTGCATCCCCAGTGTTGCAAGTGCACTCTCTGGACTCACTGCACTGCATCCCCAGTGGTGCCAGTGCACTCTCTTTACTCACTGCACTGCATCCCCAGTGGTGCCAGTGCACTCTCTGGACTCACTGTACTGCACACCCAAGGTGCCAGTGCACTCTCTGGACTCACTGCACTGCATCCGCAGTGGTGCCAGTGCACTCTCTGGACTCACTGCAGTGCATCACCACTGGTGCCAGTGCACTCTCTGGACTCACTGCAGTGCATCCCCTGTGGTGACAGTGCACTCTCTGTAGTCACTGCGCAGCATCCACAGTGGTGCCAGTGCACTCTCTGCACTCACTGCCGTGCACCCCAGTGGTGCCAGTGCCCTCTCTGGACTCACTGCACTGCATCCCCAGTGGTGCCAGTGCACTCTCTGGACTCACTGCAGTGCATCCCCAGTGGTGCCAGTGCACTCTCTGGACTCACTGCACTGCATCCCCAAGGTGCCAGTGCACTCTCTGGACTCACTGCACTGCATCCCCAGTGGTGCCAGTGCACTCTCTGGACTCACTGCAGTGCATTCCCAGTGGTGCCAGTGCAGTCTCTGGACTCGCTGCACTGCATAGCCAGTGGTGCCAGTGCACTCTCTGGACTCAATGAACTGCATCCCCAGTGGTGCCAGTGCAATCTCTGGACTCACTGCAGTGCATCTCCATTGGTGCCAGTGCACTCTCTGGACTCACTGCAGTGCATTCCCAGTGGTGCCAGTGCAGTCTCTGGACTCACTGCACTGCATCGCCAGTGGTGCCAGTGCAGTCTCTGGACTCACTGCAGTGCATCTCCAGTGGTGCCAGTGCACTCTCTGGACTCACTGCACTGCATCCCCAGTGGTGCCGGTGCACTCTCTGGACTCACTGCACTGCATCCCCAGTGGTGCCAGTGCACTCTCTGGACTCACTGCAGTGCATCCCCACTGGTGCCAGTGCACTCTATGGACTCACTGCAGTGCATCCCCAGTGGTGCCAGTGCACTCTCTGGACTCACTGCAGTTCATCCCCAGTGGTGCCAGTGCACTCTCTGGACTCACTGCACTGCATCCCCAGTGGTGCCAGTGCACTCTCTGGACTCACTGAACTGAAACCCCAGTGGTGCCAGTGTACTCTCTGGACTCACTGCAGTGCATCCCCACTAGTGCCAGTGCACTCTCTGGAATCACTGCAGTGCATCCCCAGTGGTGCCAGTGCACTCTCTGGACTCACTGCACTGCATCCCCATTGGTGCCAGTGCACTCTATGGACTCACTGCAGTGTATCCCCTGTGGTGCCAGTGCACTCTCTGGACTCACTGCACTGCATCCCCAGTGGTGCCAGTGCACTCTCTGGACTCACTGCACTGCATCACCATTGGTGCCAGGGCACTCTCCGGACTCACTGCAGTGCATCCGCAGTGGTGCCAGTGCACTTTTTCGAGTCACTGCACTGCATCCCCATTAGTGCCAGTGCATTCTCTGGACTCACTGCACTGAATCCCCAGTGGTGCTAGTGCACTCTCTAGACTCACTGCACTGCATCCCCAGTGGTGCCAGTGCACTCTCTGGACTCACTGCAGTGCATCACCAATGGTGCCAGTGCACTCTCTGCACTCACTGCACTGCATCACCAGTGCTGCCAGTGCACTATCTGGACTCACTGCAGTGCATCCCCAGTGGTGCCAGTGCACTCCCTGGACTCACTGCACTGCATGCCCAATGGTGCCAGTGCACTCTCTGCACTCACTGCACTGCATCCCCAGTGGTGCCAGTGCACTCTCTGGACTCACTGCACTGCATCCGCTGTTCTGCCAGTGCACTCTCTGGACTCACTGCACTGCATCCCCAGTGTTGCCAGTGCACTCTCTGGACTCACTGCAGTGCATCCCCAGTGGTGCCAGTGCAGTCTCTGGACTCACTGCACTGCATCCCCAGTGCTGACAGTGCACTCTCTGGACTCACTGCAGAGCATCCCTAGTGGTGCCAGTGCACTCTCTGGAGTCACTGCACTGCATCCCCAGTGGTGCCAGTGCACTCTCTGGACTCACTGCACTGCATCCCCAAGGTGCCAGTGCACTCTTTGCACTCACTGCACTGCATCCCCAGTGGTGCCAGTGCACTATCTGGACTCACGGCAGTGCATCCCCAGTGGTGCCAGTGCACTCTCTGTACTCACTGCACTGCATCCCCAGTGGTGCCAGTGCACTCTCTGGAATCACTGCAGTGCATCCCCAGTGGTGCCAGTGCACTCTCTGGACTCACTGCACTGCATCCACAGTGGTGCCAGTACACTCTCTGGACTCACTGCACTGCAGCACCAATGGTGCCAGTGCACTCTCTGCACTCACTGCACTGCATCCCCAGTGGTGCCAGTGCACTATCTGGACTCACGGCAGTGCATCCCCAGTGGTGCCAGTGCACTCTCTGGACTCACTGCAGTGCATCCCCAGTGGTGCCAGTGCAATCTCTGGACTCACTGCAGTGCATCCCCAGTGGTGCCTGTGCACTCTCTGGACTCACTGCAGTGCACCCGCTGTTGTGCCAGTGCACTCTCTGGACTCACTACAGTGCATCCCCAGTGGTGCCAGTGCACTCTCTGGACTCACTGCAGTGCATCCCCAGTGGAGCTAGTGCAGTCTCTGGACTCACTGCACTGCATCCCCAGTGTTGCCAGTACACTCTCTGGACTCACTGCAGTGCATCACCAGTGGTGCCAGTGCACTCTCTGCACTCACTGCAGTGCATCCCCAGTGGTGCCAGGGCACTCTCTGGACTCACTGCAGAGCATCCCTAGTGGTGCCAGTGCACTCTATGGAGTCACTGAACTGCATCCCCAGTGGTGCCAGTGCACTCTCTCCACTCACTGCAGTGCAGTCCCAAGGTGCCAGTGCAGTCTCAGGACTCACTGCTCTGCATCCCCAGTAGTGCCAGTGCACTCTCTGGAATCACTACACTGCATCCCCAGTGGTACCAGTGCACTCTCTGGACTCACGGCACTGCATCCCCAGTGGTGCCAGGGCAGTCTCTGGACTATCTGCACTCCATCCCCACTGGTGCCTTTGCACTCTCTGGACTCACTGCACTGCTCCAGCCGAAGCAGCCGCTCCAGCCGCGGTACCTTCTCCAGCCTCTGCAGCCGCTCCAGCCGCTCCAGCCGCGGCAGCCGCTCCAGCCGCTCCAGCCACGGCTGCCGCTCCATCCGCGGCATAAGCGGCAGACGGTCCTACCGCGGCAGCCGCTCCAGCCGGTCCTGCCGCGGCAGCCGCGGCAGCCGCTCCAACCGCGGCAGCCGCTCCAGCCGCGGCAGCCGCTCCAGCCGCTCCAGCCGCGGTTGGAGCGGCTGCCGCGGCTGGAGCGGCTGGAGCGGCTGCCGCGGCTGGAGCGGCTGCCGCGCCTGGAGCGTCTGCCGCGGCTGGAGTGTCTAGAGCGTGTGCCGCGGCTGGAGGGGCTACCGCGGCTGGAGCGTCTGACGCGGCTGGAGCGGATGCCGAGGCGGGAGCGGATGCCGCGGCTGGTGCGGCTGGAGCGGCAAACGCGGCTGGAGCACTGCAGTGAGTCCAGAGAGTGTACTGGCACCACTGGGGATGCACTACAGTGGGTCCAGAGAGTGCACTTGCACCACTGGAGATGCACTGCAGTGAGTGCAGAGACTGCACTGGCACCACTGGGGATGCAGTGCAGTGAGTCCAGAGAGTGCACTGGCACCTTGGGGATGCAGTGCAGTGAGTCCAGAGAGTGCACTGACACCACTGGGGATGTAGTGCAGTGAGTCCAGAGAGTGCACTGGCACCACTGGGGATGCAGTGCAGTGAGTCCAGAGAGTGCACTGGCATCACTGGGGATGCAGTGCAGTGAGTCCAGAGAGTGCACTGGCACCAATGGGGATGCAGTGTAGTGAGTCCAGAGAGTGCACTGGCACCACTGGGGATGCACTGCAGTGAGTCCAGAGAGTGCACTGGCACCACAGGGGATGCACTACAGTGAGTCCAGAGAGTGCACTGGCACCTCAGGGGACGCACTGCAGTGAGTGCAGAGAGTGCAAGGGCACCAATGGGGATGCAGTGCAGTGAGTCCAGAGAGTGCACTGGCACCACTGGGGATGCAGTGCCGTGAGTCCAGAGAGTGCATTGGCACCACTGGGGATGCACTTCAGTGACTATAGAGAGTGCACTGGCACCACTGGTGGTGCAGTGCAGTGAGTTAGGAGAGTGCACGGGCACCACTGGGGATGCACTGCAGTGACTCTAGAGAGTGCACTGGCACCACTGGGGATGCACTACAGTGGGTCCAGAGAGTGCACTTGCACCACTGGGGATGCACTGCAGTGAGTCCAGAGAGTGCACTGGCACCTTGGGGATGCAGTGCAGTGAGTCCAGAGAGTGCACTGACACCACTGGGGATGTAGTGCAATGACTCCAGAGAGTGCACTGGCACCACTGGGGATGCACTGCAGTGAGTCCAGAGAGTGCACTGGCACCACTGGGGATGCACTGCAGTGAGTCCAGAGAGTGCACCTGCACCACTGGGGATGCAGTGCAGTGAGTCCAGAGAGTGCACTGGCACCACTGGGGATGCAGTACAGTGAGTCCAGAGAGTGCACTGGCACCACTGGGGATGCACTGTAGTGAGTCCAGAGAGTGCACTGGCACCGCAGGGGATGCACTACAGTGGGTCCAGAGAGTGCACTTGCACCACTGGAGATGCACTGCAGTGAGTCCAGAGAGTGCACTGGCACCTCAGGGGACGCACTGCAGTGAGTGCAGAGAGTGCAATGGCACCAATGGGGATGCAGTGCAGTGAGTCCAGAGAGTGCACTGGCACCACTGGGGATGCAGTGCCGTGAGTCCAGAGAGTGCACTGGCACCACTGGGGATGCACTTCAGTGACTATAGAGAGTGCACTGGCACCACTGGTGGTGCAGTGCAGTGAGTTAGGAGAGTGCACGGGCACCACTGGGGATGCACTGCAGTGACTCTAGAGAGTGCACTGGCACCACTGGGGATGCACTACAGTGGGTCCAGAGAGTGCACTTGCACCACTGGGGATGCACTGCAGTGAGTCCAGAGAGTGCACTGGCACCTTGGGGATGCAGTGCAGTGAGTCCAGAGAGTGCACTGACACCACTGGGGATGTAGTGCAATGACTCCAGAGAGTGCACTGGCACCACTGGGGATGCACTGCAGTGAGTCCAGAGAGTGCACTGGCACCACTGGGGATGCACTGCAGTGAGTCCAGAGAGTGCACCTGCACCACTGGGGATGCAGTGCAGTGAGTCCAGAGAGTGCACTGGCACCACTGGGGATGCAGTACAGTGAGTCCAGAGAGTGCACTGGCACCACTGGGGATGCACTGTAGTGAGTCCAGAGAGTGCACTGGCACCGCAGGGGATGCACTACAGTGGGTCCAGAGAGTGCACTTGCACCACTGGAGATGCACTGCAGTGAGTCCAGAGAGTGCACTGGCACCTCAGGGGACGCACTGCAGTGAGTGCAGAGAGTGCAATGGCACCAATGGGGATGCAGTGCAGTGAGTCCAGAGAGTGCACTGGCACCACTGGGGATGCAGTGCCGTGAGTCCAGAGAGTGCACTGGCACCACTGGGGATGCACTTCAGTGACTATAGAGAGTGCACTGGCACCACTGGTGGTGCAGTGCAGTGAGTTAGGAGAGTGCACGGGCACCACTGGGGATGCACTGCAGTGACTCTAGAGAGTGCACTGGCACCACTGGGGATGCACTGCAGTGAGTCCAGAGAGTGCACTGGCACCACTGGGGATGCACTGCAGTGGGTCCAGAGAGTGCACTGGCACCACTGGGGATGCACTGCAGTGACTCCAGAGAGTGCACTGGCACCACTGGGGATGCACTGCAGTGAGTCCAGAGAGTGAACTGGCACCCCTGGAATGCAGTACAGTGAGTCCAGTGAGTGCACTGGCACCACTGGGGATGCAGTGCAGTGAGTCCAGAGAGTGCAGTGGCACCACTGGGGATGCAGTGCAGTGAGTGCAGAGAGTGCACTGGCAGCACTGGGGATGCACTGCAGTGAGTGCATAGAGTGCACTGGAACCACTGGGAATGCACTGCAGTGAGTCCAGAGAGTGCACTGGCACCATTGGGGGATGCAGTGCAGTGAGTCCAGAGAGTGCAGTGGCACCACTGGGGATGCACTGCAGTGAGTCCAGAGAGTGCACTGGCACCACTGGGGTGCACTGCAGTGAGTCCAGAGAGTGCACTGGCACCACTGGGGATGCAGTGCAGTGAGTCCAGAGACTGCACTGGCACCACTGGGGATGCAGTGCAGTGAGTCCTGAGAGTGCAGTGGCACATTAGGGATGCAGTGCAGTGAGTCCAGAGAGTGCATTGGCACCACTGGGGATGCACTGCAGTGAGTCCAGAGAGTGCACTGGCACCACTGGGGATGCACCCCGGTGAGTCCAGAGAGTGCACTGGCACCTTGGGGATGCAGTGCAGTGAGTCCAGAGAGTGCACTGTCAGCACTGGGGATGCAGTGCAGTGAGTCCAGAGAGTGCACTGGCACCTCATGGGCTGCACTGCAGTGAGTCCAGAGAGTGCACTGGCACCTTGGGGATGCAGTGCAGTGAGTGCAGAGAGTGCATTAGCACCACTGGGGATGCACTGCAGTGAGTCCAGAGAGTGCACTGGCACCACTGGCGATGCAGGGCAGTGAGTCCAGAGAGTGCACTGGCACCACCTGGGATGCACTGCAGTGAGTCCAGAGAATGCACTGGCACCACTGGGGATGCACTCCAGTGAGTCCACAGAGTGCACTGGCACCACTGGGGATGCACTGCAGTGATTCCAGAGAGTGCACTGGCACCTTGGAGATGCAGTGCAGTGAGTCCAGAGAGTGCATTGGCACCACTGGGGATGCAGTGCAGTGAGTCCAGAGAGTGCACTGGCAACACTGGGGATGCAGTGCAATGAGTCCAGAGAGTGCACTGGCACCACTGGGGATGCAGTGCAGTGATTCCAGAGAGTGCACTGGCACCAATGGGAATGCACGGCATTACATCCAGAGAGTGCACTGGCACCACTGGGGATGCACTGCAGTGAGTCCAGAGACTGCACGGGCACCACTGGGGATGCAGTGCAGTGAGTCCAGAGAGTGCACTGGCACCACTGGGATGCAGTGCAGTGAGTCCAGACAGTGCACTGGCACCACTGGGGATGCACTGCAGTGAGTCCAGAGAGTGCACTGGCACCACTGGGGATGCACTGCAGTGAGTCCAGAGAGTGCACTGGCACCATGGGGATGCAGTGCAGTGAGTCCAGAGAGTGCATTGGCACCACTGGTGATGCACTGCAGTGAGTCCAGAGAGTGTACTGGCACCACTGGTCATGCACTGCAGTGAGTCCAGAGAGTGCACTGGCACCACTGGGGATGCAGTGCAGTGAGTCCAGAGAGTGCACTGGCACCTTGGGGATGCAGTGCAGTGAGTCCAGAGAGTGCACTGGCACCACTGGGGTTGCAGTGCAGTGAGTCCAGAGAGTGCAGTGATACAACTGGGGATGCAGTACAGTGAGTCCAGAGAGTGCACTGGCACCACTGGGGATGCAGTGCAGTGAGTCCAGAGACTGCACTGGCACCACTGGGGATGCACTGCAGTGAGTCCAGAGACTGCACTGGCACAACTGGGGATGCAGTGCAGTGAGTTCAGAGAGTGTACTGGCACCACTGGGGATGCACTGCAGTGAGTCCAGGGAGTGCACTGGCACCACTGGGGATGCACTGCAGTGAGTCCAGAGAGTGCACCGGCACCACTGGGGATGCAGTGGTGCCAGTGGTGCCAGTGCACTCTCTGGACTTACTGCACTGCATCCCCAGTGGTGCCAGTGCACTCTCTGGACTCACTGCACTGCATCCCCAGTGGTGCCAGTGCACTCTCTGGACTCACTGCACTGCATCCCCAGTGGTGCCAGTGCACTCTCTGGACTCACTGCACTGCATCCCCAGTGGTGCCAGTGCACTCTCTGGAGTCACTGCACTGCATCCCCAGTGGTGCCAGTGCACTCTCTGGACTCACTGCAGTGCATGACCAGTGGTGCCAGTACACTCTATGGACTCACTGCAGTGCATCCCCAGTGGTGACAGTGCACTCTATGGACTCACTGCGGTGAATCCCCAGTGGTGCCAGTGCACTCTCTGGACTCACTGCACTGCATCCCCAGTGGTGCCAGTGCACTCTCTGGACTCACTGCACTGCATCCCCAGTGGTGCCAGTGCACTCTCTGGAGTCACTGCACTGCATCCCCAGTGGTGCCAGTGCACTCTCTGGACTCACTGCAGTGCATCCCCAGTGGTGCCAGTGCACTCTATGGACTCACTGCAGTGCATCCCCAGTGGTGCCAGTGCACTCTCTGGACTCACTGCAGTGCATCCCCACTGGTGCCAGTGCACTCTCTGGACTCACTGCACTGCATCCCCAAGGTGCCAGTGCACTCTCTGGACTCACTGCAGTGCATCCCCAGTGGTGCCAGTGCACTCTCTGGACTCACTGCAGTGCATCCCCAGTGGTGCCAGTGCACTCTCTGGACTCACTGCAGTGCATCCCCAGTGGTGCCAGTGCACTCTCTGGACTCACTGCAATGCATCACCGGTGGTGCCAGTTGACTCTCTGGACTCACTGCAGTGCATCCCCAGTGGTGCCAGTGCACTCTCTGGACTCACTGCACTGCATCCCCAGTTGTATCACTGCACTCTCTGGACTCACTGCACTGCATCCCCAGTGGTGCCAGTGCACTCTCTGGACTCACTGCACTGCATCCCCAGTGGTGCCAGTGCACTCTCTGGAGTCACTGCACTGCATCCCCAGTGGTGCCAGTGCACTCTCTGGACTCACTGCAGTGCATGACCAGTGGTGCCAGTACACTCTATGGACTCACTGCAGTGCATCCCCAGTGGTGCCAGTGCACTCTCTGGACTCACTGCAGTGCATCCCCAGTGGTGCCAGTGCACTCTCTGGACTCACTGCACTGAAACCCCAGTGGTGCCAGTGTACTCTCTGGACTCACTGCACTGCATCCCCACTGGTGCCAGTGCACTCTCTGGAATCACTGCAGTGCATCCCCAGTGGTGCCAGTGCACTCTCTGGACTCACTGCAGTGCATTCCCAGTGGTGCCAGTGCACTCTCTGGACTCACTGCAGTGTATCCCCTGTGGTGCCAGTGCACTCTCTGGACTCACTGCACTGCATCCCCAGTGGTGCCAGTGCACTCTCTGCACTCACTGCACTGCATCACCATTGGTGCCAGGGCACTCTCCGGACTCACTGCAGTGCATCCCCAGTGGTGCCAGTGCAATCTTTGGACTCACTGCAGTGCATCCCCAGTGGTGCCAGTGCACTCTCTGGACTCACTGCAGTGCATCCCCAGTGGTGCCAGTGCAGTCTCTGGACTCACTGCACTCCATCCCCAGTGGTGCCAGTGCACTATCTGGACTCACTGCAGTGCATCCCCAGTGGTGCCAGTGCACTCCCTGGACTCACTGCACTGCATGCCCAGTGGTGCCAGTGCACTCTCTGGACTCACTGCACTGCATCCCCAGTGGTGCCAGTGCACTCTCTGGACTCACTGCACTGCATCCCCAGTGGTGCCAGTGCACGCTCTGGACTCACTGCAGTGCAGCCCCAGTGGTGCCACTGCACTCTCTGGACTCACTGCACTGCATCCCCAATGGTGCCAGTGCACTCTCTGGACTCACTGCAGTGCATCCCCAAGGTGCCAGTGCACTCTCTGGAGGCAATGCACTGCATCCCCAGTGTTGCCAGTGCACTCTCTGGACTCACTGCAGTGCATCCCCAGTGGTGCCAGTGCACTCTCTGGACTCACTGCAGTGCATCTCCATTGGTGCAAGTGCACTCTCTGGACTCACTGCACTGCATCCCCAGTGGTGCCCGTGCACTCTCTGGACTCACTGCAGTGCATTCCCAGTGGTGCCAGTGCAGTCTCTGGACTCACTGCACTGCATAGCCAGTGGTGCCAGTGCACTCACTGGACTCACTGCACTGCATCCCAAGTGGTGCCAGTGCACTCTGTGGACTCACTGCAGTGCATCTCCAGTGGTACCAGCGCACTCTCTGGACTCACTGCAGTGCAGCCCCAGTGGTGCCACTGCACTCTCTGGACTCACTGCACTGCATCCCCAGTGGTGCCAGTGCACTCTCTGGACTCACTGCACTGCATCCCCAGTGGTGCCAGTGCACTCTCTGGAGTCACTGCACTGCATCCCCAGTGGTGCCAGTGCACTCTCTGGACTCACTGCAGTGCATCCCCAGTGGTGCCAGTGCACTCTATGGACTCACTGCAGTGCATACCCAGTGGTGCCAGTGCACTCTCTGGACTCACTGCAGTGCATCCCCACTGGTGCCAGTGCACTCTCTGGACTCACTGCACTGCATCCCCAAGGTGCCAGTGCACTCTCTGGACTCACTGCAGTGCATCCCCAGTGGTGCCAGTGCACTCTCTGGACTTACTGCAGTGCATCCCCAGTGGTGCCAGTGCACTCTCTGGACTCACTGCAGTGCATCCCCAGTGGTGCCAGTGCACTCTCTGGACTCACTGCAATGCATCACCGGTGGTGCCAGTTGACTCTCTGGACTCACTGCAGTGCATCCCCAGTGGTGCCAGTGCACTCTCTGGACTCACTGCACTGCATCCCCAGTTGTATCACTGCACTCTCTGGACTCACTGCACTGCATCCCCAGTGGTGCCAGTGCACTCTCTGGACTCACTGCACTGCATCCCCAGTGGTGCCAGTGCACTCTCTGGAGTCACTGCAGTGCATCCCCAGTGGTGCCAGTGCACTCTCTGGACTCACTGCAGTGCATGACCAGTGGTGCCAGTACATTCTATGGACTCACTGCAGTGCATCCCCAGTGGTGCCAGTGCACTCTCTGGACTCACTGCAGTGCATCCCCAGTGGTGCCAGTGCACTCTCTGGACTCACTGCACTGAAACCCCAGTGGTGCCAGTGTACTCTCTGGACTCACTGCACTGCATCCCCAGTGGTGCCAGTGCACTCTCTGGACTCACTGCAGTGCATCCCCAGTGGTGCCAGTGCACTCTCTGGACTCACTGCACTGAAACCCCAGTGGTGCCAGTGTACTCTCTGGACCCACTGCAGTACATCCCCACTGGTGCCAGTGCACTCTCTGGACTCACTGCACTGCATCCCCAGTGGTGCCAGTGCACGCTCTGGACTCACTGCAGTGCAGCCCCAGTGGTGCCACTGCACTCTCTGGACTCACTGCACTGCATCCCCAATGGTGCCAGTGCACTCTCTGGACTCACTGCAGTGCATCCCCAAGGTGCCAGTGCACTCTCTGGAGGCAATGCACTGCATCCCCAGTGTTGCCAGTGCACTCTCTGGACTCACTGCAGTGCATCCCCAGTGGTGCCAGTGCACTCTCTGGACTCACTGCAGTGCATCTCCATTGGTGCAAGTGCACTCTCTGGACTCACTGCACTGCATCCCCAGTGGTGCCCGTGCACTCTCTGGACTCACTGCAGTGCATTCCCAGTGGTGCCAGTGCAGTCTCTGGACTCACTGCACTGCATAGCCAGTGGTGCCAGTGCACTCACTGGACTCACTGCACTGCATCCCAAGTGGTGCCAGTGCACTCTGTGGACTCACTGCAGTGCATCTCCAGTGGTACCAGCGCACTCTCTGGACTCACTGCAGTGCAGCCCCAGTGGTGCCACTGCACTCTCTGGACTCACTGCACTGCATCCCCAGTGGTGCCAGTGCACTCTCTGGACTCACTGCACTGCATCCCCAGTGGTGCCAGTGCACTCTCTGGAGTCACTGCACTGCATCCCCAGTGGTGCCAGTGCACTCTCTGGACTCACTGCAGTGCATCCCCAGTGGTGCCAGTGCACTCTATGGACTCACTGCAGTGCATACCCAGTGGTGCCAGTGCACTCTCTGGACTCACTGCAGTGCATCCCCACTGGTGCCAGTGCACTCTCTGGACTCACTGCACTGCATCCCCAAGGTGCCAGTGCACTCTCTGGACTCACTGCAGTGCATCCCCAGTGGTGCCAGTGCACTCTCTGGACTCACTGCAGTGCATCCCCAGTGGTGCCAGTGCACTCTCTGGACTCACTGCAGTGCATCCCCAGTGGTGCCAGTGCACTCTCTGGACTCACTGCAATGCATCACCGGTGGTGCCAGTGCACTCTCTGGACTCACTGCAGTGCATCCCCAGTGGTGCCAGTGCACTCTCTGGACTCACTGCACTGCATCCCCAGTTGTATCACTGCACTCTCTGGACTCACTGCACTGCATCCCCAGTGGTGCCAGTGCACTCTCTGGACTCACTGCACTGCATCCCCAGTGGTGCCAGTGCACTCTCTGGAGTCACTGCAGTGCATCCCCAGTGGTGCCAGTGCACTCTCTGGACTCACTGCAGTGCATGACCAGTGGTGCCAGTACACTCTATGGACTCACTGCAGTGCATCCCCAGTGGTGCCAGTGCACTCTCTGGACTCACTGCAGTGCATCCCCAGTGGTGCCAGTGCACTCTCTGGACTCACTGCACTGAAACCCCAGTGGTGCCAGTGTACTCTCTGGACTCACTGCACTGCATCCCCACTGGTGCCAGTGCACTCTCTGGAATCACTGCAGTGCATCCCCAGTGGTGCCACTGCACTCTCTGCACTCACTGCAGTGCATTCCCAGTGGTGCCAGTGCACTCTCTGGACTCACTGCAGTGTATCCCCTGTGGTGCCAGTGCACTCTCTGGACTCACTGCACTGCATCCCCAGTGGTGCCAGTGCACTCTCTGCACTCACTGCACTGCATCACCATTGGTGCCAGGGCACTCTCCGGACTCACTGCAGTGCATCCCCAGTGGTGCCAGTGCAATCTTTGGACTCACTGCAGTGCATCCCCAGTGGCGCCAGTGCACTCTCTGGACTCACTGCAGTGCATCCCCAGTGGTGCCAGTGCAGTCTCTGGACTCACTGCACTCCATCCCCAGTGGTGCCAGTGCAATCTTTGGACTCACTGCAGTGCATCCCCAGTGGTGCCAGTGCACTCTCTGGACTCACTGCAGTGCATCCCCAGTGGTGCCAGTTGACTCTCTGGACTCACTGCAGTGCATCCCCATTGGTGCCAGTGCACTCTCTGGACTCACTGCAGTGCATCCCCACTGGTGCCAGTGCACTCTATGGACTCACTGCAGTGCATGACCAGTGGTGCCAGTACACTCTATGGACTCACTGCAGTGCATCCCCAGTGGTGCCAGTGCACTCTCTGGACTCACTGCAGTGCATCCCCAGTGGTGCCAGTGCACTCTCTGGACTCACTGCACTGAAACCCCAGTGGTGCCAGTGTACTCTCTGGACCCACTGCAGTGCATCCCCACTGGTGCCAGTGCACTCTCTGGAATCACTGCAGTGCATCCCCAGTGGTGCTAGTGCACTCTCTGGACTCACTGCAGTGCATTCCCAGTGGTGCCAGTGCACTCTCTGGACTCACTGCACTGCATCTCCAAGGTGCCAGTGCAGTCTCAGGACTCACTGCACTGCATCCCCAAGGTGCCAGTGCACTCTCCGGAGGCAGTGCACTGCATCCCCAGTGTTGCCAGTGCACTCTCTGGACTCACTGCAGTGCATCCCCAGTGGAGCCAGTGCACTCTCTAGAGTCACTGCACTGCATCCCCAATGGTGCCAGTGCACTCTCTGGACTCACTGCAGTGCATCCCCAAGGTGCCAGTGCACTCTCTGGAGGCAATGCACTGCATCCCCAGTGTTGCCAGTGCACTCTCTGGACTCACTGCAGTGCATCCCCAGTGTTGCAAGTGCACTCTCTGGACTCACTGCACTGCATCCCCAGTGGTGCCAGTGCACTCTCTGGACTCACTGCACTGCATCCCCAATGGTGCCAGTGCACTCTCTGGACTCACTGTACTGCACACCCAAGGTGCCAGTGCACTCTCTGGACTCACTGCACTGCATCCCCAGTGGTGCCAGTGCACTCTCTGGACTCACTGCAGTGCATCCCGAGTGGTGCCAGTGCACTCTCTGGACTCACTGCAGTGCAGCCCATGAGGTGCCAGTGCACTCTCTGGACTCACTGCACTGCATCCCCAGTGCTGACATTGCACTCTCTGGACTCACTGCACTGCATCCGCAGTGGTGACAGTGCACTCTCTGGACTCCCTGCACTGCATCCCCAGTGGTGCCAGTGCACTCTCTGGACTCACTGCACTGCATCCCCAGTAGTGCCAGTGCACTCTCTGGACTCACTGCAGTGCATCCCCAGTGGTGCCAGTGCACTCTCTGGACTCACTGCAGTGCAGCCCCAGTGGTGCCAGTGCACTCTCTGGACTCACTGCAGTGCAGCCCATGAGGTGCCAGTGCACTCTCTGGACTCACTGCACTGCATCCCCCGTGCTGACAGTGCACTCTCTGGACTCACTGCACTGCATCCGCAGTGGTGCCAGTGCACTCTCTGGACTCACTGCAGTGCATCACCAGTGGTGCCAGTGCACTCTATGGACTCACTGCAGTGCATCCCCTGTGGTGACAGTGCACTCTCTGGACTCACTGCAGTGCATCCCCAGTGGTGCCAGTGCACTCTCTGGACTCACTGTAATGCATCCCCAAGGTGCCAGTGCACTCTCTGGACTCACTGCAGTGCATCCCCAGTGGTGCCAGTGCACTCTCTGGACTCACTGCAATGCATCACCGGTGGTGCCAGTTGACTCTCTGGACTCACTGCAGTGCATCCCCAGTGGTGCCAGTGCACTCTCTGGACTCACTGCACTGCATCCCCAGTTGTACCACTGCACTCTCTGGACTCACTGCACTGCATCCCCAGTGGTGCCAGTGCACTCTCTGGACTCACTGCACTGCATCCCCAGTGGTGCCAGTGCACTCTCTGGACTCACTGCACTGCATCCCCAGTGGTGCCAGTGCACTCTCTGGAGTCACTGCACTGCATCCCCAGTGGTGCCAGTGCACTCTCTGGACTCACTGCAGTGCATGACCAGTGGTGCCAGTACACTCTCTGGACTCACTGCAGTGCATCCCCAGTGGTGCCAGTGCACTCTCTGGACTCACTGCAGTGCATCCCCAGTGGTGCCAGTGCACTCTCTGGACTCACTGCACTGAAACCCCAGTGGTGCCAGTGTACTCTCTGGACTCACTGCAGTGCATCCCCACTGGTGCCAGTGCACTCTCTGGAATCACTGAAGTGCATCCCCAGTGGTGCCAGTGCACTCTCTGGACTCACTGCAGTGCATTCCCAGTGGTGCCAGTGCACTCTCTGGACTCACTGCAGTGTATCCCCTGTGGTGCCAGTGCACTCTCTGGACTCACTGCACTGCATCCCCAGTGGTGCCATGGCACTCTCTGGACTCACTGCACTGCATCACCATTGGTGCCAGGGCACTCTCTGGACTCACTGCAGTGCATCCCCAGTGGTGCCAGTGCAATCTTTGGACTCACTGCAGTGCATCCCCAGTGGTGCCAGTGCACTCTCTGGACTCACTGCAGTGCATCCCCAGTGGTGCCAGTGCAGTCTCTGGACTCACTGCACTCCATCCCCAGTGGTGGCAGTGCAATCTTTGGACTCACTGCAGTGCATCCCCAGTGGTGCCAGTGCACTCTCTGCACTCACTGCAGTGCATCCCCAGTGGTGCCAGTGCACTCTGTGGACTCACTGCAGAGCATCCCTAGTGGTGCCAGTGCACTCTCTTGACTCACTGCACTGCATCTCCAAGGTGCCAGTGCACTCTCTGGACTCACTGCAGTGCATCCCCAAGGTGCCAGTGCACTCTCTGGAGGCAATGCACTGCATCCCCAGTGTTGCCAGTGCACTCTCTGGACTCACTGCAGTGCATCCCCAGTGGTGCCAGTGCACTCTCTGGACTCACTGCACTGCATCCCCAGTGGTGCCAGTGCACTCTCTGGACTCACTGCAGTGCATCTCCATTGGTGCAAGTGCACTCTCTGGACTCACTGCACTGCATCCCCAGTGGTGCCCGTGCACTCTCTGGACTCACTGCAGTGCATTCCCAGTGGTGCCAGTGCAGTCTCTGGACTCACTGCACTGCATAGCCAGTCGTGCCAGTGCACTCACTGGACTCACTGCACTGCATCCCAAGTGGTGCCAGTGCACTCTGTGGACTCACTGCAGTGCATCTCCAGTGGTACCAGCGCACTCTCTGGACTCACTGCAGTGCAGCCCCAGTGGTGCCACTGCACTCTCTGGACTCACTGCACTGCATCCCCAGTGGTGCCAGTGCACTCTCTGGACTCACTGCACTGCATCCCCAGTGGTGCCAGTGCACTCTCTGGAGTCACTGCACTGCATCCCCAGTGGTGCCAGTGCACTCTCTGGACTCACTGCAGTGCATCCCCAGTGGTGCCAGTGCACTCTATGGACTCACTGCAGTGCATCCCCAGTGGTGCCAGTGCACTCTCTGGACTCACTGCAGTGCATACCCACTGGTGCCAGTGCACTCTCTGGACTCACTGCACTGCATCCCCAAGGTGCCAGTGCACTCTCTGGACTCACTGCAGTGCATCCCCAGTGGTGCCAGTGCACTCTCTGGACTCACTGCAGTGCATCCCCAGTGGTGCCAGTGCACTCTCTGGACTCACTGCAGTGCATCCCCAGTGGTGCCAGTGCACTCTCTGGACTCACTGCAATGCATCACCGGTGGTGCCAGTTGACTCTCTGGACTCACTGCAGTGCATCCCCAGTGGTGCCAGTGCACTCTCTGGACTCACTGCACTGCATCCCCAGTTGTATCACTGCACTCTCTGGACTCACTGCACTGCATCCCCAGTGGTGCCAGTGCACTCTCTGGACTCACTGCACTGCATCCCCAGTGGTGCCAGTGCACTCTCTGGAGTCACTGCACTGCATCCCCAGTGGTGCCAGTGCACTCTCTGGACTCACTGCAGTGCATGACCAGTGGTGCCAGTACACTCTATGGACTCACTGCAGTGCATCCCCAGTGGTGCCAGTGCACTCTCTGGACTCACTGCAGTGCATCCCCAGTGGTGCCAGTGCACTCTCTGGACTCACTGCACTGAAATCCCAGTGGTGCCAGTGTACTCTCTGGACTCACTGCACTGCATCCCCACTGGTGCCAGTGCACTCTCTGGAATCACTGCAGTGCATCCCCAGTGGTGCCAGTGCACTCTCTGGACTCACTGCAGTGCATTCCCAGTGGTGCCAGTGCACTCTCTGGACTCACTGCAGTGTATCCCCTGTGGTGCCAGTGCACTCTCTGGACTCACTGCACTGCATCCCCAGTGGTGCCAGTGCACTCTCTGCACTCACTGCACTGCATCACCATTGGTGCCAGGGCACTCTCCGGACTCACTGCAGTGCATCCCCAGTGGTGCCAGTGCAATCTTTGGACTCACTGCAGTGCATCCCCAGTGGTGCCAGTGCACTCTCTGGACTCACTGCAGTGCATCCCCAGTGGTGCCAGTGCAGTCTCTGGACTCACTGCACTCCATCCCCAGTGGTGCCAGTGCAATCTTTGGACTCACTGCAGTGCATCCCCAGTGGTGCCAGTGCACTCTCTGCACTCACTGCAGTGCATCCCCAGTGGTGCCAGTGCACTCTCTGGACTCACTGCAGAGCATCCCTAGTGGTGCCAGTGCACTCTATGGAGTCACTGAACTGCATCCCCAGTGGTGCCAGTGCACTCTCTTGACTCACTGCACTGCATCTCCAAGGTGCCAGTGCATTCTCAGGACTCACTGCACTGCATCCCCAGTGGTGCCAGTGCACTCTCTGGAATCACTGCACTGCATCCCCAGTGGTGCCAGTGCACTCTCTGGACTCACTGCACTGCATCCGCAGTGGTGCCAGTGCACTCTCTGGACTCACTGCAGTGCATCCCCAGTGGTGCCAGTGCACTCTCTGGACTCACTGCAGTGCATCCCCTGTGGTGACAGTGCACTCTCTGTAGTCACTGCGCTGCATCCCCAGTGGTGCCAGTGCACTCTCTGGACTCACCTCAGTGCACCCCAGTGGTGCCAGTGCCCTCTCTGGACTCACTGCAGTGCATCCGCAGTGGTGCCAGTGCACTCTCTGGACTCACTGCACTGCATTCCCAGTGGTGCCAGTGCACTCTCTGGACTCACTGCACTGCATCCCCAAGGTGCCAGTGCACTCTCTGGACTCACTGCAGTGCATCCCCAGTGGTGCCAGTGCACTCTCTGGACTCACTGCACTGCATTACCAGTGGTGCCAGTGCACTCTCTGGACTCAATGAACTGCATCCCCAGTGGTGCCAGTGCAATCTCTGGACTCACTGCAGTTCATCCCCAGTGGTGCCAGTGCACTCTCTGGACTCACTGCACTGCATCCCCAGTGGTGCCAGTGTACTCTCTGGACTCACTGCACTGCATCCCCACTGGTGCCAGTGCACTCTCTGGAATCACTGCAGTGCATCCCCAGTGGTGCCAGTGCACTCTCTGGACTCACTGCAGTGCATTCCCAGTGGTGCCAGTACACTCTCTGGACTCACTGCAGTGTATCCCCTGTGGTGCCAGTGCACTCTCTGGACTCACTGCACTGCATCCCCAGTGGTGCCAGTGCACTCTCTGCACTCACTGCACTGCATCACCATTGGTGCCAGGGCACTCTCCGGACTCACTGCAGTGCATCCCCACTGGTGCCAGTGCAATCTTTGGACTCACTGCAGTGCATCCCCAGTGGTGCCAGTGCACTCTCTGGACTCACTGCAGTGCATCCCCAGTGGTGCCAGTGCAGTCTCTGGACTCACTGCACTCCATCCCCCGTGGTGCCAGTGCAATCTTTGGACTCACTGCAGTGCATCCCCAGTGGTTCCACTGCACTCTCTGCACTCACTGCAGTGCATCCCCAGTGGTGCCAGTGCACTCTCTGGACTCACTGCAGAGCATCCCTAGTGGTGCCAGTGCACTCTATGGAGTCACTGAACTGCATCCCCAGTGGTGCCAGTGCACTCTCTTGACTCACTGCACTGCATCTCCAAGGTGCCAGTGCATTCTCAGGACTCACTGCACTGCATCCCCAGTGGTGCCAGTGCACTCTCTGGAATCACTGCACTGCATCCCCAGTGGTGCCAGTGCACTCTCTGGACTCACTGCACTGCATCCGCAGTGGTGCCAGTGCACTCTCTGGACTCACTGCAGTGCATCCCCAGTGGTGCCAGTGCACTCTCTGGACTCACTGCAGTGCATCCCCTGTGGTGACAGTGCACTCTCTGTAGTCACTGCGCTGCATCCCCAGTGGTGCCAGTGCACTCTCTGGACTCACCTCAGTGCACCCCAGTGGTGCCAGTGCCCTCTCTGGACTCACTGCAGTGCATCCGCAGTGGTGCCAGTGCACTCTCTGGACTCACTGCACTGCATTCCCAGTGGTGCCAGTGCACTCTCTGGACTCACTGCACTGCATCCCCAAGGTGCCAGTGCACTCTCTGGACTCACTGCAGTGCATCCCCAGTGGTGCCAGTGCACTCTCTGGACTCACTGCACTGCATTACCAGTGGTGCCAGTGCACTCTCTGGACTCACTGCACTGCATTACCAGTGGTGCCAGTGCACTCTCTGGACTCAATGAACTGCATCCCCAGTGGTGCCAGTGCAATCTCTGGACTCACTGCAGTGCATCTCCATTGGTGCCAGTGCACTCTCTGGACTCACTGCACTGCATCCCCAGTGGTGCCAGTGCACTCTCTGGACTCACTGCAGTGCATTCCCAGTGGTGCCAGTGCAGTCTCTGGACTCACTGCACTGCATAGCCAGTGGTGCCAGTGCACTCACTGGACTCACTGCACTGCATCCCAAGTGGTGCCAGTGCACTCTGTGGACTCACTGCAGTGCATCTCCAGTGGTACCAGCGCACTCTCTGGACTCACTGCAGTGCAGCCCCAGTGGTGCCACTGCACTCTCTGGACTCACTGCAGTGCATCCCCAGTGGTGCCAGTGCACTCTCTGGACTCACTGCACTGCATCCCCAGTGGTGCCAGTGCACTCTCTGGAGTCACTGCACTGCATCCCCAGTGGTGCCAGTGCACTCTCTGGACTCACTGCAGTGCATCCCCAGTGGTGCCAGTGCACTCTCTGGACTCACTGCAGTTCATCCCCAGTGGTGCCAGTGCACTCTCTGGACTCACTGCAGTGCATCCCCAGTGGTGCCAGTGCACTCTCTGGAGTCACTGCACTGCATCCCCAGTGGTGCCAGTGCACTCTCTGGACTCACTGCAGTGCATCCCCAGTGGTGCCAGTGCACTCTATGGACTCACTGCAGTGCATCCCCAGTGGTGCCAGTTGACTCTCTGGACTCACTGCAGTGCATCCCCAAGGTGCCAGTGCAGTTTCAGGACTCACTGCACTGCATCCCCAGTGGTGCCAGTGCACTCTCTGGAATCACTGCACTGCATCCCCAGTGGTGCCAGTGCACTCTCTGGAATCACTGCACTGCATCCCCAGTGGTGCCAGTGCACTCTCTGGACTCACTGCAGTGCATCGCCAGTGGAGCCAGTGCACTCTCTGGAGGCAATGCACTGCATCCCCAGTGTTGCCAGTGCACTCTCTGGACTCACTGCAGTGCATCCCCAGTGTTGCAAGTGCACTCTCTGGATTCACTGCACTGCATCCCCAGTGGTGCCAGTGCACTCTCTGGACTCACTGCAGTGCATCCCCAGTGGTGCCAGTGCACTCGCTGGACTCACTGTACTGCACACCCAAGGTGCCAGTGCACTCTCTGGACTCACTGCACTGCATCCCCTGTGGTGCCAGTGCACTCTCTGGACTCACTGCACTGCATCCCCAGTGGTGCCAGTGCACTCTCTGGACTCACTGCACTGCATCCCCAGTGGTGCCAGTGCAATCTCTGGACTCACTGCAGTGCATCTCTATTGGTGCAAGTGCACTCTCTGGACTCACTGCACTGCATCCCCAGTGGTGCCCGTGCACTCTCTGGACTCACTGCAGTGCATTCCCAGTGGTGCCAGTGCACTCTCTGGACTCACTGCACTGCATAACCAGTGGTGCCAGTGCACTCACTGGACTCACTGCACTGCATCCCAAGTGGTGCCAGTGCACTCTGTGGACTCACTGCAGTGCATCTCCAGTGGTACCAGCGCACTTACTGGACTCACTGCAGTGCAGCCCCAGTGGTGCCACTGCACTCTCTGGACTCACTGCACTGCATCCCCAGTGGTGCCAGTGCACTCTCTGGACTCACTGCACTGCATCCCCAGTGGTGCCAGTGCACTCTCTGGAGTCACTGCACTGCATCCCCAGTGGTGCCAGTGCACTCTCTGGACTCACTGCAGTGCATCCCCAGTGGTGCCAGTGCACTCTATGGACTCACTGCAGTGCATCCCCAGTGGTGCCAGTGCACTCTCTGGACTCACTGCAGTGCATCCCCACTGGTGCCAGTGCACTCTCTGGACTCACTGCACTGCATCCCCAGTGGCGCCAGTGCACTCTATGGACTCACTGCAGTGCATCCCCAGTGGTGCCAGTGCACTCTCTGGACTCAATGAACTGCATCCCCAGTGGTGCCAGTGCAATCTCTGGACTCACTGCAGTGCATCTCCATTGGTGCCAGTGCACTCTCTGGACTCACTGCACTGCATCCCCAGTGGTGCCAGTGCACTCTCTGGACTCACTGCAGTGCATTCCCAGTGGTGCCAGTGCAGTCTCTGGACTCACTGCACTGCATAGCCAGTGGTGCCAGTGCACTCACTGGACTCACTGCACTGCATCCCAAGTGGTGCCAGTGCACTCTGTGGACTCACTGCAGTGCATCTCCAGTGGTACCAGCGCACTCTCTGGACTCACTGCAGTGCAGCCCCAGTGGTGCCACTGCACTCTCTGGACTCACTGCAGTGCATCCCCAGTGGTGCCAGTGCACTCTCTGGACTCACTGCACTGCATCCCCAGTGGTGCCAGTGCACTCTCTGGACTCACTGCAGTGCATCCCCAGTGGTGCTAATGCACTCTCTGGACTCACTGCAGTGCATCCCCAGTGGTGCCAGTTGACTCTCTGGACTCACTGCAGTGCATCCCCAAGGTGCCAGTGCAGTTTCAGGACTCACTGCACTGCATCCCCAGTGGTGCCAGTGCACTCTCTGGAATCACTGCACTGCATCCCCAGTGGTGCCAGTGCACTCTCTGGACTCACTGCAGTGCATCGCCAGTGGAGCCAGTGCACTCTCTAGAGTCACTGCACTGCATCCCCAATGTTGCCAGTGCACTCTCTGGACTCACTGCAGTGCATCCCCAAGGTGCCAGTGCACTCTCTGGAGGCAATGCACTGCATCCCCAGTGTTGCCAGTGCACTCTCTGGACTCACTGCAGTGCATCCCCAGTGTTGCAAGTGCACTCTCTGGACTCACTGCACTGCATCCCCAGTGGTGCCAGTGCACTCTCTGGACTCACTGCAGTGCATCCCCAGTGGTGCCAGTGCACTCGCTGGACTCACTGTACTGCACACCCAAGGTGCCAGTGCACTCTCTGGACTCACTGCACTGCATCCCCTGTGGTGCCAGTGCACTCTCTGGACTCACTGCACTGCATCCTCAGTGGTGCCAGTGCACTCTCTGGACTCACTGCACTGCATCCCCAGTGGTGCCAGTGCACTCTCTGGACTCACTGCAGTGCATCCCCAGTGGTGTCAGAGCAGTCTCTGGACTCACTGCACTCCATCCCCACTGGTGCCAGTGCAATCTTTGGACTCACTGCAGTGCATCCCCAGTGGTGCCAATGCACTCTCTGCACTCACTGCAGTGCATCCCCAGTGTTGCTAGTGCACTCTCTGGACTCACTGCAGTGCATCCCCAGTGTTGCAAGTGCACTCTCTGGACTCACTGCAGTGCATCCCCAGTGGTGCCAGTGCACTCTCTTTACTCACTGCACTGCATCCCCAGTGGTGCCAGTGCACTCTCTGGACTCACTGTACTGCACACCCAAGGTGCCAGTGCACTCTCTGGACTCACTGCACTGCATCCGCAGTGGTGCCAGTGCACTCTCTGGACTCACTGCAGTGCATCACCACTGGTGCCAGTGCACCCTCTGGACTCACTGCAGTGCATCCCCTGTGGTGACAGTGCACTCTCTGTAGTCACTGCGCGGCATCCCCAGTGGTGCCAGTGCACTCTCTGCACTCACTGCAGTGCACCCCAGTGGTGCCAGTGCCCTCTCTGGACTCACTGCAGTGCATCCCCAGTGGTGCCAGTGCACTCTCTGGACTCACTGCAGTGCATCCCCAGTGGTGCCAGTGCACTCTCTGGACTCACTGCACTGCATCCCCAAGGTGCCAGTGCACTCTCTGGACTCACTGCACTGCATCCCCAGTGGTGCCAGTGCACTCTCTGGACTCACTGCAGTGCATTCCCAGTGGTGCCAGTGCAGTCTCTGGACTCGCTGCACTGCATAGCCAGTGGTGCCAGTGCACTCTCTGGACTCAATGAACTGCATCCCCAGTGGTGCCAGTGCAATCTCTGGACTCACTGCAGTGCATCTCAATTGGTGCCAGTGCACTCTCTGGACTCACTGCACTGCATCCCCAGTGGTGCCAGTGCACTCTCTGGACTCACTGCAGTGCATTCCCAGTGGTGCCAGTGCAGTCTCTGGACTCACTGCACTGCATCGCCAGTGGTGCCACTGCAGTCTCTGGACTCACTGCACTGCATCCCAAGTGGTGCCAGTGCACTCTGTGGACTCACTGCAGTTCATCCCCAGTGGTGCCAGTGCACTCTCTGGACTCACTGCACTGCATCCCCAGTGGTGCCAGTTGACTCTCTGGACTCACTGCAGTGCATCCCCATTGGTGCCAGTGCACTCTCTGGACTCACTGCACTGCATCCCCAGTGGTGCCAGTGCACTCTATGGACTCACTGCAGTGTATCCCCTGTGGTGCCAGTGCACTCTCTGGACTCACTGCACTGCATCCCCAGTGGTGCCAGTGCACTCTCTGGACTCACTGCACTGCATCACCATTGGTGCCAGGGCACTCTCCGGACTCACTGCAGTGCATCACCAATGGTGCCAGTGCACTCTCTGCACTCACTGCACTGCATCACCAGTGCTGCCAGTGCACTATCTGGACTCACTGCAGTGCATCCCCAGTGGTGCCAGTGCACTCCCTGGACGCACTGCACTGCATGCCCAGTGGTGCCAGTGCACTCTCTGGACTCACTGCACTGCATCCCCAATGGTGCCAGTGCACTCTCTGGACTCACTGCACTGCATCCCCAGTGGTGCCAGTGCACTCTCTGGACTCACTGCACTGCATCCGCAGTGGTGCCAGTGCACTCTCTGGACTCACTGCACTGCATCCCCAGTGGTGCCAGTGCACTCTCTGGACTCACTGCAGTGCATCCCCAGTGGTGCCAGTGCAGTCTCTGG
Source organism: Anser cygnoides (assembly GCF_040182565.1). NCBI lineage: Eukaryota > Metazoa > Chordata > Aves > Anseriformes > Anatidae > Anser > Anser cygnoides. The sequence continues at coordinate 109,047 of NC_089907.1, forward strand.
ACTCACTGCACTCCATCCCCACTGGTGCCAGTGCAATCTTTGGACTCACTGCAGTGCATCCCCAGTGCTGACAGTGCACTCTCTGGACTCACTGCACTGCATCCCCAGTGCTGACAGTGCACTCTCTGGACTCACGGCAGTGCATCCCCAGTGGTGCCAGTGCACTCTCTGGACTCACTGCAGTGCATCCCCAGTGGTGCCAGTGCAATCTCTGGACTCACTGCAGTGCATCCCCAGTGGTGCCAGTGCAATCTCTGGACTCACTGCAGTGCACCCGCTGTTGTGCCAGTGCACTCTCTGGACTCACTGCAGTGCATCCCCAGTGGTGCCAGTGCACTCTCTGGACTCACTGCAGTGCATCCCCAGTGGAGCTAGTGCAGTCTCTGGACTCACTGCACTGCATCCCCAGTGTTGCCAGTACACTCTCTGGACTCACTGCAGTGCATCACCAGTGGTGCCAGTGCACTCTCTGCACTCACTGCAGTGCATCCCCAGTGGTGCCAGGGCACTCTCTGGACTCACTGCAGAGCATCCCTAGTGGTGCCAGTGCACTCTATGAAGTCACTGAACTGCATCCCCAGTGGTGCCAGTGCACTCTCTCCACTCACTGCAGTGCAGTCCCAAGGTGCCAGTGCAGTCTCAGGACTCACTGCTCTGCATCCCCAGTAGTGCCAGTGCACTCTCTGGAATCACTACACTGCATCCCCAGTGGTACCAGTGCACTCTCTGGACTCACGGCACTGCATCCCCAGTGGTGCCAGGGCAGTCTCTGGACTATCTGCACTCCATCCCCACTGGTGCCTTTGCACTCTCTGGACTCACTGCACTGCTCCAGCCGAAGCAGCCGCTCCAGCCGCGGTACCTTCTCCAGCCTCTGCAGCCGCTCCAGCCGCTCCAGCCGCGGCAGCCGCTCCAGCCGCTCCAGCCACGGCTGCCGCTCCATCCGCGGCATAAGCGGCAGACGGTCCTACCGCGGCAGCCGCTCCAGCCGGTCCTGCCGCGGCAGCCGCGGCAGCCGCTCCAACCGCGGCAGCCGCTCCAGCCGCGGCAGCCGCTCCAGCCGCTCCAGCCGCGGTTGGAGCGGCTGCCGCGGCTGGAGCGGCTGCCGCGCCTGGAGCGTCTGCCGCGGCTGGAGTGTCTAGAGCGTGTGCCGCGGCTGGAGGGGCTACCGCGGCTGGAGCGTCTGACGCGGCTGGAGCGGATGCCGAGGCGGGAGCGGATGCCGCGGCTGGTGCGGCTGGAGCGGCAAACGCGGCTGGAGCACTGCAGTGAGTCCAGAGAGTGTACTGGCACCACTGGGGATGCACTACAGTGGGTCCAGAGAGTGCACTTGCACCACTGGAGATGCACTGCAGTGAGTGCAGAGACTGCACTGGCACCACTGGGGATGCAGTGCAGTGACTCTAGAGAGTGCACTGGCACCTTGGGGATGCAGTGCAGTGAGTCCAGAGAGTGCACTGACACCACTGGGGATGTAGTGCAGTGACTCCAGAGAGTGCACTGGCACCACTGGGGATGCAGTGCCGTGAGTCCAGAGAGTGCACTGGCACCACTGGGGATGCACTGCAGTGAGTGCAGAGAGTGCACTGGCACCACTGGGGATGCAGTGCAGTGAGTCCAGAGACTGCACTGGCATCACTGGGGATGCAGTGCAGTGAGTCCAGAGAGTGCACTGGCACCAATGGGGATGCAGTGCAGTGAGTCCAGAGAGTGCACTGGCACCACTGGGGATGCACTGCAGTGAGTCCAGAGAGTGCACTGGCACCACAGGGGATGCACTACAGTGGGTCCAGAGAGTGCACTTGCACCAGTGGAGATGCACTGCAGTGAGTCCAGAGAGTGCACTGGCACCTCAGGGGACGCACTGCAGTGAGTGCAGAGAGTGCAAGGGCACCAATGGGGATGCAGTGCAGTGAGTCCAGAGAGTGCACTGGCACCACTGGGGATGCAGTGCCGTGAGTCCAGAGAGTGCACTGGCACCACTGGGGATGCACTTCAGTGACTATAGAGAGTGCACTGGCACCACTGGTGGTGCAGTGCAGTGAGTTAGGAGAGTGCACGGGCAGCACTGGGGATGCACTGCAGTGACTCTAGAGAGTGCACTGGCACCACTGGGGATGCACTACAGTGGGTCCAGAGAGTGCACTTGCACCACTGGAGATGCACTGCAGTGAGTGCAGAGACTGCACTGGCACCACTGGGGATGCAGTGCAGTGAGTCCAGAGAGTGCACTGGCACCTTGGGGATGCAGTGCAGTGAGTCCAGAGAGTGCACTGACACCACTGGGGATGTAGTGCAGTGACTCCAGAGAGTGCACTGGCACCACTGGGGATGCACTGCAGTGAGTCCAGAGAGTGCACTGGCACCACTGGGGATGCACTGCAGTGAGTCCAGAGAGTGCACCTGCACCACTGGGGATGCAGTGCAGTGAGTCCAGAGAGTGCACTGGCATCACTGGGGATGCAGTGCAGTGAGTCCAGAGAGTGCACTGGCACCACTGGGGATGCAGTGCAGTGAGTCCAGAGAGTGCACTGGCACCACTGGGGATGCACTGCAGTGAGTCCAGAGAGTGCACTGGCACCACAGGGGATGCACTACAGTGAGTGCAGAGAGTGCAATGGCACCAATGGGGATGCAGTGCAGTGAGTCCAGAGAGTGCACTGGCACCACTGGGGATGCAGTGCCGTGAGTCCAGAGAGTGCACTGGCACCACTGGGGATGCACTTCAGTGACTATAGAGAGTGCACTGCCACCACTGGTGGTGCAGTGCAGTGAGTTAGGAGAGTGCACGGGCACCACTGGGGATGCACTGCAGTGACTCTAGAGAGTGCACTGGCACCACTGGGGATGCACTGCAGTGAGTCCAGAGAGTGCACTGGCACCACTGGGGATGCACTGCAGTGGGTCCAGAGAGTGCACTGGCACCACTGGGGATGCACTGCAGTGACTCCAGAGAGTGCACTGGCACCACTGGGGATGCACTGCAGTGAGTCCAGAGAGTGAACTGGCACCACTGGGGATGCAGTGCAGTTAGTCCAGAGAGTGCAGTGGCACCACTGGGGATGCGGTGCAGTGAGTCCAGAGAGTGCACTGGCACCACTGGGGATGCACTGCAGTGAGTCCAGAGAGTGTACTGGCACCACTGGGGATGCAGTGTAGTGAGTCCAGAGAGTGCACTGGCACCACTGGGGATGCACTGCAGTGAGTCCAGAGAGTGCAGTGGCACCACTGGGGATGCAGTGCAGTGAGTCCAGAGAGTGCACTGGCACCACTGGGGATGCACTGCAGTGAGTGCAGAGAGTGCACTAGCACCACTGGGGATGCACTGCAGTGAGTGCATAGAGTGCACTGGAACCACTGGGAATGCACTGCAGTGAGTCCAGAGAGTGCACTGGCACCATTGGGGGATGCAGTGCAGTGAGTCCAGAGAGTGCAGTGGCACCACTGGGGATGCACTGCAGTGAGTCCAGAGAGTGCACTGGCACCACTGGGGTGCACTGCAGTGAGTCCAGAGAGTGCACTGGCACCACTGGGGATGCAGTGCAGTGAGTCCAGAGACTGCACTGGCACCACTGGGGATGCAGTGCAGTGAGTCCAGAGAGTGCAGTGGCACGTTAGGGATGCAGTGCAGTGAGTCCAGAGAGTGCATTGGCACCACTGGGGATGCACTGCAGTGAGTCCAGAGAGTGCACTGGCACCACTGGGGATGCACCCCGGTGAGTCCAGAGAGTGCACTGGCACCACTGGGGATGCAGTGCAGTGAGTCCAGAGAGTGCACTGGCACCACTGGGGATGCAGTGCAGTGAGTCCAGAGAGTGCACTGGCACCTTGGGGATGCAGTGCAGTGAGTCCAGAGAGTGCACTGTCAGCACTGGGGATGCAGTGCAGTGAGTCCAGAGAGTGCACTGGCACCTCATGGGCTGCACTGCAGTGAGTCCAGAGAGTGCACTGGCACCTTGGGGATGCAGTGCAGTGAGTGCAGAGAGTGCATTAGCACCACTGGGGATGCACTGCAGTGAGTCCAGAGAGTGCACTGGCACCACTGGCGATGCAGGGCAGTGAGTCCAGAGAGTGCACTGGCACCACCTGGGATGCACTGCAGTGAGTCCAGAGAATGCACTGGCACCACTGGGGATGCACTGCAGTGAGTCCACAGAGTGCACTGGCACCACTGGGGATGCACTGCAGTGATTCCAGAGAGTGCACTGGCACCTTGGAGATGCAGTGCAGTGAGTCCAGAGAGTGCATTGGCACCACTGGGGATGCAGTGCAGTGAGTCCAGAGAGTGCACTGGCAACACTGGGGATGCAGTGCAATGAGTCCAGAGAGTGCACTGGCACCACTGGGGATGCACTGCAGTGAGTCCAGAGAGTGCGCTGGCACCACTGGGGATGCAGTGCAGTGAGTCCAGAGAGTGCACTGGCACCACTGGGGATGCAGCGCAATGACTACAGAGAGTGCAGTGGCACCACCGGGGATGCAGTGCAGTGAATCCAGAGAGTGCACTGGCACCACTGGGGATGCAGTTCAGTGAGTCCAGGGAGTGCACTGGCACGTTAGGGATGCAGTGCCGTGAGTCCAGAGAGTGCACTGGCACCACTGGGGATTCACTGCAGTGAGTCCAGAGAGTGCACTGGCACCACTGGAGATGCAGGGCAGTGAGTCCAGAGAGTGCACTGTCACCACTGGGGATGCAGTGCAGTGAGTCCAGAGAGTGCACTGGCACCACTGGGGATGCAGCGCAATGACTACAGAGAGTGCACTGGCACCACCTGGGATGCAGTGCAGTGAGTCCAGAGACTGCACTGGCACCACTGGGGATGCACTGCAGTGAGTCCAGAGAGTGCACTGGCACCTTGGAGATGCAGTGCAGTGAGTCCAGAGAGTGCATTGGCACCACTGGGGATGCACTGCAGTGAGTCCAGAGAGTGCACTGGCACCACTGGTGATGCAGTGCAGTGAGTCCAGAGACTGCACTGGCACCACTGGGGATGCAGTGCAGTGAGTCCAGAGAGTGCACTGGCACCACTGGGGATGCAGCGCAATGACTACAGAGAGTGCAGTGGCACCACTGGGGATGCAGTGCAGTGAGTCCAGAGATTGCACTGGCACCACTGGGGGTGCAGTTCAGTGAGTCCAGAGAGTGCACTGGCACCACTGGGGATGCAGCGCAATGACTACAGAGAGTGCATTGGCACCACTGGGGATGCACTGCAGTGAGTCCAGAGAGTGCACTGGCACCTCAGGGGACGCACTGCAGTGCGTGCAGAGAGTGCAATGGCACCACTGGGGATGCAGTGCAGTGAGTCCAGAGAGTGCACTGGCACCACTGGGGATGCAGAGCAGTGAGTACAGAGAGTGCACTGGCACCACTGGGGATGCACTTCAGTGAGTCCAGAGAGTGCACTGGCACCACTGGGGATGCAGTGCAGTGAGTCCAGAGAGTGCACTGGCACCACTGGGGATGCACTTCAGTGAGTCCAGAGACTGCACGGGCACCACTGGGGATGCAGTGCAGTGAGTCCAGAGAGTGCACTTGCACCTTGGGGATGCAGTGCAGTGAGTCCAGAGAGTGCACTGGCTCCACTGGGGTGCACTGCAGTGAGTCCAGAGAGTGCACTGGCACCACTGGGGATGCACGGCAGTGAGTCCAGACAGTGCACTGGCACCACTGGGGATGCACTGCAGTGAGTCCAGAGAGTGCACTGGCACCACTGGGGATGCACTGCAGTGAGTCCAGAGAGTGCACTGGCACCATGGGGATGCAGTGCAGTGAGTCCAGAGAGTGCTTTGGCACCACTGGTGATGCACTGCAGTGAGTCCAGAGAATGCACTGGCACCACTGGTGATGCAGTGCAGTGAGTCCAGAGAGTGCACTGGCACCACTGGGGATGTAGTGCAGTGAGTCCAGAGAGTGCACTGGCACCTTGGGGATGCAGTGCAGTGAGTCCAGAGAGTGCACTGTCACCACTGGGGATGCAGTGCAGTGAGTCCAGAGAGTGCACTGGCACCACTGGGGATGTACTTCAGTGAGTCCAGAGACTGCACGGGCACCACTGGGGATGCAGTGCAGTGAGTCCAGAGAGTGCACTTGCACCTTGGGGATGCAGTGCAGTGAGTCCAGAGAGTGCACTGGCACCACTGGGGTGCACTGCAGTGAGTCCAGAGAGTGCACTGGCACCACTGGGGATGCACGGCAGTGAGTCCAGACAGTGCACTGGCACCACTGGGGATGCACTGCAGTGAGTCCAGAGAGTGCACTGGCACCACTGGGGATGCACTGCAGTGAGTCCAGAGAGTGCACTGGCACCATGGGGATGCAGTGCAGTGAGTCCAGAGAGTGCATTGGCACCACTGGTGATGCACTGCAGTGAGTCCAGAGAATGCACTGGCACCACTGGTGATGCAGTGCAGTGAGTCCAGAGAGTGCACTGGCACCACTGGGGACGTAGTGCAGTGAGTCCAGAGAGTGCACTGGCACCTTGGGGATGCAGTGCAGTGAGTCCAGAGAGTGCACTGGCACCACTGGTGATGCACTGCAGTGAGTCCAGAGAATGCACTGGCACCACTGGTGATGCAGTGCAGTGAGTCCAGAGAGAACACTGGCGCCACTGGGGATGCAGTGCAGTGAGTCCAGAGAGTGCACTGTCACCACTGGGGATGCAGTGCAGAAAGTCCAGAGAGTGCACTGGCACCACTGGCACCACTGCATCCCCAGTGGTGCCGGTGCACTCTCTGCACTCACTGCAGTGCATCCCCAGTGTTGCCAGTGCACTCCCTGGACTCACTGCAGTGCATCCCCAGTGGTGCCAGTACACTCTCTGAACTCACTGCACTGCATCCCCAGTGGTGCCAGTGCAGTCTCTGGACTCACTGCAGTGCATCCCCAGTGGTGCCAGTGCACTCTCTGGAATCACTGCAGTGCAGCTCCAGTGGTGCCAGTGCAGTCTCTGGACTCATTGAAGTGCATTCCCAGTGGTGCCAGTGCACTATCTGGACTCACTGCAGTGCATCCCCAGTGGTGCCAGTGCAGGCTCTGGAATCATTGCACTGCATCCTCAGTGGTGCCAGTGCACTCTCTGGAGTCACTGCACTTCATTACCACTAGTGCCAGTGCACTCTCTGGAGTCACTGCAGTGCATCCCCAGTGGTGCCAGTGCACTCTGTGGACTCACTGCACTGCATACCCTGTTGTGCCTGTGCAGTCTCTGGACTCACTGGAATGCATCCCCAGTGGTGCCAGTGCAGTCTCTGGACTCACTGCAGTGCATCCCCAGTGGTGCCAGTCCAGTCTCTGCACTCACTGCACTGCATCCCCAGTGGTGACAGTGCACTCTCTGCACTCACTGCACTGCATCCCTATTGTTGCCAGTGCACTCTCTGGACTCACTGCAGTGCAGCCCCTGAGGTGCCAGTGCACTCTCTGGACTTACTGCAGTGCATCCCCAGTGATGCCAGTGCACTCTCTGGACTCACTGCAGTGGATCCCCAGTGGTGCCAGGGCACTCTCTGGACTCACTGCACTGCATCCCCAGTGGTGCCAGTGCACTCCCTGGAGTCACTGCAGTGCATCCCCAGTGGTGCCAGTGCACTCTCTGAACTCACTGCACTGCATCCCCAGTGGTGCCAGTGCAATCTCTGGACTCACTGCAGTGCAGCTCCAGTGGTGCCAGTGCAGTCTCTGGACTCATTGCACTGCATCCCCAGTGGAGCCAGTGCACTATCTGGACTCACTGCAGTGCATCCCCAGTGGTGCCAGTGCACTATCTGGACTCACTGCAGTGCATCCCCAGTGGTGCCAGTGCACTCTCTGGTCTCACTGCAGTGCATCCCCAGTGGTGCCAGTGCACTCTCTGGACTCACTGCAGTGCATCCCCAGTGGTGCCAGTGCACTCTCTGGACTCACTGCACTGCATCCCCAGTGGTGCCAGTGCACTCTCTGGGCTCACTGCAGTGCATCGCCACTGGAGCCAGTGCACTCTCTGGAGTCACTGCACTGCATCCCCAATGGTGCCAGTGCACTCTCTGGACTCACTGCAGTGCATCCCCAGTGGTGCCAGTGCACTCTCTGGACTCAATGAACTGCATCCTCTGTGGTGCCAGTGCACTCTCCGGACTCACTGCACTGCATCCCAAGTGGTGCCAGTGCAATCTCTGGAATCACTGCAGTGCATCTCCATTGGTGCCAGTGCACTCTCTGGACTCACTGCAGTGCATCCCCAGTGGTGCCAGTGCACTCTCTGCACTCACTGCAGTGCATTCCCAGTGGTGCCAGTGCACTCTCTGGACTCACTGCAGTGCATCCCCAGTGGTGCCAGTGCACTCTCTGGACTCACTGCACTGCATCTCCAGTGGTGCCAGTGCACTCGCTGGACTCACTGCACTGCATCCCCAGTGGTGCCAGTGCACTCTCTGGACTCACTGCAGTGCATCCCCAGTGGTGCCAGTGCACTCTCTGGACTCACTGCACTGCATCCCCAGTGGTGCCAGTGCACTCTCTGGACTCACTGCACTGCATCCCCAAGGTGCCAGTGAACTCTCTGGACTCACTGCAGTGCATCCCCAGTGGTGCCAGTGCACTCTCTGGACTCACTGAACTGCATCCCCAGTGGCGCCAGTTGACTCTCTGGACTCACTGCAGTGCATCCCCAGTCGTGCCAGTGCACTCTCTGGACTCAATGAACAGCATCCCCAGTGGTGCCAGTGCAATCTCTGGACTCACTGCAGTGCATCTCCATTGGTGCCAGTGCACTCTCTGGACTCACTGCACTGCAACCCCAGTGGTGCCAGTGCACTCTCTGGACTCACTGCAGTGCATTCCCAGTGGTGCCAGTGCACTCTCTGGACTCCCTGCACTGCATCTCCAGTGGTGCCAGTGCACTCTCTGGACTCACTGCACTGCATCCCCAGTGGTGCCAGTGCACTCTCTGGACTCACTGCAGTGCATCCGCAGTGGTGCCAGTGCACTCTCTGGACTCACTGCACTGCATCCGCAGTGGTGCCAGTGCACTCTCTGGACTCACCGGGGTGCATCCCCTGTGGTGCCAGTGCACTCTCTGGACTCACCGCAGTGCACCCCAGTGGTGCCAGTGCCCTCTCTGGACTCACTGCAGTGCATCCCCAGTGGTGCCACTGCACTCTCTGGACTCACTGCAGTGCATCCCCAGTGGTGCCAGTGCACTCTCTGGACTCACTGCACTGCATCCCCAAGGTGCCAGTGCACTCTCTGGACTCACTGCACTGCATCCCCAGTGGTGCCAGTGCACTCTCTGGACTCACTGCACTGCATTACCAGTGGTGCCAGTGCACTCTCTGGACTCACTGCACTGCATTACCAGTGGTGCCAGTGCACTCTCTGGACTCAATGAACTGCATCCCCAGTGGTGCCAGTGCAATCTCTGGACTCACTGCACTGCATCTCCATTGGTGCCACTGCACTCTCTGGACTCACTGCACTGCATCCCCATTGGTGCCAGTGCACTCTCTGGACTCACTGCAGTGCATTCCCGGTGGTGCCAGTGCAGTCTCTGGACTCACTGCACTGCATTGCCAGTGGTGCCAGTGCACTCTCTGGACTCACTGCACTGCATCCCAAGTGGTGCCAGTGCACTCTGTGGACTCACTGCAGTGCATCTCCAGTGGAACCAGCACACTCTCTGGACTCACTGCAGTGCAGCCCCAGTGGTGCCACTGCACTCTCTGGACTCACTGCAGTGCATCCCCAGTGGTGCCAGTGCACTCTCTGGACTCACTGCAGTGCATCCCCAGTTGTGCCAGTGCACTCTCTGGACTCACTGCAGTGCATCCCCAGTGGTGCCAGTGCACTCTCTGGACTCACTGCAGTGCATCCGCAGTGGTCCCAGTGCACTCTCTGGACTCACTGAACTGCATCCCCAGTGGTGCCAGTGCACTCACTGGACTCACTGCAGTGCATCCCCAAGGTGCCATTGCACTCTCTGGAGGCAATGCACTGCATCCCCAGTGGTGCCAGTGCACTCTCTGCACTCACTGCACTGCATCCCCAGTGGTGCCAGTGCACTCTCTGGACTCACTGTACTGCACACCCAAGGTGCCAGTGCACTCTCTGGACTCACTGCACTGCATCCCCAGTGGTGCCAGTGCACTCTCTGGACTCACTGCAGTGCATCACCAGTGGTGCCAGTGCACTCTCTGGACTCACTGCAGTGCATCCCCTCTGGTGACAGTGCACTCTCTGTAGTCACTGCGCTGCATCCCCAGTGGTGCCAGTGCACTCTCTGGACTCACCGCAGTGCACCCCATTGGTGCCAGTGCCCTCTCTGGACTCACTGCAGTGCATCCCCAGTGGTGCCAGTGCACTCTCTGGACTCACTGCAGTGCATCCCCAGTGGTGCCAGTGCACTCTCTGGACTCACTGCACTGCATCCCCAAGGTGCCAGTGCACTCTCTGGACTCACTGCAGTGCATCCCCAGTGGTGCCAGTGCACTCTCTGGACTCACTGCACTGCATTACCAGTGGTGCCAGTGCACTCTCTGGACTCAATGAACTGCATCCCCAGTGGTGCCAGTGCAATCTCTGGACTCACTGCAGTGCATCTCCATTGGTGCCAGTGCACTCTCTGGACTCACTGCAGTGCATCCCCAGTGGTGCCAGTGCACTCTCTGGACTCACTGCAGTGCATCCCCAGTGGTGCCAGTGCAGTCTCTGGACTCACTGCACTGCATCGCCAGTGGTGCCAGTGCACTCTCTGGACTCACTGCACTGCATCACAAGTGGTGCCAGTGCACTCTGTGGACTCACTGCAGTGCATCTCCAGTGGTACCAGCGCACTCTCTGGACTCACTGCAGTGCAGCCGCAGTGGTGCCAGTTGACTCTCTGGACTCACTGCAGTGCATCCCCAGTGGTGCCAGTGCACTCTCTGGACTCACTGCACTGCATCCCCAGTGGTGCCAGTGCACTCTCTGGAGTCACTGCACTGCATCCCCAGTGGTGCCAGTGCACTCTCTGGACTCACTGCAGTGCATCCCCAGTGGTGCCAGTGCACTCTATGGACTCACTGCAGTGCATCCCCAGTGGTGCCAGTGCACTCTCTGGACTCACTGCAGTTCATCCCCAGTGGTGCCAGTGCACTCTCTGGACTCACTGCAGTGCATCCCCAGTGGTGCCTGTGCACTCTCTGGAGTCACTGCACTGCATCCCCAGTGGTGCCAGTGCACTCTCTGGACTCACTGCAGTGCATCCCCAGTGGTGCCAGTGCACTCTCTGGACTCACTGCAGTTCATCCCCAGTGGTTGCAGTGCACTCTCTGGACTCACTGCAGTGCATCCCCAGTGGTGCCAGTGCACTCTCTGGACTCACTGCAGTGCATTCCCAGTGGTGCCAATGCACTCTCTGGACTCACTGCAGTGCATCCCCACTGGTGCCAGTGCACTCTCTGGAATCACTGCAGTGCATCCCCAGTGGTGCCAGTGCACTATCTGGACTCACTGCAGTGCATCCCCAGTGGTGCCAGTGCACTCCCTGGACTCAGTGCACTGCATGCCCAGTGGTGCCAGTGCACTCTCTGGACTCACTGCACTGCATCCCCAGTGGTGCCAGTGCACTCTCTGGACTCACTGCACTGCATCCGCTGTTGTGCCAGTGCACTCTCTGGACTCACTGCACTGCATCACCAGTGGTGCCAGTGCACTCTCTGGACTCACTGCAGTGCATCCCCAGTGGTGTCAGTGCAGTCTCTGGACTCACTGCACTCCATCCCCACTGGTGCCAGTGCAATCTTTGGACTCACTGCAGTGCATCCCCAGTGGTGCCAGTGCACTCTCTGCACTCACTGCAGTGCATCCCCAGTGGTGCCAGTGCACTCTCTGCACTCACTGCAGTGCATCCCCAGTGGAGCCAGTGCACTCTCTAGAGTCACTGCACTGCATCCCCAATGGTGCCAGTGCACTCTCTGGACTCACTGCAGTGCATCCCCAAGGTGCCAGTGCACTCTCTGGAGGCAATGCCCTGCATCCCCAGTGTTGCCAGTGCACTCTCTGGACTCACTGCAGTGCATCCCCAGTGTTGCAAGTGCACTCTCTGGACTCACTGCGCTGCATCCCCACTGGTGCCAGTGCACTCTCTGGACTCACTGCACTGCATCCCCAGTGGTGCCAGTGCACTCTCTGGACTCACTGTACTGCACACCCAAGGTGCCAGTGCACTCTCTGGACTCACTGCACTGCATCCGCAGTGGTGCCAGTGCACTCTCTGGACTCACTGCAGTGCATCACCAGTGGTGCCAGTGCACTCTCTGGACTCACTGCAGTGCATCCCCTCTGGTGACAGTGCACTCTCTGTAGTCACTGCGCTGCATCCCCAGTGGTGCCAGTGCACTCTCTGGACTCACCGCAGTGCACCCCATTGGTGCCAGTGCCCTCTCTGGACTCACTGCAGTGCATCCCCAGTGGTGCCAGTGCACTCTCTGGACTCACTGCAGTGCATCCCCAGTGGTGCCAGTGCACTCTCTGGACTCACTGCACTGCATCCCCAAGGTGCCAGTGCACTCTCTGGACTCACTGCAGTGCATCCCCAGTGGTGCCAGTGCACTCTCTGGACTCACTGCACTGCATTACCAGTGGTGCCAGTGCACTCTCTGGACTCAATGAACTGCATCCCCAGTGGTGCCAGTGCAATCTCTGGACTCACTGCAGTGCATCTCCATTGGTGCCAGTGCACTCTCTGGACTCACTGCAGTGCATCCCCAGTGGTGCCAGTGCACTCTCTGGACTCACTGCAGTGCATCCCCAGTGGTGCCAGTGCAGTCTCTGGACTCACTGCACTGCATCGCTAGTGGTGCCAGTGCACTCTCTGGACTCACTGCACTGCATCACAAGTGGTGCCAGTGCACTCTGTGGACTCACTGCAGTGCATCTCCAGTGGTACCAGCGCACTCTCTGGACTCACTGCAGTGCAGCCGCAGTGGTGCCAGTTGACTCTCTGGACTCACTGCAGTGCATCCCCAGTGGTGCCAGTGCACTCTCTGGACTCACTGCACTGCATCCCCAGTGGTGCCAGTGCACTCTCTGGAGTCACTGCACTGCATCCCCAGTGGTGCCAGTGCACTCTCTGGACTCACTGCAGTGCATCCCCAGTGGTGCCAGTGCACTCTATGGACTCACTGCAGTGCATCCCCAGTGGTGCCAGTGCACTCTCTGGACTCACTGCAGTTCATCCCCAGTGGTGCCAGTGCACTCTCTGGACTCACTGCAGTGCATCCCCAGTGGTGCCTGTGCACTCTCTGGAGTCACTGCACTGCATCCCCAGTGGTGCCAGTGCACTCTCTGGACTCACTGCAGTGCATCCCCAGTGGTGCCAGTGCACTCTCTGGACTCACTGCAGTTCATCCCCAGTGGTTGCAGTGCACTCTCTGGACTCACTGCAGTGCATCCCCAGTGGTGCCAGTGCACTCTCTGGACTCACTGCAGTGCATTCCCAGTGGTGCCAATGCACTCTCTGGACTCACTGCAGTGCATCCCCACTGGTGCCAGTGCACTCTCTGGAATCACTGCAGTGCATCCCCAGTGGTGCCAGTGCACTATCTGGACTCACTGCAGTGCATCCCCAGTGGTGCCAGTGCACTCCCTGGACTCACTGCACTGCATGCCCAGTGGTGCCAGTGCACTCTCTGGACTCACTGCACTGCATCCCCAGTGGTGCCAGTGCACTCTCTGGACTCACTGCACTGCATCCGCTGTTGTGCCAGTGCACTCTCTGGACTCACTGCACTGCATCACCAGTGGTGCCAGTGCACTCTCTGGACTCACTGCAGTGCATCCCCAGTGGTGTCAGTGCAGTCTCTGGACTCACTGCACTCCATCCCCACTGGTGCCAGTGCAATCTTTGGACTCACTGCAGTGCATCCCCAGTGGTGCCAGTGCACTCTCTGCACTCACTGCAGTGCATCCCCAGTGGTGCCAGTGCACTCTCTGCACTCACTGCAGTGCATCCCCAGTGGAGCCAGTGCACTCTCTAGAGTCACTGCACTGCATCCCCAATGGTGCCAGTGCACTCTCTGGACTCACTGCAGTGCATCCCCAAGGTGCCAGTGCACTCTCTGGAGGCAATGCCCTGCATCCCCAGTGTTGCCAGTGCACTCTCTGGACTCACTGCAGTGCATCCCCAGTGTTGCAAGTGCACTCTCTGGACTCACTGCGCTGCATCCCCACTGGTGCCAGTGCACTCTCTGGACTCACTGCACTGCATCCCCAGTGGTGCCAGTGCACTCTCTGGACTCACTGTACTGCACACCCAAGGTGCCAGTGCACTCTCTGGACTCACTGCACTGCATCCGCAGTGGTGCCAGTGCACTCTCTGGACTCACTGCAGTGCATCACCAGTGGTGCCAGTGCACTCTCTGGACTCACTGCAGTGCATCCCCAGTGGTGACAGTGCACTCTCTGTAGTCACTGCGCTGCATCCCCAGTGGTGCCAGTGCACTCTCTGGACTCACCGCAGTGCACCCCAGTGGTGCCAGTGCCCTCTCTGGACTCACTGCAGTGCATCCCCAGTGGTGCCACTGCACTCTCTGGACTCACTGCAGTGCATCCCCAGTGGTTCCAGTGCACTCTCTGGACTCACTGCACTGCATCCCCAAGGTGCCAGTGCACTCTCTGGACTCACTGCAGTGTATCCCCAGTGGTGCCAGTGCACTCTCTGGACTCACTGCACTGCATCTCCAGTGGTGCCAGTGCACTCTCTGGACTCACTGCAGTGCATTCCCAGTGGTGCCAGTGCAGTCTCTGGACTCACTGCACTGCATCGCCAGTGGTGCCAGTGCACTCTCTGGACTCACTGCACTGCATCCCAAGTGGTGCCAGTGCACTCTGTGGACTCACTGCAGTGCATCTCCAGTGGTACCAGCGCACTCTCTGGACTCACTGCAGTGCAGCCCCAGTGGTGCCACTGCACTCTCTGGACTCACTGCAGTGCATCCCCAGTGGTGCCAGTGCACTCTCTGGACTCACTGCACTGCATCCCCAGTGGTGCCAGTGCACTCTCTGGAGTCACTGCACTGCATCCCCAGTGGTGCCAGTGCACTCTCTGGACTCACTGCAGTGCATCCCCAGTGGTGCCAGTGCACTCTATGGACTCACTGCAGTGCATCCCCAGTGGTGCCAGTTGACTCTCTGGACTCACTGCAGTGCATCACCAAGGTGCCAGTGCAGTCTCAGGACTCACTGCACTGCATCCCCAGTGGTGCCAGTGCACTCTCTGGACTCACTGCAGTGCATCCCCAGTGGTGCCAGTGCAGTCTCTGGACTCACTGCAGTGCATCCCCAGTGGTGCCAGTGCACTCTATGGACTCACTGCAGTGCATCGCCAGTGGAGCCAGTGCACTCTCTAGAGTCACTGCACTGCATCCCCAATGGTGCCAGTGCACTCTCTGGACTCACTGCAGTGCATCCCCAAGGTTCCAGTGCACTCTCTGGAGGCAATGCACTGCATCCCCAGTGGTGCCAGTGCACTCTCTGGACTCACTGCACTGCATCCGCAGTGGTGCCAGTGCACTCTCTGGACTCACTGCAGTGCATCCCCAGTGGTGCCAGTGCACTCTCTGGACTCACTGCAGTGCATCCCCTGTGGTGACAGTGCACTCTCTGTAGTCACTGCGCTGCATCCCCAGTGGTGCCAGTGCACTCTCTGGACTCACCGCAGTGCACCCCATTGGTGCCAGTGCCCTCTCTGGACTCATGCAGTGCATCCCCAGTGGTGCCAGTGCACTCTCTGGACTCACTGCACTGCATCCCCAGTGGTGCCAGTGCACTCTCTGGACTCACTGCACTGCATCCCCAGTGGTGCCAGTGCACTCTCTGGACTCACTGCAGTGCATCCCCAGTGGTGCCAGTGCACTCTCTGGACTCACTGCACTGCATTACCAGTGGTGCCAGTGCACTCTCTGGACTCACTGCACTGCATTACCAGTGGTGCCAGTGCACTCTCTGGACTCACTGCAGTGCATCCCCAGTGGTGACAGTGCAGTCTCTGGACTCACTGCACTGCATCGCCAGTGGTGCCAGTGCACTCTCTGGACTCACTGCACTGCATCCCAAGTGGTGCCAGTGCACTCTGTGGACTCACTGCAGTGCATCTCCAGTGGTACCAGCGCACTCTCTGGACTCACTGCAGTGCAGCCGCAGTGGTGCCAGTTGACTCTCTGGACTCACTGCAGTGCATCCCCAGTGGTGCCAGTGCACTCTCTGGACTCACTGCACTGCATCCCCAGTGGTGCCAGTGCACTCTCTGGAGTCACTGCACTGCATCCCCAGTGGTGCCAGTGCACTCTCTGGACTCACTGCAGTGCATCCCCAGTGGTGCCAGTGCACTTTATGGACTCACTGCAGTGCATCCCCAGTGGTGCCAGTGCACTCTCTGGACTCACTGCAGTTCATCCCCAGTGGTGCAAGAGCACTCTCTGGACTCACTGCAGTGCATCCCCAGTGGTGCCTGTGCACTCTCTGGACTCACTGCACTGCATCCCCAGTGGTGCCAGTGCACTCTCTGGACTCACTGCACTGCATCACCATTGGTGCCAGGGCACTCTCCGGACTCACTGCAGTGCATCCGCAGTGGTGCCAGTGCACTTTTTCGAGTCATTGCAATGCATCCCCATTAGTGCC
Source organism: Anser cygnoides (assembly GCF_040182565.1). Lineage (NCBI taxonomy): Eukaryota > Metazoa > Chordata > Aves > Anseriformes > Anatidae > Anser > Anser cygnoides. The sequence continues at coordinate 125,686 of NC_089907.1, forward strand.
AGTGCATTCTCTGGACTGACTGCACTGCATCAACAGTGGTGCCAGTGCACTCTCTAGACTCACTGCAGTGCATCCCCAGTGGTGCCAGTGCACTCTCTGGACTCACTGCACTGCATCCCCAGTGGTGCCAGTGCACTATCTGGACTCACTGCAGTGCATCCCCAGTGGTGCCAGTGCACTCCCTGGACTCACTGCACTGCATGCCCAGTGGTGCCAATGCACTCTCTGGACTCACTGCACTGCATCCCCAGTGGTGCCAGTGCACTCTCTGGAATCACTGCACTGCATCCCCAGTGGTGCCAGTGCACGCTCTGGACTCACTGCACTGCATCCCCAGTGGTGCCAGTGCACTCTCTGGACTCACTGCACTCCATCCCCAGTGGTGCCAGTGCAATATTTGGACTCACTGCAGTGCATCCCCAGTGGTGCCAGTGCACTCTCTGGACTCACTGCACTGCATTACCAGTGGTGCCAGTGCACTCTCTGGACTCACTGCAGAGCATCCCTAGTGGTGCCAGTGCACTCTATGGAGTCACTGAACTGCATCCCCAGTGGTGCCAGTACACTCTCTTGACTCACTGCACTGCATCTCCAAGGTGCCAGTGCAGTCTCAGGACTCACTGCACTGCATCCCCAGTGTTGCCAGTGCACTCTCTGGACTCACTGCAGTGCATCCCCAGTGTTGCAAGTGCACTCTCTGGACTCACTGCACTGCATCCCCAGTGGTGCCAGTGCACTCTCTGGACTCACTGTACTGCACACCCAAGGTGCCAGTGCACTCTCTGGACTCACTGCACTGCATCCGCAGTGGTGCCAGTGCACTCTCTGGACTCACTGCAGTGCATCACCAGTGGTGCCAGTGCACTCTCTGGACTCACTGCAGTGCATCCCCAGTGGTGACAGTGCACTCTCTGTAGTCACTGCGCTGCATCCCCAGTGGTGCCAGTGCACTCTCTGGACTCACCGCAGTGCACCCCAGTGGTGCCAGTGCCCTCTCTGGACTCACTGCAGTGCATCCCCAGTGGTGCCACTGCACTCTCTGGACTCACTGCAGTGCATCCCCAGTGGTGCCAGTGCACTCTCTGGACTCACTGCGCTGCATCCCCAGTGGTGCCAGTGCACTCTCTGGACTCACCGCAGTGCACCCCAGTGGTGCCAGTGCCCTCTCTGGACTCACTGCAGTGCATCCCCAGTGGTGCCACTGCACTCTCTGGACTCACTGCACTGCATCCCCAAGGTGCCAGTGCACTCTCTGGACTCACTGCACTGCATTACCAGTGGTGCCAGTGCACTCTCTGGACTCACTGCACTGCATTACCAGTGGTGCCAGTGCACTCTCTGGACTCAATGAACTGCATCCCCAGTGGTGCCAGTGCAATCTCTGGACTCACTGCAGTGCATCTCCATTGGTGCCAGTGCACTCTCTAGACTCACTGCACTGCATCCCCAGTGGTGCCAGTGCACTCTCTGGACTCACTGCACTGCATCCCCAGTGGTGCCAGTGCAGTCTCTGGACTCACTGCACTGCATCGCCAGTGGTGCCAGTGCACTCTCTGGACTCACTGCACTGCATCCCAAGTGGTGCCAGTGCACTCTGTGGACTCACTGCAGTGCATCTCCAGTGGTACCAGCGCACTCTCTGGACTCACTGCAGTGCATCCCCAGTGGTGCCACTGCACTCTCTGGACTCACTGCAGTGCATCCCCAGTGGTGCCAGTGCACTCTCTGGACTCACTGCACTGCATCCCCAGTGGTGCCAGTGCACTCTCTGGACTCACTGCACTGCATCCCCAGTGGTGCCAGTGCACTCTCTGGACTCACTGCAGTGCATCCCCAGTGGTGCCAGTGCACTCTCTGGACTCACTGCAGTTCATCCCCAGTGGTGCCAGTGCACTCTCTGGACTCACTGCAGTGCATCCCCAGTGGTGCCAGTGCACTCTCTGGAGTCACTGCACTGCATCCCCAGTGGTGCCAGTGCACTCTCTGGAATCACTGCACTGCATCCCCAGTGGTGCCAGTGCACTCTATGGACTCACTGCAGTGCATCCCCAGTGGTGCCAGTGCACTCTCTGGACTCACTGCACTGCATCCCCAGTGGTGCCAGTGCACTCTCTGGACTCACTGCACTGCATCCCCAGTGGTGCCAGTGCACTCTCTGGACTCACTGCACTGCATCCCCAGTGGTGTCAGTGCAGTCTCTGGACTCACTGCACTCCATCCCCACTGGTGCCAGTGCAATCATTGGACTCACTGCAGTGCATCCCCAGTGGTACCAGTGCACTCTCTGCACTCACTGCACTGCATCCCCAATGGTGCCAGTGCACTCTCTGGACTCACTGCAGTGCATCCCCAAGGTGCCAGTGCACTCTCTAGAGTCACTGCACTGCATCCCCAATGGTGCCAGTGCACTCTCTGGACTCACTGCAGTGCATCACCAGTGGTGCCAGTGCACTCTCTGGACTCACTGCAGTGCATCCCCTGTGGTGACAGTGCACTCTCTAGAGTCACTGCACTGCATCCCCAATGGTGCCAGTGCACTCTCTGGACTCACTGCAGTGCATCCCCAAGGTTCCAGTGCACTCTCTGGAGGCAATGCACTGCATCCCCAGTGGTGCCAGTGCACTCTCTGGACTCACTGCACTGCATCCGCAGTGGTGCCAGTGCACTCTCTGGACTCACTGCAGTGCATCCCCAGTGGTGCCAGTGCACTCTCTGGACTCACTGCAGTGCATCCCCTGTGGTGACAGTGCACTCTCTGTAGTCACTGCGCTGCATCCCCAGTGGTGCCAGTGCACTCTCTGGACTCACCGCAGTGCACCCCATTGGTGCCAGTGCCCTCTCTGGACTCATGCAGTGCATCCCCAGTGGTGCCAGTGCACTCTCTGGACTCACTGCACTGCATCCCCAGTGGTGCCAGTGCACTCTCTGGACTCACTGCACTGCATCCCCAAGGTGCCAGTGCACTCTCTGGACTCACTGCAGTGCATCCCCAGTGGTGCCAGTGCACTCTCTGGACTCACTGCACTGCATTACCAGTGGTGCCAGTGCACTCTCTGGACTCACTGCACTGCATTACCAGTGGTGCCAGTGCACTCTCTGGACTCACTGCAGTGCATCCCCAGTGGTGACAGTGCAGTCTCTGGACTCACTGCACTGCATCGCCAGTGGTGCCAGTGCACTCTCTGGACTCACTGCACTGCATCCCAAGTGGTGCCAGTGCACTCTGTGGACTCACTGCAGTGCATCTCCAGTGGTACCAGCGCACTCTCTGGACTCACTGCAGTGCAGCCGCAGTGGTGCCAGTTGACTCTCTGGACTCACTGCAGTGCATCCCCAGTGGTGCCAGTGCACTCTCTGGACTCACTGCACTGCATCCCCAGTGGTGCCAGTGCACTCTCTGGAGTCACTGCACTGCATCCCCAGTGGTGCCAGTGCACTCTCTGGACTCACTGCAGTGCATCCCCAGTGGTGCCAGTGCACTTTATGGACTCACTGCAGTGCATCCCCAGTGGTGCCAGTGCACTCTCTGGACTCACTGCAGTTCATCCCCAGTGGTGCAAGAGCACTCTCTGGACTCACTGCAGTGCATCCCCAGTGGTGCCTGTGCACTCTCTGGACTCACTGCACTGCATCCCCAGTGGTGCCAGTGCACTCTCTGGACTCACTGCACTGCATCACCATTGGTGCCAGGGCACTCTCCGGACTCACTGCAGTGCATCCGCAGTGGTGCCAGTGCACTTTTTCGAGTCATTGCAATGCATCCCCATTAGTGCCAGTGCATTCTCTGGACTGACTGCACTGCATCAACAGTGGTGCCAGTGCACTCTCTAGACTCACTGCAGTGCATCCCCAGTGGTGCCAGTGCACTCTCTGGACTCACTGCACTGCATCCCCAGTGGTGCCAGTGCACTATCTGGACTCACTGCAGTGCATCCCCAGTGGTGCCAGTGCACTCCCTGGACTCACTGCACTGCATGCCCAGTGGTGCCAATGCACTCTCTGGACTCACTGCACTGCATCCCCAGTGGTGCCAGTGCACTCTCTGGAATCACTGCACTGCATCCCCAGTGGTGCCAGTGCACGCTCTGGACTCACTGCACTGCATCCGCAGTGGTGCCAGTGCACTCTCTGGACTCACTGCACTCCATCCCCAGTGGTGCCAGTGCAATATTTGGACTCACTGCAGTGCATCCCCAGTGGTGCCAGTGCACTCTCTGGACTCACTGCACTGCATTACCAGTGGTGCCAGTGCACTCTCTGGACTCACTGCAGAGCATCCCTAGTGGTGCCAGTGCACTCTATGGAGTCACTGAACTGCATCCCCAGTGGTGCCAGTACACTCTCTTGACTCACTGCACTGCATCTCCAAGGTGCCAGTGCAGTCTCAGGACTCACTGCACTGCATCCCCAGTGTTGCCAGTGCACTCTCTGGACTCACTGCAGTGCATCCCCAGTGTTGCAAGTGCACTCTCTGGACTCACTGCACTGCATCCCCAGTGGTGCCAGTGCACTCTCTGGACTCACTGTACTGCACACCCAAGGTGCCAGTGCACTCTCTGGACTCACTGCACTGCATCCGCAGTGGTGCCAGTGCACTCTCTGGACTCACTGCAGTGCATCACCAGTGGTGCCAGTGCACTCTCTGGACTCACTGCAGTGCATCCCCAGTGGTGACAGTGCACTCTCTGTAGTCACTGCGCTGCATCCCCAGTGGTGCCAGTGCACTCTCTGGACTCACCGCAGTGCACCCCAGTGGTGCCAGTGCCCTCTCTGGACTCACTGCAGTGCATCCCCAGTGGTGCCACTGCACTCTCTGGACTCACTGCAGTGCATCCCCAGTGGTGCCAGTGCACTCTCTGGACTCACTGCACTGCATCCCCAAGGTGCCAGTGCACTCTCTGGACTCACTGCAGTGCATCCCCAGTGGTGCCAGTGCACTCTCTGGACTCACTGCACTGCATTACCAGTGGTGCCAGTGCACTCTCTGGACTCACTGCACTGCATTACCAGTGGTGCCAGTGCACTCTCTGGACTCAATGAACTGCATCCCCAGTGGTGCCAGTGCAATCTCTGGACTCACTGCAGTGCATCTCCATTGGTGCCAGTGCACTCTCTAGACTCACTGCACTGCATCCCCAGTGGTGCCAGTGCACTCTCTGGACTCACTGCACTGCATCCCCAGTGGTGCCAGTGCAGTCTCTGGACTCACTGCACTGCATCGCCAGTGGTGCCAGTGCACTCTCTGGACTCACTGCACTGCATCCCAAGTGGTGCCAGTGCACTCTGTGGACTCACTGCAGTGCATCTCCAGTGGTACCAGCGCACTCTCTGGACTCACTGCAGTGCATCCCCAGTGGTGCCACTGCACTCTCTGGACTCACTGCAGTGCATCCCCAGTGGTGCCAGTGCACTCTCTGGACTCACAGCACTGCATCCCCAGTGGTGCCAGTGCACTCTCTGGACTCACTGCACTGCATCCCCAGTGGTGCCAGTGCACTCTCTGGACTCACTGCAGTGCATCCCCAGTGGTACCAGTGCACTCTCTGGACTCACTGCAGTTCATCCCCAGTGGTGCAAGTGCACTCTCTGGACTCACTGCAGTGCATCCCCAGTGGTGCCAGTGCACTCTCTGGAGTCACTGCACTGCATCCCCAGTGGTGCCAGTGCACTCTCTGGAATCACTGCACTGCATCCCCAGTGGTGCCAGTGCACTCTATGGACTCACTGCAGTGCATCCCCAGTGGTGCCAGTGCACTCTCTGGACTCACTGCACTGCATCCCCAGTGGTGCCAGTGCACTCTCTGGACTCACTGCACTGCATCCCCAGTGGTGCCAGTGCACTCTCTGGACTCACTGCACTGCATCCCCAGTGGTGTCAGTGCAGTCTCTGGACTCACTGCACTCCATCCCCACTGGTGCCAGTGCAATCATTGGACTCACTGCAGTGCATCCCCAGTGGTACCAGTGCACTCTCTGCACTCACTGCACTGCATCCCCAATGGTGCCAGTGCACTCTCTGGACTCACTGCAGTGCATCACCAGTGGTGCCAGTGCACTCTCTGGACTCACTGCAGTGCATCCCCTGTGGTGACAGTGCACTCTCTGTAGTCACTGCGCTGCATCCCCAGTGGTGCCAGTGCACTCTCTGGACTCACCGCAGTGCACCCCATTGGTGCCAGTGCCCTCTCTGGACTCACTGCAGTGCATCCCCAGTGGTGCCAGTGCACTCTCTGGACTCACTGCAGTGCATCTCCAGTGGTGCCAGTGCACTCTCTGGACTCACTGCACTGCATCCCCAAGGTGCCAGTGCACTCTCTGGACTCACTGCAGTGCATCCCCATTGGTGCCAGTGCACTCTCTGGACTCACTGCACTGCATTACCAGTGGTGCCAGTGCACTCTCTGGACTCACTGCACTGCATTACCAGTGGTGCCAGTGTACTCTCTGGACTCAATGAACTGCATCCCCAGTGGTGCCAGTGCAATCTCTGGACTCACTGCAGTGCATCTCCATTGGTGCCAGTGCACTCTCTGGACTCACTGCACTGCATCCCCAGTGGTGCCAGTGCACTCTCTGGACTCACTGCAGTGCATCCCCAGTGGTGACAGTGCAGTCTCTGGACTCACTGCACTGCATCGCCAGTGGTGCCAGTGCACTCTCTGGACTCACTGCACTGCATCCCAAGTGGTGCCAGTGCACTCTGTGGACTCACTGCACTGCATCTCCAGTGGTACCAGCGCACTGTCTGGACTCACTGCAGTGCAGCCGCAGTGGTGCCAGTTGACTCTCTGGACTCACTGCAGTGCATCCCCAGTGGTGCCAGTGCACTCTCTGGACTCACTGCACTGCATCCCCAGTGGTGCCAGTGCACTCTCTGGACTCACTGCACTGCATCCCCAGTGGTGCCAGTGCACTCTCTGGACTCACTGCAGTGCATCCCCAGTGGTGCCAGTGCACTCCCTGGACTCACTGCAGTGCATCCCCAGTGGTGCCAGTGAACTCTCTGGACTCACTGCAGTTCATCCCCAGTGGTGCCAGTGCACTCTCTGGACTCACTGCACTGCATCCCCAGTGGTGCCTATGCACTCTCTGGAGTCACTGCACTGCATCCCCAGTGGTGCCAGTGCACTCTCTGGACTCACTGCAGTGCATCCCCAGTGGTGCCAGTGCACTCTATGGACTCACTGCAGTGCATCCCCAGTGGTGCCAGTGCACTCTCTGGACTCACTGCAGTGCATCCCCAGTGGTGCCAGTGCACTCTCTGGACTCACTGCAGTTCATCCCCAGTGGTGCCAGTGCACTCTCTGGACTCACTGCAGTGCATCCCCAGTGGTGCCAGTGCACTCTCTGGACTCACTACAGTGCATTCCCAGTGGTGCCAGTGCACTCTCTGGACTCACTGCAGTGCATCCCCACTGGTGCCAGTGCACTCTCTGGAATCACTGCAGTGCATCCCCAGTGGTGCCAGTGCACTCTCTGGACTCACTGCAGTGCATTCCCAGTGGTGCCAGTGCACTCTCTGGACTCACTGCAGTGCATCACCAGTGGTGCCAGTGCACTCTCTGGACTCACTGCACTGCATCCCCAGTGGTGCCAGTGCACTCTCTGGACTCACTGCACTGCATCACCATTGGTGCCAGGGCACTCTCCGGACTCACTGCAGTGCATCCCCAGTGGTGCCAGTGCACTATCTGGACTCACTGCAGTGCATCCCCAGTGGTGCCAGTGCACTCCCTGGACTCACTGCACTGCATGCCCAGTGGTGCCAGTGCACTCTCTGGACTCACTGCACTGCATCCCCAGTGGTGCCTGTGCACTCTCTGGACTCACTGCACTGCATCCCCAGTGGTGCCAGTGCACTCTCTGGACTCACTGCACTGCATCCCCAGTGGTGTCAGTGCAGTCTCTGGACTCACTGCACTCCATCCCCACTGGTGCCAGTGCAATCATTGGACTCACTGCAGTGCATCCCCAGTGGTACCAGTGCACTCTCTGCACTCACTGCAGTGCATCCCCAGTGGTGCCAGTGCACTCACTGGACTCACTGCAGAGCATCCCTAGTGGTGCCAGTGCACTCTCTGAACTCACTGAACTGCATCACCAGTGGTGCCAGTGCACTCTCTGGACTCACTGCACTGCATCCCCAAGGTGCCAGTGCACTCTCTGGAATCACTGCACTGCATCCCCAGTGGTGCCAGTGCCCTCCCTGGACTCACTGCAGTGCATCCCCAGTGGTGCCAGTGCACTCTCTGGACTCACTGCACTGCATCCCCAAGGTGCCAGTGCAGTCTCAGGACTCACTGAACTGCATCACCAGTGGTGCCAGTGCACTCTCTGGAGTCACTGCACTGCATCCCCAAGGTGCCAGTGCAGTCTCAGGACTCACTGCACTGCATCCCCAGTGGTGCCAGTGCACTCTGTGGACTCACTGCACTGCATCCCCAGTGGTGCCAGTGCACTCTCTGGACTCACTGCAGTGCATCGCCAGTGGAGCCAGTGCACTCTCTAGAGTCACTGCACTGCATCCCCAATGGTGCCAGTGCACTCTCTGGACTCACTGCAGTGCATCCCCAAGGTGCCAGTGCACTCTCTGGAGGCAATGCACTGCATCCCCAGTGTTGCCAGTGCACTCTCTGGACTCACTGCAGTGCATCCCCAGTGTTGCAAGTGCACTCTCTGGACTCACTGCACTGCATCCCCACTGGTGTCAGTGCACTCTCTGCACTCACTGCACTGCATCCCCAGTGGTTCCAGTGCACTCACTGGACTCACTGTACTGCACACCCAAGGTGCCAGTGCACTCTCTGGACTCACTGCACTGCATCCGCAGTGGTGCCAGTGCACTCTCTGGACTCACTGCAGTGCATCAACAGTGGTGCCAGTGCACTCTCTGGACTCACTGCAGTGCATTACCAGTGGTGCCAGTGCACTCTCTGGACTCAATGAACTGCATCCCCAGTGGTGCCAGTGCAATCTCTGGACTCACTGCAGTGCATCTCCATTGGTGCCAGTGCACTCTCTGGACTCACTGCACTGCATCCCCAGTGGTGCCAGTGCACTCTCTGGACTCACTGCAGTGCATTCCCAGTGGTGCCAGTGCACTCTGTGGACTCACTGCAGTGCATCTCCAGTGGTACCAGCGCACTCTCTGGACTCACTAGAGTGCAGCCCCAGTGGTGCCACTGCACTCTCTGGACTCACTGCAGTGCATCCCCAGTGGTGCCAGTGCACTCTCGGGACTCACTGCACTGCATCCCCAGTGGTGCCAGTGCACTCTCTGGACTCACTGCACTGCATCCCCAGTGGTGCCAGTGCACTCTCTGGACTCACTGCAGTGCATCCCCAGTGGTGCCAGTGCACTCTCTGGACTCACTGCAGTTCATCCCCAGTGGTGCCAGTGCACTCTCTGGACTCACTGCAGTGCATCCCCAGTGGTGCCAGTGCACTCTCTGGACTCACTGCACTGCATCCCCAGTGGTGCCAGTGCACTCTCTGGACTCACTGCAGTGCATCCCCAGTGGTGCCAGTGCACTCTATGGACTCACTGCAGTGCATCCCCAGTGGTGCCAGTTGACTCTCTGGACTCACTGCAGTGCATCCCCAAGGTGCCAGTGCAGTCTCAGGACTCACTGCACTGCATCCCCAGTGGTGCCAGTGCACTCTCTGGAATCACTGCACTGCATCCCCAGTGGTGCCAGTGCACTCTCTGGAATCACTGCACTGCATCCCCAGTGGTGCCAGTGCACTCTCTGGACTCACTGCACTGCATCCCCAGTGCTGACAGTGCACTCTCTGGACTCACTGCACTGCATCCGCAGTGGTGCCAGTGCACTCTCTGGACTCACAGCAGTGCATCCCCAAGGTGCCAGTGCACTCTCTGGAGGCAATGCACTGCATCCCCAGTGGTGCCAGTGCACTCTCTGCACTCACTGCACTGCATCCCCAGTGGTGCCAGTGCACTCTCTGGACTCACTGTACTGCACACCCAAGGTGCCAGGGCACTCTCTGGACTCACTGCACTGCATCCCCAGTGGTGCCAGTGCACTCTCTGGACTCACTGCACTGCATCACCAGTGGTGCCAGTGCACTCTCTGGACTCACTGCAGTGCATCCCCTGTGGTGACAGTGCACTCTCTGTAGTCACTGCGCTGCATCCCCAGTGGTGCCAGTGCACTCTCTGGACTCACCGCAGTGCACCCCATTGGTGCCAGGGCACTCTCTGGACTCACTGAACTGCATCCCCAGTGGCGCCAGTTGACTCTCTGGACTCACTGCAGTGCATCCCCAGTCGTGCCAGTGCACTCTCTGGACTCAATGAACAGCATCCCCAGTGGTGCCAGTGCAATCTCTGGACTCACTGCAGTGCATCTCCATTGGTGCCAGTGCACTCTCTGGACTCACTGCACTGCAACCCCAGTGGTGCCAGTGCACTCTCTGGACTCACTGCAGTGCATTCCCAGTGGTGCCAGTGCACTCTCTGGACTCCCTGCACTGCATCTCCAGTGGTGCCAGTGCACTCTCTGGACTCACTGCACTGCATCCCCAGTGGTGCCAGTGCACTCTCTGGACTCACTGCAGTGCATCCGCAGTGGTGCCAGTGCACTCTCTGGACTCACTGCACTGCATCCGCAGTGGTGCCAGTGCACTCTCTGGACTCACTGCAGTGCATCCCCTGTGGTGCCAGTGCACTCTCTGGACTCACCGCAGTGCACCCCAGTGGTGCCAGTGCCCTCTCTGGACTCACTGCAGTGCATCCCCAGTGGTGCCACTGCACTCTCTGGACTCACTGCAGTGCATCCCCAGTGGTGCCAGTGCACTCTCTGGACTCACTGCACTGCATCCCCAAGGTGCCAGTGCACTCTCTGGACTCACTGCACTGCATCCCCAGTGGTGCCAGTGCACTCTCTGGACTCACTGCACTGCATTACCAGTGGTGCCAGTGCACTCTCTGGACTCACTGCACTGCATTACCAGTGGTGCCAGTGCACTCTCTGGACTCAATGAACTGCATCCCCAGTGGTGCCAGTGCAATCTCTGGACTCACTGCACTGCATCTCCATTGGTGCCACTGCACTCTCTGGACTCACTGCACTGCATCCCCATTGGTGCCAGTGCACTCTCTGGACTCACTGCAGTGCATTCCCGGTGGTGCCAGTGCAGTCTCTGGACTCACTGCACTGCATTGCCAGTGGTGCCAGTGCACTCTCTGGACTCACTGCACTGCATCCCAAGTGGTGCCAGTGCACTCTGTGGACTCACTGCAGTGCATCTCCAGTGGAACCAGCACACTCTCTGGACTCACTGCAGTGCAGCCCCAGTGGTGCCACTGCACTCTCTGGACTCACTGCAGTGCATCCCCAGTGGTGCCAGTGCACTCTCTGGACTCACTGCAGTGCATCCCCAGTTGTGCCAGTGCACTCTCTGGACTCACTGCAGTGCATCCCCAGTGGTGCCAGTGCACTCTCTGGACTCACTGCAGTGCATCCGCAGTGGTCCCAGTGCACTCTCTGGACTCACTGAACTGCATCCCCAGTGGTGCCAGTGCACTCACTGGACTCACTGCAGTGCATCCCCAAGGTGCCATTGCACTCTCTGGAGGCAATGCACTGCATCCCCAGTGGTGCCAGTGCACTCTCTGCACTCACTGCACTGCATCCCCAGTGGTGCCAGTGCACTCTCTGGACTCACTGTACTGCACACCCAAGGTGCCAGTGCACTCTCTGGACTCACTGCACTGCATCCCCAGTGGTGCCAGTGCACTCTCTGGACTCACTGCAGTGCATCACCAGTGGTGCCAGTGCACTCTCTGGACTCACTGCAGTGCATCCCCTCTGGTGACAGTGCACTCTCTGTAGTCACTGCGCTGCATCCCCAGTGGTGCCAGTGCACTCTCTGGACTCACCGCAGTGCACCCCATTGGTGCCAGTGCCCTCTCTGGACTCACTGCAGTGCATCCCCAGTGGTGCCAGTGCACTCTCTGGACTCACTGCAGTGCATCCCCAGTGGTGCCAGTGCACTCTCTGGACTCACTGCACTGCATCCCCAAGGTGCCAGTGCACTCTCTGGACTCACTGCAGTGCATCCCCAGTGGTGCCAGTGCACTCTCTGGACTCACTGCACTGCATTACCAGTGGTGCCAGTGCACTCTCTGGACTCAATGAACTGCATCCCCAGTGGTGCCAGTGCAATCTCTGGACTCACTGCAGTGCATCTCCATTGGTGCCAGTGCACTCTCTGGACTCACTGCAGTGCATCCCCAGTGGTGCCAGTGCACTCTCTGGACTCACTGCAGTGCATCCCCAGTGGTGCCAGTGCAGTCTCTGGACTCACTGCACTGCATCGCCAGTGGTGCCAGTGCACTCTCTGGACTCACTGCACTGCATCACAAGTGGTGCCAGTGCACTCTGTGGACTCACTGCAGTGCATCTCCAGTGGTACCAGCGCACTCTCTGGACTCACTGCAGTGCAGCCGCAGTGGTGCCAGTTGACTCTCTGGACTCACTGCAGTGCATCCCCAGTGGTGCCAGTGCACTCTCTGGACTCACTGCACTGCATCCCCAGTGGTGCCAGTGCACTCTCTGGAGTCACTGCACTGCATCCCCAGTGGTGCCAGTGCACTCTCTGGACTCACTGCAGTGCATCCCCAGTGGTGCCAGTGCACTCTATGGACTCACTGCAGTGCATCCCCAGTGGTGCCAGTGCACTCTCTGGACTCACTGCAGTTCATCCCCAGTGGTGCCAGTGCACTCTCTGGACTCACTGCAGTGCATCCCCAGTGGTGCCTGTGCACTCTCTGGAGTCACTGCACTGCATCCCCAGTGGTGCCAGTGCACTCTCTGGACTCACTGCAGTGCATCCCCAGTGGTGCCAGTGCACTCTCTGGACTCACTGCAGTTCATCCCCAGTGGTTGCAGTGCACTCTCTGGACTCACTGCAGTGCATCCCCAGTGGTGCCAGTGCACTCTCTGGACTCACTGCAGTGCATTCCCAGTGGTGCCAATGCACTCTCTGGACTCACTGCAGTGCATCCCCACTGGTGCCAGTGCACTCTCTGGAATCACTGCAGTGCATCCCCAGTGGTGCCAGTGCACTATCTGGACTCACTGCAGTGCATCCCCAGTGGTGCCAGTGCACTCCCTGGACTCAGTGCACTGCATGCCCAGTGGTGCCAGTGCACTCTCTGGACTCACTGCACTGCATCCCCAGTGGTGCCAGTGCACTCTCTGGACTCACTGCACTGCATCCGCTGTTGTGCCAGTGCACTCTCTGGACTCACTGCACTGCATCACCAGTGGTGCCAGTGCACTCTCTGGACTCACTGCAGTGCATCCCCAGTGGTGTCAGTGCAGTCTCTGGACTCACTGCACTCCATCCCCACTGGTGCCAGTGCAATCTTTGGACTCACTGCAGTGCATCCCCAGTGGTGCCAGTGCACTCTCTGCACTCACTGCAGTGCATCCCCAGTGGTGCCAGTGCACTCTCTGCACTCACTGCAGTGCATCCCCAGTGGAGCCAGTGCACTCTCTAGAGTCACTGCACTGCATCCCCAATGGTGCCAGTGCACTCTCTGGACTCACTGCAGTGCATCCCCAAGGTGCCAGTGCACTCTCTGGAGGCAATGCCCTGCATCCCCAGTGTTGCCAGTGCACTCTCTGGACTCACTGCAGTGCATCCCCAGTGTTGCAAGTGCACTCTCTGGACTCACTGCGCTGCATCCCCACTGGTGCCAGTGCACTCTCTGGACTCACTGCACTGCATCCCCAGTGGTGCCAGTGCACTCTCTGGACTCACTGTACTGCACACCCAAGGTGCCAGTGCACTCTCTGGACTCACTGCACTGCATCCGCAGTGGTGCCAGTGCACTCTCTGGACTCACTGCAGTGCATCACCAGTGGTGCCAGTGCACTCTCTGGACTCACTGCAGTGCATCCCCTCTGGTGACAGTGCACTCTCTGTAGTCACTGCGCTGCATCCCCAGTGGTGCCAGTGCACTCTCTGGACTCACCGCAGTGCACCCCATTGGTGCCAGTGCCCTCTCTGGACTCACTGCAGTGCATCCCCAGTGGTGCCAGTGCACTCTCTGGACTCACTGCAGTGCATCCCCAGTGGTGCCAGTGCACTCTCTGGACTCACTGCACTGCATCCCCAAGGTGCCAGTGCACTCTCTGGACTCACTGCAGTGCATCCCCAGTGGTGCCAGTGCACTCTCTGGACTCACTGCACTGCATTACCAGTGGTGCCAGTGCACTCTCTGGACTCAATGAACTGCATCCCCAGTGGTGCCAGTGCAATCTCTGGACTCACTGCAGTGCATCTCCATTGGTGCCAGTGCACTCTCTGGACTCACTGCACTGCATCCCCAGTGGTGCCAGTGCACTCTCTGGACTCACTGCAGTGCATCCCCAGTGGTGCCAGTGCAGTCTCTGGACTCACTGCACTGCATCGCTAGTGGTGCCAGTGCACTCTCTGGACTCACTGCACTGCATCACAAGTGGTGCCAGTGCACTCTGTGGACTCACTGCAGTGCATCTCCAGTGGTACCAGCGCACTCTCTGGACTCACTGCAGTGCAGCCGCAGTGGTGCCAGTTGACTCTCTGGACTCACTGCAGTGCATCCCCAGTGGTGCCAGTGCACTCTCTGGACTCACTGCACTGCATCCCCAGTGGTGCCAGTGCACTCTCTGGAGTCACTGCACTGCATCCCCAGTGGTGCCAGTGCACTCTCTGGACTCACTGCAGTGCATCCCCAGTGGTGCCAGTGCACTCTATGGACTCACTGCAGTGCATCCCCAGTGGTGCCAGTGCACTCTCTGGACTCACTGCAGTTCATCCCCAGTGGTGCCAGTGCACTCTCTGGACTCACTGCAGTGCATCCCCAGTGGTGCCTGTGCACTCTCTGGAGTCACTGCACTGCATCCCCAGTGGTGCCAGTGCACTCTCTGGACTCACTGCAGTGCATCCCCAGTGGTGCCAGTGCACTCTCTGGACTCACTGCAGTTCATCCCCAGTGGTTGCAGTGCACTCTCTGGACTCACTGCAGTGCATCCCCAGTGGTGCCAGTGCACTCTCTGGACTCACTGCAGTGCATTCCCAGTGGTGCCAATGCACTCTCTGGACTCACTGCAGTGCATCCCCACTGGTGCCAGTGCACTCTCTGGAATCACTGCAGTGCATCCCCAGTGGTGCCAGTGCACTATCTGGACTCACTGCAGTGCATCCCCAGTGGTGCCAGTGCACTCCCTGGACTCAGTGCACTGCATGCCCAGTGGTGCCAGTGCACTCTCTGGACTCACTGCACTGCATCCCCAGTGGTGCCAGTGCACTCTCTGGACTCACTGCACTGCATCCGCTGTTGTGCCAGTGCACTCTCTGGACTCACTGCACTGCATCACCAGTGGTGCCAGTGCACTCTCTGGACTCACTGCAGTGCATCCCCAGTGGTGTCAGTGCAGTCTCTGGACTCACTGCACTCCATCCCCACTGGTGCCAGTGCAATCTTTGGACTCACTGCAGTGCATCCCCAGTGGTGCCAGTGCACTCTCTGCACTCACTGCAGTGCATCCCCAGTGGTGCCAGTGCACTCTCTGCACTCACTGCAGTGCATCCCCAGTGGAGCCAGTGCACTCTCTAGAGTCACTGCACTGCATCCCCAATGGTGCCAGTGCACTCTCTGGACTCACTGCAGTGCATCCCCAAGGTGCCAGTGCACTCTCTGGAGGCAATGCCCTGCATCCCCAGTGTTGCCAGTGCACTCTCTGGACTCACTGCAGTGCATCCCCAGTGTTGCAAGTGCACTCTCTGGACTCACTGCGCTGCATCCCCACTGGTGCCAGTGCACTCTCTGGACTCACTGCACTGCATCCCCAGTGGTGCCAGTGCACTCTCTGGACTCACTGTACTGCACACCCAAGGTGCCAGTGCACTCTCTGGACTCACTGCACTGCATCCGCAGTGGTGCCAGTGCACTCTCTGGACTCACTGCAGTGCATCACCAGTGGTGCCAGTGCACTCTCTGGACTCACTGCAGTGCATCCCCAGTGGTGACAGTGCACTCTCTGTAGTCACTGCGCTGCATCCCCAGTGGTGCCAGTGCACTCTCTGGACTCACCGCAGTGCACCCCAGTGGTGCCAGTGCCCTCTCTGGACTCACTGCAGTGCATCCCCAGTGGTGCCACTGCACTCTCTGGACTCACTGCAGTGCATCCCCAGTGGTTCCAGTGCACTCTCTGGACTCACTGCACTGCATCCCCAAGGTGCCAGTGCACTCTCTGGACTCACTGCAGTGCATCCCCAGTGGTGCCAGTGCACTCTCTGGACTCACTGCACTGCATCTCCAGTGGTGCCAGTGCACTCTCTGGACTCACTGCAGTGCATTCCCAGTGGTGCCAGTGCAGTCTCTGGACTCACTGCACTGCATCGCCAGTGGTGCCAGTGCACTCTCTGGACTCACTGCACTGCATCCCAAGTGGTGCCAGTGCACTCTGTGGACTCACTGCAGTGCATCTCCAGTGGTACCAGCGCACTCTCTGGACTCACTGCAGTGCAGCCCCAGTGGTGCCACTGCACTCTCTGGACTCACTGCAGTGCATCCCCAGTGGTGCCAGTGCACTCTCTGGACTCACTGCACTGCATCCCCAGTGGTGCCAGTGCACTCTCTGGAGTCACTGCACTGCATCCCCAGTGGTGCCAGTGCACTCTCTGGACTCACTGCAGTGCATCCCCAGTGGTGCCAGTGCACTCTATGGACTCACTGCAGTGCATCCCCAGTGGTGCCAGTTGACTCTCTGGACTCACTGCAGTGCATCACCAAGGTGCCAGTGCAGTCTCAGGACTCACTGCACTGCATCCCCAGTGGTGCCAGTGCACTCTCTGGAATCACTGCACTGCATCCCCAGTGGTGCCAGTGCAGTCTCTGGACTCACTGCAGTGCATCCCCAGTGGTGCCAGTGCACTCTATGGACTCACTGCAGTGCATCGCCAGTGGAGCCAGTGCACTCTCTAGAGTCACTGCACTGCATCCCCAATGGTGCCAGTGCACTCTCTGGACTCACTGCAGTGCATCCCCAAGGTTCCAGTGCACTCTCTGGAGGCAATGCACTGCATCCCCAGTGGTGCCAGTGCACTCTCTGGACTCACTGCACTGCATCCGCAGTGGTGCCAGTGCACTCTCTGGACTCACTGCAGTGCATCCCCAGTGGTGCCAGTGCACTCTCTGGACTCACTGCAGTTCATCCCCAGTGGTTGCAGTGCACTCTCTGGACTCACTGCAGTGCATCCCCAGTGGTGCCAGTGCACTCTCTGGACTCACTGCAGTGCATTCCCAGTGGTGCCAATGCACTCTCTGGACTCACTGCAGTGCATCCCCACTGGTGCCAGTGCACTCTCTGGAATCACTGCAGTGCATCCCCAGTGGTGCCAGTGCACTATCTGGACTCACTGCAGTGCATCCCCAGTGGTGCCAGTGCACTCCCTGGACTCAGTGCACTGCATGCCCAGTGGTGCCAGTGCACTCTCTGGACTCACTGCACTGCATCCCCAGTGGTGCCAGTGCACTCTCTGGACTCACTGCACTGCATCCGCTGTTGTGCCAGTGCACTCTCTGGACTCACTGCACTGCATCACCAGTGGTGCCAGTGCACTCTCTGGACTCACTGCAGTGCATCCCCAGTGGTGTCAGTGCAGTCTCTGGACTCACTGCACTCCATCCCCACTGGTGCCAGTGCAATCTTTGGACTCACTGCAGTGCATCCCCAGTGGTGCCAGTGCACTCTCTGCACTCACTGCAGTGCATCCCCAGTGGTGCCAGTGCACTCTCTGCACTCACTGCAGTGCATCCCCAGTGGAGCCAGTGCACTCTCTAGAGTCACTGCACTGCATCCCCAATGGTGCCAGTGCACTCTCTGGACTCACTGCAGTGCATCCCCAAGGTGCCAGTGCACTCTCTGGAGGCAATGCCCTGCATCCCCAGTGTTGCCAGTGCACTCTCTGGACTCACTGCAGTGCATCCCCAGTGTTGCAAGTGCACTCTCTGGACTCACTGCGCTGCATCCCCACTGGTGCCAGTGCACTCTCTGGACTCACTGCACTGCATCCCCAGTGGTGCCAGTGCACTCTCTGGACTCACTGTACTGCACACCCAAGGTGCCAGTGCACTCTCTGGACTCACTGCACTGCATCCGCAGTGGTGCCAGTGCACTCTCTGGACTCACTGCAGTGCATCACCAGTGGTGCCAGTGCACTCTCTGGACTCACTGCAGTGCATCCCCAGTGGTGACAGTGCACTCTCTGTAGTCACTGCGCTGCATCCCCAGTGGTGCCAGTGCACTCTCTGGACTCACCGCAGTGCACCCCAGTGGTGCCAGTGCCCTCTCTGGACTCACTGCAGTGCATCCCCAGTGGTGCCACTGCACTCTCTGGACTCACTGCAGTGCATCCCCAGTGGTTCCAGTGCACTCTCTGGACTCACTGCACTGCATCCCCAAGGTGCCAGTGCACTCTCTGGACTCACTGCAGTGCATCCCCAGTGGTGCCAGTGCACTCTCTGGACTCACTGCACTGCATCTCCAGTGGTGCCAGTGCACTCTCTGGACTCACTGCAGTGCATTCCCAGTGGTGCCAGTGCAGTCTCTGGACTCACTGCACTGCATCGCCAGTGGTGCCAGTGCACTCTCTGGACTCACTGCACTGCATCCCAAGTGGTGCCAGTGCACTCTGTGGACTCACTGCAGTGCATCTCCAGTGGTACCAGCGCACTCTCTGGACTCACTGCAGTGCAGCCCCAGTGGTGCCACTGCACTCTCTGGACTCACTGCAGTGCATCCCCAGTGGTGCCAGTGCACTCTCTGGACTCACTGCACTGCATCCCCAGTGGTGCCAGTGCACTCTCTGGAGTCACTGCACTGCATCCCCAGTGGTGCCAGTGCACTCTCTGGACTCACTGCAGTGCATCCCCAGTGGTGCCAGTGCACTCTATGGACTCACTGCAGTGCATCCCCAGTGGTGCCAGTTGACTCTCTGGACTCACTGCAGTGCATCACCAAGGTGCCAGTGCAGTCTCAGGACTCACTGCACTGCATCCCCAGTGGTGCCAGTGCACTCTCTGGAATCACTGCACTGCATCCCCAGTGGTGCCAGTGCAGTCTCTGGACTCACTGCAGTGCATCCCCAGTGGTGCCAGTGCACTCTATGGACTCACTGCAGTGCATCGCCAGTGGAGCCAGTGCACTCTCTAGAGTCACTGCACTGCATCCCCAATGGTGCCAGTGCACTCTCTGGACTCACTGCAGTGCATCCCCAAGGTTCCAGTGCACTCTCTGGAGGCAATGCACTGCATCCCCAGTGGTGCCAGTGCACTCTCTGGACTCACTGCACTGCATCCGCAGTGGTGCCAGTGCACTCTCTGGACTCACTGCAGTGCATCCCCAGTGGTGCCAGTGCACTCTCTGGACTCACTGCAGTGCATCCCCTGTGGTGACAGTGCACTCTCTGTAGTCACTGCGCTGCATCCCCAGTGGTGCCAGTGCACTCTCTGGACTCACCGCAGTGCACCCCATTGGTGCCAGTGCCCTCTCTGGACTCATGCAGTGCATCCCCAGTGGTGCCAGTGCACTCTCTGGACTCACTGCACTGCATCCCCAGTGGTGCCAGTGCACTCTCTGGACTCACTGCACTGCATCCCCAAGGTGCCAGTGCACTCTCTGGACTCACTGCAGTGCATCCCCAGTGGTGCCAGTGCACTCTCTGGACTCACTGCACTGCATTACCAGTGGTGCCAGTGCACTCTCTGGACTCACTGCACTGCATTACCAGTGGTGCCAGTGCACTCTCTGGACTCACTGCAGTGCATCCCCAGTGGTGACAGTGCAGTCTCTGGACTCACTGCACTGCATCGCCAGTGGTGCCAGTGCACTCTCTGAACTCACTGCACTGCATCCCAAGTGGTGCCAGTGCACTCTGTGGACTCACTGCAGTGCATCTCCAGTGGTACCAGCGCACTCTCTGGACTCACTGCAGTGCAGCCGCAGTGGTGCCAGTTGACTCTCTGGACTCACTGCAGTGCATCCCCAGTGGTGCCAGTGCACTCTCTGGACTCACTGCACTGCATCCCCAGTGGTGCCAGTGCACTCTCTGGAGTCACTGCACTGCATCCCCAGTGGTGCCAGTGCACTCTCTGGACTCACTGCAGTGCATCCCCAGTGGTGCCAGTGCACTTTATGGACTCACTGCAGTGCATCCCCAGTGGTGCCAGTGCACTCTCTGGACTCACTGCAGTTCATCCCCAGTGGTGCAAGAGCACTCTCTGGACTCACTGCAGTGCATCCCCAGTGGTGCCTGTGCACTCTCTGGACTCACTGCACTGCATCCCCAGTGGTGCCAGTGCACTCTCTGGACTCACTGCACTGCATCACCATTGGTGCCAGGGCACTCTCCGGACTCACTGCAGTGCATCCGCAGTGGTGCCAGTGCACTTTTTCGAGTCATTGCAATGCATCCCCATTAGTGCCAGTGCATTCTCTGGACTGACTGCACTGCATCAACAGTGGTGCCAGTGCACTCTCTAGACTCACTGCAGTGCATCCCCAGTGGTGCCAGTGCACTCTCTGGACTCACTGCACTGCATCCCCAGTGGTGCCAGTGCACTATCTGGACTCACTGCAGTGCATCCCCAGTGGTGCCAGTGCACTCCCTGGACTCACTGCACTGCATGCCCAGTGGTGCCAATGCACTCTCTGGACTCACTGCACTGCATCCCCAGTGGTGCCAGTGCACTCTCTGGAATCACTGCACTGCATCCCCAGTGGTGCCAGTGCACGCTCTGGACTCACTGCACTGCATCCCCAGTGGTGCCAGTGCACTCTCTGGACTCACTGCACTCCATCCCCAGTGGTGCCAGTGCAATATTTGGACTCACTGCAGTGCATCCCCAGTGGTGCCAGTGCACTCTCTGGACTCACTGCACTGCATTACCAGTGGTGCCAGTGCACTCTCTGGACTCACTGCAGAGCATCCCTAGTGGTGCCAGTGCACTCTATGGAGTCACTGAACTGCATCCCCAGTGGTGCCAGTACACTCTCTTGACTCACTGCACTGCATCTCCAAGGTGCCAGTGCAGTCTCAGGACTCACTGCACTGCATCCCCAGTGTTGCCAGTGCACTCTCTGGACTCACTGCAGTGCATCCCCAGTGTTGCAAGTGCACTCTCTGGACTCACTGCACTGCATCCCCAGTGGTGCCAGTGCACTCTCTGGACTCACTGTACTGCACACCCAAGGTGCCAGTGCACTCTCTGGACTCACTGCACTGCATCCGCAGTGGTGCCAGTGCACTCTCTGGACTCACTGCAGTGCATCACCAGTGGTGCCAGTGCACTCTCTGGACTCACTGCAGTGCATCCCCAGTGGTGACAGTGCACTCTCTGTAGTCACTGCGCTGCATCCCCAGTGGTGCCAGTGCACTCTCTGGACTCACCGCAGTGCACCCCAGTGGTGCCAGTGCCCTCTCTGGACTCACTGCAGTGCATCCCCAGTGGTGCCACTGCACTCTCTGGACTCACTGCAGTGCATCCCCAGTGGTGCCAGTGCACTCTCTGGACTCACTGCGCTGCATCCCCAGTGGTGCCAGTGCACTCTCTGGACTCACCGCAGTGCACCCCAGTGGTGCCAGTGCCCTCTCTGGACTCACTGCAGTGCATACCCAGTGGTGCCACTGCACTCTCTGGACTCACTGCACTGCATCCCCAAGGTGCCAGTGCACTCTCTGGACTCACTGCACTGCATTACCAGTGGTGCCAGTGCACTCTCTGGACTCACTGCACTGCATTACCAGTGGTGCCAGTGCACTCTCTGGACTCAATGAACTGCATCCCCAGTGGTGCCAGTGCAATCTCTGGACTCACTGCAGTGCATCTCCATTGGTGCCAGTGCACTCTCTAGACTCACTGCACTGCATCCCCAGTGGTGCCAGTGCACTCTCTGGACTCACTGCACTGCATCCCCAGTGGTGCCAGTGCAGTCTCTGGACTCACTGCACTGCATCGCCAGTGGTGCCAGTGCACTCTCTGGACTCACTGCACTGCATCCCAAGTGGTGCCAGTGCACTCTGTGGACTCACTGCAGTGCATCTCCAGTGGTACCAGCGCACTCTCTGGACTCACTGCAGTGCATCCCCAGTGGTGCCACTGCACTCTCTGGACTCACTGCAGTGCATCCCCAGTGGTGCCAGTGCACTCTCTGGACTCACTGCACTGCATCCCCAGTGGTGCCAGTGCACTCTCTGGACTCACTGCACTGCATCCCCAGTGGTGCCAGTGCACTCTCTGGACTCACTGCAGTGCATCCCCAGTGGTGCCAGTGCACTCTCTGGACTCACTGCAGTTCATCCCCAGTGGTGCCAGTGCACTCTCTGGACTCACTGCAGTGCATCCCCAGTGGTGCCAGTGCACTCTCTGGAGTCACTGCACTGCATCCCCAGTGGTGCCAGTGCACTCTCTGGAATCACTGCACTGCATCCCCAGTGGTGCCAGTGCACTCTATGGACTCACTGCAGTGCATCCCCAGTGGTGCCAGTGCACTCTCTGGACTCACTGCACTGCATCCCCAGTGGTGCCAGTGCACTCTCTGGACTCACTGCACTGCATCCCCAGTGGTGCCAGTGCACTCTCTGGACTCACTGCACTGCATCCCCAGTGGTGTCAGTGCAGTCTCTGGACTCACTGCACTCCATCCCCACTGGTGCCAGTGCAATCATTGGACTCACTGCAGTGCATCCCCAGTGGTACCAGTGCACTCTCTGCACTCACTGCACTGCATCCCCAATGGTGCCAGTGCACTCTCTGGACTCACTGCAGTGCATCCCCAAGGTGCCAGTGCACTCTCTAGAGTCACTGCACTGCATCCCCAATGGTGCCAGTGCACTCTCTGGACTCACTGCAGTGCATCACCAGTGGTGCCAGTGCACTCTCTGGACTCACTGCAGTGCATCCCCTGTGGTGACAGTGCACTCTCTAGAGTCACTGCACTGCATCCCCAATGGTGCCAGTGCACTCTCTGGACTCACTGCAGTGCATCCCCAAGGTTCCAGTGCACTCTCTGGAGGCAATGCACTGCATCCCCAGTGGTGCCAGTGCACTCTCTGGACTCACTGCACTGCATCCGCAGTGGTGCCAGTGCACTCTCTGGACTCACTGCAGTGCATCCCCAGTGGTGCCAGTGCACTCTCTGGACTCACTGCAGTGCATCCCCTGTGGTGACAGTGCACTCTCTGTAGTCACTGCGCTGCATCCCCAGTGGTGCCAGTGCACTCTCTGGACTCACCGCAGTGCACCCCATTGGTGCCAGTGCCCTCTCTGGACTCATGCAGTGCATCCCCAGTGGTGCCAGTGCACTCTCTGGACTCACTGCACTGCATCCCCAGTGGTGCCAGTGCACTCTCTGGACTCACTGCACTGCATCCCCAAGGTGCCAGTGCACTCTCTGGACTCACTGCAGTGCATCCCCAGTGGTGCCAGTGCACTCTCTGGACTCACTGCACTGCATTACCAGTGGTGCCAGTGCACTCTCTGGACTCACTGCACTGCATTACCAGTGGTGCCAGTGCACTCTCTGGACTCACTGCAGTGCATCCCCAGTGGTGACAGTGCAGTCTCTGGACTCACTGCACTGCATCGCCAGTGGTGCCAGTGCACTCTCTGGACTCACTGCACTGCATCCCAAGTGGTGCCAGTGCACTCTGTGGACTCACTGCAGTGCATCTCCAGTGGTACCAGCGCACTCTCTGGACTCACTGCAGTGCAGCCGCAGTGGTGCCAGTTGACTCTCTGGACTCACTGCAGTGCATCCCCAGTGGTGCCAGTGCACTCTCTGGACTCACTGCACTGCATCCCCAGTGGTGCCAGTGCACTCTCTGGAGTCACTGCACTGCATCCCCAGTGGTGCCAGTGCACTCTCTGGACTCACTGCAGTGCATCCCCAGTGGTGCCAGTGCACTTTATGGACTCACTGCAGTGCATCCCCAGTGGTGCCAGTGCACTCTCTGGTCTCACTGCAGTTCATCCCCAGTGGTGCAAGAGCACTCTCTGGACTCACTGCAGTGCATCCCCAGTGGTGCCTGTGCACTCTCTGGACTCACTGCACTGCATCCCCAGTGGTGCCAGTGCACTCTCTGGACTCACTGCACTGCATCACCATTGGTGCCAGGGCACTCTCCGGACTCACTGCAGTGCATCCGCAGTGGTGCCAGTGCACTTTTTCGAGTCATTGCAATGCATCCCCATTAGTGCCAGTGCATTCTCTGGACTGACTGCACTGCATCAACAGTGGTGCCAGTGCACTCTCTAGACTCACTGCAGTGCATCCCCAGTGGTGCCAGTGCACTCTCTGGACTCACTGCACTGCATCCCCAGTGGTGCCAGTGCACTATCTGGACTCACTGCAGTGCATCCCCAGTGGTGCCAGTGCACTCCCTGGACTCACTGCACTGCATGCCCAGTGGTGCCAATGCACTCTCTGGACTCACTGCACTGCATCCCCAGTGGTGCCAGTGCACTCTCTGGAATCACTGCACTGCATCCCCAGTGGTGCCAGTGCACGCTCTGGACTCACTGCACTGCATCCCCAGTGGTGCCAGTGCACTCTCTGGACTCACTGCACTCCATCCCCAGTGGTGCCAGTGCAATATTTGGACTCACTGCAGTGCATCCCCAGTGGTGCCAGTGCACTCTCTGGACTCACTGCACTGCATTACCAGTGGTGCCAGTGCACTCTCTGGACTCACTGCAGAGCATCCCTAGTGGTGCCAGTGCACTCTATGGAGTCACTGAACTGCATCCCCAGTGGTGCCAGTACACTCTCTTGACTCACTGCACTGCATCTCCAAGGTGCCAGTGCAGTCTCAGGACTCACTGCACTGCATCCCCAGTGTTGCCAGTGCACTCTCTGGACTCACTGCAGTGCATCCCCAGTGTTGCAAGTGCACTCTCTGGACTCACTGCACTGCATCCCCAGTGGTGCCAGTGCACTCTCTGGACTCACTGTACTGCACACCCAAGGTGCCAGTGCACTCTCTGGACTCACTGCACTGCATCCGCAGTGGTGCCAGTGCACTCTCTGGACTCACTGCAGTGCATCACCAGTGGTGCCAGTGCACTCTCTGGACTCACTGCAGTGCATCCCCAGTGGTGACAGTGCACTCTCTGTAGTCACTGCGCTGCATCCCCAGTGGTGCCAGTGCACTCTCTGGACTCACCGCAGTGCACCCCAGTGGTGCCAGTGCCCTCTCTGGACTCACTGCAGTGCATCCCCAGTGGTGCCACTGCACTCTCTGGACTCACTGCAGTGCATCCCCAGTGGTGCCAGTGCACTCTCTGGACTCACTGCACTGCATCCCCAAGGTGCCAGTGCACTCTCTGGACTCACTGCAGTGCATCCCCAGTGGTGCCAGTGCACTCTCTGGACTCACTGCACTGCATTACCAGTGGTGCCAGTGCACTCTCTGGACTCACTGCACTGCATTACCAGTGGTGCCAGTGCACTCTCTGGACTCAATGAACTGCATCCCCAGTGGTGCCAGTGCAATCTCTGGACTCACTGCAGTGCATCTCCATTGGTGCCAGTGCACTCTCTAGACTCACTGCACTGCATCCCCAGTGGTGCCAGTGCACTCTCTGGACTCACTGCACTGCATCCCCAGTGGTGCCAGTGCAGTCTCTGGACTCACTGCACTGCATCGCCAGTGGTGCCAGTGCACTCTCTGGACTCACTGCACTGCATCCCAAGTGGTGCCAGTGCACTCTGTGGACTCACTGCAGTGCATCTCCAGTGGTACCAGCGCACTCTCTGGACTCACTGCAGTGCATCCCCAGTGGTGCCACTGCACTCTCTGGACTCACTGCAGTGCATCCCCAGTGGTGCCAGTGCACTCTCTGGACTCACAGCACTGCATCCCCAGTGGTGCCAGTGCACTCTCTGGACTCACTGCACTGCATCCCCAGTGGTGCCAGTGCACTCTCTGGACTCACTGCAGTGCATCCCCAGTGGTACCAGTGCACTCTCTGGACTCACTGCAGTTCATCCCCAGTGGTGCAAGTGCACTCTCTGGACTCACTGCAGTGCATCCCCAGTGGTGCCAGTGCACTCTCTGGAGTCACTGCACTGCATCCCCAGTGGTGCCAGTGCACTCTCTGGAATCACTGCACTGCATCCCCAGTGGTGCCAGTGCACTCTATGGACTCACTGCAGTGCATCCCCAGTGGTGCCAGTGCACTCTCTGGACTCACTGCACTGCATCCCCAGTGGTGCCAGTGCACTCTCTGGACTCACTGCACTGCATCCCCAGTGGTGCCAGTGCACTCTCTGGACTCACTGCACTGCATCCCCAGTGGTGTCAGTGCAGTCTCTGGACTCACTGCACTCCATCCCCACTGGTGCCAGTGCAATCATTGGACTCACTGCAGTGCATCCCCAGTGGTACCAGTGCACTCTCTGCACTCACTGCACTGCATCCCCAATGGTGCCAGTGCACTCTCTGGACTCACTGCAGTGCATCACCAGTGGTGCCAGTGCACTCTCTGGACTCACTGCAGTGCATCCCCTGTGGTGACAGTGCACTCTCTGTAGTCACTGCGCTGCATCCCCAGTGGTGCCAGTGCACTCTCTGGACTCACCGCAGTGCACCCCATTGGTGCCAGTGCCCTCTCTGGACTCACTGCAGTGCATCCCCAGTGGTGCCAGTGCACTCTCTGGACTCACTGCAGTGCATCTCCAGTGGTGCCAGTGCACTCTCTGGACTCACTGCACTGCATCCCCAAGGTGCCAGTGCACTCTCTGGACTCACTGCAGTGCATCCCCATTGGTGCCAGTGCACTCTCTGGACTCACTGCACTGCATTACCAGTGGTGCCAGTGCACTCTCTGGACTCACTGCACTGCATTACCAGTGGTGCCAGTGTACTCTCTGGACTCAATGAACTGCATCCCAGTGGTGCCAGTGCAATCTCTGGACTCA
Organism: Anser cygnoides; assembly: GCF_040182565.1. Classification (NCBI taxonomy): domain Eukaryota; kingdom Metazoa; phylum Chordata; class Aves; order Anseriformes; family Anatidae; genus Anser; species Anser cygnoides. Next base: position 152,685 of record NC_089907.1, read on the forward strand.
CTGCAGTGCATCTCCATTGGTGCCAGTGCACTCTCTGGACTCACTGCACTGCATCCCCAGTGGTGCCAGTGCACTCTCTGGACTCACTGCAGTGCATCCCCAGTGGTGACAGTGCAGTCTCTGGACTCACTGCACTGCATCGCCAGTGGTGCCAGTGCACTCTCTGGACTCACTGCACTGCATCCCAAGTGGTGCCAGTGCACTCTGTGGACTCACTGCACTGCATCTCCAGTGGTACCAGCGCACTGTCTGGACTCACTGCAGTGCAGCCGCAGTGGTGCCAGTTGACTCTCTGGACTCACTGCAGTGCATCCCCAGTGGTGCCAGTGCACTCTCTGGACTCACTGCACTGCATCCCCAGTGGTGCCAGTGCACTCTCTGGACTCACTGCACTGCATCCCCAGTGGTGCCAGTGCACTCTCTGGACTCACTGCAGTGCATCCCCAGTGGTGCCAGTGCACTCCCTGGACTCACTGCAGTGCATCCCCAGTGGTGCCAGTGAACTCTCTGGACTCACTGCAGTTCATCCCCAGTGGTGCCAGTGCACTCTCTGGACTCACTGCACTGCATCCCCAGTGGTGCCTATGCACTCTCTGGAGTCACTGCACTGCATCCCCAGTGGTGCCAGTGCACTCTCTGGACTCACTGCAGTGCATCCCCAGTGGTGCCAGTGCACTCTATGGACTCACTGCAGTGCATCCCCAGTGGTGCCAGTGCACTCTCTGGACTCACTGCAGTGCATCCCCAGTGGTGCCAGTGCACTCTCTGGACTCACTGCAGTTCATCCCCAGTGGTGCCAGTGCACTCTCTGGACTCACTGCAGTGCATCCCCAGTGGTGCCAGTGCACTCTCTGGACTCACTACAGTGCATTCCCAGTGGTGCCAGTGCACTCTCTGGACTCACTGCAGTGCATCCCCACTGGTGCCAGTGCACTCTCTGGAATCACTGCAGTGCATCCCCAGTGGTGCCAGTGCACTCTCTGGACTCACTGCAGTGCATTCCCAGTGGTGCCAGTGCACTCTCTGGACTCACTGCAGTGCATCACCAGTGGTGCCAGTGCACTCTCTGGACTCACTGCACTGCATCCCCAGTGGTGCCAGTGCACTCTCTGGACTCACTGCACTGCATCACCATTGGTGCCAGGGCACTCTCCGGACTCACTGCAGTGCATCCCCAGTGGTGCCAGTGCACTATCTGGACTCACTGCAGTGCATCCCCAGTGGTGCCAGTGCACTCCCTGGACTCACTGCACTGCATGCCCAGTGGTGCCAGTGCACTCTCTGGACTCACTGCACTGCATCCCCAGTGGTGCCTGTGCACTCTCTGGACTCACTGCACTGCATCCCCAGTGGTGCCAGTGCACTCTCTGGACTCACTGCACTGCATCCCCAGTGGTGTCAGTGCAGTCTCTGGACTCACTGCACTCCATCCCCACTGGTGCCAGTGCAATCATTGGACTCACTGCAGTGCATCCCCAGTGGTACCAGTGCACTCTCTGCACTCACTGCAGTGCATCCCCAGTGGTGCCAGTGCACTCACTGGACTCACTGCAGAGCATCCCTAGTGGTGCCAGTGCACTCTCTGAACTCACTGAACTGCATCACCAGTGGTGCCAGTGCACTCTCTGGACTCACTGCACTGCATCCCCAAGGTGCCAGTGCACTCTCTGGAATCACTGCACTGCATCCCCAGTGGTGCCAGTGCCCTCCCTGGACTCACTGCAGTGCATCCCCAGTGGTGCCAGTGCACTCTCTGGACTCACTGCACTGCATCCCCAAGGTGCCAGTGCAGTCTCAGGACTCACTGAACTGCATCACCAGTGGTGCCAGTGCACTCTCTGGACTCACTGCACTGCATCCCCAGTGGTGCCAGTGCACTCTGTGGACTCACTGCACTGCATCCCCAGTGGTGCCAGTGCACTCTCTGGACTCACTGCAGTGCATCGCCAGTGGAGCCAGTGCACTCTCTAGAGTCACTGCACTGCATCCCCAATGGTGCCAGTGCACTCTCTGGACTCACTGCAGTGCATCCCCAAGGTGCCAGTGCACTCTCTGGAGGCAATGCACTGCATCCCCAGTGTTGCCAGTGCACTCTCTGGACTCACTGCAGTGCATCCCCAGTGTTGCAAGTGCACTCTCTGGACTCACTGCACTGCATCCCCACTGGTGTCAGTGCACTCTCTGGACTCACTGCACTGCATCCCCAGTGGTTCCAGTGCACTCACTGGACTCACTGTACTGCACACCCAAGGTGCCAGTGCACTCTCTGGACTCACTGCACTGCATCCGCAGTGGTGCCAGTGCACTCTCTGGACTCACTGCAGTGCATCAACAGTGGTGCCAGTGCACTCTCTGGACTCACTGCAGTGCATTACCAGTGGTGCCAGTGCACTCTCTGGACTCAATGAACTGCATCCCCAGTGGTGCCAGTGCAATCTCTGGACTCACTGCAGTGCATCTCCATTGGTGCCAGTGCACTCTCTGGACTCACTGCACTGCATCCCCAGTGGTGCCAGTGCACTCTCTGGACTCACTGCAGTGCATTCCCAGTGGTGCCAGTGCACTCTGTGGACTCACTGCAGTGCATCTCCAGTGGTACCAGCGCACTCTCTGGACTCACTAGAGTGCAGCCCCAGTGGTGCCACTGCACTCTCTGGACTCACTGCAGTGCATCCCCAGTGGTGCCAGTGCACTCTCGGGACTCACTGCACTGCATCCCCAGTGGTGCCAGTGCACTCTCTGGACTCACTGCACTGCATCCCCAGTGGTGCCAGTGCACTCTCTGGACTCACTGCAGTGCATCCCCAGTGGTGCCAGTGCACTCTCTGGACTCACTGCAGTTCATCCCCAGTGGTGCCAGTGCACTCTCTGGACTCACTGCAGTGCATCCCCAGTGGTGCCAGTGCACTCTCTGGACTCACTGCACTGCATCCCCAGTGCTGACAGTGCACTCTCTGGACTCACTGCACTGCATCCGCAGTGGTGCCAGTGCACTCTCTGGACTCACAGCAGTGCATCCCCAAGGTGCCAGTGCACTCTCTGGAGGCAATGCACTGCATCCCCAGTGGTGCCAGTGCACTCTCTGCACTCACTGCACTGCATCCCCAGTGGTGCCAGTGCACTCTCTGGACTCACTGCAGTGCATCCCCAGTGGTGCCAGTGCACTCCCTGGACTCACTGCAGTGCATCCCCAGTGGTGCCAGTGAACTCTCTGGACTCACTGCAGTTCATCCCCAGTGGTGCCAGTGCACTCTCTGGACTCACTGCACTGCATCCCCAGTGGTGCCTATGCACTCTCTGGAGTCACTGCACTGCATCCCCAGTGGTGCCAGTGCACTCTCTGGACTCACTGCAGTGCATCCCCAGTGGTGCCAGTGCACTCTATGGACTCACTGCAGTGCATCCCCAGTGGTGCCAGTGCACTCTCTGGACTCACTGCAGTGCATCCCCAGTGGTGCCAGTGCACTCTCTGGACTCACTGCAGTTCATCCCCAGTGGTGCCAGTGCACTCTCTGGACTCACTGCAGTGCATCCCCAGTGGTGCCAGTGCACTCTCTGGACTCACTACAGTGCATTCCCAGTGGTGCCAGTGCACTCTCTGGACTCACTGCAGTGCATCCCCACTGGTGCCAGTGCACTCTCTGGAATCACTGCAGTGCATCCCCAGTGGTGCCAGTGCACTCTCTGGACTCACTGCAGTGCATTCCCAGTGGTGCCAGTGCACTCTCTGGACTCACTGCAGTGCATCACCAGTGGTGCCAGTGCACTCTCTGGACTCACTGCACTGCATCCCCAGTGGTGCCAGTGCACTCTCTGGACTCACTGCACTGCATCACCATTGGTGCCAGGGCACTCTCCGGACTCACTGCAGTGCATCCCCAGTGGTGCCAGTGCACTATCTGGACTCACTGCAGTGCATCCCCAGTGGTGCCAGTGCACTCCCTGGACTCACTGCACTGCATGCCCAGTGGTGCCAGTGCACTCTCTGGACTCACTGCACTGCATCCCCAGTGGTGCCTGTGCACTCTCTGGACTCACTGCACTGCATCCCCAGTGGTGCCAGTGCACTCTCTGGACTCACTGCACTGCATCCCCAGTGGTGTCAGTGCAGTCTCTGGACTCACTGCACTCCATCCCCACTGGTGCCAGTGCAATCATTGGACTCACTGCAGTGCATCCCCAGTGGTACCAGTGCACTCTCTGCACTCACTGCAGTGCATCCCCAGTGGTGCCAGTGCACTCACTGGACTCACTGCAGAGCATCCCTAGTGGTGCCAGTGCACTCTCTGAACTCACTGAACTGCATCACCAGTGGTGCCAGTGCACTCTCTGGACTCACTGCACTGCATCCCCAAGGTGCCAGTGCACTCTCTGGAATCACTGCACTGCATCCCCAGTGGTGCCAGTGCCCTCCCTGGACTCACTGCAGTGCATCCCCAGTGGTGCCAGTGCACTCTCTGGACTCACTGCACTGCATCCCCAAGGTGCCAGTGCAGTCTCAGGACTCACTGAACTGCATCACCAGTGGTGCCAGTGCACTCTCTGGAGTCACTGCACTGCATCCCCAGTGGTGCCAGTGCACTCTGTGGACTCACTGCACTGCATCCCCAGTGGTGCCAGTGCACTCTCTGGACTCACTGCAGTGCATCGCCAGTGGAGCCAGTGCACTCTCTAGAGTCACTGCACTGCATCCCCAATGGTGCCAGTGCACTCTCTGGACTCACTGCAGTGCATCCCCAAGGTGCCAGTGCACTCTCTGGAGGCAATGCACTGCATCCCCAGTGTTGCCAGTGCACTCTCTGGACTCACTGCAGTGCATCCCCAGTGTTGCAAGTGCACTCTCTGGACTCACTGCACTGCATCCCCACTGGTGTCAGTGCACTCTCTGGACTCACTGCACTGCATCCCCAGTGGTTCCAGTGCACTCACTGGACTCACTGTACTGCACACCCAAGGTGCCAGTGCACTCTCTGGACTCACTGCACTGCATCCGCAGTGGTGCCAGTGCACTCTCTGGACTCACTGCAGTGCATCAACAGTGGTGCCAGTGCACTCTCTGGACTCACTGCAGTGCATTACCAGTGGTGCCAGTGCACTCTCTGGACTCAATGAACTGCATCCCCAGTGGTGCCAGTGCAATCTCTGGACTCACTGCAGTGCATCTCCATTGGTGCCAGTGCACTCTCTGGACTCACTGCACTGCATCCCCAGTGGTGCCAGTGCACTCTCTGGACTCACTGCAGTGCATTCCCAGTGGTGCCAGTGCACTCTGTGGACTCACTGCAGTGCATCTCCAGTGGTACCAGCGCACTCTCTGGACTCACTAGAGTGCAGCCCCAGTGGTGCCACTGCACTCTCTGGACTCACTGCAGTGCATCCCCAGTGGTGCCAGTGCACTCTCGGGACTCACTGCACTGCATCCCCAGTGGTGCCAGTGCACTCTCTGGACTCACTGCACTGCATCCCCAGTGGTGCCAGTGCACTCTCTGGACTCACTGCAGTGCATCCCCAGTGGTGCCAGTGCACTCTCTGGACTCACTGCAGTTCATCCCCAGTGGTGCCAGTGCACTCTCTGGACTCACTGCAGTGCATCCCCAGTGGTGCCAGTGCACTCTCTGGACTCACTGCACTGCATCCCCAGTGCTGACAGTGCACTCTCTGGACTCACTGCACTGCATCCGCAGTGGTGCCAGTGCACTCTCTGGACTCACAGCAGTGCATCCCCAAGGTGCCAGTGCACTCTCTGGAGGCAATGCACTGCATCCCCAGTGGTGCCAGTGCACTCTCTGCACTCACTGCACTGCATCCCCAGTGGTGCCAGTGCACTCTCTGGACTCACTGTACTGCACACCCAAGGTGCCAGGGCACTCTCTGGACTCACTGCACTGCATCCCCAGTGGTGCCAGTGCACTCTCTGGACTCACTGCACTGCATCACCAGTGGTGCCAGTGCACTCTCTGGACTCACTGCAGTGCATCCCCTGTGGTGACAGTGCACTCTCTGTAGTCACTGCGCTGCATCCCCAGTGGTGCCAGTGCACTCTCTGGACTCACCGCAGTGCACCCCATTGGTGCCAGTGCCCTCTCTGGACTCACTGCAGTGCATCCCCATTGGTGCCAGTGCCCTCTCTGGACTCACTGCACTGCATCCCCAGTGGTGCCAGTGCACTCTCTGGACTCACTGCAGTGCATCCCCAGTGGTGCCAGTGCACTCTCTGGACTCACTGCACTGAATCGCCAGTGGTGCCAGTGCACTCTCTGGACTCACTGCACTGCATCCCAAGTGGTGCCAGTGCACTCTGTGGACTCACTGCAGTGCATCTCCAGTGGTACCAGCGCACTCTCTGGACTCACTGCAGTGCAGCCGCAGTGGTGCCAGTTGACTCTCTGGACTCACTGCAGTGCATCCCCAGTGGTGCCAGTGCACTCTCTGGACTCACTGCACTGCATCCCCAGTGGTGCCAGTGCACTCTCTGGAGTCACTGCACTGCATCCCCAGTGGTGCCAGTGCACTCTCTGGACTCACTGCAGTGCATCCCCAGTGGTGCCAGTGCACTCTATGGACTCACTCCAGTGCATCCCCAGTGGTGCCAGTGCACTCTCTGGACTCACTGCACTGCATCACCAGTGGTGCCAGTGCACTCTCTGGACTCACTGCAGTGCATCCCCAGTGGTGCCTGTGCACTCTCTGGAGTCACTGCACTGCATCCCCAGTGGTGCCAGTGCACTCTCTGGACTCACTGCAGTGCATCCCCAGTGGTGCCAGTGCACTCTATGGACTCACTGCAGTGCATCCCCAGTGGTGCCAGTTGACTCTCTGGACTCACTGCAGTGCATCCCCAGTGGTGCCAGTGCACTCTCTGGACTCACTGCAGTGCATCTCCAGTGGTGCCAGTGCACTCTCTGGACTCACTGCAGTGCATCACCAGTGGTGCCAGTGCACTCTCTGGACTCACTGCACTGCATCCCCAGTGGTGCCAGTGCACTCTCTGGACTCACTGCACTGCATCACCATTGGTGCCAGGGCACTCTCCGGACTCACTGCAGTGCATCCGCAGTGGTGCCAGTGCACTTTTTCGAGTCACTGCACTGCATCCCCAGTGGTGCCTGTGCACTCTCTGGACTCACTGCAGTGCATCCCCAGTGGTGCCAGTGCACTCCCTGGACTCACTGCACTGCATCCCCAGTGGTGCCAGTGCACTCTCTGGACTCACTGCACTGCATCCCCAGTGGTGCCAGTGCACTCTCTGGACTCACTGCACTGCATCCCCTGTGGTGACAGTGCACTCTCTGTAGTCACTGCGCTGCATCCGCTGTTGTGCCAGTGCACTCTCTGGACTCACCTCAGTGCACCCCAGTGGTGCCAGTGCCCTCTCTGGACTCACTGCAGTGCATCCGCAGTGGTGCCAGTGCACTCTCTGGACTCACTGCAGTGCATCCCCAGTGGTGCCAGTGCACTCTCTGGACTCACTGCACTGCATCCCCAAGGTGCCAGTGCACTCTCTGCACTCACTGCAGTGCATCCCCAGTGGTGCCAGTGCACTCTCTGGACTCACTGCAGAGCATCACTAGTGGTGCCAGTGCACTCTCTGAACTCACTGAACTGCATCACCAGTGGTGCCAGTGCACTCTCTGGACTCACTGCACTGCATCCCCAAGGTGCCAGTGCACTCTCTGGAATCACTGCACTGCATCCCCAGTGGTGCCAGTGCACTCTCTGGACTCACTGCAGTGCATCCCCAGTGGTGCCAGTGCACTCTCTGGACTCACTGCACTGCATCCCCAAGGTGCCAGTGCAGTCTCAGGACTCACTGCACTGCATCCCCAGTGGTGCCAGTGCACTCTCTGGAATCACTGCACTGCATCCCCAATGGTGCCAGTGCACTCTCTGGACTCACTGCAGTGCATCCCGAAGGTGCCAGTGCACTCTCTGGAGGCAATGCACTGCATTCCCAGTGTTGCCAGTGCACTCTCTGGACTCACTGCAGTGCATCCCCAGTGTTGCAAGTGCACTCTCTGGACTCACTACACTGCATCCCCAGTAGTGCCAGTGCACTCTCTGGACTCACTGCAGTGCACCCCAGTGGTGCCAGTGCACTCTCTGGACTCTCTGCACTGCATCCCCAAGGTGCCAGTGCCCTCTCTGGACTCACTGCAGTGCATCCCCAGTGGTGCCAGTGCACTCTCTGGACTCACTGCACTGCATCCCCAGTGGTGCCAGTGCACTCTCTGGACTCACTGCACTGCATCCGCAGTGGTGCCAGTGCACTCTCTGGACTCACTGCAGTGCATCCCCAGTGTTGCTAGTGCACTCTCTGGACTCACTGCAGTGCATCCCCAGTGTTGCAAGTGCACTCTCTGGACTCACTGCACTGCATCCCCAGTGGTGCCAGTGCACTCTCTGCACTCACTGAACTGCATCCCCAGTGGTGCCAGTGCACTCTCTGGACTCACTGTACTGCACACCCAAGGTGCCAGTGCACTCTCTGGACTCACTGCACTGCATCCCCAAGGTGCCAGTGCACTCTCTGGACTCACTACAGTGCATCCCCATTGGTGCCAGTGCACTCTCTGGACTCACTGTAATGCATCCCCAGTGGTGCCAGTTGACTCTCTGGACTCACTGCAGTGCATCCCCAGTGGTGCCAGTGCACTCTCTGGACTCAATGAACTGCATCCCCAGTGGTGCCAGTGCAATCTCTGGACTCACTGCAGTGCATCTCCATTGGTGTCAGTGCACTCTCTGGACTCACTGCACTGCATCCCCAGTGGTGCCAGTGCACTCTCTGGACTCACTGCAGTGCATTCCCAGTGGTGCCAGTGCAGTCTCTGGACTCACTGCACTGCATCGCCAGTGGTGCCAGTGCACTCTCTGGACTCACTGCACTGCATCACCATCGGTGCCAGGGCACTCTCCGGACTCACTGCAGTGCATCTCCAGTGGTGCCAGTGCACTCTCTGGACTCACTGCACTGCAGCCCCAGTGGTGCCAGTTGACTCTCTGGACTCACTGCAGTGCATCCCCAGTGGTGCCAGTGCACTCTCTGGACTCACTGCTCTGCAACCCCAGTGGTGCCAGTGCACTCTCTGGAGTCACTGCACTGCATCCCCAGTGGTGCCAGTGCACTCTCTGGACTCACTGCAGTGCATCCCCAGTGGTGCCAGTGCACTCTATGGACTCACTGCAGTGCATCCCCAGTGGTGTCAGTGCACTCTCTGGACTCACTGCAGTTCATCCCCAGTGGTGCCAGTGCACTCTCTGGACTCACTGCAGTGCATCCCCAGTGGTGCCAGTGCACTCTCTGGACTCACTGAACTGAAACCCCAGTGGTGCCAGTGTACTCTCTGGACTCACTGCAGTGCATCCCCACTGGTGCCAGTGCACTCTCTGGACTCACTGCACTGCATCACCAGTGGTGCCAGTGCACTCTCTGGACTCACTGCACTGAATCCCCCAGTGGTGCCAGTGCACTCTCTGGACTCACTGCACTGCATCCCCAGTGGTGCCAGTGCACTCTCTGGACTCACTGCACTGCATCACCATTGGTGCCAGGGCACTCTCCGGACTCACTGCACTGCATCCGCAGTGGTGCCAGTGCACTTTTTCGAGTCACTGCACTGCATCCCCACTGGTGCCAGTGCACTCTCTGGACTCACTGCAGTGCATCACCAATGGTGCCAGTGCACTCTCTGCACTCACTGCACTGCATCCCCAGTGGTGCCAGTGCACTATCTGGACTCACTGCAGTGCATCCCCAGTGGTGCCAGTGCACTCCCTGGACTCACTGCACTGCATGCCCAGTGGTGCCAGTGCACTCTCTGGACTCACTGCACTGCATCCCCAGTGGTGCCAGTGCACTCTCTGGACTCACTGCACTGCATCCCCAGTGGTGCCACTGCACTCTCTGGACTCACTGCACTGCATCCGCTGTTGTGCCAGTGCACTCTCTGGACTCACTGCACTGCATCCCCAGTGGGGCCAGTGCAGTCTCTGGACTCACTGCAGTGCATCCCCAGTGGTGTCAGTGCAGTCTCTAGACTTACTGCACTCCATCCCCACTGGTGCCAGTGCAATCTTTGGACTCACTGCAGTGCATCCCCAGTGGTGCCAGTGCACTCTCTGCACTCACTGTAGTGCATCCCCAGTGGTGCCAGTGCACTCTCTGGACTCACTGCAGAGCATCCCCAGTGGTGCCAGTGCACTCTCTGAACTCACTGAACTGCATCCCCAGTGGTGCCAGTGCAGTCTCTGGACTCACTGCACTGCGTCCCCAAGGTGCCAGTGCAGTCTCAGGACTCACTGCACTGCATCCCCAGTGGTGCCAGTGCACTCTCTGGACTCACCGCACTGCATCCCCAGTTGTACCAGTGCACTCTCTGGAGTCACTGCAGTGCATCGCCAGTGGAGCCAGTGCACTCTCTGGAGGCAATGCACTGCATTCCCAGTGTTGCCAGTGCACTCTCTGGACTCACTGCAGTGCATCCCCAGTGTTGCAAGAGCACTCTCTGGACTCACTCCGCTGCATCCCCAGTGGTGCCAGTGCACTCTCTGGACTCACTGCAGTGCATCCCCAGTGGTGCCAGTGCACTCTCTGGACTCACTGCACTGCATCCCCAAGGTGCCAGTGCCCTCTCTGGACTCACTGCAGTGCATCCCCAGTGGTGCCAGTGCACTCTCTGGACTCACTGCACTGCATCCCCAGTGGTGCCAGTGCACTCTCTGGACTCACTGCACTGCATCCCCAAGGTGCCAGTGCACTCTCTGGACTCACTGCAGTGCATCCCCAGTGTTGCTAGTGCACTCTCTGGACTCACTGCAGTGCATCCCCAGTGTTTCAAGTTCACTCTCTGGACTCACTGCACTGCATCCCCAGTGGTGCCACTGCACTCTCTTTACTCACTGCACTGCATCCCCAGTGGTGCCAGTGCACTCTCTGGACTCACTGTACTGCAAACCCAAGGTGCCAGTGCACTCTCTGGACTCACTGCACTGCATCCGCAGTGGTGCCAGTGCACTCTCTGGACTCATTGCTGTGCATCACCACTGGTGCCAGTGCACTCTCTGGACTCACTGCAGTGCATCCCCTGTGGTGACAGTGCACTCTCTGTAGTCACTGCGCTGCATCCCCAGTGGTGCCAGTGCACTCTCTGCACTCACTGCAGTGCACCCCAGTGGTGCCAGTGCCCTCTCTGGACTCACTGCAGTGCATCCCCAGTGGTGCCAGTGCACTCTCTGGACTCACTGCACTGCATCCCCAGTGGTGCCAGTGCACTCTCTGGACTCACTGCACTGCATCCCCAAGGTGCCAGTGCACTCTCTGGACTCACTGCAGTGCATCCCCATTGGTGCCAGTGCACTCTCTGGACTCACTGAACTGCATCCCCAGTGGTGCCAGTTGACTCTCTGGACTCACTGCACTGCATCCGCAGTGGTGCCAGTGCACTCTCTGGACTCAATGAACTGCATCCCCAGTGGTGCCAGTGCACTCTCTGGACTCACTGCAGTGCATCTCCATTGGTGCCAGTGCACTCTCTGGACTCACTGCAGTGCAGCCCCAGTGGTGCCAGTTGACTCTCTGGACTCACTGCAGTGCATCCCCAGTGGTGCCAGTGCACTCTCTGGACTCACTGCACTGCATCCCCAGTGGTGCCAGTGCACTCTCTGGAGTCACTGCACTGCATGCCCAGTGGTGCCAGTGCACTCTCTGGACTCACTGCAGTGCATCCGCAGTGGTGCCAGGGCACTCTATGGACTCACTGCAGTGCATCCCCAGTGGTGCCAGTGCACTCTCTGGACTCACTGCAGTTCATCCCCAGTGGTGCCAGTGCACTCTCTGGACTCACTGAACTGAAAACCCAGTGGTGCCAGTGTACTCTCTGGACTCACTGCAGTGCATCCCCAGTGGTGCCAGTGCACTCTCTGGACTCACTGCTGTGCATCACCACTGGTGCCAGTGCACTCTCTGGACTCACTGCACTGCATCCCCAGTGGTGCCAGTGCACTCTCTGGACTCACTGAACTGAAACCCCAGTGGTGCCAGTGTACTCTCTGGACTCACTGCAGTGCATCCCCAGTGGTGCCAGTGCACTCTCCGGATCACTGCAGTACATCCGCAGTGGTGCCAGTGCACTTTTTCGAGTCACTGCACTGCATCCCCATTAGTGCCCGTGCATTCTCTGGACTCACTGCACTGCATCCCCAGTGGTTCCAGTGCACTCTCTGGACTCACTGCACTGCATCCCCAATGGTGCCAGTGCACTCTCTGCACTCACTGCAGTTCATCACCAATGGTGCCAGTGCACTCTCTGCACTCATTGCACTGCATCCCCAGTGGTGCCAGTGCACTATCTGGACTCACTGCAGTGCATCCCCAGTGGTGCCAGTGCACTCCCTGGACTCACTGCACTGCATGCCCAGTGGTGCCAGTGCACTCTCTGGACTCACTGCAATGCATCCCCAGTGGTGCCAGTGCACTCTCTGGACTCACTGCACTGCATCCCCAGTGGTGCCAGTGCACTCTCTGGACTCACTGCACTGCATCCGCTGTTGTGCCAGTGCACTCTCTGGACTCACTGCACTGCATCCCTAGTTTTGCCAGTGCAGTCTCTGGACTCACTACACTCCATCCCCACTGGTGCCAGTGCAATCTTTGGACTCACTGCAGTGCATCCCCAGTGGTGCCAGTGCACTCTCTGGACTCACTGCACTGCATCCCTAGTGGTGCCAGTGCACTCTATGGAGTCACTGAACTGCATCCCCAGTGGTGCCAGTGCACTCTATGGACTCACTGCACTGCATCCCCAAGGTGCCAGTGCAGTCTCAGGACTCACTGCTCTGCATCCCCAGTAGTGCCAGTGCACTCTCTGGAATCACTACACTGCATCCTCAGTGGTACAAGTGCACTCTCTGGACTCACTGCACTGCATCTCCAGTTGTGCCAGTGCACTCTCTGGACTCACTGCAGTGCAACCCCAGTAGTGCCAGTGTACTCTCTGGACTCACTGCAGTGCATCCCCAGTGGTGCCAGTGCACTCTCTGGACTCACGGCACTGCATCCCCAGTGGTGCCAGTGCACTCTCTGGAGTCACTGAACTGCATCCCCAGTGGTGCCAGTGCACTCTCTGGACTCACTGCACTGCATCCCCAAGGTGCCAGTGCAGTCTCAGGACTCACTGCACTGCATCCCCAGTTGTACCACTGCACTCTCTGGACTCACTGCACTGCATCCCCAGTGGTGCCAGTGCACTCTCTGGACTCACTGCAGTGCATCCCCAGTGGTGCCAGTGCACTCTCTGGACTCACTGCACTGCATCCCCAGTGGTGCCAGTGCACTCTCTGGAGTCACTGCACTGCATCCCCAGTGGTGCCAGTGCACTCTCTGGACTCACTGCAGTGCATGACCAGTGGTGCCAGTACACTCTATGGACTCACTGCACTGCATCCCCAGTGGTGCCAGTGCACTCTCTGGACTCACTGCAGTGCATCCCCAGTGGTGCCAGTGCACTCTCTGGACTCACTGCACTGAAAGCCCAGTGGTGCCAGTGTACTCTCTGGACTCACTGCAGTGCATCCCCAGTGGTGCCAGTGCACTCTCTGGAATCACTGCAGTGCATCCCCAGTGGTGCCAGTGCACTCTCTGGACTCACTGCACTGCATCACCATTGGTGCCAGGGCACTCTCTGGACTCACTGCAGTGCATCCGCAGTGGTGCCAGTGCACTTTTTCGAGTCACTGCACTGCATCCCCATTAGTGCCAGTGAATTCTCTGGACTGACTGCACTGCATCAACAGTGGTGCCAGTGCACTCTCTAGACTCACTGCAGTGCATCCGCAGTGGTGCCAGTGCACTCTCTGGACTCACTGCAGTGCATCCCCAGTGGTGCCAGTGCACTCTCTGGACTCACTGCACTGCATCCCCAGTGGTGCCAGTGCACTCTCTGGACTCACTGCAGTGCATCACCAGTGGTGCCAGTGCACTCTCTGCACTCACTGCACTGCATCCCCAGTGGTGCCAGTGCACTCTCTGGACTCACTGCAGTGCATCCCCAGTGGTGCCAGTGCACTCCCTGGACTCACTGCACTGCATGCCCAGTGGTGCCAGTGCACTCTCTGCACTCACTGCAGTGCATCCCCAGTGGTGCCAGTGCACTCTCTGGACTCACTGCAGAGCATCCCTAGTGGTGCCAGTGCACTATATGGAGTCACTGAACTGCATCCCCAGTGGTGCCAGTGCACTCTCTTGACTCACTGCACTGCATCTCCAAGGTGCCAGTGCAGTCTCAGGACTCACTGCACTGCATCCCCAGTGGTGCCAGTGCACTCTCTGGAATCACTGCACTGCATCCCCAGTGGTGCCAGTGCACTCTCTGGACTCACTGCAGTGCATCCCCAGTGGAGCCAGTGCACTCTCTAGAGTCACTGCACTGCATCCCCAATGGTGCCAGTGCACTCTCTGGACTCACTGCAGTGCATCCCCAAGGTGCCAGTGCACTCTCTGGAGGCAATGCACTGCATCCCCAGTGTTGCCAGTGCACTCTCTGGACTCACTGCAGTGCAGCCCATGAGGTGCCAGTGCACTCTCTGGACTCACTGCACTGCATCCCCAGTGCTGACAGTGCACTCTCTGGACTCACTGCACTGCATCCGCAGTGGTGACAGTGCACTCTCTGGACTCCCTGCACTGCATCCCCAGTGGTGCCAGTGCACTCTCTGGACTCACTGCACTGCATCCCCAGTGGTGCCAGTGCACTCTCTGGACTCACTGCAGTGCATCCCCAGTGGTGCCAGTGCACTCTCTGGACTCACTGCAGTGCAGCCCCAGTGGTGCCAGTGCACTCTCTGGACTCACTGCAGTGCAGCCCATGAGGTGCCAGTGCACTCTCTGGGCTCACTGCACTGCATCCCCCGTGCTGACAGTGCACTCTCTGGACTCACTGCACTGCATCCGCAGTGGTGCCAGTGCACTCTCTGGACTCACTGCAGTGTATCACCAGTGGTGCCAGTGAACTCTATGGACTCACTGCAGTGCATCCCCTGTGGTGACAGTGCACTCTCTGGACTCACTGCAGTGCATCCCCAGTGGTGCCAGTGCACTCTCTGGACTCACTGTAATGCATCCCCAAGGTGCCAGTGCACTCTCTGGACTCACTGCAGTGCATCCCCAGTGGTGCCAGTGCACTCTCTGGACTCACTGCAATGCATCACCGGTGGTGCCAGTTGACTCTCTGGACTCACTGCAGTGCATCCCCAGTGGTGCCAGTGCACTCTCTGGACTCACTGCACTGCATCCCCAGTTGTACCACTGCACTCTCTGGACTCACTGCACTGCATCCCCAGTGGTGCCAGTGCACTCTCTGGACTCACTGCACTGCATCCCCAGTGGTGCCAGTGCACTCTCTAGACTCACTGCACTGCATCCCCAGTGGTGCCAGTGCACTCTCTGGACTCACTGCACTGCATCCCCAGTGGTGCCAGTGCACTCTCTGGACTCACTGCAGTGCATGACCAGTGGTGCCAGTACACTCTATGGACTCACTGCAGTGCATCCCCAGTGGTGCCAGTGCACTCTCTGGACTCACTGCAGTGCATCCCCAGTGGTGCCAGTGCACTCTCTGGACTCACTGCACTGAAACCCCAGTGGTGCCAGTGTACTCTCTGGACTCACTGCAGTGCATCCCCACTGGTGCCAGTGCACTCTCTGGAATCACTGCAGTGCATCCCCAGTGGTGCCAGTGCACTCTCTGGACTCACTGCAGTGCATCCCCAGTGGTGCCAGTGCACTCTCTGGACTCACTGCACTGCATCCCCAGTGGTGCCATGGCACTCTCTGGACTCACTGCACTGCATCACCATTGGTGCCATGGCACTCTCCGGACTCACTGCAGTGCATCCCCAGTGGTGCCAGTGCAATCTTTGGACTCACTGCAGTGCATCCCCAGTGGTGCCAGTGCACTCTCTGGACTCACTGCAGTGCATCCCCAGTGGTGCCAGTGCAGTCTCTGGACTCACTGCACTCCATCCCCAGTGGTGCCAGTGCAATCTTTGGACTCACTGCAGTGCATCCCCAGTGGTGCCAGTGCACTCTCTGCACTCACTGCAGTGCATCCCCAGTGGTGCCAGTGCACTCTGTGGACTCACTGCAGAGCATCCCTAGTGGTGCCAGTGCACTCTATGGAGTCACTGAACTGCATCCCCAGTGGTGCCAGTGCACTCTCTTGACTCACTGCACTGCATCTCCAAGGTGCCAGTGCAGTCTCAGGACTCACTGCACTGCATCCCCAGTGGTGCCAGTGCACTCTCTGGACTCACTGCAGTGCATCACCAATGGTGCCAGTGCACTCTCTGCACTCACTGCACTGCATCCCCAGTGGTGCCAGTGCACTCTCTGGACTCACTGCAGGGCATCCCCAGTGGTGCCAGTGCACTCCCTGGACTCACTGCACTGCATGCCCAGTGGTGCCAGTGCACTCTCTGGACTCACTGCAGTGCATCCCCAGTGGTGCCAGTGCACTCTCTGGACTCACTGCACTGCATCCCCAGTGGTGCCAGTGCACGCTCTGGACTCACTGCACTGCATGGCCAGTGGAGCCAGTGCACTCTCTAGAGTCACTGCACTGCATCCCCAATGGTGCCAGTGCACTCTCTGGACTCACTGCAGTGCATCCCCAAGGTGCCAGTGCACTCTCTGGAGGCAATGCACTGCATCCCCAGTGTTGCCAGTGCACTCTCTGGACTCACTGCAGTGCATCCCCAGTGTTGTCAGTGCACTCTCTGCACTCACTGCACTGCATCCCCAGTGGTGCCAGTGCACTCTCTGGACTCACTGCAATGCATCCCCAGTGGTGCCAGTGCACTCTCTGGACTCACTGCAGTGCATCCCCTGTGGTGACAGTGCACTCTCTGTATTCACTGCGCTGCATCCCCAGTGGTGCCAGTGCACTCTCTGGACTCACCTCAGTGCACCCCAGTGGTGCCAGTGCCCTCTCTGGACTCACTGCAGTGCATCCCCAGTGTTGCCAGTGCACTCTCTGGACTCACTGCAGTGCATCCCCAGTGGTGCCAGTGCACTCTCTGGACTCACTGCACTGCATCCCCAAGGTGCCAGTGCACTCTCTGGACTCACTGCAGTGCATCCCCAGTGGTGCCAGTGCACTCTCTGGACTCACTGCACTGCATTACCAGTGGTGCCAGTGCACTCTCTGGAATCACTGCAGTGCATCCCCAGTGGTGCCAGTGCAATCTCTGGACTCACTGCAGTGCATCTCCATTGGTGCAAGTGCACTCTCTGGACTCACTGCACTGCATCCCCAGTGGTGCCAGTGCACTCTCTGGACTCACTGCAGTGCATTCCCAGTGGTGCCAGTGCACTCTCTGGACTCACTGCACTGCATCCCCAGTGGTGCCAGTGCACTCACTGGACTCACTGCACTGCATCCCAAGTGGTGCCAGTGCACTCTGTGGACTCACTGCAGTGCATCTCCAGTGGTACCAGCGCACTCTCTGGACTCACTGCAGTGCAGCCCCAGTGGTGCCACTGCACTCTCTGGACTCACTGCACTGCATCCCCAGTGGTGCCAGTGCACTCTCTGGACTCACTGCACTGCATCCCCAGTGGTGCCAGTGCACTCTATGGAGTCACTGCACTGCATCCCCAGTGGTGCCAGTGCACTCTCTGGACTCACTGCAGTGCATCCCCAGTGGTGCCAGTGCACTCTCTGGACTCACTGCAGTGCATCCCCAGTGGTGCCAGTGCACTCTCTGGACTCACTGCACTGCATCCCCAGTGGTGCCAGAGCACTCTCTGGACTCACTGCAGTGCATCCCCAGTGGTGCCAGTTGACTCTCTGGACTCACTGCAGTGCATCCCCAGTGGTGCCAGTGCACTCTCTGGACTCACTGCAGTGCATCCCCAGTGGTGCCAGTGCACTCTCTGGAATCACTGCAGTGCATCCCAGTGGTGCCAGTGCACTCTCTGGACTCACTGCACTGCATCCCCAGTGGTGCCAGTGCACTCTCTGGAGTCACTGCACTGCATCCCCAGTGGTGCCAGTGCACTCTCTGGACTCACTGCAGTGCATCCCCACTGGTGCCAGTGCACTCTCTGGAATCCCTGCAGTGCATCCCCAGTGGTGCCAGTGCACTCTCTGGACTCACTGCAGTGCATTACCAGTGGTGCCAGTGCACTCTCTGGACTCACTGCAGTGTATCCCCTGTGGTGCCAGTGCACTCTCTGGACTCACTGCACTGCATCCCCAGTGGTGCCAGTGCACTCTCTGCACTCACTGCACTGCATCACCATTGGTGCCAGGGCACTCTCCGGACTCACTGCAGTGCATCACCAGTGGTGCCAGTGCAATCTTTGGACTCACTGCAGTGCATCCCCAGTGGTGCCAGTGCACTCTCTGCACTCACTGCAGTGCATCCCCAGTGGTGCCAGTGCACTCTCTGGACTCACTGCAGAGCATCCCTAGTGGTGCCAGTACACTCTATGGAGTCACTGAACTGCATCCCCAGTGGTGCCAGTGCACTCTCTTGACTCACTGCACTGCATCTCCAAGGTGGCAGTGCAGTCTCAGGACTCACTGCACTGCATCCCCAGTGGTGCCAGTGCACTCTCTGGAATCACTGCACTGCATCCCCAGTGGTGCCAGTGCACTCTCTGGACTCACTGCACTGCATCCGCAGTGGTGCCAGTGCACTCTCTAGACTCACTGCAGTGCATCCCCAGTGGTGCCAGTGCACTCTCTGGACTCACTGCAGTGCATCCCCTGTGGTGACAGTGCACTCTCTGTAGTCACTGCGCTGCATCCCCAGTGGTGCCAGTGCACTCTCTGGACTCACCTCAGTGCACCCCAGTGGTGCCAGTGCCCTCTCTGGACTCACTGCAGTGCATCCGCAGTGGTGCCAGTGCACTCTCTGGACTCACTGCAGTGCATCCCCAGTGGTGCCAGTGCACTCTCTGGACTCACTGCACTGCATCCCCAAGGTGCCAGTGCACTCTCTGGACTCACTGCAGTGCATCCCCAGTGGTGCCAGTGCACTCTCTGGACTCACTGCACTGCATTACCAGTGGTGCCAGTGCACTCTCTGGACTCAATGAACTGCATCCCCAGTGGTGCCAGTGCAATCTCTGGACTCACTGCAGTGCATCTCCATTGGTGCCAGTGCACTCTCTGGACTCACTGCACTGCATCCCCAGTGGTGCCAGTGCACTCTCTGGACTCACTGCAGTGCATTCCCAGTGGTGCCAGTGCAGTCTCTGGACTCACTGCACTGCATAGCCAGTGGTGCCAGTGCACTCACTGGACTCACTGCACTGCATCCCAAGTGGTGCCAGTGCACTCTGTGGACTCACTGCAGTGCATCTCCAGTGGTACCAGCGCACTCTCTGGACTCACTGCAGTGCATCCCCAGTGGTGCCAGTGCACTCTCTGGACTCACTGCAGTGCATCCCCTGTGGTGCCAGTGCACTCTCTGGAATCACTGCAGTGCATCCCAGTGGTGCCAGTGCACTCTCTGGACTCACTGCACTGCATCCCCAGTGGTGCCAGTGCACTCTCTGGAGTCACTGCACTGCATCCCCAGTGGTGCCAGTGCACTCTCTGGACTCACTGCAGTGCATCCCCACTGGTGCCAGTGCACTCTCTGGAATCACTGCAGTGCATCCCCAGTGGTGCCAGTGCACTCTCTGGACTCACTGCAGTGCATTACCAGTGGTGCCAGTGCACTCTCTGGACTCACTGCAGTGTATCCCCTGTGGTGCCAGTGCACTCTCTGGACTCACTGCACTGCATCCCCAGTGGTGCCAGTGCACTCTCTGCACTCACTGCACTGCATCACCATTGGTGCCAGGGCACTCTCCGGACTCACTGCAGTGCATCACCAGTGGTGCCAGTGCAATCTTTGGACTCACTGCAGTGCATCCCCAGTGGTGCCAGTGCACTCTCTGCACTCACTGCAGTGCATCCCCAGTGGTGCCAGTGCACTCTCTGGACTCACTGCAGAGCATCCCTAGTGGTGCCAGTACACTCTATGGAGTCACTGAACTGCATCCCCAGTGGTGCCAGTGCACTCTCTTGACTCACTGCACTGCATCTCCAAGGTGGCAGTGCAGTCTCAGGACTCACTGCACTGCATCCCCAGTGGTGCCAGTGCACTCTCTGGAATCACTGCACTGCATCCCCAGTGGTGCCAGTGCACTCTCTGGACTCACTGCACTGCATCCGCAGTGGTGCCAGTGCACTCTCTGGACTCACTGCAGTGCATCCCCAGTGGTGCCAGTGCACTCTCTGGACTCACTGCAGTGCATCCCCTGTGGTGACAGTGCACTCTCTGTAGTCACTGCGCTGCATCCCCAGTGGTGCCAGTGCACTCTCTGGACTCACCTCAGTGCACCCCAGTGGTGCCAGTGCCCTCTCTGGACTCACTGCAGTGCATCCGCAGTGGTGCCAGTGCACTCTCTGGACTCACTGCAGTGCATCCCCAGTGGTGCCAGTGCACTCTCTGGACTCACTGCACTGCATCCCCAAGGTGCCAGTGCACTCTCTGGACTCACTGCAGTGCATCCCCAGTGGTGCCAGTGCACTCTCTGGACTCACTGCACTGCATTACCAGTGGTGCCAGTGCACTCTCTGGACTCAATGAACTGCATCCCCAGTGGTGCCAGTGCAATCTCTGGACTCACTGCAGTGCATCTCCATTGGTGCCAGTGCACTCTCTGGACTCACTGCACTGCATCCCCAGTGGTGCCAGTGCACTCTCTGGACTCACTGCAGTGCATTCCCAGTGGTGCCAGTGCAGTCTCTGGACTCACTGCACTGCATAGCCAGTGGTGCCAGTGCACTCACTGGACTCACTGCACTGCATCCCAAGTGGTGCCAGTGCACTCTGTGGACTCACTGCAGTGCATCTCCAGTGGTACCAGCGCACTCTCTGGACTCACTGCAGTGCAGCCCCAGTGGTGCCACTGCACTCTCTGGACTCACTGCAGTGCATCCCCAGTGGTGCCAGTGCACTCTCTGGACTCACTGCACTGCATCCCCAGTGGTGCCAGTGCACTCTCTGGAGTCACTGCACTGCATCCCCAGTGGTGCCAGTGCACTCTCTGGACTCACTGCAGTGCATCCCCAGTGGTGCCAGTGCACTCTCTGGACTCACTGCAGTTCATCCCCAGTGGTGCCAGTGCACTCTCTGGACTCACTGCAGTGCATCCCCAGTGGTGCCAGTGCACTCTCTGGAGTCACTGCACTGCATCCCCAGTGGTGCCAGTGCACTCTCTGGACTCACTGCAGTGCATCCCCAGTGGTGCCAGTGCACTCTATGGACTCACTGCAGTGCATCCCCAGTGGTGCCAGTTGACTCTCTGGACTCACTGCAGTGCATCCCCAACGTGCCAGTGCAGTTTCAGGACTCACTGCACTGCATCCCCAGTGGTGCCAGTGCACTCTCTGGAATCACTGCACTGCATCCCCAGTGGTGCCAGTGCACTCTCTGGAATCACTGCACTGCATCCCCAGTGGTGCCAGTGCACTCTCTGG
The DNA here is from genome assembly GCF_040182565.1 of Anser cygnoides. NCBI lineage: Eukaryota > Metazoa > Chordata > Aves > Anseriformes > Anatidae > Anser > Anser cygnoides. The sequence goes on from NC_089907.1 coordinate 174,221, forward strand.
ACTCACTGCAGTGCATCGCCAGTGGAGCCAGTGCACTCTCTAGAGTCACTGCACTGCATCCCCAATGGTGCCAGTGCACTCTCTGGACTCACTGCAGTGCATCCCCAAGGTGCCAGTGCACTCTCTGGAGGCAATGCACTGCATCCCCAGTGTTGCCAGTGCACTCTATGGACTCACTGCAGTGCATCCCCAGTGTTGCAAGTGCACTCTCTGGACTCACTTCACTGCATCCCCAGTGGTGCCAGTGCACTCTCTGGACTCACTGCACTGCATCCCCAGTGGTGCCAGTGCACTCGCTGGACTCACTGCACTGCATCCGCAGTGGTGCCAGTGCACTCTCTGGACTCACTGCAGTGCATCCCCTGTGGTGACAGTGCACTCTCTGTAGTCACTGCGCTGCATCCCCAGTGGTGCCAGTGCACTCTCTGGACTCACCGCAGTGCACCCCAGTGGTGCCAGTGCCCTCTCTGGACTCACTGCAGTGCATCCCCAGTGGTGCCAGTGCACTCTCTGGTCTCATTGCAGTGCATCCCCAGTGGTGCCAGTGCACTCACTGGACTCACTGCACTGCATCCCCAAGGTGCCAGTGCACTCTCTGGACTCACTGCAGTGCATCCCCAGTGGTGCCAGTGCACTCTTTGCCTCACTGCACTGCATTACCAGTGGTGCCAGTGCACTTTCTGGACTCACTGCACTGCATTACCAGTGGTGCCAGTGCACTCTCTGGACTCAATGAACTGCATCCCCAGTGGTGCCAGTGCAATCTCTGGACTCACTGCAGTGCATCCCCAGTGGTGCCAGTGCACTCTCTGGACTCACTGCACTGCATCCCCAGTGGTGCCAGTGCACTCTGTGGACTCACTGCAGTGCATCTCCAGTGGTACCAGCGCACTCTCTGGACTCACTGCAGTGCATCCCCAGTGGTGCCAGTGCACTCTCTGGACTCACTGCAGTGCATCCCCAGTGGAGCCAGTGCACTCTCTGGACTCACTGCAGTGCATCCCCTGTGGTGCCAGTGCACTCTCTGGAGTCACTGCAGTGCATCCCCAGTGGTGCCAGTGCACTCTCTGGACTCACTGCAGTGCATCCCCAGTGGTGCCAGTGCACTCTCTGGACTCACTGCAGTGCATCCCCAGTGGTGCCAGTGCACTCTCTGGACTCACTGCAGTGCATCCCCAGTGGTGCCAGTGCACTCTCTCGACTCACTGTACTGCATCCCCAGTGGTGCCAGTGTACTCTCTGGACTCACTGCAGTGCATCCCCAGTGGTGCCAGTGCACTCTCTGGACTCACTGCAGTGCATTCCCAGTGGTGCCAGTGCACTCTCTGGACTCACTGCAGTGCATCCTCACTGGTGCCAGTGCACTCTCTGGAATCACTGCAGTGCATCCCCAGTGGTGCCAGTGCACTCTCTGGACTCACTGCAGTGCATTCCCAGTGGTGCCAGTGCACTCTCTGGACTCACTGCAGTGCATCACCAGTGGTGCCAGTGCACTCTCTGGACTCACTGCACTGCATCCCCAGTGGTGCCAGTGCACTCTCTGGACTCACTGCACTGCTTCACCATTGGTGCCAGGGCACTCTCCGGACTCACTGCAGTGCATCCGCAGTGGTGCCAGAGCACTTTTTCGAGTCACTGCACTGCATCCCCAGTGGTGCCAGTGCACTCTCTGGACTCACTGCAGTGCATCACCAATGGTGCCAGTGCACTCTCTGCACTCACTGCACTGCATCCCCAGTGGTGCCAGTGCACTCCCTGGACTCACTGCACTGCATGCCCAGTGGTGCCAGTGCACTCTATGGACTCACTGCACTGCATCCCCTGTGGTGCCAGTGCACTCTCTGGACTCACTGCACTGCATCCCCAGTGGTGCCAGTGCACTCTCTGGACTCACTGCAGTGCATCGCCAGTGGAGCCAGTGCACTCTCTAGAGAAAATGCACTGCATCCCCAATGGTGCCAGTGCACTCTCTGGACTCACTGCACTGCATCCCCAGTGGTGCCAGTGCACTCTCTGGACTCACTGCACTGCATCCCCAAGGTGCCAGTGCACTCTCTGGACTCACTGCAGTGCATCCCCAGTGGTGCCAGTGCACTCTCTGGACTCACTGCACTGCATCCCCAAGGTGCCAGTGCACTCTCTGGACTCACTGCAGTGCATCCCCAGTGTTGCTAGTGCACTCTCTGGACTCACTGCAGTGCATCCCCAGTGTTGCAAGTGCACTCTCTGGACTCACTGCACTGCATCCCCAGTGGTGCCAGTGCACTCTCTTTACGCACTGCACTGCATCCCCAGTGGTGCCAGTGCACTCTCTGGACTCACTGTACTGCACACCCAAGGTGCCAGTGCACTCTCTGGACTCACTGCACTGCATCCGCAGTGGTGCCAGTGCACTCTCTGGACTCACTGCAGTGCATCACCACTGGTGCCAGTGCACTCTCTGGACTCACTGCAGTGCATCCCCTGTGGTGACAGTGCACTCTCTGTAGTCACTGCGCGGCATCCCCAGTGGTGCCAGTGCACTCTCTGCACTCACTGCAGTGCACCCCAGTGGTGCCAGTGCCCTCTCTGGACTCACTGCAGTGCATCCCCAGTGGTGCCAGTGCACTCTCTGGACTCACTGCAGTGCATCCCCAGTGGTGCCAGTGCACTCTCTGGACTCACTGCACTGCATCCCCAAGGTGCCAGTGCACTCTCTGGACTCACTGCACTGCATCCCCAGTGGTGCCAGTGCACTCTCTGGACTCACTGCAGTGCATTCCCAGTGGTGCCAGTGCAGTCTCTGGACTCGCTGCACTGCATAGCCAGTGGTGCCAGTGCACTCTCTGGACTCAATGAACTGCATCCCCAGTAGTGCCAGTGCAATCTCTGGACTCACTGCAGTGCATCTCCATTGGTGCCAGTGCACTCTCTGGACTCACTGCACTGCATCCCCAGTGGTGCCAGTGCACTCTCTGGACTCACTGCAGTGCATTCCCAGTGGTGCCAGTGCAGTCTCTGGACTCGCTGCTCTGCATCCCCAGTAGTGCCAGTGCACTCTCTGGAATCACTACACTGCATCCCCAGTGGTACCAGTGCACTCTCTGGACTCACTGCACTGCATCCCCAGTTGTGCCAGTGCACTCTCTGGACTCACTGCAGTGCATCTCCAGTGGTGCCAGTGCACTCTCTGGACTCACTGCAGTTCATCCCCAGTGGTGCCAGTGCACTCTCTGGACTCACGGCACTGCATCCCCAGTGGTGCCAGGGCAGTCTCTGGACTATCTGCACTCCATCCCCACTGGTGCCTTTGCACTCTCTGGACTCACTGCACTGCTCCAGCCTCTGCAGCCGCTCCAGCCGCTCCAGCCGCGGCAGCCGCTCCAGCCGCTCCAGCCGCGGCAGCCGCTCCAGCCGCTCCAGCTTCGGCTGCCGCTCCATCCGCGGCATAAGCGGCAGACGGTCCAACCGCGGCAGCCGCTCCAGCCGCGGCAGCCGCTCCAGCCGCTCCAGCCGCGGTTGGAGCGGCTGCCGCGGCTGGAGCGGCTGGAGCGGCTGCCGCGGCTGGAGCGGCTGCCGCGCCTGGAGCGTCTGCCGCGGCTGGAGTGTCTAGAGCGTGTGCCGCGGCTGGAGGGGCTACCGCGGCTGGAGCGTCTGACGCGGCTGGAGCGGATGCCGAGGCGGGAGCGGATGCCGCGGCTGGTGCGGCTGGAGCGGCAGCCGCGGCTGGAGCACTGCAGTGAGTCCAGAGAGTGCACTGGCACCACTGGGGATGCAGTGCCGTGAGTCCAGAGAGTGCACTGGCACCACTGGGGATGCACTGCAGTGACTCTAGAGAGTGCACTGGCACCACTGGGGATGCACTACAGTGGGTCCAGAGAGTGCACTTGCACCACTGGAGATGCACTGCAGTGAGTGCAGAGACTGCACTGGCACCACTGGGGATGCAGTGCAGTGAGTCCAGAGAGTGCACTGGCACCTTGGGGATGCAGTGCAGTGAGTCCAGAGAGTGCACTGACACCACTGGGGATGTAGTGCAGTGAGTCCAGAGAGTGCACTGGCACCACTGGGGATGCACTGCAGTGAGTCCAGAGAGTGCACTGGCACCACTGGGGATGCAGTGCAGTGAGTCCAGAGAGTGCACTGGCATCACTGGGGATGCAGTGCAGTGAGTCCAGAGAGTGCACTGGCACCACTGGGGATGCAGTGCAGTGAGTCCAGAGAGTGCACTGGCACCACTGGGGATGCACTGCAGTGAGTCCAGAGAGTGCACTGGCACCAATGGAGATGCACTACAGTGGGTCCAGAGAGTGCACTTGCACCACTGGAGATGCACTGCAGTGAGTCCAGAGAGTGCACTGGCACCTCAGGGGACGCACTGCAGTGAGTGCAGAGAGTGCAATGCCACCAATGGGGATGCAGTGCAGTGACTCTAGAGAGTGCACTGGCACCACTGGGGATGCACTGCAGTGAGTCCAGAGAGTGCACTGGCACCATTGGGGATGCACTGCAGTGAGTCCAGAGAGTGCACTGGCACCACTGGGGATGCACTGCAGTGACTCCAGAGAGTTCTCTGGCACCACTGGGGATGCACTGCAGTGAGTCCAGAGAGTGAACTGGCAGCACTGGGGATGCAGTGCAGTTAGTCCAGAGAGTGCAGTGGCACCACTGTGGATGCGGTGCAGTGAGTCCAGAGAGTGCACTGGCACCACTGGGGATGCAGTGCCGTGAGTCCAGAGAGTGCACTGGCACCACTGGGGATGCACTGCAGTGAGTCCAGAGAGTGTACTGGCACCACTGGGGATGCAGTGTAGTGAGTCCAGAGAGTGCACTGGCACCACTGGGGATGCACTGCAGTGAGTCTAGAGAGTGCACTGGCACCCCTGGAATGCAGTACAGTGAGTCCAGTGAGTGCACTGGCACCACTGGGGATGCAGTGCAGTGAGTCCAGAGAGTGCAGTGGCACCACTGGGGATGCAGTGCAGTGAGTCCAGAGAGTGCACTGGCACCACTGGGGATGCACTGCAGTGAGTGCAGAGAGTGCACTGGCACCACTGGGGATGCACTGCAGTGAGTGCATAGAGTGCACTGGAACCACTGGGAATGCACTGCAGTGAGTCCAGAGAGTGCACTGGCACCATTGGGGGATGCAGTGCAGTGAGTCCAGAGAGTGCACTGGCAGCACTGGTTATGCACTGCAGTGAGTCCAGAGAGTGCACTGGCACCACTGGGGTGCACTGCAGTGAGTCCAGAGAGTGCACTGGCACCACTGGGGATGCAGTGCAGTGAGTCCAGAGACTGCACTGTCACCACTGGGGATGCAGTGCAGTGAGTCCAGAGAGTGCAGTGGCACGTTAGGGATGCAGTGCAGTGAGTCCAGAGAGTGCATTGGCACCACTGGGGATGCACTGCAGTGAGTCCAGAGAGTGCACTGGCACCACTGGGGATGCACCCCGGTGAGTCCAGAGAGTGCACTGGCACCACTGGGGATGCAGTGCAGTGAGTCCAGAGAGTGCACTGGCACCACTGGGGATGCAGTGCAGTGAGTCCAGAGAGTGCACTGGCACCTTGGGGATGCAGTGCCGTGAGTCCAGAGAGTGCACTGGCACCACTGGGGATGCACTTCAGTGACTATAGAGAGTGCACTGGCACCACTGGTGGTGCAGTGCAGTGAGTTAGGAGAGTGCACTGGCACCACTGGGGATGCACTGCAGTGAGTCCAGAGAGTGTACTGGCACCACTGGGGATGCAGTGTAGTGAGTCCAGAGAGTGCACTGGCACCACTGGGGATGCACTGCAGTGAGTCTAGAGAGTGCACTGGCACCCCTGGAATGCAGTACAGTGAGTCCAGTGAGTGCACTGGCACCACTGGGGATGCAGTGCAGTGAGTCCAGAGAGTGCAGTGGCACCACTGGGGATGCAGTGCAGTGAGTCCAGAGAGTGCACTGGCACCACTGGGGATGCACTGCAGTGAGTGCATAGAGTGCACTGGAACCACTGGGAATGCACTGCAGTGAGTCCAGAGAGTGCACTGGCACCATTGGGGGATGCAGTGCAGTGAGTCCAGAGAGTGCACTGGCAGCACTGGTGATGCACTGCAGTGAGTCCAGAGAGTGCACTGGCACCACTGGGGTGCACTGCAGTGAGTCCAGAGAGTGCACTGGCACCACTGGGGATGCAGTGCAGTGAGTCCAGAGACTGCACTGGCACTACTGGGGATGCAGTGCAGTGAGTCCAGAGAGTGCAGTGGCACGTTAGGGATGCAGTGCAGTGAGTCCAGAGAGTGCATTGGCACCACTGGGGATGCACTGCAGTGAGTCCAGAGAGTGCACTGGCACCACTGGGGATGCACCCCGGTGAGTCCAGAGAGTGCACTGGCACCACTGGGGATGCAGTGCAGTGAGTCCAGAGAGTCCACTGGCACCACTGGGGATGCAGTGCAGTGAGTCCAGAGAGTGCACTGGCACCTTGGGGATGCAGTGCAGTGAGTCCAGAGAGTGCACTGGCACCACTGGCGATGCAGGGCAGTGAGTCCAGAGAGTGCACTGGCACCACCTGGGATGCACTGCAGTGAGTCCAGAGAATGCACTGGCACCACTGGGGATGCACTGCAGTGAGTCCACAGAGTGCACTGGCACCACTGGGGATGCACTGCAGTGATTCCAGAGAGTCCACTGGCACCTTGGAGATGCAGTGCAGTGAGTCCAGAGAGTGCATTGGCACCACTGGGGATGCAGTGCAGTGAGCCCAGAGAGTGCACTGGCACCACTGGTGATGCAGTGCAATGAGTCCAGAGAGTGCACTGGCACCACTGGGGATGCACTGCAGTGAGTCCAGAGAGTGCGCTGGCACCACTGGGGATGCAGTGCAGTGAGTCCAGAGAGTGCACTGGCACCACTGGGGATGCAGCGCAATGACTACAGAGAGTGCAGTGGCACCACTGGGGATGCAGTGCAGTGAATCCAGAGAGTGCACTGGCACCACTGGGGATGCAGTTCAGTGAGTCCAGAGACTGCACTGGCACCACTGGGGATGCAGTGCAGTGATTCCAGAGAGTGCACTGGCACGTTAGGGATGCAGTGCCGTGAGTCCAGAGAGTGCACTGGCACCACTGGGGATTCACTGCAGTGAGTCCAGAGAGTGCACTGGCACCACTGGAGATGCAGGGCAGTGAGTCCAGAGAGTGCACTGTCACCACTGGGGATGCAGTGCAGTGAGTCCAGAGAGTGCACTGGCACCACTGGGGATGCAGCGCAATGACTACAGAGAGTGCACTGGCACCACCTGGGATGCACTGCAGTGAGTCCAGAGACTGCACTGGCACCACTGGGGATGCACTGCAGTGAGTCCAGAGAGTACACTGGCACCTTGGAGATGCAGTGCAGTGAGTCCAGAGAGTGCATTGGCACCACTGGGGGTGCAGTGCAGTGAGTCCAGAGAGTGCACTGGCACCACTGGTGATGCACTGCAGTGAGTCCAGTGACTGCACTGGCACCACTGGGGATGCACTGCAGTGAGTCCAGAGAGTGCACTGGCACCACTGGGGATGCAGCGCAATGACTACAGAGAGTGCAGTGGCACCACTGGTTATGCAGAGCAGTGAGTCCAGAGAGTGCACTGGCACCACTGGGGGTGCAGTTCAGTGAGTCCTGAGAGTGCACTGGCACCACTGGGGATGCAGCGCAATGACTACAGAGAGTGCATTGGCACCACTGGGGATGCAGTGCAGTGAGGCCAGAGAGTGCACTGGCACCACTGGGGATGCAGTGCAGTGAGTCCAGAGAGTGCACTGGCACCAATGGGAATGCACTGCATTACATCCAGAGAGTGCACTGGCACCACTGGGGATGCACTGCAGTGAGTCCAGAGAGTGCACTGGCACCACTGGGGATGCACTTCAGTGAGTCCAGAGACTGCACGGGCACCACTGGGGTTGCAGTGCAGTGAGTCCAGAGAGTGCACTTGCACCTTGGGGATGCAGTGCAGTGAGTCCAGAGAGTGCACTGGCACCACTGGGGATGCAGTGCAGTGAGTGCAGAGAGTGCACTGGCACCACTGGGGATGCACTGCAGTGAGTCCAGAGAGTGCACTGGCACCACTGGGGATGCACTGCAGTGAGTCCAGAGAGTGCACTGGCACCATGGGGATGCAGTGCAGTGAGTCCAGAGAGTGCATTGGCACCACTGGTGATGCACTGCAGTGAGTCCAGAGAATGCACTGGCACCACTGGTGATGCAGTGCAGTGAGTCCAGAGAGTGCACTGGCACCACTGGGGATGCAGTGCAGTGAGTCCAGAGAGTGCACTGGCACCTTGGGGATGCAGTGCAGTGAGTCCAGAGAGTGCACTGGCACCTTGGGGATGCAGTGCAGAGAGTCCAGAGAGAACACTGGCGCCACTGGGGATGCAGTGCAGTGAGTCCAGAGAGTGCACTGTCAGCACTGGGGATGCAGTGCAGTAAGTCCAGAGAGTGCACTGGCACCACTGGCACCACTGCATCCCCCGTGGTGCCGGTGCACTCTCTGCTCTCACTGCAGTGCATCCCCAGTGTTGCCAGTGCACTCCCTGGACTCACTGCACTGCATCCCCAGTGGTGCCAGTACACTCTCTGAACTCACTGCACTGCATCCCCAGTGGTGCCAGTGCAGTCTCTGGACTCACTGCAGTGCATCCCCAGTGGTGCCAGTGCAGTCTCTGGACTCACTGCAGTGCAGCTCCAGTGGTGCCAGTGCAGTCTCTGGACTCATTGAAGTGCATTCCCAGTGGTGCCAGTGCACTATCTGGACTCACTGCAGTGCATCCCCAGTGGTGCCAGTGCAGTCTCTGGACTCATTGCACTGCATCCTCAGTGGTGCCAGTGCACTCTCTGGACTCTCTGCACTGCATTCCCAGTGGTGCCAGTGCACTCTCTGGACTCACTGCACTGCATTACCACTAGTGCCAGTGCACTCTGTGGACTCACTGCACTGCATCCCCTGTTGTGCCTGTGCAGTCTCTGGACTCACTGGAATGCATCCCCAGTGGTGCCAGTGCAGTCTCTGGACTCACTGCAGTGCATCCCCAGTGGTGCCAGTCCAGTCTCTGCACTCACTGCACTGCATCCCCAGTGGTGACAGTGCACTCTCTGCACTCACTGCACTGCATCCCCATTGTTGCCAGTGCACTCTCTGGACTCACTGCAGTGCAGCCCCTGAGGTGCCAGTGCACTCTCTGGACTCACTGCAGTGCATCCCCAGTGGTGCCAGGGCACTCTCTGGACTCACTGCACTGCATGCCCAGTGGTGCCAGTGCACTCCCTGGAGTCACTGCAGTGCATCCCCAGTGGTGCCAGTGCACTCTCTGAACTCACTGCACTGCATCCCCAGTGGTGCCAGTGCAATCTCTGGACTCACTGCAGTGCAGCTCCAGTGGTGCCAGTGCAGTCTCTGGACTCATTGCACTGCATCCCCAGTGGAGCCAGTGCACTATCTGGACTCACTGCAGTGCATCCCCAGTGGTGCCAGTGCACTATCTGGACTCACTGCAGTGCATCCCCAGTGGTGCCAGTGCACTCTCTGGTCTCACTGCAGTGCATCCCCAGTGGTGCCAGTGCACTCTCTGGACTCACTGCAGTGCATCCCCAGTGGTGCCAGTGCACTCTCTGGACTCACTGCACTGCATCCCCAGTGGTGCCAGTGCACTCTCTGGGCTCACTGCAGTGCATCGCCACTGGAGCCAGTGCACTCTCTGGAGTCACTGCACTGCATCCCCAATGGTGCCAGTGCACTCTCTGGACTCACTGCAGTGCATCCCCAAGGTGCCAGTGCACTCTCTGTAGGCAATGCACTGCATCCCCAGTGTTGCCAGTGCACTCTCTGGACTCACTGCACTGCATCCCCAGTGGTGCCAGTGCACTCTCTGGACTCACTGCGGTGCATCCCCAGTGGTGCCAGTGCACTCTCTGGACTCACTGCAGTGCATCACCAGTGGTGCCAGCGCACTCTCTGGACTCAATGAACTGCATCCTCTGTGGTGCCAGTGCACTCTCCGGACTCACTGCACTGCATCCCAAGTGGTGCCAGTGCAATCTCTGGAATCACTGCAGTGCATCTCCATTGGTGCCAGTGCACTCTCTGGACTCACTGCAGTGCATCCCCAGTGGTGCCAGTGCACTCTCTGCACTCACTGCACTGCATTCCCAGTGGTGCCAGTGCACTCTCTGGACTCACTGCAGTGCATCCCCAGTGGTGCCAGTGCACTCTCGGGACTCACTGCACTGCATCCCCAGTGGTGCCAGTGCACTCTCTGGACTCACTGCAGTGCATCCCCAGTGGTGCCAGTGCACTCTCTGCACTCACTGCAGTGCATCCCCAGTGGTGCCAGTGCACTCTCTGGACTCACTGCACTGCATCCCCAGTGGTGCCAGTGCACTCTCTGGACTCACTGAACTGCATCCCCAGTGGTGCCAGTTGACTCTCTGGACTCACTGCAGTGCATCCCCAGTCGTGCCAGTGCACTCTCTGGACTCAATGAACAGCATCCCCAGTGGTGCCAGTGCAATCTCTGGACTCACTGCAGTGCATCTCCATTGGTGCCAGTGCACTCTCTGGACTCACTGCAGTGCATTCCCAGTGGTGCCAGTGCACTCTCTGGACTCCCTGCACTGCATCCCCAGTGGTGCCAGTGCACTCTCTGGACTCACTGCACTGCATCCCCAGTGGTGCCAGTGCACTCTCTGGACTCACTGCAGTGCATCCGCAGTGGTGCCAGTGCACTCTCTGGACTCACTGCACTGCATCCGCAGTGGTGCCAGTGCACTCTCTGGACTCACTGCAGTGCATCACCAGTGGTGCCAGTTCACTCTCTGGACTCACTGCAGTGCATCCCCAGTGGTGCCAGTGCACTCTCTGGACTCACCGGGGTGCATCCCCTGAGGTGCCAGTGCACTCTCTGGACTCACCGCAGTGCACCCCAGTGGTGCCAGTGCCCTCTCTGGACTCACTGCAGTGCATCCCCAGTGGTACCAGTGCACTCTCTGGACTCACTGCACTGCATCCCCAGTGGTGCCAGTGCACTCTCTGGACTCACTGCGGTGCATCCCCAGTGGTGCCAGTGCACTCTCTGGACTCACTGCAGTGCATCACCAGTGGTGCCAGCGCACTCTCTGGACTCAATGAACTGCATCCTCTGTGGTGCCAGTGCACTCTCCGGACTCACTGCACTGCATCCCAAGTGGTGCCAGTGCAATCTCTGGAATCACTGCAGTGCATCTCCATTGGTGCCAGTGCACTCTCTGGACTCACTGCAGTGCATCCCCAGTGGTGCCAGTGCACTCTCTGCACTCACTGCACTGCATTCCCAGTGGTGCCAGTGCACTCTCTGGACTCACTGCAGTGCATCCCCAGTGGTGCCAGTGCACTCTCGGGACTCACTGCACTGCATCCCCAGTGGTGCCAGTGCACTCGCTGGACTCACTGCACTGCATCCCCAGTGGTGCCAGTGCACTCTCTGCACTCACTGCAGTGCATCCCCAGTGGTGCCAGTGCACTCTCTGGACTCACTGCACTGCATCCCCAGTGGTGCCAGTGCACTCTCTGGACTCACTGAACTGCATCCCCAGTGGTGCCAGTTGACTCTCTGGACTCACTGCAGTGCATCCCCAGTCGTGCCAGTGCACTCTCTGGACTCAATGAACAGCATCCCCAGTGGTGCCAGTGCAATCTCTGGACTCACTGCAGTGCATCTCCATTGGTGCCAGTGCACTCTCTGGACTCACTGCAGTGCATTCCCAGTGGTGCCAGTGCACTCTCTGGACTCCCTGCACTGCATCCCCAGTGGTGCCAGTGCACTCTCTGGACTCACTGCACTGCATCCCCAGTGGTGCCAGTGCACTCTCTGGACTCACTGCACTGCATCCCCAGTGGTGCCAGTGCACTCTCTGGACTCACTGCACTGCATCCGCAGTGGTGCCAGTGCACTCTCTGGACTCACTGCACTGCATCACCAGTGGTGCCAGTGCACTCTCTGGACTCACTGCAGTGCATCCCCAGTGGTGCCAGTGCACTCTCTGGACTCACCGGGGTGCATCCCCTGAGGTGCCAGTTGACTCTCTGGACTCACTGCAGTGCATCCCCAGTGGTGCCAGTGCACTCTCTGGACTCACTGCACTGCATCCCCTGTGGTGCCAGTGCACTCTCTGGACTCACTGCACTGCATCCCCAGTGGTGCCAGTGCACTCTCTGGACTCACTGCAGTGCATCCCCAGTGGTGCCAGTGCACTCTCTGGACTCACTGCACTGCATTACCAGTGGTGCCAGTGCACTCTCTGGACTCACTGCACTGCATTACCAGTGGTGCCAGTGCACTCTCTGGACTCAATGAACTGCATCCCCAGTGGTGCCAGTGCAATCTCTGGACTCACTGCACTGCATCTCCATTGGTGCCACTGCACTCTCTGGACTCACTGCACTGCATCCCCAGTGGTGCCAGTGCACTCTCTGGACTCACTGCAGTGCATTCCCAGTGGTGCCAGTGTAGTCTCTGGACTCACTGCACTGCATTGCCACTGGTGCCAGTGCACTCTCTGGACTCACTGCACTGCATCCCAAGTGGTGCCAGTGCACTCTGTGGACTCACTGCAGTGCATCTCCAGTGGAACCAGCGCACTCTCTGGACTCACTGCAGTGCAGCCCCAGTGGTGCCACTGCACTCTCTGGACTCACTGCAGTGCATCCCCAGTGGTGCCAGTGCACTCTCTGGACTCACTGCACTGCATCCCCAGTGGTGCCAGTGCACTCTCTGGGCTCACTGCAGTGCATCGCCACTGGAGCCAGTGCACTCTCTGGAGTCACTGCACTGCATACCCAATGGTGCCAGTGCACTCTCTGGACTCACTGCAGTGCATCCCCAAGGTGCCAGTGCACTCTCTGTAGGCAATGCACTGCATCCCCAGTGTTGCCAGTGCACTCTCTGGACTCACTGCACTGCATCCCCAGTGGTGCCAGTGCACTCTCTGGACTCACTGCGGTGCATCCCCAGCGGTGCCAGTGCACTCTCTGGACTCACTGCAGTGCATCACCAGTGGTGCCAGCGCACTCTCTGGACTCAATGAACTGCATCCTCTGTGGTGCCAGTGCACTCTCCGGACTCACTGCACTGCATCCCAAGTGGTGCCAGTGCAATCTCTGGAATCACTGCAGTGCATCTCCATTGGTGCCAGTGCACTCTCTGGACTCACTGCAGTGCATCCCCAGTGGTGCCAGTGCACTCTCTGCACTCACTGCACTGCATTCCCAGTGGTGCCAGTGCACTCTCTGGACTCACTGCAGTGCATCCCCAGTGGTGCCAGTGCACTCTCGGGACTCACTGCACTGCATCCCCAGTGGTGCCAGTGCACTCGCTGGACTCACTGCACTGCATCCCCAGTGGTGCCAGTGCACTCTCTGCACTCACTGCAGTGCATCCCCAGTGGTGCCAGTGCACTCTCTGGACTCACTGCACTGCATCCCCAGTGGTGCCAGTGCACTCTCTGGACTCACTGAACTGCATCCCCAGTGGTGCCAGTTGACTCTCTGGACTCACTGCAGTGCATCCCCAGTCGTGCCAGTGCAGTCTCTGGACTCAATGAACAGCATCCCCAGTGGTGCCAGTGCAATCTCTGGACTCACTGCAGTGCATCTCCATTGGTGCCAGTGCACTCTCTGGACTCACTGCAGTGCATTCCCAGTGGTGCCAGTGCACTCTCTGGACTCCCTGCACTGCATCCCCAGTGGTGCCAGTGCACTCTCTGGACTCACTGCACTGCATCCCCAGTGGTGCCAGTGCACTCTCTGGACTCACTGCAGTGCATCCGCAGTGGTGCCAGTGCACTCTCTGGACTCACTGCACTGCATCCGCAGTGGTGCCAGTTGACTCTCTGGACTCACTGCAGTGCATCACCAGTGGTGCCAGTGCACTCTCTGGACTCACTGCAGTGCATCCCCAGTGGTGCCAGTGCACTCTCTGGACTCACCGGGGTGCATCCCCTGAGGTGCCAGTGCACTCTCTGGACTCACCGCAGTGCACCCCAGTGGTGCCAGTGCCCTCTCTGGACTCACTGCAGTGCATCCCCAGTGGTGCCAGTGCACTCTCTGGACTCACTGCACTGCATCCCCAGTGGTGCCAGTGCACTCTCTGGAATCACTGCAGTGCATCCCCAGTGGTGCCAGTGCACTCTCTGGACTCACTGCACTGCATTACCAGTGGTGCCAGTGCACTCTCTGGACTCACTGCACTGCATTACCAGTGGTGCCAGTGCACTCTCTGGACTCAATGAACTGCATCCCCAGTGGTGCCAGTGCAATCTCTGGACTCACTGCACTGCATCTCCATTGGTGCCACTGCACTCTCTGGACTCACTGCACTGCATCCCCAGTGGTGCCAGTGCACTCTCTGGACTCACTGCAGTGCATTCCCAGTGGTGCCAGTGCAGTCTCTGGACTCACTGCACTGCATTGCCAGTGGTGCCAGTGCACTCTCTGGACTCACTGCACTGCATCCCAAGTGGTGCCAGTGCACTCTGTGGACTCACTGCAGTGCATCTCCAGTGGAACCAGCGCACTCTCTGGACTCACTGCAGTGCAGCCCCAGTGGTGCCACTGCACTCTCTGGACTCACTGCAGTGCATCCCCAGTGGTGCCAGTGCACTCTCTGGACTCACTGCAGTGCATCCCCAGTGGTGCCAGTGCACTCTCTGGACTCACTGCAGTGCATCCCCAGTGGTGCCAGTGCACTCTCTGGACTCACTGCAGTGCATCCCCAGTGGTGCCAGTGCACTCTCTGGACTCACTGTACTGCACACCCAAGGTGCCAGTGCACTCTCTGGACTCACTGCAGTGCATTCCCAGTGGTGCCAGTGCACTCTCTGGACTCACTGCAGTGCATCACCAGTGGTGCCAGTGCACTCTCTGGACTCACTGCAGTGCATCCCCTGTGGTGACAGTGCACTCTCTGTAGTCACTGCGCTGCATCCCCAGTGGTGCCAGTGCACTCTCTGGACTCACCGCAGTGCACCCCATTGGTGCCAGTGCCCTCTCTGGACTCACTGCAGTGCATCCCCAGTGGTGCCAGTGCACTCTCTGGACTCACTGTACTGCATCCCCAGTGGTGCCAGTGCACTCTCTGGACTCACTGCACTGCATCCCCAAGGTGCCAGTGCACTCTCTGGACTCACTGCAGTGCATCCCCAGTGGTGCCAGTGCACTCTCTGGACTCACTGCACTGCATTACCAGTGGTGCCAGTGCACTCTCTGGACTCAATGAACTGCATCCCCAGTGGTGCCAGTGCAATCTCTGGACTCACTGCAGTGCATCTCCATTGGTGCCAGTGCACTCTCTGGACTCACTGCACTGCATCCCCAGTGGTGCCAGTGCACTCTCTGGACTCACTGCACTGCATCCCCAGTGGTGCCAGTGCACTCTCTGGACTCACTGCAGTGCATCCGCAGTGGTGCCAGTGCACTCTCTGGACTCACTGCACTGCATCCGCAGTGGTGCCAGTTGACTCTCTGGACTCACTGCAGTGCATCACCAGTGGTGCCAGTGCACTCTCTGGACTCACTGCAGTGCATCCCCAGTGGTGCCAGTGCACTCTCTGGACTCACCGGGGTGCATCCCCTGAGGTGCCAGTGCACTCTCTGGACTCACCGCAGTGCACCCCAGTGGTGCCAGTGCCCTCTCTGGACTCACTGCAGTGCATCCCCAGTGGTGCCAGTGCACTCTCTGGACTCACTGCACTGCATCCCCAGTGGTGCCAGTGCACTCTCTGGAATCACTGCAGTGCATCCCCAGTGGTGCCAGTGCACTCTCTGGACTCACTGCACTGCATTACCAGTGGTGCCAGTGCACTCTCTGGACTCACTGCACTGCATTACCAGTGGTGCCAGTGCACTCTCTGGACTCAATGAACTGCATCCCCAGTGGTGCCAGTGCAATCTCTGGACTCACTGCACTGCATCTCCATTGGTGCCACTGCACTCTCTGGACTCACTGCACTGCATCCCCAGTGGTGCCAGTGCACTCTCTGGACTCACTGCAGTGCATTCCCAGTGGTGCCAGTGCAGTCTCTGGACTCACTGCACTGCATTGCCAGTGGTGCCAGTGCACTCTCTGGACTCACTGCACTGCATCCCAAGTGGTGCCAGTGCACTCTGTGGACTCACTGCAGTGCATCTCCAGTGGAACCAGCGCACTCTCTGGACTCACTGCAGTGCAGCCCCAGTGGTGCCACTGCACTCTCTGGACTCACTGCAGTGCATCCCCAGTGGTGCCAGTGCACTCTCTGGACTCACTGCAGTGCATCCCCAGTGGTGCCAGTGCACTCTCTGGACTCACTGCAGTGCATCCCCAGTGGTGCCAGTGCACTCTCTGGACTCACTGCAGTGCATCCCCAGTGGTGCCAGTGCACTCTCTGGACTCACTGTACTGCACACCCAAGGTGCCAGTGCACTCTCTGGACTCACTGCAGTGCATTCCCAGTGGTGCCAGTGCACTCTCTGGACTCACTGCAGTGCATCACCAGTGGTGCCAGTGCACTCTCTGGACTCACTGCAGTGCATCCCCTGTGGTGACAGTGCACTCTCTGTAGTCACTGCGCTGCATCCCCAGTGGTGCCAGTGCACTCTCTGGACTCACCGCAGTGCACCCCATTGGTGCCAGTGCCCTCTCTGGACTCACTGCAGTGCATCCCCAGTGGTGCCAGTGCACTCTCTGGACTCACTGTACTGCATCCCCAGTGGTGCCAGTGCACTCTCTGGACTCACTGCACTGCATCCCCAAGGTGCCAGTGCACTCTCTGGACTCACTGCAGTGCATCCCCAGTGGTGCCAGTGCACTCTCTGGACTCACTGCACTGCATTACCAGTGGTGCCAGTGCACTCTCTGGACTCAATGAACTGCATCCCCAGTGGTGCCAGTGCAATCTCTGGACTCACTGCAGTGCATCTCCATTGGTGCCAGTGCACTCTCTGGACTCACTGCACTGCATCCCCAGTGGTGCCAGTGCACTCTCTGGACTCACTGCAGTGCATCCCCAGTGGTGCCAGTGCACTCTCTGGACTCACTGCACTGCATCGCCAGTGGTGCCAGTGCACTCTCTGGACTCACTGCACTGCATCACAAGTGGTGCCAGTGCACTCTGTGGACTCACTGCAGTGCATCTCCAGTGGTACCAGCGCACTCTCTGGACTCACTGCAGTGCAGCCGCAGTGGTGCCAGTTGACTCTCTGGACTCACTGCAGTGCATCCCCAGTGGTGCCAGTGCACTCTCTGGACTCACTGCACTGCATCCCCAGTGGTGCCAGTGCACTCTCTGGAGTCACTGCACTGCATCCCCAGTGGTGCCAGTGCACTCTCTGGACTCACTGCAGTGCATCCCCAGTGGTGCCAGTGCACTCTATGGACTCACTGCAGTGCATCCCCAGTGGTGCCAGTGCACTCTCTGGACTCACTGCAGTTCATCCCCAGTGGTGCCAGTGCACTCTCTGGACTCACTGCAGTGCATCCCCAGTGGTGCCTGTGCACTCTCTGGAGTCACTGCACTGCATCCCCAGTGGTGCCAGTGCACTCTCTGGACTCACTGCAGTGCATCCCCAGTGGTGCCAGTGCACTCTATGGACTCACTGCAGTGCATCCCCAGTGGTGCCAGTTGACTCTCTGGACTCACTGCAGTGCATCCCCAGTGGTGCCAGTGCACTCTCTGGACTCACTGCAGTTCATCCCCAGTGGTGCCAGTGCACTCTCTGGACTCACTGCAGTGCATCCCCACTGGTGCCAGTGCACTCTCTGGAATCACTGCAGTGCATCCCCAGTGGTGCCAGTGCACTATCTGGACTCACTGCAGTGCATCCCCAGTGGTGCCAGTGCACTCCCTGGACTCACTGCACTGCATGCCCAGTGGTGCCAGTGCACTCTCTGGACTCACTGCAGTTCATCCCCAGTGGTGCCAGTGCACTCTCTGGACTCACTGCACTGCATCCCCAGTGGTGCCAGTGCACTCTCTGGACTCACTGCACTGCATCCGCTGTTGTGCCAGTGCACTCTCTGGACTCACTGCACTGCATCACCAGTGGTGCCAGTGCACTCTCTGGACTCACTGCAGTGCATCCCCAGTGGTGTCAGTGCAGTCTCTGGACTCACTGCACTCCATCCCCACTGGTGCCAGTGCAATCTTTGGACTCACTGCAGTGCATCCCCAGTGGTGCCAGTGCACTCTCTGCACTCACTGCAGTGCATCCCCAGTGGTGCCAGTGCACTCTCTGCACTCACTGCAGTGCATCCCCAGTGGAGCCAGTGCACTCTCTAGAGTCACTGCACTGCATCCCCAATGGTGCCAGTGCACTCTCTGGACTCACTGCAGTGCGTCCCCAAGGTGCCAGTGCACTCTCTGGAGGCAATGCCCTGCATCCCCAGTGTTGCCAGTGCACTCTCTGGACTCACTGCAGTGCATCCCCAGTGTTGCGAGTGCACTCTCTGGACTCACTGCAGTGCATCCCCAGTGGTGCCAGTGCACTCTCTGGACTCACTGCACTGCATCCCCAGTGGTGCCAGTGCACTCTCTGGACTCACTGCACTGCACACCCAAGGTGCCAGTGCACTCTCTGGACCCACTGCACTGCATCCGCAGTGGTGCCAGTGCACTCTCTGGACTCACTGCAGTGCATCACCAGTGGTGCCAGTGCACTCTCTGGACTCACTGCAGTCCATCCCCAGTGGTGACAGTGCACTCTCTGTAGTCACTGCGCTGCATCCCCAGTGGTGCCAGTGCACTCTCTTGACTCACCGCAGTGCACCCCAGTGGTGCCAGTGCCCTCTCTGGACTCACTGCAGTGCATCCCCAGTGGTGCCACTGCACTCTCTGGACTCACTGCACTGCATCCCCAGTGGTTCCAGTGCACTCTCTGGACTCACTACACTGCATCCCCAAGGTGCCAGTGCACTCTCTGGACTCACTGCAGTGCATCCCCAGTGGTGCCAGTGCACTCTCTGGACTCACTGCACTGCATTACCAGTGGTGCCAGTGCACTCTCTGGACTCACTGCACTGCATTACCAGTGGTGCCAGTGCACTCTCTGGACTCAATGAACTGCATCCCCAGTGGTGCCAGTGCAATCTCTGGACTCACTGCAGTGCATCTCCATTGGTGCCAGTGCACTCTCTGGACTCACTGCACTGCATCCCCAGTGGTGCCAGTGCACTCTCTGGACTCACTGCAGTGCATTCCCAGTGGTGCCAGTGCAGTCTCTGGACTCACTGCACTGCATCGCCAGTGGTGCCAGTGCACTCACTGGACTCACTGCACTGCATCCCAAGTGGTGCCAGTGCACTCTGTGGACTCACTGCAGTGCATCTCCAGTGGTACCAGCGCACTCTCTGGACTCACTGCAGTGCAGCCCCAGTGGTGCCACTGCACTCTCTGGACTCACTGCAGTGCATCCCCAGTGGTGCCAGTGCACTCTCTGGACTCACTGCACTGCATCCCCAGTGGTGCCAGTGCACTCTCTGGAGTCACTGCACTGCATCCCCAGTGGTGCCAGTGCACTCTCTGGACTCACTGCAGTGCATCCCCAGTGGTGCCAGTGCACTCCCTGGACTCACTGCAGTGCATCCCCAGTGGTGCCAGTGCACTCTCTGGACTCACTGCAGTTCATCCCCAGTGGTGCCAGTGCACTCTCTGGACTCACTGCAGTGCATCCCCAGTGGTGCCTGTGCACTCTCTGGAGTCACTGCACTGCATCCCCAGTGGTGCCAGTGCACTCTCTGGACTCACTGCAGTGCATCCCCAGTGGTGCCAGTGCACTCTATGGACTCACTGCAGTGCATCCCCAGTGGTGCCAGTGCACTCTCTGGACTCACTGCAGTGCATCCCCAGTGGTGCCAGTGCACTCTCTGGACTCACTGCAGTTCATCCCCAGTGGTGCCAGTGCACTCTCTGGACTCACTGCAGTGCATCCCCAGTGGTGCCAGTGCACTCTCTGGACTCACTGCAGTGCATTCCCAGTGGTGCCAGTGCACTCTCTGGACTCACTGCAGTGCATCCCCACGGGTGCCAGTGCACTCTCTGGAATCACTGCAGTGCATCCCCAGTGGTGCCAGTGCACTCTCTGGACTCACTGCAGTGCATTCCCAGTGGTGCCAGTGCACTCTCTAGACTCACTGCAGTGCATCACCAGTGGTGCCAGTGCACTCTCTGGACTCACTGCACTGCATCACCATTGGTGCCAGGGCACTCTCCGGACTCACTGCAGTGCATCCACAGTGGTGCCAGTGCACTTTTTCGAGTCACTGCACTGCATCCCCAGTGGTGCCAGTGCACTCTCTGGACTCACTTCAGTGCATCACCAATGGTGCCAGTGCACTCTCTGGACTCACTGCAGTGCATCCCCAGTGGTGCCAGTGCACTATCTGGACTCACTGCAGTGCATCCCCAGTGGTGCCAGTGCACTCCCTGGACTCACTGCACTGCATGCCCAGTGGTGCCAGTGCACTCTCTGGACTCACTGCACTGCATCCCCAGTGGTGCCAGTGCACTCTCTGGACTCACTGCACTGCATCCGCTGTTGTGCCAGTGCACTCTCTGGACTCACTGCACTGCATCCCCAGTGGTGTCAGTGCAGTCTCTGGACTCACTGCACTCCATCCCCACTGGTGCCAGTGCAATCTTTGGACTCACTGCAGTGCATCCCCAGTGGTGCCAGTGCACTCTCTGCACTCACTGCAGTGCATCCCCAGTGGTGCCAGTGCACTCTCTGGACTCACTGCAGAGCATCCCTAGTGGTGCCAGTGCACTCTCTGAACTCACGGAACTGCATCACCAGTGGTGCCAGTGCACTCTCTGGACTCACTGCACTGCATCCCCAAGGTGCCAGTGCACTCTCTGGAATCACTGCACTGCATCCCCAGTGGTGCCAGTGCACTCTCTGGACTCACTGCAGTGCATCCCCAGTGGTGCCAGTGCACTCTCTGGACTCACTGCACTGCATCCCCAAGGTGCCAGTGCAGTCTCAGGACTCACTGAACTGCATCCCCAGTGGTGCCAGTGCACTCTCTGGAGTCACTGCACTGCATCCCCAAGGTGCCAGTGCAGTCTCAGGACTCACTGCACTGCATCCCCAGTGGTGCCAGTGCACTCTGTGGACTCACTGCACTGCATCCCCAGTGGTGCCAGTGCACTATCTGGACTCACTGCCATGCATCGCCAGTGGAGCCAGTGCACTCTCTAGAGTCACTGCACTGCATCCCCAATGGTGCCAGTGCACTCTCTGGACTCACTGCAGTGCATCCCCAAAGTGCCAGTGCACTCTCTGGAGGCAATGCACTGCATCCCCAGTGTTGCCAGTGCACTCTCTGGACTCACTGCAGTGCATCCCCAGTGTTGCAAGTGCACTCTCTGGACTCACTGCACTGCATCCCCACTGGTGCCAGTGCACTCTCTGGACTCACTGCACTGCATCCCCAGTGGTGCCAGTGCACTCACTGGACTCACTGTACTGCACACCCAAGGTGCCAGTGCACTCTCTGGACTCACTGCACTGCATCCGCAGTGGTGCCAGTGCACTCTCTGGACTCACTGCAGTGCATCACCAGTGGTGCCAGTGCACTCTCTGGACTCACAGCAGTGCATCCCCAGTGGTGACAGTGCACTCTCTGTAGTCACTGCGCTGCATCCCCAGTGGTGCCAGTGCACTCTCTGGACTCACCGCAGTGCACCCCAGTGGTGCCAGTGCCCTCTCTGGACTCACTGCAGTGCATCCCCAGTGGTGCCACTGCACTCTCTGGACTCACTGCAGTGCATTCCCAGTGGTGCCAGTGCAGTCTCTGGACTCACTGCACTGCATTGCCACTGGTGCCAGTGCACTCTCTGGACTCACTGCACTGCATCCCAGGTGGTGCCAGTGCACTCTGTGGACTCACTGCAGTGCATCTCCAGTGGAACCAGCGCACTCTCTGGACTCACTTCAGTGCAGCCCCAGTGGTGCCACTGCACTCTCTGGACTCACTGCAGTGCATCCCCAGTGGTGCCAGTGCACTCTCTGGACTCACTGCACTGCATCCCCAGTGGTGCCAGTGCACTCTCTGGGCTCACTGCAGTGCATCGCCACTGGAGCCAGTGCACTCTCTGGAGTCACTGCACTGCATCCCCAATGGTGCCAGTGCACTCTCTGGACTCACTGCAGTGCATCCCCAAGGTGCCAGTGCACTCTCTGTAGGCAATGCACTGCATCCCCAGTGTTGCCAGTGCACTCTCTGGACTCACTGCACTGCATCCCCAGTGGTGCCAGTGCACTCTCTGGACTCACTGCGGTGCATCCCCAGCGGTGCCAGTGCACTCTCTGGACTCACTGCAGTGCATCCCCAGTGGTGCCAGTGCACTCTCTGCACTCACTGCACTGCATTTCCAGTGGTGCCAGTGCACTCTCTGGACTCACTGCAGTGCATCCCCAGTGGTGCCAGTGCACTCTCGGGACTCACTGCACTGCATCCCCACTGGTGCCAGTGCACTCGCTGGACTCACTGCACTGCATCCCCAGTGGTGCCAGTGCACTCTCTGCACTCACTGCAGTGCATCCCCAGTGGTGCCAGTGCACTCTCTGGACTCACTGCACTGCATCCCCAGTGGTGCCAGTGCACTCTCTGGACTCACTGAACTGCATCCCCAGTGGTGCCAGTTGACTCTCTGGACTCACTGCAGTGCATCCCCAGTCGTGCCAGTGCACTCTCTGGACTCAATGAACAGCATCCCCAGTGGTGCCAGTGCAATCTCTGGACTCACTGCAGTGCATCTCCATTGGTGCCAGTGCACTCTCTGGACTCACTGCAGTGCATTCCCAGTGGTGCCAGTGCACTCTCTGGACTCCCTGCACTGCATCCCCAGTGGTGCCAGTGCACTCTCTGGACTCACTGCACTGCATCCCCAGTGGTGCCAGTGCACTCTCTGGACTCACTGCAGTGCATCCGCAGTGGTGCCAGTGCACTCTCTGGACTCACTGCACTGCATCCGCAGTGGTGCCAGTGCACTCTCTGGACTCACTGCAGTGCATCACCAGTGGTGCCAGTGCACTCTCTGGACTCACTGCAGTGCATCCCCAGTGGTGCCAGTGCACTCTCTGGACTCACCGGGGTGCATCCCCTGAGGTGCCAGTGCACTCTCTGGACTCACCGCAGTGCACACCAGTGGTGCCAGTGCACTCTCTGGACTCACTGCAGTGCATCCCCAGTGGTGCCAGTGCACTCTCTGGACTCACTGCACTGCATCCCCAGTGGTGCCAGTGCACTCTCTGGACTCACTGCAGTGCATCCCCAGTGGTGCCAGTGCACTCTCTGGACTCACTGCACTGCATTACCAGTGGTGCCAGTGCACTCTCTGGACTCACTGCACTGCATTACCAGTGGTGCCAGTGCACTCTCTGGACTCAATGAACTGCATCCCCAGTGGTGCCAGTGCAATCTCTGGACTCACTGCACTGCATCTCCATTGGTGCCACTGCACTCTCTGGACTCACTGCACTGCATCCCCAGTGGTGCCAGTGCACTCTCTGGACTCACTGCAGTGCATTCCCAGTGGTGCCAGTGCAGTCTCTGGACTCACTGCACTGCATTGCCAGTGGTGCCAGTGCACTCTCTGGACTCACTGCACTGCATCCCAAGTGGTGCCAGTGCACTCTGTGGACTCACTGCAGTGCATCTCCAGTGGAACCAGCGCACTCTCCGGACTCACTGCAGTGCAGCCCCAGTGGTGCCACTGCACTCTCTGGACTCACTGCAGTGCATCCCCAGTGGTGCCAGTGCACTCTCTGTACTCACTGCAGTGCATCCCCAGTGGTGCCAGTGCACTCTCTGGACTCACTGCAGTGCATCCCCAGTGGTGCCAGTGCACTCTCTGGACTCACTGCAGTGCATCCCCAGTGGTGCCAGTGCACTCTCTGGACTCACTGTACTGCACACCCAAGGTGCCAGTGCACTCTCTGGACTCACTGCACTGCATCCGCAGTGGTGCCAGTGCACTCTCTGGACTCACTGCAGTGCATCACCAGTGGTGCCAGTGCACTCTCTGGACTCACTGCAGTGCATCCCCTGTGGTGACAGTGCACTCTCTGTAGTCACTGCGCTGCATCCCCAGTGGTGCCAGTGCACTCTCTGGACTCACTGCACTGCATCCGCAGTGGTGCCAGTGCCCTCTCTGGACTCACTGCAGTGCATCCCCAGTGGTGCCAGTGCACTCTCTGGACTCACTGCAGTGCATCCCCAGTGGTGCCAGTGCACTCTCTGGACTCACTGCACTGCATCCCCAAGGTGCCAGTGCACTCTCTGGACTCACTGCAGTGCATCCCCAGTGGTGCCAGTGCACTCTCTGGACTCACTGCACTGCATTACCAGTGGTGCCAGTGCACTCTCTGGACTCAATGAACTGCATCCCCAGTGGTGGCAGTGCAATCTCTGGACTCACTGCAGTGCATCTCCATTGGTGCCAGTGCACTCTCTGGACTCACTGCACTGCATCCCCAGTGGTGCCAGTGCACTCTCTGGACTCACTGCAGTGCATCCCCAGTGGTGCCAGTGCAGTCCCTGGACTCACTGCACTGCATCGCCAGTGGTGCCAGTGCACTCTCTGGACTCACTGAACTGCATCACAAGTGGTGCCAGTGCACTCTGTGGACTCACTGCAGTGCATCTCCAGTGGTACCAGCGCACTCTCTGGACTCACTGCAGTGCAGCCGCAGTGGTGCCAGTGCACTCTCTGGACTCACTGCACTGCATCCCCAGTGGTGCCAGTGCACTCTCTGGAGTCACTGCAGTGCATCCCCAGTGGTGCCAGTGCACTCTCTGGACTCACTGCAGTGCATCCCCAGTGGTGCCAGTGCACTCTATGGACTCACTGCAGTGCATCCCCAGTGGTGCCAGTGCACTCTCTGGACTCACTGCAGTTCATCCCCAGTGGTGCCAGTGCACTCTCTGGACTCACTGCAGTGCATCCCCAGTGGTGCCTGTGCACTCTCTGGAGTCACTGCACTGCATCCCCAGTGGTGCCAGTGCACTCTCTGGACTCACTGCAGTGCATCCCCAGTGGTGCCAGTGCACTCTATGGACTCACTGCAGTGCATCCCCAGTGGTGCCAGTTGACTCTCTGGACTCACTGCAGTGCATCCCCAGTGGTGCCAGTGCACTCTCTGGACTCACTGCAGTTCATCCCCAGTGGTGCCAGTGCACTCTCTGGACTCACTGCAGTGCATCCCCAGTGGTGCCAGTGCACTCTCTGGACTCACTGCAGTGCATTCCCAGTGGTGCCACTGCACTCTCTGGACTCACTGCAGTGCATCCCCACTGGTGCCAGTGCACTCTCTGGAATCACTGCAGTGCATCCCCAGTGGTGCCAGTGCACTATCTGGACTCACTGCAGTGCATCCCCCGTGGTGCCAGTGCACTCCCTGGACTCACTGCACTGCATGCCCAGTGGTGCCAGTGCACTCTCTGGACTCACTGCACTGCATCCCCAGTGGTGCCAGTGCACTCTCTGGACTCACTGCACTGCATCCCCAGTGGTGCCAGTGCACTCTCTGGACTCACTGCACTGCATCCGCTGTTGTGCCAGTGCACTCTCTGGACTCACTGCACTGCATCACCAGTGGTGCCAGTGCACTCTCTGGACTCACTGCAGTGCATCCCCAGTGGTGTCAGTGCAGTCTCTGGACTCACTGCACTCCATCCCCACTGGTGCCAGTGCAATCTTTGGACTCACTGCAGTGCATCCCCAGTGGTGCCAGTGCACTCTCTGCACTCACTGCAGTGCATCCCCAGTGGTGCCAGTGCACTCTCTGCACTCACTGCAGTGCATCCCCAGTGGAGCCAGTGCACTCTCTAGAGTCACTGCACTGCATCCCCAATGGTGCCAGTGCACTCTCTGGACTCACTGCAGTGCATCCCCAAGGTGCCAGTGCACTCTCTGGAGGCAATGCCCTGCATCCCCAAGGTTGCCAGTGCACTCTCTGGACTCACTGCAGTGCATCCCCAGTGTTGCGAGTGCACTCTCTGGACTCACTGCACTGCATCCCCAGTGGTGCCAGTGCACTCTCTGGACTCACTGCACTGCATCCCCAGTGGTTCCAGTGCACTCTCTGGACTCACTGTACTGCACACCCAAGGTGCCAGTGCACTCTCTGGACTCACTGCACTGCATCCGCAGTGGTGCCAGTGCACTCTCTGGACTCACTGCAGTGCATCACCAGTGGTGCCAGTGCACTCTCTGGACTCACTGCAGTGCATCCCCAGTGGTGACAGTGCACTCTCTGTAGTCACTGCGCTGCATCCCCAGTGGTGCCAGTGCACTCTCTGGACTCACCGCAGTGCACCCCAGTGGTGCCAGTGCCCTCTCTGGACTCACTGCAGAGCATCCCCAGTGGTGCCACTGCACTCTCTGGACTCACTGCACTGCATCCCCAGTGGTTCCAGTGCACTCTCTGGACTCACTACACTGCATCCCCAAGGTGCCAGTGCACTCTCTGGACTCACTGCAGTGCATCCCCAGTGGTGCCAGTGCACTCTCTGGACTCACTGCACTGCATTACCAGTGGTGCCAGTGCACTCTCTGGACTCACTGCACTGCATTACCAGTGGTGCCAGTGCACTCTCTGGACTCAATGAACTGCATCCCCAGTGGTGCCAGTGCAATCTCTGGACTCACTGCAGTGCATCTCCATTGGTGCCAGTGCACTCTCTGGACTCACTGCACTGCATCCCCAGTGGTGCCAGTGCACTCTCTGGACTCACTGCAGTGCATTCCCAGTGGTGCCAGTGCAGTCTCTGGACTCACTGCAGTGCATCCCCAGTGGTGCCAGTGCACTCACTGGACTCACTGCACTGCATCCCAAGTGGTGCCAGTGCACTCTGTGGACTCACTGCAGTGCATCTCCAGTGGTACCAGCGCACTCTCTGGACTCACTGCAGTGCAGCCCCAGTGGTGCCACTGCACTCTCTGGACTCACTGCAGTGCATCCCCAGTGGTGCCAGTGCACTCTCTGGACTCACTGCACTGCATCCCCAGTGGTGCCAGTGCACTCTCTGGAGTCACTGCACTGCATCCCCAGTGGTGCCAGTGCACTCTCTGGACTCACTGCAGTGCATCCCCAGTGGTGCCAGTGCACTCCCTGGACTCACTGCAGTGCATCCCCAGTGGTGCCAGTGCACTCTCTGGACTCACTGCAGTTCATCCCCAGTGGTGCCAGTGCACTCTCTGGACTCACTGCAGTGCATCCCCAGTGGTGCCTGTGCACTCTCTGGACTCACTGCACTGCATCCCCAGTGGTGCCAGTGCACTCTCTGGACTCACTGCAGTGCATCCCCAGTGGTGCCAGTGCACTCCCTGGACTCACTGCAGTGCATCCCCAGTGGTGCCAGTGCACTCTCTGGACTCACTGCAGTGCATCCCCAGTGGTGCCAGTGCACTCTCTGGACTCACTGCAGTTCATCCCCAGTGGTGCCAGTGCACTCTCTGGACTCACTGCAGTGCATCCCCAGTGGTGCCAGTGCACTCTCTGGACTCACTGCAGTGCATTCCCAGTGGTGCCAGTGCACTCTCTGGACTCACTGCAGTGCATCCCCACGGGTGCCAGTGCACTCTCTGGAATCACTGCAGTGCATCCCCAGTGGTGCCAGTGCACTCTCTGGACTCACTGCAGTGCATTCCCAGTGGTGCCAGTGCACTCTCTGGAGTCACTGCACTGCATCACCAGTGGTGCCAGTGCACTCTCTGGACTCACTGCACTGCATCCCCAGTGGTGCCAGTGCACTCTCTGGACTCACTGCACTGCATCACCATTGGTGCCAGGGCACTCTCCGGACTCACTGCAGTGCATCCGCAGTGGTGCCAGTGCACTTTTTCGAGTCACTGCACTGCATCCCCAGTGGTGCCAGTGCACTCTGTGGACTCACTTCAGTGCATCACCAATGGTGCCAGTGCACTCTCTGGACTCACTGCAGTGCATCCCCAGTGGTGCCAGTGCACTATCTGGACTCACTGCAGTGCATCCCCAGTGGTGCCAGTGCACTCTCTGGACTCACTGCACTGCATCCGCAGTGGTGCCAGTGCACTCTCTGGACTCACTGCACTGCATCCGCTGTTGTGCCAGTGCACTCTCTGGACTCACTGCACTGCATCCCCAGTGGTGTCAGTGCAGTCTCTGGACTCACTGCACTCCATCCCCACTGGTGCCAGTGCAATCTTTGGACTCACTGCAGTGCATCCCCAGTGGTGCCAGTGCACTCTCTGCACTCACTGCAGTGCATCCCCAGTGGTGCCAGTGCACTCTCTGGACTCACTGCAGAGCATCCCTAGTGGTGCCAGTGCACTCTCTGAACTCACTGAACTGCATCACCAGTGGTGCCAGTGCACTCTCTGGACTCACTGCACTGCATCCCCAAGGTGCCAGTGCACTCTCTGGAATCACTGCACTGCATCCCCAGTGGTGCCAGTGCACTCTCTGGACTCACTGCAGTGCATCCCCAGTGGTGCCAGTGCACTCTCTGGACTCACTGCACTGCATCCCCAAGGTGCCAGTGCAGTCTCAGGACTCACTGAACTGCATCACCAGTGGTGCCAGTGCACTCTCTGGAGTCACTGCACTGCATCCCCAAGGTGCCAGTGCAGTCTCAGGACTCACTGCACTGCATCCCCAGTGGTGCCAGTGCACTCTGTGGACTCACTGCACTGCATCCCCAGTGGTGCCAGTGCACTATCTGGACTCACTGCCATGCATCGCCAGTGGAGCCAGTGCACTCTCTAGAGTCACTGCACTGCATCCCCAATGGTGCCAGTGCACTCTCTGGACTCACTGCAGTGCATCCCCAAGGTGCCAGTGCACTCTCTGGAGGCAATGCACTGCATCCCCAGTGTTGCCAGTGCACTCTCTGGACTCACTGCAGTGCATCCCCAGTGTTGCAAGTGCACTCTCTGGACTCACTGCACTGCATCCCCACTGGTGCCAGTGCACTCTCTGGACTCACTGCACTGCATCCCCAGTGGTGCCAGTGCACTCACTGGACTCACTGTACTGCACACCCAAGGTGCCAGTGCACTCTCTGGACTCACTGCACTGCATCCGCAGTGGTGCCAGTGCACTCTCTGGACTCACTGCAGTGCATCACCAGTGGTGCCAGTGCACTCTCTGGACTCACTGCAGTGCATCCCCAGTGGTGACAGTGCACTCTCTGTAGTCACTGCGCTGCATCCCCAGTGGTGCCAGTGCACTCTCTGGACTCACCGCAGTGCACACCAGTGGTGCCAGTGCCCTCTCTGGACTCACTGCAGTGCATCCCCAGTGGTGCCACTGCACTCTCTGGACTCACTGCAGTGCATCCCCAGTGGTGCCAGTGCACTCTCTGGACTCACTGCACTGCATCCCCAAGGTGCCAGTGCACTCTCTGGACTCACTGCAGTGCATCCCAAGTGGTGCCAGTTCACTCTCTGGACTCACTGCACTGCATTACCAGTGGTGCCAGTGCACTCTCTGGACTCACTGCACTGCATTACCAGTGGTGCCAGTGCACTCTCTGGACTCAATGAACTGCATCCCCAGTGGTGCCAGTGCAATCTCTGGACTCACTGCAGTGCATCTCCATTGGTGCCAGTGCACTCTCTGGACTCACTGCACTGCATCCCCAGTGGTGCCAGTGCACTCTCTGGACTCACTGCAGTGCATTCCCAGTGGTGCCAGTGCACTCTGTGGACTCACTGCAGTGCATCTCCAGTGGTACCAGCGCACTCTCTGGACTCACTAGAGTGCAGCCCCAGTGGTGCCACTGCACTCTCTGGACTCACGGCAGTGCATCCCCAGTGGTGCCAGTGCACTCTCGGGACTCACTGCACTGCATCCCCAGTGGTGCCAGTGCACTCTCTGGACTCACTGCACTGCATCCCCAGTGGTGCCAGTGCACTCTCTGGACTCACTGCAGTGCATCCCCAGTGGTGCCAGTGCACTCTCTGGACTCACTGCAGTTCATCCCCAGTGGTGCCAGTGCACTCTCTGGACTCACTGCACTGCATCCCCAGTGGTGCCAGTGCACTCTCTGGACTCACTGCACTGCATCCCCAGTGGTGCCAGTGCACTCTCTGGACTCACTGCAGTGCATCCCGAGTGGTGCCAGTGCACTCTATGGACTCACTGCAGTGCATCCCCAGTGGTGCCAGTTGACTCTCTGGACTCACTGCAGTGCATCCCCAAGGTGCCAGTGCAGTCTCAGGACTCACTGCACTGCATCCCCAGTGGTGCCAGTGTACTCTCTGGAATCACTGCACTGCATCCCCAGTGGTGCCAGTGTACTCTCTGGAATCACTGCACTGCATCCCTAGTGGTGCCAGTGCACTCTATGGAGTCACTGCACTGCATCCCCAGTGGTGCCAGTGCACTCTCTGGACTCACTGCACTGCATCCCCAGTGCTGACAGTGCACTCTCTGGACTCACTGCACTGCATCCGCAGTGGTGCCAGTGCACTCTCTGGACTCACTGCAGTGCATCCCCAAGGTGCCAGTGCACTCTCTGGAGGCAATGCACTGCATCCCCAGTGGTGCCAGTGCACTCTCTGCACTCACTGCACTGCATCCCCAGTGGTGCCAGTGCACTCTCTGGACTCACTGTACTGCACACCCAAGGTGCCAGTGCACTCTCTGGACTCACTGCACTGCATCCCCAGTGGTGCCAGTGCACTCTCTGGACTCACTGCACTGCATCACCAGTGGTGCCAGTGCACTCTCTGGAATCACTGCAGTGCATCCCCTGTGGTGACAGTGCACTCTCTGTAGTCACTGCGCTGCATCCCCAGTGGTGCCAGTGCACTCTCTGGACTCACCGCAGTGCACCCCATTGGTGCCAGTGCCCTCTCTGGACTCACTGCAGTGCATCCCCAGTGGTGCCAGTGCACTCTCTGGACTCACTGCACTGCATCCCCAAGGTGCCAGTGCACTCTCTGGACTCACTGCAGTGCATCCCCAGTGGTGCCAGTGCACTCTCTGGACTCACTGCACTGCATTACCAGTGGTGCCAGTGCACTCTCTGGACTCAATGAACTGCATCCCCAGTGGTGCCAGTGCAATCTCTGGACTCACTGCAGTGCATCTCCATTGGTGCCAGTGCACTCTCTGGACTCACTGCACTGCATCCCCAGTGGTGCCAGTGCACTCTCTGGACTCACTGCAGTGCATCTCCATTGGTGCCAGTGCAGTCTCTGGACTCACTGCACTGCATCGCCAGTGGTGCCAGTGCACTCTCTGGACTCACTGCACTGCATCCCAAGTGGTGCCAGTGCACTCTGTGGACTCACTGCAGTGCATCTCCAGTGGTACCAGCGCACTCTCTGGACTCACTCCAGTGCAGCCGCAGTGGTGCCAGTTGACTCTCTGGACTCACTGCAGTGCATCCCCAGTGGTGCCAGTGCACTCTCTGGACTCACTGCAGTGCATCCCCAGTGGTGCCAGTGCACTCTCTGGACTCACTGCACTGCATCCCCAGTGGTGCCAGTGCACTCTCTGGACTCACTGCAGTGCATCCCCAGTGGTGCCAGTGCACTCTATGGACTCACTGCACTGCATCCCCAGTGGTGCCAGTGCACTCTCTGGACTCACTGCAGTTCATCCCCAGTGGTGCCAGTGCACTCTCTGGACTCACTGCAGTGCATCCCCAGTGGTGCCTGTGCACTCTCTGGAGTCACTGCACTGCATCCCCAGTGGTGCCAGTGCACTCTCTGGACTCACTGCAGTGCATCCCCAGTGGTGCCAGTGCACTCTATGGACTCACTGCAGTGCATCCCCAGTGGTGCCAGTTGACTCTCTGGACTCACTGCAGTGCATCCCCAGTGGTGCCAGTGCACTCTCTGGACTCACTGCAGTGCATTCCCAGTGGTGCCAGTGCACTCTCTGGAATCACTGCACTGCATCCCCAGTGGTGCCAGTGCACTCTCTGGACTCACTGCAGTGCATCCCCAGTGGTGCCAGTGTACTCTCTGGACTCACTGCACTGCATCCCCAAGGTGCCAGTGCAGTCTCAGGACTCACTGAACTGCATCACCAGTGGTGCCAGTGCACTCTCTGGAGTCACTGCACTGCATCCCCAAGGTGCCAGTGCAGTCTCAGGACTCACTGCACTGCATCCCCAGTGGTGCCAGTGCACTCTGTGGACTCACTGCACTGCACCCCCAGTGGTGCCAGTGCACTATCTGGACTCACTGCCATGCATCGCCAGTGGAGCCAGTGCACTCTCTAGAGTCACTGCACTGCATCCCCAATGGTGCCAGTGCACTCTCTGGACTCACTGCAGTGCATCCCCAAGGTGCCAGTGCACTCTCTGGAGGCAATGCACTGCATCCCCAGTGTTGCCAGTGCACTCTCTGGACTCACTGCAGTGCATCCCCAGTGTTGCAAGTGCACTCTCTGGACTCACTGCACTGCATCCCCACTGGTGCCAGTGCACTCTCTGGACTCACTGCACTGCATCCCCAGTGGTGCCAGTGCACTCACTGGACTCACTGTACTGCACACCCAAGGTGCCAGTGCACTCTCTGGACTCACTGCACTGCATCCGCAGTGGTGCCAGTGCACTCTCTGGACTCACTGCAGTGCATCACCAGTGGTGCCAGTGCACTCTCTGGACTCACTGCAGTGCATCCCCAGTGGTGACAGTGCACTCTCTGTAGTCACTGCGCTGCATCCCCAGTGGTGCCAGTGCACTCTCTGGACTCACCGCAGTGCACACCAGTGGTGCCAGTGCCCTCTCTGGACTCACTGCAGTGCATCCCCAGTGGTGCCACTGCACTCTCTGGACTCACTGCAGTACATCCCCAGTGGTGCCAGTGCACTCTCTGGACTCACTGCACTGCATCCCCAAGGTGCCAGTGCACTCTCTGGACTCACTGCAGTGCATCCCAAGTGGTGCCAGTTCACTCTCTGGACTCACTGCACTGCATTACCAGTGGTGCCAGTGCACTCTCTGGACTCACTGCACTGCATTACCAGTGGTGCCAGTGCACTCTCTGGACTCAATGAACTGCATCCCCAGTGGTGCCAGTGCAATCTCTGGACTCACTGCAGTGCATCTCCATTGGTGCCAGTGCACTCTCTGGACTCACTGCACTGCATCCCCAGTGGTGCCAGTGCACTCTCTGGACTCACTGAAGTGCATTCCCAGTGGTGCCAGTGCACTCTGTGGACTCACTGCAGTGCATCTCCAGTGGTACCAGCGCACTCTCTGGACTCACTAGAGTGCAGCCCCAGTGGTGCCACTGCAATCTCTGGACTCACTGCAGTGCATCCCCAGTGGTGCCAGTGCACTCTCGGGACTCACTGCACTGCATCCCCAGTGGTGCCAGTGCACTCTCTGGACTCACTGCACTGCATCCCCAGTGGTGCCAGTGCACTCTCTGGACTCACTGCAGTGCATCCCCAGTGGTGCCAGTGCACTCTCTGGACTCACTGCAGTTCATCCCCAGTGGTGCCAGTGCACTCTCTGGACTCACTGCACTGCATCCCCAGTGGTGCCAGTGCACTCTCTGGACTCACTGCACTGCATCCCCAGTGGTGCCAGTGCACTCTCTGGACTCACTGCAGTGCATCCCGAGTGGTGCCAGTGCACTCTGTGGACTCACTGCAGTGCATCCCCAGTGGTGCCAGTTGACTCTCTGGACTCACTGCAGTGCATCCCCAAGGTGCCAGTGCAGTCTCAGGACTCACTGCACTGCATCCCCAGTGGTGCCAGTGTACTCTCTGGAATCACTGCACTGCATCCCCAGTGGTGCCAGTGTACTCTCTGGAATCACTGCACTGCATCCCCAGTGGTGCCAGTGCACTCTCTGGACTCACTGCACTGCATCCCCAGTGCTGACAGTGCACTCTCTGGACTCACTGCACTGCATCCGCAGTGGTGCCAGTGCACTCTCTGGACTCACTGCAGTGCATCCCCAAGGTGCCAGTGCACTCTCTGGAGGCAATGCACTGCATCCCCAGTGGTGCCAGTGCACTCTCTGCACTCACTGCACTGCATCCCCAGTGGTGCCAGTGCACTCTCTGGACTCACTGTACTGCACACCCAAGGTGCCAGTGCACTCTCTGGACTCACTGCACTGCATCCCCAGTGGTGCCAGTGCACTCTCTGGACTCACTGCACTGCATCACCAGTGGTGCCAGTGCACTCTCTGGACTCACTGCAGTGCATCCCCTGTGGTGACAGTGCACTCTCTGTAGTCACTGCACTGCATCCCCAGTGGTGCCAGTGCACTCTCTGGACTCACCGCAGTGCACCCCATTGGTGCCAGTGCCCTCTCTGGACTCACTGCAGTGCATCCCCAGTGGTGCCAGTGCACTCTCTGGACTCACTGCACTGCATCCCCAAGGTGCCAGTGCACTCTCTGGACTCACTGCAGTGCATCCCCAGTGGTGCCAGTGCACTCTCTGGACTCACTGCACTGCATTACCAGTGGTGCCAGTGCACTCTCTGGACTCACTGCACTGCATTACCAGTGGTGCCAGTGCACTCTCTGGACTCAATGAACTGCATCCCCAGTGGTGCCAGTGCAATCTCTGGACTCACTGCAGTGCATCTCCATTGGTGCCAGTGCACTCTCTGGACTCACTGCACTGCATCCCCAGTGGTGCCAGTGCACTCTCTGGACTCACTGCAGTGCATCTCCATTGGTGCCAGTGCAGTCTCTGGACTCACTGCACTGCATCCCCAGTGGTGCCAGTGCACTCTCTGGACTCACTGCACTGCATCCCAAGTGGTGCCAGTGCACTCTGTGGACTCACTGCAGTGCATCTCCAGTGGTACCAGCGCACTCTCTGGACTCACTCCAGTGCAGCCGCAGTGGTGCCAGTTGACTCTCTGGACTCACTGCAGTGCATCCCCAGTGGTGCCAGTGCACTCTCTGGACTCACTGCACTGCATCCCCAGTGGTGCCAGTGCACTCTCTGGAGTCACTGCACTGCATCCCCAGTGGTGCCAGTGCACTCTCTGGACTCACAGCAGTGCATCCCCAGTGGTGCCAGTGCACTCTATGGACTCACTGCAGTGCATCCCCAGTGGTGCCAGTGCACTCTCTGGACTCACTGCAGTTCATCCCCAGTGGTGCCAGTGCACTCTCTGGACTCACTGCAGTGCATCCCCAGTGGTGCCTGTGCACTCTCTGGAGTCACTGCACTGCATCCCCAGTGGTGCCAGTGCACTCTCTGGACTCACTGCAGTGCATCCCCAGTGGTGCCAGTGCACTCTATGGACTCACTGCAGTGCATCCCCAGTGGTGCCTGTTGACTCTTTGGACTCACTGCAGTGCATCCCCAGTGGTGCCAGTGCACTCTCTGGACTCACTGCAGTGCATTCCCAGTGGTGCCAGTGCACTCTCTGGACTCACTGCAGTGCATCCCCAATGGTGCCAGTGCACTCTCTGCACTCACTGCACTGCATCCCCAGTGGTGCCAGTGCACTTTCTCGAATCACTGCAGTGCATCCCCAGTGGTGCCAGTGCACTCTCTGGACTCACTGCAGTGCATCCCCAATGGTGCCAGTGCACTCTCTGCACTCACTGCACTGCATCCCCAGTGGTGCCAGTGCACTATCTGGACTCACTGCAGTGCATCCCCAGTGGTGCCAGTGCACTCTCTGGACTCACTGCACTGCATGCCCAGTGGTGCCAGTGCACTCTCTGGACTCACTGCACTGCATCCCCAGTGGTGCCAGTGCACTCTCTGGACTCACTGCACTGCATCCCCAGTGGTGCCAGTGCACTCTCTGGACTCACTGCACTGCATCCGCTGTTGTGCCAGTGCACTCTCTGGACTCACTCAGTGCATCCCCAGTGGTGCCAGTGCCCTCTCTGGACTCACTGCAGTGCATCCGCAGTGGTGCCAGTGCACTCTCTGGACTCACTGCAGTGCATCCCCAGTGGTGCCAGTGCACTCTCTGGACTCACTGCACTGCATCCCCAAGGTGCCAGTGCACTCTCTGCACTCACTGCAGTGCATCCCCAGTGGTGCCAGTGCACTCTCTGGACTCACTGCAGAGCATCCCTAGTGGTGCCAGTGCACTCTCTGAACTCACTGAACTGCATCACCAGTGGTGCCAGTGCACTCTCTGGACTCACTGCACTGCATCCCCAAGGTGCCAGTGCACTCTCTGGAATCACTGCACTGCATCCCCAGTGGTGCCAGTGCACTCTCTGGACTCACTGCAGTGCATCCCCAGTGGTGCCAGTGCACTCTCTGGACTCACTGCACTGCATCCCCAGTGGTGCCAGTGCACTCTCTGGACTCACTGCACTGCATCCCCAGTGGTGCCAGTGCACTCTCTGGAATCACTGCACTGCATCCCCAATGGTGCCAGTGCACTCTCTGGACTCACTGCAGTGCATCCCGTGGTGCCAGTGCACTCTCTGGACTCACTGCACTGCATTCCCAGTGGTGCCAGTGCACTCTCTGGACTCACTGCAGTGCATCCCCAGTGGTGCAAGTGCACTCTCTGGACTCACTACACTGCATCCCCAGTGGTGCCAGTGCACTCTCTGGACTCACTGCAGTGCACCCCAGTGGTGCCAGTGCACTCTCTGGACTCACTGCACTGCATCCCCAAGGTGCCAGTGCCCTCTCTGGACTCACTGCAGTGCATCCCCAGTGGTGCCAGTGCACTCTCTGGACTCACTGCACTGCATCCCCAGTGGTGCCAGTGCACTCTCTGGACTCACTGCACTGCATCCCCAAGGTGCCAGTGCACTCTCTGGACTCACTGCAGTGCATCCCCAGTGTGCTAGTGCACTCTCTGGACTCACTGCAGTGCATCCCCAGTGGTGCCAGTGCACTCTCTGGACTCACTGCACTGCATCCCCAGTGGTGCCAGTGCACTCTCTGCACTCACTGAACTGCATCCCCAGTGGTGCCAGTGCACTCTCTGGACTCACTGTACTGCACACCCAAGGTGCCAGTGCACTCTCTGGACTCACTGCACTGCATCCCCAAGGTGCCAGTGCACTCTCTGGACTCAATGCCCTGCATCCCCAAGTGGTGCCAGTGCACTCTCTGGACTCACTGCAGTGCATCCCCAGTGGTGCCAGTGCACTCTCTGGACTCACTGCACTGCATCCCCAGTGGTGCCAGTGCACTCTCTGGACTCACTGCACTGCATCCCCAGTGGTGCCAGTGCACTCTCTGGACTCACTGTACTGCACACCCAAGGTGCCAGTGCACTCTCTGGACTCACTGCACTGCATCCGCAGTGGTGCCAGTGCACTCTCTGGACTCACTGCAGTGCATCACCAGTGGTGCCAGTGCACTCTCTGGACTCACTGCAGTGCATCCCCAGTGGTGACAGTGCACTCTCTGTAGTCACTGCGCTGCATCCCCAGTGGTGCCAGTGCACTCTCTGGACTCACTGCAGTGCACCCCAGTGGTGCCAGTGCCCTCTCTGGACTCACTGCAGAGCATCCCCAGTGGTGCCACTGCACTCTCTGGACTCACTGCACTGCATCCCCAGTGGTTCCAGTGCACTCTCTGGACTCACTACACTGCATCCCCAAGGTGCCAGTGCACTCTCTGGACTCACTGCAGTGCATCCCCAGTGGTGCCAGTGCACTCTCTGGACTCACTGCACTGCATTACCAGTGGTGCCAGTGCACTCTCTGGACTCACTGCACTGCATTACCAGTGGTGCCAGTGCACTCTCTGGACTCAATGCACTGCATCCCCAGTGGTGCCAGTGCAATCTCTGGACTCACTGCAGTGCATCTCCATTGGTGCCAGTGCACTCTCTGGACTCACTGCACTGCATCCCCAGTGGTGCCAGTGCACTCTCTGGACTCACTGCAGTGCATTCCCAGTGGTGCCAGTGCAGTCTCTGGACTCACTGCAGTGCATCCCCAGTGGTGCCAGTGCACTCACTGGACTCACTGCACTGCATCCCAAGTGGTGCCAGTGCACTCTGTGGACTCACTGCAGTGCATCTCCAGTGGTACCAGCGCACTCTCTGGACTCACTGCAGTGCAGCCCCAGTGGTGCCACTGCACTCTCTGGACTCACTGCAGTGCATCCCCAGTGGTGCCAGTGCACTCTCTGGACTCACTGCACTGCATCCCCAGTGGTGCCAGTGCACTCTCTGGAGTCACTGCACTGCATCCCCAGTGGTGCCAGTGCACTCTCTGGACTCACTGCAGTGCATCCCCAGTGGTGCCAGTGCACTCCCTGGACTCACTGCAGTGCATCCCCAGTGGTGCCAGTGCACTCTCTGGACTCACTGCAGTTCATCCCCAGTGGTGCCAGTGCACTCTCTGGACTCACTGCAGTGCATCCCCAGTGGTGCCTGTGCACTCTCTGGACTCACTGCACTGCATCCCCAGTGGTGCCAGTGCACTCTCTGGACTCACTGCAGTGCATCCCCAGTGGTGCCAGTGCACTCCCTGGACTCACTGCAGTGCATCCCCAGTGGTGCCAGTGCACTCTCTGGACTCACTGCAGTGCATCCCCAGTGGTGCCAGTGCACTCTCTGGACTCACTGCAGTTCATCCCCAGTGGTGCCAGTGCACTCTCTGGACTCACTGCAGTGCATCCCCAGTGGTGCCAGTGCACTCTCTGGACTCACTGCAGTGCATTCCCAGTGGTGCCAGTGCACTCTCTGGACTCACTGCAGTGCATCCCCACGGGTGCCAGTGCACTCTCTGGAATCACTGCAGTGCATCCCCAGTGGTGCCAGTGCACTCTCTGGACTCACTGCAGTGCATTCCCAGTGGTGCCAGTGCACTCTCTGGACTCACTGCAGTGCATCACCAGTGGTGCCAGTGCACTCTCTGGACTCACTGCACTGCATCCCCAGTGGTGCCAGTGCACTCTCTGGACTCACTGCACTGCATCACCATTGGTGCCAGGGCACTCTCCGGACTCACTGCAGTGCATCCGCAGTGGTGCCAGTGCACTTTTTCGAGTCACTGCACTGCATCCCCAGTGGTGCCAGTGCACTCTGTGGACTCACTTCAGTGCATCACCAATGGTGCCAGTGCACTCTCTGGACTCACTGCAGTGCATCCCCAGTGGTGCCAGTGCACTATCTGGACTCACTGCAGTGCATCCCCAGTGGTGCCAGTGCACTCCCTGGACTCACTGCACTGCATCCCCAGTGGTGCCAGTGCACTCTCTGGACTCACTGCACTGCATCCCCAGTGGTGCCAGTGCACTCTCTGGACTCACTGCACTGCATCCGCTGTTGTGCCAGTGCACTCTCTGGACTCACTGCACTGCATCCCCAGTGGTGTCAGTGCAGTCTCTGGACTCACTGCACTGCATCCCCACTGGTGCCAGTGCATCTTTGGACTCACTGCAGTGCATCCCCAGTGGTGCCAGTGCACTCTCTGCACTCACTGCAGTGCATCCCCAGTGGTGCCAGTGCACTCTCTGGACTCACTGCACTGCATCCCTAGTGGTGCCAGTGCACTCTCTGAACTCACTGAACTGCATCACCAGTGGTGCCAGTGCACTCTCTGGACTCACTGCACTGCATCCCCAAGGTGCCAGTGCACTCTCTGGAATCACTGCACTGCATCCCCAGTGGTGCCAGTGCACTCTCTGGACTCACTGCAGTGCATCCCCAGTGGTGCCAGTGCACTCTCTGGACTCACTGCACTGCATCCCCAAGGTGCCAGTGCAGTCTCAGGACTCACTGAACTGCATCACCAGTGGTGCCAGTGCACTCTCTGGAGTCACTGCACTGCATCCCCAAGGTGCCAGTGCAGTCTCTGGACTCACTGCACTGCATCCCCAGTGGTGCCAGTGCACTCTGTGGACTCACTGCACTGCATCCCCAGTGGTGCCAGTGCACTATCTGGACTCACTGCATGCATCCCCAGTGGAGCCAGTGCACTCTCTAGAGTCACTGCACTGCATCCCCAATGGTGCCAGTGCACTCTCTGGACTCACTGCAGTGCATCCCCAAGGTGCCAGTGCACTCTCTGGAGGCAATGCACTGCATCCCCAGTGTGCCAGTGCACTCTCTGGACTCACTGCAGTGCATCCCCAGTGTTGCAAGTGCACTCTCTGGACTCACTGCACTGCATCCCCACTGGTGCCAGTGCACTCTCTGGACTCACTGCACTGCATCCCCAGTGGTGCCAGTGCACTCTCTGGACTCACTGTACTGCACCCCAAGGTGCCAGTGCACTCTCTGGACTCACTGCACTGCATCCGCAGTGGTGCCAGTGCACTCTCTGGACTCACTGCAGTGCATCCCCAGTGGTGCCAGTGCACTCTCTGGACTCACTGCAGTGCATCCCCAAGGTGCCAGTGCACTCTCTGGACTCACTGCAGTGCATCCCAAGTGGTGCCAGTTCACTCTCTGGACTCACTGCACTGCATTACCAGTGGTGCCAGTGCACTCTCTGGACTCACTGCACTGCATCCCCAGTGGTGCCAGTGCACTCTCTGGACTCAATGAACTGCATCCCCAGTGGTGCCAGTGCAATCTCTGGACTCACTGCAGTGCATCCCATTGGTGCCAGTGCACTCTCTGGACTCACTGCACTGCATCCCCAGTGGTGCCAGTGCACTCTCTGGACTCACTGCAGTGCATCCCCAGTGGTGCCAGTGCACTCTGTGGACTCACTGCAGTGCATCTCCAGTGGTGCCAGTGCACTCTCTGGACTCACTAGAGTGCATCCCCAGTGGTGCCAGTGCACTCTCTGGACTCACTGCAGTGCATCCCCAGTGGTGCCAGTGCACTCTCGGGACTCACTGCACTGCATCCCCAGTGGTGCCAGTGCACTCTCTGGACTCACTGCACTGCATCCCCAGTGGTGCCAGTGCACTCTCTGGACTCACTGCAGTGCATCCCCAGTGGTGCCAGTGCACTCTCTGGACTCACTGCAGTTCATCCCCAGTGGTGCCAGTGCACTCTCTGGACTCACTGCACTGCATCCCCAGTGGTGCCAGTGCACTCTCTGGACTCACTGCACTGCATCCCCAGTGGTGCCAGTGCACTCTCTGGACTCACTGCAGTGCATCCCGAGTGGTGCCAGTGCACTCTATGGACTCACTGCAGTGCATCCCCAGTGGTGCCAGTGCACTCTCTGGACTCACTGCAGTGCATCCCCAAGGTGCCAGTGCAGTCTCAGGACTCACTGCACTGCATCCCCAGTGGTGCCAGTGTACTCTCTGGAATCACTGCACTGCATCCCCAGTGGTGCCAGTGCACTCTCTGGAATCACTGCACTGCATCCCTAGTGGTGCCAGTGCACTCTCTGGACTCACTGCACTGCATCCCCAGTGGTGCCAGTGCACTCTCTGGACTCACTGCACTGCATCCCCAGTGCTGACAGTGCACTCTCTGGACTCACTGCACTGCATCCGCAGTGGTGCCAGTGCACTCTCTGGACTCACTGCAGTGCATCCCCAAGGTGCCAGTGCACTCTCTGGAGGCACTGCACTGCATCCCCAGTGGTGCCAGTGCACTCTCTGCACTCACTGCACTGTATCCCCAGTGGTGCCAGTGCACTCTCTGGACTCACTGTACTGCACACCCAAGGTGCCAGTGCACTCTCTGGACTCACTGCACTGCATCCCCAGTGGTGCCAGTGCACTCTCTGGACTCACTGCACTGCATCCCCAGTGGTGCCAGTGCACTCTCTGGAATCACTGCAGTGCATCCCCTGTGGTGACAGTGCACTCTCTGGACTCACTGCGCTGCATCCCCAGTGGTGCCAGTGCACTCTCTGGACTCACCGCAGTGCATCCCCATTGGTGCCAGTGCCCTCTCTGGACTCACTGCAGTGCATCCCCAGTGGTGCCAGTGCACTCTCTGGACTCACTGCACTGCATCCCCAAGGTGCCAGTGCACTCTCTGGACTCACTGCAGTGCATCCCCAGTGGTGCCAGTGCACTCTCTGGACTCACTGCACTGCATTACCAGTGGTGCCAGTGCACTCTCTGGACTCACTGCACTGCATCCCCAGTGGTGCCAGTGCAATCTCTGGACTCACTGCAGTGCATCCCCATTGGTGCCAGTGCACTCTCTGGACTCACTGCACTGCATCCCCAGTGGTGCCAGTGCACTCTCTGGACTCACTGCAGTGCATCTCCATTGGTGCCAGTGCAGTCTCTGGACTCACTGCACTGCATCCCCAGTGGTGCCAGTGCACTCTCTGGACTCACTGCACTGCATCCCAAGTGGTGCCAGTGCACTCTCTGGACTCACTGCAGTGCATCCCCAGTGGTGCCAGCGCACTCTCTGGACTCACTGCAGTGCATCCGCAGTGGTGCCAGTGCACTCTCTGGACTCACTGCAGTGCATCCCCAGTGGTGCCAGTGCACTCTCTGGACTCACTGCACTGCATCCCCAGTGGTGCCAGTGCACTCTCTGGACTCACTGCACTGCATCCCCAGTGGTGCCAGTGCACTCTCTGGACTCACTGCAGTGCATCCCCAGTGGTGCCAGTGCACTCTCTGGACTCACTGCACTGCATCCCCAGTGGTGCCAGTGCACTCTCTGGACTCACTGCAGTGCATCCCCAGTGGTGCCAGTGCACTCTCTGGACTCACTGCAGTGCATCCCCAGTGGTGCCAGTGCACTCTCTGGAGTCACTGCACTGCATCCCCAGTGGTGCCAGTGCACTCTCTGGACTCACTGCAGTGCATCCCCAGTGGTGCCAGTGCACTCTATGGACTCACTGCAGTGCATCCCCAGTGGTGCCAGTTGCACTCTCTGGACTCACTGCAGTGCATCCCCAGTGGTGCCAGTGCACTCTCTGGACTCACTGCAGTGCATTCCCAGTGGTGCCAGTGCACTCTCTGGAATCACTGCACTGCATCCCCAGTGGTGCCAGTGCACTCTCTGGACTCACTGCAGTGCATCCCCAGTGGTGCCAGTGCACTCTCTGGACTCACTGCACTGCATCCCCAAGGTGCCAGTGCAGTCTCAGGACTCACTGAACTGCATCCCCAGTGGTGCCAGTGCACTCTCTGGAGTCACTGCACTGCATCCCCAAGGTGCCAGTGCAGTCTCTGGACTCACTGCACTGCATCCCCAGTGGTGCCAGTGCACTCTGTGGACTCACTGCACTGCATCCCCAGTGGTGCCAGTGCACTCTCTGGACTCACTGCCATGCATCCCCAGTGGTGCCAGTGCACTCTCTAGAGTCACTGCACTGCATCCCCAATGGTGCCAGTGCACTCTCTGGACTCACTGCAGTGCATCCCCAAGGTGCCAGTGCACTCTCTGGAGGCACTGCACTGCATCCCCAGTGTTGCCAGTGCACTCTCTGGACTCACTGCAGTGCATCCCCAGTGGTGCAAGTGCACTCTCTGGACTCACTGCACTGCATCCCCACTGGTGCCAGTGCACTCTCTGGACTCACTGCACTGCATCCCCAGTGGTGCCAGTGCACTCTCTGGACTCACTGTACTGCACACCCAAGGTGCCAGTGCACTCTCTGGACTCACTGCACTGCATCCGCAGTGGTGCCAGTGCACTCTCTGGACTCACTGCAGTGCATCCCCAGTGGTGCCAGTGCACTCTATGGACTCACTGCACTGCATCCCCAAGGTGCCAGTGCACTCTCTGGACTCACTGCAGTGCATCCCAAGTGGTGCCAGTGCACTCTCTGGACTCACTGCACTGCATTACCAGTGGTGCCAGTGCACTCTCTGGACTCACTGCACTGCATCCCCAGTGGTGCCAGTGCACTCTCTGGACTCAATGCACTGCATCCCCAGTGGTGCCAGTGCAATCTCTGGACTCACTGCAGTGCATCTCCATTGGTGCCAGTGCACTCTCTGGACTCACTGCACTGCATCCCCAGTGGTGCCAGTGCACTCTCTGGACTCACTGAAGTGCATCCCCAGTGGTGCCAGTGCACTCTGTGGACTCACTGCAGTGCATCTCCAGTGGTGCCAGCGCACTCTCTGGACTCACTAGAGTGCATCCCCAGTGGTGCCACTGCAATCTCTGGACTCACTGCAGTGCATCCCCGGTGGTGCCAGTGCACTCTCTGGACTCACTGCACTGCATCCCCAGTGGTGCCAGTGCACTCTCTGGACTCACTGCACTGCATCCCCAGTGGTGCCAGTGCACTCTCTGGACTCACTGCAGTGCATCCCCAGTGGTGCCAGTGCACTCTCTGGACTCACTGCAGTTCATCCCCAGTGGTGCCAGTGCACTCTCTGGACTCACTGCACTGCATCCCCAGTGGTGCCAGTGCACTCTCTGGACTCACTGCACTGCATCCCCAGTGGTGCCAGTGCACTCTCTGGACTCACTGCAGTGCATCCCGAGTGGTGCCAGTGCACTCTGTGGACTCACTGCAGTGCATCCCCAGTGGTGCCAGTGCACTCTCTGGACTCACTGCAGTGCATCCCCAAGGTGCCAGTGCA
This sequence comes from Anser cygnoides, assembly GCF_040182565.1. Lineage (NCBI taxonomy): Eukaryota > Metazoa > Chordata > Aves > Anseriformes > Anatidae > Anser > Anser cygnoides. Next base: position 218,579 of record NC_089907.1, read on the forward strand.
GTCTCAGGACTCACTGCACTGCATCCCCAGTGGTGCCAGTGTACTCTCTGGAATCACTGCACTGCATCCCCAGTGGTGCCAGTGTACTCTCTGGAATCACTGCACTGCATCCCCAGTGGTGCCAGTGCACTCTCTGGACTCACTGCACTGCATCCCCAGTGCTGACAGTGCACTCTCTGGACTCACTGCACTGCATCCGCAGTGGTGCCAGTGCACTCTCTGGACTCACTGCAGTGCATCCCCAAGGTGCCAGTGCACTCTCTGGAGGCAATGCACTGCATCCCCAGTGGTGCCAGTGCACTCTCTGCACTCACTGCACTGCATCCCCAGTGGTGCCAGTGCACTCTCTGGACTCACTGTACTGCACACCCAAGGTGCCAGTGCACTCTCTGGACTCACTGCACTGCATCCCCAGTGGTGCCAGTGCACTCTCTGGACTCACTGCACTGCATCACCAGTGGTGCCAGTGCACTCTCTGGACTCACTGCAGTGCATCCCCTGTGGTGACAGTGCACTCTCTGTAGTCACTGCACTGCATCCCCAGTGGTGCCAGTGCACTCTCTGGACTCACCGCAGTGCACCCCATTGGTGCCAGTGCCCTCTCTGGACTCACTGCAGTGCATCCCCAGTGGTGCCAGTGCACTCTCTGGACTCACTGCACTGCATCCCCAAGGTGCCAGTGCACTCTCTGGACTCACTGCAGTGCATCCCCAGTGGTGCCAGTGCACTCTCTGGACTCACTGCACTGCATCCCCAGTGGTGCCAGTGCACTCTCTGGACTCACTGCACTGCATCCCCAGTGGTGCCAGTGCACTCTCTGGACTCAATGAACTGCATCCCCAGTGGTGCCAGTGCAATCTCTGGACTCACTGCAGTGCATCCCCATTGGTGCCAGTGCACTCTCTGGACTCACTGCACTGCATCCCCAGTGGTGCCAGTGCACTCTCTGGACTCACTGCAGTGCATCTCCATTGGTGCCAGTGCAGTCTCTGGACTCACTGCACTGCATCGCCAGTGGTGCCAGTGCACTCTCTGGACTCACTGCACTGCATCCCAAGTGGTGCCAGTGCACTCTGTGGACTCACTGCAGTGCATCCCCAGTGGTACCAGCGCACTCTCTGGACTCACTCCAGTGCAGCCGCAGTGGTGCCAGTTGACTCTCTGGACTCACTGCAGTGCATCCCCAGTGGTGCCAGTGCACTCTCTGGACTCACTGCACTGCATCCCCAGTGGTGCCAGTGCACTCTCTGGAGTCACTGCACTGCATCCCCAGTGGTGCCAGTGCACTCTCTGGACTCACAGCAGTGCATCCCCAGTGGTGCCAGTGCACTCTATGGACTCACTGCAGTGCATCCCCAGTGGTGCCAGTGCACTCTCTGGACTCACTGCAGTTCATCCCCAGTGGTGCCAGTGCACTCTCTGGACTCACTGCAGTGCATCCCCAGTGGTGCCTGTGCACTCTCTGGAGTCACTGCACTGCATCCCCAGTGGTGCCAGTGCACTCTCTGGACTCACTGCAGTGCATCCCCAGTGGTGCCAGTGCACTCTATGGACTCACTGCAGTGCATCCCCAGTGGTGCCTGTTGCACTCTCTGGACTCACTGCAGTGCATCCCCAGTGGTGCCAGTGCACTCTCTGGACTCACTGCAGTGCATCCCCAGTGGTGCCAGTGCACTCTCTGGACTCACTGCAGTGCATCACCAATGGTGCCAGTGCACTCTCTGCACTCACTGCACTGCATCCCCAGTGGTGCCAGTGCACTTTCTGGAATCACTGCAGTGCATCCCCAGTGGTGCCAGTGCACTCTCTGGACTCACTGCAGTGCATCCCCAATGGTGCCAGTGCACTCTCTGCACTCACTGCACTGCATCCCCAGTGGTGCCAGTGCACTATCTGGACTCACTGCAGTGCATCCCCAGTGGTGCCAGTGCACTCCCTGGACTCACTGCACTGCATGCCCAGTGGTGCCAGTGCACTCTCTGGACTCACTGCACTGCATCCCCAGTGGTGCCAGTGCACTCTCTGGACTCACTGCACTGCATCCCCAGTGGTGCCAGTGCACTCTCTGGACTGACTGCACTGCATCCGCTGTTGTGCCAGTGCACTCTCTGGACTCACCTCAGTGCACCCCAGTGGTGCCAGTGCCCTCTCTGGACTCACTGCAGTGCATCCGCAGTGGTGCCACTGCACTCTCTGGACTCACTGCAGTGCATCCCCAGTGGTGCCAGTGCACTCTCTGGACTCACTGCACTGCATCCCCAAGGTGCCAGTGCACTCTCTGCACTCACTGCAGTGCATCCCCAGTGGTGCCAGTGCACTCTCTGGACTCACTGCAGAGCATCCCTAGTGGTGCCAGTGCACTCTCTGAACTCACTGAACTGCATCACCAGTGGTGCCAGTGCACTCTCTGGACTCACTGCACTGCATCCCCAAGGTGCCAGTGCACTCTCTGGAATCACTGCACTGCATCCCCAGTGGTGCCAGTGCACTCTCTGGACTCACTGCAGTGCATCCCCAGTGGTGCCAGTGCACTCTCTGGACTCACTGCAGTGCATCCCCAGTGGTGCCAGTACAGTCTCAGGACTCACTGCACTGCATCCCCAGTGGTGCCAGTGCACTCTCTGGAATCACTGCACTGCATCCCCAATGGTGCCAGTGCACTCTCTGGACTCACTGCAGTGCATCCCGAAGGTGCCAGTGCACTCTCTGGAGGCAATGCACTGCATTCCCAGTGTTGCCAGTGCACTCTCTGGACTCACTGCAGTGCATCCCCAGTGTTGCAAGTGCACTCTCTGGACTCACTACACTGCATCCCCAGTGGTGCCAGTGCACTCTCTGGACTCACTGCAGTGCATCCCCAGTGGTGCCAGTGCACTCTCTGGACTCTCTGCACTGCATCCCCAAGGTGCCAGTGCCCTCTCTGGACTCACTGCAGTGCATCCCCAGTGGTGCCAGTGCACTCTCTGGACTCACTGCACTGCATCCCCAGTGGTGCCAGTGCACTCTCTGGACTCACTGCACTGCATCCCCAAGGTGCCAGTGCACTCTCTGGACTCACTGCAGTGCATCCCCAGTGTTGCTAGTGCACTCTCTGGACTCACTGCAGTGCATCCCCAGTGTTGCAAGTGCACTCTCTGGACTCACTGCACTGCATCCCCAGTGGTGCCAGTGCACTCTCTGCACTCACTGAACTGCATCCCCAGTGGTGCCAGTGCACTCTCTGGACTCACTGTACTGCACACCCAAGGTGCCAGTGCACTCTCTGGACTCACTGCACTGCATCCCCAAGGTGCCAGTGCACTCTCTGGACTCACTGCAGTGCATCCCCATTGGTGCCAGTGCACTCTCTGGACTCACTGTAATGCATCCCCAGTGGTGCCAGTTGACTCTCTGGACTCACTGCAGTGCATCCCCAGTGGTGCCAGTGCACTCTCTGGACTCACTGCAGTGCATCTCCATTGGTGCCAGTGCACTCTCTGGACTCACTGCACTGCATCCCCAGTGGTGCCAGTGCACTCTCTGGACTCAATGAACTGCATCCCCAGTGGTGCCAGTGCAATCTCTGGACTCACTGCAGTGCATCTCCATTGGTGCCAGTGCACTCTCTGGACTCACTGCACTGCATCCCCAGTGGTGCCAGTACACTCTCTGGACTCACTGCAGTGCATTCCCAGTGGTGCCAGTGCAGTCTCTGGACTCACTGCACTGCATCGCCAGTGGTGCCAGTGCACTCTCTGGACTCACTGCACTGCATCACCATTGGTGCCAGGGCACTCTCCGGACTCACTGCAGTGCATCTCCAGTGGTGCCAGTGCACTCTCTGGACTCACTGCACTGCAGCCCCAGTGGTGCCAGTTGACTCTCTGGACTCACTGCAGTGCATCCCCAGTGGTGCCAGTGCACTCTCTGGACTCACTGCACTGCAACCCCAGTGGTGCCAGTGCACTCTCTGGAGTCACTGCACTGCATCCCCAGTGGTGCCAGTGCACTCTCTGGACTCACTGCAGTGCATCCCCAGTGGTGCCAGTGCACTCTATGGACTCACTGCAGTGCATCCCCAGTGGTGCCAGTGCACTCTCTGGACTCACTGCAGTTCATCCCCAGTGGTGCCAGTGCACTCTCTGGACTCACTGCAGTGCATCCCCAGTGGTGCCAGTGCACTCTCTGGACTCACTGAACTGAAAACCCAGTGGTGCCAGTGTACTCTCTGGACTCACTGCAGTGCATCCCCACTGGTGCCAGTGCACTCTCTGGACTCACTGCACTGCATCACCAGTGGTGCCAGTGCACTCTCTGGACTCACTGCACTGAATCCCCCAGTGGTGCCAGTGCACTCTCTGGACTCACTGCACTGCATCCCCAGTGGTGCCAGTGCACTCTCTGGACTCACTGCAGTGCATCCCCAGTGGTGCCAGGGCACTCTCCGGACTCACTGCACTGCATCCGCAGTGGTGCCAGTGCACTTTTTCGAGTCACTGCACTGCATCCCCAGTGGTGCCAGTGCACTCTCTGGACTCACTGCAGTGCATCACCAATGGTGCCAGTGCACTCTCTGCACTCACTGCACTGCATCCCCAGTGGTGCCAGTGCACTATCTGGACTCACTGCAGTGCATCCCCAGTGGTGCCAGTGCACTCCCTGGACTCACTGCACTGCATGCCCAGTGGTGCCAGTGCACTCTCTGGACTCACTGCACTGCATCCCCAGTGGTGCCAGTGCACTCTCTGGACTCACTGCACTGCATCCCCAGTGGTGCCAGTGCACTCTCTGGACTCACTGCACTGCATCCGCTGTTGTGCCAGTGCACTTTCTGGACTCACTGCACTGCATCCCCAGTGGGGCCAGTGCAGTCTCTGGACTCACTGCAGTGCATCCCCAGTGGTGCCAGTGCACTCTCTGAACTCACTGAACTGCATCCCCAGTGGTGCCAGTGCAGTCTCTGGACTTACTGCACTGCGTCCCCAAGGTGCCAGTGCAGTCTCAGGACTCACTGCACTGCATCCCCAGTGGTGCCAGTGCACTCTCTGGACTCACTGCACTGCATCCCCAGTGGTGCCAGTGCACTCTCTGGAGTCACTGCAGTGCATCGCCAGTGGAGCCAGTGCACTCTCTGGAGGCAATGCACTGCATTCCCAGTGTTGCCAGTGCACTCTCTGGACTCACTGCAGTGCATCCCCAGTGTTGCAAGTGCACTCTCTGGACTCACTCCGCTGCATCCCCAGTGGTGCCAGTGCACTCTCTGGACTCACTGCAGTGCATCCCCAGTGGTGCCAGTGCACTCTCTGGACTCACTGCACTGCATCCCCAAGGTGCCAGTGCCCTCTCTGGACTCACTGCAGTGCATCCCCAGTGGTGCCAGTGCACTCTCTGGACTCACTGCACTGCATCCCCAGTGGTGCCAGTGCACTCTCTGGACTCACTGCACTGCATCCCCAAGGTGCCAGTGCACTCTCTGGACTCAATGCAGTGCATCCCCAGTGTTGCTAGTGCACTCTCTGGACTCACTGCAGTGCATCCCCAGTGTTTCAAGTTCACTCTCTGGACTCACTGCACTGCATCCCCAGTGGTGCCAGTGCACTCTCTGGACTCACTGCACTGCATCCCCAGTGGTGCCAGTGCACTCTCTGGACTCACTGTACTGCAAACCCAAGGTGCCAGTGTACTCTCTGGACTCACTGCACTGCATCCCCAGTGGTGCCAGTGCACTCTCTGGACTCACTGCAGTGCATCCCCTGTGGTGACAGTGCACTCTCTGTAGTCACTGCGCTGCATCCCCAGTGGTGCCAGTGCACTCTCTGCACTCACTGCACTGCATCCGCAGTGGTGACAGTGCACTCTCTGGACTCCCTGCACTGCATCCCCAGTGGTGCCAGTGCACTCTCTGGACTCACTGCACTGCATCCCCAGTGGTGCCAGTGCACTCTCTGGACTCACTGCACTGCATCCCCAAGGTGCCAGTGCACTCTCTGGACTCACTGCAGTGCATCCCCATTGGTGCCAGTGCACTCTCTGGACTCACTGTAATGCATCCCCAGTGGTGCCAGTTGACTCTCTGGACTCACTGCACTGCATCCCCAGTGGTGCCAGTGCACTCTCTGGACTCAATGAACTGCATCCCCAGTGGTGCCAGTGCACTCTCTGGACTCACTGCAGTGCATCTCCATTGGTGCCAGTGCACTCTCTGGACTCACTGCAGTGCAGCCCCAGTGGTGCCAGTTGACTCTCTGGACTCACTGCAGTGCATCCCCAGTGGTGCCAGTGCACTCTCTGGACTCACTGCACTGCATCCCCAGTGGTGCCAGTACAGTCTCAGGACTCACTGCACTGCATCCCCAGTGGTGCCAGTGCACTCTCTGGAATCACTGCACTGCATCCCCAATGGTGCCAGTGCACTCTCTGGACTCACTGCAGTGCATCCCGAAGGTGCCAGTGCACTCTCTGGAGGCAATGCACTGCATTCCCAGTGTTGCCAGTGCACTCTCTGGACTCACTGCAGTGCATCCCCAGTGTTGCAAGTGCACTCTCTGGACTCACTGCAGTGCATCTCCATTGGTGCCAGTGCACTCTCTGGACTCACTGCAGTGCACCCCAGTGGTGCCAGTGCACTCTCTGGACTCTCTGCACTGCATCCCCAAGGTGCCAGTGCCCTCTCTGGACTCACTGCAGTGCATCCCCAGTGGTGCCAGTGCACTCTCTGGACTCACTGCACTGCATCCCCAGTGGTGCCAGTGCACTCTCTGGACTCACTGCACTGCATCCCCAAGGTGCCAGTGCACTCTCTGGACTCACTGCAGTGCATCCCCAGTGTTGCTAGTGCACTCTCTGGACTCACTGCAGTGCATCCCCAGTGTTGCAAGTGCACTCTCTGGACTCACTGCACTGCATCCCCAGTGGTGCCAGTGCACTCTCTGCACTCACTGAACTGCATCCCCAGTGGTGCCAGTGCACTCTCTGGACTCACTGTACTGCACACCCAAGGTGCCAGTGCACTCTCTGGACTCACTGCACTGCATCCCCAGTGGTGCCAGTGCACTCTCTGGACTCACTGCAGTGCATCTCCATTGGTGCCAGTGCACTCTCTGGACTCACTGCACTGCATCCCCAGTGGTGCCAGTGCACTCTCTGGACTCAATGAACTGCATCCCCAGTGGTGCCAGTGCAATCTCTGGACTCACTGCAGTGCATCTCCATTGGTGCCAGTGCACTCTCTGGACTCACTGCACTGCATCCCCAGTGGTGCCAGTGCACTCTCTGGGTCACTGCAGTGCATTCCCAGTGGTGCCAGTGCAGTCTCTGGACTCACTGCACTGCATCGCCAGTGGTGCCAGTGCACTCTCTGGACTCACTGCACTGCATCACCATTGGTGCCAGGGCACTCTCCGGACTCACTGCAGTGCATCTCCAGTGGTGCCAGTGCACTCTCTGGACTCACTGCACTGCAGCCCCAGTGGTGCCAGTTGACTCTCTGGACTCACTGCAGTGCATCCCCAGTGGTGCCAGTGCACTCTCTGGACTCACTGCACTGCAACCCCAGTGGTGCCAGTGCACTCTCTGGAGTCACTGCACTGCATCCCCAGTGGTGCCAGTGCACTCTCTGGACTCACTGCAGTGCATCCCCAGTGGTGCCAGTGCACTCTATGGACTCACTGCAGTGCATCCCCAGTGGTGCCAGTGCACTCTCTGGACTCACTGCAGTTCATCCCCAGTGGTGCCAGTGCACTCTCTGGACTCACTGCAGTGCATCCCCAGTGGTGCCAGTGCACTCTCTGGACTCACTGAACTGAAACCCCAGTGGTGCCAGTGTACTCTCTGGACTCACTGCACTGCATCACCATTGGTGCCAGGGCACTCTCCGGACTCACTGCACTGCATCCGCAGTGGTGCCAGTGCACTTTTTCGAGTCACTGCACTGCATCCCCAGTGGTGCCAGTGCACTCTCTGGACTCACTGCAGTGCATCACCAATGGTGCCAGTGCACTCTCTGCACTCACTGCACTGCATCCCCAGTGGTGCCAGTGCACTATCTGGACTCACTGCAGTGCATCCCCAGTGGTGCCAGTGCACTCCCTGGACTCACTGCACTGCATGCCCAGTGGTGCCAGTGCACTCTCTGGACTCACTGCACTGCATCCCCAGTGGTGCCAGTGCACTCTCTGGAATCACTGCAGTGCATCCCCAGTGGTGCCAGTGCACTCTCTGGACTCACTGCACTGCATCCGCTGTTGTGCCAGTGCACTTTCTGGACTCACTGCACTGCATCCCCAGTGGGGCCAGTGCAGTCTCTGGACTCACTGCAGTGCATCCCCAGTGGTGCCAGTGCACTCTCTGAACTCACTGAACTGCATCCCCAGTGGTGCCAGTGCAGTCTCTGGACTTACTGCACTGCGTCCCCAAGGTGCCAGTGCAGTCTCAGGACTCACTGCACTGCATCCCCAGTGGTGCCAGTGCACTCTCTGGACTCACTGCACTGCATCCCCAGTGGTGCCAGTGCACTCTCTGGAGTCACTGCAGTGCATCGCCAGTGGAGCCAGTGCACTCTCTGGAGGCAATGCACTGCATTCCCAGTGTTGCCAGTGCACTCTCTGGACTCACTGCAGTGCATCCCCAGTGTTGCAAGTGCACTCTCTGGACTCACTCCGCTGCATCCCCAGTGGTGCCAGTGCACTCTCTGGACTCACTGCAGTGCATCCCCAGTGGTGCCAGTGCACTCTCTGGACTCACTGCACTGCATCCCCAAGGTGCCAGTGCCCTCTCTGGACTCACTGCAGTGCATCCCCAGTGGTGCCAGTGCACTCTCTGGACTCACTGCACTGCATCCCCAGTGGTGCCAGTGCACTCTCTGGACTCACTGCACTGCATCCCCAAGGTGCCAGTGCACTCTCTGGACTCACTGCAGTGCATCCCCAGTGTTGCTAGTGCACTCTCTGGACTCACTGCAGTGCATCCCCAGTGTTTCAAGTTCACTCTCTGGACTCACTGCACTGCATCCCCAGTGGTGCCAGTGCACTCTCTGGACTCACTGCACTGCAAACCCAAGGTGCCAGTGCACTCTCTGGACTCACTGCACTGCATCCGCAGTGGTGCCAGTGCACTCTCTGGACTCACTGCTGTGCATCACCACTGGTGCCAGTGCACTCTCTGGACTCACTGCAGTGCATCCCCTGTGGTGACAGTGCACTCTCTGTAGTCACTGCGCTGCATCCCCAGTGGTGCCAGTGCACTCTCTGCACTCACTGCACTGCATCCGCAGTGGTGACAGTGCACTCTCTGGACTCCCTGCACTGCATCCCCAGTGGTGCCAGTGCACTCTCTGGACTCACTGCACTGCATCCCCAGTGGTGCCAGTGCACTCTCTGGACTCAATGAACTGCATCCCCAGTGGTGCCAGTGCACTCTCTGGACTCACTGCAGTGCATCTCCATTGGTGCCAGTGCACTCTCTGGACTCACTGCAGTGCAGCCCCAGTGGTGCCAGTTGACTCTCTGGACTCACTGCAGTGCATCCCCAGTGGTGCCAGTGCACTCTCTGGACTCACTGCACTGCATCCCCAGTGGTGCCAGTGCACTCTCTGGAGTCACTGCACTGCATGCCCAGTGGTGCCAGTGCACTCTCTGGACTCACTGCAGTGCATCCGCAGTGGTGCCAGTGCACTCTCTGGACTCACTGCAGTGCATCCCCAGTGGTGCCAGTGCACTCTCTGGACTCACTGCAGTTCATCCCCAGTGGTGCCAGTGCACTCTCTGGACTCACTGAACTGAAACCCCAGTGGTGCCAGTGTACTCTCTGGACTCACTGCAGTGCATCCCCAGTGGTGCCAGTGCACTCTCTGGACTCACTGCTGTGCATCACCACTGGTGCCAGTGCACTCTCTGGACTCACTGCACTGCATCCCCAGTGGTGCCAGTGCACTCTCTGGACTCACTGAACTGAAACCCCAGTGGTGCCAGTGTACTCTCTGGACTCACTGCAGTGCATCTCCAGTGGTGCCAGTGCACTCTCCGGATCACTGCAGTGCATCCGCAGTGGTGCCAGTGCACTTTTTCGAGTCACTGCACTGCATCACCATTAGTGCCAGTGCATTCTCTGGACTCACTGCACTGCATCCCCAGTGGTGCCAGTGCACTCTCTGCACTCACTGCAGTTCATCACCAATGGTGCCAGTGCACTCTCTGCAGTCATTGCACTGCATCCCCAGTGGTGCCAGTGCACTATCTGGACTCACTGCAGTGCATCCCCAGTGGTGCCAGTGCACTCCCTGGACTCACTGCACTGCATGCCCAGTGGTGCCAGTGCACTCTCTGGACTCACTGCACTGCAACACCAGTGGTGCCAGTGCACTCTCTGGACTCACTGCACTGCATCCCCAGTGGTGCCAGTGCACTCTCTGGACTCACTGCACTGCATCCGCTGTTGTGCCAGTGCACTCTCTGGACTCACTGCACTGCATCCCTAGTTCTGCCAGTGCAGTCTCTGGACTCACTGCACTCCATCCCCACTGGTGCCAGTGCAATCTTTGGACTCACTGCAGTGCATCCCCAGTGGTGCCAGTGCACTCTCTGGACTCACTGCACTGCATCCCTAGTGGTGCAAGTGCACTCTATGGAGTCACTGAACTGCATCCCCAGTGGTGCCAGTGCACTCTATGGACTCACTGCACTGCATCCCCAAGGTGCCAGTGCAGTCTCAGGACTCACTGCTCTGCATCCCCAGTAGTGCCAGTGCACTCTCTGGAATCACTACACTGCATCCTCAGTGGTACCAGTGCACTCTCTGGACTCACTGCACTGCATCTCCAGTTGTGCCAGTGCACTCTCTGGAGGCAATGCACTGCATCCCCAGTGGTGCCAGTGCACTCTCTGGACTCACTGCAGTGCAACCCCAGTAGTGCCAGTGTACTCTCTGGACTCACTGCAGTGCATCCCCAGTGGTGCCAGTGCACTCTCTGGACTCACGGCACTGCATCCCCAGTGGTGCCAGTGCACTCTCTGGAGTCACTGAACTGCATCCCCAGTGGTGCCAGTGCACTCTCTGGACTCACTGCACTGCATCCCCAAGGTGTCAGTGCAGTCTCAGGACTCACTGCACTGCATCCCCAGTTGTACCACTGCACTCTCTGGACTCACTGCACTGCATCCCCAGTGGTGCCAGTGCACTCTCTGGACTCACTGCAGTGCATCCCCAGTGGTGCCAGTGCACTCTCTGGACTCACTGCACTGCATCCCCAGTGGTGCCAGTGCACTCTCTGGACTCACTGCACTGAAACCCCAGTGGTGCCAGTGTACTCTCTGGACTCACTGCAGTGCATCCCCACTGGTGCCAGTGCACTCTCTGGAATCACTGCAGTGCATCCCCAGTGGTGCCAGTGCACTCTCTGGACTCACTGCACTGCATCACCATTGGTGCCAGGGCACTCTCTGGACTCACTGCAGTGCATCCGCAGTGGTGCCAGTGCACTTTTTCGAGTCACTGCACTGCATCCCCATTAGTGCCAGTGAATTCTCTGGACTGACTGCACTGCATCAACAGTGGTGCCAGTGCACTCTCTAGACTCACTGCAGTGCATCCCCAGTGGTGCCAGTGCACTCTCTGGACTCACTGCACTGCATCCCCAGTGGTGCCAGTGCACTCTCTGGACTCACTGCACTGCATCCCCAGTGGTGCCAGTGCACTCTCTGGACTCACTGCAGTGCATCACCAATGGTGCCAGTGCACTCTCTGGACTCACTGCACTGCATCCCCAGTGGTGCCAGTGCACTATCTGGACTCACTGCAGTGCATCCCCAGTGGTGCCAGTGCACTCCCTGGACTCACTGCACTGCATGCCCAGTGGTGCCAGTGCACTCTCTGGACTCACTGCACTGCATCCCCAGTGGTGCCAGTGCACTCTCTGGACTCACTGCACTGCATCCCCAGTGGTGCCAGTGCACGCTCTGGACTCACTGCACTGCATCCGCTGTTGTGCCAGTGCACTCTCTGGACTCACTGCACTGCATCCCCAGTGGTGCCAGTGCACTCTCTGGACTCACTGCAGTGCATCCCCAGTGGTGCCAGTGCAGTCTCTGGACTCACTGCACTCCATCCCCAGTGGTGCCAGTGCAATCTTTGGACTCACTGCAGTGCATCCCCAGTGGTGCCAGTGCACTCTCTGCACTCACTGCAGTGCATCCCCAGTGGTGCCAGTGCACTCTCTGGACTCACTGCAGAGCATCCCTAGTGGTGCCAGTGCACTCTATGGAGTCACTGAACTGCATCCCCAGTGGTGCCAGTGCACTCTCTTGACTCACTGCACTGCATCTCCAAGGTGCCAGTGCAGTCTCAGGACTCACTGCACTGCATCCCCAGTGGTGCCAGTGCACTCTCTGGAATCACTGCACTGCATCCCCAGTGGTGCCAGTGCACTCTCTGGACTCACTGCAGTGCATCCCCAGTGGAGCCAGTGCACTTTTTCGAGTCACTGCACTGCATCCCCAATGGTGCCAGTGCACTCTCTGGACTCACTGCAGTGCATCCCCAAGGTGCCAGTGCACTCTCTGGAGGCAATGCACTGCATCCCCAGTGTTGCCAGTGCACTCTCTGGACTCACTGCAGTGCATCCCCAGTGTTGCAAGTGCACTCTCTGGACTCACTGCACTGCATCCCCAGTGGTGCCAGTGCACTCTCTGGACTCACTGCACTGCATCCCCAATGGTGCCAGTGCACTCTCTGGACTCACTGTACTGCACACCCAAGGTGCCAGTGCACTCTCTGGACTCACTGCACTGCATCCCCAGTGCTGACAGTGCACTCTCTATGGACTCACTGCACTGCATCCGCAGTGGTGACAGTGCACTCTCTGGACTCCCTGCACTGCATCCCCAGTGGTGCCAGTGCACTCTCTGGACTCACTGCACTGCATCCCCAGTGGTGCCAGTGCACTCTCTGGACTCACTGCAGTGCATCCCCAGTGGTGCCAGTGCACTCTCTGGACTCACTGCAGTGCAGCCCCAGTGGTGCCAGTGCACTCTCTGGACTCATTGCAGTGCAGCCCATGAGGTGCCAGTGCACTCTCTGGACTCACTGCACTGCATCCCCCGTGCTGACAGTGCACTCTCTGGACTCACTGCACTGCATCCGCAGTGGTGCCAGTGCACTCTCTGGACTCACTGCAGTGCATCACCAGTGGTGCCAGTGCACTCTATGGACTCACTGCAGTGCATCCCCTGTGGTGACAGTGCACTCTCTGGACTCACTGCAGTGCATCCCCAGTGGTGCCAGTGCACTCTCTGGACTCACTGTAATGCATCCCCAAGGTGCCAGTGCACTCTCTGGACTCACTGCAGTGCATCCCCAGTGGTGCCAGTGCACTCTCTGGACTCACTGCAATGCATCACCGGTGGTGCCAGTTGACTCTCTGGACTCACTGCAGTGCATCCCCAGTGGTGCCAGTGCACTCTCTGGACTCACTGCACTGCATCCCCAGTGGTGCCAGTGCACTCTCTGGACTCACTGCACTGCATCCCCAGTGGTGCCAGTGCACTCTCTGGACTCACTGCACTGCATCCCCAGTGGTGCCAGTGCACTCTCTGGAGTCACTGCACTGCATCCCCAGTGGTGCCAGTGCACTCTCTGGACTCACTGCAGTGCATCCCCAGTGGTGCCAGTACACTCTATGGACTCACTGCAGTGCATCCCCAGTGGTGCCAGTGCACTCTCTGGACTCACTGCAGTGCATCCCCAGTGGTGCCAGTGCACTCTCTGGACTCACTGCAGTGCATCCCCAGTGGTGCCAGTGCACTCTCTGGACTCACTGCAGTGCATTCCCAGTGGTGCCAGTGCACTCTCTGGACTCACTGCAGTGTATCCCCTGTGGTGCCAGTGCACTCTCTGGAGTCACTGCACTGCATCCCCAGTGGTGCCATGGCACTCTCTGGACTCACTGCACTGCATCACCATTGGTGCCAGGGCACTCTCCGGACTCACTGCAGTGCATCCCCAGTGGTGCCAGTGCACTCCCTGGACTCACTGCACTGCATGCCCAGTGGTGCCAGTGCACTCTCTGGACTCACTGCACTGCAACCCCAGTGGTGCCAGTGCAGTCTCTGGACTCACTGCACTCCATCCCCAGTGGTGCCAGTGCAATCTTTGGACTCACTGCAGTGCATCCCCAGTGCTGCCAGTGCACTCTCTGCACTCACTGCAGTGCATCCCCAGTGGTGCCAGTGCACTCTGTGGACTCACTGCAGAGCATCCCTAGTGGTGCCAGTGCACTCTATGGAGTCACTGAACTGCATCCCCAGTGGTGCCAGTGCACTCTCTGGACTCACTGCAGTGCATCACCAATGGTGCCAGTGCACTCTCTGCACTCACTGCACTGCATCCCCAGTGGTGCCAGTGCACTCTGTGGACTCACTGCAGTGCATCCCCAGTGGTGCCAGTGCACTCCCTGGACTCACTGCACTGCATGCCCAGTGGTGCCAGTGCACTCTCTGGACTCACTGCACTGCATCCCCAGTGGTGCCAGTGCACTCTCTGGACTCACTGCACTGCATCCCCAGTGGTGCCAGTGCACGCTCTGGACTCACTGCACTGCATGGCCAGTGGAGCCAGTGCACTCTCTAGAGTCACTGCACTGCATCCCCAATGGTGCCAGTGCACTCTCTGGACTCACTGCAGTGCATCCCCAAGGTGCCAGTGCACTCTCTGGAGGCAATGCACTGCATCCCCAGTGTTGCCAGTGCACTCTCTGGACTCACTGCAGTGCATCCCCAGTGTTGCAAGTGCACTCTCTGGACTCACTGCACTGCATCCCCAGTGGTGACAGTGCACTCTCTGGACTCACTGCACTGCATCCCCAGTGGTGCCAGTGCACTCTCTGGACTCACTGTACTGCACACCCAAGGTGCCAGTGCACTCTCTGGACTCACTGCACTGCATCCGCAGTGGTGCCAGTGCACTCTCTGGACTCACTGCAATGCATCACCAGTGGTGCCAGTGCACTCTCTGGACTCACTGCAGTGCATCCCCTGTGGTGACAGTGCACTCTCTGTAGTCACTGCGCTGCATCCCCAGTGGTGCCAGTGCACTCTCTGGACTCACCTCAGTGCACCCCAGTGGTGCCAGTGCACTCTCTGGACTCACTGCAGTGCATCCCCAGTGGTGCCAGTGCACTCTCTGGACTCACTGCAGTGCATCCCCAGTGGTGCCAGTGCACTCTCTGGACTCACTGCACTGCATCCCCAAGGTGCCAGTGCACTCTCTGGACTCACTGCAGTGCATCCCCAGTGGTGCCAGTGCACTCTCTGGACTCACTGCACTGCATTACCAGTGGTGCCAGTGCACTCTCTGGACTCAATGAACTGCATCCCCAGTGGTGCCAGTGCAATCTCTGGACTCACTGCAGTGCATCCCCAAGGTGCCAGTGCAGTTTCAGGACTCACTGCACTGCATCCCCAGTGGTGCCAGTGCACTCTCTGGAATCACTGCACTGCATCCCCAGTGGTGCCAGTGCACTCTCTGGAATCACTGCACTGCATCCCCAGTGGTGCCAGTGCACTCTCTGGACTCACTGCAGTGCATCGCCAGTGGAGCCAGTGCACTCTCTAGAGTCACTGCACTGCATCCCCAATGGTGCCAGTGCACTCTCTGGACTCACTGCAGTGCATCCCCAAGGTGCCAGTGCACTCTCTGGAGGCAATGCACTGCATCCCCAGTGTTGCCAGTGCACTCTCTGGACTCACTGCAGTGCATCCCCAGTGTTGCAAGTGCACTCTCTGGACTCACTGCACTGCATCCCCAGTGGTGCCAGTGCACTCTCTGGACTCACTGCACTGTATCCCCAGTGGTGCCAGTGCACTCGCTGGACTCACTGTACTGCACACCCAAGGTGCCAGTGCACTCTCTGGACTCACTGCACTGCATCTGCAGTGGTGCCAGTGCACTCTCTGGACTCACTGCAGTGCATCACCATTGGTGCCAGTGCACTCTCTGGACTCACTGCAGTGCATCCCCTGTGGTGACAGTGCACTCTCTGTAGTCACTGCGCTGCATCCCCAGTGGTGCCAGTGCACTCTCTGGACTCACCGCAGTGCATCCGCAGTGGTGCCAGAGCACTTTTTCGAGTCACTGCAGTGCATCCCCAGTGGTGCCAGTGCACTCTCTGGACTCATTGCAGTGCATCCCCAGTGGTTCCAGTGCACTCACTGGACTCACTGCACTGCATCCCCAAGGTGCCAGTGCACTCTCTGGACTCACTGCAGTGCATCCCCAGTGGTGCCAGTGCACTCTCTGGACTCACTGCACTGCATTACCAGTGGTGCCAGTGCACTCTCTGGACTCACTGCACTGCATTACCAGTGGTGCCAGTGCACTCTCTGGACTCAATGAACTGCATCCCCAATGGTGCCAGTGCAATCTCTGGACTCACTGCAGTGCATCTCCATTGGTGCCAGTGCACTCTCTGGACTCACTGCACTGCATCCCCAGTGGTGCCAGTGCACTCTCTGGACTCACTGCAGTGCAATCCCAGTGGTGCCAGTGCAATCTCTGGACTCACTGCAGTGCATCCCCAGTGGTGCCAGTGCACTCTCTGGACTCACTGCACTGCATCCCAAGTGGTGCCAGTGCACTCTGTGGACTCACTGCAGTGCATCTCCAGTGGTACCAGCGCACTCTCTGGACTCACTGCAGTGCATCCCCAGTGGTGCCAGTGCACTCTCTGGACTCACTGCAGTGCATCCCCAGTGGTGCCAGTGCACTCTCTGGACTCACTGCAGTGAATCCCCTGTGGTGCCAGTGCACTCTCTGGAGTCACTGCACTGCATCCCCAGTGGTGCCAGTGCACTCTCTGGACTCACTGCAGTGCATCCCCAGTGGTGCCAGTGCACTCTATGGACTCACTGCAGTGCATCCCCAGTGGTGCCAGTGCACTCTCTGGACTCACTGCAGTGCATCCCCAGTGGTGCCAGTGCACTCTCTCGACTCACTGTACTGCATCCCCAGTGGTGCCAGTGCACTCTCTGGACTCACTGCAGTGCATCCCCAGTGGTGCCAGTGCACTCTCTGGACTCACTGCAGTGCATCCCCAGTGGTGCCAGTGCACTCTCTGGACTCACTGCAGTGCATCCTCACTGGTGCCAGTGCACTCTCTGGAATCACTGCAGTGCATCCCCAGTGGTGCCAGTGCACTCTCTGGACTCACTGCAGTGCATTCCCAGTGGTGCCAGTGCACTCTCTGGACTCACTGCAGTGCATCACCAGTGGTGCCAGTGCACTCTCTGGACTCACTGCAGTGCATCCCCAGTGGTGCCAGTGCACTCTCTGGACTCACTGCACTGCTTCACAATTGGTGCCAGGGCACTCTCCGGAATCACTGCAGTGCATCCGCAGTGGTGCCAGAGCACTTTTTCAAGTCACTGCACTGCATCCCCAGTGGTGCCAGTGCACTCTCTGGACTCACTGCAGTGCATCACCAATGGTGCCAGTGCACTCTCTGCACTCACTGCACTGCATCCCCAGTGGTGCCAGTGCACTCCCTGGACTCACTGCACTGCATGCCCAGTGGTGCCAGAGCACTCTATGGACTCACTGCACTGCATCCCCTGTGGTGCCAGTGCACTCTCTGGACTCACTGCACTGCATCCCCAGTGGTGCCAGTGCACTCTCTGGACTCACTGCACTGCATCCCCAGTGGTGCAAGTGCACTCTCTGGACTCACTGCAGTGCATCCCCAGTGGTGTCAGAGCAGTCTCTGGACTCACTGCACTCCATCCCCACTGGTGCCAGTGCAATCTTTGGACTCACTGCAGTGCATCCCCAGTGGTGCCAATGCACTCTCTGCACTCACTGCAGTGCATCCCCAGTGGTGCCAGTGCACTCTCTGGACTCACTGCAGTGCATCGCCAGTGGAGCCAGTGCACTCTCTAGAGAAACTGCACTGCATCCCCAATGGTGCCAGTGCACTCTCTGGACTCACTGCACTGCATCCCCAGTGGTGCCAGTGCACTCTCTGGACTCACTGCAGTGTATCCCCTGTGGTGCCAGTGCACTCTCTGGACTCACTGCACTGCATCCCCAAGGTGCCAGTGCACTCTCTGGACTCACTGCAGTGCATCCCCAGTGTTGCTAGTGCACTCTCTGGACTCACTGCAGTGCATCCCCAGTGTTGCAAGTGCACTCTCTGGACTCACTGCACTGCATCCCCAGTGGTGCCAGTGCACTCTCTTTACTCACTGCACTGCATCCCCAGTGGTGCCAGTGCACTCTCTGGACTCACTGTACTGCACACCCAAGGTGCCAGTGCACTCTCTGGACTCACTGCACTGCATCCGCAGTGGTGCCAGTGCACTCTCTGGACTCACTGCAGTGCATCACCACTGGTGCCAGTGCCCTCTCTGGACTCACTGCAGTGCATCCCCTGTGGTGACAGTGCACTCTCTGTAGTCACTGCAGTGCACCCCAGTGGTGCCAGTGCCCTCTCTGGACTCACTGCACTGCATCCCCAGTGGTGCCAGTGCACTCTCTGGACTCACTGCACTGCATCCCCAAGGTGCCAGTGCACTCTCTGGACTCACTGCACTGCATCCCCAGTGGTGCCAGTGCACTCTCTGGACTCACTGCACTGCATCACCAGTGGTGCCAGTGCAGTCTCTGGACTCACTGCACTGCATCGCCAGTGGTGCCAGTGCAGTCTCTGGACTCACTGCACTGCATCCCAAGTGGTGCCAGTGCACTCTGTGGACTCACTGCAGTGCATCTCCAGTGGTGCCAGTGCACTCTCTGGACTCACTGCAGTGCATCCCCAGTGGTGCCAGTTGACTCTCTGGACTCACTGCAGTGCATCCCCATTGGTGCCAGTGCACTCTCTGGACTCACTGCAGTGCATCCCCAGTGGTGCCAGTGCACTCTATGGACTCACTGCAGTGCATCCCCAGTGGTGCCAGTGCACTCTCTGGACTCACTGCAGTTCATCCCCAGTGGTGCCAGTGCACTCTCTGGACTCACTGCACTGCATCCCCAGTGGTGCCAGTGCACTCTCTGGACTCACTGAACTGAAACACCAGTGGTGCCAGTGCACTCTATGGACTCACTGCAGTGTATCCCCTGTGGTGCCAGTGCACTCTCTGGACTCACTGCACTGCATCCCCAGTGGTGCCAGTGCACTCTCTGGACTCACTGCACTGCATCACCATTGGTGCCAGGGCACTCTCCGGACTCGCTGCAGTGCATCCGCAGTGGTGCCAGTGCACTTTTTCGAGTCACTGCACTGCATCCCCATTAGTGCCAGTGCATTCTCTGGACTCACTGCACTGAATCCCCAGTGGTGCTAGTGCACTCTCTGGACTCACTGCACTGCATCCCCAGTGGTGCCAGTGCACTCGCTGGACTCACTGTACTGCACACCCAAGGTGCCAGTGCACTCTCTGGACTCACTGCACTGCATCCGCAGTGGTGCCAGTGCACTCTCTGGACTCACTGCAGTGCATCACCAGTGGTGCCAGTGCACTCTCTGGACTCACTGCAGTGCATCCCCTGTGGTGACAGTGCACTCTCTGTAGTCACTGCGCTGCATCCCCAGTGGTGCCAGTGCACTCTCTGGACTCACCGCAGTGCACCCCAGTGGTGCCAGTGCCCTCTCTGGACTCACTGCAGTGCATCCCCAGTGGTGCCAGTGCACTCTCTGGACTCATTGCAGTGCATCCCCAGTGGTGCCAGTGCACTCACTGGACTCACTGCACTGCATCCCCAAGGTGCCAGTGCACTCTCTGGACTCACTGCAGTGCATCCCCAGTGGTACCAGTGCACTCTCTGGACTCACTGCACTGCATTACCAGTGGTGCCAGTGCACTCTCTGGACTCACTGCACTGCATTACCAGTGGTGCCAGTGCACTCTCTGGACTCAATGAACTGCATCCCCAGTGGTGCCAGTGCAGTCTCTGAACTCACTGCACTGCATCCCCAGTGGTGCCAGTGCACTCTCTGGACTCACTGCACTGCATCCCAAGTGGTGCCAGTGCACTCTGTGGACTCACTGCAGTGCATCTCCAGTGGTACCAGCGCACTCTCTGGACTCACTGCAGTGCATCCCCAGTGGTGCCAGTGCACTCTCTGGACTCACTGCAGTGCATCCTCAGTGGTGCCAGTGCACTCTCTGGACTCACTGCAGTGCATCCCCTGTGGTGCCAGTGCACTCTCTGGAGTCACTGCACTGCATCCCCAGTGGTGCCAGTGCACTCTCTGGACTCACTGCAGTGCATCCCCAGTGGTGCCAGTGCACTCTATGGACTCACTGCAGTGCATCCCCAGTGGTGCCAGTGCACTCTCTGGACTCACTGCAGTGCATCCCCAGTGGTGCCAGTGCACTCTCTGGACTCACTGTACTGCATCCCCAGTGGTGCCAGTGCACTTTTTCAAGTCACTGCACTGCATCCCCAGTGGTGCCAGTGCACTCTCTGGACTCACTGCAGTGCATCCCCAGTGGTGCCAGTGCACTCTCTGGACTCACTGCAGTGCATCCCCAGTGGTGCCAGTGCACTCTCTGGACTCACTGCAGTGCATTCCCAGGGGTGCCAGTGCACTCTCTGGACTCACTGCAGTGCATCCTCACTGGTGCCAGTGCACTCTCTGGAATCACTGCAGTGCATCCCCAGTGGTGCCAGTGCACTCTCTGGACTCACTGCAGTGCATCCCCAGTGGTGCCAGTGCACTCTCTGGACTCACTGCACTGCTTCACCATTGGTGCCAGGGCACTCTCCGGACTCACTGCAGTGCATCCGCAGTGGTGCCAGAGCACTTTTTCAAGTCACTGCACTGCATCCCCAGTGGTGCCAGTGCACTCTCTGGACTCACTGCAGTGCATCACCAATGGTGCCAGTGCACTCTCTGCACTCACTGCACTGCATCCCCAGTGGTGCCAGTGCACTCCCTGGACTCACTGCACTGCATGCCCAGTGGTGCCAGTGCACTCTATGGACTCACTGCACTGCATCCCCTGTGGTGCCAGTGCACTCTCTGGACTCACTGCACTGCATCCCCAGTGGTGCCAGTGCACTCTCTGGACTCACTGCACTGCATCCCCAGTGGTGCCAGTGCACTCTCTGGACTCACTGCAGTGCATCCCCAGTGATGTCAGAGCAGTCTCTGGACTCACTGCACTCCATCCCCACTGGTGCCAGTGCAATCTTTGGACTCACTGCAGTGCATCCCCAGTGGTGCCAATGCACTCTCTGCACTCACTGCAGTGCATCCCCAGTGGTGCCAGTGCACTCTCTGGACTCACTGCAGAGCATCCCTAGTGGTGCCAGTGCACTCTCTGGAGTCACTGAACTGCATCCCCAGTGGTGCCAGTGCACTCTCTGGACTCACTGCACTGCATCCCCAAGGTGCCAGTGCAGTCTCAGGACTCACTGCACTGCATCCCCAGTGGTGCCAGTGCACTCTCTGGAATCACTGCACTGCATCCCCAGTGGTGCCAGTGCACTCTCTGGACTCACTGCAGTGCATCGCCAGTGGAGCCAGTGCACTCTCTAGTGAAACTGCACTGCATCCCCAATGGTGCCAGTGCACTCTCTGGACTCACTGCACTGCATCCCCAGTGGTGCCAGTGCACTCTCTGGACTCACTGCAGTGTATCCCCTGTGGTGCCAGTGCACTCTCTGGACTCACTGCACTGCATCCCCAAGGTGCCAGTGCACTCTCTGGACTCACTGCAGTGCATCCCCAGTGTTGCTAGTGCACTCTCTGGACTCACTGCAGTGCATCCCCAGTGTTGCAAGTGCACTCTCTGGACTCACTGCACTGCATCCCCAGTGGTGCCAGTGCACTCTCTTTACTCACTGCACTGCATTCCCAGTGGTGCCAGTGCACTCTCTGGACTCACTGTACTGCACACCCAAGGTGCCAGTGCACTCTCTGGACTCACTGCACTGCATCCGCAGTGGTGCCAGTGCACTCTCTGGACTCACTGCAGTGCATCACCACTGGTGCCAGTGCCCTCTCTGGACTCACTGCAGTGCATCCCCTGTGGTGACAGTGCACTCTCTGTAGTCACTGCGCGGCATCCCCAGTGGTGCCAGTGCACTCTCTGCACTCACTGCATTGCACCCCAGTGGTGCCAGTGCCCTCTCTGGACTCACTGCACTGCATCCCCAGTGGTGCCAGTGCACTCTCTGGACTCACTGCAGTGCATCCCCAGTGGTGCCAGTGCACTCTCTGGACTCACTGCAGTGCATCCCCAGTGGTGCCAGTGCACTCTATGGACTCACTGCAGTGCATCCCCAGTGGTGCCAGTGCACTCTCTGGACTCACTGCAGTTCATCCCCAGTGGTGCCAGTGCACTCTCTGGACTCACTGCACTGCATCCCCAGTGGTGCCAGTGCACTCTCTGGACTCACTGAACTGAAACCCCAGTGGTGCCAGTGTACTCTCTGGACTCACTGCAGTGCATCCCCACTAGTGCCAGTGCACTCTCTGGAATCACTGCAGTGCATCCCCAGTGGTGCCAGTGCACTCTCTGGACTCACTGCACTGCATCCCCAGTGGTGCCAGTGCACTCTATGGACTCACTGCAGTGTATCCACTGTGGTGCCAGTGCACTCTCTGGACTCACTGCACTACATCCCCAGTGGTGCCAGTGCACTCTCTGGACTCACTGCACTGCATCACCATTGGTGCCAGGGCACTCTCCGGACTCGCTGCAGTGCATCCGCAGTGGTGCCAGTGCACTTTTTCGAGTCACTGCACTGCATCCCCATTAGTGCCAGTGCATTCTCTGGACTCACTGCACTGAATCCCCAGTGGTGCCAGTGCACTCTCTGGACTCACTGCAGTGCATCCCCAGTGGTGCCAGTGCACTCTCTGGACTCACTGCAGTGCATCACCAATGGTGCCAGTGCACTCTCTGCACTCACTGCACTGCATCACCAGTGCTGCCAGTGCACTATCTGGACTCACTGCAGTGCATCCCCAGTGGTGCCAGTGCACTCCCTGGACTCACTGCACTGCATGCCCAGTGGTGCCAGTGCACTCTCTGGACTCACTGCACTGCATCCCCAATGGTGCCAGTGCACTCTCTGCACTCACTGCACTGCATCCCCAGTGGTGCCAGTGCACTCTCTGGACTCACTGCACTGCATCCGCTGTTCTGCCAGTGCACTCTCTGGACTCACTGCACTGCATCCCCAGTGGTGCCAGTGCACTCTCTGCACTCACTGCAGTGCATCCCCAGTGGTGCCAGTGCAGTCTCTGGACTCACTGCACTCCATCCCCACTGGTGCCAGTGCACTCTCTGGAGTCACTGAACTGCATCCCCAGTGGTGCCAGTGCACTCTCTGGACTCACTGCACTGCATCCCCAAGGTGCCAGTGCAGTCTCAGGACTCACTGCACTGCATCTCCAGTGGTGCCAGTGCACTCTCTGGAATCACTGCACTGCATCCCCAGTGGTGCCAGTGCACTCTCTGGACTCACTGCACTGCATCCCCAGTGGTGCCAGTGCACTCTCTGGACTCACTGCAGTGCATCGCCAGTGGAGCCAGTGCACTCTCTGCACTCACTGCACTGCATCCCCAGTGGTGCCAGTACACTCTCTGGACTCACTGCACTGCATCACCAATGGTGCCAGTGCACTCTCTGCACTCACTGCACTGCATCCCCAGTGGTGCCAGTGCACTATCTGGACTCACGGCAGTGCATCCCCAGTGGTGCCAGTGCACTCTCTGGACTCACTGCACTGCATCCCCAGTGGTGCCAGTGCACTCTCTGGAATCACTGCAGTGCATCCCCAGTGGTGCCAGTGCACTCTCTGGACTCACTGCACTGCATCCACAGTGGTGCCAGTACACTCTCTGGACTCAATGCACTGCATCACCAATGGTGCCAGTGCACTCTCTGCACTCACTGCACTGCATCCCCAGTGGTGCCAGTGCACTATCTGGACTCACGGCAGTGCATCCCCAGTGGTGCCAGTGCACTCCCTGGACTCACTGCAGTGCATCCCCAGTGGTGCCAGTGCACTCTCTGGACTCACTGCACTGCATCCCCAGTGGTGCCAGTGCACTCTCTGGACTCACTGCAGTGCATCCCCAGTGGTGCCAGTGCACTCTCTGGACTCACTGCAGTGCACCCGCTGTTGTGCCAGTGCACTCTCTGGACTCACTGCAGTGCATCCGCAGTGGTGCCAGTGCACTCTCTGGACTCACTGCAGTGCATCCCCAGTGGAGCTAGTGCAGTCTCTGGACTCACTGTACTGCATCCCCAGTGTTGCCAGTACACTCTCTGGACTCACTGCAGTGCATAACCAGTGGTGCCAGTGCACTCTCTGCACTCACTGCAGTGCATCCCCAGTGGTGCCAGTGCACTCTCTGGACTCACTGCAGAGCATCCCTAGTGGTGCCAGTGCACTCTATGGAGTCACTGAACTGCATCCCCAGTGGTGCCAGTGCACTCTCTCCACTCACTGCAGTGCATCCCCAAGGTGCCAGTGCAGTCTCAGGACTCACTGCTCTGCATCCCCAGTAGTGCCAGTGCACTCTCTGGAATCACTACACTGCATCCCCAGTGGTACCAGTGCACTCTCTGGACTCACTGCACTGCATCCCCAGTTGTGCCAGTGCACTCTCTGGACTCACTGCAGTGCATCCCCAGTGGTGCCAGTGCACTCTCTGGACTCACGGCACTGCATCCCCAGTGGTGCCAGGGCAGTCTCTGGACTATCTGCACTCCATCCCCACTGGTGCCTTTGCACTCTCTGGACTCACTGCACTGCTCCAGCCGAAGCAGCCGCTCCAGCCGCGGTACCTTCTCCAGCCTCTGCAGCCGCTCCAGCCGCTCCAGCCGCGGCAGCCGCTCCAGCCGCTCCAGCCGCGGCAGCCGCTCCAGCCGCTCCAGCTTCGGCTGCCGCTCCATCCGCGGCATAAGCGGCAGACGGTCCAACCGCGGCAGCCGCTCCAGCCGCGGCAGCCGCTCCAGCCGCTCCAGCCGCGGTTGGAGCGGCTGCCGCGGCTGGAGCGGCTGGAGCGGCTGCCGCGGCTGGAGCGGCTGCCGCGCCTGGAGCGTCTGCCGCGGCTGGAGTGTCTAGAGCGTGTGCCGCGGCTGGAGGGGCTACCGCGGCTGGAGCGTCTGACGCGGCTGGAGCGGATGCCGCGGCTGGTGCGGCTGGAGCGGCAGCCGCGGCTGGAGCACTGCAGTGAGTCCAGAGAGTGCAATGGCACCAATGGGGATGCAGTGCAGTGAGTCCAGAGAGTGCACTGGCACCACTGGGGATGCAGTGCCCTGAGTCCAGAGAGTGCACTGGCACCACTGGGGATGCACTTCAGTGACTATAGAGAGTGCACTGGCACCACTGGTGGTGCAGTGCAGTGAGTTAGGAGAGTGCACGGGCACCACTGGGGATGCACTGCAGTGACTCTAGAGAGTGCACTGGCACCACTGGGGATGCACTACAGTGGGTCCAGAGAGTGCACTTGCACCACTGGAGATGCACTGCAGTGAATGCAGAGACTGCACTGGCACCACTGGGGATGCAGTGCAGTGAGTCCAGAGAGTGCACTGGCACCTTGGGGATGCAGTGCAGTGAGTCCAGAGAGTGCACTGACACCACTGGGGATGTAGTGCAGTGAGTCCAGAGAGTGCACTGGCACCACTGGGGATGCACTGCAGTGAGTCCAGAGAGTGCACTGGCACCACTGGGGATGCAGTGCAGTGAGTCCAGAGAGTGCACTGGCACCACTGGGGATGCAGTGCAGTGAGTCCAGAGAGTGCACTGGCACCACTGGGGATGCACTGCAGTGAGTCCAGAGAGTGCACTGGCACCACAGGGGATGCACTACAGTGGGTCCAGAAAGTGCACTTTCACCACTGGAGATGCACTGCAGTGAGTCCAGAGAGTGCACTGGCACCTCAGGGGACGCACTGCAGTGAGTGCAGAGAGTGCAATGGCACCATTGGTGATGCAGTGCAGTGAGTCCAGAGACTGCACTGGCACCACTGGGGATGCAGTGCAGTGAGTCCAGAGAGTGCACTGGCACCACTGGGGATGAACTGCAGTGAGTCCAGAGAGTGCACTGGCACCACTGGGGATGCACTGCAGTGAGTCCAGAGAGTGCACTGGCACCACTGGGGATGCACTGCAGTGAGTCCAGAGAGTGTACTGGCACCACTGGGGATGCAGTGTAGTGAGTCCAGAGAGTGCACTGGCACCACTGGGGATGCACTGCAGTGAGTCTAGAGAGTGCACTGGCACCCCTGGAATGCAGTACAGTGAGTCCAGTGAGTGCACTGGCACCACTGGGGATGCAGTGCAGTGAGTCCAGAGAGTGCAGTGGCACCACTGGGGATGCAGTGCAGTGAGTCCAGAGAGTGCACTGGCACCACTGGGGATGCACTGCAGTGAGTGCAGAGAGTGCACTGGCACCACTGGGGATGCACTGCAGTGAGTGCATAGAGTGCACTGGAACCACTGGGAATGCACTGCAGTGAGTCCAGAGAGTGCACTGGCACCATTGGGGGATGCACTGCAGTGAGTCCAGAGAGTGCACTGGCAGCACTGGTGATGCACTGCAGTGAGTCCAGAGAGTGCACTGGCACCACTGGGGTGCACTGCAGTGAGTCCAGAGAGTGCACTGGCACCACTGGGGATGCTGTGCAGTGAGTCCAGAGACTGCACTGGCACCACTGGGGATGCAGTGCAGTGAGTCCAGAGAGTGCAGTGGCACGTTAGGGATGCAGTGCAGTGAGTCCAGAGAGTGCATTGGCACCACTGGGGATGCACTGCAGTGAGTCCAGAGAGTGCACTGGCACCACTGGGGATGCACCCCGGTGAGTCCAGAGAGTGCACTGGCACCACTGGGGATGCAGTGCAGTGAGTCCAGAGAGTGCACTGGCACCACTGGGGATGCAGTGCAGTGAGTCCAGAGAGTGCACTGGCACCACTGGGGATGCAGTGCCGTGAGTCCAGAGAGTGCACTGGCACCACTGGGGATGCACTTCAGTGACTATAGAGAGTGCACTGGCACCACTGGTGGTGCAGTGCAGTGAGTTAGGAGAGTGCACGGGCACCACTGGGGATGCACTGCAGTGACTCTAGAGAGTGCACTGGCACCACTGGGGATGCACTACAGTGGGTCCAGAGAGTGCACTTGCACCACTGGAGATGCACTGCAGTGAGTGCAGAGACTGCACTGGCACCACTGGGGATGCAGTGCAGTGAGTCCAGAGAGTGCACTGGCACCTTGGGGATGCAGTGCAGTGAGTCCAGAGAGTGCACTGACACCACTGGGGATGTAGTGCAGTGAGTCCAGAGAGTGCACTGGCACCACTGGGGATGCACTGCAGTGAGTCCAGAGAGTGCACTGGCACCACTGGGGATGCAGTGCAGTGAGTCCAGAGAGTGCACTGGCATCACTGGGGATGCAGTGCAGTGAGTCCAGAGAGTGCACTGGCACCACTGGGGATGCAGTGCAGTGAGTCCAGAGAGTGCACTGGCACCACTGGGGATGCACTGCAGTGAGTCCAGAGAGTGCACTGGCACCTCAGGGGACGCACTGCAGTGAGTGCAGAGAGTGCAATGGCACCAATGGGGATGCAGTGCAGTGAGTCCAGAGAGTGCACTGGCACCACTGGGGATGCAGTGCCGTGAGTCCAGAGAGTGCACTGGCACCACTGGGGATGCACTTCAGTGACTATAGAGAGTGCACTGGCACCACTGGTGGTGCAGTGCAGTGAGTTAGGAGAGTGCACGGGCACCACTGGGGATGCACTGCAGTGACTCTAGAGAGTGCACTGGCACCACTGGGGATGCACTGCAGTGAGTCCAGAGAGTGCACTGGCACCACTGGGGATGCACTGCAGTGACTCCAGAGAGTGCACTGGCACGACTGGGGATGCACTGCAGTGAGTCCAGAGAGTGAACTGGCACCACTGGGGATGCAGTGCAGTTAGTCCAGAGAGTCCAGTGGCACCACTGGGGATGCGGTGCAGTGAGTCCAGAGAGTTCACTGGCACCACTGGGGATGCACTGCAGTGAGTCCAGAGAGTGCACTGGCACCACTGGGGATGCACTGCAGTGAGTCCAGAGAGTGCACTGGCACCACTGGGGATGCAGTGTAGTGAGTCCAGAGAGTGCACTGGCACCACTGGGGATGCACTGCTGTGAGTCCAGAGAGTGAACTGGCACCACTGGGGATGCAGTGCAGTTAGTCCAGAGAGTGCAGTGGCACCACTGGGGATGCGGTGCAGTGAGTCCAGAGAGTGCACTGGCACCACTGGGGATGCACTGCAGTGAGTCCAGAGAGTGCACTGGCACCACTGGGGATGCACTGCAGTGAGTCCAGAGAGTGTACTGGCACCACTGGGGATGCAGTGTAGTGAGTCCAGAGAGTGCACTGGCACCACTGGGGATGCACTGCAGTGAGTCTAGAGAGTGCACTGGCACCCCTGGAATGCAGTACAGTGAGTCCAGTGAGTGCACTGGCACCACTGGGGATGCAGTGCAGTGAGTCCAGAGAGTGCAGTGGCACCACTGGGGATGCAGTGCAGTGAGTCCAGAGAGTGCACTGGCACCACTGGGGATGCACTGCAGTGAGTGCAGAGAGTGCACTGGCACCACTGGGGATGCACTGCAGTGAGTGCATAGAGTGCACTGGAACCACTGGGAATGCACTGCAGTGAGTCCAGAGAGTGCACTGGCACCATTGGGGGATGCACTGCAGTGAGTCCAGAGAGTGCACTGGCAGCACTGGTGATGCACTGCAGTGAGTCCAGAGAGTGCACTGGCACCACTGGGGTGCACTGTAGTGAGTCCAGAGAGTGCACTGGCACCACTGGGGATGCTGTGCAGTGAGTCCAGAGACTGCACTGGCACCACTGGGGATGCAGTGCAGTGAGTCCAGAGAGTGCAGTGGCACGTTAGGGATGCAGTGCAGTGAGTCCAGAGAGTGCATTGGCACCACTGGGGATGCACTGCAGTGAGTCCAGAGAGTGCACTGGCACCACTGGGGATGCACCCCGGTGAGTCCAGAGAGTGCACTGGCACCACTGGGGATGCAGTGCAGTGAGTCCAGAGAGTGCACTGGCACCACTGGGGATGCAGTGCAGTGAGTCCAGAGAGTGCACTGGCACCACTGGGGATGCAGTGCCGTGAGTCCAGAGAGTGCACTGGCACCACTGGGGATGCACTTCAGTGACTATAGAGAGTGCACTGGCACCACTGGTGGTGCAGTGCAGTGAGTTAGGAGAGTGCACGGGCACCACTGGGGATGCACTGCAGTGACTCTAGAGAGTGCACTGGCACCACTGGGGATGCACTACAGTGGGTCCAGAGAGTGCACTTGCACCACTGGAGATGCACTGCAGTGAGTGCAGAGACTGCACTGGCACCACTGGGGATGCAGTGCAGTGAGTCCAGAGAGTGCACTGGCACCTTGGGGATGCAGTGCAGTGAGTCCAGAGAGTGCACTGACAACACTGGGGATGTAGTGCAGTGAGTCCAGAGAGTGCACTGGCACCACTGGGGATGCAGTGCAGTGAGTCCAGAGAGTGCACTGGCACCACTGGGGATGCAGTGCAGTGAGTCCAGAGAGTGCACTGGCATCACTGGGGATGCAGTGCAGTGAGTCCAGAGAGTGCACTGGCACCACTGGGGATGCAGTGCAGTGAGTCCAGAGAGTGCACTGGCACCACTGGGGATGCACTGCAGTGAGTCCAGAGAGTGCACTGGCACCTCAGGGGACGCACTGCAGTGAGTGCAGAGAGTGCAATGGCACCAATGGGGATGCAGTGCAGTGAGTCCAGAGAGTGCACTGGCACCACTGGGGATGCAGTGCCGTGAGTCCAGAGAGTGCACTGGCACCACTGGGGATGCACTTCAGTGACTATAGAGAGTGCACTGGCACCACTGGGGATGCACTGCAGTGAGTCCAGAGAGTCAACTGGCACCACTGGGGATGCAGTGCAGTGAGTCCCGAGAGTGCACTGGCACCACTGGGGATGCACTGCAGTGAGTCCAGAGAGTGCACTGGCACCACTGGGAATGCACTGCAGTGAGTGCAGAGAGTGCACTGGCACCACTGGGGATGCACTGCAGTGACTCCAGAGAGTGCACTGGCACGACTGGGGATGCACTGCAGTGAGTCCAGAGAGTGAACTGGCACCACTGGGGATGCAGTGCAGTTAGTCCAGAGAGTCCAGTGGCACCACTGGGGATGCGGTGCAGTGAGTCCAGAGAGTGCACTGGCACCACTGGGGATGCACTGCAGTGAGTCCAGAGAGTGCACTGGCACCACTGGGGATGCAGTGTAGTGAGTCCAGAGAGTGCACTGGCACCACTGGGGATGCACTGCAGTGAGTCTAGAGAGTGCACTGGCACCCCTGGAATGCAGTACAGTGAGTCCAGTGAGTGCACTGGCACCACTGGGGATGCAGTGCAGTGAGTCCAGAGAGTGCAGTGGCACCACTGGGGATGCAGTGCAGTGAGTCCAGAGAGTGCACTGGCACCACTGGGGATGCACTGCAGTGAGTGCAGAGAGTGCACTGGCACCACTGGGGATGCACTGCAGTGAGTGCATAGAGTGCACTGGAACCACCGGGAATGCATTGCAGTGAGTCCAGAGAGTGTACTGGCACCATTGGGGGATGCAGTGCAGTGAGTCCAGAGAGTGCAGTGGCACCACTGGGGATGCAGTGCAGTGAGTCCAGAGACTGCACTGGCACCACTGGGGATGCAGTGCAGTGAGTCCAGAGAGTGCACTGGCACCTTGGGGATGCAGTGCAGTGAGTCCAGAGAGTGCACTGTCAGCACTGGGGATGCAGTGCAGTGAGTGCAGAGAGTGCCTTAGCACCACTGGGGATGCATTGCAGTGAGTCCAGAGAGTGCACTGGCACCACTGGGGTGCACTGCAGTGAGTCCAGAGAGTGCACTGGCACCACTGGGGATGCAGTGCAGTGAGTCCAGAGACTGCACTGGCACCACTGGGGATGCAGTGCAGTGAGTCCAGAGAGTGCAGTGGCACGTTAGGGATGCAGTGCAGTGAGTCCAGAGAGTGCATTGGCACCACTGGGGATGCACTGCAGTGAGTCCAGAGAGTGAACTGGCACCACTGGGGATGCACCCCGGTGAGTCCAGAGAGTGCACTGGCACCACTGGGGATGCAGTGCAGTGAGTCCAGAGAGTGCACTGGCACCACTGGGGATGCAGTGCAGTGAGTCCAGAGAGTGCACTGGCACCTTGGGGATGCAGTGCAGTGAGTCCAGAGAGTGCACTGTCAGCACTGGGGATGCAGTGCAGTGAGTGCAGAGAGTGCATTAGCACCACTGGGGATGCACTGCAGTGAGTCCAGAGAGTGCACTGGCACCACTGGCGATGCAGGGCAGTGAGTCCAGAGAGTGCACTGGCACCACCTGGGATGCACTGCAGTGAGTCCAGAGAATGCTCTGGCACCACTGGGGATGCACTGCAGTGAGTCCACAGAGTGCACTGGCACCACTGGGGATGCACTGCAGTGATTCCAGAGAGTGCACTGGCACCTTGGAGATGCAGTGCAGTGAGTCCAGAGAGTGCATTGGCACCACTGGGGATGCAGTGCAATGAGTCCAGAGAGTGCACTGGCACCACTGGGGATGCAGTGCAGTGAATCCAGAGAGTGCACTGGCACCACTGGGGATGCAGTGCCGTGAGTCCAGAGAGTGCACTGGCACCACTGGGGATGCACTTCAGTGACTATAGAGAGTGCACTGGCACGTTAGGGATGCAGTGCCGTGAGTCCAGAGAGTGCACTGGCACCACTGGGGATGCAGTGCAGTGAGTCCAGAGAGTGCAGTGGCACCACTGGGGATGCAGTGCAGTGAGTCCAGAGAGTGCACTGGCACCACTGGGGATGCACTGCAGTGAGTCCAGAGAGTGCACTGGCACCACTGGGGATGCACTGCAGTGAGTGCATAGAGTGCACTGGAACCACCGGGAATGCACTGCAGTGAGTCCAGAGAGTGCACTGGCACCATTGGGGATGCAGTGCAGTGAGTCCAGAGAGTGCAGTGGCACCACTGGGGATGCAGTGCAGTGAGTCCAGAGACTGCACTGGCACCACTGGGGATGCAGTGCAGTGAGTCCAGAGAGTGCACTGGCACCTTGGGGATGCAGTGCAGTGAGTCCAGAGAGTGCACTGTCAGCACTGGGGATGCAGTGCAGTGAGTCCAGAGAGTGCATTAGCACCACTGGGAATGCACTGCAGTGAGTCCAGAGAGTGCACTGGCACCACTGGGGTGCACTGCAGTGAGTCCAGAGAGTGCACTGGCACCACTGGGGATGCAGTGCAGTGAGTCCAGAGACTGCACTGGCACCACTGGGGATGCAGTGCAGTGAGTCCAGAGAGTGCAGTGGCACGTTAGGGATGCAGTGCAGTGAGTCCAGAGAGTGCATTGGCACCACTGGGGATGCACTGCAGTGAGTCCAGAGAGTGCACTGGCACCACTGGGGATGCACTGCTGTGAGTCCAGAGAGTGAACTGGCACCACTGGGGATGCAGTGCAGTGAGTCCAGAGAGTGCACTGGCACCACTGGGGATGCAGTGCAGTGAGTCCAGAGAGTGCACTGGCACCTTGGGGATGCAGTGCAGTGAGTCCAGAGAGTGCACTGTCAGCACTGGGGATGCAGTGCAGTGAGTGCAGAGAGTGCATTAGCACCACTGGGGATGCACTGCAGTGAGTCCAGAGAGTGCACTGGCACCACTGGCGATGCAGGGCAGTGAGTCCAGAGAGTGCACTGGCACCACTGGCGATGCACGGCAGTGAGTCCAGAGAGTGCACTGGCACCACTGGGGATGCACTGCAGTGAGTCCAGAGAGTGCACTGGCACCACTGGGGATGCACTGCAGTGAGTCCAGAGAGTGCACTGGCACCATGGGGATGCAGTGCAGTGAGTCCAGAGAGTGCATTGGCACCACTGGTGATGCACTGCAGTGAGTCCAGAGAATGCACTGGCACCACTGGTGATGCAGTGCAGTGAGTCCAGAGAGTGCACTGGCACCACTGGGGATGCAGTGCAGTGAGTCCAGAGAGTGCACTGGCACCTTGGGGATGCAGTGCAGTGAGTCCAGAGAGTGCACTGGCACCTTGGGGATGCAGTGCAGAGAGTCCAGAGAGAACACTGGCGCCACTGGGGATGCAGTGCAGTGAGTCCAGAGAGTGCACTGTCAGCACTGGGGATGCAGTGCAGTAAGTCCAGAGAGTGCACTGGCACCACTGGCACCACTGCATTCCCAGTGGTGCCGGTGCACTCTCTGCACTCACTGCAGTGCATCCCCAGTGTTGCCAGTGCACTCCCTGGACTCACTGCAGTGCATCCCCAGTGGTGCCAGTGCAGTCTCTGGACTCACTGCAGTGCAGCTCCAGTGGTGCCAGTGCAGTCTCTGGACTCATTGAAGTGCATTCCCAGTGGTGCCAGTGCAGTCTCTGGACTCATTGCACTGCATCCTCAGTGGTGCCAGTGCACTCTCTGGACTCTCTGCACTGCATCCCCAGTGGTGCCAGTGCACTCTCTGGACTCACTGCACTGCATTACCACTAGTGCCAGTGCACTCTCTGGAGTCACTGCAGTGCATCCCCAGTGGTGCCAGTGCACTCTGTGGACTCACTGCACTGCATCCCCTGTTGTGCCTGTGCAGTCTCTGGACTCACTGGAATACATCCCCAGTGGTGCCAGTGCAGTCTCTGGACTCACTGCAGTGCATCCCCAGTGGTGCCAGTCCAGTCTCTGCACTCACTGCACTGCATCCCCAGTGGTGACAGTGCACTCTCTGGACTCACTGCAGTGCATCCCCAGTGGTGCCAGTGCACTCTCTGGACTCACTGCAGTGCAGCCCCTGAGGTGCCAGTGCACTCTCTGGACTCACTGCAGTGCATCCCCAGTGGTGCCAGGGCACTCTCTGGACTCACTGCACTGCATCCCCAGTGGTGCCAGTGCACTCCCTGGAGTCACTGCAGTGCATCCCCAGTGGTGCCAGTGCACTCTCTGAACTCACTGCACTGCATCCCCAGTGGTGCCAGTGCAATCTCTGGACTCACTGCAGTGCAGATCCAGTGGTGCCAGTGCAGTCTCTGGACTCATTGCACTGCATCCCCAGTGGAGCCAGTGCACTATCTGGACTCACTGCAGTGCATCCCCAGTGGTGCCAGTGCACTATCTGGACTCACTGCAGTGCATCCCCAGTGGTGCCAGTGCACTCTCTGGTCTCACTGCAGTGCATCCCCAGTGGTGCCAGTGCACTCTCTGGACTCACTGCAGTGCATCACCAGTGGTGCCAGTGCACTCTCTGGACTCAATGAACTGCATCCTCTGTGGTGCCAGTGCACTCTCCGGACTCACTGCACTGCATCCCAAGTGGTGCCAGTGCAATCTCTGGAATCACTGCAGTGCATCTCCATTGGTGCCAGTGCACTCTCTGGACTCACTGCAGTGCATCCCCAGTGGTGCCAGTGCACTCTCTGCACTCACTGCAGTGCATTCCCAGTGGTGCCAGTGCACTCTCTGGACTCACTGCAGTGCATCCCCAGTGGTGCCAGTGCACTCTCGGGACTCACTGCACTGCATCCCCAGTGGTGCCAGTTGACTCTCTGGACTCACTGCAGTGCATCCCCAGTGGTGCCAGTGCACTCTCTGGACTCACTGCACTGCATCCCCAGTGGTGCCAGTGCACTCTCTGGACTCACTGCACTGCATCCCCAGTGGTGCCAGTGCACTCTCTGGACTCACTGCACTGCATCCCCAAGGTGCCAGTGAACTCTCTGGACTCACTGCATTGCATCCCCAGTGGTGCCAGTGCACTCTCTGGACTCACTGAACTGCATCCCCAGTGGTGCCAGTTGACTCTCTGGACTCACTGCAGTGCATCCCCAGTCGTGCCAGTGCACTCTCTGGACTCAATGAACAGCATCCCCAGTGGTGCCAGTGCAATCTCTGGACTCACTGCAGTGCATCTCCATTGGTGCCAGTGCACTCTCTGGACTCACTGCAGTGCATTCCCAGTGGTGCCAGTGCACTCTCTGGACTCCCTGCACTGCATCCCCAGTGGTGCCAGTGCACTCTCTGGACTCACTGCACTGCATCCCCAGTGGTGCCAGTGCACTCTCTGGACTCACTGCAGTGCATCCGCAGTGGTGCCAGTGCACTCTCTGGACTCACTGCACTGCATCCGCAGTGGTGCCAGTGCACTCTCTTGACTCACTGCAGTGCATCACCAGTGGTGCCAGTGCACTCTCTGGACTCACTGCAGTGCATCCCCAGTGGTGCCAGTGCACTCTCTGGACTCACCGGGGTGCATCCCCTGTGGTGCCAGTGCACTCTCTGGACTCACCGCAGTGCACCCCAGTGGTGCCAGTGCCCTCTCTGGACTCACTGCACTGCATCCCCAGTGGTGCCAGTGCACTCTCTGGACTCACTGCACTGCATCCCCAGTGGTGCCAGTGCACTCTCTGGACTCACTGCAGTGCATCCCCAGTGGTGCCAGTGCACTCTCTGGACTCACTGCACTGCATTACCAGTGGTGCCAGTGCACACTCTGGACTCAATGAACTGCATCCCCAGTGGTGCCAGTGCAATCTCTGGACTCACTGCACTGCATCTCCATTGGTGCCACTGCACTCTCTGGACTCACTGCACTGCATCCCCAGTGGTGCCAGTGCACTCTCTGGACTCACTGCAGTGCATTCCCAGTGGTGCCAGTGCAGTCTCTGGACTCACTGCACTGCATTGCCAGTAGTGCCAGTGCACTCTCTGGACTCACTGCAGTGCATCCCCAGTGGTGCCAGTGCACTCTGTGGACTCACTGCAGTGCATCTCCAGTGGAACCAGCGCACTCTCTGGACTCACTGAAGTGCAGCCCCAGTGGTGCCACTGCACTCTCTGGACTCACTGCAGTGCATCCCCAGTGGTGCCAGTGCACTCTCTGGACTCACTGCACTGCATCCCCAGTGGTGCCAGTGCACTCTCTGGACTCACTGCAGTGCATCCCCAGTGGTGCCAGTGCACTCTCTGGACTCACTGCAGTGCATCCCCAGTGGTGCCAGTGCACTCTCTGGACTCACTGAACTGCATCCCCAGTGGTGCCAGTGCACTCTCTGGACTCACTGCAGTGCATCCCCAGTGGTGCCAGTGCACTCTCTGGAGTCAATGCACTGCATCCCCAGTGGTGCCAGTGCACTCTCTGGACTCACTGCAGTGCATCCCCAGTGGTGCCAGTGCACTCTATGGACTCACTGCAGTGCATCCCCAGTGGTGCCAGTGCAATCTTTGGACTCACTGCAGTGCATCCCCAAGGTGCCAGTGCAGTCTCAGGACTCACTGCACTGCATCCCCAGTGGTGCCAGTGCACTCTCTGGACTCACTGCAGTGCATCCCCAGTGGTTCCAGTGCACTCTCTGGACTCACTGCACTGCATCCCCAAGGTGCCAGTGCACTCTCTGGACTCACTGCAGTGCATCCCCAGTGGTGCCAGTGCACTCTCTGGACTCACTGCACTGCATTACCAGTGGTGCCAGTGCACTCTCTGGACTCACTGCACTGCATTACCAGTGGTGCCAGTGCACTCTCTGGACTCAATGAACTGCATCCCCAGTGGTGCCAGTGCAATCTCTGGACTCACTGCAGTGCATCTCCATTGGTGCCAGTGCACTCTCTGGACTCACTGCACTGCATCCCCAGTGGTGCCAGTGCACTCTCTGGACTCACTGCAGTGCATTCCCAGTGGTGCCAGTGCAGTCTCTGGACTCACTGCACTGCATCGCCAGTGGTGCCAGTGCACTCTGTGGACTCACTGCACTGCATCCCAAGTGGTGCCAGTGCACTCTGTGGACTCACTGCAGTGCATCTGCAGTGGTACCAGCGCACTCTCTGGACTCACTGCAGTGCAGGCCCAGTGGTGCCACTGCACTCTCTGGACTCACTGCAGTGCATCCCCAGTGGTGCCAGTGCACTCTCTGGACTCACTGCACTGCATCCCCAGTGGTGCCAGTGCACTCTCTGGACTCACTGCACTGCATCCCCAGTGGTGCCAGTGCACTCTCTGGACTCACTGCAGTGCATCCCCAGTGGTGCCAGTGCACTCTATGGACTCACTGCAGTGCATCCCCAAGGTGCCAGTGCAGTCTCAGGACTCACTGCACTGCATCCCCAGTGGTGCCAGTGCACTCTCTGGAATCACTGCACTGCATCCCCAGTGGTGCCAGTGCACTCTCTGGAATCACTGCACTGCATCCCCAGTGGTGCCAGTGCACTCTATGGACTCACTGCAGTGCATCGCCAGTGGAGCCAGTACACTCTCTAGAGTCACTGCACTGCATCCCCAATGGTGCCAGTGCACTCTCTGGACTCACTGCAGTGCATCCCCAAGGTTCCAGTGCACTCTCTGGAGGCAATGCACTGCATCCCCAGTGGTGCCAGTGCACTCTCTGGACTCACTGCACTGCATCCGCAGTGGTGCCAGTGCACTCTCTGGACTCACTGCAGTGCATCCCCAGTGGTGCCAGTGCACTCTCTGGACTCACTGCAGTGCATCCCCTGTGGTGACAGTGCACTCTCTGTAGTCACTGCGCTGCATCCCCACTGGTGCCAGTGCACTCTCTGGACTCACCGCAGTGCACCCCATTGGTGCCAGTGCCCTCTCTGGACTCATGCAGTGCATCCCCCGTGGTGCCAGTGCACTCTCTGGACTCACTGCAGTGCATCCCCAGTGGTGCCAGTGCACTCTCTGGACTCACTGCACTGCATCCCCAAGGTGCCAGTGCACTCTCTGGACTCACTGCAGTGCATCCCCAGTGGTGCCAGTGCACTCTCTGGACTCACTGCACTGCATTACCAGTGGTGCCAGTGCACTCTCTGGACTCAGTGCACTGCATTACCAGTGGTGCCAGTGCACTCTCTGGACTCAATGAACTGCATCCCCAGTGGTGCCAGTGCAATCTCTGGACTCACTGCAGTGCATCTCCATTGGTGCCAGTGCACTCTCTGGACTCACTGCACTGCATCCCCAGTGGTGCCAGTGCACTCTCTGGACTCACTGCAGTGCATCACCAGTGGTGCCAGTGCAGTCTCTGGACTCACTGCACTGCATCGCCAGTGGTGCCAGTGCACTCTCTGGACTCACTGCACTGCATCCCAAGTGGTGCCAGTGCACTCTGTGGACTCACTGCAGTGCATCTCCAGTGGTACCAGCGCACTCTCTGGACTCACTGCAGTGCAGCCGCAGTGGTGCCAGTTGACTCTCTGGACTCACTGCAGTGCATCCCCAGTGGTGCCAGTGCACTCTCTGGACTCACTGCACTGCATCCCCAGTGGTGCCAGTGCACTCTCTGGAGTCACTGCACTGCATCCCCAGTGGTGCCAGTGCACTCTCTGGACTCACTGCATTGCATCCCCAGTGGTGACAGTGCACTCTATGGATTCACTGCAGTGCATCCCCAGTGGTGCCAGTGCCCTCTCTGGACTCACTGCAGTTCATCCCCA
Source organism: Anser cygnoides (assembly GCF_040182565.1). Classification (NCBI taxonomy): domain Eukaryota; kingdom Metazoa; phylum Chordata; class Aves; order Anseriformes; family Anatidae; genus Anser; species Anser cygnoides. The sequence goes on from NC_089907.1 coordinate 257,043, forward strand.
GTGGTGCCAGTGCAGTCTCTGGACTCACTGCACTGCATCCCCAGTGGTGCCTGTGCACTCTCTGGACTCACTGCACTGCATCCCCAGTGGTGCCAGTGCACTCTCTGGACTCACTGCACTGCATCACCATTGGTGCCAGGGCACTCTCCGGATTCACTGCAGTGCATCCGCAGTGGTGCCAGTGCACTTTTTCGAGTCATTGCAATGCATCCCCATTAGTGCCAGTGCATTCTCTGGACTGACTGCACTGCATCAACAGTGGTGCCAGTGCACTCTCTAGACTCACTGCAGTGCATCCCCAGTGGTGCCAGTGCACTCTCTGGACTCACTGCACTGCATCCCCAGTGGTGCCAGTGCACTCTCTGGACTCACTGCAGTGCATCACCAATGGTGCCAGTGCACTCTCTGCACTCACTGCACTGCATCCCCAGTGGTGCCAGTGCACTATCTGGACTCACTGCAGTGCATCCCCAGTGGTGCCAGTGCACTCCCTGGACTCACTGCACTGCATGCCCAGTGGTGCCAGTGCACTCTCTGGACTCACTGCACTGCATCGCCAGTGGTGCCAGTGCACTCTCTGGACTCACTGCACTGCATCCCCAGTGGTGCCAGTGCACGCTCTGGACTCACTGCAGTGCATCCCCAGTGGTGCCAGTGCAGTCTCTGGACTCTTGCACTCCATCCCCAGTGGTGCCAGTGCAATACTTGGACTCACTGCAGTGCATCCCCACTGGTGCCAGTGCACTCTCTGGACTCACTGCAGTGCATTCCCAGTGGTGCCAGTGCACTCTCTGGACTCACTGCAGAGCATCCCTAGTGGTGCCAGTGCACTCTATGGAGTCACTGAACTGCATCCCCAGTGGTGCCAGTACACTCTCTTGACTCACTGTACTGCATCTCCAAGGTGCCAGTGCAGTCTCAGGACTCACTGCACTGCATCACCAGTGTTGCCAGTGCACTCTCTGGACTCACTGCAGTGCATCCCCAGTGTTGCAAGTGCACTCTCTGGACTCACTGCACTGCATCCCCAGTGGTGCCAGTGCACTCTCTGGACTCACTGCACTGCATCCCCAGTGGTGCCAGTGCACTCTCTGGACTCACTGTACTGCACACCCAAGGTGCCAGTGCACTCTCTGGACTCACTGCACTGCATCCGCAGTGGTGCCAGTGCACTCTCTGGACTCACTGCACTGCATCACCAGTGGTGCCAGTGCACTCTCTGGACTCACTGCAGTGCATCCCCAGTGGTGACAGTGCACTCTCTGTAGTCACTGCGCTGCATCCGCTGTTGTGCCAGTGCACTCTCTGGACTCACTGCAGTGCATCACCAGTGGTGCCAGTGCACTCTCTGGACTCACTGCAGTGCATCACCAGTGGTGCCAGTGCACTCTCTGGACTCACTGCACTGCATTACCAGTGGTGCCAGTGCACTCTCTGGACTCAATGAACTGCATCCCCAGTGGTGCCAGTGCAATCTCTGGACTCACTGCAGTGCATCTCCATTGGTGCCAGTGCACTCTCTGGACTCACTGCACTGCATCCCCAGTGGTGCCAGTGCACTCTCTGGACTCACTGCACTGCATCCCCAGTGGTGCCAGTGCAGTCTCTGGACTCACTACACTGCATCGCCAGTGGTGCCAGTGCACTCTCTGGACTCACTGCACTGCATCCCAAGTGGTGCCAGTGCACTCTGTGGACTCACTGCAGTGCATCTCCAGTGGTACCAGCGCACTCTCTGGACTCACTGCAGTGCAGCCCCAGTGGTGCCACTGCACTCTCTGGACTCACTGCAGTGCATCCCCAGTGGTGCCAGTGCACTCTCTGGACTCACTGCACTGCATCCCCAGTGGTGCCAGTGCACTCTCTGGACTCACTGCACTGCATCCCCAGTGGTGCCAGTGCACTCTCTGGACTCACTGCAGTGCATCCCCAGTGGTGCCAGTGCACTCTCTGGAATCACTGCACTGCATCCCCAGTGGTGCCAGTGCACTCTCTGGACTCACTGCAGTGCATCCCCAGTGGTGCCAGTGCACTCTCTGGAGTCACTGCACTGCATCCCCAGTGGTGCCAGTGCACTCTCTGGAATCACTGCAGTGCATCCCCAGTGGTGCCAGTGCACTCTATGGACTCACTGCAGTGCATCCCCAGTGGTGCCAGTTGACTCTCTGGACTCACTGCAGTGCATCCCCAAGGTGCCAGCGCAGTCTCAGGACTCACTGCACTGCATCCCCAGTGGTGCCAGTGCACTCTCTGGAATCACTGCACTGCATCCCCAGTGGTGCCAGTGCACTCTCTGGAATCACTGCACTGCATCCCCAGTGGTGCCAGTGCACTCTCTGGACTCACTGCAGTGCATCGCCAGTGGAGCCAGTGCACTCTCTAGAGTCACTGCACTGCATCCCCAATGGTGCCAGTGCACTCTCTGGACTCACTGCAGTGCATCCCCAAGGTGCCAGTGCACTCTCTAGAGTCACTGCACTGCATCCCCAATGGTGCCAGTGCACTCTCTGGACTCACTGCAGTGCATCAGAAGTGGTGCCAGTGCACTCTCTGGACTCACTGCACTGCATTACCAGTGGTGCCAGTGCACTCTCTGGACTCAATGAACTGCATCCCCAGTGGTGCCAGTGCACTCTCTGGACTCACCGCAGTGCACCCCATTGGTGCCAGTGCCCTCTCTGGACTCACTGCAGTGCATCCCCAGTGGTGCCAGTGCACTCTCTGGACTCACTGCAGTGCATCCCCAGTGGTGCCAGTGCACTCTCTGGACTCACTGCACTGCATCCCCAAGGTGCCAGTGCACTCTCTGGACTCACTGCACTGCATCCCCAGTGGTGCCAGTGCACTCTCTGGACTCACTGCACTGCATCACCAGTGGTGCCAGTGCACTCTCTGGACTCACTGCAGTGCATCTCCATTGGTGCCAGTGCACTCTCTGGACTCACTGCACTGCATCGCCAGTGGTGCCAGTGCACTCTCTGGACTCACTGCACTGCATCCCAAGTGGTGCCAGTGCACTCTGTGGACTCACTGCACTGCATCTCCAGTGGTACCAGCGCACAGTCTGGACTCACTGCAGTGCAGCCGCAGTGGTGCCAGTTGACTCTCTGGACTCACTGCAGTGCATCCCCAGTGGTGCCAGTGCACTCTCTGGACTCACTGCACTGCATCCCCAGTGGTGCCAGTGCACTCTCTGGAGTCACTGCACTGCATCCCCAGTGGTGCCAGTGCACTCTCTGGACTCACTGCAGTGCATCCCCAGTGGTGCCAGTGCACTCCCTGGACTCACTGCAGTGCATCCCCAGTGGTGCCAGTGCACTCTCTGGACTCACTGCAGTTCATCCCCAGTGGTGCCAGTGCACTCTCTGGACTCACTGCAGTGCATCCCCAGTGGTGCCTGTGCACTCTCTGGAGTCACTGCACTGCATCCCCAGTGGTGCCAGTGCACTCTCTGGACTCACTGCAGTGCATCCCCAGTGGTGCCAGTGCACTCTATGGACTCACTGCAGTGCATCCCCAGTGGTGCCAGTGCACTCTCTGGACTCACTGCAGTGCATCCCCAGTGGTGCCAGTGCACTCTCTGGACTCACTGCAGTGCATCCCCAGTGGTGCCAGTGCACTCCCTGGACTCACTGCACTGCATGCCCAGTGGTGCCAGTGCACTCTCTGGACTCACTGCACTGCATCCCCAGTGGTGCCAGTGCACTCTCTGGACTCACTGCACTGCATCCGCTGTTGTGCCAGTGCACTCTCTGGACTCACTGCACTGCATCCCCAGTGGTGTCAGTGCAGTCTCTGGACTCACTGCACTCCATCCCCACTGGTGCCAGTGCAATCTTTGGACTCACTGCAGTGCATCCCCAGTGGTGCCAGTGCACTCTCTGCACTCACTGCAGTGCATCCCCAGTGGTGCCAGTGCACTCTCTGGACTCACTGCAGAGCATCCCTAGTGGTGCCAGTGCACTCTCTGGACTCACTGCACTGCATCCCCAGTGGTGCCAGTGCACTCTCTGGACTCAATGAACAGCATCCCCAGTGGTGCCAGTGCAATCTCTGGACTCACTGCAGTGCATCTCCATTGGTGCCAGTGCACTCTCTGGACTCACTGCAGTGCATTCCCAGTGGTGCCAGTGCACTCTCTGGACTCCCTGCACTGCATCCCCAGTGGGACCAGTGCACTCTCTGGACTCACTGCACTGCATCCCCAGTGGTGCCAGTGCACTCTCTGGACTCACTGCAGTGCATCCGCAGTGGTGCCAGTGCACTCTCTGGACTCACTGCACTGCATCCGCAGTGGTGCCAGTGCACTCTCTTGACTCACTGCAGTGCATCACCAGTGGTGCCAGTGCACTCTCTGGACTCACTGCAGTGCATCCCCAGTGGTGCCAGTGCACTCTCTGGACTCACCGGGGTGCATCCCCTGTGGTGCCAGTGCACTCTCTGGACTCACCGCAGTGCACCCCAGTGGTGCCAGTGCCCTCTCTGGACTCACTGCACTGCATCCCCAGTGGTGCCAGTGCACTCTCTGGACTCACTGCACTGCATCCCCAGTGGTGCCAGTGCACTCTCTGGACTCACTGCAGTGCATCCCCAGTGGTGCCAGTGCACTCTCTGGACTCACTGCACTGCATTACCAGTGGTGCCAGTGCACTCTCTGGACTCAATGAACTGCATCCCCAGTGGTGCCAGTGCAATCTCTGGACTCACTGCACTGCATCTCCATTGGTGCCACTGCACTCTCTGGACTCACTGCACTGCATCCCCAGTGGTGCCAGTGCACTCTCTGGACTCACTGCAGTGCATTCCCAGTGGTGCCAGTGCAGTCTCTGGACTCACTGCACTGCATTGCCAGTAGTGCCAGTGCACTCTCTGGACTCACTGCACTGCATCCCAAGTGGTGCCAGTGCACTCTGTGGACTCACTGCAGTGCATCTCCAGTGGAACCAGCGCACTCTCTGGACTCACTGCAGTGCAGCCCCAGTGGTGCCACTGCACTCTCTGGACTCACTGCAGTGCATCCCCAGTGGTGCCAGTGCACTCTCTGGACTCACTGCAGTGCATCCCCAGTGGTGCCAGTGCACTCTCTGGACTCACTGCAGTGCATCCCCAGTGGTGCCAGTGCACTCTCTGGACTCACTGAACTGCATCCCCAGTGGTGCCAGTGCACTCTCTGGACTCACTGCAGTGCATCCCCAGTGGTGCCAGTGCACTCTCTGGAGTCACTGCACTGCATCCCCAGTGGTGCCAGTGCACTCTCTGGACTCACTGCAGTGCATCCCCAGTGGTGCCAGTGCACTCTATGGACTCACTGCAGTGCATCCCCAGTGGTGCCAGTGCAATCTTTGGACTCACTGCAGTGCATCCCCAAGGTGCCAGTGCAGTCTCAGGACTCACTGCACTGCATCCCCAGTGGTGCCAGTGCACTCTCTGGAATCACTGCACTGCATCCCCAGTGGTGCCAGTGCACTCTCTGGAATCACTGCACTGCATCCCCAGTGGTGCCAGTGCACGCTCTGGACTCACTGCAGTGCATCGCCAGTGGAGCCAGTGCACTCTCTAGAGTCACTGCACTGCATCCCCAATGGTGCCAGTGCACTCTCTGGACTCCCTGCAGTGCATCCCCAAGGTGCCAGTGCACTCTCTGGAGGCAATGCACTGCATCCCCAGTGGTGCCAGTGCACTCTCTGCACTCACTGCACTGCATCCCCAGTGGTGCCAGTGCACTCTCTGGACTCACTGTACTGCACACCCAAGGTGCCAGTGCACTCTCTGGACTCACTGCACTGCATCCGCAGTGGTGCCAGTGCACTCTCTGGACTCACTGCAGTGCATCACCAGTGGTGCCAGTGCACTCTCTGGACTCACTGCAGTGCATCCCCTGTGGTGACAGTGCACTCTCTGTAGTCACTGCGCTGCATCCCCAGTGGTGCCAGTGCACTCTCTGGACTCACCGCAGTGCACCCCATTGGTGCCAGTGCCCTCTCTGGACTCACTGCAGTGCATCCCCAGTGGTGCCAGTGCACTCTCTGGACTCACTGCAGTGCATCCCCAGTGGTGCCAGTGCACTCTCTGGACTCACTGCACTGCATCCCCAGTGGTGCCAGTGCACTCTCTGGACTCACTGCAGTGCATCCCCAGTGGTGCCAGTGCAGTCCCTGGACTCACTGCACTGCATCGCCAGTGGTGCCAGTGCACTCTCTGGACTCACTGCACTGCATCACAAGTGGTGCCAGTGCACTCTGTGGACTCACTGCAGTGCATATCCAGTGGTACCAGCGCACTCTCTGGACTCACTGCAGTGCAGCCGCAGTGGTGCCAGTTGACTCTCTGGACTCACTGCAGTGCATCCCCAGTGGTGCCAGTGCACTCTCTGGACTCACTGCAGTGCATCCCCAGTGGTGCCAGTGCACTCTCTGGAGTCACTGCACTGCATCCCCAGTGGTGCCAGTGCACTCTCTGGACTCACTGCAGTGCATCCCCAGTGGTGCCAGTGCACTCTATGGACTCACTGCAGTGCATCCCCAGTGGTGCCAGTGCACTCTCGGGACTCACTGCAGTTCATCCCCAGTGGTGCCAGTGCACTCTCTGGACTCACTGCAGTGCATCCCCAGTGGTGCCTGTGCACTCTCTGGACTCACTGCACTGCATCGCCAGTGGTGCCAGTGCACTCTCTGGACTCACTGCAGTGCATCCCCAGTGGTGCCAGTGCACTCTATGGACTCACTGCAGTGCATCCCCAGTGGTGCCAGTGCACTCTCTGGACTCACTGCAGTTCATCCCCAGTGGTGCCAGTGCACTCTCTGGACTCACTGCAGTGCATCCCCAGTGGTGCCAGTGCACTCTCTGGACTCACTGCAGTGCATTCCCAGTGGTGCCAGTGCACTCTCTGGACTCACTGCAGTGCATCCCCAGTGGTGCCAGTGCACTCTATGGAATCACTGCAGTGCATCCCCAGTGGTGCCAGTGCACTATCTGGACTCACTGCAGTGCATCCCCAGTGGTGCCAGTGCACTCCCTGGACTCACTGCACTGCAACCCAGTGGTGCCAGTGCACTCTATGGACTCACTGCACTGCATCCCCAGTGTTGCCAGTGCACTCTCTGGACTCACTGCACTGCATCCCCAGTGGTGCCAGTGCACTCTCTGGACTCACTGCACTTCATCCGCTGTTGTGCCAGTGCACTCTCTGGACTCACTGCACTGCATCACCAGTGGTGCCAGTGCACTCTCTGGACTCACTGCAGTGCATCCCCAGTGGTGTCAGTGCAGTCTCTGGACTCACTGCACTCCATCCCCACTGGTGCCAGTGCAATCTTTGGACTCACTGCAGTGCATCCCCAGTGGTGCCAGTGCACTCTCTGCACTCACTGCAGTGCATCCCCAGTGGTGCCAGTGCACTCTCTGCACTCACTGCAGTGCATCCCCAGTGGAGCCAGTGCACTCTCTAGAGTCACTGCACTGCATCCCCAATGGTGCCAGTGCACTCTCTGGACTCACTGCAGTGCATCCCCAAGGTGCCAGTGCACTCTCTGGAGGCAATGCCCTGCATCCCCAGTGTTGCCAGTGCACTCTCTGGACTCACTGCAGTGCATCCCCAGTGTTGCAAGTGCACTCTCTGGACTCACTGCACTGCATCCCCAGTGGTGCCAGTGCACTCTCTGGACTCACTGCACTGCATCCCCAGTGGTGCCAGTGCACTCTCTGGACTCACTGTACTGCACACCCAAGGTGCCAGTGCACTCTCTGGACTCACTGCACTGCATCCGCAGTGGTGCCAGTGCACTCTCTGGACTCACTGCAGTGCATCACCAGTGGTGCCAGTGCACTCTCTGGACTCACTGCAGTGCATCCCCAGTGGTGACAGTGCACTCTCTGTAGTCACTGCGCTGCATCCCCAGTGGTGCCAGTGCACTCTCTGGACTCACCGCAGTGCACCCCAGTGGTGCCAGTGCCCTCTCTGGACTCACTGCAGTGCATCCCCAGTGGTTCCAGTGCACTCTCTGGACTCACTGCACTGCATCCCCAAGGTGCCAGTGCACTCTCTGGACTCACTGCAGTGCATCCCCAGTGGTGCGAGTGCACTCTCTGGACTCACTGCACTGCATTACCAGTGGTGCCAGTGCACTCTCTGGACTCACTGCACTGCATTACCAGTGGTGCCAGTGCACTCTCTGGACTCAATGAACTGCATCCCCAGTGGTGCCAGTGCAATCTCTGGACTCACTGCAGTGCATCTCCATTGGTGCCAGTGCACTCTCTGGACTCACTGCACTGCATCCCCAGTGGTGCCAGTGCACTCTCTGGACTCACTGCAGTGCATTCCCAGTGGTGCCAGTGCAGTCTCTGGACTCACTGCACTGCATCGCCAGTGGTGCCAGTGCACTCTGTGGACTCACTGCACTGCATCCCAAGTGGTGCCAGTGCACTCTGTGGACTCACTGCAGTGCATCTGCAGTGGTACCAGCGCACTCTCTGGACTCACTGCAGTGCAGGCCCAGTGGTGCCACTGCACTCTCTGGACTCACTGCAGTGCATCCCCAGTGGTGCCAGTGCACTCTCTGGACTCACTGCACTGCATCCCCAGTGGTGCCAGTGCACTCTCTGGACTCACTGCACTGCATCCCCAGTGGTGCCAGTGCACTCTCTGGACTCACTGCAGTGCATCCCCAGTGGTGCCAGTGCACTCTATGGACTCACTGCAGTGCATCCCCAAGGTGCCAGTGCAGTCTCAGGACTCACTGCACTGCATCCCCAGTGGTGCCAGTGCACTCTCTGGAATCACTGCACTGCATCCCCAGTGGTGCCAGTGCACTCTCTGGAATCACTGCACTGCATCCCCAGTGGTGCCAGTGCACTCTATGGACTCACTGCAGTGCATCGCCAGTGGAGCCAGTGCACTCTCTAGAGTCACTGCACTGCATCCCCAATGGTGCCAGTGCACTCTCTGGACTCACTGCAGTGCATCCCCAAGGTTCCAGTGCACTCTCTGGAGGCAATGCACTGCATCCCCAGTGGTGCCAGTGCACTCTCTGGACTCACTGCACTGCATCCGCAGTGGTGCCAGTGCACTCTCTGGACTCACTGCAGTGCATCCCCAGTGGTGCCAGTGCACTCTCTGGACTCACTGCAGTGCATCCCCTGTGGTGACAGTGCACTCTCTGTAGTCACTGCGCTGCATCCCCAGTGGTGCCAGTGCACTCTCTGGACTCACCGCAGTGCACCCCATTGGTGCCAGTGCCCTCTCTGGACTCATGCAGTGCATCCCCAGTGGTGCCAGTGCACTCTCTGGACTCACTGCAGTGCATCCCCAGTGGTGCCAGTGCACTCTCTGGACTCACTGCACTGCATCCCCAAGGTGCCAGTGCACTCTCTGGACTCACTGCAGTGCATCCCCAGTGGTGCCAGTGCACTCTCTGGACTCACTGCACTGCATTACCAGTGGTGCCAGTGCACTCTCTGGACTCACTGCACTGCATTACCAGTGGTGCCAGTGCACTCTCTGGACTCAATGAACTGCATCCCCAGTGGTGCCAGTGCAATCTCTGGACTCACTGCAGTGCATCTCCATTGGTGCCAGTGCACTCTCTGGACTCACTGCAGTGCATCCCCAGTGGTGCCAGTGCACTCTCTGGACTCACTGCAGTGCATCCCCAGTGGTGCCAGTGCAGTCTCTGGACTCACTGCACTGCATCGCCAGTGGTGCCAGTGCACTCTCTGGACTCACTGCACTGCATCCCCAGTGGTGCCAGTGCACTCTCTGGACTCACTGCAGTGCATTCCCAGTGGTGCCAGTGCAGTCTCTGGACTCACTGCACTGCATTGCCAGTGGTGCCAGTGCACTCTCTGGACTCACTGCACTGCATCCCAAGTGGTGCCAGTGCACTCTGTGGACTCACTGCAGTGCATCTCCAGTGGAACCAGCGCACTCTCTGGACTCACTGCAGTGCATCCCCAGTGGTGCCAGTGCACTCTCTGGACTCACTGCAGTGCATCCCCAGTGGTGCCAGTGCACTCTCTGGACTCACTGCAGTGCATCCCCAGTGGTGCCAGTGCACTCTCTGGACTCACTGCAGTGCATCCCCAGTGGTGCCAGTGCACTCTCTGGACTCACTGCAGTGCATCCCCAGTGGTGCCAGTGCACTCTCTGGACTCACTGAACTGCATCCCCAGTGGTGCCAGTGCACTATCTGGACTCACTGCAGTGCATCCCAAGTGGTGCCAGTGCACTCTCTGGAGTCACTGCACTGCATCCCCAGTGGTGCCAGTGCACTCTCTGGACTCACTGCACTGCATCCCCAGTGTTGCCAGTGCACTCTATGGACTCACTGCAGTGCATCCCCAGTGGTGCCAGTTGACTCTCTGGACTCACTGCAGTGCATCCCCAAGGTGCCAGTGCAGTCTCAGGACTCACTGCACTGCATCCCCAGTGGTGCCAGTGCACTCTCTGGAATCACTGCACTGCATCCCCAGTGGTGCCAGTGCACTCTCTGGACTCCCTGCAGTGCATCCCCAAGGTGCCAGTGCACTCTCTGGAGGCAATGCACTGCATCCCCAGTGGTGCCAGTGCACTCTCTGCACTCACTGCACTGCATCCCCAGTGGTGCCAGTGCACTCTCTGGACTCACTGTACTGCACACCCAAGGTGCCAGTGCACTCTCTGGACTCACTGCACTGCATCCGCAGTGGTGCCAGTGCACTCTCTGGACTCACTGCAGTGCATCACCAGTGGTGCCAGTGCACTCTCTGGACTCACTGCAGTGCATCCCCTGTGGTGACAGTGCACTCTCTGTAGTCACTGCGCTGCATCCCCAGTGGTGCCAGTGCACTCTCTGGACTCACCGCAGTGCACCCCATTGGTGCCAGTGCCCTCTCTGGACTCACTGCAGTGCATCCCCAGTGGTGCCAGTGCACTCTCTGGACTCACTGCAGTGCATCCCCAGTGGTGCCAGTGCAATCTCTGGACTCACTGCACTGCATCCCCAAGGTGCCAGTGCACTCTCTGGACTCACTGCAGTGCATCCCCAGTGGTGCCAGTGCACTCTCTGGACTCACTGCACTGCATTCCCAGTGGTGCCAGTGCACTCTCTGGACTCAATGAACTGCATCCCCAGTGGTGCCAGTGCACTCTCTGGACTCACTGCAGTGCATCCCCAGTGGTGCCAGTGCAGTCCCTGGACTCACTGCACTGCATCGCCAGTGGTGCCAGTGCACTCTCTGGACTCACTGCACTGCATCCCAAGTGGTGCCAGTGCACTCTGTGGACTCACTGCAGTGCATCTCCAGTGGTACCAGCGCACTCTCTGGGCTCACTGCAGTGCAGCCGCAGTGGTGCCAGTTGACTCTCTGGACTCACTGCAGTGCATCCCCAGTGGTGCCAGTGCACTCTCTGGACTCACTGCACTGCATCCCCAGTGGTGCCAGTGCACTCTCTGGAGTCACTGCACTGCATCCCCAGTGGTGCCAGTGCACTCTCTGGACTCACTGCAGTGCATCCCCAGTGGTGCCAGTGCACTCTATGGACTCACTGCAGTGCATCCCCAGTGGTGCCAGTGCACTCTCTGGACTCACTGCAGTTCATCCCCAGTGGTGCCAGTGCACTCTCTGGACTCACTGCAGTGCATCCCCAGTGGTGCCTGTGCACTCTCTGGACTCACTGCACTGCATCCCCAGTGGTGCCAGTGCACTCTCTGGACTCACTGCAGTGCATCCCCAGTGGTGCCAGTGCACTCTATGGACTCACTGCTGTGCATCCCCAGTGGTGCCAGTTGACTCTCTGGACTCACTGCAGTGCATCCCCAGTGGTGCCAGTGCACTCTCTGGACTCACTGCAGTTCATCACCAGTGGTGCCAGTGCACTCTCTGGACTCACTGCAGTGCATCCCCAGTGGTGCCAGTGCACTCTCTGGACTCACTGCAGTGCATTCCCAGTGGTGCCAGTGCACTCTCTGGACTCACTGCAGTGCATCCCCACTGGTGGCTGTGCACTCTCTGGAATCACTGCAGTGCATCCCCAGTGGTGCCAGTGCACTATCTGGACTCACTGCAGTGCATCCCCAGTGGTGCCAGTGCACTCCCTGGACTCACTGCACTGCATGCCCAGTGGTGCCAGTGCACTCTATGGACTCACTGCACTGCATCCCCAGTGTTGCCAGTGCACTCTCTGGACTCACTGCACTGCATCCCCAGTGGTGCCAGTGCACTCTCTGGACTCACTGCACTGCATCACCAGTGGTGCCAGTGCACTCTCTGGACTCACTGCAGTGCATCCCCAGTGGTGTCAGTGCAGTCTCTGGACTCACTGCACTCCATCCCCAGTGGTGCCAGTGCAATCTTTGGCCTCACTGCAGTGCATCCCAGGTGGTGCCAGTGCACTCTCTGCACTCACTGCAGTGCATCCCCAGTGGTGCCAGTGCACTCTCTGCACTCACTGCAGTGCATCCCCAGTGGAGCCAGTGCACTCTCTAGAGTCACTGCACTGCATCCCCAATGGTGCCAGTGCACTCTCTGGACTCACTGCAGTGCATCCCCAAGGTGCCAGTGCACTCTCTGGAGGCAATGCCCTGCATCCCCAGTGTTGCCAGTGCACTCTCTGGACTCACTGCAGTGCATCCCCAGTGTTGCAAGTGCACTCTCTGGACTCACTGCACTGCATCCCCAGTGGTGCCAGTGCACTCTCTGGACTCACTGCACTGCATCCCCAGTGGTGCCAGTGCACTCTCTGGACTCACTGTACTGCACACCCAAGGTGCCAGTGCACTCTCTGGACTCACTGCACTGCATCCGCAGTGGTGCCAGTGCACTCTCTGGACTCACTGCAGTGCATCACCAGTGGTGCCAGTGCACTCTCTGGACTCACTGCAGTGCATCCCCAGTGGTGACAGTGCACTCTCTGTAGTCACTGCGCTGCATCCCCAGTGGTGCCAGTGCACTCTCTGGACTCACCGCAGTGCACCCCAGTGGTGCCAGTGCCCTCTCTGGACTCATTGCAGTGCATCCCCAGTGGTTCCAGTGCACTCTCTGGACTCAGTGCACTGCATCCCCAAGGTGCCAGTGCACTCTCTGGACTCACTGCACTGCATCCCCAGTGGTGCCAGTGCACTCTCTGGACTCACTGCACTGCATTACCAGTGGTGCCAGTGCACTCTCTGGACTCACTGCACTGCATTACCAGTAGTGCCAGTGCACTCTCTGGACTCAATGAACTGCATCCCCAGTGGTGCCAGTGCAATCTCTGGACTCACTGCAGTGCATCTCCATTGGTGCCAGTGCACTCTCTGGACTCACTGCACTGCATCCCCAGTGGTGCCAGTGCACTCTCTGGACTCACTGCAGTGCATTCCCAGTGGTGCCAGTGCAGTCTCTGGACTCACTGCACTGCATCGCCAGTGGTGCCAGTGCACTCACTGGACTCACTGCACTGCATCCCAAGTGGTGCCAGTGCACTCTGTGGACTCACTGCAGTGCATCTCCAGTGGTACCAGCGCACTCTCTGGACTCACTGCAGTGCAGCCCCAGTGGTGCCACTGCACTCTCTGGACTCACTGCAGTGCATCCCCAGTGGTGCCAGTGCACTCTCTGGACTCACTGCACTGCATCCCCAGTGGTGCCAGTGCACTCTCTGGACTCACTGCACTGCATCCCCAGTGGTGCCAGTGCACTCTCTGGACTCACTGCAGTGCATCCACAGTGGTGCCAGTGCACTCTATGGACTCACTGCAGTGCATCCCCAAGGTGCCAGTGCAGTCTCAGGACTCACTGCACTGCATCCCCAGTGGTGCCAGTGCACTCTCTGGAATCACTGCACTGCATCCCCAGTGGTGCCAGTGCACTCTCTGGAATCACTGCACTGCATCCCCAGTGGTGCCAGTGCACTCTCTGGACTCACTGCAGTGCATCGCCAGTGGAGCCAGTGCACTCTCTAGAGTCACTGCACTGCATCCCCAATGGTGCCAGTGCACTCTCTGGACTCACTGCAGTGCATCCCCAAGGTTCCAGTGCACTCTCTGGAGGCAATGCACTGCATCCCCAGTGGTGCCAGTGCACTCTCTGGACTCACTGCACTGCATCCGCAGTGGTGCCAGTGCAGTCTCAGGACTCACTGCACTGCATCCCCAGTGGTGCCAGTGCACTCTCTGGAATCACTGCACTGCATCCCCAGTGGTGCCAGTGCACTCTCTGGAATCACTGCACTGCATCCCCAGTGGTGCCAGTGCACTCTCTGGACTCACTGCAGTGCATCGCCAGTGGAGCCAGTGCACTCTCTAGAGTCACTGCACTGCATCCCCAATGGTGCCAGTGCACTCTCTGGACTCACTGCAGTGCATCCCCAAGGTTCCAGTGCACTCTCTGGAGGCAATGCACTGCATCCCCAGTGGTGCCAGTGCACTCTCTGGACTCACTGCACTGCATCCGCAGTGGTGCCAGTGCACTCTCTGGACTCACTGCAGTGCATCCCCAGTGGTGCCAGTGCACTCTCTGGACTCACTGCAGTGCATCCCCTGTGGTGACAGTGCACTCTCTGTAGTCACTGCGCTGCATCCCCAGTGGTGCCAGTGCACTCTCTGGACTCACCGCAGTGCACCCCATTGGTGCCAGTGCCCTCTCTGGACTCATGCAGTGCATCCCCAGTGGTGCCAGTGCACTCTCTGGACTCACTGCAGTGCATCGCCAGTGGAGCCAGTGCACTCTCTAGAGTCACTGCACTGCATCCCCAATGGTGCCAGTGCACTCTCTGGACTCACTGCAGTGCATCCCCAAGGTTCCAGTGCACTCTCTGGAGGCAATGCACTGCATCCCCAGTGGTGCCAGTGCACTCTCTGGACTCACTGCACTGCATCCGCAGTGGTGCCAGTGCACTCTCTGGACTCACTGCAGTGCATCCCCAGTGGTGCCAGTGCACTCTCTGGACTCACTGCAGTGCATCCCCTGTGGTGACAGTGCACTCTCTGTAGTCACTGCGCTGCATCCCCAGTGGTGCCAGTGCACTCTCTGGACTCACCGCAGTGCACCCCATTGGTGCCAGTGCCCTCTCTGGACTCATGCAGTGCATCCCCAGTGGTGCCAGTGCACTCTCTGGACTCACTGCAGTGCATCCCCAGTGGTGCCAGTGCACTCTCTGGACTCACTGCACTGCATCCCCAAGGTGCCAGTGCACTCTCTGGACTCACTGCAGTGCATCCCCAGTGGTGCCAGTGCACTCTCTGGACTCACTGCACTGCATTACCAGTGGTGCCAGTGCACTCTCTGGACTCAATGAACTGCATCCCCAGTGGTGCCAGTGCACTCTCTGGACTCACTGCAGTGCATCTCCATTGGTGCCAGTGCACTCTCTGGAGTCACTGCACTGCATCCCCAGTGGTGCCAGTGCACTCTCTGGACTCACTGCAGTGCATCCCCAGTGGTGCCAGTGCAGTCTCTGGACTCACTGCACTGCATCGCCAGTGGTGCCAGTGCACTCTCTGGACTCACTGCACTGCATCCCAAGTGGTGCCAGTGCACTCTGTGGACTCACTGCAGTGCATCTCCAGTGGTACCAGCGCACTCTCTGGACTCACTGCAGTGCAGCCGCAGTGGTGCCAGTTGACTCTCTGGACTCACTGCAGTGCATCCCCAGTGGTGCCAGTGCACTCTCTGGACTCACTGCACTGCATCCCCAGTGGTGCCAGTGCACTCTCTGGAGTCACTGCAGTGCATCCCCAGTGGTGCCAGTGCACTCTCTGGACTCACTGCAGTGCATCCCCAGTGGTGCCAGTGCACTCTATGGATTCACTGCAGTGCATCCCCAGTGGTGCCAGTGCACTCTCTGGACTCACTGCAGTTCATCCCCAGTGGTGCCAGTGCAGTCTCTGGACTCACTGCACTGCATCCCCAGTGGTGCCAGTGCACTCTCTGGACTCACTGCACTGCATCACCATTGGTGCCAGGGCACTCTCCGGATTCACTGCAGTGCATCCGCAGTGGTGCCAGTGCACTTTTCCGAGTCATTGCAATGCATCCCCATTAGTGCCAGTGCATTCTCTGGACTGACTGCACTGCATCAACAGTGGTGCCAGTGCACTCTCTAGACTCACTGCAGTGCATCCCCAGTGGTGCCAGTGCACTCTCTGGACTCACTGCAGTGCATCCCCAGTGGTGCCAGTGCACTCTCTGGACTCACTGCACTGCATCGCCAGTGGTGCCAGTGCACTCTCTGGACTCACTGCACTGCATCCCAAGTGGTGCCAGTGCACTCTGTGGACTCACTGCAGTGCATCTCCAGTGGTACCAGCGCACTCTCTGGACTCACTGCAGTGCAGCCCCAGTGGTGCCACTGCACTCTCTGGACTCACTGCAGTGCATCCCCAGTGGTGCCAGTGCACTCTCTGGACTCACTGCACTGCATCCCCAGTGGTGCCAGTGCACTCTCTGGACTCACTGCACTGCATCCCCAGTGGTGCCAGTGCACTCTCTGGACTCACTGCACTGCATCCCCAGTGGTGCCAGTGCACTCTCTGGACTCACTGCACTGCATCCCCAGTGGTGCCAGTGCACTCTCTGGACTCACCGGGGTGCATCCCCAGTGGTGCCAGTGCCCTCTCTGGACTCACTGCAGTGCATCCCCAGTGGGGCCAATGCACTCTCTGGACTCACTGCACTGCATCCCTAACGTGCCAGTGCACTCTCCGGACTCACTGCACTGCATCCCCAGTGGTGCCAGTGCACTCTCTGGACTCACTGCACTGCATCCCCAGTGGTGCCAGTGCACTCTCTGGACTCACTGCACTGCATCCCCAGTGGTGCCAGTGCACTCTCTGGACTCACTGCAGTGCATCCCCATTGGTGCCAGAGCACTCTCTGGAATCACTGCAGTGCATTCCCAGGGGTGCCAATGCACTCTCTGGACTCACTGCACTGCATCCCCAAGGTGCCAGTGCACTCTCTGGAATCACTGCACTGCATCCCCAGTGGTGCCAGTGCACTCTGTGGACTCACTGCACTGCATCCCCAGTGGTGCCAGTGCACTCTCTGGACTCACTGCACTGCATCCCCAAGGTGCTTATGCACTCTCTGGACTCACTGCAGAGCATCCCCAGTGGTGCCAGTGCACTCTCTGGACTCACTGCAGTGCATCCACAGTGGTGCCAGTGCACTCTATGGACTCACTGCAGTGCATCCCCAAGGTGCCAGTGCAGTCTCAGGACTCACTGCACTGCATCCCCAGTGGTGCCAGTGCACTCTCTGGAATCACTGCACTGCATCCCCAGTGGTGCCAGTGCACTCTCTGGAATCACTGCACTGCATCCCCAGTGGTGCCAGTGCACTCTCTGGACTCACTGCAGTGCATCGCCAGTGGAGCCAGTGCACTCTCTAGAGTCACTGCACTGCATCCCCAATGGTGCCAGTGCACTCTCTGGACTCACTGCAGTGCATCCCCAAGGTTCCAGTGCACTCTCTGGAGGCAATGCACTGCATCCCCAGTGGTGCCAGTGCACTCTCTGGACTCACTGCACTGCATCCGCAGTGGTGCCAGTGCACTCTCTGGACTCACTGCAGTGCATCCCCAGTGGTGCCAGTGCACTCTCTGGACTCACTGCAGTGCATCCCCTGTGGTGACAGTGCACTCTCTGTAGTCACTGCGCTGCATCCCCAGTGGTGCCAGTGCACTCTCTGGACTCACCGCAGTGCACCCCATTGGTGCCAGTGCCCTCTCTGGACTCATGCAGTGCATCCCCAGTGGTGCCAGTGCACTCTCTGGACTCACTGCAGTGCATCCCCAGTGGTGCCAGTGCACTCTCTGGACTCACTGCACTGCATCCCCAAGGTGCCAGTGCACTCTCTGGACTCACTGCAGTGCATCCCCAGTGGTGCCAGTGCACTCTCTGGACTCACTGCACTGCATTACCAGTGGTGCCAGTGCACTCTCTGGACTCACTGCACTGCATTACCAGTGGTGCCAGTGCACTCTCTGGACTCAATGAACTGCATCCCCAGTGGTGCCAGTGCACTCTCTGGACTCACTGCAGTGCATCTCCATTGGTGCCAGTGCACTCTCTGGAGTCACTGCACTGCATCCCCAGTGGTGCCAGTGCACTCTCTGGACTCACTGCAGTGCATCCCCAGTGGTGCCAGTGCAGTCTCTGGACTCACTGCACTGCATCGCCAGTGGTGCCAGTGCACTCTCTGGACTCACTGCACTGCATCCCAAGTGGTGCCAGTGCACTCTGTGGACTCACTGCAGTGCATCTCCAGTGGTACCAGCGCACTCTCTGGACTCACTGCAGTGCAGCCGCAGTGGTGCCAGTTGACTCTCTGGACTCACTGCAGTGCATCCCCAGTGGTGCCAGTGCACTCTCTGGACTCACTGCACTGCATCCCCAGTGGTGCCAGTGCACTCTCTGGAGTCACTGCACTGCATCCCCAGTGGTGCCAGTGCACTCTCTGGACTCACTGCAGTGCATCCCCAGTGGTGCCAGTGCACTCTATGGATTCACTGCAGTGCATCCCCAGTGGTGCCAGTGCACTCTCTGGACTCACTGCAGTTCATCCCCAGTGGTGCCAGTGCAGTCTCTGGACTCACTGCAGTGCATCACAATGGTGCCTGTGCACTCTCTGGACTCACTGCACTGCATCCCCAGTGGTGCCAGTGCACTCTCTGGACTCACTGCACTGCATCACCATTGGTGCCAGGGCACTCTCCGGATTCACTGCAGTGCATCCGCAGTGGTGCCAGTGCACTTTTCCGAATCATTGCAATGCATCCCCATTAGTGCCAGTGCATTCTCTGGACTGACTGCACTGCATCAACAGTGGTGCCAGTGCACTCTCTAGACTCACTGCAGTGCATCCCCAGTGGTGCCCGTGCACTCTCTGGACTCACT
Source organism: Anser cygnoides (assembly GCF_040182565.1). Taxonomy (NCBI): domain Eukaryota; kingdom Metazoa; phylum Chordata; class Aves; order Anseriformes; family Anatidae; genus Anser; species Anser cygnoides. The sequence goes on from NC_089907.1 coordinate 275,900, forward strand.
GCAGTGCATCCCCAGTGGTGCCAGTGCACTCTGTGGACTCACTGCACTGCATCCCCAGTGGTGCCAGTGCACTCTCTGGACTCACTGCAGTGCATCACCAATGGTGCCAGTGCACTCTCTGCACTCACTGCACCGCATCCCCAGTGGTGCCAGTGCACTATCTGGACTCACTGCAGTGCATCCCCAGTGGTGCCAGTGCACTCCCTGGACTCACTGCACTGCATGCCCAGTGGTGCCAGTGCACTCTCTGGACTCACTGCACTGCATCGCCAGTGGTGCCAGTGCACTCTCTGGACTCACTGCACTGCATCCCCAGTGGTGCCAGTGCACGCTCTGGACTCACTGCAGTGCATCCCCAGTGGTGCCAGTGCAGTCTCTGGACTCTTGCACTCCATCCCCAGTGGTGCCAGTGCAATATTTGGACTCACTGCAGTGCATCCCCAGTGGTGCCAGTGCACTCTCTGGACTCACTGCAGTGCATTCCCAGTGGTGCCAGTGCACTCTCTGGACTCACTGCAGAGCATCCCTAGTGGTGCCAGTGCACTCTATGGAGTCACTGAACTGCATCCCCAGTGGTGCCAGTACACTCTCTTGACTCACTGCACTGCATCTCCAAGGTGCCAGTGCAGTCTCAGGACTCACAGCACTGCATCCCCAGTGTTGCCAGTGCACTCTCTGGACTCACTGCAGTGCATCCCCAGTGTTGCAAGTGCACTCTCTGGACTCACTGCACTGCATCCCCAGTGGTGCCAGTGCACTCTCTGGACTCACTGTACTGCACACCCAAGGTGCCAGTGCACTCTCTGGACTCACTGCAGTGCATCACCAGTGGTGCCAGTGCACTCTCTGGACTCACTGCAGTGCATCCCCAGTGGTGACAGTGCACTCTCTGTAGTCACTGCGCTGCATCCGCTGTTGTGCCAGTGCACTCTCTGGACTCACCGCAGTGCACCCCAGTGGTGCCAGTGCCCTCTCTGGACTCACTGCAGTGCATCCCCAGTGGTGCCACTGCACTCTCTGGACTCACTGCAGTGCATCCCCAGTGGTGCCAGTGCACTCTCTGGACTCACTGCACTGCATCCCCAAGGTGCCAGTGCACTCTCTGGACTCACTGCATTGCATCCCCAGTGGTGCCAGTGCACTCTCTGGACTCACTGCACTGCATTACCAGTGGTGCCAGTGCACTCTCTGGACTCACTGCACTGCATCCCCAGTGGTGCCAGTGCACTCTCTGGACTCAATGAACTGCATCCCCAGTGGTGCCAGTGCAATCTCTGGACTCACTGCAGTGCATCTCCATTGGTGCCAGTGCACTCTCTGGACTCACTGCACTGCATCCCCAGTGGTGCCAGTGCACTCTCTGGACTCACTGCACTGCATCCCCAGTGGTGCCAGTGCAGTCTCTGGACTCACTGCACTGCATCGCCAGTGGTGCCAGTGCACTCTCTGGACTCACTGCACTGCATCCCAAGTGGTGCCAGTGCACTCTGTGGACTCACTGCAGTGCATCTCCAGTGGTACCAGCGCACTCTCTGGACTCACTGCAGTGCAGCCCCAGTGGTGCCACTGCACTCTCTGGACTCACTGCAGTGCATCCCCAGTGGTGCCAGTGCACTCTCTGGACTCACTGCACTGCATCCCCAGTGGTGCCAGTGCACTCTCTGGACTCACTGCAGTGCATCCCCAGTGGTGCCAGTGCACTCTCTGGACTCACTGCACTGCATCCCCAGTGGTGCCAGTGCACTCTCTGGACTCACTGCACTGCATCCCCAGTGGTGCCAGTGCACTCTCTGGACTCACCGGGGTGCATCCCCAGTGGTGCCAGTGCCCTCTCTGGACTCACTGCAGTGCATCCCCAGTGGGGCCAATGCACTCTCTGGACTCACTGCACTGCATCCCTAACGTGCCAGTGCACTCTCCGGACTCACTGCACTGCATCCCCAGTGGTGCCAGTGCACTCTCTGGACTCACTGCACTGCATCCCCAGTGGTGCCAGTGCACTCTCTGGACTCACTGCAGTGCATCCCCAGTGGTGCCAGTGCACTCTCTGGACTCACTGCAGTGCATCCCCAGTGGTGCCAGAGCACTCTCTGGAATCACTGCAGTGCATTCCCAGTGGTGCCAATGCACTCTCTGGACTCACTGCACTGCATCCCCAAGGTGCCAGTGCACTCTCTGGAATCACTGCACTGCATCCCCAGTGGTGCCAGTGCACTCTGTGGACTCACTGCACTGCATCACAAGTGGTGCCAGTGCACTCTCTGGACTCACTGCACTGCATCCCCAAGGTGCTTATGCACTCTCTGGACTCACTGCAGCGAATCCCCAGTGGTGCCAGTGCACTCTCTGGACTCACTGCACTTCATCCCCAGTGGAGCCAGTGCACTCTCTGGACTCACCGGGGTGCATCCCCAGTGGTGCCAGTGCACTCTCTGGACTCACTGCACTGCATGCCCAGTGGTGCCAATGCATTCTCTGGACTCACTGCACTGCATCCCCAGTGGAGCCAGTCCACTCTCTGGACTCACAGCAGTGCACCCCAGTGGTGCCAGTGCACTCTCTGGTCTCACTGCAGTGCATCACCAGTGGTGCCAGTGCACTCTCTGGACTCACTGTACTGCATCCCCCAGTGGTGCCAGTGCACTCTCTGGACTCACTGCACTGCATCCCCAGTGGTGCCAGTGCACTCTCTGGAGTCACTGCAGTGCATCCCCAGTGGTGCCAGTGCACTCTCTGCACTCACTGTAGTGCATCCCCAGTGGTGCCAGTGCACTCTCTGGACTCACTGCACTGCATAACCAGTGGTGCCCGTGCCCTCTCAGGACTCACTGAACTGCATCCCCAGTGGTGCCAGTGCACTCTCTGGACTCACTGCAGTGCATTCCCCGTGGTGCCAGTGCACTCTCTGGACTCACTGCACTGCATCCCCAGTGGTGCCATGTAACTCTCTGGAGTCACTGCAGTGCATCCGCAGTGGTGCCAGTGCACTCTGTGGACTCACTGTACTGCATCCCCAGTGTTGCCAGTGCACTCTCTGGACTCACTGCAGTGCATCCCCTGTGGTGCCAGTGCACTCTCTGGACTCACTGCAGTTCATCCCCAGTGGTGGCAGTGCACTCACTGGACTCACTGCTGTGCATCCCCAGTGGTGCCAGTGCACTCTCTGGACTCACTGCACTGCATCCCCAGTGGTGCCAGTGCACTCTCTGGACTCACTGCACTGCATCCCCAGTGGTGCCAATGCACTCTCTGTACTCACTGCAGTGCATCCCCAGTGGTGCCAGTGTACTCTCTGGACTCACTGCACTGCATCCCCAGTGGTGCCAGTGCACTCTCTGGACTCACCGAGGTGCATCCCCAGTGGTGCCAGTGCCCTCTCTGGACTCACTGCAGTGCATCCCCAGTGTTGCCAGTGCACTCTCTGGACTCACTGCAGTGCATTCCCAGTGGTGCCAGAGCACTCTCTGGAATCACTGCACTGCATCCCCAAGGTGCCAGTGCACTCTCTGGAATCACTGCACTGCATCCCCAGTGGTGCCAGTGCACTCTCTGGAATCACTGCACTGCATCCCCAGTGGTGCCAGTGCACTCTCTGGACTCACTGCAGTGCATCCCCAGTGGTGCCAGTGCACTCTCTGGACTCACTGCAGTGCATCCCCAGTGGTGCCAGTGCACTCTCTGGACTCACTGCAGTGCATCCCCAGTGTTGCCAATGCACTCTCTGGACTCACTGCACTGCATCCCCAAGGTGCCAGTGCACTCTCTGGAATCACTGCACTGCATCCCCAGTGGTGCCAGTGCACTCTGTGGACTCACTGCACTGCATCCCCAGTGGTGCCAGTGCACTCTCTGGACTCACTGCACTGCATATACCAGTAGTGCCAGTGCACTCTCTGGACTCACTGCAGTGCATCCCCAGTGGTGCCAATGCACTCTCTGGACTCACTGCACTGCATCCCCAGTGGTGCCAGTACACTCTCTGGAATCACTGCCGTGCACCCCAGTGGTGCCAGTGCACTCTCTGGACTCACTGCACTGTATCCCCAGTGGTGCCAGTGCACTCTCTGGACTCACTGCAGTGCATCCCCAGTGTTGCCAATGCACTCTCTGGACTCACTGCACTGCATCCCCAAGGTGCCAGTGCACTCTCTGGAATCACTGCACTGCATCCCCAGTGGTGCCAGTGCACTCTGTGGACTCACTGCACTGCATCCCCAGTGGTGCCAGTGCACTCTCTGGACTCACTGCACTGCATATACCAGTAGTGCCAGTGCACTCTCTGGACTCACTGCAGTGCATCACCAGTGGTGCCAGTGCACTCTCTGGACTCACTGTACTGCATCCCCCAGTGGTGCCAGTGCACTCTATGGACTCACTGCAGTGATTTCCCAGTGGTTCCAGTGCACTCTCTGCACTCACTGCAGTGCATCCCCAGTGGTGCCAGTGCATTCTCTGCACTCACTGCACTGCATCCCCAGTGGTGCCAGTGCACTCTCTGGACTCACTGCACTGCATCTCCAGTGGTGCCACTGCACTCTCTGGACTCACTGCACTGCATCCCTAGTGGTGCCAGTGCACTCACTAGACTCACTGTACTGCATTCACAGTGGTGCCAGTGCACTCTCTAGACTCACTGCAGTGCATCCCCATTGGTGCCAGTGCACTCTGTGGACTCACTACACTGCATCCCCAGTGGTGCCAGTGCACTCTCTGGACTCACTGCAGTGCATCCCCAGTGGTGACACTGCACTCTCTGGACTCACTGCACTGCAACCCCAGTGGTGCCAGTGCACTCTCTGGACTCACTGCACCGCATCCCCAGTGGTGCCACTGCACTCTCTGGACTCACTGCACTGCATCCCCAGTGGTGCCAGTGCACTCTCTGGACTCACTGCAGTGCATCCCCAGTGGTGCCAGTGCACTCTCTGGACTCACTGCACTGCATCCCCAGTGGTGCCAGTGCACTCTCTAGACTCACTGCACTGCATCCCCAATGGTGCCACTGCACTCTCTGGACTCACTGCAGTGCATCACCAGTGGTGCCAGTGCACTCTCTGGACTCACTCCAGTGCATCCCCTGTGGTGACAGTGCACTCTCTGGACTCACTGCAGTGCATCCCCAGTGGTGCCAGTGCACTCTCTGGACTCACTGCACTGCATCCCCAAGGTGCCAGTGCGCTCTCTGGACTCACTGCAGTGCATCCCCAGTGGTGCCAGTGCACTCTCTGGACTCACTGTAATGCATCCCCAGTGGTGCCAGTGCACTCTCTGGACTCACTGCAGTGCATCCCCAGTGGTGCCAGTGCACTCTGTGGACTCACTGCACTGCATCCCCAGTGGTGCCAGTGCACTCTCTGCACTCACTGCACTGCGTCCCCAGTGATACCACTGCATTCTCTGGACTCACTGCACTGCATCCCCAGTGGTGCCAGTGCACTCTGTGGACTCACTGCAGTGCATCCCCAGTGGTGCCAGTGCACTCTCTGGACTCACTGCAGTGCATCCCCAGTGGTGCCAGTTCACTCTCTGTACTCACTGCAATGCATCCCCAAGGTGCCAGTGCAATCTCTGGAGTCACTGCACTGCATCCCCAGTGGTGTCAGTGCACTCTCTGGACTCACTGCACTGCATCCCCAAGGTGCCAGTGCACTCTCTGGACTCACTGCACTGCATCCCCAGTGGTGCCAGTGCAGTCTCTGCACTCACTGCAGTGCATCTCCAGTGGTGCAAGTGCACTCTCTGGACCCACTGTAGTGCATCCCCAGTGGTGCCAGTGCACTCTCTGGACTCACTGCAGTGCATCCCCAGTGGTGCCAGTGCACTCTCTGGACTCACTACACTGCATCCCCAGTGGTGCCAGTGCACTCTCTGCACTCACTGCACTGCATCCCCAGTGGTGCCAGTGCACTCTCTGGACTCACTGCACTGCATCTCCAGTGGTGCCACTGCACTCTCTGGACTCACTGCACTGCATCCCTAGTGGTGCCAGTGCACTCACTAGACTCACTGTACTGCATTCACAGTGGTGCCAGTGCACTCTCTAGACTCACTGCAGTGCATCCCCATTGGTGCCAGTGCACTCTGTGGACTCACTACACTGCATCCCCAGTGGTGCCAGTGCACTCTCTGGACTCACTGCAGTGCATCCCCAGTGGTGACACTGCACTCTCTGGACTCACTGCACTGCAACCCCAGTGGTGCCAGTGCACTCTCTGGACTCACTGCACCGCATCCCCAGTGGTGCCACTGCACTCTCTGGACTCACTGCACTGCATCCCCAGTGGTGCCAGTGCACTCTCTGGACTCACTGCACTGCATCCCCAGTGGTGCCAGTGCACTCTCTGCACTCACTGCACTGCGTCCCCAGTGATACCACTGCATTCTCTGGACTCACTGCACTGCATCCCCAGTGGTGCCAGTGCACTCTCTGGACTCACTGCAGTGCATCCCCAGTGGTGCCAGTGCCCTCTCTGGACTCACTGCAGTGCATCCCCAGTGGTGCCAGTGCACTCTCTGTACTCACTGCAATGCATCCCCAAGGTGCCAGTGCACTCTCTGGAGTCACTGCACTGCATCCCCAGTGGTGTCAGTGCACTCTCTGGACTCACTGCACTGCATCCCCAAGGTGCCAGTGCACTCTCTGGACTCACTGCACTGCATCCCCAGTGGTGCCAGTGCAGTCTCTGCACTCACTGCAGTGCATCTCCAGTGGTGTAAGTGCACTCTCTGGACCCACTGTAGTGCATCCCCAGTGGTGCCAGTGCACTCTCTGGACTCACTGCAGTGCATCCCCAGTGGTGCCAGTGCACTCTCTGGACTCACTACACTGCATCCCCAGTGGTGCCAGTGCACTCTCTGGACTCACTGCACTGCATCCCCAGTGGTGCCAGTGCACTCTCTGGACTCACTGCAGTGCATCCCCAGTGGTGCCAGTGCACTCTCTGGACTCACTACACTGCATCCCCAGTGGTGCCAGTGCACTCTCTGGACTCACTGCACTGCATCCCCAGTGGTGCCAGTGCACTCTCTGGACTCACTGCAGTGCATCCCCAGTGGTGTCAGTGCACTCTCTGGACTCACTGCACTGCATCCCTAAGGTGCCAGTGCACTCTCTGGACTCACTGCAGTGCATCCCCAGTGGTGCCAGTGCAGTCTCTGCACTCACTGCAGTGCATCTCCAGTGGTGCAAGTGCACTCTCTGGACCCACTGTAGTGCATCCCCAGTGGTGCCAGTGCACTCTCTGGACTCATGGCACGGCATCCCCAGTGGTGCCAGTACACTCTCTGGACTCACTGCAGTGCTCCAGCCGCGTTTGCCGCTCCAGCCGCACCAGCCGCGGCATCCGCTCCCGCCTCGGCATCCGCTCCAGCCGCGTCAGACGCTCCAGCCGCGGTAGCCCCTCCAGCCGCGGCACACGCTCTAGACACTCCAGCCGCGGCAGACGCTCCAGGCGCGGCAGCCGCTCCAGCCGCGGCAGCCGCTCCAGCCGCTCCAGCCGCGGCAGCCGCTCCAACCGCGGCTGGAGCGGCTGGAGCGGCTGCCGCGGCTGGAGCGGCTGCCGCGGTTGGAGCGGCTGCTGCGGCTGCCGCGGCAGGACCGGCTGGAGCGGCTGCCGCGGTAGGACCGTCTGCCGCGTATGCCGCGGATGGAGCGGCAGCCGTGGCTGGAGCGGCTGGAGCGGCTGCCGCGGCTGGAGCGGCTGGAGCGGCTGCAGAGGCTGGAGAAGCTACCACGGCTGGAGCGGCTGCTTCGGCTGGAGCAGTGCAGTGAGTCCAGAGAGTGCAAAGGCACCAGTGGGGATGGAGTGCAGATAGTCCAGAGACTGCCCTGGCACCACTGGGGATGCACTGCAGTGAGTCCAGAGAGTGCACTGGCACCAATGGGGATGCACTGCAGTGAGTCCAGAGAGTGCACTGGCACCTTGGGGATGCAGTGCAGTGAGTCCAGAGAGTGCACTGGCACCACTGGGGATGCACTGCAGTGAGTCCAGAGAGTACACTGGCACTACTGGGGTTGCACTGCAGTGAGTCCAGAGAGTGCACTGGCACCACTGGGGATGCAGTGCATTGCCTCCAGAGAGTGCACTGGCACAACTGGAGATGCAGTGCAGTGAGTCCAGAGAGTGCACTGGTACCACTGAGGATGCAGTGTAGTGATTCCAGAGAGTGCACTGGCACTACTGGGGATGCAGAGCAGTGAGTCCTGAGACTGCACTGGCACCTTGGGGATGCAGTGCAGTGAGTCCATAGAGTGCACTGGCACCACTGGGGATGCAGTTCAGTGACTCCATAGAGTGCACTGGCACCACTAGGGATGCAGTGCAGAGAGTCCAGAGAGTGCACTGGCACCACTGGGGATGCACTGCAGTGAGTCCAAAGATTGCACTGGCACCAGTGGGGATGGAGTGCAGTGAGTCCAGAGACTGCACTGGCACCACTAGGGATGCAGTGCAGTGAGTCCAGAGAGTGCACTGGCACAACAGCGGATGCAGTGCAGTGAGTCCAGAGAGTGCACTGGCACCACTGGGGATGCAGTGCAGTGAGTCCAGAGAGTGCACTGGCACCACTGGGGATGCAGTGCAGTGAGTCCAGAGAGTGCACTGGCACCACTGGGCGTGCAGTGCAGTGAGTCCAGGGAGTGCACTGGCACCACTGGGGATGCACTGCAGTGAGTCCAGATAGTGCACTGGCACCACTGGGGATGCAGTGCAATGAGTGCAGAGAGTGCACTGGCACCATTGGTGATGAACTGCAGTGAGTGCAGAGAGTGCACTGGCACCATTGGGGATGCAGTGCAGTGAGTCCAGAGAGTGCACTGGCACCACTGGGGATGCAGTGCAGTGAGTCCAGAGAATGCACTGGCACTAATGGGGATGCAGTGCAGTGACTCGAAAAAGTGCACTGGCACCACTGCGGATGCACTGCAGTGATCCGGAGAGTGCACTGGCACCACTGGGGATGCACTGCAGTGAGTCCAGAGAGTACACTGGCACCACTGGGGTTTCAGTTCAGTGAGTCCAGAGAGTGCACTGGCACCACTGGGGATGCAGTGCAGTGAGTCCAGAGAGTGCACTGGCACCAGTGGTGATGCACAGCAGTGAGTCCAGAGAGTGCACTGGCACCACTGGGGATGCACTGCAGTGAGTCCAGAGAGTACACTGGCACCACTGGGGTTTCAGTTCAGTGAGTCCAGAGAGTGCACTGGCACCACTGGGGATGAACTGCAGTGAGTCCAGAGAGTGCACTGGCACCACTGGGGATGCACTGCAGTGAGTCCATAGAGTGCCCTGGCACCACTGCGGATGCACTGCAGAGAGTCCAGAGAGTGCACTGGCACCACTGGGCATGCAGTGCAGTGACTCCAGAGAGTGCACTGGCACCACTGGGGATGCAGTTCATTGAGTCCAGAGAGTGCACTGGCACCACTGCGGATGCAGTGCAGTGAGTCCAGAGAGTGCACTGGCACCTTGGGTGTGCAGTACAGTGAGTCCAGAGAGTGCACTGGCACCACTGGGGATGCAGTGCAGTGAGTCCAGAGAGTACACTGGCACCTTGGGGATGCAGTGCAGTGAGTCCAGAGAGTGCACTGGCACCACTGGGGATGCACTGCAGTGAGTCCAGAGAGTGCACTGGCACCACTGGGGATGCACTGCAGTGAGTCCAGAGAGGGCACTGGCACCACTGGGGATGCACTGCAGTGAGTGCAGAGAGTGCACTGGCACCACTGGGGATGCAGCGCAGTGACTACAGAGAGTGCACTGTCACCACAGGGGATGCACTGCAGTGAGTCCAGAGAGTGCACTGGCACCAGTGGTGATGCACAGCAGTGAGTCCAGAGAGTGCACTGGCACCACTGCGGATGCAGTGCAGTGAGTCCAGAGAGTGCACTGGCACCTTGGGTTTGCAGTACAGTAAGTCCAGAGAGTGCACTGGCACCACTGGGGATGCACTGCAGTGAGTCCAGAGAGTCAACTGGCACCACTGGGGATGCACTGCAGTGAGTCCATAGAGTGCACTGGCACCACTGGGGATGCAGTGCAGTGAGTAAAGAGAGTGCAGTGGCACCACTGGGGATGCAGTGCAGTGAGTCCAGAGAGTGAACTTGAAACACTGGGGATGCACTGCAGTGAGTCCAGAGAGTGCACTGGCACCTTGGGGATGCACTGCAGTGAGTCCAGAGAGGGCACTGGCACCTTGGGGATGCAGTGCAGTGAGTCCAGAGAGTGCACTGGCACCAATGGAGATGCACTGCAGTGAGTCCAGAGATTGCACTGGCACCACTGGGGATGCAGTTCATTGAGTCCAGAGAGTGCACTGTCACCACAGGGGATGCACTGCAGTGAGTCCAGAGAGTGCACTGGCACCAGTGGTGATGCACAGCAGTGAGTCCAGAGAGTGCACTGGCACCACTGCGGATGCAGTGCAGTGAGTCCAGAGAGTGCACTGGCACCTTGGGTTTGCAGTACAGTAAGTCCAGAGAGTGCACTGGCACCTTGGGGATGCAGTGCAGTGAGTCCAGAGAGTGCACTGGCACCACTGGGGATGCACTGCAGTGAGTCCATAGATTGCTCTGGCACCACTGGGGATGCAGTGCAGTGAGTAAAGAGAGTGCAGTGGCACCACTGGGGATGCAGTGCAGTGAGTCCAGAGAGTGAACTTGAAACACTGGGGATGCACTGCAGTGAGTCCAGAGAGTGCACTAGCAACACTGGGGATGCACTGCAGTGAGTCCAGAGAGTGCACTGGCACCTTGGGGATGCAGTGCAGTGAGTCCAGAGAGTGCACTGGCACCACTGGGGATGCAGTGCAGTGAGTCCAGAGAGTGCACTGGCACCACTGGGGATGCACTGAAGTGAGTCCAGAGAGGGCACTGGCACCTTGGGGATGCAGTGCAGTGAGTCCAGAGAGTGCACTGGCACCACTGGGGATGCACTGCAGTGAGTCCAGAGAGTGCACTGGCAACACTGGGAATGCAGTGCATTGCCTCCAGAGAGTGCACTGGCACCTTGGGGAAGCACTGCAGTGAGTCCAGAGAGTGCACTGGCACCATTGGGGATGCAGTGCAGTTTCTCTAGAGAGTGCACTGGCTCCACTGGCGATGCACTGCAGTGACTCCAGAGAGTGCACTGGCACCACTGGGGATGCAGTGCAGTGAGTCCAGAGAGTGCACTGGCACCACTGGGGATGCAGTGCAGTGAGTCCTGAGACTGCACTGGCACCTTGGGGACGCAGTGCAGTGAGTCCAGAGACTGCACTGGCACCACTGGGGATGCAGTTCAGTGAGTTCAGAGAGTGCACTGGCACCACTAGGGATGCTCTGCAGTGAGTCCAGAGAGTGCACTGGCACCACTGGGGATGCACTGCAGTGAGTGCAGAGAGTGCACTGGCACCACTGGGGATGCACTGCAGTGAGTCCAAAGATTGCACTGGCACCAGTGGGGATGGAGTGCAGTGAGTCCAGAGACTGCACTGACACCACTGGGGATGCACTGCAGTGAGTCCAGAGACTGCACTGGCCCCACTGGGGATGCAGTGCAGTGAGTCCAGAGAGTGCACTGGCACAACAGCGGATGCAGTGCAGTGAGTCCAGAGAGTGCACTGGCACCACTGGGGATGCAGTGCAGTGAGTCCAGAGAGTGCACTGGCACCACTGGGGATTCAGTGCAGTGAGTCCAGAGAGTGCACTGGCACCACTGGGCATGCAGTGCAGTGAGTCCAGGGAGTGCACTGGCACCACTGGGGATGCACTGCAGTGAGTCCAGATAGTGCACTGGCACCACTGGGGATGCAGTGCAGTGAGTGCAGAGAGTGCACTGGCACCATTGTGATGCACTGCAGTGAGTCCAGAGAGTGCACTGGCACCCCTGGTGATGCACTGCAGTGAGTCCAGAGAGTGCACTGGCACCACTGGGGATGCACTGCAGTGAGTCCAGAGAGTGCACTGGCACCACTGGGGATGCAGTGCAGTGAGTCCAGAGAGTGCACTGGCACCACTGGGGATGCAGTGCAGTGAGTCCAGAGAGTGCACTGGCACCACTGCGGATGCAGTGCAGTGACTCCAGAGAGTGCACTGGCACCACTGGGGTTGCAGTGCAGTGAGTCCAGAGAGTGCACTGGCACCACTGGGGATGCACTGCAGTGAGTCCAGAGAGTCAACTGGCACCACTGGGGCTGCACTGCAGTGAGTCCAGAGAGTGCACTGGCACCACTGGAGATGCACTGCAGTGAGTCCGGAGAGTGCCCTGGCACCAATGGTGATGCAGTGCAGTGAGTCCAGAGAGTGCACTGGCACCACTGGCGATGCAGTGCAGTGAGTCCAGAGACTGCACTGGCACCACTGGGAATGCACTGCAGTGAGTCCAGAGAGTGCACTGGCACCACTGGGGATGCAGTGCAGTGAGTCCAGAGAGTGCACTGGCACCAATGGAGATGCACTGCAGTGAGTCCAGAGATTGCACTGGCACCACTGGGGATGCAGTTCATTGAGTCCAGAGAGTGTACTGGCACCACTGGGGATGCACTGCAGTGAGTCCAGAGAGTCAACTGGCACCACTGGGGATGCATTACAGTGAGTCCAGAGAGTGCACTGGCACCAATGGGGATGCACTGCAGTGAGTCCAGAGAGTGCACTGGCACCTTGGGGATGCAGTGCAGTGAGTCCAGAGAGTGCACTTACACCACTGGGGATGCACTGCAGTGAGTCCAGAGAGTGCACTGGCACCACTGGGGTGCACTGCAGTGAGTGCAGAGAGTGCACTGGCACCAATGGGGATGCAGCGCAGTGACTACAGAGAGTGCACTGTCACCACAGGGGATGCACTGCAGTGAGTCCAGAGAGTGGACTGGCACCAGTGGTGATGCACTGCAGTGAGTCCAGAGAGTGCACTGGCACCACTGGTGATGCAGTGCAGTGAGTCCAGAGAGTGCACTGGCACCTTGGGTGTGCAGTACATTGAGTTCAGAGAGTGCACTGGCACCACTGGGGATGCAGTTCAGTGAGTGCAGAGAGTGCACTGGCACCACTGGGGATGCAGTGCAGTGAGTCCAGAGAGTGCACTTGCAACACTGGGGATGCACTGCAGTGAGTCCAGAGAGTGCACTAGCAACACTGGGGATGCACTGCAGTGAGTCCAGAGAGTGCACTGGCACCTTGGGGATGCAGTGCAGTGAGTCCAGAGAGTGCACTGGCACCACTGGGGATGCAGTGCAGTGAGTCCAGAGAGTCCACTGGCACCACTGGGGATGCACTGCAGTGAGTCCAGAGAGGGCACTGGCACCTTGGGGATGCAGTGCAGAGAGTCCAGAGAGTGCACTGGCACCACTGGGGTGCACTGCAGTGAGTCCAGAGAGTGCACTGGCACCACTGGGGATGCAGTGTAGTGAGTCCAGAGAGTGCACTTGCAACACTGGGGATGCACTGCAGTGAGTCCAGAGAGTGCACTGGCAACACTGGGAATGCAGTGCATTGCCTCCAGAGAGTGCACTGGCACCTTCGGGATGCACTGCAGTGAGTCCAGAGAGTGCACTGGCACCATTGGGGATGCAGTGCAGTGATTCCAGAGAGTGCACTGGCACCACTGGGGATGCAGTGCAGTGAGTCCTGAGACTGCACTGGCACCTTGGGGATGCAGTGCAGTGAGTCCAGAGAGTGCACTGGCACCACTGGGGATGCACTGCAGTGAGTCCAGAGAGTGCACTGGCACCACTGGGGATGCAGTGCAGTGATTCCAGAGAGTGCACTGGCACCTTGGGGATGCAGTGCAGTGAGTCCAGAGAGTGCACTGGCACCACTGGTGATGCAGTTCAGTGAGTTCAGAGAGTGCACTGGCACCACTAGGGATGCTCTGCAGTGAGTCCAGAGAGTGCACTGGCACCACTGGGGATGCACTGCAGTGAGTGCAGAGAGTGCACTGGCACCACTGGGGATGCAGCGCAGTGACTACAGAGAGTGCACTGTCACCACAGGGGATGCACTGCAGTGAGTCCAGAGAGTGCACTGGCACCACTGGGGATGCAGTGCAGTGAGTCCAGAGAGTGCACTGGCACCACTGGGGATGCAGTGCAGTGAGTCCAGAGAGTGCACTGGCACCACTGGGGATGCAGTGCAGTGAGTCCAGAGAGTGCACTGGCACCACTGGGCATGCAGTGCAGTGAGTCCAGGGAGTGCACTGGCACCACTGGGGATGCACTGCAGTGAGTCCAGATAGTGCACTGGCACCACTGGGGATGCAGTGCAGTGAGTGCAGAGAGTGCACTGGCACCATTGGTGATGCACTGCAGTGAGTCCAGAGAGTGCACTGGCACCACTGGGGATGCAGTGCAGTGACTCGAAAGAGTGCACTGGCACCACTGCGGATGCACTGCAGTGAGTCCGGAGAGTGCCCTGGCACCAATGGTGATGCAGTGCAGTGAGTCCAGAGAGTGCACTGGCACCACTGGGGATGCAGTGCAGTGAGTCCAGAGAGTGCACTGGCACCACTGGTGATGCACTGCAGTGAGTCCAGAGAGAGCACTGGCACCACTGGGAATGCACTGCAGTGAGTCCAGAGAGTGCACTGGCACCACTGGGGATGCAGTGCAGTGAGTCCAGAGAGTGCACTGGCACCACTGGGGATGCACTGCAGTGAGTCCATAGAGTGCACTGGCACCACTGGGGATGCACTGCAGTGAGTCCAGAGAGTGCACTGGCACCACTGGGGATGCAGTGCAGTGACTCCAGAGAGTGCACTGGCACCACTGGGGATGCACTGCAGTGAGTCCAGAGAGTGCACTGGCACCACTGGGGTGCACTGCAGTGAGTCCAGAGAGTGCACTGGCACCACTGGGGATGCAGTGTAGTGAGTCCAGAGAGTGCACTTGCAACACTGGGGATGCACTGCAGTGAGTCCAGAGAGTGCACTGGCAACACTGGGAATGCAGTGCATTGCCTCCAGAGAGTGCACTGGCACCTTCGGGATGCACTGCAGTGAGTCCAGAGAGTGCACTGGCACCATTGGGGATGCAGTGCAGTGATTCCAGAGAGTGCACTGGCACCACTGGGGATGCAGTGCAGTGAGTCCTGAGAGTGCACTGGCACCTTGGGGATGCAGTGCAGTGAGTCCAGAGAGTGCACTGGCACCACTGGGGATGCAGTGCAGTGAGTCCAGAGAGTGCACTGGCACCACTGGGGATGCAGTGCAGTGATTCCAGAGAGTGCACTGGCACCTTGGGGATGCAGTGCAGTGAGTCCAGAGAGTGCACTGGCACCACTGGTGATGCAGTTCAGTGAGTTCAGAGAGTGCACTGGCACCACTGGGGATGCTCTGCAGTGAGTCCAGAGAGTGCACTGGCACCACTGGGGATGCACTGCAGTGAGTCCAGAGAGTGCACTGGCACCACTGGGGATGCAGTGCAGTGACTACAGAGAGTGCACTGTCACCACTGGGGATGCACTGCAGTGAGTCCAGAGAGTGCACTGGCACCACTGGGGATGCAGTGCAGTGAGTCCAGAGAGTGCACTGGCACCACTGGGGATGCAGTGCAGTGAGTCCAGAGAGTGCACTGGCACCACTGGGGATGCAGTGCAGTGAGTCCAGAGAGTGCACTGGCACCACTGGGCATGCAGTGCAGTGAGTCCAGAGAGTGCACTGGCACCACTGGGGATGCACTGCAGTGAGTCCAGAGAGTGCACTGGCACCACTGGGGATGCAGTGCAGTGAGTGCAGAGAGTGCACTGGCACCATTGGTGATGCACTGCAGTGAGTCCAGAGAGTGCACTGGCACCACTGGGGATGCAGTGCAGTGACTCAAAGAGTGCACTGGCACCACTGCGGATGCACTGCAGTGAGTCCAGAGAGTGCCCTGGCACCAATGGTGATGCAGTGCAGTGAGTCCAGAGAGTGCACTGGCACCACTGGGGATGCAGTGCAGTGAGTCCAGAGAGTGCACTGGCACCACTGGTGATGCACTGCAGTGAGTCCAGAGAGTGCACTGGCACCACTGGGAATGCACTGCAGTGAGTCCAGAGAGTGCACTGGCACCACTGGGGATGCAGTGCAGTGAGTCCAGAGAGTGCACTGGCACCACTGGGGATGCACTGCAGTGAGTCCATAGAGTGCACTGGCACCACTGGGGATGCACTGCAGTGAGTCCAGAGAGTGCACTGGCACCACTGGGGATGCAGTGCAGTGACTCCAGAGAGTGCACTGGCACCACTGGGGATGCACTGCAGTGAGTCCAGAGAGTGCACTGGCACCACTGGGGATGCACTGCAGTGAGTCCAGAGAGTGCACTGGCACCGCTGGGGATGCACTGCAGTGAGTCCATAGAGTGCACTGGCACCACTGGGGATGCACTGCAGTGAATCCAGAGAGTGCACTGGCTCCACTGGGGATGCACTGCAGTGACTCCAGAGAGTGCACTGGCACCACTGGGGATGCAGTGCAGTGAGTCCAGAGAGTTCTCTGGCACCACTGGGGATGCACTGCAGTGAGTCCAGAGAGTCACTGGCACCACTGGGGCTGCACTGCAGTGAGTCCAGAGAGTGCACTGGCACCACTGGAGATGCACTGCAGTGAGTCCAGAGAGTGCACTGGCACCACTGGGGATGCAGTGCAGTGAGTCCAGAGAGTGCACTGGCACCACTGGCGATGCAGTGCAGTGAGTCCAGAGACTGCACTGGCACCACTGGGGATGCACTGCAGTGAGTCCAGAGAGTGCACTGGCAACACTGGGAATGCAGTGCATTGCCTCCAGAGAGTGCACTGGCACCTTGGGGATGCACTGCAGTGAGTCCAGAGAGTGCACTGGCACCATTGGGGATGCAGTGCAGTGATTCCAGAGAGTGCACTGGCACCACTGGGGATGCAGTGCAGTGAGTCCTGAGACTGCACTGGCACCTTGGGGATGCAGTGCAGTGAGTCCAGAGAGTGCACTGGCACCACTGGGGATGCAGTGCAGTGAGTCCAGAGAGTGCACTGGCACCACTGGGGATGCAGTGCAGTGATTCCAGAGAGTGCACTGGCACCTTGGGGATGCAGTGCAGTGAGTCCAGAGAGTGCACTGGCACCACTGGTGATGCAGTGCAGTGAGTTCAGAGAGTGCACTGGCACCACTGGGGATGCTCTGCAGTGAGTCCAGAGAGTGCACTGGCACCACTGGGGATGCACTGCAGTGAGTCCAGAGAGTGCACTGGCACCACTGGGGATGCAGCGCAGTGAGTACAGAGAGTGCACTGTCACCACTGGGGATGCACTGCAGTGAGTCCAGAGAGTGCACTGGCACCACTGGGGATGCAGTGCAGTGAGTCCAGAGAGTGCACTGGCACCACTGGGGATGCAGTGCAGTGAGTCCAGAGAGTGCACTGGCACCACTGGGGATGCAGTGCAGTGAGTCCAGAGAGTGCACTGGCACCACTGGGCATGCAGTGCAGTGAGTCCAGAGAGTGCACTGGCACCACTGGGGATGCACTGCAGTGAGTCCAGAGAGTGCACTGGCACCACTGGGGATGCAGTGCAGTGAGTGCAGAGAGTGCACTGGCACCATTGGTGATGCACTGCAGTGAGTCCAGAGAGTGCACTGGCACCACTGGGGATGCAGTGCAGTGACTCGAAAGAGTGCACTGGCACCACTGGGGATGCACTGCAGTGAGTCCAGAGAGTGCCCTGGCACCAATGGTGATGCAGTGCAGTGAGTCCAGAGAGTGCACTGGCACCACTGGGGATGCAGTGCAGTGAGTCCAGAGAGTGCACTGGCACCACTGGTGATGCACTGCAGTGAGTCCAGAGAGTGCACTGGCACCACTGGGAATGCACTGCAGTGAGTCCAGAGAGTGCACTGGCACCACTGGGGATGCAGTGCAGTGAGTCCAGAGAGTGCACTGGCACCACTGGGGATGCACTGCAGTGAGTCCATAGAGTGCACTGGCACCACTGGGGATGCACTGCAGTGAGTCCAGAGAGTGCACTGGCACCACTGGGGATGCAGTGCAGTGAGTCCAGAGAGTGCACTGGCACCACTGGGGATGCACTGCAGTGAGTCCAGAGAGTGCACTGGCACCACTGGGGATGCACTGGAGTGAGTCCAGAGAGTGCACTGGCACCACTGGGGATGCACTGCAGTGAGTCCATAGAGTGCACTGGCACCACTGGGGATGCACTGCAGTGAGTCCAGAGAGTGCACTGGCTCCACTGGGGATGCACTGCAGTGACTCCAGAGAGTGCACTGGCACCACTGGGGATGCAGTGCAGTGAGTCCAGAGAGTGCTCTGGCACCACTGGGGATGCACTGCAGTGAGTCCAGAGAGTCAACTGGCACCACTGCGGATGCACTGCAGTGAGTCCAGAGAGTGCACTGGCACCACTGGAGATGCACTGCAGTGAGTCCACAGAGTGCACTGGCACCACTTGGGATGCAGTGCAGTGAGTCCAGAGAGTGCACTGGCACCACTGGCGATGCAGTGCAGTGAGTCCAGAGACTGCACTGGCACCACTGGGGATGCACTGCAGTGAGTCCAGAGAGTGCACTGGCACCACTGGGGATGCAGTGCAGTGAGTCCAGAGAGTGCACTGGCACCAATGGAGATGCACTGCAGTGAGTCCAGAGAGTGCACTGGCACCACTGGGGATGCAGTTCAGTGAGTCCAGAGAGTGCACTGGCACCAATGGGGTAATGCAGTGCAGTGAGTCCAGAGCGTGCACTGGCACCACTGGTAATGCAGTGCAGTGAGTCCAGAGAGTGCACTGGCACCACTGGGGATGCACTGCAGTGAGTCCAGAGAGTGCACTGGCACCTTGGGGATGCAGTGCAGTGAGTCCAGAGAGTGCACTGGCACCACTGGGGATGCACTGCAGTGAGTCCATAGAGTGCACTGGTACCAAAGGGGGATGCACTGCGGTGAGTCCAGAGAGTGCACTGGCACCACTGGGGATGCAGCGCAGTGACTACAGAGAGTGCACTGTCACCACTGGGGATGCACTGCAGTGAGTCCAGAGAGTGCACTGGCACCACTGGTGATGCAGTGCAGTGAGTCCAGAGAGTGCACTGGCACCACTGGGGATGCACTGCAGTGAGTCCAGAGAGTGCACTGGCACCTTGGGATGCAGTACAGTGAGTCCAGAGAGTGCACTGGCACCACTGGGGATGCAGTGCAGTGAGTGCAGAGAGTGCACTGGCACCACTGGGGATGCAGTGCAGTGCCTCCAGAGAGTGCACTGGCACCTTGGGGATGCACTGCAGTGAGTCCAGAGAGTGCACTGGCACCACTGGGGATGCAGTGCAGTGAGTCCAGAGAGTGCACTGTCAGCACTGGGGATGCAGTGCAGTGAGTCCAGAGAGTGCGCTGGTACCACTGGAGATGCACTGCAGTGAGTCCAGAGAGTGCACTGGCACCACTGGGGATGCAGTGCAGTGAGTCCAGAGAGTGCACTGGCACCACTGGGGATGCAGTGCAGTGAGTCCAGAGAGTGCACTGGCACCACTGGAGATGCACTGCAGTGAGTCCAGAGATTGCACTGGCACCACTGGGGATGCAGTGCAGTGAGTCCAGAGAGTGCACTGGCACCACTGGTAATGCAGTGCAGTGAGTCCAGAGAGTGCACTGGCACCACTGGGGATGCACTGCAGTGAGTCCAGAGAGTGCACTGGCACCACTGGGGATGCACTGCAGTGAGTCCAGAGAGTGCACTGGCACCTTGGGGATGCAGTGCAGTGAGTCCAGAGAGTGCACTGGCACCACTGGGGATGCACTGCAGTGAGTCCAGAGAGTGCAGTGGCACCACTGGGGATGCACTGCAGTGAGTCCAGAGAGTGCACTGGCACCACTGGGGTGCACTGCAGTGAGTCCAGAGAGTGCACTGGCACCACTGGGGATGCAGCGCAGTGACTACAGAGAGTGCACTGTCACCACTGGGGATGCACTGCAGTGAGTCCAGAGAGTGCACTGGCACCACTGGTGATGCACTGCAGTGAGTCCAGAGAGTGCACTGGCACCACTGGGGATGCAGTGCAGTGAGTCCAGAGAGTGCACTGGCACCTTGGGTGATGCAGTACAGTGAGTCCAGTGAGTGCACTGGCACCACTGGGGATGCAGTGCAGTGAGTCCAGAGAGTGCACTGGCACCAGTGGGGATGCAGTGCAGTGAGTCCAGAGAGTGCACTTGCAACACTGGGGATGCACTGCAGTGAGTCCAGAGAGTGCACTGGCAACACTGGGGATGCAGTGCAGTGCCTCCAGAGAGTGCACTGGCACCTTGGGGATGCACTGCAGTGAATCCAGAGAGTGCACTGGTACCACTGGGGATGCAGTGCAGTGACTCTAGAGAGTGCACTGGCTCCACTGGCGATGCACTGCAGTGAGTCCAGAGAGTGCACTGGCACCACTGGGGATGCAGTGCAGTGATTCCAGAGAGTGCACTGGCACCACTGGGGATGCAGTGCAGTGAGTCCTGAGAGTGCACTGGCACCTTGGGGATGCAGTGCAGTGACTCCAGAGAGTGCACTGGCACCACTGGTGATGCAGTTCAGTGAGTCCTGAGACTGCACTGGCACCTTGGGGATGCAGTGCAGTGAGTCCAGAGAGTGCACTGTCACCACTGGGGATGCACTGCAGTGAGTCCAGAGAGTGCACTGGCACCACTGGGGATGCAGTGCAGTGAGTCCAGAGAGTGCACTGGCACCACTGGGGATGCACTGCAGTGAGTCCAGAGAGTGCACTGGCACCTTGGGGATGCAGTGCAGTGAGTCCAGAGAGTGCACTGGCACCACTGGTGATGCAGTGCAGTGAGTTCAGAGAGTGCACTGGCACCACTAGGGATGCTCTGCAGTGAGTCCAGAGAGTGCACTGGCACCACTGGGGATGCACTGCAGTGAGTCCAGAGAGTGCACTGGCACCACTGGGGATGCACTGCAGTGAGTCCAGAGATTGCACTGGCACCAGTGGGGATGCAGTGCAGTGAGTCCAGAGACTGCACTGACACCACTGGAGATGCAGTGCAGTGAGTCCAGAGAGTGCACTGGCACCACAGGGGATGCAGTGCAGTGAGTCCAGAGAGTGCACTGGCACTACTGGGGATGCAGTGCAGTGAGTCCAGAGAGTGCACTGGCACCACTGGGCATGCAGTGCAGTGAGTCCAGAGAGTGCACTGGCACCACTGGGGATGCACTGCAGTGAGTCCAGAGAGTGCACTGGCACCACTGGGGATGCAGTGCAGTGAGTCAAAGAGTGCACTGGCACCACTGGGGATGCACTGCAGTGAGTCCGGAGAGTGCACTGGCACCACTGGTGATGCAGTGCAGTGAGTCCAGAGAGTGCACTGGCACCACTGGGGATGCAGTGCAGTGAGTCCAGAGAGTGCACTGGCACCACTGGGGATGCAGTGCAGTGAGTCCAGAGAGTGCACTGGCACCACTGGGGATGCAGTGCAGTGAGTCCAGAGAGTGCACTGGCACCACTGGGGATGCACTGCAGTGAGTCCAGAGAGTGCACTGGCACCACTGGGGATGCACTGCAGTGAGTCCAGAGAGTGCACTGGCACCACTGGGGATGCACTGCAGTGAGTGCAGAGAGTGCACTGGCACCACTGGGATGCACTGCAGTGAGTCCAGAGAGTGCACTGGCACCACTGGGGATGCACTGCAGTGAGTCCAGAGAGTGCACTGGCACCACTGGGGATGCACTGCAGTGAGTCCAGAGAGTGCACTGGCACCACTGGGGATGCACTGCAGTGAGTCCAGAGAGTGCACTGGCACCACTGGGGATGCAGTGCAGTGAGTCCAGAGAGTGCACTGGCACCACTGGGGATGCACTGCAGTGAGTCCAGAGAGTGCACTGGCACCACTGGGGATGCAGTGCAGTGAGTCCAGAGAGTGCACTGGCACCACTGGGGATGCACTGCAGTGAGTCCAGGGAGTGCACTGGCACCACTGGGGATGCACTGCAGTGAGTCCAGAGAGTGCACTGGCACCACTGGGGATGCAGTGCAGTGACTCCAGAGAGTGCACTGGCACCACTGGGGATGCAGTGCAGTGAGTCCAGAGAGTGCACTGGCACCACTGGGGATGCACTGCAGTGAGTCCAGAGAGTGCACTGGCACCACTGGGGATGCACTGCAGTGAGTCCAGACAGTGCACTGGCACCACTGGGGATGCAGTGCAGTGAGTCCAGAGAGTGCACTGGCACCACTGGGATGCAGTGCAGTGAGTCCAGAGAGTGCACTGGCACCACTGGGGATGCAGTGCAGTGAGTCCAGAGAGTGCACTGGCACCACTGGGGATGCACTGCAGTGAGTCCAGAGAGTGCACTGGCACCACTGGGGATGCAGTGCAGTGAGTCCAGAGAGTGCACTGGCACCACTGGGGATGCACTGCAGTGAGTCCAGAGATTGCACTGGCACCACTGGGGATGCAGTGCAGTGAGTCCAGAGAGTGCACTGGCACCACTGGTAATGCAGTGCAGTGAGTCCAGAGAGTGCACTGGCACCACTGGGGATGCACTGCAGTGAGTCCAGAGAGTGCACTGGCACCTTGGGGATGCAGTGCAGTGAGTCCAGAGAGTGCACTGGCACCACTGGGGATGCACTGCAGTGAGTCCAGAGAGTGCACTGGCACCACTGGGGATGCACTGCAGTGAGTCCAGAGAGTGCACTGGCACCACTGGGGATGCAGTGCAGTGAGTCCAGAGAGTGCACTGGCACCACTGGGGATGCAGTGCAGTGACTCCAGAGAGTGCACTGGCACCACTGGGGATGCACTGCAGTGAGTCCAGAGAGTGCACTGGCACCACTGGTGATGCACTGCAGTGAGTCCAGAGAGTGCACTGGCACCATTGGGGATGCAGTGCAGTGACTCTAGAGAGTGCACTGGCACCACTGGGGATGCACTGCAGTGAGTCCAGAGAGTGCACTGGCACCACTGGGGATGCAGTGCAGTGACTCTAGAGAGTGCACTGGCACCACTGGCGATGCAGTGCAGTGAGTCCAGAGAGTGCACTGGCACCACTGGGGATGCAGTGCAGTGAGTCCAGAGAGTGCACTGGCACCACTGGGGATGCAGTGCAGTGATTCCAGAGAGTGCACTGGCACCACTGGGGATGCAGTGCAGTGAGTCCAGAGAGTGCACTGGCACCACTGGGGATGCACTGCAGTGAGTCCAGAGAGTGCACTGGCACCACTGGGGATGCACTGCAGTGAGTCCAGAGAGTGCACTGGCACCACTGGGGATGCAGTGCAGTGATTCCAGAGAGTGCACTGGCACCACTGGGGATGCAGTGCAGTGAGTCCAGAGAGTGCACTGGCACCACTGGGGATGCACTGCAGTGAGTCCAGAGAGTGCACTGGCACCACTGGGGATGCACTGCAGTGAGTCCAGAGAGTGCACTGGCACCACTGGGGATGCACTGCAGTGAGTCCAGAGAGTGCACTGGCACCACTGGGGATGCAGTGCAGTGAGTCCAGAGAGTGCACTGGCACCACTGGGGATGCAGTGCAGTGAGTCCAGAGAGTGCACTGGCACCACTGGGGATGCACTGCAGTGAGTCCAGAGAGTGCACTGGCACCACTGGGGATGCAGTGCAGTGAGTCCAGAGAGTGCACTGGCACCACTGGGGATGCACTGCAGTGAGTCCACAGAGTGCACTGGCACCACTGGGGATGCAGTGCAGTGAGTCCAGAGAGTGCACTGGCACCACTGGCGATGCAGTGCAGTGAGTCCAGAGAGTGCACTGGCACCACTGGGGATGCAGTGCAGTGAGTCCAGAGAGTGCACTGGCACCACTGGGGATGCAGTGCAGTGAGTCCAGAGAGTGCACTGGCACCACTGGGGATGCACTGCAGTGAGTCCAGAGAGTGCACTGGCACCACTGGGGATGCAGTGCAGTGAATCCAGAGAGTGCACTGGCACCACTGGGGATGCAGTGCAGTGAGTCCAGAGAGTGCACTGGCACCACTGGGGATGCAGTGCAGTGAGTCCAGAGAGTGCACTGGCACCACTGGGGATGCAGTGCAGTGAGTCCAGAGAGTGCACTGGCACCACTGGGGATGCACTGCAGTGAGTCCAGAGAGTGCACTGGCACCACTGGGGATGCACTGCAGTGAGTCCAGAGAGTGCACTGGCACCACTGGGGATGCAGTGCAGTGAGTCCAGAGAGTGCACTGGCACCACTGGGGATGCAGTGCAGTGACTACAGAGAGTGCACTGTCACCACTGGGGATGCACTGCAGTGAGTCCAGAGAGTGCACTGGCACCACTGGGGATGCACTGCAGTGAGTCCAGAGAGTGCACTGGCACCACTGGGGATGCAGTGCAGTGAGTCCAGAGAGTGCACTGGCACCTTGGGGATGCAGTGCAGTGAGTCCAGAGAGTGCACTGGCACCACTGGGGATGCACTGCAGTGAGTCCAGAGAGTGCACTGGCACCACTGGGGATGCAGTGCAGTGAGTCCAGAGAGTGCACTGGCACCACTGGGGATGCAGTGCAGTGAGTCCAGAGAGTGCACTGGCACACTGGGGATGCAGTGCAGTGAGTCCAGAGAGACTGCACTGGCACCTTGGAGATGCAGTGCAGTGAGTCAAGAGAGTGCACTGGCACCACTGGGGATGCAGTGCAGTGAGTCCATAGAGTGCACTGGCACCACTGGGGATGCTCTGCAGTGAGTCCAGAGAGTGCACTGGCACCACTGGGGATGCACTGCAGTGAGTCCAGAGAGTGCACTGGCACCACTGGGGATGCACTGCAGTGAGTCCAAAGAGTGCACTGGCACCACTGGGGATGCAGTGCAGTGAGTCCAGAGACTGCACTGGCACCACTGGGGATGCAGTGCAGTGAGTCCAGAGAGTGCACTGGCACCACTGGGGATGCACTGCAGTGAGTCCAGAGAGTGCACTGGCACCACTGGGCATGCAGTGCAGTGAGTCCAGAGAGTGCACTGGCACCACTGGGGATGCACTGCAGTGAGTCCAGAGAGTGCACTGGCACCACTGGGGATGCAGTGCAGTGAGTCCAGAGACTGCACTGACACCACTGGGGATGCACTGCAGTGAGTCCAGAGAGTGCACTGGCACCACTGGGGATGCAGTGCAGTGAGTCCAGAGAGTGCACTGGCACAACAGCGGATGCAGTGCAGTGAGTCCAGAGAGTGCACTGGCACCACTGGGGATGCAGTGCAGTGAGTCCAGAGAGTGCACTGGCACCACTGGGGATGCAGTGCAGTGAGTCCAGAGAGTGCACTGGCACCACTGGGGATGCAGTGCAGTGAGTCCAGAGAGTGCACTGGCACCACTGGGGATGCACTGCAGTGAGTCCAGAGAGTGCACTGGCACCACTGGGGATGCACTGCAGTGAGTCCAGAGAGTGCACTGGCACCACTGGGGATGCACTGCAGTGAGTCCAGAGACTGCACTGGCACCACTGGGGATGCACTGCAGTGAGTCCAGAGAGTGCACTGGCACCACTGGGGATGCAGTGCAGTGAGTCCAGAGAGTGCACTGGCACCACTGGGGATGCAGTGCAGTGAGTCCAGAGAGTGCACTGGCACCACTGGGGATGCAGTGCAGTGAGTCCAGAGAGTGCACTGGCACCACTGGGGATGCAGTGCAGTGAGTCCAGAGAGTGCACTGGCACCACTGGGCATGCAGTGCAGTGAGTCCAGAGAGTGCACTGGCACCACTGGGCATGCAGTGCAGTGAGTCCAGAGAGTGCACTGGCACCACTGGGGATGCACTGCAGTGAGTCCAGAGAGTGCACTGGCACCACTGGGGATGCACTGCAGTGAGTCCAGAGAGTGCACTGGCACCACTGGTGATGCACTGCAGTGAGTCCAGAGAGTGCACTGGCACCACTGGGGATGCAGTGCAGTGACTCGAAAGAGTGCACTGGCACCACTGGGGATGCACTGCAGTGAGTCCAGAGAGTGCACTGGCACCAATGGTGATGCAGTGCAGTGAGTCCAGAGAGTGCACTGGCACCACTGGGGATGCAGTGCAGTGAGTCCAGAGAGTGCACTGGCACCACTGGTGATGCACTGCAGTGAGTCCAGAGAGTGCACTGGCACCACTGGGAATGCACTGCAGTGAGTCCAGAGAGTGCACTGGCACCACTGGGGATGCAGTGCAGTGATTCCAGAGAGTGCACTGGCACCACTGGGGATGCACTGCAGTGAGTCCAGAGAGTGCACTGGCACCACTGGGAATGCACTGCAGTGAGTCCATAGAGTGCACTGGCACCACTGGGGATGCAGTGCAGTGAGTGCAGAGAGTGCACTGGCACCACTGGGGATGCACTGCAGTGAGTCCAGAGAGTGCACTGGCACCACTGGGGATGCACTGCAGTGAGTCCAGAGAGTGCACTGGCACCACTGGGGATGCACTGCAGTGAGTCCAGAGAGTGCACTGGCACCACTGGGGATGCACTGCAGTGAGTCCAGAGAGTGCACTGGCACCACTGGGGATGCACTGCAGTGAGTCCAGAGAGTGCACTGGCACCACTGGGGATGCAGTGCAGTGACTCCAGAGAGTGCACTGGCACCACTGGGGATGCAGTGCAGTGAGTCCAGAGAGTGCACTGGCACCACTGGGGATGCACTGCAGTGAGTCCAGAGAGTGCACTGGCACCACTGGGGATGCACTGCAGTGACTCCAGAGAGTGCACTGGCACCACTGGGGATGCACTGCAGTGAGTCCAGAGAGTGCACTGGCACCATTGGGGATGCAGTGCAGTGAGTCTAGAGAGTGCACTGGCTCCACTGGCGATGCACTGCAGTGAGTCCAGAGAGTGCACTGGCACCACTGGGGATGCAGTGCAGTGAGTCCAGAGAGTGCACTGGCACCACTGGGGATGCAGTGCAGTGAGTCCTGAGAGTGCACTGGCACCTTGGAGATGCAGTGCAGTGAGACAAAAGAGTGCACTGGCACCACTGGGGATGCAGTTCAGTGACTCCATAGAGTGCACTGGCACCACTGGGGATGCTCTGCAGTGAGTCCAGAGAGTGCACTGGCACCACTGGGGATGCACTGCAGTGAGTGCAGAGAGTGCACTGGCACCACTGGGGATGCACTGCAGTGAGTCCAAATATTGCACAGGCACCACTGGGGATGGAGTGCAGTGAGTCCAGAGAGTGCACTGGCACCACTGGGGATGCACTGCAGTGAGTCCAGAGCGTGCACTGGCACCACTGGGGATGCAGTGCAGTGAGTCCAGAGAGTGCACTGGCACCACTGGGGATGCAGTGCAGTGAGTCCAGAGAGTGCACTGGCACCACTGGGGATGCAGTGCAGTGAGTCCAGAGAGTGCACTGGCACCACTGGGCATGCAGTGCAGTGAGTCCAGGGAGTGCACTGGCACCACTGGGGATGCACTGCAGTGAGTCCAGATAGTGCACTGGCACCACTGGGGATGCAGTGCAGTGAGTCCAGAGAGTGCACTGGCACCATTGGTGATGCACTGCAGTGAGTCCAGAGAGTGCACTGGCACCATTGGGGATGCACTGCAGTGAGTCCTGAGAGTGCACTGGCACCTTGGGGATGCACTGCAGTGAGTCCAGAGAGTGCACTGGCACCACTGGGGATGCACTGCAGTGAGTCCAGAGAGTGCACTGGCACCACTGGGGATGCACTGCAGTGAGTCCAGAGAGTGCACTGGCACCACTGGGGATGCAGTGCAGTGACTCCAGAGAGTGCACTGGCACCACTGGGGATGCACTGCAGTGAGTCCAGAGAGTGCACTGGCACCACTGGGGATGCACTGCAGTGAGTCCAGAGAGTGCACTGGCACCACTGGGGATGCACTGCAGTGAGTCCAGAGAGTGCACTGGTACCACTGGAGATGCACTGCAGTGAGTCCACAGAGTGCACTGGCAACACTGGGGATGCAGTGCAGTGAGTCCAGTGAGTGCACTGGCACCACTGGCGATGCAGTGCAGTGAGTCCAGAGACTGCACTGGCACCACTGGGAATGCACTGCAGTGAGTCCAGAGAGTGCACTGGCACCACTGGGGATGCAGTGCAGTGAGTCCAGAGAGTGCACTGGCACCAATGGAGATGCACTGCAGTGAGTCCAGAGAGTGCACTGGCACCACTGGGGATGCAGTGCAGTGAGTCCAGAGAGTGCACTGGCACCACTGGTAATGCAGTGCAGTGAGTCCAGAGAGTGCACTGGCACCACTGGGGATGCAGTGCAGTGAGTCCAGAGAGTGCACTGGCACCACTGGGGATGCACTGCAGTGAGTCCAGAGAGTGCACTGGCACCACTGGGGATGCAGTGCAGTGAGTCCAGAGAGTGCACTGGCACCACTGGGGATGCACTGCAGTGAGTCCAGAGAGTGCACTGGCACCACTGGGGATGCAGTGCAGTGAGTCCAGAGAGTGCACTGGCACCACTGGGGATGCACTGCAGTGAGTCCAGAGAGTGCACTGGCACCACTGGGGATGCAGCGCAGTGACTACAGAGAGTGCACTGGCACCACTGGGGATGCACTGCAGTGAGTCCAGAGAGTGCACTGGCACCACTGGTGATGCACTGCAGTGAGTCCAGAGAGTGCACTGGCACCACTGCGGATGCAGTGCAGTGAGTCCAGAGAGTGCACTGGCACCTTGGGGATGCAGTACAGTGAGTCCAGAGAGTGCACTGGCACCACTGGGGATGCAGTGCAGTGAGTCCAGAGAGTGCACTGGCACCACTGGGGATGCAGTGCAGTGAGTCCAGAGAGTGCACTGGCAACACTGGGGATGCACTGCAGTGAGTCCAGAGAGTGCACTGGCAACACTGGGGATGCAGTGCATTGAGTCCAGAGAGTGCACTGGCACCTTGGGGATGCACTGCAGTGAGTCCAGAGAGTGCACTGGCACCACTGGGGATGCAGTGCAGTGACTCTAGAGAGTGCACTGGCTCCACTGGCGATGCACTGCAGTGAGTCCAGAGAGTGCACTGGCACCAGTGGGGATGCACTGCAGTGAGTCCACAGAGTGCACTGGCACCACTGGGGATGCAGTGCAGTGAGTCTAGAGAGTGCACTGGCACCTTGGGGATGCAGTGCAGTGAGTCCAGAGAGTGCACTGGCACCACTGGTGATGCAGTTCAGTGAGTCCTGAGAGTGCACTGGCACCTTGGGGATGCAGTGCAGTGAGTCCAGAGAGTGCACTGGCACCACTGGGGATGCACTGCAGTGAGTCCAGAGAGTGCACTGGCACCACTGGGGATGCAGTGCAGTGATTCCAGAGAGTGCACTGGCACCTTGGGGATGCAGTGCAGTGAGTCCAGAGAGTGCACTGGCACCACTGGTGATGCAGTTCAGTGAGTTCAGAGAGTGCACTGGCACCACTGGGGATGCTCTGCAGTGAGTCCAGAGAGTGCACTGGCACCACTGGGGATGCACTGCAGTGAGTCCAGAGAGTGCACTGGCACCACTGGGGATGCACTGCAGTGAGTCCAAAGATTGCACTGGCACCAGTGGGGATGGAGTGCAGTGAGTCCAGAGAGTGCACTGACACCACTGGGGATGCACTGCAGTGAGTCCAGAGAGTGCACTGGCACCACTCGGGATGCAGTGCAGTGAGTCCAGAGAGTGCACTGGCACAACAGGGGATGCAGTGCAGTGAGTCCAGAGAGTGCACTGGCACCACTGGGGATGCAGTGCAGTGAGTCCAGAGAGTGCACTGGCACCACTGGGCATGCAGTGCAGTGAGTCCAGGGAGTGCACTGGCACCACTGGGGATGCACTGCAGTGAGTCCAGATAGTGCACTGGCACCACTGGGGATGCACTGCAGTGAGTCCAGAGAGTGCACTGGCACCATTGGTGATGCACTGCAGTGAGTCCAGAGAGTGCACTGGCACCACTGGGGATGCAGTGCAGTGACTCAAAAAGTGCACTGGCACCACTGGGGATGCACTGCAGTGAGTCCAGAGAGTGCCCTGGCACCAATGGTGATGCAGTGCAGTGAGTCCAGAGAGTGCACTGGCACCACTGGGGATGCAGTGCAGTGAGTCCAGAGAGTGCACTGGCACCACTGGTGATGCACTGCAGTGAGTCCAGAGAGTGCACTGGCACCACTGGGAATGCACTGCAGTGAGTCCAGAGAGTGCACTGGCACCACTGGGGATGCAGTGCAGTGATTCCAGAGAGTGCACTGGCACCAGTGGGGATGCACTGCAGTGAGTCCAGAGAGTGCACTGGCACCACTGGGAATGCACTGCAGTGAGTCCATAGAGTGCACTGGCACCACTGGGGATGCAGTGCAGTGAGTGCAGAGAGTGCACTGGCACCACTGGGGATGAACTGCAGTGAGTCCAGAGAGTGCACTGGCACCACTGGGGATGCACTGCAGTGAGTCCAGAGAGTCAACTGGCACCACTGGGGATGCACTGCAGTGAGTCCATAGAGTGCACTGGCACCACTGGGGATGCACTGCAGTGAGTCCAGAGAGTGCACTGGCACCACTGGGGATGCAGTGCAGTGACTCCAGAGAGTGCACAGGCACCACTGGGGATGCACTGCAGTGAGTCCAGAGAGTGCACTGGCACCACTGGGGATGAACTGCAGTGAGTCCAGAGAGTGCACTGGCACCACTGGGGATGCACTGCAGTGAGTCCAGAGAGTGCACTGGCACCATTGGGGATGCAGTGCAGTGACTCTAGAGAGTGCACTGGCTCCACTGGCGATGCACTGCAGTGAGTCCAGAGAGTGCACTGGCACCACTGGGGATGCAGTGCAGTGAGTCCACAGAGTGCACTGGCACCACTGGGGATGCAGTGCAGTGAGTCCAGAGAGTGCACTGGCACCTTGGAGATGCAGTGCAGTGAGTCAAAAGAGTGCACTGGCACCACTGGGGATGCAGTTCAGTGACTCCATAGAGTGCACTGGCACCACTAGGGATGCTCTGCAGTGAGTCCAGAGAGTGCACTGGCACCACTGGGGATGCACTGCAGTGAGTGCAGAGAGTGCACTGGCACCACTGGGGATGCACTGCAGTGAGTCCAAAGAGTGCACAGGCACCACTGGGGATGGAGTGCAGTGAGTCCAGAGAGTGCACTGGCACCACTGGGGATGCACTGCAGTGAGTCCAGAGCGTGCACTGGCACCACTGGGGATGCAGTGCAGTGAGTCCAGAGAGTGCACTGGCACCACTGGGGATGCAGTGCAGTGAGTCCAGAGAGTGCACTGGCACCACTGGGGATGCAGTGCAGTGAGTCCAGAGAGTGCACTGGCACCACTGGGCATGCAGTGCAGTGAGTCCAGGGAGTGCACTGGCACCACTGGGGATGCACTGCAGTGAGTCCAGATAGTGCACTGGCACCACTGGGGATGCAGTGCAGTGAGTCCAGAGAGTGCACTGGCACCATTGGTGATGCACTGCAGTGAGTCCAGAGAGTGCACTGGCACCACTGGGGATGCAGTGCAGTGAGTCCAGAGAGTGCACTGGCACCACTGGGGATGCACTGCAGTGAGTCCAGAGAGTGCACTGGCACCACTGGGGATGCACTGCAGTGAGTCTAGAGAGTGCACTGGCACCACTGTTGATGCAGTGCAGTCAGTCCAGAGAATGCACTGGCACTAATGGGGATGCATTGCAGTGACTCAAAAAGTGCACTGGCACCACTGCGGATGCACTGCAGTGAGTCCGGAGAGTGCCCTGGCATCAATGGTGATGCAGTGCAGTGAGTCCAGAGAGTGCACTGGCACCACTGGGGATGCAGTGCAGTGAGTCCAGAGAGTGCACTGGCACCACAGGGGATACACTGCAGTGAGTCCAGAGAGTGCACTGGCACCACTGGGAATGCACTGCAGTGAGTCCAGAGAGTGCACTGGCACCACTGGGGATGCACTGCAGTGATTCCAGAGAGTGCACTGGCAGCAGTGGGGATGCACTGCAGTGAGTCCAGAGAGTACACTGGCACCACTGGGGTTTCAGTGCAGTGAGTCCAGAGAGTGCACTGGCACCACTGGGGATGCAGTGCAGTGAGTCCAGAGAGTGCACTGGCACCACTGGGGATGCACTGCAGTGAGTCCATAGAGTGTACTGGCACCACTGGTCATGCACTGCAGTGAGTCCAGAGAGTGCACTGGCACCACTGGGGATGCAGTGCAGTGACTCCAGAGAGTGCACTGGCACCACTGGGGATGACCTGCAGTGAGTCCAGAGAGTGCACTGGCACCACTGGGAATGCACTGCAGTGAGTCCAGAGAGTGCACTGGCACCACTGGGGATGCACTGCAGTGATTCCAGAGAGTGCACTGGCAGCAGTGGGGATGCACTGCAGTGAGTCCAGAGAGTACACTGGCACCACTGGGGTTTCAGTGCAGTGAGTCCAGAGAGTGCACTGGCACCACTGGGGATGCAGTGCAGTGAGTCCAGAGAGTGCACTGGCACCACTGGGGATGCACTGCAGTGAGTCCATAGAGTGTACTGGCACCACTGGTCATGCACTGCAGTGAGTCCAGAGAGTGCACTGGCACCACTGGGGATGCAGTGCAGTGACTCCAGAGAGTGCACTGGCACCACTGGGGATGAACTGCAGTGAGTCCAGAGAGTGCACTGGCACCACTGGGGATGCAGTGCAGTGAGTCCAGAGAGTGCAGTGGTACAACTGGGGATGCAGTGCAGTGAGTCCAGAGAGTGCACTGGCACCACTGGGGATGCACTGCAGTGAGTCCAGAGAGTACACTGGCACCTTGGGGATGCATTACAGTGAGTCCAGAGAGTGCACTGGCACCACTGGGGATGCACTGCAGTGAGTCCAGAGAGTGCACTGGCACCTTGGGGATGCATTACAGTGAGTCCAGAGAGTGCACTGGCACCACTGGGGATGCACTGCAGTGAGTCCAGAGAGTGCACTGTCACCACAGGGGATGCACTGCAGTGAGTCCAAAGAGTGCACTGGCACCACTGGTGATGCACTGCAGTGAGTCCAGAGAGTGCACTGGCACCACTGCGGATGCACTGCAGTGAGTCCAGAGAGTGCACTGTCAGCACTGGGGATGCAGTGCAGTGAGTCCAGAGAGTGCACTGGCACCTCATTAGCTGCACTGCAGTGAGTCCAGAGAGTGCACTGCCACCACTGGGGCTGCACTGCAGTGAGTCCAGAGAGTGCACTGGCACCACTGGGGATGCACTGCAGTGAGTCCAGAGAGTGCACTGGCACCACTGGGGATGCACTGCAGTGAGTCCAGAGAGTGCACTGGCACCACTGGGGATGCAGTGCAGGGAGTCCAGAGAGTGCACTGGCACCACTGGGAATGCACTGCAGTGAGTCCAGAGAGTGTACTGGCACCACTGGGGATGCAGTGCAGTGAGTCCAGAGAGTGCACTGGCACCAATGGAGATGCACTGCAGTGAGTCCAGAGATTGCACTGGCACCACTGGGGATGCAGTGCAGTGAGTCCAGAGAGTGCACTGGCACGACTGGGGATGCACTGCAGTGAGTCCAGAGAGTCAACTGGCACCACTGGGGATGCAGTTCAGTGAGTCCAGAGAGTGCACTGGCACCACTGGGGATGCAGTGCAGTGATTCCAGAGAGTGCACTGGCACCTTGGGGATGCAGTGCAGTGAGTCCAGAGAGTGCACTGGCACCACTGGTGATGCAGTTCAGTGAGTCCAGCGAGTGCACTGGCACCACTGGGGATGCAGTGCAGTGAGTCCAGAGAGTGCACTGGCACCACTGGGGATGCACTGCAGTGAGTCCAGAGAGTGCACTGGCACCACTGGGAATGCACTGCAGTGAGTGCAGAGAGTGCACTGGCACCACTGGGGATGCACTACAGTGGGTCCAGAGAGTGCACTTGCACCACTGGAGATGCACTGCAGTGAGTGCAGAGACTGCACTGGCACCACTGGGGATGCAGTGCAGTGAGTCCAGAGAGTGCACTGGCACCTTGGGGATGCAGTGCAGTGAGTCCAGAGAGTGCACTGACACCACTGGGGATGCAGTGCAGTGACTCCAGAGAGTGCACTGGCACCACTGGGGATGCACTGCAGGGAGTCCAGAGAGGGCACTGGCACCACTGGGGATGCACTGCAGTGAGTCCAGAGAGTGCACTGGCACCACTGGGGATGCAGTGCAGTGAGTCCAGAGAGTGCAGTGGTATCACTGGGGATGCAGTGCAGTGAGTGCAGAGAGTGCACTGGCACCACTGGGGATGCAGTGCAGTGAGTCCACAGAGTGCACTGGCACCACTGGGGATGCACTGCAGTGAGTCCAGAGAGTGCACTGGCACGACTGGGGATGCATTACAGTGAGTCCAGAGAGTGCACTGGCACCACTGGGGATGCACTGCAGTGAGTCCAGAGAATGCACTGGCACCTTGGGGATGCAGTGCAGTGAGTCCAGAGAGTGCACTGGCACCACTGGGGATGCACTGCAGTGAGTCCAGAGAGTGCACTGTCACCACAGGGGATGCACTGGAGTGAGTCCAGAGAGTGCACTGGCACCACTGGTGATGCACTGCAGTGAGTGCAGAGAGTGCACTGGCACCACTGGGGATGAACTGCAGTGAGTCCAGAGAGTGCACTGGCACCACTGGGGATGCACTGCAGTGAGTCCAGAGAGTCAACTGGCACCACTGGGGATGCACTGCAGTGAGTCCATAGAGTGCACTGGCACCACTGGGGATGCACTGCAGTGAGTCCAGAGAGTGCACTGGCACCACTGGGGATGCAGTGCAGTGACTCCAGAGAGTGCACAGGCACCACTGGGGATGCACTGCAGTGAGTCCAGAGAGTGCACTGGCACCACTGGGGATGAACTGCAGTGAGTCCAGAGAGTGCACTGGCACCACTGGGGATGCACTGCAGTGAGTCCAGAGAGTGCACTGGCACCATTGGGGATGCAGTGCAGTGACTCTAGAGAGTGCACTGGCTCCACTGGCGATGCACTGCAGTGAGTCCAGAGAGTGCACTGGCACCACTGGGGATGCAGTGCAGTGAGTCCACAGAGTGCACTGGCACCACTGGGGATGCAGTGCAGTGAGTCCTGAGACTGCACTGGCACCTTGGAGATGCAGTGCAGTGAGTCAAAAGAGTGCACTGGCACCACTGGGGATGCAGTTCAGTGACTCCATAGAGTGCACTGGCACCACTAGGGATGCTCTGCAGTGAGTCCAGAGAGTGCACTGGCACCACTGGGGATGCACTGCAGTGAGTGCAGAGAGTGCACTGGCACCACTGGGGATGCACTGCAGTGAGTCCAAATATTGCACAGGCACCACTGGGGATGGAGTGCAGTGAGTCCAGAGAGTGCACTGGCACCACTGGGGATGCACTGCAGTGAGTCCAGAGCGTGCACTGGCACCACTGGGGATGCAGTGCAGTGAGTCCAGAGAGTGCACTGGCACCACTGGGGATGCAGTGCAGTGAGTCCAGAGAGTGCACTGGCACCACTGGGGATGCAGTGCAGTGAGTCCAGAGAGTGCACTGGCACCACTGGGCATGCAGTGCAGTGAGTCCAGGGAGTGCACTGGCACCACTGGGGATGCACTGCAGTGAGTCCAGATAGTGCACTGGCACCACTGGGGATGCAGTGCAGTGAGTCCAGAGAGTGCACTGGCACCATTGGTGATGCACTGCAGTGAGTCCAGAGAGTGCACTGGCACCACTGGGGATGCAGTGCAGTGAGTCCAGAGAGTGCACTGGCACCACTGGGGATGCACTGCAGTGAGTCCAGAGAGTGCACTGGCACCACTGGGGATGCACTGCAGTGAGTCTAGAGAGTGCACTGGCACCACTGTTGATGCAGTGCAGTCAGTCCAGAGAATGCACTGGCACTAATGGGGATGCATTGCAGTGACTCGAAAAAGTGCACTGGCACCACTGCGGATGCACTGCAGTGAGTCCGGAGAGTGCCCTGGCATCAATGGTGATGCAGTGCAGTGAGTCCAGAGAGTGCACTGGCACCACTGGGGATGCAGTGCAGTGAGTCCAGAGAGTGCACTGGCACCACAGGGGATACACTGCAGTGAGTCCAGAGAGTGCACTGGCACCACTGGGAATGCACTGCAGTGAGTCCAGAGAGTGCACTGGCACCACTGGGGATGCACTGCAGTGATTCCAGAGAGTGCACTGGCAGCAGTGGGGATGCACTGCAGTGAGTCCAGAGAGTACACTGGCACCACTGGGGTTTCAGTGCAGTGAGTCCAGAGAGTGCACTGGCACCACTGGGGATGCAGTGCAGTGAGTCCAGAGAGTGCACTGGCACCACTGGGGATGCACTGCAGTGAGTCCATAGAGTGTACTGGCACCACTGGTCATGCACTGCAGTGAGTCCAGAGAGTGCACTGGCACCACTGGGGATGCAGTGCAGTGACTCCAGAGAGTGCACTGGCACCACTGGGGATGAACTGCAGTGAGTCCAGAGAGTGCACTGGCACCACTGGGGATGCAGTGCAGTGAGTCCAGAGAGTGCAGTGGTACAACTGGGGATGCAGTGCAGTGAGTCCAGAGAGTGCACTGGCACCACTGGGGATGCACTGCAGTGAGTCCAGAGAGTACACTGGCACCTTGGGGATGCATTACAGTGAGTCCAGAGAGTGCACTGGCACCACTGGGGATGCACTGCAGTGAGTCCAGAGAGTGCACTGGCACCTTGGGGATGCATTACAGTGAGTCCAGAGAGTGCACTGGCACCACTGGGGATGCACTGCAGTGAGTCCAGAGAGTGCACTGTCACCACAGGGGATGCACTGCAGTGAGTCCAAAGAGTGCACTGGCACCACTGGTGATGCACTGCAGTGAGTCCAGAGAGTGCACTGGCACCACTGCGGATGCACTGCAGTGAGTCCAGAGAGTGCACTGTCAGCACTGGGGATGCAGTGCAGTGAGTCCAGAGAGTGCACTGGCACCTCATTAGCTGCACTGCAGTGAGTCCAGAGAGTGCACTGCCACCACTGGGGCTGCACTGCAGTGAGTCCAGAGAGTGCACTGGCACCACTGGGGATGCACTGCAGTGAGTCCAGAGAGTGCACTGGCACCACTGGGGATGCACTGCAGTGAGTCCAGAGAGTGCACTGGCACCACTGGGGATGCAGTGCAGGGAGTCCAGAGAGTGCACTGGCACCACTGGGAATGCACTGCAGTGAGTCCAGAGAGTGTACTGGCACCACTGGGGATGCAGTGCAGTGAGTCCAGAGAGTGCACTGGCACCAATGGAGATGCACTGCAGTGAGTCCAGAGATTGCACTGGCACCACTGGGGATGCAGTGCAGTGAGTCCAGAGAGTGCACTGGCACGACTGGGGATGCACTGCAGTGAGTCCAGAGAGTCAACTGGCACCACTGGGGATGCAGTTCAGTGAGTCCAGAGAGTGCACTGGCACCACTGGGGATGCAGTGCAGTGATTCCAGAGAGTGCACTGGCACCTTGGGGATGCAGTGCAGTGAGTCCAGAGAGTGCACTGGCACCACTGGTGATGCAGTTCAGTGAGTCCAGCGAGTGCACTGGCACCACTGGGGATGCAGTGCAGTGAGTCCAGAGAGTGCACTGGCACCACTGGGGATGCACTGCAGTGAGTCCAGAGAGTGCACTGGCACCACTGGGAATGCACTGCAGTGAGTGCAGAGAGTGCACTGGCACCACTGGGGATGCACTGCAGTGATTCCAGAGATTGCACTGGCACCACTTGGGATGCAGTGCAGTGAGTCCGGAGAGTGCACTGGCACCACAGAGGATGCAGTTCATTGAGTCCAGAGAGTGCACTGGCACCACTGGTGATGCACTGCAGTGTGTCCAGAGAGTGCACTGGCACCACTGGGGATGCACTGCAGTGAGTCCAGAGAGTGCACTGGCACCACTGGGGATGCACTGCAGTGAGTCCAGAGAGTGCACTGGCAACACTGGGGATGCAGTGCATTGCCAACAGAGAGTGCACTGGCACCTTGGGGATGCAGTGCAGTGAGTCCAGAGAGTGCACTGGCACCATTGGGGATGCAGTGCAGTGACTCCAGAGAGTGCACTGGCTCCAGTGGCGATGCACTGCACTGAGCCCAGAGAGTGCACTGGCACCACTGGGGATGCAGTGCAGTGAGTCCAGAGAGTGTACTGGCACCACTGGGAATGCAGTGCAGTGAGTCCAGAGAGTGCACTGGCACCACTGGGGATGCACTGCAGTGAGACCAGAGAGTGCACTGGCACCACTGGGGATGCAGTGCAGTGAGTCCAGATAGTGCACTGGCACCACTGGGGATGCACTGCAGTGAGTCCAGATAGTGCACTGGCTCCACTGGGGATGCAGTGCAATGAGTCCAGAGACTGCACTGGCACCACTGGAGCTGCACTGCAGTGAGTCCAGAGAGTGCACTGGCATCACTGGGGATGCACTGCAGTGAGTCCAGAGAGTGCACTGGCACCTCAGGGGCTGCACTGCAGTGAGTCCAGAGAGTGCACTGGCAACACAGGGGATGCAGTGCAGTGAGTGCAGAGAGTGCACTGTCACCACTGGGGATGCAGTGCAGTGAGTGCAGAGACTGGACTGGCACCACTGGGGATGCACTGCAGTGAGTCCAGAGACTGCACTGGCACCACTGGGGATGCATTCCAGTGAGTCCAGAGACTGCACAGGCACAACAGGGGATGCAGTGCAGTGAGTCCAGGGAGTGCACTGGCACCACTGGGGATGCCCAGCAGTGAGTCCAGAGAGTGCACTGGCACAACTGGGGATGCAGTGCAGTGAGTCCAGAGAGTGCACTGGCACCACTGGGGATGCAGTGTAGAGAGTCCAGAGAGTGCACTGGCACTACTGAGGATGCAGTGCAATGAGTCCAGAGACTGCACTGGCACCACTGGGTATGCACTGCAGTGAGTCCAGATAGTGCACTGGCACCACTGGGAATGCACTTCAATGAGTCCAGAGACTGCACTGGCACCACTGGAGCTTCACTGCAGTGAGTCCAGAGACTGCACTGGCACCACTGGGGATGCACTGCAGTGAGTCCAGAGTCTGCACTGGCACCACTGGGGATGCAGTGCAGTGAGTTCAGAGAGTTTACTGGCACCACTGGGGATGCACTGCAGTGAGTCCAGGGAGTGCACTGGCAACACTGGGGATGCACTGCAGTGATTGCAGAGAGTGCACCGGCACCACTGGGGATGCAGTGGTGCCAGTGGTGCCAGTGCACTCTCTGGACATACTGCACTGCATCCCCAGTGCTGCCAGTGCACTCTCTGGACTCACTGCAGTGCAGCCCCAGTGGTGCCACTGCACTCTCTGGACTCACTGCATTGCATCCCCAGTGGTGCCAGTGCACTCTCTGGACTCACTGCACTGCATCCCCAGTGGCGCCAGTGTTCTCTCTGGACTCACTGCACTGCATCCCCAAGGTGCCAGTGCACTCTCTGGACTCACTGCACTGCATCCCAGTGGTGCCAGGGCACTCTCTGGACTCACTGCACTGCATCCCCAGTGGTGCCAGTGCACTCTCTGGACTCACTGCACTGCATCACCAGTGGTGCCAGTGCATTCTCTGGACTCACTGCAGTGCATCACCAGTGGTGCCAATGCACTCTCTGGACTCACTGCACTGCATCCCCATGGTGCCAGTGCACTCTCTGGACTCACTGCAGTGCATCCCCAGTGGTGCCAGTGCACTCTCTGGACTCACTGCACTGCATCCCCAGTGGTGCCACTGCAATCTCTGGACTCACTGCCGTGCATCCCCAGTGGTGCCAGTGCACTCTCTGGACTCACTGCAGTGCACCCCAGTGGTGCCAGTGCACTCTCTGGACTCACTGCACTGCATCCCCAAGGTGCAAGTGCACTCTCTGGACTCACTGCACTGCATCCCCAGTGGTGCCCGTGCAGTCTCTGGACTCACTGAAGTGCATCCCCAGTGGTGCCAGTGCACTCTCTGGACTCACTGCAGTGCATCCCCAGTGGTGCCAGTGCACTCTCTGGATGTAATGCAGTGCATTCCCATTGGTGCCAGTGCACTCTCTGGACTCACTGCACTCCATCCCCATTGGTGCCAGTGCACTCTCTGGACTCACTGCACTGCATTCCCAGTGGTGCCAGTGCACTGTCTGGACTCACTGCAGTGCATCCCCAGTGGTGCCAGTGCAGTCTCTGGACTCACTGAAGTGCATCCCCAGTGGTGCCAGTGCACTCTCTGTACTCACTGCTCTGCATCCCCAGTGGTGCCAGTGCACTCTCTGGACTCACTGCACTGCATCCCCATTGGTGCCATTGCACTCTCTGCACGCACTGCAGTGCGTCCCCTGAGGTGCCAGTGCACTCTCTGGACTCACTGAACTGCACCCCCAGTGGTGCCAGTGCACTCTCTGGAGTCATTGCGCTGCATCCCCAGTGGTGCCAGTGCACTCTCTGGACTCACTGAACTGCATCCCCAGAGGTGCCACTGCACTCTCTGGACTCACTGCACTGCATCCCCAGTGGTGCCCGTGCACTCTCTGGAGTCACTGCACTGCATCCCCAGTGGTGCCAGTGCACCCTCTGCAGTCACTGCGCTGCAGACCCAGTGGTGCCAGTGCACTCTCTGGACTCACTGCACTGCATCCCCAGTGGTGCCAGTGCACTCTCTGGACTCACTGCAGTGCATCCCCTGTGGTGCCAGTGCACTCTCTGGACTCACTGCACTGCATCCCCAAGGTGCCAGTGCAGTCTCTGGACTCACTGCACTGCATCCCCAGTGGTGCCAGTGCACTCTCTGGACTCACTGCAGTGCATCCCCAGTGGTGCCAGTGCACGCTCTGGACTCACTGCAGTGCATCACCAGTGGTGACAGTGCACGCTCTGGACTCAATGAACTGCATCCTCAGTGGTGCCAGTGCACTCTCCGGACTCACTGCACTGCATCCCCAGTGGTGCCAGTGCAATCTCTGGACTCACTGCAGTGCATCTCCATTGGTGCCAGTGCACTCTCTGGACTCACTGCAGTGCATTTCCAGTGGTGTTAGTGCTCTCTCTGGACTCACTGCAGTGCATTCCCAGTGGTGCCAGTGCACTCTCTGGACTCACTGCACTGCATCGCCAGTGGTGCCAGTGCACTCTCTGGACTCACTGCACTGCACCCCCAGTGGTGCCAGTGCACTCTCTGGACTCACTGCAGTGCATCCCCAGTGGTGCCAGTGCACTCTCTGGACTCACTGCAGTGCATCCCCAGTGGTGCCAGTGCACTCTCTGGACTCACTGCACTGCATCCCCAGTGGTGCCAGTGCACTCTCTGGACTCACTGCACTGCATTACCAGTACTGCCAGTGCACTCTCTGGAGTCACTGCAGTGCATCCCCAGTGGTGCCAGTGCACTCTGTGGACTCACTGTACTGCATCCCCAGTGGTGCCAGTGCACTCTCTGGACTCACTGCACTGCATCACCAGTGGTGCCCGTGCCCTCTCTTGACTCACTGCACTGCATCCCCAGTGGTGCCAGTGCAGTCTCTGGACTCACTGCACTGCATCCCCCGTGGTGCCAGTGCACTCTCTGGACTCACTGCACTGCATCCCCAGTGGTGCCATGTAACTCTCTGGAGTCACTGCAGTGCATCTCCAGTGGTGCCAGTGCACTCTGTGGACTCACTGTACTGCATCCCCAGTGTTACCAGTGCACTCTCTGGACTCACTGCAGTGCATCCCCTGTGGTGCCAGTGCACTCTCTGGACTCACTGCAGTTCATCCCCAGTGGTGCCAGTGCACTCACTGGACTCACTGCTGTGCATCACCAGTGGTGCCAGTGCACTCTCTGGACTCACTGCACTGCATCCCCAGTGGTGCCAGTGCACTCTCTGGACTCACTGCAGTGCATCCCCAGTGGTGCCAGTGCACTCTCTGGACTCACTGCAGTGCATCCCCAGTGGTGCCAGTGCACTCTCTGGACTCACTGCAGTGCATCCCCAGTGGTGCCAGGGCACTCTCTGGAGTCACTGCACTGCATCCCCAGTGGTGCCAGTGCACCCTCTGCAGTCACTGCGCTGCAGACCCAGTGGTGCCAGTGCACTCTCTGGACTCACTGCACTGCATCCCCAGTGGTGCCAGTGCACTCTCTGGACTCACTGCACTGCATCCCCAGTGGTGCCAGTGCACTCTCTGGACTCACTGCACTGCATCCCCAGTGGTGCCAGTGCACTCTCTGGACTCACCGGGGTGCATCCCCAGTGGTGCCAGTGCCCTCTCTGGACTCACTGCAGTGCATCCCCAGTGGGGCCAATGCACTCTCTGGACTCACTGCACTGCATCCCTAACGTGCCAGTGCACTCTCCGGACTCACTGCACTGCATCCCCAGTGGTGCCAGTGCACTCTCTGGACTCACTGCACTGCATCCCCAGTGGTGCCAGTGCATTCTCTGGACTCACTGCACTGCATCCCCAGTGGTGCCAGTGCACTCTCTGGACTCACTGCAGTGCATCCCCAGTGGTGCCAGAGCACTCTCTGGAATCACTGCAGTGCATTCCCAGGGGTGCCAATGCACTCTCTGGACTCACTGCACTGCATCCCCAAGGTGCCAGTGCACTGTCTGGAATCACTGCACTGCATCCCCAGTGGTGCCAGTGCACTCTGTGGACTCACTGCACTGCATCCCCAGTGGTGCCAGTGCACTCTCTGGACTCACTGCACTGCATCCCCAAGGTGCTTATGCACTCTCTGGACTCACTGCATTGCATCCCCAGTGGTGCCAGTGCACTCTCTGGACTCACTGCACTTCATCCCCAGTGGTGCCAGTGCACTCTCTGGACTCACCGGGGTGCATCCCCAGTGGTGCCAGTGCACTCTCTGGACTCACTGCAGTGCATCCCCAGTGGCGCCAATGCACTCTCTGGACTCACTGCACTGCATCCCCAGTGGTGCCAGTCCACTCTCTGGACTCACAGCAGTGCACCCCAGTGGTGCCAGTGCACTCTCTGGACTCACTGCAGTGCATCACCAGTGGTGCCAGTGCACTCTCTGGACTCACTGTACTGCATCCCCCAGTGGTGCCAGTGCACTCTCTGGAATCACTGCACTGCATCCCCAGTGGTGCCAGTGCACTCTCTGGACTCACTGCAGTGCATTACCAGTAGTGCCAGTGCACTCTCTGGAGTCACTGCAGTGCATCCCCAGTGGTGCCAGTGCACTCTGTGGACTCACTGTACTGCATCCCCAGTGGTGCCAGTGCACTCTCTGGACTCACTGCACTGCATCACCAGTGGTGCCCGTGCCCTATCAGGACTCACTGAACTGCATCCCCAGTGGTGCCAGTGCACTCTCTGGACTCACTGCAGTGCATTCCCCGTGGTGCCAGTGCACTCTCTGGACTCACTGCACTGCACCCCCAGTGGTGCCATGTAACTCTCTGGAGTCACTGCAGTGCATCCCCAAGGTGCCAGTGCACTCTCTGGGCTCACTGCACTGCATCTCCAGTGGTGCCAGTGCACTCTCTGGACTCACTGCACTGCATCCCCCGTGTTGCCAGTGCACTCTCTGGACTCACTGCAGTGCATCCCCTGTGGTGCCAGTGCACTCTCTGGACTCACTGCAGTTCATCCCCAGTGGTGCCAGTGCACTCACTGGACTCACTGCTGTGCATCACCAGTGGTGCCAGTGCACTCTCTGGACTCACTGCACTGCATCCCCAGTGGTGCCAGTGCACTCTCTGGACTCACTGCAGTGCATCCCCAGTGGTGCCAGTGCACTCTCTGGACTCACTGCAGTGCATCCCCAGTGGTGCCAGGGCACTCTCTGGAGTCACTGCACTGCATCCCCAGTGGTGCCAGTGCACCCTCTGCAGTCACTGCGCTGCAGACCCAGTGGTGCCAGTGCACTCTCTGGACTCACTGCACTGCATCCCCAGTGGTGCCAGTGCACTCTCTGGACTCACTGCAGTGCATCCCCAGTGGGGCCAATGCACTCTCTGGACTCACTGCACTGCATCCCTAACGTGCCAGTGCACTCTCCGGACTCACTGCACTGCATCCCCAGTGGTGCCAGTCCACTCTCTGGACTCACTGCACTGCATCCCCAGTGGTGCCAGTGCACTCTCTGGACGCACTGCTCTGCATCCCCAGTGGTGCCAGTGCACTCTCTGGACTCACTGCAGTGCATCCCCAGT
Organism: Anser cygnoides; assembly: GCF_040182565.1. Taxonomy (NCBI): domain Eukaryota; kingdom Metazoa; phylum Chordata; class Aves; order Anseriformes; family Anatidae; genus Anser; species Anser cygnoides. Next base: position 319,889 of record NC_089907.1, read on the forward strand.
GGTGCCAGAGCACTCTCTGGAATCACTGCAGTGCATTCCCAGGGGTGCCAATGCACTCTCTGGACTCACTGCACTGCATCCCCAAGGTGCCAGTGCACTCTCTGGAATCACTGCACTGCATCCCCAGTGGTGCCAGTGCACTCTGTGGACTCACTGCACTGCATCCCCAGTGGTGCCAGTGCACTCTCTGGACTCACTAAACTGCATCCCCAAGGTGCTTATGCACTCTCTGGACTCACTGCATTGCATCCCCAGTGGTGCCAGTGCACTCTCTGGACTCACTGCACTTCATCCCCAGTGGTGCCAGTGCACTCTCTGGACTCACTGGGGTGCATCCCCAGTGGTGCCAGTGCACTCTCTGGACTCACTGCAGTGCATCCCCAGTGGTGCCAGTGCACTCTCTGGACTCACTGCAGTGCATCCCCAGTGGTGCCAGTGCACTCTCTGGACTCACTGCACTGCATCCCCAGTGGTGCCAGTGCACTCTCTGGACTCACCGAGGTGCATCCCCAGTGGTGCCAGTGCCCTCTCTGGACTCACTGCAGTGCATCCCCAGTGTTGCCAGTGCACTCTCTGGACTCACTGCAGTGCATCCCCAGTGGTGCCAGAGCACTCTCTGGAATCACTGCACTGCATCCCCAAGGTGCCAGTGCACTCTCTGGAATCACTGCACTGCATCCCCAGTGGTGCCAGTGCACTCTCTGGAATCACTGCACTGCATCCCCAGTGGTGCCAGTGCACTCTCTGGACTCACTGCAGTGCATCCCCAGTGGTGCCAGTGCACTCTCTGGACTCACTGCAGTGCATCCCCAGTGGTGCCAGTGCACTCTCTGGACTCACTGCAGTGCATCCCCAGTGTTGCCAATGCACTCTCTGGACTCACTGCACTGCATCCCCAAGGTGCCAGTGCACTCTCTGGAATCACTGCACTGCATCCCCAGTGGTGCCAGTGCACTCTGTGGACTCACTGCACTGCATCCCCAGTGGTGCCAGTGCACTCTCTGGACTCACTGCACTGCATATACCAGTAGTGCCAGTGCACTCTCTGGACTCACTGCAGTGCATCCCCAGTGGTGCCAATGCACTCTCTGGACTCACTGCACTGCATCCCCAGTGGTGCCAGTGCACTCTCTGGACTCACTGCAGTGCATCCCCAGTGGTGCCAGTGCACTCTCTGGACTCACTGCACTGCATCCCCAGTGGTGCCAGTGCACTCTCTGGACTCACTGCACTGCATCCCCAGTGGTGCCAGTGCACTCTCTGGAATCACTGCACTGCATCCCCAGTGGTGCCAGTGCACTCTCTGGACTCACTGCAGTGCATCCCCAGTGTTGCCAATGCACTCTCTGGACTCACTGCACTGCATCCCCAAGGTGCCAGTGCACTCTCTGGAATCACTGCACTGCATCCCCAGTGGTGCCAGTGCACTCTGTGGACTCACTGCACTGCATCCCCAGTGGTGCCAGTGCACTCTCTGGACTCACTGCACTGCATATACCAGTAGTGCCAGTGCACTCTCTGGACTCACTGCAGTGCATGCCCAGTGGTGCCAATGCACTCTCTGGACTCACTGCACTGCATCCCCAGTGGTGCCAGTGCACTCTCTGGACTCACAGCAGTGCACCCCAGTGGTGCCAGTGCACTCTCTGGACTCACTGCAGTGCATCCCCAGTGGTGCCAGTGCACTCTCTGGACTCACTGTACTGCATCCCCCAGTGGTGCCAGTGCACTCTCTGGACTCACTGCAGTGATTTCCCAGTGGTTCCAGTGCACTCTCTGCACTCACTGCAGTGCATCCCCAGTGGTGCCAGTGCATTCTCTGCACTCACTGCACTGCATCCCCAGTGGTGCCAGTGCACTCTCTGGACTCACTGCACTGCATCCCCAGTGGTGCCAGTGCACTCTCTGGACTCACTGCACTGCATCCCCAGTGGTGCCAGTGCACTCACTAGACTCACTGTACTGCATTCACAGTGGTGCCAGTGCACTCTCTAGACTCACTGCAGTGCATCCCCATTGGTGCCAGTGCACTCTGTGGACTCACAACACTGCATCCCCAGTGGTGCCAGTGCACTCTCTGGACTCACTGCAGTGCATCCCCAGAGGTGACACTGCACTCTCTGGACTCACTGCACTGCAACCCCAGTGGTGCCAGTGCACTCTCTGGACTCACTGCACCGCATCCCCAGTGGTGCCAGTGCACTCTCTGGACTCACTGCACTGCATCCCCAGTGGTGCCAGTGCACTCTCTGGACTCACTGCAGTGCATCCCCACTGGTGCCAGTGCACTCTCTGGACTCACTGCACTGCATCCCCAGTGGTGCCAGTGCACTCTCTAGACTCACTGCACTGCATCCCCAATGGTGCCAGTGCACTCTCTGGACTCACTGCAGTGCATCACCAGTGGTGCCAGTGCACTCTCTGGACTCACTCCAGTGCATCCCCTGTGGTGACAGTGCACTCTCTGGACTCACTGCAGTGCATCCCCAGTGGTGCCAGTGCACTCTCTGGACTCACTGCACTGCATCCCCAAGGTGCCAGTGCACTCTCTGGACTCACTGCAGTGCATCCCCAGTGGTGCCAGTGCACTCTCTGGACTCACTGTAATGCATCCCCAGTCGTGCCAGTGCACTCTCTGGACTCACTGCAGTGCATCCCCAGTGGTGCCAGTGCACTCTGTGGACTCACTGCACTGCATCCCCAGTGGTGCCAGTGCACTCTCTGCACTCACTGCACTGCATCCCCAGTGATACCACTGCACTCTCTGGACTCACTGCACTGCATCCCCAGTGGTGCCAGTGCACTCTCTGGACTCACTGCAGTGCATCCCCAGTGGTGCCAGTGCCCTCTCTGGACTCCCTGCAGTGCATCCCCAGTGGTGCCAGTGCACTCTCTGTACTCACTGCAATGCATCCCCAAGGTGCCAGTGCACTCTCTGGAGTCACTGCACTGCATCCCCAGTGGTGTCAGTGCACTCTCTGGACTCACTGCACTGCATCCCCAAGGTGCCAGTGCACTCTCTGGACTCACTGCACTGCATCCCCAGTGGTGCCAGTGCAGTCTCTGCACTCACTGCAGTGCATCTCCAGTGGTGCAAGTGCACTCTCTGGACCCACTGTGGTACATCCCCAGTGGTGCCAGTGCACTCTCTGGACTCACTGCAGTGCATCCCCAGTGGTGCCAGTGCACTCTCTGGACTCACTACACTGCATCCCCAGTGGTGCCAGTGCACTCTCTGGACTCACTGCACTGCATCCCCAGTGGTGCCAGTGCACTCTCTGGACTCACTGCACTGCATCCCCAGTGGTGCCAGTGCACTCTATGGACTCACTGCAGTGCATCCCCAGTGGTGCCAGTGCACTCGCTGGACTCACTGCAGTGCATCCCCAGTGGTGCCAGTGCACTCTCTGTACTCACTGCAATGCATCCCCAAGGTGCCAGTGCACTCTCTGGAGTCACTGCACTGCATCCCCAGTGGTGCTAGTGCACTCTCTGGACTCACTGCACTGCATCCCCAAGGTGCCAGTGCACTCTCTGGACTCACTGCACTTCATCCCCAGTGGTGCCAGTGCAGTCTCTGCACTCACTGCAGTGCATCTCCAGTGGTGTAAGTGCACTCTCTGGACCCACTGTAGTGCATCCCCAGTGGTGCCAGTGCACTCTCTGGACTCACTGCAGTGCATCCCCAGTGGTGCCAGTGCACTCTCTGGACTCACTACACTGCATCCCCAGTGGTGCCAGTGCACTCTCTGGACCCACTGTAGTGCATCCCCAGTGGTGCCAGTGCACTCTCTGGACTCACTGCACTGCATCCCCAGTGGTGCCAGTGCACTCTCTGGACTCACTGCAGTGCATCCCCAGTGGTGCCAGTGCACTCTCTGGACTCACTGCAGTGCATCCCCAGTGGTGTCAGTGCACTCTCTGGACTCACTGCACTGCATCCCTAAGGTGCCAGTGCACTCTCTGGACTCACTGCACTGCATCCCTAAGGTGCCAGTGCAGTCTCTGCACTCACTGCAGTGCATCTCCAGTGGTGCAAGTGCACTCTCTGGACCCACTGTAGTGCATCCCCAGTGGTGCCAGTGCACTCTCTGGACTCATGGCACGGCATCCCCAGTGGTGCCAGTACACTCTCTGGACTCACTGCAGTGCTCCAGCCGCGTTTGCCGCTCCAGCCGCACCAGCCGCGGCATCCGCTCCCGCCTCGGCATCCGCTCCAGCCGCGTCAGACGCTCCAGCCGCGGTAGCCCCTCCAGCCGCGGCACACGCTCTAGACACTCCAGCCGCGGCAGACGCTCCAGGCGCGGCAGCCGCTCCAGCCGCGGCAGCCGCTCCAGCCGCTCCAGCCGCGTCAGCCGCTCCAACCGCGGCTGGAGCGGCTGGAGCGGCTGCCGCGGCTGGAGCGGCTGCCGAGGTTGGAGCGGCTGCCGCGGCTGCCGCGGCAGGACCGGCTGGAGCGGCTGCCGCGGTAGGACCGTCTGCCGCGTATGCCGCGGATGGAGCGGCAGCCGTGGCTGGAGCGGCTGGAGCGGCTGCCGCGGCTGGAGCGGCTGGAGCGGCTGCAGAGGCTGGAGAAGCTACCGCGGCTGGAGCGGCTGCTTCGGCTGGAGCAGTGCAGTGAGTCCAGAGAGTGCAAAGGCACCAGTGGGGATGGAGTGCAGATAGTCCAGAGACTGCCCTGGCACCACTGGGGATGCAGTGCAGTGAGTCCAGAGAGTGCCCTGGCAACACTGGGGATGCACTACAGTGACTCCAGAGAGTGCACTGGCACCACTGGGGATGCACTGCAGTGAGTCCAGAGAGTGCACTGGCACCACTGGGGATGCACTGCAGTGAGTCCAGAGAGGGCACTGGCACCACTGGGGTGCACTGCAGTGAGTCCAGAGAGTGCACTGGCACCACTGGGGATGCACTGCAGTGAGTCCAGAGAGGGCACTGGCACCACTGGGGTGCACTGCAGTGAGTGCAGAGAGTGCACTGGCACCACTGGGGATGCAGCGCAGTGACTACAGAGAGTGCACTGTCACCACAGGGGATGCACTGCAGTGAGTGCAGAGAGTGCACTGGCACCAGTGGTGATGCACAGCCGTGAGTCCAGAGAGTGCACTGGCACCACTGCGGATGCAGTGCAGTGAGTCCAGAGAGTGCACTAGCAACACTGGGGATGCACTGCAGTGACTCCAGAGAGTGCACTGGCACCTTGGGGATGCAGTGCAGTGAGTCCAGAGAGTGCACTGGCACCACTGGGGATGCAGTGCAGTGAGTCCAGAGAGTGCACTGGCACCACTGGGGATGCACTGCAGTGAGTCCAGAGAGGGCACTGGCACCTTGGGGATGCAGTGCAGTGAGTCCAGAGAGTGCACTGGCACCACTGGGGATGCACTGCAGTGAGTCCAGAGAGTGCACTGGCACCACTGGGGATGCACTGCAGTGAGTCCAGAGAGTACACTGGCACTACTGGGGTTGCACTGCAGTGAGTCCAGAGAGTGCACTGGCACCACTGGGGATGCAGTGCATTGCCTCCAGAGAGTGCACTGGCACAACTGGAGATGCAGTGCAGTGAGTCCAGAGAGTGCACTGGTACCACTGAGGATGCAGTGTAGTGATTCCAGAGAGTGCACTGGCACTACTGGGGATGCAGAGCAGTGAGTCCTGAGACTGCACTAGCACCTTGGGGATGCAGTGCAGTGAGTCCATAGAGTGCACTGGCACCACTGGGGATGCAGTTCAGTGACTCCATAGAGTGCACTGGCACCACTAGGGATGCAGTGCAGTGAGTCCAGAGAGTGCACTGGCACCACTGGGGATGCACTGCAGTGAGTCCAAAGATTGCACTGGCACCAGTGGGGATGGAGTGCAGTGAGTCCAGAGACTGCACTGGCACCACTAGGGATGCAGTGCAGTGAGTCCAGAGAGTGCACTGGCACCACTGGGGATGCAGTGCAGTGAGTCCAGAGAGTGCACTGGCACCACTGGGGATGCAGTGCAGTGAGTCCAGAGAGTGCACTGGCACCACTGGGGATGCAGTGCAGTGAGTCCAGAGAGTGCACTGGCACCACTGGGCATGCAGTGCAGTGAGTCCAGGGAGTGCACTGGCACCACTGGGGATGCACTGCAGTGAGTCCAGATAGTGCACTGGCACCACTGGGGATGCAGTGCAATGAGTGCAGAGAGTGCACTGGCACCATTGGTGATGAACTGCAGTGAGTGCAGAGAGTGCACTGGCACCATTGGGGATGCAGTGCAGTGAGTCCAGAGAGTGCACTGGCACCACTGGGGATGCAGTGCAGTGAGTCCAGAGAATGCACTGGCACTAATGGGGATGCAGTGCAGTGACTCGAAAAAGTGCACTGGCACCACTGCGGATGCACTGCAGTGATCCGGAGGGTGCACTGGCACCACTGGGGATGCACTGCAGTGAGTCCAGAGAGTACACTGGCACCACTGGGGTTTCAGTTCAGTGAGTCCAGAGAGTGCACTGGCACCACTGGGGATGCAGTGCAGTGAGTCCAGAGAGTGCACTGGCACCAGTGGTGATGCACAGCAGTGAGTCCAGAGAGTGCACTGGCACCACTGGGGATGCACTGCAGTGAGTCCAGAGAGTACACTGGCACCACTGGGGTTTCAGTTCAGTGAGTCCAGAGAGTGCCCTGGCACCACTGCGGATGCACTGCAGTGAGTCCAGAGAGTGCACTGGCACCACTGGGCATGCAGTGCAGTGACTCCAGAGAGTGCACTGGCACCACTGGGGATGCAGTGCAGTGAGTCCAGAGAGTGCACTGGCACCACTGGGGATGCACTGCAGTGAGTCCAGAGAGTGCACTGGCACCACTGGGGCTGCACTGCAGTGAGTCCAGAGAGTGCACTGGCACCAATGGAGATGCACTGCAGTGAGTCCAGAGAGTGCACTGGCACCACTGGGGATGCACTGCAGTGAGTCCAGAGAGTGCACTGGCACCACTGGGGCTGTACTGCAGTGAGTCCAGAGAGTGCACTGGCACCAATGGAGATGCACTGCAGTGAGTCCAGAGAGTGCACTGGCACCACTGGGGATGCAGCGCAGTGACTACAGAGAGTGCACTGTCACCACAGGGGATGCACTGCAGTGAGTCCAGAGAGTGCACTAGCACCAGTGGTGATGCACAGCAGTGAGTCCAGAGAGTGCACTGGCACCACTGCGGATGCAGTGCAGTGAGTCCAGAGAGTGCACTGGCACCTTGGGTTTGCAGTACAGTGAGTCCAGAGAGTGCACTGGCACCACTGGGGATGCAGTGCAGTGAGTAAAGAGAGTGCAGTGGCACCACTGGGGATGCAGTGCAGTGAGTCCAGAGAGTGAACTTGAAACACTGGGGATGCACTGCAGTGAGTCCAGAGAGTGCACTAGCAACACTGGGGATGCACTGCAGTGAGTCCAGAGAGTGCACTGGCACCTTGGGGATGCAGTGCAGTGAGTCCAGAGAGTGCACTGGCACCACTGGGGATGCACCCCGGTGAGTCCAGAGAGTGCCCTGGCACCACTGCGGATGCACTGCAGTGAGTCCAGAGAGGGCACTGGCACCTTGGGGATGCAGTGCAGTGAGTCCAGAGAGTGCACTGGCACCACTGGGGATGCACTGCAGTGAGTCCAGAGAGTGCACTGGCACCACTGGGGATGCAGCGGAGTGAGTCCAGAGAGTGCACTTGCAACATTGGGGATGCACTGCAGTGAGTCCAGAGAGTGCACTGGCAACACTGGGAATGCAGTGCATTGCCTCCAGAGAGTGCACTGGCACCTTGGGGAAGCACTGCAGTGAGTCCAGAGAGTGCACTGGCACCATTGGGGATGCAGTGCAGTTTCTCTAGAGAGTGCACTGGCTCCACTGGCGATGTACTGCAGTGACTCCAGAGAGTGCACTGGCACCACTGGGGATGCAGTGCAGTGAGTCCAGAGAGTGCACTGGCACCACTGGGCATGCAGTGCAGTGAGTCCAGGGAGTGCACTGGCACCACTGGGGATGCACTGCAGTGAGTCCAGATAGTGCACTGGCACCACTGGGGATGCAGTGCAGTGAGTGCAGAGAGTGCACTGGCACCATTGTGATGCACTGCAGTGAGTCCAGAGAGTGCACTGGCACCACTGGGGATGCAGTGCAGTGACTCGAAAAAGTGCACTGGCACCAGTGCGGATGCACTGCAGTGAGTCCGGAGAGTGCCCTGGCACCAATGGTGATGCAGTGCAGTGAGTCCAGAGAGTGCACTGGCACCACTGGGGATGCAGTGCAGTGAGTCCAGAGAGTGCACTGGCACCACTGGGGGATTCAGTGCAGTGAGTCCAGAGAGTGCACTGGCACCACTGGGGATGCACTGCAGTGAGTCCAGAGAGTGCACTGGCACCACTGGGGATGCACTGCAGTGAGTCCAGAGAGTGCACTGGCACCACTGGGGATGCAGTGCAGTGACTCCAGAGAGTGCACTGGCACCACTGGGGTTGCACTGCAGTGAGTCCAGAGAGTCAACTGGCACCACTGGGGCTGCATACAGTGAGTCCACAGAGTGCACTGGCACCACTGGAGATGCACTGCAGTGAGTCCGGAGAGTGCCCTGGCACCAATGGTGATGCAGTGCAGTGAGTCCAGAGAGTGCACTGGCACCACTGGCGATGCAGTGCAGTGAGTCCAGAGACTGCACTGGCACCACTGGGAATGCACTGCAGTGAGTCCAGAGAGTGCACTGGCACCACTGGGGATGCAGTGCAGTGAGTCCAGAGAGTGCACTGGCACCAATGGAGATGCACTGCAGTGAGTCCAGAGATTGCACTGGCACCACTGGGGATGCAGTTCATTGAGTCCAGAGAGTGCACTGGCACCACTGGGGATGCACTGCAGTGAGTCCAGAGAGTCAACTGGCACCACTGGGGATGCATTACAGTGAGTCCAGAGCGTGCACTGGCACCAATGGGGATGCACTGCAGTGAGTCCAGAGAGTGCACTGGCACCTTGGGGATGCAGTGCAGTGAGTCCAGAGAGTGCACTTACACCACTGGGGATGCACTGCAGTGAGTCCAGAGAGTGCACTGGCACCACTGGGGATGCACTGCAGTGAGTCCAGAGAGGGCACTGGCACCACTGGGGTGCACTGCAGTGAGTGCAGAGAGTGCACTGGCACCACTGCAGATGCAGTGCAGTGAGTCCAGAGATTGCACTGGCACCTTGGGTGTGCAGTACAGTGAGTCCAGAGAGTGCACTGGCACCACTGGGGATGCAGTTCAGTGAGTGCAGAGAGTGCACTGGCACCACTGGGGATGCAGTGCAGTGAGTCCAGAGAGTGCACTTGCAACACTGGGGATGCACTGCAGTGAGTCCAGAGAGTGCACTAGCAACACCGGGGATGCACTGCAGTGAGTCCAGAGAGTGCACTGGCACCTTGGGGATGCAGTGCAGTGAGTCCAGAGAGTGCACTGGCACCACTGGGGATGCAGTGCAGTGAGTCCAGAGAGTGCACTGGCACCACTGGGGATGCACTGCAGTGAGTCCAGAGAGGGCACTGGCACCTTGGGGATGCAGTGCAGAGAGTCCAGAGAGTGCACTGGCACCACTGGGGTGCACTGCAGTGAGTCCAGAGAGTGCACTGGCACCACTGGGGATGCAGTGTAGTGAGTCCAGAGAGTGCACTTGCAACACTGGGGATGCACTGCAGTGAGTCCAGAGAGTGCACTGGCAACACTGGGAATGCAGTGCATTGCCTCCAGAGAGTGCACTGGCACCTTTGGGATGCACTGCAGTGAGTCCAGAGAGTGCACTGGCACCATTGGGGATGCAGTGCAGTGATTCCAGAGAGTGCACTGGCACCACTGGGGATGCAGTGCAGTGAGTCCTGAGACTGCACTGGCACCTTGGGGATGCAGTGCAGTGACTCCAGAGAGTGCACTGGCACCACTGGGGATGCAGTGCAGTGATTCCAGAGAGTGCACTGGCACCTTGGGGATGCAGTGCAGTGAGTCCAGAGAGTGCACTGGCACCACTGGTGATGCAGTTCAGTGAGTTCAGAGAGTGCACTGGCACCACTAGGGATGCTCTGCAGTGAGTCCAGAGAGTGCACTGGCACCACTGGGGATGCACTGCAGTGAGTGCAGAGAGTGCACTGGCACCACTGGGGATGCACTGCAGTGAGTCCAAAGATTGCACTGGCACCAGTGGGGATGGAGTGCAGTGAGTCCAGAGAGTGCAGTGGCACCACTGGGGATGCACTGCAGTGAGTCCAGAGAGTGCACTGGCACCACTGGGGATGCAGTGCAGTGAGTCCAGAGAGTGCACTGGCACCACTGGGGATGCAGTGCAGTGAGTCCAGAGAGTGCACTGGCACCACTGGGGATGCAGTGCAGTGAGTCCAGAGAGTGCACTGGCACCACTGGGCATGCAGTGCAGTGAGTCCAGGGAGTGCACTGGCACCACTGGGGATGCACTGCAGTGAGTCCAGATAGTGCACTGGCACCACTGGGGATGCAGTGCAGTGAGTGCAGAGAGTGCACTGGCACCATTGGTGATGCACTGCAGTGAGTCCAGAGAGTGCACTGGCACCACTGGGGATGCAGTGCAGTGACTCGAAAAAGTGCACTGGCACCACTGCGGATGCACTGCAGTGAGTCCGGAGAGTGCCCTGGCACCAATGGTGATGCAGTGCAGTGAGTCCAGAGAGTGCACTGGCACCACTGGGGATGCAGTGCAGTGAGTCCAGAGAGTGCACTGGCACCACTGGTGATGCACTGCAGTGAGTCCAGAGAGTGCACTGGCACCACTGGGAATGCACTACAGTGAGTCCAGAGAGTGCACTGGCACCACTGGGGATGCACTGCAGTGAGTCCAGAGAGTCAACTGGCACCACTGGGTCTGCACTGCAGTGAGTCCATAGAGTGCACTGGCACCACTGGGGATGCACTGCAGTGAGTCCAGAGAGTGCACTGGCACCACTGGGGATGCAGTGCAGTGACTCCAGAGAGTGCACAGGCACCACTGGGGATGCACTGCAGTGAGTCCAGAGAGTGCACTGGCACCACTGGGGATGAACTGCAGTGAGTCCAGAGAGTGCACTGGCACCGCTGGGGATGCACTGCAGTGAGTCCATAGAGTGCACTGGCACCACTGGGGATGCACTGCAGTGAGTCCAGAGAGTGCACTGGCACCACTGGGGATGCAGTGCAGTGACTCCTGAGAGTGCACTGGCACCACTGGGGATGGAGTGCAGTGAGTCCAGAGAGTTCTCTGGCACCACTGGGGATGCACTGCAGTGAGTCCAGAGAGTGCACTGGCACCACTGCGGCTGCAGTGCAGTGAGTCCAGAGAGGGCACTGGCACCAATGGGGTGCACTGCGGTGAGTCCAGAGAGTGCACTGGCACCACTGGGGATGCAGCGCAGTGACTACAGAGAGTGCACTGTCACCACAGGGGATGCACTGCAGTGAGTCCAGAGAGTGCACTGGCACCACTGGTGATGCAGTGCAGTGAGTCCAGAGAGTGCACTGGCACCACTGGGGATGCAGTGCAGCGAGTCCAGAGAGTGCACTGGCACCTTGGGTGTGCAGTACAGTGAGTCCAGAGAGTGCACTGGCATCACTGGGGATGCAGTGCAGTGAGTGCAGAGAGTGCACTGGCACCACTGGGGATGCAGTGCATTGCCTCCAGAGAGTGCACTGGCACCTTGGGGATGCACTGCAGTGAGTCCAGAGAGTGCACTGGCACCACTGCGGATGCAGTGCAGTGAGTCCAGAGAGTGCACTGTCAGCACTGGGGATGCAGTGCAGTGAGTCCAGAGAGTGCACTGGCACCACTGGGGATGCAGTGCAGTGATTCCAGAGAGTGCACTGGCACCACTGGGGATGCAGTGAAGTGATTCCAGAGAGTGCACTGGCACCACTGGGGATGCAGTGCAGTGAGTCCTGAGACTGCACTGGCACCTTGGGGATGCAGTGCAGTGAGTCCAGAGAGTCAACTGGCACCACTGGGGATGCACTGCAGTGAGTCCATAGAGTGCACTGGCACCACTGGGGATGCACTGCAGTGAGTCCAGAGAGTGCACTGGCACCACTGGGGATGCAGTGCAGTGAGTCCAGAGAGTGCACTGGCACCACTGGGGATGCACTGCAGTGAGTCCAGAGAGTGCACTGGCACCACTGGGGATGAACTGCAGTGAGTCCAGAGAGTGCACTGGCACCACTGGGGATGCACTGCAGTGAGTCCAGAGAGTGCACTGGCACCACTGGGGATGCAGTGCAGTGATTCCAGAGAGTGCACTGGCACCACTGGGGATGCAGTGCAGTGAGTCCCGAGAGTGCACTGGCACCACTGGGGATGCACTGCAGTGAGTCCAGAGAGTGCAGTGGCACCACTGGGGCTGCACTCTAGTGAGTCCAGAGAGTGCGCTGGTACCACTGGAGATGCACTGCAGTGAGTCCACAGAGTGCACTGGCACCACTGGGAATGCAGTGCAGTGAGTCCAGAGAGTGCACTGGCACCACTGGGGATGCAGTGCAGTGAGTCCAGAGAGTGCACTGGCACCAATGGAGATGCACTGCAGTGAGTCCAGAGATTGCACTGGCACCACTTGGGATGCACTGCAGTGAGTCCGGAGAGTGCACTGGCACCTTGGGGATGCAGTGCAGTGAGTCCAGAGAGTGCACTGGCACCACTGGGGATGCACTGCAGTGAGTCCAGAGAGTGCAGTGGCACCACTGGGGATGCACTGCAGTGAGTCCAGAGAGGGCACTGGCACCACTGGGGTGCACTGCGGTGAGTCCAGAGAGTGCACTGGCACCACTGGGGATGCAGCGCAGTGACTACAGAGAGTGCACTGTCACCACTGGGGATGCACTGCAGTGAGTCCAGAGAGTGCACTGGCACCACTGGTGATGCACTGCAGTGAGTCCAGAGAGTGCACTGGCACCACTGCGGATGCAGTGCAGTGAGTCCAGAGAGTGCACTGGCACCTTGGGTGTGCAGTACAGTGAGTCCAGTGAGTGCACTGGCACCACTGGGGATGCAGTGCAGTGAGTCCAGAGAGTGCACTGGCACCACTGGGGATGCAGTGCAGTGAGTCCAGAGAGTGCACTTGCAACACTGGGGATGCACTGCAGTGAGTCCAGAGAGTGCACTGGCAACACTGGGGATGCAGTGCATTGCCTCCAGAGAGTGCACTGGCACCTTGGGGATGCACTGCAGTGAGTCCAGAGAGTGCACTGGTACCATTGGGGATGCAGTGCAGTGACTCTAGAGAGTGCACTGGCTCCACTGGCGATGCACTGCAGTGAGTCCAGAGAGTGCACTGGCACCACTGGGGATGCAGTGCAGTGAGTCCACAGAGTGCACTGGCACCACTGGGGATGCAGTGCAGTGAGTCCTGAGACTGCACTGGCACCTTGGGGATGCAGTGCAGTGACTCCAGAGAGTGCACTGGCACCACTGGTGATGCAGTTCAGTGAGTCCAGAGAGTGCACTGGCACCTTGGGGATGCAGTGCAGTGAGTCCAGAGAGTGCACTGGCACCACTGGGGATGCACTGCAGTGAGTCCAGAGAGTGCACTGGCACCACTGGGGATGCAGTGCAGTGATTCCAGAGAGTGCACTGGCACCTTGGGGATGCAGTGCAGTGAGTCCAGAGAGTGCACTGGCACCACTGGGGATGCAGTTCAGTGAGTTCAGAGAGTGCACTGGCACCACTAGGGATGCTCTGCAGTGAGTCCAGAGAGTGCACTGGCACCACTGGGGATGCACTGCAGTGAGTGCAGAGAGTGCACTGGCACCACTGGGGATGCACTGCAGTGAGTCCAGAGATTGCACTGGCACCAGTGGGGATGGAGTGCAGTGAGTCCAGAGACTGCACTGACACCACTGGGGATGCAGTGCAGTGAGTCCAGAGAGTGCACTGGCACCACTGGGGATGCAGTGCAGTGAGTCCAGAGAGTGCACTGGCACCACTGGGCATGCAGTGCAGTGAGTCCAGGGAGTGCACTGGCACCACTGGGGATGCACTGCAGTGAGTCCAGATAGTGCACTGGCACCACTGGGGATGCAGTGCAGTGAGTCCAGAGAGTGCACTGGCACCATTGGTGATGCACTGCAGTGAGTCCAGAGAGTGCACTGGCACCACTGGGAATGCAGTGCAGTGACTCGAAAAAGTGCACTGGCACCACTGCGGATGCACTGCAGTGAGTCCGGAGAGTGCCCTGGCACCAATGGTGATGCAGTGCAGTGAGTCCAGAGAGTGCACTGGCACCACTGGGGATGCAGTGCAGTGAGTCCAGAGAGTGCACTGGCACCACTGGTGATGCACTGCAGTGAGTCCAGAGAGTGCACTGGCACCACTGGGGATGCACTGCAGTGAGTCCAGAGAGTGCACTGGCACCAGTGGGGATGCACTGCAGTGAGTCCAGAGAGTGCACTGGCACCACTGGGAATGCACTGCAGTGAGTCCAGAGAGTGCACTGGCACCACTGGGGATGCAGTGCAGTGAGTCCAGAGAGTGCACTGGCACCACTGGGGATGCACTGCAGTGAGTCCAGAGAGTGCACTGGCACCACTGGGGATGCACTGCAGTGAGTCCATAGAGTGCACTGGCACCACTGGGGATGCACTGCAGTGAGTCCAGAGAGTGCACTGGCACCACTGGGGATGCAGTGCAGTGACTCCAGAGAGTGCACAGGCACCACTGGGGATGCACTGCAGTGAGTCCAGAGAGTGCACTGGCACCACTGGGGATGAACTGCAGTGAGTCCAGAGAGTGCACTGGCACCACTGGGGATGCACTGCAGTGAGTCCAGGGAGTGCACTGGCACCACTGGGGATGCACTGCAGTGAGTCCAGAGAGTGCACTGGCACCACTGGGGATGCAGTGCAGTGACTCCAGAGAGTGCACTGGCACCACTGGGGATGCAGTGCAGTGAGTCCAGAGAGTGCACTGGCACCACTGGGGATGCACTGCAGTGAGTCCAGAGAGTCAACTGGCACCACTGCGGCTGCACTGCAGTGAGTCCAGACAGTGCGCTGGTACCACTGGAGATGCAGTGCAGTGAGTCCACAGAGTGCACTGGCACCACTTGGGATGCACTGCAGTGAGTCCAGAGAGTGCACTGGCACCACTGGCGATGCAGTGCAGTGAGTCCAGAGACTGCACTGGCACCACTGGGGATGCACTGCAGTGAGTCCAGAGAGTGCACTGGCACCACTGGGGATGCAGTGCAGTGAGTCCAGAGAGTGCACTGGCACCAATGGAGATGCACTGCAGTGAGTCCAGAGATTCCACTGGCACCACTGGGGATGCAGTTCATTGAGTCCAGAGAGTGCACTGGCACCACTGGTAATGCAGTGCAGTGAGTCCAGAGAGTGCACTGGCACCACTGGTAATGCAGTGCAGTGAGTCCAGAGAGTGCACTGGCACCACTGGGGATGCACTGCAGTGAGTCCAGAGAGTGGACTGGCACCTTGGGGTTGCAGTGCAGTGAGTCCAGAGAGTGCACTGGCACCACTGGGGATGCACTGCAGTGAGTCCAGAGAGTGCACTGGCACCACTGGGGATGCACTGCAGTGAGTCCAGAGAGGGCACTGGCACCAATGGGGTGCACTGCGGTGAGTCCAGAGAGTGCACTGGCACCACTGGGGATGCAGCGCAGTGACTACAGAGAGTGCACTGTCACCACAGGGGATGCACTGCAGTGAGTCCAGAGAGTGCACTGGCACCACTGGTGATGCACTGCAGTGAGTCCAGAGAGTGCACTGGCACCATTGGGGATGCAGTGCAGTGACTCTAGAGAGTGCACTGGCACCTTGGGGATGCACTGCAGTGAGTCCAGAGAGTGCACTGGCACCATTGGGGATGCAGTGCAGTGACTCTAGAGAGTGCACTGGCTCCACTGGCGATGCACTGCAGTGAGTCCAGAGAGTGCACTGGCACCACTGGGGATGCAGCGCAGTGATTCCAGAGAGTGCACTGGCACCAATGGGGATGCAGTGCAGTGATTCCAGAGAGTGCACTGGCACCACTGGGGATGCAGTGCAGTGAGTCCTGAGACTGCGCTGGCACCTTGGGGATGCACTGCAGTGAGTCCAGAGAGTCAACTGGCACCACTGGGGATGCACTGCAGTGATTCCAGAGAGTGCACTGGCACCACTGGGGATGCAGTGCAGTGACTCCAGAGAGTGCACTGGCACCACTGGGGATGCACTGCAGTGAGTCCAGAGAGTGCACTGGCACCACTGGGGATGAACTGCAGTGAGTCCAGAGAGTGCACTGGCACCACTGGGGATGCAGTGCAGTGAGTCCAGAGAGTGCACTGGCACCACTGGGGATGCAGTGCAGTGAGTCCAGAGAGTGCACTGGCACCACTGGGGATGCACTGCAGTGAGTCCAGAGAGTGCAGTGGCACCACTGGGGCTGCACTGCAGTGAGTCCAGAGAGTGCGCTGGTACCACTGGAGATGCACTGCAGTGAGTCCACAGAGTGCACTGGCACCACTTGGGATGCAGTGCAGTGAGTCCAGAGAGTGCACTGGCACCACTGGCGATGCAGTGCAGTGAGTCCAGAGACTGCACTGGCACCACTGGGGATGCAGTGCAGTGAGTCCAGAGAGTGCACTGGCACCACTGGGGATGCAGTGCAGTGAGTCCAGAGAGTGCACTGGCACCAATGGAGATGCACTGCAGTGAGTCCAGAGATTGCACTGGCACCACTGGGGATGCAGTTCATTGAGTCCAGAGAGTGCACTGGCACCACTGGTAATGCAGTGCAGTGAGTCCAGAGAGTGCACTGGCACCACTGGTAATGCAGTGCAGTGAGTCCAGAGAGTGCACTGGCACCACAGGGGATGCAATGCAGTGAGTCCAGAGAGTGCACTGGCACCTTGGGGATGCAGTGCAGTGAGTCCAGAGAGTGCACTGGCACCACTGGGGATGCACTGCAGTGAGTCCAGAGAGTGCAGTGGCACCACTGGGGATGCACTGCAGTGAGTCCAGAGAGGGCACTGGCACCACTGGGGTGCACTGCGGTGAGTCCAGAGAGTGCACTGGCACAACAGCGGATGCAGCGCAGTGACTACAGAGAGTGCACTGTCACCACTGGGGATGCACTGCAGTGAGTCCAGAGAGTGCACTGGCACCACTGGTGATGCACTGCAGTGAGTCCAGAGAGTGCACTGGCACCACTGCGGATGCAGTGCAGTGAGTCCAGAGAGTGCACTGGCACCTTGGGTGTGCAGTACAGTGAGTCCAGAGAGTGCACTGGCACCACTGGGGATGCAGTGCAGTGAGTCCAGAGAGTGCACTTGCAACACTGGGGATGCACTGCAGTGAGTCCAGAGAGTGCACTGGCAACACTGGGGATGCAGTGCAGTGAGTCCTGAGACTGCACTGGCACCTTGGAGATGCAGTGCAGTGAGTCAAGAGAGTGTACTGGCACCACTGGGGATGCAGTTCAGTGACTCCATAGAGTGCACTGGCACCACTAGGGATGCTCTGCAGTGAGTCCAGAGAGTGCACTGGCACCACTGGGAATGCACTGCAGTGAGTCCAGAGAGTGCACTGGCACCACTGGGGATGCACTGCAGTGAGTCCAAATATTGCACTGGCACCACTGGGGATGGAGTGCAAGAGTCCAGAGACTGCACTGGCACCACTGGGGATGCACTGCAGTGAGTCCAGAGCGTGCACTGGCACCACTGGGGATGCAGTGCAGTGAGTCCAGAGAGTGCACTGGCACCACTGGCGATGCAGTGCAGTGAGTCCAGAGAGTGCACTGGCACCACTGGGCATGCAGTGCAGTGAGTCCAGGGAGTGCACTGGCACCACTGGGGATGCACTGCAGTGAGTCCAGATAGTGCACTGGCACCACTGGGGATGCAGTGCAGTGAGTGCAGAGAGTGCACTGGCACCATTGGTGATGCACTGCAGTGAGTCCAGAGAGTGCACTGGCACCACTGGGGATGCAGTGCAGTGAGTCCAGAGAGTGCACTGGCACCACTGGGGATGCACTGCAGTGAGTCCAGAGAGTGCACTGGCACCACTGGGGATGCACTGCAGTGAGTCTAGAGAGTGCACTGGCACCACTGTTGATGCAGTGCAGTCAGTCCAGAGAATGCACTGGCACTAATGGGGATGCATTGCAATGACTCGGAAAAGTGCACTGGCACCACTGGGGATGCAGTGCAGTGAGTCCAGAGAGTGCACTGGCACCACTGGGGATGCACTGCAGTGAGTCCAGAGAGTCAACTGGCACCACTGCGGCTGCACTGCAGTGAGTCCAGAGAGTGCGCTGGTACCACTGGAGATGCACTGCAGTGAGTCCACAGAGTGCACTGGCACCACTTGGGATGCAGTGCAGTGAGTCCAGAGAGTGCACTGGCACCACTGGCGATGCAGTGCAGTGAGTCCAGAGACTGCACTGGCACCACTGGGGATGCACTGCAGTGAGTCCAGAGAGTGCACTGGCACCACTGGGGATGCAGTGCAGTGACTCCAGAGAGTGCACTGGCACCAATGGAGATGCACTGCAGTGAGTCCAGAGAGTGCACTGGCACCACTGGGGATGCAGTTCATTGAGTCCAGAGAGTGCACTGGCACCACTGGTAATGCAGTGCAGTGAGTCCAGAGAGTGCACTGGCACCTTGGGGATGCACTGCAGTGAGTCCAGAGAGTGCACTTACACCACTGGGGATGCACTGCAGTGAGTCCAGAGAGTCCACTGGCACCACTGGGGATGCACTGCAGTGAGTCCAGAGAGGGCACTGGCACCACTGGGGTGCACTGCAGTGAGTGCAGAGAGTGCACTGGCACCACTGGGGATGCAGCGCAGTGACTACAGAGAGTGCACTGTCACCACAGGGGATGCACTGCAGTGAGTCCAGAGAGTGCACTGGCACCAGTGGTGATGCACTGCAGTGAGTCCAGAGAGTGCACTGGCACCACTGCAGATGCAGTGCAGTGAGTCCAGAGAGTGCACTGGCACCTTGGGTGTGCAGTACAGTGAGTCCAGAGAGTGCACTGGCACCACTGGGGATGCAGTTCAGAGAGTGCACTGGCACCACTGGGGATGCAGTGCAGTGAGTCCAGAGAGTGCACTTGCAACACTGGGGATGCACTGCAGTGAGTCCAGAGAGTGCACTAGCAACACTGGGGATGCACTGCAGTGAGTCCAGAGAGTGCACTGGCACCTTGGGGATGCAGTGCAGTGAGTCCAGAGAGTGCACTGGCACCACTGGGGATGCAGTGCAGTGAGTCCAGAGAGTGCACTGGCACCACTGGGGATGCACTGCAGTGAGTCCAGAGAGGGCACTGGCACCTTGGGGATGCAGTGCAGAGAGTCCAGAGAGTGCACTGGCACCACTGGGGTGCACTGCAGTGAGTCCAGAGAGTGCACTGGCACCACTGGGGATGCAGTGTAGTGAGTCCAGAGAGTGCACTTGCAACACTGGGGATGCACTGCAGTGAGTCCAGAGAGTGCACTGGCAACACTGGGAATGCAGTGCATTGCCTCCAGAGAGTGCACTGGCACCTTCGGGATGCACTGCAGTGAGTCCAGAGAGTGCACTGGCACCATTGGGGATGCAGTGCAGTGATTCCAGAGAGTGCACTGGCACCACTGGGGATGCAGTGCAGTGAGTCCTGAGACTGCACTGGCACCTTGGGGATGCAGTGCAGTGAGTCCAGAGAGTGCACTGGCACCACTGGGGATGCACTGCAGTGAGTCCAGAGAGTGCACTGGCACCACTGGGGATGCAGTGCAGTGATTCCAGAGAGTGCACTGGCACCTTGGGGATGCAGTGCAGTGAGTCCAGAGAGTGCACTGGCACCACTGGTGATGCAGTTCAGTGAGTTCAGAGAGTGCACTGGCACCACTAGGGATGCTCTGCAGTGAGTCCAGAGAGTGCACTGGCACCACTGGGGATGCACTGCAGTGAGTGCAGAGAGTGCACTGGCACCACTGGGGATGCACTGCAGTGAGTCCAAAGATTGCACTGGCACCAGTGGGGATGGAGTGCAGTGAGTCCAGAGACTGCACTGACACCACTGGGGATGCACTGCAGTGAGTCCAGAGAGTGCACTGGCACCACTGCGGATGCACTGCAGTGAGTCCAGAGAGTGCACTGGCACAACAGCGGATGCAGTGCAGTGAGTCCAGAGAGTGCACTGGCACCACTGGGGATGCAGTGCAGTGAGTCCAGAGAGTGCACTGGCACCACTGGAGATGCAGTGCAGTGAGTCCAGAGAGTGCACTGGCACCACTGGGCGTGCAGTGCAGTGAGTCCAGGGAGTGCACTGGCACCACTGGGGATGCACTGCAGTGAGTGCAGAGAGTGCACTGGCACCACTGGAGATGCAGTGCAGTGAGTCCAAAGATTGCACTGGCACCAGTGGGGATGGAGTGCAGTGAGTCCAGAGACTGCACTGACACCACTGGGGATGCACTGCAGTGAGTCCAGAGAGTGCACTGGCACCACTGGGGATGCACTGCAGTGAGTCCAGAGAGTGCACTGGCACAACAGCGGATGCAGTGCAGTGAGTCCAGAGAGTGCACTGGCACCACTGGGGATGCAGTGCAGTGAGTGCAGAGAGTGCACTGGCACCATTGGTGATGCACTGCAGTGAGTCCAGAGAGTGCACTGGCACCACTGGTGATGCAGTGCAGTGACTCGAAAAAGTGCACTGGCACCACTGCGGATGCACTGCAGTGAGTCCGGAGAGTGCCCTGGCACCAATGGTGATGCAGTGCAGTGAGTCCAGAGAGTGCACTGGCACCACTGGGGATGCAGTGCAGTGAGTCCAGAGAGTGCACTGGCACCACTGGTGATGCACTGCAGTGAGTCCAGAGAGTGCACTGGCACCACTGGGAATGCACTGCAGTGAGTCCAGAGAGTGCACTGGCACCACTGGGGATGCACTGCAGTGAGTCCAGAGAGTCAACTGGCACCACTGGGGATGCAGTGCAGTGAGTCCATAGAGTGCACTGGCACCACTAGGGATGCAGTGCAGTGAGTCCAGAGAGTGCACTGTCACCACTGGGGATGCAGTGCAGTGACTCCAGAGAGTGCACAGGCACCACTGGGGATGCACTGCAGTGAGTCCAGAGAGTGCACTGGCACCACTGGGGATGCAGTGCAGTGACTACAGAGAGTGCACTGTCACCACAGGGGATGCACTGCAGTGAGTCCAGAGAGTGCACTGGCACCACTGGTGATGCAGTGCAGTGAGTCCAGAGAGTGCACTGGCACCACTGGGGATGCAGTGCAGTGATTCCAGAGAGTGCACTGGCACCACTGGGGATGCAGTGCAGTGAGTCCTGAGACTGCACTGGCACCTTGGGGATGCACTGCAGTGAGTCCAGAGAGTCAACTGGCACCACTGGGGATGCACTGCAGTGAGTCCATAGAGTGCACTGGCACCACTGGGGATGCAGTTCATTGAGTCCAGAGAGTGCACTGGCACCACTGGGGATGCAGTGCAGTGAGTCCAGAGAGTGCACTGGCACCACTGGGGATGCACTGCAGTGAGTCCAGAGAGTGCACTGGCACCACTGGGGATGAACTGCAGTGAGTCCAGAGAGTGCACTGGCACCACTGGGGATGCACTGCAGTGAGTCCAGAGAGTGCACTGGCACCACTGGGGATGCAGTGCAGTGAGTCCAGAGAGTGCACTGGCACCACTGGGGATGCAGTGCAGTGAGTCCCGAGAGTGCACTGGCACCACTGGGGATGCACTGCAGTGAGTCCAGAGAGTGCACTGGCACCACTGGTGATGCAGTGCAGTGAGTCCAGAGAGTGCAGTGGCACCACTGGGGCTGCACTCTAGTGAGTCCAGAGAGTGCGCTGGTACCACTGGAGATGCACTGCAGTGAGTCCACAGAGTGCACTGGCACCACTGGGAATGCAGTGCAGTGAGTCCAGAGAGTGCACTGGCACCACTGGGGATGCAGTGCAGTGAGTCCAGAGAGTGCACTGGCACCAATGGAGATGCACTGCAGTGAGTCCAGAGATTGCACTGGCACCACTGGGGATGCAGTTCATTGAGTCCAGAGAGTGCACTGGCACCACTGGTAATGCAGTGCAGTGAGTCCAGAGAGTGCACTGGCACCACTGGTAATGCAGTGCAGTGAGTCCAGAGAGTGCACTGGCACCACTTGGGATGCACTGCAGTGAGTCCAGAGAGTGCACTGGCACCTTGGGGATGCAGTGCAGTGAGTCCAGAGAGTGCACTGGCACCACTGGGGATGCACTGCAGTGAGTCCAGAGAGTGCAGTGGCACCACTGGGGATGCACTGCAGTGAGTCCAGAGAGGGCACTGGCACCACTGGGGTGCACTGCGGTGAGTCCAGAGAGTGCACTGGCACCACTGGGGATGCAGCGCAGTTACTACAGAGAGTGCACTGTCACCACTGGGGATGCACTGCAGTGAGTCCAGAGAGTGCACTGGCACCACTGGTGATGCACTGCAGTGAGTCCAGAGAGTGCACTGGCACCACTGCGGATGCAGTGCAGTGAGTCCAGAGAGTGCACTGGCACCTTGGGTGTGCAGTACAGTGAGTCCAGTGAGTGCACTGGCACCACTGGGGATGCAGTGCAGTGAGTCCAGAGAGTGCACTGGCACCACTGGGGATGCAGTGCAGTGAGTCCAGAGAGTGCACTTGCAACACTGGGGATGCACTGCAGTGAGTCCAGAGAGTGCACTGGCAACACTGGGGATGCAGTGCATTGCCTCCAGAGAGTGCACTGGCACCTTGGGGATGCACTGCAGTGAGTCCAGAGAGTGCACTGGCACCACTGGGGATGCAGTGCAGTGATTCCAGAGAGTGCACTGGCACCTTGGGGATGCAGTGCAGTGAGTCCAGAGAGTGTACTGGCACCACTGGTGATGCAGTTCAGTGAGTTCAGAGAGTGCACTGGCACCACTAGGGATGCTCTGCAGTGAGTCCAGAGAGTGCACTGGCACCACTGGGGATGCACTGCAGTGAGTGCAGAGAGTGCACTGGCACCACTGGGGATGCACTGCAGTGAGTCCAAAGATTGCACTGGCACCAGTGGGGATGGAGTGCAGTGAGTCCGGAGACTGCACTGACACCACTGGGGATGCAGTGCAGTGAGTCCAGAGAGTGCACTGGCACAACAGCGGATGCAGTGCAGTGAGTCCAGACAGTGCACTGGCACCACTGGGGATGCAGTGCAGTGAGTCCAGAGAGTGCACTGGCACCACTGGGGATGCAGTGCAGTGAGTCCAGAGAGTGCACTGGCACCACTGGGGATGCAGTGCAGTGAGTCCAGGGAGTGCACTGGCACCACTGGGGATGCACTGCAGTGACTCGAAAAACTGCACTGGCACCACTGCGGATGCACTGCAGTGAGTCCGGAGAGTGCCCTGGCACCAATGGTGATGCAGTGCAGTGAGTCCAGAGAGTGCACTGGCACCACTGGGGATGCAGTGCAGTGACTCCAGAGAGTGCACTGGCACCACTGGGGATGCAGTTCATTGAGTCCAGAGAGTGCACTGGCACCACTGGTAATGCAGTGCAGTGAGTCCAGAGAGTGCACTGGCACCACTGGGGATGCACTGCAGTGAGTCCAGAGAGTGCACTGGCACCAGTGGGGATGCAGTGCAGTGAGTCCACAGAGTGCACTGGCACCACTGGGGATGCAGTGCAGTGAGTCCTGAGACTGCACTGGCACCTTGGGGATACAGTGCAGTGACTCCAGAGAGTGCACTGGCACCACTGGTGATGCAGTTCAGTGAGTCCTGAGACTGCACTGGCACCTTGGGGATGCACTGCAGTGAGTCCAGAGAGTGCACTGGCACCACTGGGGATGCACTGCAGTGAGTCCAGAGAGTGCACTGGCACCACTGGGGATGCAGTGCAGTGATTCCAGAGAGTGCACTGGCACCTTGGGGATGCAGTGCAGTGAGTCCAGAGAGTGTACTGGCACCACTGGTGATGCAGTTCAGTGAGTTCAGAGAGTGCACTGGCACCACTAGGGATGCTCTGCAGTGAGTCCAGAGAGTGCACTGGCACCACTGGGGATGCACTGCAGTGAGTCCAGAGAGTGCATTGGCACCACTGGGGATGCACTGCAGTGAGTCCAAAGATTGCACTGGCACCAGTGGGGATGGAGTGCAGTGAGTCCAGAGACTGCACTGACACCACTGGGGATGCAGTGCAGTGAGTCCAGAGAGTGCACTGGCACAACAGCGGATGCAGTGCAGTGAGTCCAGAGAGTGCACTGGCACCACTGGGGATGCAGTGCAGTGAGTCCAGAGAGTGCACTGGCACCACTGGGGATGCAGTGCAGTGAGTCCAGAGAGTGCACTGGCACCACTGGGCATGCAGTGCAGTGAGTCCAGGGAGTGCACTGGCACCACTGGGGATGCACTGCAGTGAGTCCAGATAGTGCACTGGCACCACTGGGGATGCAGTGCAGTGAGTCCAGAGAGTGCACTGGCACCATTGGTGATGCACTGCAGTGAGTCCAGAGAGTGCACTGGCACCACTGGGGATGCAGTGCAGTGACTCGAAAAAGTGCACTGGCACCACTGCGGATGCACTGCAGTGAGTCCAGAGAGTGCACTGGCACCACTGGGGATGCAGTTCATTTAGTCCAGAGAGTGCACTGGCACCACTGGTAATGCAGTGCAGTGAGTCCAGAGAGTGCACTGGCACCACTGGGGATGCACTGCAGTGAGTCCAGAGAGTGCACTGGCACCATTGGGGATGCAGTGCAGTGACTCTAGAGAGTGCACTGGCACCTTGGGGATGCACTGCAGTGAGTCCAGAGAGTGCACTGGCACCATTGGGGATGCAGTGCAGTGACTCTAGAGAGTGCACTGGCTCCACTGGCGATGCACTGCAGTGAGTCCAGAGAGTGCTCTGGCACCACTGGGGATGCAGCGCAGTGATTCCAGAGAGTGCACTGGCACCACTGGGGATGCAGTGCAGTGATTCCAGAGAGTGCACTGGCACCACTGGGGATGCAGTGCAGTGAGTCCTGAGACTGCGCTGGCACCTTGGGGATGCACTGCAGTGAGTCCAGAGAGTCAACTGGCACCACTGGGGATGCACTGCAGTGAGTCCATAGAGTGCACAGGCACCACTGGGGATGCACTGCAGTGATTCCAGAGAGTGCACTGGCACCACTGGGGATGCAGTGCAGTGACTCCAGAGAGTGCACTGGCACCACTGGGGATGCACTGCAGTGAGTCCAGAGAGTGCACTGGCACCACTGGGGATGAACTGCAGTGAGTCCAGAGAGTGCACTGGCACCACTGGGGATGCACTGCAGTGAGTCCAGAGAGTGCACTGGCACCACTGGGGATGCAGTGCAGTGAGTCCAGAGAGTGCACTGGCACCACTGGGGATGCAGTGCAGTGAGTCCAGAGAGTGCACTGGCACCACTGGGGATGCACTGCAGTGAGTCCAGAGAGTGCAGTGGCACCACTGGGGCTGCACTGCATAGAGTCCAGAGAGTGCGCTGGTACCACTGGAGATGCACTGCAGTGAGTCCACAGAGTGCACTGGCACCACTTGGGATGCAGTGCAGTGAGTCCAGAGAGTGCACTGGCACCACTGGCGATGCAGTGCAGTGAGTCCAGAGACTGCACTGGCACCACTGGGGATGCAGTGCAGTGAGTCCAGAGAGTGCACTGGCAGCACTGGGGATGCAGTGCAGTGAGTCCAGAGAGTGCACTGGCACCAATGGAGATGCACTGCAGTGAGTCCAGAGATTGCACTGGCACCACTGGGGATGCAGTTCATTGAGTCCAGAGAGTGCACTGGCACCACTGGTAATGCAGTGCAGTGAGTCCAGAGAGTGCACTGGCACCACTGGTAATGCAGTGCAGTGAGTCCAGAGAGTGCACTGGCACCACTGGGGATGCAATGCAGTGAGTCCAGAGAGTGCACTGGCACCTTGGGGATGCAGTGCAGTGAGTCCAGAGAGTGCACTGGCACCACTGGGGATGCACTGCAGTGAGTCCAGAGAGTGCAGTGGCACCACTGGGGATGCAATGCAGTGAGTCCAGAGAGGGCACTGGCACCACTGGGGTGCACTGCAGTGAGTCCAGAGAGTGCACTGGCACAACAGCGGATGCAGCGCAGTGACTACAGAGAGTGCACTGTCACCACTGGGGATGCACTGCAGTGAGTCCAGAGAGTGCACTGGCACCACTGGTGATGCACTGCAGTGAGTCCAGAGAGTGCACTGGCACCACTGCGGATGCAGTGCAGTGAGTCCAGAGAGTGCACTGGCACCTTGGGTGTGCAGTACAGTGAGTCCAGAGAGTGCACTGGCACTACTGGGGATGCAGTGCAGTGAGTCCAGAGAGTGCACTTGCAACACTGGGGATGCACTGCAGTGAGTCCAGAGAGTGCACTGGCAACACTGGGGATGCAGTGCAGTGAGTCCTGAGACTGCACTGGCACCTTGGAGATGCAGTGCAGTGAGTCAAGAGAGTGTACTGGCACCACTGGGGATGCAGTTCAGTGACTCCATAGAGTGCACTGGCACCACTAGGGATGCTCTGCAGTGAGTCCAGAGAGTGCACTGGCACCACTGGGAATGCACTGCAGTGAGTCCAGAGAGTGCACTGGCACCACTGGGGATGCACTGCAGTGAGTCCAAATATTGCACTGGCACCACTGGGGATGGAGTGCAAGAGTCCAGAGACTGCACTGGCACCACTGGGGATGCACTGCAGTGAGTCCAGAGCGTGCACTGGCACCACTGGGGATGCAGTGCAGTGAGTCCAGAGAGTGCACTGGCACCACTGGCGATGCAGTGCAGTGAGTCCAGAGAGTGCACTGGCACCACTGGGCATGCAGTGCAGTGAGTCCAGGGAGTGCACTGGCACCACTGGGGATGCACTGCAGTGAGTCCAGATAGTGCACTGGCACCACTGGGGATGCAGTGCAGTGAGTGCAGAGAGTGCACTGGCACCATTGGTGATGCACTGCAGTGAGTCCAGAGAGTGCACTGGCACCACTGGGGATGCACTGCAGTGAGTCCAGAGAGTGCACTGGCACCACTGGGGATGCACTGCAGTGAGTCTAGAGAGTGCACTGGCACCACTGGGGATGCAGTGCAGTGAGTCCAGAGAGTGCACTGGCACCACTGGGCATGCAGTGCAGTGAGTCCAGGGAGTGCACTGGCACCACTGGGGATGCACTGCAGTGAGTCCAGATAGTGCACTGGCACCACTGGGGATGCAGTGCAGTGAGTCCAGAGAGTGCACTGGCACCATTGGTGATGCACTGCAGTGAGTCCAGAGAGTGCACTGGCACCACTGGGGATGCAGTGCAGTGACTCGAAAAAGTGCACTGGCACCACTGCGGATGCACTGCAGTGAGTCCGGAGAGTGCCCTGGCACCAATGGTGATGCAGTGCAGTGAGTCCAGAGAGTGCACTGGCACCACTGGGGATGCAGTGCAGTGAGTCCAGAGAGTGCACTGGCACCACTGGGGATGCAGTTCATTGAGTCCAGAGAGTGCACTGGCACCACTGGTAATGCAGTGCAGTGAGTCCAGAGAGTGCACTGGCACCACTGGGGATGCAGTGCAGTGAGTCCAGAGAGTGCACTGGCACCAGTGGGGATGCAGTGCAGTGAGTCCACAGAGTACACTGGCACCACTGGGGATGCAGTGCAGTGAGTCCTGAGACTGCACTGGCACCTTGGGGATGCAGTGCAGTGACTCCAGAGAGTGCACTGGCACCACTGGTGATGCAGTTCAGTGAGTCCTGAGACTGCACTGGCACCTTGGGGATGCAGTGCAGTGAGTCCAGAGAGTGCACTGGCACCACTGGGGATGCACTGCAGTGAGTCCAGAGAGTGCACTGGCACCACTGGGGATGCAGTGCAGTGATTCCAGAGAGTGCACTGGCACCTTGGGGATGCAGTGCAGTGAGTCCAGAGAGTGTACTGGCACCACTGGTGATGCAGTTCAGTGAGTTCAGAGAGTGCACTGGCACCACTAGGGATGCTCTGCAGTGAGTCCAGAGAGTGCACTGGCACCACTGGGGATGCACTGCAGTGAGTGCAGAGAGTGCACTGGCACCACTGGGGATGCACTGCAGTGAGTCCAAAGATTGCACTGGCACCAGTGGGGATGGAGTGCAGTGAGTCCAGAGACTGCACTGGCACCACTGGGGATGCAGTGCAGTGAGTCCAGAGAGTGCACTGGCACAACAGCGGATGCAGTGCAGTGAGTCCAGAGAGTGCACTGGCACCACTGGGGATGCAGTGCAGTGAGTCCAGAGAGTGCACTGGCACCACTGGGGATGCAGTGCAGTGAGTCCAGAGAGTGCACTGGCACCACTGGGCATGCAGTGCAGTGAGTCCAGGGAGTGCACTGGCACCACTGGGGATGCACTGCAGTGAGTCCAGATAGTGCACTGGCACCACTGGGGATGCAGTGCAGTGAGTCCAGAGAGTGCACTGGCACCATTGGTGATGCACTGCAGTGAGTCCAGAGAGTGCACTGGCACCACTGGGGATGCAGTGCAGTGACTCGAAAAAGTGCACTGGCACCACTGCGGATGCACTGCAGTGAGTCCGGAGAGTGCCCTGGCACCAATGGTGATGCAGTGCAGTGAGTCCAGAGAGTGCACTGGCACCACTGGGGATGCAGTGCAGTGAGTCCAGAGAGTGCACTGGCACCTCTGGGGATGCAGTTCATTGAGTCCAGAGAGTGCACTGGCACCACTGGTAATGCAGTGCAGTGAGTCCAGAGAGTGCACTGGCACCACTGGGGATGCACTGCAGTGAGTCCAGAGAGTGCACTGGCACCAGTGGGGATGCAGTGCAGTGAGTCCACAGAGTGCACTGGCACCACTGGGGATGCAGTGCAGTGAGTCCTGAGACTGCACTGGCACCTTGGGGATGCAGTGCAGTGACTCCAGAGAGTGCACTGGCACCACTGGTGATGCAGTTCAGTGAGTCCTGAGACTGCACTGGCACCTTGGGGATGCACTGCAGTGAGTCCAGAGAGTGCACTGGCACCACTGGGGATGCACTGCAGTGAGTCCAGAGAGTGCACTGGCACCACTGGGGATGCAGTGCAGTGATTCCAGAGAGTGCACTGGCACCTTGGGGATGCAGTGCAGTGAGTCCAGAGAGTGTACTGGCACCACTGGTGATGCAGTTCAGTGAGTTCAGAGAGTGCACTGGCACCACTAGGGATGCTCTGCAGTGAGTCCAGAGAGTGCACTGGCACCACTGGGGATGCACTGCAGTGAGTGCAGAGAGTGCATTGGCACCACTGGGGATGCACTGCAGTGAGTCCAAAGATTGCACTGGCACCAGTGGGGATGGAGTGCAGTGAGTCCAGAGACTGCACTGACACCACTGGGGATGCAGTGCAGTGAGTCCAGAGAGTGCACTGGCACAACAGCGGATGCAGTGCAGTGAGTCCAGAGAGTGCACTGGCACCACTGGGGATGCAGTGCAGTGAGTCCAGAGAGTGCACTGGCACCACTGGGGATGCAGTGCAGTGAGTCCAGAGAGTGCACTGGCACCACTGGGCATGCAGTGCAGTGAGTCCAGGGAGTGCACTGGCACCACTGGGGATGCACTGCAGTGAGTCCAGATAGTGCACTGGCACCACTGGGGATGCAGTGCAGTGAGTCCAGAGAGTGCACTGGCACCATTGGTGATGCACTGCAGTGAGTCCAGAGAGTGCACTGGCACCACTGGGGATGCAGTGCAGTGACTCGAAAAAGTGCACTGGCACCACTGCGGATGCACTGCAGTGAGTCCAGAGAGTGCACTGGCACCACTGGGGATGCAGTTCATTGAGTCCAGAGAGTGCACTGGCACCACTGGTAATGCAGTGCAGTGAGTCCAGAGAGTGCACTGGCACCACTGGGGATGCACTGCAGTGAGTCCAGAGAGTGCACTGGCACCAGTGGGGATGCACTGCAGTGAGTCCAGAGAGTGCACTGGC
Source organism: Anser cygnoides (assembly GCF_040182565.1). Lineage (NCBI taxonomy): Eukaryota > Metazoa > Chordata > Aves > Anseriformes > Anatidae > Anser > Anser cygnoides. The sequence continues at coordinate 349,819 of NC_089907.1, forward strand.
ACCACTGGGAATGCACTGCAGTGAGTCCAGAGAGTGCACTGGCACCACTGGGGATGCACTGCAGTGAGTCCAGAGAGTGCACTGGCACCACTGGGGATGCACTGCAGTGAGTCCATAGAGTGCACTGGCACCACTGGGGATGCACTGCAGTGAGTCCAGAGAGTGCACTGGCACCACTGGGGATGCAGTGCAGTGACTCCAGAGAGTGCACAGGCACCACTGGGGATGCACTGCAGTGAGTCCAGAGAGTGCACTGGCACCACTGGGGATGAACTGCAGTTTGTCCAGAGAGTGCACTGGCACCACTGGGGATGCACTGCAGTGAGTCCAGGGAGTGCACTGGCACCACTGGGGATGCAGTGCAGTGAGTCCAGAGAGTGCACTGGCACCACTGGGGATGCAGTGCAGTGAGTCCAGAGAATGCACTGGCACCACTGGGGATGCAGTGCAGTGAGTCCAGAGAGTGCACTGGCACCACTGGGGATGCACTGCAATGAGTCCAGAGAGTCAACTGGCACCACTGCGGCTGCACTGCAGTGAGTCCAGAGAGTGCGCTGGTACCACTGGAGATGCAGTGCAGTGAGTCCACAGAGTGCACTGCCACCACTTGGGATGCAGTGCAGTGAGTCCAGAGAGTGCACTGGCACCACTGGCGATGCAGTGCAGTGAGTCCAGAGACTGCACTGGCACCACTGGGGATGCACTGCAGTGAGTCCAGAGAGTGCACTGGCACCACTGGTGATGCAGTGCAGTGAGTCCAGAGAGTGCACTGGCACCAATGGAGATGCACTGCAGTGAGTCCAGAGATTGCACTGGCACCACTGGGGATGCAGTTCATTGAGTCCAGAGAGTGCACTGGCACCACTGGTAATGCAGTGCAGTGAGTCCAGAGAGTGCACTGGCACCACTGGTAATAATGCAGTGCAGTGAGTCCAGAGAGTGCACTGGCACCACTGGGGATGCACTGCAGTGAGTCCAGAGAGTGCACTGGCACCTTGGGGATGCAGTGCAGTGAGTCCAGAGAGTGCACTGGCACCACTGGGGATGCACTGCAGTGAGTCCAGAGAGTGCACTGGCACCACTGGGGATGCACTGCAGTGAGTCCAGAGAGGGCACTGGCACCAATGGGGTGCACTGCGGTGAGTCCAGAGAGTGCACTGGCACCACTGGGGATGCAGCGCAGTGACTACAGAGAGTGCACTGTCACCACAGGGGATGCACTGCAGTGAGTCCAGAGAGTGCACTGGCACCACTGGTGATGCACTGCAGTGAGTCCAGAGAGTGCACTGGCACCATTGGGGATGCAGTGCAGTGACTCTAGAGAGTGCACTGGCACCTTGGGGATGCACTGCAGTGAGTCCAGAGAGTGCACTGGCACCATTGGGGATGCAGTGCAGTGACTCTAGAGAGTGCACTGGCTCCACTGGCGATGCACTGCAGTGAGTCCAGAGAGTGCACTGGCACCACTGGGGATGCAGCGCAGTGATTCCAGAGAGTGCACTGGCACCACTGGGGATGCAGTGCAGTGATTCCAGAGAGTGCACTGGCACCACTGGGGATGCAGTGCAGTGAGTCCTGAGACTGCGCTGGCACCTTGGGGATGCACTGCAGTGAGTCCAGAGAGTCAACTGGCACCACTGGGGATGCACTGCAGTGAGTCCATAGAGTGCACTGGCACCACTGGGGATGCACTGCAGTGATTCCAGAGAGTGCACTGGCACCACTGGGGATGCAGTGCAGTGACTCCAGAGAGTGCACTGGCACCACTGGGGATGCACTGCAGTGAGTCCAGAGAGTGCACTGGCACCACTGGGGATGAACTGCAGTGAGTCCAGAGACTGCACTGGCACCACTGGGGATGCAGTGCAGTGAGCCCAGAGAGTGCACTGGCACCTTGGGGATGCACTGCAGTGACTCCAGAGAGTTACATGGCACCACTGGGGATGCAGTGCAGTGAGTCCAGAGAGTGCACTGGCACCACGGGGAATGCACTGCAGTGAGTCCAGAGAGTGCACTGGCACCACTGGGGATGCAGTTCAGTGAGTCCTGAGAGGGCACGGGCACCACTGGTGATGCAGTGCAGTGAGTCCAGAGAGTGCACTGGCACCACTGGGGATGCAGTACAGTGAGTCCACAGAGTGCACTGGCACCACTGGGGATGCACTGCAGTGACTCCAGAGAGTGCACTGGCACTACTGGTAATGCAGTGCAGTGAGTCCAGAGAGTGCACTGGCACCACTGGGGATGCAGTGCAGTGAGTCCAGAGAGTGCACTGGCACCACTGGGGGATGCAGTACAGTGAGTCCAGAGAGTACACTGGCACCACTGGTGATGCACTGCAGTGAGTCCAGAGAGTGCACTGGCACCACTGGGGTGCACTGCTGTGAGTCCAGAGAGTAGACTGGCACCACTGGGGATGCAGTGCAGTGAGTCCAGAGAGTGCATTGGCACCACTGGGGATGCACTGCAGTGAGTCCAGAGAGTGCACTGGCACCACTGGGGATGCACCCCGGTGAGTCCAGAGAGTGCACTGGCACCACTGGGGATGAAGTGCAGTGAGTCCAGAGAGTGCACTGGCACCACTGGGGATGCAATGCAGTGAGTCCAGAGAGTGCATAAGCACCTTGGGGATGCAGTGCAGTGAGTCCAGAGAGTGCACTGGCACCACTGGGGATGCAGTGCAGTGAGTCCACAGAGTGCACTGGCACCACTGGGGATGCAGTGCAGTGATTCCAGAGAGTGCACTGGCACCTTGGGGATGCAGTGCAGTGAGTCCAGAGAGTGCATTGGCACCCCTGGGAATGCACTGCAGTGATTCCAGAGAGTGCTCTGGCACCACTGGGGATGCACTGCAGTGAGTCCAGAGAGTGCACTGGCACCACTGGGGATGCAGTGCAGTGAGTCCAGAGAGTGCACTGGCACCACTGGGGATGCAGTGCAGTGAGTCCACAGAGTGCACTGGCACCACTGGGGATGCAGTGCAGTGAGTCCGGAGAGTGCACTGGCACGTTAGGGATGCAGTGCAGTGAGTCCAGAGAGTGCATTGGCCCCACTGGGGATGCAGTGCAGTGAGTCCAGAGAGGGCACTGGCACCACTGGGGATGCACCCCGGTGAGTCCAGAGAGTGCACTGGCACCACTGGGGATGCAGTGCAGTGAGTCTAGAGAGTGCACTGGCACCACTGGGGATGCAGTGCAGTGAGTCCAGAGAGTGCACTGGCACCACTGGGGATGCAGTGCAGTGAGTCCAGAGAGTGCACTGGCACCACTGGGTCTGCAGCGCAGTGACTGCAGAGGGTGCACTGGCACCACTGGGGATGCAGTGCAGTGACTCCAGAGAGTGCCCTGGCACCACTGTGGATGCACTGCAGTGAGTCCAGAGAGTGCACTGGCACCACTGGGGATGCACTGCAGTGAGTCCAGAGAGTGCACTGGCACCACTGGGGATGCACTGCAGTGAGTCCAGAGAGTGCACTGGCACCACTGGGGATGCAGTGCAGTGACTCCAGAGAGTTCACTGGCACCACTGGTGATGCACAGCAGTGAGTCCAGTGAGTGCACTGGCACCACTGGGGATGAACTGCAGTGAGTCCAGAGAGTGCACTGGCACCACAGGGGATGCACTGCAGTGAGTCCAGAGAGTGCACTGGCAACACTGGGGATGCAGTACAGTGAGTCCAGAGAGTGCACTGGCACCACTGGAGATGCACTGCAGTGACTCCAGAGAGTTACATGGCACCACTGGGGATGCAGTGCAGTGAGTCCAGAGAGTGCACTGGCACCACGGGGGATGCAGTGCAGTGAGTCCAGAGACTGCACTGGCACCACTGGGGATGCAGTGCAGTGAGTCAAGAGAGGGCACGGGCACCACTGGTGATGCAGTGCAGTGAGTCCAGAGAGTGCACTGGCACCACTGGGGATGCAGTACAGTGAGTCCACAGAGTGCACTGGCACCACTGGGGATGCACTGCAGTGACTCCAGAGAGTGCACTGGCAGTACTGGTAATGCAGTGCAGTGAGTCCAGAGAGTGCACTGGCACCACTGGGGATGCAGTGCAGTGAGTCCAGAGAGTGCACTGGCACCACTGGGGATGCACTGCAGTGAGTCCAGAGAGTGCACTGGCACCACTGGGGATGCACTGCAGTGAGTCCAGAGAGTGCACTGGCACCACTGGGGATGCAGTGCAGTGAGTCCACAGAGTGCACTGGCACCACTGGCGATGCAGTGCAGTGAGTCCAGAGAGTGCACTGGCACCACTGGGAATGCACTGCAGTGAGTCCAGAGAGAGCACTAACACCACTGGAAATGCAGTGCAGTGAGTCCAGAGAGTGCACTGGCACCAATGGAGATGCACTGCAGTGAGTCCAGAGATTGCACTGGCACCACTGGGGATGCAGTGCAGTGAGTCCGGAGAGTGCACTGGCACCACTGAGGATGCAGTTCATTGAGTCCAGAGCGTGCACTGTCACCACTGGTGATGCACTGCAGTGAGTCCAGAGCGTGCACTGGCACCACTGGTGATGCACTGCAGTGAGTCCAGAGAGTGCACTGGCACCACTGGGGATGCAGTGCAGTGAGTCCAGAGACTGCACTGGCACCTTGGGGATGCAGTGCAGTGAGTCCAGAGAGTGCACTGGCACCACAGGGGATGCACTGCAGTGAGTCCAGAGAGTGCACTGGCACCACTGGGGATGCAGTGCAGTGAGTCCAGAGAGTACACTGGCACCACTGGGGATGCAGCGCAGTGACTGCAGAGGGTGCACTGGCACCACTGGGGATGCAGTGCAGTGACTCCAGAGAGTGCACGGGCACCACTGGGGATGCACTGCAGTGACTCTAGAGAGTGCACTGGCACCACTGGGGATGCACTGCAGTGAGTCCAGAGAGGGCACTGGCACCATTGGGGATGCAGTGCAGTGAGTCCAGAGAGTGCACTGGCACCACTGGGGATGCACTGCAGTGACTCCAGAGAGTGCGCTGTCACCACTGGGGATGCACTGCAGTGAGTCCAGAGAGTGCACTGGCACCACTGGGGATGCAGTGCAGTGAGTCCGGAGAGTGCACTGGCACGTTAGGGATGCAGTGCAGTGAGTCCAGAGAGTGCATTGGCCCCACTGGGGATGCACTGCAGTGAGTCCAGAGAGGGCACTGGCACCACTGGGGATGCACTGCAGTGACTCCAGAGAGTTACATGGCACCACTGGGGATGCAGTGCAGTGAGTCCAGAGAGTGCACTGGCACCACGGGGGATGCAGTGCAGTGAGTCCAGAGAGTGCACTGGCACCACTGGGGATGCAGTGCAGTGAGTCAAGAGAGGGCACGGGCACCACTGGTGATGCAGTGCAGTGAGTCCAGAGAGTGCACTGGCACCACTGGGGATGCAGTACAGTGAGTCCACAGAGTGCACTGGCACCACTGGGGATGCACTGCAGTGACTCCAGAGAGTGCACTGGCAGTACTGGTAATGCAGTGCAGTGAGTCCAGAGAGTGCACTGGCACCACTGGGGATGCAGTGCAGTGAGTCCAGAGAGTGCACTGGCACCACTGGGGATGCAGTACAGTGAGTCCAGAGAGTGCACTGGCACCACTGGAGATGCACTGCAGTGACTCCAGAGAGTTACATGGCACCACTGGGGATGCAGTGCAGTGAGTCCAGAGAGTGCACTGGCACCACGGGGGATGCAGTGCAGTGAGTCCAGAGACTGCACTGGCACCACTGGGGATGCACTGCAGTGAGTCCAGAGAGTGCACTGGCACCTTGGGGATGCAGTGCAGTGAGTCCAGAGAGTGCACTGGCACCACTGGGGATGCACTGCAGTGAGTCCAGAGAGTGCACTGGCACCACTGGGGATGCACTGCAGTGAGTCCAGAGAGGGCACTGGCACCAATGGGGTGCACTGCGGTGAGTCCAGAGAGTGCACTGGCACCACTGGGGATGCAGCGCAGTGACTACAGAGAGTGCACTGTCACCACAGGGGATGCACTGCAGTGAGTCCAGAGAGTGCACTGGCACCACTGGTGATGCACTGCAGTGAGTCCAGAGAGTGCACTGGCACCATTGGGGATGCAGTGCAGTGACTCTAGAGAGTGCACTGGCACCTTGGGGATGCACTGCAGTGAGTCCAGAGAGTGCACTGGCACCATTGGGGATGCAGTGCAGTGACTCTAGAGAGTGCACTGGCTCCACTGGCGATGCACTGCAGTGAGTCCAGAGAGTGCACTGGCACCACTGGGGATGCAGCGCAGTGATTCCAGAGAGTGCACTGGCACCACTGGGGATGCAGTGCAGTGATTCCAGAGAGTGCACTGGCACCACTGGGGATGCAGTGCAGTGAGTCCTGAGACTGCGCTGGCACCTTGGGGATGCACTGCAGTGAGTCCAGAGAGTCAACTGGCACCACTGGGGATGCACTGCAGTGAGTCCATAGAGTGCACTGGCACCACTGGGGATGCACTGCAGTGATTCCAGAGAGTGCACTGGCACCACTGGGGATGCAGTGCAGTGACTCCAGAGAGTGCACTGGCACCACTGGGGATGCACTGCAGTGAGTCCAGAGAGTGCACTGGCACCACTGGGGATGAACTGCAGTGAGTCCAGAGACTGCACTGGCACCACTGGGGATGCAGTGCAGTGAGCCCAGAGAGTGCACTGGCACCTTGGGGATGCACTGCAGTGACTCCAGAGAGTTACATGGCACCACTGGGGATGCAGTGCAGTGAGTCCAGAGAGTGCACTGGCACCACGGGGAATGCACTGCAGTGAGTCCAGAGAGTGCACTGGCACCACTGGGGATGCAGTTCAGTGAGTCCTGAGAGGGCACGGGCACCACTGGTGATGCAGTGCAGTGAGTCCAGAGAGTGCACTGGCACCACTGGGGATGCAGTACAGTGAGTCCACAGAGTGCACTGGCACCACTGGGGATGCACTGCAGTGACTCCAGAGAGTGCACTGGCACTACTGGTAATGCAGTGCAGTGAGTCCAGAGAGTGCACTGGCACCACTGGGGATGCAGTGCAGTGAGTCCAGAGAGTGCACTGGCACCACTGGGGGATGCAGTACAGTGAGTCCAGAGAGTACACTGGCACCACTGGTGATGCACTGCAGTGAGTCCAGAGAGTGCACTGGCACCACTGGGGTGCACTGCTGTGAGTCCAGAGAGTAGACTGGCACCACTGGGGATGCAGTGCAGTGAGTCCAGAGAGTGCATTGGCACCACTGGGGATGCACTGCAGTGAGTCCAGAGAGTGCACTGGCACCACTGGGGATGCACCCCGGTGAGTCCAGAGAGTGCACTGGCACCACTGGGGATGAAGTGCAGTGAGTCCAGAGAGTGCACTGGCACCACTGGGGATGCAATGCAGTGAGTCCAGAGAGTGCATAAGCACCTTGGGGATGCAGTGCAGTGAGTCCAGAGAGTGCACTGGCACCACTGGGGATGCAGTGCAGTGAGTCCACAGAGTGCACTGGCACCACTGGGGATGCAGTGCAGTGATTCCAGAGAGTGCACTGGCACCTTGGGGATGCAGTGCAGTGAGTCCAGAGAGTGCATTGGCACCCCTGGGAATGCACTGCAGTGATTCCAGAGAGTGCTCTGGCACCACTGGGGATGCACTGCAGTGAGTCCAGAGAGTGCACTGGCACCACTGGGGATGCAGTGCAGTGAGTCCAGAGAGTGCACTGGCACCACTGGGGATGCAGTGCAGTGAGTCCACAGAGTGCACTGGCACCACTGGGGATGCAGTGCAGTGAGTCCGGAGAGTGCACTGGCACGTTAGGGATGCAGTGCAGTGAGTCCAGAGAGTGCATTGGCCCCACTGGGGATGCAGTGCAGTGAGTCCAGAGAGGGCACTGGCACCACTGGGGATGCACCCCGGTGAGTCCAGAGAGTGCACTGGCACCACTGGGGATGCAGTGCAGTGAGTCTAGAGAGTGCACTGGCACCACTGGGGATGCAGTGCAGTGAGTCCAGAGAGTGCACTGGCACCACTGGGGATGCAGTGCAGTGAGTCCAGAGAGTGCACTGGCACCACTGGGTCTGCAGCGCAGTGACTGCAGAGGGTGCACTGGCACCACTGGGGATGCAGTGCAGTGACTCCAGAGAGTGCCCTGGCACCACTGTGGATGCACTGCAGTGAGTCCAGAGAGTGCACTGGCACCACTGGGGATGCACTGCAGTGAGTCCAGAGAGTGCACTGGCACCACTGGGGATGCACTGCAGTGAGTCCAGAGAGTGCACTGGCACCACTGGGGATGCAGTGCAGTGACTCCAGAGAGTTCACTGGCACCACTGGTGATGCACAGCAGTGAGTCCAGTGAGTGCACTGGCACCACTGGGGATGAACTGCAGTGAGTCCAGAGAGTGCACTGGCACCACAGGGGATGCACTGCAGTGAGTCCAGAGAGTGCACTGGCAACACTGGGGATGCAGTACAGTGAGTCCAGAGAGTGCACTGGCACCACTGGAGATGCACTGCAGTGACTCCAGAGAGTTACATGGCACCACTGGGGATGCAGTGCAGTGAGTCCAGAGAGTGCACTGGCACCACGGGGGATGCAGTGCAGTGAGTCCAGAGACTGCACTGGCACCACTGGGGATGCAGTGCAGTGAGTCAAGAGAGGGCACGGGCACCACTGGTGATGCAGTGCAGTGAGTCCAGAGAGTGCACTGGCACCACTGGGGATGCAGTACAGTGAGTCCACAGAGTGCACTGGCACCACTGGGGATGCACTGCAGTGACTCCAGAGAGTGCACTGGCAGTACTGGTAATGCAGTGCAGTGAGTCCAGAGAGTGCACTGGCACCACTGGGGATGCAGTGCAGTGAGTCCAGAGAGTGCACTGGCACCACTGGGGATGCACTGCAGTGAGTCCAGAGAGTGCACTGGCACCACTGGGGATGCACTGCAGTGAGTCCAGAGAGTGCACTGGCACCACTGGGGATGCAGTGCAGTGAGTCCACAGAGTGCACTGGCACCACTGGCGATGCAGTGCAGTGAGTCCAGAGAGTGCACTGGCACCACTGGGAATGCACTGCAGTGAGTCCAGAGAGAGCACTAACACCACTGGAAATGCACTGCAGTGAGTCCAGAGAGTGCACTGGCACCAATGGAGATGCACTGCAGTGAGTCCAGAGATTGCACTGGCACCACTGGGGATGCAGTGCAGTGAGTCCGGAGAGTGCACTGGCACCACTGAGGATGCAGTTCATTGAGTCCAGAGCGTGCACTGTCACCACTGGTGATGCACTGCAGTGAGTCCAGAGCGTGCACTGGCACCACTGGTGATGCACTGCAGTGAGTCCAGAGAGTGCACTGGCACCACTGGGGATGCAGTGCAGTGAGTCCAGAGACTGCACTGGCACCTTGGGGATGCAGTGCAGTGAGTCCAGAGAGTGCACTGGCACCACAGGGGATGCACTGCAGTGAGTCCAGAGAGTGCACTGGCACCACTGGGGATGCAGTGCAGTGAGTCCAGAGAGTGCACTGGCACCACTGGGGATGCAGCGCAGTGACTGCAGAGGGTGCACTGGCACCACTGGGGATGCAGTGCAGTGACTCCAGAGAGTGCACGGGCACCACTGGGGATGCACTGCAGTGACTCTAGAGAGTGCACTGGCACCACTGGGGATGCACTGCAGTGAGTCCAGAGAGGGCACTGGCACCATTGGGGATGCAGTGCAGTGAGTCCAGAGAGTGCACTGGCACCACTGGGGATGCACTGCAGTGACTCCAGAGAGTGCGCTGTCACCACTGGGGATGCACTGCAGTGAGTCCAGAGAGTGCACTGGCACCACTGGGGATGCAGTGCAGTGAGTCCGGAGAGTGCACTGGCACGTTAGGGATGCAGTGCAGTGAGTCCAGAGAGTGCATTGGCCCCACTGGGGATGCACTGCAGTGAGTCCAGAGAGGGCACTGGCACCACTGGGGATGCACTGCAGTGACTCCAGAGAGTTACATGGCACCACTGGGGATGCAGTGCAGTGAGTCCAGAGAGTGCACTGGCACCACGGGGGATGCAGTGCAGTGAGTCCAGAGAGTGCACTGGCACCACTGGGGATGCAGTGCAGTGAGTCAAGAGAGGGCACGGGCACCACTGGTGATGCAGTGCAGTGAGTCCAGAGAGTGCACTGGCACCACTGGGGATGCAGTACAGTGAGTCCACAGAGTGCACTGGCACCACTGGGGATGCACTGCAGTGACTCCAGAGAGTGCACTGGCAGTACTGGTAATGCAGTGCAGTGAGTCCAGAGAGTGCACTGGCACCACTGGGGATGCAGTGCAGTGAGTCCAGAGAGTGCACTGGCACCACTGGGGATGCAGTACAGTGAGTCCAGAGAGTGCACTGGCACCACTGGAGATGCACTGCAGTGACTCCAGAGAGTTACATGGCACCACTGGGGATGCAGTGCAGTGAGTCCAGAGAGTGCACTGGCACCACGGGGGATGCAGTGCAGTGAGTCCAGAGACTGCACTGGCACCACTGGGGATGCACTGCAGTGAGTCCAGAGAGTGCACTGGCACCAATGGAGATGCACTGCAGTGAGTCCAGAGATTGCACTGGCACCACTGGGGATGCACTGCAGTGAGTCTGGAGAGTGCACTGGCACCACTGAGGATGCAGTTCATTGAGTCCAGAGCGTGCACTGTCACCACTGGTGATGCACTGCAGTGAGTCCAGAGCGTGCACTGGCACCACTGGTGATGCACTGCAGTGAGTCCAGAGCGTGCACTGTCACCACTGGTGATGCACTGCAGTGAGTCCACAGCGTGCACTGGCACCACTGGTGATGCACTGCAGTGAGTCCAGAGACTACACTGGCACCTTGCGGATGCAGTGCAGTGAGTCCAGAGAGTGCACTGGCACCACAGGGGATGTGCTGCAGTGAGTCCAGAGAGTGCACTGGCACCACTGGGGATGCAGTGCAGTGAGTCCAGAGAGTGCACTGGCACCACTGGGTCTGCAGCGCAGTGACTGCAGAGGGTGCACTGGCACCACTGGGGATGCAGTGCAGTGACTCCAGAGAGTGCACGGGCACCACTGGGGATGCACTGCAGTGACTCTAGAGAGTGCACTGGCACCACTGGGGATGCACTGCAGTGAGTCCAGAGAGTGCACTGGCACCATTGGGGATGCAGTGCAGTGAGTCCAGAGAGTGCACTGGCACCACTGGGGATGCACTGCAGTGACTCCAGAGAGTGCACTGTCACCACTGGGGATGCACTGCAGTGAGTCCGGAGAGTGCACTGGCACGTTAGGGATGCAGTGCAGTGAGTCCAGAGAGTGCATTGGCCTCACTGGGGATGCACTGCAGTGAGTCCAGAGAGGGCACTGGCACCACTGGGGATGCAGTGCAGTGAGTCCAGAGAGTGCACTGGCAGCACTGGGGATGCAGTGCAGTGAGTCCAGAGAGTGCACTGGCACCACTGGGGATGCAGTGCAGTGAGTCCAGAGAGTGCACTGGCACCACTGGGGATGCAGTGCAGTGAGTCCAGAGAGGGCACTGGCACCACAGGGGATGCACTGCAGTGAGTCCAGAGAGTGCACTGGCACCACTGGGGATGCAGTGCAGTGAGTCCAGAGAGTGCACTGGCACCACTGGGTCTGCAGCGCAGTGACTGCAGAGGGTGCACTGGCACCACTGTGGATGCAGTGCAGGGACTCCAGAGAGTGCCCTGGCACCACTGGGGATGCACTGCAGTGAGTCCAGAGAGTGCACTGGCACCACTGGGGATGCACTGCAGTGAGTCCAGAGAGTGCACTGGCACCACAGGGGATGCAGTGCAGTGAGTCCAGAGAGTGCACTGGCACCACTGGGGATGCACAGCAGTGAGTCCAGTGAGTGCACTGGCACCACTGGGGATGAACTGCAGTGAGTCCAGAGAGTGCACTGGCACCACAGGGGATGCACTGCAGTGAGTCCAGAGAGTGCACTGGCACCACTGGGGATGCAGTACAGTGAGTCTACAGAGTGCACTGGCACCACTGCGGATGCACTGCAGTGACTCCAGAGAGTTACATGGCACCACTGGGGATGCAGTGCAGTGAGTCCAGAGAGTGCACTGGCACCACGGGGAATGCACTGCAGTGAGTCCACAGAGTGCACTGGCACCACTGGGGATGCAGTGCAGTGAGTCCAGAGAGGGCACGGGCACCACTGGTGATGCAGTGCAGTGAGTCCAGAGAGTGCACTGGCACCACTGGGGATGCAGTGCAGTGACTCCAGAGAGTTCACTGGCACCACTGGTGATGCACAGCAGTGAGTCCAGTGAGTGCACTGGCACCACTGGGGATGAACTGCAGTGAGTCCAGAGAGTGCACTGGCACCACAGGGGATGCACTGCAGTGAGTCCAGAGAGTGCACTGGCAACACTGGGGATGCAGTACAGTGAGTCCAGAGAGTGCACTGGCACCACTGGAGATGCACTGCAGTGACTCCAGAGAGTTACATGGCACCACTGGGGATGCAGTGCAGTGAGTCCAGAGAGTGCACTGGCACCACGGGGGATGCAGTGCAGTGAGTCCAGAGACTGCACTGGCACCACTGGGGATGCAGTGCAGTGAGTCAAGAGAGGGCACGGGCACCACTGGTGATGCAGTGCAGTGAGTCCAGAGAGTGCACTGGCACCACTGGGGATGCAGTACAGTGAGTCCACAGAGTGCACTGGCACCACTGGGGATGCACTGCAGTGACTCCAGAGAGTGCACTGGCAGTACTGGTAATGCAGTGCAGTGAGTCCAGAGAGTGCACTGGCACCACTGGGGATGCAGTGCAGTGAGTCCAGAGAGTGCACTGGCACCACTGGGGATGCACTGCAGTGAGTCCAGAGAGTGCACTGGCACCACTGGGGATGCACTGCAGTGAGTCCAGAGAGTGCACTGGCACCACTGGGGATGCAGTGCAGTGAGTCCACAGAGTGCACTGGCACCACTGGCGATGCAGTGCAGTGAGTCCAGAGAGTGCACTGGCACCACTGGGAATGCACTGCAGTGAGTCCAGAGAGAGCACTAACACCACTGGAAATGCACTGCAGTGAGTCCAGAGAGTGCACTGGCACCAATGGAGATGCACTGCAGTGAGTCCAGAGATTGCACTGGCACCACTGGGGATGCAGTGCAGTGAGTCCGGAGAGTGCACTGGCACCACTGAGGATGCAGTTCATTGAGTCCAGAGCGTGCACTGTCACCACTGGTGATGCACTGCAGTGAGTCCAGAGCGTGCACTGGCACCACTGGTGATGCACTGCAGTGAGTCCAGAGAGTGCACTGGCACCACTGGGGATGCAGTGCAGTGAGTCCAGAGACTGCACTGGCACCTTGGGGATGCAGTGCAGTGAGTCCAGAGAGTGCACTGGCACCACAGGGGATGCACTGCAGTGAGTCCAGAGAGTGCACTGGCACCACTGGGGATGCAGTGCAGTGAGTCCAGAGAGTACACTGGCACCACTGGGGATGCAGCGCAGTGACTGCAGAGGGTGCACTGGCACCACTGGGGATGCAGTGCAGTGACTCCAGAGAGTGCACGGGCACCACTGGGGATGCACTGCAGTGACTCTAGAGAGTGCACTGGCACCACTGGGGATGCACTGCAGTGAGTCCAGAGAGGGCACTGGCACCATTGGGGATGCAGTGCAGTGAGTCCAGAGAGTGCACTGGCACCACTGGGGATGCACTGTAGTGACTCCAGAGAGTGCGCTGTCACCACTGGGGATGCACTGCAGTGAGTCCAGAGAGTGCACTGGCACCACTGGGGATGCAGTGCAGTGAGTCCGGAGAGTGCACTGGCACGTTAGGGATGCAGTGCAGTGAGTCCAGAGAGTGCATTGGCCCCACTGGGGATGCACTGCAGTGAGTCCAGAGAGGGCACTGGCACCACTGGGGATGCACTGCAGTGACTCCAGAGAGTTACATGGCACCACTGGGGATGCAGTGCAGTGAGTCCAGAGAGTGCACTGGCACCACGGGGGATGCAGTGCAGTGAGTCCAGAGAGTGCACTGGCACCACTGGGGATGCAGTGCAGTGAGTCAAGAGAGGGCACGGGCACCACTGGTGATGCAGTGCAGTGAGTCCAGAGAGTGCACTGGCACCACTGGGGATGCAGTACAGTGAGTCCACAGAGTGCACTGGCACCACTGGGGATGCACTGCAGTGACTCCAGAGAGTGCACTGGCAGTACTGGTAATGCAGTGCAGTGAGTCCAGAGAGTGCACTGGCACCACTGGGGATGCAGTGCAGTGAGTCCAGAGAGTGCACTGGCACCACTGGGGATGCAGTACAGTGAGTCCAGAGAGTGCACTGGCACCACTGGAGATGCACTGCAGTGACTCCAGAGAGTTACATGGCACCACTGGGGATGCAGTGCAGTGAGTCCAGAGAGTGCACTGGCACCACGGGGGATGCAGTGCAGTGAGTCCAGAGACTGCACTGGCACCACTGGGGATGCACTGCAGTGAGTCCAGAGAGTGCACTGGCACCTTGGGGATGCAGTGCAGTGAGTCCAGAGAGTGCACTGGCACCACTGGGGATGCACTGCAGTGAGTCCAGAGAGTGCACTGGCACCACTGGGGATGCACTGCAGTGAGTCCAGAGAGGGCACTGGCACCAATGGGGTGCACTGCGGTGAGTCCAGAGAGTGCACTGGCACCACTGGGGATGCAGCGCAGTGACTACAGAGAGTGCACTGTCACCACAGGGGATGCACTGCAGTGAGTCCAGAGAGTGCACTGGCACCACTGGTGATGCACTGCAGTGAGTCCAGAGAGTGCACTGGCACCATTGGGGATGCAGTGCAGTGACTCTAGAGAGTGCACTGGCACCTTGGGGATGCACTGCAGTGAGTCCAGAGAGTGCACTGGCACCATTGGGGATGCAGTGCAGTGACTCTAGAGAGTGCACTGGCTCCACTGGCGATGCACTGCAGTGAGTCCAGAGAGTGCACTGGCACCACTGGGGATGCAGCGCAGTGATTCCAGAGAGTGCACTGGCACCACTGGGGATGCAGTGCAGTGATTCCAGAGAGTGCACTGGCACCACTGGGGATGCAGTGCAGTGAGTCCTGAGACTGCGCTGGCACCTTGGGGATGCACTGCAGTGAGTCCAGAGAGTCAACTGGCACCACTGGGGATGCACTGCAGTGAGTCCATAGAGTGCACTGGCACCACTGGGGATGCACTGCAGTGATTCCAGAGAGTGCACTGGCACCACTGGGGATGCAGTGCAGTGACTCCAGAGAGTGCACTGGCACCACTGGGGATGCACTGCAGTGAGTCCAGAGAGTGCACTGGCACCACTGGGGATGAACTGCAGTGAGTCCAGAGACTGCACTGGCACCACTGGGGATGCAGTGCAGTGAGCCCAGAGAGTGCACTGGCACCTTGGGGATGCACTGCAGTGACTCCAGAGAGTTACATGGCACCACTGGGGATGCAGTGCAGTGAGTCCAGAGAGTGCACTGGCACCACGGGGAATGCACTGCAGTGAGTCCAGAGAGTGCACTGGCACCACTGGGGATGCAGTTCAGTGAGTCCTGAGAGGGCACGGGCACCACTGGTGATGCAGTGCAGTGAGTCCAGAGAGTGCACTGGCACCACTGGGGATGCAGTACAGTGAGTCCACAGAGTGCACTGGCACCACTGGGGATGCACTGCAGTGACTCCAGAGAGTGCACTGGCACTACTGGTAATGCAGTGCAGTGAGTCCAGAGAGTGCACTGGCACCACTGGGGATGCAGTGCAGTGAGTCCAGAGACTGCACTGGCACCACTGGGGGATGCAGTACAGTGAGTCCAGAGAGTACACTGGCACCACTGGTGATGCACTGCAGTGAGTCCAGAGAGTGCACTGGCACCACTGGGGTGCACTGCTGTGAGTCCAGAGAGTAGACTGGCACCACTGGGGATGCAGTGCAGTGAGTCCAGAGAGTGCATTGGCACCACTGGGGATGCACTGCAGTGAGTCCAGAGAGTGCACTGGCACCACTGGGGATGCACCCCGGTGAGTCCAGAGAGTGCACTGGCACCACTGGGGATGAAGTGCAGTGAGTCCAGAGAGTGCACTGGCACCACTGGGGATGCAATGCAGTGAGTCCAGAGAGTGCATAAGCACCTTGGGGATGCAGTGCAGTGAGTCCAGAGAGTGCACTGGCACCACTGGGGATGCAGTGCAGTGAGTCCACAGAGTGCACTGGCACCTTGGGGATGCAGTGCAGTGAGTCCAGAGAGTGCATTGGCACCCCTGGGAATGCACTGCAGTGATTCCAGAGAGTGCTCTGGCACCACTGGGGATGCACTGCAGTGAGTCCAGAGAGTGCACTGGCACCACTGGGGATGCAGTGCAGTGAGTCCAGAGAGTGCACTGGCACCACTGGGGATGCAGTGCAGTGAGTCCACAGAGTGCACTGGCACCACTGGGGATGCAGTGCAGTGAGTCCGGAGAGTGCACTGGCACGTTAGGGATGCAGTGCAGTGAGTCCAGAGAGTGCATTGGCCCCACTGGGGATGCAGTGCAGTGAGTCCAGAGAGGGCACTGGCACCACTGGGGATGCACCCCGGTGAGTCCAGAGAGTGCACTGGCACCACTGGGGATGCAGTGCAGTGAGTCTAGAGAGTGCACTGGCACCACTGGGGATGCAGTGCAGTGAGTCCAGAGAGTGCACTGGCACCACTGGGGATGCAGTGCAGTGAGTCCAGAGAGTGCACTGGCACCACTGGGTCTGCAGCGCAGTGACTGCAGAGGGTGCACTGGCACCACTGGGGATGCAGTGCAGTGACTCCAGAGAGTGCCCTGGCACCACTGTGGATGCACTGCAGTGAGTCCAGAGAGTGCACTGGCACCACTGGGGATGCACTGCAGTGAGTCCAGAGAGTGCACTGGCACCACTGGGGATGCACTGCAGTGAGTCCAGAGAGTGCACTGGCACCACTGGGGATGCAGTGCAGTGACTCCAGAGAGTTCACTGGCACCACTGGTGATGCACAGCAGTGAGTCCAGTGAGTGCACTGGCACCACTGGGGATGAACTGCAGTGAGTCCAGAGAGTGCACTGGCACCACAGGGGATGCACTGCAGTGAGTCCAGAGAGTGCACTGGCAACACTGGGGATGCAGTACAGTGAGTCCAGAGAGTGCACTGGCACCACTGGAGATGCACTGCAGTGACTCCAGAGAGTTACATGGCACCACTGGGGATGCAGTGCAGTGAGTCCAGAGAGTGCACTGGCACCACGGGGGATGCAGTGCAGTGAGTCCAGAGACTGCACTGGCACCACTGGGGATGCAGTGCAGTGAGTCAAGAGAGGGCACGGGCACCACTGGTGATGCAGTGCAGTGAGTCCAGAGAGTGCACTGGCACCACTGGGGATGCAGTACAGTGAGTCCACAGAGTGCACTGGCACCACTGGGGATGCACTGCAGTGACTCCAGAGAGTGCACTGGCAGTACTGGTAATGCAGTGCAGTGAGTCCAGAGAGTGCACTGGCACCACTGGGGATGCAGTGCAGTGAGTCCAGAGAGTGCACTGGCACCACTGGGGATGCACTGCAGTGAGTCCAGAGAGTGCAATGGCACCACTGGGGATGCACTGCAGTGAGTCCAGAGAGTGCACTGGCACCACTGGGGATGCAGTGCAGTGAGTCCACAGAGTGCACTGGCACCACTGGCGATGCAGTGCAGTGAGTCCAGAGAGTGCACTGGCACCACTGGGAATGCACTGCAGTGAGTCCAGAGAGAGCACTAACACCACTGGAAATGCACTGCAGTGAGTCCAGAGAGTGCACTGGCACCAATGGAGATGCACTGCAGTGAGTCCAGAGATTGCACTGGCACCACTGGGGATGCAGTGCAGTGAGTCCGGAGAGTGCACTGGCACCACTGGGGATGCACTGCAGTGACTCCAGAGAGTGCACTGGCAGTACTGGTAATGCAGTGCAGTGAGTCCAGAGAGTGCACTGGCACCACTGGGGATGCAGTGCAGTGAGTCCAGAGCGTGCACTGTCACCACTGGTGATGCACTGCAGTGAGTCCAGAGCGTGCACTGGCACCACTGGTGATGCACTGCAGTGAGTCCAGAGAGTGCACTGGCACCACTGGGGATGCAGTGCAGTGAGTCCAGAGACTGCACTGGCACCTTGGGGATGCAGTGCAGTGAGTCCAGAGAGTGCACTGGCACCACAGGGGATGCACTGCAGTGAGTCCAGAGAGTGCACTGGCACCACTGGGGATGCAGTGCAGTGAGTCCAGAGAGTGCACTGGCACCACTGGGGATGCAGCGCAGTGACTGCAGAGGGTGCACTGGCACCACTGGGGATGCAGTGCAGTGACTCCAGAGAGTGCACGGGCACCACTGGGGATGCACTGCAGTGACTCTAGAGAGTGCACTGGCACCACTGGGGATGCACTGCAGTGAGTCCAGAGAGGGCACTGGCACCATTGGGGATGCAGTGCAGTGAGTCCAGAGAGTGCACTGGCACCACTGGGGATGCACTGCAGTGACTCCAGAGAGTGCGCTGTCACCACTGGGGATGCACTGCAGTGAGTCCAGAGAGTGCACTGGCACCACTGGGGATGCAGTGCAGTGAGTCCGGAGAGTGCACTGGCACGTTAGGGATGCAGTGCAGTGAGTCCAGAGAGTGCATTGGCCCCACTGGGGATGCACTGCAGTGAGTCCAGAGAGGGCACTGGCACCACTGGGGATGCACTGCAGTGACTCCAGAGAGTTACATGGCACCACTGGGGATGCAGTGCAGTGAGTCCAGAGAGTGCACTGGCACCACGGGGGATGCAGTGCAGTGAGTCCAGAGAGTGCACTGGCACCACTGGGGATGCAGTGCAGTGAGTCAAGAGAGGGCACGGGCACCACTGGTGATGCAGTGCAGTGAGTCCAGAGAGTGCACTGGCACCACTGGGGATGCAGTACAGTGAGTCCACAGAGTGCACTGGCACCACTGGGGATGCACTGCAGTGACTCCAGAGAGTGCACTGGCAGTACTGGTAATGCAGTGCAGTGAGTCCAGAGAGTGCACTGGCACCACTGGGGATGCAGTGCAGTGAGTCCAGAGAGTGCACTGGCACCACTGGGGATGCAGTACAGTGAGTCCAGAGAGTGCACTGGCACCACTGGAGATGCACTGCAGTGACTCCAGAGAGTTACATGGCACCACTGGGGATGCAGTGCAGTGAGTCCAGAGAGTGCACTGGCACCACGGGGGATGCAGTGCAGTGAGTCCAGAGACTGCACTGGCACCACTGGGGATGCACTGCAGTGAGTCCAGAGAGTGCACTGGCACCAATGGAGATGCACTGCAGTGAGTCCAGAGATTGCACTGGCACCACTGGGGATGCACTGCAGTGAGTCTGGAGAGTGCACTGGCACCACTGAGGATGCAGTTCATTGAGTCCAGAGCGTGCACTGTCACCACTGGTGATGCACTGCAGTGAGTCCAGAGCGTGCACTGGCACCACTGGTGATGCACTGCAGTGAGTCCAGAGCGTGCACTGTCACCACTGGTGATGCACTGCAGTGAGTCCACAGCGTGCACTGGCACCACTGGTGATGCACTGCAGTGAGTCCAGAGACTACACTGGCACCTTGCGGATGCAGTGCAGTGAGTCCAGAGAGTGCACTGGCACCACAGGGGATGTGCTGCAGTGAGTCCAGAGAGTGCACTGGCACCACTGGGGATGCAGTGCAGTGAGTCCAGAGAGTGCACTGGCACCACTGGGTCTGCAGCGCAGTGACTGCAGAGGGTGCACTGGCACCACTGGGGATGCAGTGCAGTGAGTCCAGAGAGTGCACGGGCACCACTGGGGATGCACTGCAGTGACTCTAGAGAGTGCACTGGCACCACTGGGGATGCACTGCAGTGAGTCCAGAGAGTGCACTGGCACCATTGGGGATGCAGTGCAGTGAGTCCAGAGAGTGCACTGGCACCACTGGGGATGCACTGCAGTGACTCCAGAGAGTGCACTGTCACCACTGGGGATGCACTGCAGTGAGTCCGGAGAGTGCACTGGCACGTTAGGGATGCAGTGCAGTGAGTCCAGAGAGTGCATTGGCCTCACTGGGGATGCACTGCAGTGAGTCCAGAGAGGGCACTGGCACCACTGGGGATGCAGTGCAGTGAGTCCAGAGAGTGCACTGGCAGCACTGGGGATGCAGTGCAGTGAGTCCAGAGAGTGCACTGGCACCACTGGGGATGCAGTGCAGTGAGTCCAGAGAGTGCACTGGCACCACTGGGGATGCAGTGCAGTGAGTCCAGAGAGGGCACTGGCACCACAGGGGATGCACTGCAGTGAGTCCAGAGAGTGCACTGGCACCACTGGGGATGCAGTGCAGTGAGTCCAGAGAGTGCACTGGCACCACTGGGTCTGCAGCGCAGTGACTGCAGAGGGTGCACTGGCACCACTGTGGATGCAGTGCAGGGACTCCAGAGAGTGCCCTGGCACCACTGGGGATGCACTGCAGTGAGTCCAGAGAGTGCACTGGCACCACTGGGGATGCAGTGCAGTGAGTCCAGAGAGTGCACTGGCACCACTGGGGATGCAGTGCAGTGAGTCCAGAGAGTGCACTGGCACCACTGGGGATGCACTGCAGTGAGTCCAGAGAGTGCACTGGCACCACTGGGGATGCACTGCAGTGAGTCCAGAGAGTGCACTGGCACCACTGGGGATGCAGTGCAGTGAGTCCACAGAGTGCACTGGCACCACTGGCGATGCAGTGCAGTGAGTCCAGAGAGTGCACTGGCACCACTGGGAATGCACTGCAGTGAGTCCAGAGAGAGCACTAACACCACTGGAAATGCACTGCAGTGAGTCCAGAGATTGCACTGGCACCACTGGGGATGCAGTGCAGTGAGTCCGGAGAGTGCACTGGCACCACTGAGGATGCAGTTCATTGAGTCCAGAGCGTGCACTGTCACCACTGGTGATGCACTGCAGTGAGTCCAGAGCGTGCACTGGCACCACTGGTGATGCACTGCAGTGAGTCCAGAGAGTGCACTGGCACCACTGGGGATGCAGTGCAGTGAGTCCAGAGAGTGCACTGGCACCTTGGGGATGCAGTGCAGTGAGTCCAGAGAGTGCACTGGCACCACAGGGGATGCACTGCAGTGAGTCCAGAGAGTGCACTGGCACCACTGGGGATGCAGTGCAGTGAGTCCAGAGAGTGCACTGGCACCACTGGGGATGCAGCGCAGTGACTGCAGAGGGTGCACTGGCACCACTGGGGATGCAGTGCAGTGACTCCAGAGAGTGCACGGGCACCACTGGGGATGCACTGCAGTGACTCTAGAGAGTGCACTGGCACCACTGGGGATGCACTGCAGTGAGTCCAGAGAGGGCACTGGCACCATTGGGGATGCAGTGCAGTGAGTCCAGAGAGTGCACTGGCACCACTGGGGATGCACTGCAGTGACTCCAGAGAGTGCGCTGTCACCACTGGGGATGCACTGCAGTGAGTCCAGAGAGTGCACTGGCACCACTGGGGATGCAGTGCAGTGAGTCCGGAGAGTGCACTGGCACGTTAGGGATGCAGTGCAGTGAGTCCAGAGAGTGCATTGGCCCCACTGGGGATGCACTGCAGTGAGTCCAGAGAGGGCACTGGCACCACTGGGGATGCACTGCAGTGACTCCAGAGAGTTACATGGCACCACTGGGGATGCAGTGCAGTGAGTCCAGAGAGTGCACTGGCACCACGGGGGATGCAGTGCAGTGAGTCCAGAGAGTGCACTGGCACCACTGGGGATGCAGTGCAGTGAGTCAAGAGAGGGCACGGGCACCACTGGTGATGCAGTGCAGTGAGTCCAGAGAGTGCACTGGCACCACTGGGGATGCAGTACAGTGAGTCCACAGAGTGCACTGGCACCACTGGGGATGCACTGCAGTGACTCCAGAGAGTGCACTGGCAGTACTGGTAATGCAGTGCAGTGAGTCCAGAGAGTGCACTGGCACCACTGGGGATGCAGTGCAGTGAGTCCAGAGAGTGCACTGGCACCACTGGGGATGCAGTACAGTGAGTCCAGAGAGTGCACTGGCACCACTGGAGATGCACTGCAGTGACTCCAGAGAGTTACATGGCACCACTGGGGATGCAGTGCAGTGAGTCCAGAGAGTGCACTGGCACCACGGGGGATGCAGTGCAGTGAGTCCAGAGACTGCACTGGCACCACTGGGGATGCACTGCAGTGAGTCCAGAGAGTGCACTGGCACCAATGGAGATGCACTGCAGTGAGTCCAGAGATTGCACTGGCACCACTGGGGATGCACTGCAGTGAGTCTGGAGAGTGCACTGGCACCACTGAGGATGCAGTTCATTGAGTCCAGAGCGTGCACTGTCACCACTGGTGATGCACTGCAGTGAGTCCAGAGCGTGCACTGGCACCACTGGTGATGCACTGCAGTGAGTCCAGAGCGTGCACTGTCACCACTGGTGATGCACTGCAGTGAGTCCACAGCGTGCACTGGCACCACTGGTGATGCACTGCAGTGAGTCCAGAGACTACACTGGCACCTTGCGGATGCAGTGCAGTGAGTCCAGAGAGTGCACTGGCACCACAGGGGATGTGCTGCAGTGAGTCCAGAGAGTGCACTGGCACCACTGGGGATGCAGTGCAGTGAGTCCAGAGAGTGCACTGGCACCACTGGGTCTGCAGCGCAGTGACTGCAGAGGGTGCACTGGCACCACTGGGGATGCAGTGCAGTGACTCCAGAGAGTGCACGGGCACCACTGGGGATGCACTGCAGTGACTCTAGAGAGTGCACTGGCACCACTGGGGATGCACTGCAGTGAGTCCAGAGAGTGCACTGGCACCATTGGGGATGCAGTGCAGTGAGTCCAGAGAGTGCACTGGCACCACTGGGGATGCACTGCAGTGACTCCAGAGAGTGCACTGTCACCACTGGGGATGCACTGCAGTGAGTCCGGAGAGTGCACTGGCACGTTAGGGATGCAGTGCAGAGAGTCCAGAGAGTGCATTGGCCTCACTGGGGATGCACTGCAGTGAGTCCAGAGAGGGCACTGGCACCACTGGGGATGCAGTGCAGTGAGTCCAGAGAGTGCACTGGCAGCACTGGGGATGCAGTGCAGTGAGTCCAGAGAGTGCACTGGCACCACTGGGGATGCAGTGCAGTGAGTCCAGAGAGTGCACTGGCACCACTGGGGATGCAGTGCAGTGAGTCCAGAGAGGGCACTGGCACCACAGGGGATGCACTGCAGTGAGTCCAGAGAGTGCACTGGCACCACTGGGGATGCAGTGCAGTGAGTCCAGAGAGTGCACTGGCACCACTGGGTCTGCAGCGCAGTGACTGCAGAGGGTGCACTGGCACCACTGTGGATGCAGTGCAGGGACTCCAGAGAGTGCCCTGGCACCACTGGGGATGCACTGCAGTGAGTCCAGAGAGTGCACTGGCACCACTGGGGATGCACTGCAGTGAGTCCAGAGAGTGCACTGGCACCACAGGGGATGCAGTGCAGTGAGTCCAGAGAGTGCACTGGCACCACTGGGGATGCACAGCAGTGAGTCCAGTGAGTGCACTGGCACCACTGGGGATGAACTGCAGTGAGTCCAGAGAGTGCACTGGCACCACAGGGGATGCACTGCAGTGAGTCCAGAGAGTGCACTGGCACCACTGGGGATGCAGTACAGTGAGTCTACAGAGTGCACTGGCACCACTGCGGATGCACTGCAGTGACTCCAGAGAGTTACATGGCACCACTGGGGATGCAGTGCAGTGAGTCCAGAGAGTGCACTGGCACCACGGGGAATGCACTGCAGTGAGTCCACAGAGTGCACTGGCACCACTGGGGATGCAGTGCAGTGAGTCCAGAGAGGGCACGGGCACCACTGGTGATGCAGTGCAGTGAGTCCAGAGAGTGCACTGGCACCACTGGGGATGCAGTGCAGTGACTCCAGAGAGTTCACTGGCACCACTGGTGATGCACAGCAGTGAGTCCAGTGAGTGCACTGGTACCACTGGGGATGAACTGCAGTGAGTCCAGAGAGTGCACTGGCACCACAGGGGATGCACTGCAGTGAGTCCAGAGAGTGCATTGGCACCACTGGGGATGCACTGCAGTGAGTCCAGAGAGTGCACTGGCACCACTGGGGATGCACCCCGGTGAGTCCAGAGAGTGCACTGGCACCACTGGGGATGCAATGCAGTGAGTCCAGAGAGTGCACTAGCACCTTGGGGATGCAGTGCAGTGAGTCCAGACAGTGCACTGGCACCACTGGGGATGCAGTGCAGTGAGTCCACAGAGTGCACTGGCACCACTGGGGATGCAGTGCAGTGATTCCAGAGAGTGCACTGGCACCTTGGGGATGCAGTGCAGTGAGTCCAGAGAGTGCATTGGCACCACTGGGAATGCACTGCAGTGATTCCAGAGAGTGCTCTGGCACCACTGGGGATGCACTTCAGTCAGTCGAGAGAGTGCACTGGAACCACTGGGGATGCAGTGCAGTGAGTCCAGAGAGTGCACTGGCACCACTGGGGATGCAGTGCAGTGAGTCCAGAGAGTGCACTGGCACCACTGGGGATGCAGTGCAGTGAGTCCAGAGGGTGCACTGGCACCACTGGGGATGCAGTGCAGTGAGTCCAGAGAGTGCACTGGCACCACAGGGGATGCACTGCAGTGAGTCCAGAGAGTGCACTGGCACCACTGGGGATGCAGTGCAGTGAGTCCAGAGAGTGCACTGGCACCACTGGGTCTGCAGCGCAGTGACTGCAGAGGGTGCACTGGCACCACTGGGGATGCAGTGCAGTGACTCCAGAGAGTGCCCTGGCACCACAGGGGATGCACTGCAGTGAGTCCAGAGAGTGCACTGGCACCACTGGGGATGCACTGCAGTGAGTCCAGAGAGTGCACTGGCACCACTGGGGATGCAGTGCAGTGAGTCCAGAGAGTGCACTGGCACCACTGGGGATGCAGTGCAGTGAGTCCAGAGAGTGCACTGGCACCACTGGGGATGCACAGCAGTGAGTCCAGTGAGTGCACTGGCACCACAGGGGATGAACTGCAGTGAGTCCAGAGAGTGCACTGGCACCACAGGGGATGCACTGCAGTGAGTCCAGAGAGTGCACTGGCAACACTGGGGATGCAGTACAGTGAGTCCACAGAGTGCACTGGCACCACTGGAGATGCACTGCAGGGACTCCAGAGAGTTACATGGCACCACTGGGGATGCAGTGCAGTGAGTCCAGAGAGTGCACTGGCACCACGGGGAATGCACTGCAGTGAGTCCAGAGAGTGCACTGGCACCACTGGGGATGCAGTGCAGTGAGTAAAGAGAGGGCACGGGCACCACTGGTGATGCAGTGCAGTGAGTCCAGAGAGTGCACTGGCACCACTGGGGATGCAGTACAGTGAGTCCAGAGAGTGCACTGGCACCACTGGGGATGCACTGCAGTGACTCCAGAGAGTGCACTGGTACTACTGGTAATGCAGTGCAGTGAGTCCAGAGAGTGCAGTGGCACGTTAGGGATGCAGTGCAGTGAGTCCAGAGAGTGCACTGGCACCACTGGGGATGCAGTGCAGTGAGTCCAGAGAGTCAACTGGCACCACTGGGGATGCAGCGCAATGACTACAGAGAGTGCAGTGGCACCACTGGGGATGCAGTGCAGTGAGTCCAGAGAGTGCACTGGCAACACTGGGGATGCAGAACAGTGAGTCCACAGAGTGCACTGGCACCACTGCGGAATACTGCAGTGACTCCAGAGAGTTACATGGCACCACTGGGGATGCAGTGCAGTGAGTCCAGAGAGTGCACTGGCACCACGGGGAATGCAGTGCAGTGAGTCCACAGAGTGCACTGGCACCACTGGGGATGCAGTGCAGTGAGTCCAGAGAGGGCACGGGCACCACTGGTGATGCAGTGCAGTGAGTCCAGAGAGTGCACTGGCACCGCTGGGGATGCACTGCAGTGACTCCAGAGAGTGCACTGGCACTACTGGTAATGCAGTGCAGTGAGTCCAGAGAGTGCACTGGCACCACTGGGGATGCAGTGCAGTGAGTCCAGAGAGTGCACTGGCACCACTGGGGGATGCAGTACAGTGAGTCCAGAGAGTGCACTGGCACCACTGGGGATGCACTGCAGTGAGTCCAGAGAGTGCACTGGCACCACTGGGGTGCACTGCTGTGAGTCCAGAGAGTGGACTGGTACCACTGGGGATGCAGTGCAGTGAGTCCAGAGAGTGCACTGGCACCACTGGGGATGCACTGCAGTGAGTCCAGAGAGTGCACTGGCACCACTGGGGATGCACCCCGGTGAGTCCAGAGAGTGCACTGGCACCACTGGCGATGCAATGCAGTGAGTCCAGAGAGTGCACTAGCACCTTGGGGATGCAGTGCAGTGAGTCCAGACAGTGCACTGGCACCACTGGGGATGCAGTGCAGTGAGTCCACAGAGTGCACTGGCACCACTGGGGATGCAGTGCAGTGATTCCAGAGAGTGCACTGGCACCTTGGGGATGCAGTGCAGTGAGTCCAGAGAGTGCATTGGCACCACTGGGAATGCACTGCAGTGATTCCAGAGAGTGCTCTGGCACCACTGGGGATGCACTTCAGTGAGTCCAGAGAGTGCACTGGAACCACTGGGGATGCAGTGCAGTGAGTCCAGAGAGTGCACTCGCACCACTGGGGATGCAGTGCAGTGAGTCCAGAGAGTGCACTGGCACCACTGGGGATGCAGTGCAGTGATTCCAGAGAGTGCACTGGCACCACTGGGGATGCAGTGCAGTGAGTCCAGAGAGTGCACTGGCACCACAGGGGAAGCACTGCAGTGAGTCCAGAGAGTGCACTGGCACCACTGGGGATGCAGTGCAGTGAGTCCAGAGAGTGCACTGGCACCACTGGGTCTCCAGCGCAGTGACTGCAGAGGGTGCACTGGCACCACTGGGGATGCAGTGCAGTGACTCCAGAGAGTGCCCTGGCACCACAGGGGATGCACTGCAGTGAGTCCAGAGAGTGCACTGGCACCACTGGGAATGCACTGCAGTGAGTCCAGAGAGTGCACTGGCACCACTGGGGATGCAGTGCAGTGAGTCCAGAGAGTGCACTGGCACCACTGGGGATGCAGTGCAGTGAGTCCAGAGAGTGCACTGGCACCACTGGGGATGCACAGCAGTGAGTCCAGTGAGTGCACTGGCACCACAGGGGATGAACTGCAGTGAGTCCAGAGAGTGCACTGGCACCACAGGGGATGCACTGCAGTGAGTCCAGAGAGTGCACTGGCAACACTGGGGATGCAGTACAGTGAGTCCACAGAGTGCACTGGCACCACTGGAGATGCACTGCAGGGACTCCAGAGAGTTACATGGCACCACTGGGGATGCAGTGCAGTGAGTCCAGAGAGTGCACTGGCACCACGGGGAATGCACTGCAGTGAGTCCAGAGAGTGCACTGGCACCACTGGGGATGCAGTGCAGTGAGTAAAGAGAGGGCACGGGCACCACTGGTGATGCAGTGCAGTGAGTCCAGAGAGTGCACTGGCACCACTGGGGATGCAGTACAGTGAGTCCACAGAGTGCACTGGCACCACTGGGGATACACTGCAGTGACTCCAGAGAGTGCACTGGCACTACTGGTAATGCAGTGCAGTGAGTCCAGAGAGTACAGTGGCACGTTAGGGATGCAGTGCAGTGAGTCCAGAGAGTGCACTGGCACCACTGGGGATGCAGTGCAGTGAGTCCAGAGAGTGCACTGGCACCACTGGGGATGCAGCGCAATGACTACAGAGAGTGCAGTGGCACCACTGGGGATGCAGTGCAGTGAGTCCAGAGAGTGCACTGGCACCACTGGGGATGCAGTTCAGTGAGTCCAGAGAGTGCACTGGCACCTTGGGGATGCAGTGCAGTGAGTCCAGAGAGTACACTGGCACCACTGGGAATGCAGTGCAGTGAGTCCACAGAGTGCACTGGCACCACTGGGGATGCAGTGCAGTGAGTCCAGAGAGTGCACTGGCACCTTGGGGATGCAGTGCAGTGAGTCCAGAGAGTGCATTAGCACCACTGGGGATGCACTGCAGTGAGTCCAGAGAGTGCACTGGCACCACTGGCGATGCAGGGCAGTGAGTCCAGAGAGTGCACAGGCACCACCTGGGATGCACTGCAGTGAGTCCAGAGAATGCACTGGCACCACTGGGGATGCACTGCAGTGAGTCTAGAGAGTGCACTGGCACCACTGGGGATGCAGTGCTGTGATTCCAGAGAGTGCACTGGCACCTTGGAGATGCAGTGCAGTGAGTCCAGAGAGTGCATTGGCACCACTGGGGATGCAGTGCAGTGAGTCCAGAGAGTGCACTGGCACCACTGGTGATGCAGTGCAATGAGTCCAGAGAGTGAACTGGCGCCACTGGGGATGCAGTGCAGTGAGTCCAGAGAGTGCACTGGCACCACTGGGGATGCAGTGCAGTGAGTCCAGAGAGTGCACTGGCACCACTGGGGATGCAGCGCAATGACTACAGAGAGTGCAGTGGCACCACTGGGGATGCAGTGCAGTGAGTCCAGAGAGTGCACTGGCACCACTGGGGATGCACTGCAGTGAGTCCAGAGACTGCACTGGCACCACTGGGGATGCAGTGCAGTGATTCCAGAGAGTGCACTGGCACGTTAGGGATGCAGTGCCGTGAGTCCAGAGAGTGCACTGGCACCACTGGGGATGCAGTGCAGTGAGTCCAGAGAGTGCACTGTCACCACTGGGGATGCAGTGCAGTGACTCCAGAGAGTGCACTGGCACCACTGGGGATGCAGCGCAATGACTACAGAGAGTGCACTGGCACCACCTGGGATGCACTGCAGTGAGTCCAGAGAATGCACTGGCACCACTGGGGATGCACTGCAGTGAGTCCACAGAGTGCACTGGCACCACTGGGGATGCAGTGCAGTGATTCCAGAGAGTGCACTGGCACCTTGGAAATGCAGTGCAGTGAGTCCAGAGAGTGCATTGGCACCACTGGGGATGCACTGCAGTGAGTCCAGAGAGTGCACTGGCACCACTGGTGATGCAGTGCAGTGAGTCCAGAGAGTGCACTGGCACCACTGGGGATGCAGTGCAGTGAGTCCAGAGAGTGCAGTGGCACCTCTGGGGATGCAGTTCAGTGAGTCCAGAGAGTACACTGGCACCACTGGGGATGCAGCGCAATGACTCCAGAGAGTGCAGTGGCACCACTGGGGATGCAGTGCAGTGAGTCCAGAGAGTGCACTGGCACCACTGGGGGTGCAGTTCAGTGAGTCCAGAGAGTGCACTGGCACCACTGGGGATGCACTGCAATGACTACAGAGAGTGCATTGGCACCACTGGGGATGCACTGCAGTGAGTCCAGAGAGTGCACTGGCACCTCAGGGGACGCACTGCAGTGCGTGCAGAGAGTGCAATAGCACCAATGGGGATGCAGTGCAGTGAGTCCAGAGAGTGCACTGGCACCACTGGGGATGCAGAGCAGTGAGTACAGAGAGTGCACTGGCACCACTGGGGATGCACTTCAGTGAGTCCAGAGACTGCACTGGCACCACTGGGGATGCACTGCAGTGAGTCCAGAGAGTGCACTGGCACCACTGGGAATGCAGTGCAGTGAGTCCAGAGAGTGCACTGGCACCAATGGGGATGGAGTGCAGTGAGTCCAGAGAGTGCACTGGCACCAATGGGAATGCACTGCATTACATCCAGAGAGTGCACTGGCACCACTGGGGATGCACTGCAGTGAGTCCAGAGAGTGCACTGGCACCACTGGGGATGCACTTCAGTGAGTCCAGAGACTGCACGGGCACCACTGGGGATGCAGTGCAGTGAGTCCAGAGAGTGCACTTGCACCTTGGGGATGCAGTGCAGTGAGTCCAGAGAGTGCACTGGCACCACTGGGGTGCACTGCAGTGAGTCCAGAGAGTGCACTGGCACCACTGGGGATGCACGGCAGTGAGTCCAGAGATTGCAGTGGCACCACTGGGGATGCAGTGCAGTGAGTCCAGAGAGTGCACTGGCACCACTGGGGATGCACTGCAGTGAGTCCAGAGAGTGCACTGGCACCATGGGGATGCAGTGCAGTGAGTCCAGAGAGTGCATTGGCACCACTGGTGATGCACTGCAGTGAGTCCAGAGAATGCACTGGCACCACTGGTGATGCAGTGCAGTGAGTCCAGAGAGTGCACTGGCACCACTGGGGATGCAGTGCAGTGAGTCCAGAGAGTGCACTGGCACCACTGGGGATGCAGTGCAGTGAGTCCAGAGAGTGCACTGGCACCTTGGGGATGCAGTGCAGTGAGTCCAGAGAGAACACTGGCGCCACTGGGGATGCAGTGCAGTGAGTCCAGAGAGTGCACTGGCACCACTGGGGATGCAATGCAGTGAGTCCAGAGAGTGCAGTGGCAACACTGGGGATGCACTGCAGTGAGTCCAGAGAGTGCACTGTCAGCACTGGGGATGCAGTGCAGTAAGTCCAGAGAGTGCACTGGCACCACTGGCACCACTGCATCCCCAGTGGTGCCGGTGCACTCTCTGCACTCACTGCAGTGCATCCCCAGTGTTGCCAGTGCACTCCCTGGAATCACTGCAGTGCATCCCCAGTGGTGCCAGTACACTCTCTGAACTCACTGCACTGCATCCCCAGTGGTGCCAGTGCACTCTCTGGACTCACTGCAGTGCATCCCCAGTGGTGCCAGTGCAGTCTCTGGACTCACTGCAGTGAAGCTCCAGTGGTGCCAGTGCAGTCTCTGGACTCATTGAAGTGCATTCCCAGTGGTGCCAGTGCACTATCTGGACTCACTGCAGTGCATACCCAGTGGTGCCAGTGCAGTCTCTGGACTCATTACACTGCATCCTCAGTGGTGCCAGTGCACTCTCTGGACTCTCTGCACTGCATCCCCAGTGGTGCCAGTGCACTCTCTGGACTCACTGCACTGCATCCCCAGTTGTGCCAGTGCACTCTCTGGACTCACTGCTGGGCATCCCCAGTGGTGCCAGTGCACTCCCTGGACTCACTGCACTGCATCCCCTGTTGTGCCTGTGCAGTCTCTGGACTCACTGGAATGCATCCCCAGTGGTGCCAGTGCAGTCTCTGGACTCACTGCAGTGCATCCCCAGTGGTGCCAGTCCAGTCTCTGCACTCACTGCACTGCATCCCCAGTGGTGACAGTGCACTCTCTGCACTCACTGCACTGCATCCCCAGTGTTGCCAGTGCACTCTCTGGACTCACTGCAGTGCAGCCCCTGAGGTGCCAGTGCACTCTCTGGACTCACTGCAGTGCATCCCCAGTGATGCCAGTGCACTCTCTGGACTCACTGCAGTGCAGCTCCAGTGGTGCCAGTGCAGTCTCTGGACTCATTGCACTGCATCCCCAGTGGAGCCAGTGCACTATCTGGACTCACTGCAGTGCATCCCCAGTGGTGCCAGTGCACTCTCTGGACTCACTGCACTGCATCCGCAGTGGTGCCAGTGCACTCTCTGGTCTCACTGCAGTGCATCCCCAGTGGTGCCAGTGCACTCTCTGGACTCACTGCAGTGCATCCCCAGTGTTGCCAGTGCACTCCCTGGACTCACTGCACTGCATCCCCAGTGGTGCCAGTACACTCTCTGAACTCACTGCACTGCATCCCCAGTGGTGCCAGTGCAGTCTCTGGACTCACTGCAGTGCATCCCCAGTGGTGCCAGTGCAGTCTCTGGACTCACTGCAGTGAGGCTCCAGTGGTGCCAGTGCAGTCTCTGGACTCATTGAAGTGCATTCCCAGTGGTGCCAGTGCACTATCTGGACTCACTGCAGTGCATACCCAGTGGTGCCAGTGCAGTCTCTGGACTCATTGCACTGCACCCTCAGTGGTGCCAGTGCACTCTCTGGACTCTCTGCACTGCATCCCCAGTGGTGCCAGTGCACTCTCTGGACTCACTGCACTGCATCCCCAGTTGTGCCAGTGCACTCTCTGGACTCACTGCTGGGCATCCCCAGTGGTGCCAGTGCACTCCCTGGACTCACTGCACTGCATCCCCTGTTGTGCCTGTGCAGTCTCTGGACTCACTGGAATGCATCCCCAGTGGTGCCAGTGCAGTCTCTGGACTCACTGCAGTGCATCCCCAGTGGTGCCAGTCCAGTCTCTGCACTCACTGCACTGCATCCCCATGGTGACAGTGCACTCTCTGCACTCACTGCACTGCATCCCCAGTGTTGCCAGTGCACTCTCTGGACTCACTGCAGTGCAGCCCCTGAGGTGCCAGTGCACTCTCTGGACTCACTGCAGTGCATCCCCAGTGATGCCAGTGCACTCTCTGGACTCACTGCAGTGCAGCTCCAGTGGTGCCAGTGCAGTCTCTGGACTCATTGCACTGCATCCCCAGTGGAGCCAGTGCACTATCTGGACTCACTGCAGTGCATCCCCAGTGGTGCCAGTGCACTATCTGGACTCACTGCAGTGCATCCCCAGTGGTGCCAGTGCACTCTCTGGTCTCACTGCAGTGCATCCCCAGTGGTGCCAGTGCACTCTCTGGACTCACTGCACTGCATCCCCAGTGGTGCCAGTGCACTCTCTGGACTCACTGCACTGCATCCCCAGTGGTGCCAGTGCACTCTCTGGGCTCACTGCAGTGCATCGCCACTGGAGCCAGTGCACTCTCTGGAGTCACTGCACTGCATCCCCAATGGTACCAGTGCACTCTCTGGACTCACTGCAGTGCATCCCCAAGGTGCCAGTGCACTCTCTGTAGGCAATGCACTGCATCCCCAGTGTTGCCAGTGCACTCTCTGGACTCACTGCAGTGCATCCCCAGTGGTGCCAGTGCACTCTCTGGACTCACTGCAGTGCATCCCCAGTGGTGCCAGTGCACTCTCTGGACTCACTGCAGTGCATCACCAGTGGTGCCAGTGCACTCTCTGGACTCAATGAACTGCATCCTCTGTGGTGCCAGTGCACTCTCCGGACTCACTGCACTGCATCCCAAGTGCTGCCAGTGCAATCTCTGGAATCACTGCAGTGCATCTCCATTGGTGCCAGTGCACTCTCTGGACTCACTGCAGTGCATCCCCAGTGGTGCCAGTGCACTCTCTGCACTCACTGCAGTGCATTCCCAGTGGTGCCAGTGCACTCTCTGGACTCACTGCAGTGCATCCCCAGTGGTGCCAGTGCACTCTCTGGACTCACTGCACTGCATCCCCAGTGGTGCCAGTGCACTCGCTGGACTCACTGAACTGCATCACCAGTGGTGCCAGTGCACTCTCTGGACTCACTGCACTGCATCCCCAAGGTGCCAGTGCACTCTCTGGAATCACTGCACTGCATCCCCAGTGGTGCCAGTGCACTCTCTGGACTCACTGAACTGCATCCCCAGTGGTGCCAGTTGACTCTCTGGACTCACTGCAGTGCATCCCCAGTCGTGCCAGTGCACTCTCTGGACTCACTGCACTGCATCCCCAGTGGTGCCAGTGCAATCTCTGGACTCACTGCAGTGCATCTCCATTGGTGCCAGTGCACTCTCTGGACTCACTGCACTGCATCCCCAGTGGTGCCAGTGCACTCTCTGGACTCACTACAGTGCATTCCCAGTGGTGCCAGTGCACTCTCTGGACTCCCTGCACTGCATCCCCAGTGGTGCCAGTGCACTCTCTGGACTCACTGCACTGCATCCCCAGTGGTGCCAGTGCACTCTCTGGACTCACTGCAGTTCATCCCCAGTGGTGCCAGTGCACTCTCTGGACTCACTGCAGTTCATCCCCAGTGGTGCCAGTGCACTCTCTGGACTCACTGCAGTGCAGCCCCAGTGGTGGCAGTGCACTCTCTGGACTCACTGCAGTGCAGCCCATGAGGTGCCAGTGCACTCTCTGGACTCACTGCACTGCATCCCCAGTGCTGACAGTGCACTCTCTGGACTCACTCCACTGCATCCGCAGTGGTGCCAGTGCACTCTCTGGACTCACTGCAGTGCATCACCAGTGGTGCCAGTGCACTCTTTGGACTCACTGCAGTGCATCCCCTGTGGTGACAGTGCACTCTCTGGACTCACTGCAGTGAATCCCCAGTTGTACCACTGCACTCTCTGGACTCACTGCACTGCATCCCCAGTGGTGCCAGTGCACTCTCTGGACTCACTGCAGTTCATCCCCAGTGGTGCCAGTGCACTCTCTGGAGTCACTGCACTGCATCCCCAGTGGTGCCAGTGCACTCTCTGGACTCACTGAAGTGCATGACCAGTGGTGCCAGTACACTCTATGGACTCACTGCAGTGCATCCCCAGTGGTGCCAGTGCACTCTCTGGACTCACTGCAGTGCATCCCCAGTGGTGCCAGTGCACTCTCTGGACTCACTGCACTGAAACCCCAGTGGTGCCAGTGTACTCTCTGGACTCACTGCAGTGCATCCCCACTGGTGCCAGTGCACTCTCTGGAATCACTGCAGTGCATCCCCAGTGGTGCCAGTGCACTCTCTGGACTCACTGCAGTGCATTCCCAGTGGTGCCAGTGCACTCTCTGGACTCACTGCAGTGCATCCCCAGTGGTGCCTGTGCACTCTCTTGACTCACTGCACTGCATCTCCAAGGTGCCAGTGCAGTCTCAGGACTCACTGCACTGCATCCCCAGTGGTGCCAGTGCACTCTGTGGACTCACTGCACTGCATCCCCAGTGGTGCCAGTGCACTCTCTGGACTCACTGCAGTGCATCGCCAGTTGAGCCAGTGCACTCTCTAGAGTCACTGCACTGCATCCCCAATGGTGCCAGTGCACTCTCTGGACTCACTGCAGTGCATCCCCAGTGGTGCCAGTGCACTCTCTGGACTCACTGCAGTTCATCCCCAGTGGTGCCAGTGCACTCTCTGGACTCACTGCACTGCATCCCCAGTGGTGCCAGTGCACTCTCTGGACTCACTGCACTGCATCCCCAGTGGTGCCAGTGCACTCTCTGGGCTCACTGCAGTGCATCGCCACTGGAGCCAGTGCACTCTCTGGAGTCACTGCACTGCATCCCCAATGGTACCAGTGCACTCTCTGGACTCACTGCAGTGCATCCCCAAGGTGCCAGTGCACTCTCTGTAGGCAATGCACTGCATCCCCAGTGTTGTCAGTGCACTCTCTGGACTCACTGCAGTGCATCCCCAGTGGTGCCAGTGCACTCTCTGGACTCACTGCAGTGCATCCCCAGTGGTGCCAGTGCACTCTCTGGACTCACTGCACTGCATCACCAGTGGTGCCAGTGCACTCTCTGGACTCAATGAACTGCATCCTCTGTGGTGCCAGTGCACTCTCCGGACTCACTGCACTGCATCCCAAGTGCTGCCAGTGCAATCTCTGGAATCACTGCAGTGCATCTCCATTGGTGCCAGTGCACTCTCTGGACTCACTGCAGTGCATCCCCAGTGGTGCCAGTGCACTCTCTGCACTCACTGCAGTGCATTCCCAGTGGTGCCAGTGCACTCTCTGGACTCACTGCAGTGCATCCCCAGTGGTGCCAGTGCACTCTCTGGACTCACTGCACTGCATCCCCAGTGGTGCCAGTGCACTCGCTGGACTCACTGAACTGCATCACCAGTGGTGCCAGTGCACTCTCTGGACTCACTGCACTGCATCCCCAAGGTGCCAGTGCACTCTCTGGAATCACTGCACTGCATCCCCAGTGGTGCCAGTGCACTCTCTGGACTCACTGAACTGCATCCCCAGTGGTGCCAGTTGACTCTCTGGACTCACTGCAGTGCATCCCCAGTCGTGCCAGTGCACTCTCTGGACTCACTGCACTGCATCCCCAGTGGTGCCAGTGCAATCTCTGGACTCACTGCAGTGCATCTCCATTGGTGCCAGTGCACTCTCTGGACTCACTGCACTGCATCCCCAGTGGTGCCAGTGCACTCTCTGGACTCACTGCAGTGCATTCCCAGTGGTGCCAGTGCACTCTCTGGACTCCCTGCACTGCATCCCCAGTGGTGCCAGTGCACTCTCTGGACTCACTGCACTGCATCCCCAGTGGTGCCAGTGCACTCTCTGGACTCACTGCAGTTCATCCCCAGTGGTGCCAGTGCTTTCTCTGGACTCACTGCAGTTCATCCCCAGTGGTGCCAGTGCACTCTCTGGACTCACTGCAGTGCAGCCCCAGTGGTGGCAGTGCACTCTCTGGACTCACTGCAGTGCAGCCCATGAGGTGCCAGTGCACTCTCTGGACTCACTGCACTGCATCCCCAGTGCTGACAGTGCACTCTCTGGACTCACTCCACTGCATCCGCAGTGGTGCCAGTGCACTCTCTGGACTCACTGCAGTGCATCACCAGTGGTGCCAGTGCACTCTTTGGACTCACTGCAGTGCATCCCCTGTGGTGACAGTGCACTCTCTGGACTCACTGCAGTGAATCCCCAGTTGTACCACTGCACTCTCTGGACTCACTGCACTGCATCCCCAGTGGTGCCAGTGCACTCTCTGGACTCACTGCAGTTCATCCCCAGTGGTGCCAGTGCACTCTCTGGAGTCACTGCACTGCATCCCCAGTGGTGCCAGTGCACTCTCTGGACTCACTGAAGTGCATGACCAGTGGTGCCAGTACACTCTATGGACTCACTGCAGTGCATCCCCAGTGGTGCCAGTGCACTCTCTGGACTCACTGCAGTGCATCCCCAGTGGTGCCAGTGCACTCTCTGGACTCACTGCACTGAAACCCCAGTGGTGCCAGTGTACTCTCTGGACTCACTGCAGTGCATCCCCACTGGTGCCAGTGCACTCTCTGGAATCACTGCAGTGCATCCCCAGTGGTGCCAGTGCACTCTCTGGACTCACTGCAGTGCATTCCCAGTGGTGCCAGTGCACTCTCTGGACTCACTGCAGTGCATCCCCAGTGGTGCCTGTGCACTCTCTTGACTCACTGCACTGCATCTCCAAGGTGCCAGTGCAGTCTCAGGACTCACTGCACTGCATCCCCAGTGGTGCCAGTGCACTCTGTGGACTCACTGCACTGCATCCCCAGTGGTGCCAGTGCACTCTCTGGACTCACTGCAGTGCATCGCCAGTTCAGCCAGTGCACTCTCTAGAGTCACTGCACTGCATCCCCAATGGTGCCAGTGCACTCTCTGGACTCACTGCAGTGCATCCCCAGTGGTGCCAGTGCACTCTCTGGACTCACTGCAGTTCATCCCCAGTGGTGCCAGTGCACTCTCTGGACTCACTGCAGTGCATCCCCAGTGGTGCCTGTGCACTCTCTGGAGTCACTGCACTGCATCCCCAGTGGTGCCAGTGCACTCTCTGGACTCACTGCAGTGCATCCCCAGTGGTGCCAGTGCACTCTATGGACTCACTGCAGTGCATCCCCAGTGGTGCCAGTTGACTCTCTGGACTCACTGCAGTTCATCTCCAGTGGTGCCAGTGCACTCTCTGCACTCACTGCACTGCATCCCCAGTGGTGCCAGTGCACTCTATGGACTCACTGCAGTGCATTCCCAGTGGTGCCAGTGCACTCTCTGGACTCACTGCAGTGCATCCCCACTGGTGCCAGTGCACTCTCTGGAATCACTGCACTGCATCCCCAGTGGTGCCAGTGCACTCTCTGGACTCACTGCAGTGCATTCCCAGTGGTGCCAGTGCACTCTCTGGACTCACTGCAGTGCATCACCAGTGGTGCCAGTGCACTCTCTGGACTCACTGCACTGCATCCCCAGTGGTGCCAGTGCACTCTCTGGACTCACTGCACTGCATCACCATTGGTGCCAGGGCACTCTCCGGACTCACTGCAGTGCATCCGCAGTGGTGCCAGTGCACTTTTTCGAGTCACTGCACTGCATCCCCAGTGGTGCCAGTGCACTCTCTGGACTCACTGCAGTGCATCACCAATGGTGCCAGTGCACTCTCTGGACTCACTGCAGTGCATCCCCAGTGGTGCCAGTGCACTATCTGGACTCACTGCAGTGCATCCCCAGTGGTGCCAGTGCACTCCCTGGACTCACTGCACTGCATGCCCAGTGGTGCCAGTGCACTCTCTGGACTCACTGCACTGCATCCCCAGTGGTGCCAGTGCACTCTCTAGACTAACTGCACTGCATCCCCAGTGGTGCCAGTGCACTCTCTGGACTCACTGCACTGCATCCGCTGTTGTGCCAGTGCACTCTCTGGACTCACTGCACTGCATCCCCAGTGGTGCCAGTGCACTCTCTGGACTCACTGCAGTGCATCCCCCGTGGTGTCAGTGCAGTCTCTGGACTCACTGCACTCCATCCCCACTGGTGCGAGTGCAATCTTTGGACTCACTGCAGTGCATCCCCAGTGGTGCCAGAGCACTCTCTGGAATCACTGCAGTGCATCCCCAGTGGTGCCAGTGCACTCTGTGGACTCACTGCACTGCATCCCCAGTGGTGCCAGTGCACTCTCTGAACTCACTGAACTGCATCACCAGTGGTGCCAGTGCACTCTCTGGACTCACTGCACTGCATCCCCAAGGTGCCAGTGCACTCTCTGGACTCACTGCACTGCATCCCCAGTGGTGCCAGTGCACTCTCTGGACTCACTGCAGTGCATCCCCAGTGGTGCCAGTGCACTCTCTGGACTCACTGCACTGCATCCCCAAGGTGCCAGTGCAGTCTCAGGACTCACTGAACTGCATCACCAGTGGTGCCAGTGCACTCTCTGGACTCACTGCACTGCATCCCCAAGGTGCCAGTGCAGTCTCAGGACTCACTGCACTGCATCCCCAGTGGTGCCAGTGCACTCTGTGGACTCACTGCACTGCATCCCCACTGGTGCCAGTGCACTCTCTGGACTCACTGCAGTGCATCGCCAGTGGAGCCAGTGCACTCTCTAGAGTCACTGCACTGCATCCCCAATGGTGCCAGTGCACTCTCTGGACTCACTGCAGTGCATCCCCAGTGGTGCCAGTGCACTCTCTGGAGGCAATGCACTGCATCCCCAGTGTTGCCAGTGCACTCTCTGGACTCACTGCAGTGCATCCCCAGTGTTGCAAGTGCACTCTCTGGACTCACTGCACTGCATCCCCAGTGGTGCCAGTGCACTCTCTGGACTCACTGCACTGCATCCCCAGTGGTGCCAGTGCACTCTCTGGACTGACTGTACTGCACACCCAAGGTGCCAGTGCACTCTCTGGACTCACTGCACTGCATCCGCAGTGGTGCCAGTGCACTCTCTGGACTCACTGCAGTGCATCACCAGTGGTGCCAGTGCACTCTCTGGACTCACTGCAGTGCATCCCCAGTGGTGCCAGTGCACTCTCTGTAGTCACTGCGCTGCATCCCCAGTGGTACAAGTGCACTCTCTGGACTCACCGCAGTGCACCCCAGTGGTGCCAGTGCCCTCTCTGGACTCACTGCAGTGCATCCCCAGTGGTGCCACTGCACTCTCTGGACTCACTGCAGTGCATCCCCAGTGGTGCCAGTGCACTCTCTGGACTCACTGCACTGCATCCCCAAGGTGCCAGTGTACTCTCTGGACTCACTGCAGTGCATCCCCAGTGGTGCCAGTGCACTCTCTGGACTCACTGCACTGCATTACCAGTGGTGCCAGTGCACTCTCTGGACTCAATGCACTGCATCCCCAGTGGTGCCAGTGCAATCTCTGGAGTCACTGCAGTGCATCTCCATTGGTGCCAGTGCACTCTCTGGACTCACTGCACTGCATCCCCAGTGGTGCCAGTGCACTCTCTGGACTCACTGCAGTGCATTCCCAGTGGTGCCAGTGCAGTCTCTGGACTCACTGCACTGCATCGCCAGTGGTGCCAGTGCACTCACTGGACTCACTGCACTGCATCCCAAGTGGTGCCAGTGCACTCTGTGGACTCACTGCAGTGCATCTCCAGTGGTACCAGCGCACTCTCTGGACTCACTGCAGTGCAGCCCCAGTGGTGCCACTGCACTCTCTGGACTCACTGCAGTGCATCCCCAGTGGTGCCAGTGCACTCTCTGGACTCACTGCAGTGCATCCCCAGTGGAGCCAGTGCACTCTGTGGACTCACTGCACTGCATCCCCAGTGGTGCCAGTGCACTCTCTGGACTCACTGCAGTGCATCGCCAGTTCAGCCAGTGCACTCTCTAGAGTCACTGCACTGCATCCCCAATGGTGCCAGTGCACTCTCTGGACTCACTGCAGTGCATCCCCAGTGGTGCCAGTGCACTCTCTGGACTCACTGCAGTTCATCCCCAGTGGTGCCAGTGCACTCTCTGGACTCACTGCAGTGCATCCCCAGTGGTGCCTGTGCACTCTCTGGAGTCACTGCACTGCATCCCCAGTGGTGCCAGTGCACTCTCTGGACTCACTGCAGTGCATCCCCAGTGGTGCCAGTGCACTCTATGGACTCACTGCAGTGCATCCCCAGTGGTGCCAGTTGACTCTCTGGACTCACTGCAGTTCATCTCCAGTGGTGCCAGTGCACTCTCTGCACTCACTGCACTGCATCCCCAGTGGTGCCAGTGCACTCTCTGGACTCACTGCAGTTCATCCCCAGTGGTGCCAGTGCACTCTCTGGAGTCACTGCACTGCATCCCCAGTGGTGCCAGTGCACTCTCTGGACTCACTGAAGTGCATGACCAGTGGTGCCAGTACACTCTATGGACTCACGGCAGTGCATCCCCAGTGGTGCCAGTGCACTCTCTGGACTCACTGCAGTGCATCCCCAGTGGTGCCAGTGCACTCTCTGGACTCACTGCACTGAAACCCCAGTGGTGCCAGTGTACTCTCTGGACTCACTGCAGTGCATCCCCACTGGTGCCAGTGCACTCTCTGGAATCACTGCAGTGCATCCCCAGTGGTGCCAGTGCACTCTCTGGACTCACTGCAGTGCATTCCCAGTGGTGCCAGTGCACTCTCTGGACTCACTGCAGTGCATCCCCAGTGGTGCCTGTGCACTCTCTTGACTCACTGCACTGCATCTCCAAGGTGCCAGTGCAGTCTCAGGACTCACTGCACTGCATCCCCAGTGGTGCCAGTGCACTCTGTGGACTCACTGCACTGCATCCCCAGTGGTGCCAGTGCACTCTCTGGACTCACTGCAGTGCATCGCCAGTTGAGCCAGTGCACTCTCTAGAGTCACTGCACTGCATCCCCAATGGTGCCAGTGCACTCTCTGGACTCACTGCAGTGCATCCCCAGTGGTGCCAGTGCACTCTCTGGACTCACTGCAGTTCATCCCCAGTGGTGCCAGTGCACTCTCTGGACTCACTGCACTGCATCCCCAGTGGTGCCAGTGCACTCTCTGGACTCACTGCACTGCATCCCCAGTGGTGCCAGTGCACTCTCTGGGCTCACTGCAGTGCATCGCCACTGGAGCCAGTGCACTCTCTGGAGTCACTGCACTGCATCCCCAATGGTACCAGTGCACTCTCTGGACTCACTGCAGTGCATCCCCAAGGTGCCAGTGCACTCTCTGTAGGCAATGCACTGCATCCCCAGTGTTGTCAGTGCACTCTCTGGACTCACTGCAGTGCATCCCCAGTGGTGCCAGTGCACTCTCTGGACTCACTGCAGTGCATCCCCAGTGGTGCCAGTGCACTCTCTGGACTCACTGCACTGCATCACCAGTGGTGCCAGTGCACTCTCTGGACTCAATGAACTGCATCCTCTGTGGTGCCAGTGCACTCTCCGGACTCACTGCACTGCATCCCAAGTGCTGCCAGTGCAATCTCTGGAATCACTGCAGTGCATCTCCATTGGTGCCAGTGCACTCTCTGGACTCACTGCAGTGCATCCCCAGTGGTGCCAGTGCACTCTCTGCACTCACTGCAGTGCATTCCCAGTGGTGCCAGTGCACTCTCTGGACTCACTGCAGTGCATCCCCAGTGGTGCCAGTGCACTCTCTGGACTCACTGCACTGCATCCCCAGTGGTGCCAGTGCACTCGCTGGACTCACTGAACTGCATCACCAGTGGTGCCAGTGCACTCTCTGGACTCACTGCACTGCATCCCCAAGGTGCCAGTGCACTCTCTGGAATCACTGCACTGCATCCCCAGTGGTGCCAGTGCACTCTCTGGACTCACTGAACTGCATCCCCAGTGGTGCCAGTTGACTCTCTGGACTCACTGCAGTGCATCCCCAGTCGTGCCAGTGCACTCTCTGGACTCACTGCACTGCATCCCCAGTGGTGCCAGTGCAATCTCTGGACTCACTGCAGTGCATCTCCATTGGTGCCAGTGCACTCTCTGGACTCACTGCACTGCATCCCCAGTGGTGCCAGTGCACTCTCTGGACTCACTGCAGTGCATTCCCAGTGGTGCCAGTGCACTCTCTGGACTCCCTGCACTGCATCCCCAGTGGTGCCAGTGCACTCTCTGGACTCACTGCACTGCATCCCCAGTGGTGCCAGTGCACTCTCTGGACTCACTGCAGTTCATCCCCAGTGGTGCCAGTGCACTCTCTGGACTCACTGCAGTTCATCCCCAGTGGTGCCAGTGCACTCTCTGGACTCACTGCAGTGCAGCCCCAGTGGTGGCAGTGCACTCTCTGGACTCACTGCAGTGCAGCCCATGAGGTGCCAGTGCACTCTCTGGACTCACTGCACTGCATCCCCAGTGCTGACAGTGCACTCTCTGGACTCACTCCACTGCATCCGCAGTGGTGCCAGTGCACTCTCTGGACTCACTGCAGTGCATCACCAGTGGTGCCAGTGCACTCTTTGGACTCACTGCAGTGCATCCCCTGTGGTGACAGTGCACTCTCTGGACTCACTGCAGTGAATCCCCAGTTGTACCACTGCACTCTCTGGACTCACTGCACTGCATCCCCAGTGGTGCCAGTGCACTCTCTGGACTCACTGCAGTTCATCCCCAGTGGTGCCAGTGCACTCTCTGGAGTCACTGCACTGCATCCCCAGTGGTGCCAGTGCACTCTCTGGACTCACTGAAGTGCATGACCAGTGTTGCCAGTACACTCTATGGACTCACTGCAGTGCATCCCCAGTGGTGCCAGTGCACTCTCTGGACTCACTGCAGTGCATCCCCAGTGGTGCCAGTGCACTCTCTGGACTCACTGCACTGAAACCCCAGTGGTGCCAGTGTACTCTCTGGACTCACTGCAGTGCATCCCCACTGGTGCCAGTGCACTCTCTGGAATCACTGCAGTGCATCCCCAGTGGTGCCAGTGCACTCTCTGGACTCACTGCAGTGCATTCCCAGTGGTGCCAGTGCACTCTCTGGACTCACTGCAGTGCATCCCCAGTGGTGCCTGTGCACTCTCTTGACTCACTGCACTGCATCTCCAAGGTGCCAGTGCAGTCTCAGGACTCACTGCACTGCATCCCCAGTGGTGCCAGTGCACTCTGTGGACTCACTGCACTGCATCCCCAGTGGTGCCAGTGCACTCTCTGGACTCACTGCAGTGCATCGCCAGTTCAGCCAGTGCACTCTCTAGAGTCACTGCACTGCATCCCCAATGGTGCCAGTGCACTCTCTGGACTCACTGCAGTGCATCCCCAGTGGTGCCAGTGCACTCTCTGGACTCACTGCAGTTCATCCCCAGTGGTGCCAGTGCACTCTCTGGACTCACTGCAGTGCATCCCCAGTGGTGCCTGTGCACTCTCTGGAGTCACTGCACTGCATCCCCAGTGGTGCCAGTGCACTCTCTGGACTCACTGCAGTGCATCCCCAGTGGTGCCAGTGCACTCTATGGACTCACTGCAGTGCATCCCCAGTGGTGCCAGTTGACTCTCTGGACTCACTGCAGTTCATCTCCAGTGGTGCCAGTGCACTCTCTGCACTCACTGCACTGCATCCCCAGTGGTGCCAGTGCACTCTATGGACTCACTGCAGTGCATTCCCAGTGGTGCCAGTGCACTCTCTGGACTCACTGCAGTGCATCCCCACTGGTGCCAGTGCACTCTCTGGAATCACTGCACTGCATCCCCAGTGGTGCCAGTGCACTCTCTGGACTCACTGCAGTGCATTCCCAGTGGTGCCAGTGCACTCTCTGGACTCACTGCAGTGCATCACCAGTGGTGCCAGTGCACTCTCTGGACTCACTGCACTGCATCCCCAGTGGTGCCAGTGCACTCTCTGGACTCACTGCACTGCATCACCATTGGTGCCAGGGCACTCTCCGGACTCACTGCAGTGCATCCGCAGTGGTGCCAGTGCACTTTTTCGAGTCACTGCACTGCATCCCCAGTGGTGCCAGTGCACTCTCTGGACTCACTGCAGTGCATCACCAATGGTGCCAGTGCACTCTCTGGACTCACTGCAGTGCATCCCCAGTGGTGCCAGTGCACTATCTGGACTCACTGCAGTGCATCCCCAGTGGTGCCAGTGCACTCCCTGGACTCACTGCACTGCATGCCCAGTGGTGCCAGTGCACTCTCTGGACTCACTGCACTGCATCCCCAGTGGTGCCAGTGCACTCTCTAGACTAACTGCACTGCATCCCCAGTGGTGCCAGTGCACTCTCTGGACTCACTGCACTGCATCCGCTGTTGTGCCAGTGCACTCTCTGGACTCACTGCACTGCATCCCCAGTGGTGCCAGTGCACTCTCTGGACTCACTGCAGTGCATCCCCCGTGGTGTCAGTGCAGTCTCTGGACTCACTGCACTCCATCCCCACTGGTGCGAGTGCAATCTTTGGACTCACTGCAGTGCATCCCCAGTGGTGCCAGAGCACTCTCTGGAATCACTGCAGTGCATCCCCAGTGGTGCCAGTGCACTCTGTGGACTCACTGCACTGCATCCCCAGTGGTGCCAGTGCACTCTCTGAACTCACTGAACTGCATCACCAGTGGTGCCAGTGCACTCTCTGGACTCACTGCACTGCATCCCCAAGGTGCCAGTGCACTCTCTGGACTCACTGCACTGCATCCCCAGTGGTGCCAGTGCACTCTCTGGACTCACTGCAGTGCATCCCCAGTGGTGCCAGTGCACTCTCTGGACTCACTGCACTGCATCCCCAAGGTGCCAGTGCAGTCTCAGGACTCACTGA
Source organism: Anser cygnoides (assembly GCF_040182565.1). Lineage (NCBI taxonomy): Eukaryota > Metazoa > Chordata > Aves > Anseriformes > Anatidae > Anser > Anser cygnoides. The sequence goes on from NC_089907.1 coordinate 394,651, forward strand.
ACTGCATCACCAGTGGTGCCAGTGCACTCTCTGGACTCACTGCACTGCATCCCCAAGGTGCCAGTGCAGTCTCAGGACTCACTGCACTGCATCCCCAGTGGTGCCAGTGCACTCTGTGGACTCACTGCACTGCATCCCCACTGGTGCCAGTGCACTCTCTGGACTCACTGCAGTGCATCGCCAGTGGAGCCAGTGCACTCTCTAGAGTCACTGCACTGCATCCCCAATGGTGCCAGTGCACTCTCTGGACTCACTGCAGTGCATCCCCAGTGGTGCCAGTGCACTCTCTGGAGGCAATGCACTGCATCCCCAGTGTTGCCAGTGCACTCTCTGGACTCACTGCAGTGCATCCCCAGTGTTGCAAGTGCACTCTCTGGACTCACTGCACTGCATCCCCAGTGGTGCCAGTGCACTCTCTGGACTCACTGCACTGCATCCCCAGTGGTGCCAGTGCACTCTCTGGACTGACTGTACTGCACACCCAAGGTGCCAGTGCACTCTCTGGACTCACTGCACTGCATCCGCAGTGGTGCCAGTGCACTCTCTGGACTCACTGCAGTGCATCACCAGTGGTGCCAGTGCACTCTCTGGACTCACTGCAGTGCATCCCCAGTGGTGCCAGTGCACTCTCTGTAGTCACTGCGCTGCATCCCCAGTGGTACAAGTGCACTCTCTGGACTCACCGCAGTGCACCCCAGTGGTGCCAGTGCCCTCTCTGGACTCACTGCAGTGCATCCCCAGTGGTGCCACTGCACTCTCTGGACTCACTGCAGTGCATCCCCAGTGGTGCCAGTGCACTCTCTGGACTCACTGCACTGCATCCCCAAGGTGCCAGTGTACTCTCTGGACTCACTGCAGTGCATCCCCAGTGGTGCCAGTGCACTCTCTGGACTCACTGCACTGCATTACCAGTGGTGCCAGTGCACTCTCTGGACTCAATGCACTGCATCCCCAGTGGTGCCAGTGCAATCTCTGGAGTCACTGCAGTGCATCTCCATTGGTGCCAGTGCACTCTCTGGACTCACTGCACTGCATCCCCAGTGGTGCCAGTGCACTCTCTGGACTCACTGCAGTGCATTCCCAGTGGTGCCAGTGCAGTCTCTGGACTCACTGCACTGCATCGCCAGTGGTGCCAGTGCACTCACTGGACTCACTGCACTGCATCCCAAGTGGTGCCAGTGCACTCTGTGGACTCACTGCAGTGCATCTCCAGTGGTACCAGCGCACTCTCTGGACTCACTGCAGTGCAGCCCCAGTGGTGCCACTGCACTCTCTGGACTCACTGCAGTGCATCCCCAGTGGTGCCAGTGCACTCTCTGGACTCACTGCAGTGCATCCCCAGTGGAACCAGTGCACTCTGTGGACTCACTGCACTGCATCCCCAGTGGTGCCAGTGCACTCTCTGGACTCACTGCAGTGCATCGCCAGTTCAGCCAGTGCACTCTCTAGAGTCACTGCACTGCATCCCCAATGGTGCCAGTGCACTCTCTGGACTCACTGCAGTGCATCCCCAGTGGTGCCAGTGCACTCTCTGGACTCACTGCAGTTCATCCCCAGTGGTGCCAGTGCACTCTCTGGACTCACTGCAGTGCATCCCCAGTGGTGCCTGTGCACTCTCTGGAGTCACTGCACTGCATCCCCAGTGGTGCCAGTGCACTCTCTGGACTCACTGCAGTGCATCCCCAGTGGTGCCAGTGCACTCTATGGACTCACTGCAGTGCATCCCCAGTGGTGCCAGTTGACTCTCTGGACTCACTGCAGTTCATCTCCAGTGGTGCCAGTGCACTCTCTGCACTCACTGCACTGCATCCCCAGTGGTGCCAGTGCACTCTATGGACTCACTGCAGTGCATTCCCAGTGGTGCCAGTGCACTCTCTGGACTCACTGCAGTGCATCCCCACTGGTGCCAGTGCACTCTCTGGAATCACTGCACTGCATCCCCAGTGGTGCCAGTGCACTCTCTGGACTCACTGCAGTGCATTCCCAGTGGTGCCAGTGCACTCTCTGGACTCACTGCAGTGCATCACCAGTGGTGCCAGTGCACTCTCTGGACTCACTGCACTGCATCCCCAGTGGTGCCAGTGCACTCTCTGGACTCACTGCACTGCATCACCATTGGTGCCAGGGCACTCTCCGGACTCACTGCAGTGCATCCGCAGTGGTGCCAGTGCACTTTTTCGAGTCACTGCACTGCATCCCCAGTGGTGCCAGTGCACTCTCTGGACTCACTGCAGTGCATCACCAATGGTGCCAGTGCACTCTCTGGACTCACTGCAGTGCATCCCCAGTGGTGCCAGTGCACTATCTGGACTCACTGCAGTGCATCCCCAGTGGTGCCAGTGCACTCCCTGGACTCACTGCACTGCATGCCCAGTGGTGCCAGTGCACTCTCTGGACTCACTGCACTGCATCCCCAGTGGTGCCAGTGCACTCTCTAGACTCACTGCACTGCATCCCCAGTGGTGCCAGTGCACTCTCTGGACTCACTGCACTGCATCCGCTGTTGTGCCAGTGCACTCTCTGGACTCACTGCACTGCATCCCCAGTGGTGCCAGTGCACTCTCTGGACTCACTGCAGTGCATCCCCAGTGGTGTCAGTGCAGTCTCTGGACTCACTGCACTCCATCCCCACTGGTGCCAGTGCAATCTTTGGACTCACTGCAGTGCATCCCCAGTGGTGCCAGAGCACTCTCTGGAATCACTGCAGTGCATCCCCAGTGGTGCCAGTGCACTCTGTGGACTCACTGCACTGCATCCCCAGTGGTGCCAGTGCACTCTCTGAACTCACTGAACTGCATCACCAGTGGTGCCAGTGCACTCTCTGGACTCACTGCACTGCATCCCCAAGGTGCCAGTGCACTCTCTGGACTCACTGCACTGCATCCCCAGTGGTGCCAGTGCACTCTCTGGACTCACTGCAGTGCATCCCCAGTGGTGCCAGTGCACTCTCTGGACTCACTGCACTGCATCCCCAAGGTGCCAGTGCAGTCTCAGGACTCACTGAACTGCATCACCAGTGGTGCCAGTGCACTCTCTGGACTCACTGCACTGCATCCCCAAGGTGCCAGTGCAGTCTCAGGACTCACTGCACTGCATCCCCAGTGGTGCCAGTGCACTCTGTGGACTCACTGCACTGCATCCCCACTGGTGCCAGTGCACTCTCTGGACTCACTGCAGTGCATCGCCAGTGGAGCCAGTGCACTCTCTAGAGTCACTGCACTGCATCCCCAATGGTGCCAGTGCACTCTCTGGACTCACTGCAGTGCATCCCCAGTGGTGCCAGTGCACTCTCTGGAGGCAATGCACTGCATCCCCAGTGTTGCCAGTGCACTCTCTGGACTCACTGCAGTGCATCCCCAGTGTTGCAAGTGCACTCTCTGGACTCACTGCACTGCATCCCCAGTGGTGCCAGTGCACTCTCTGGACTCACTGCACTGCATCCCCAGTGGTGCCAGTGCACTCTCTGGACTCACTGTACTGCACACCCAAGGTGCCAGTGCACTCTCTGGACTCACTGCACTGCATCCGCAGTGGTGCCAGTGCACTCTCTGGACTCACTGCAGTGCATCACCAGTGGTGCCAGTGCACTCTCTGGACTCACTGCAGTGCATCCCCAGTGGTGCCAGTGCACTCTCTGTAGTCACTGCGCTGCATCCCCAGTGGTACAAGTGCACTCTCTGGACTCACCGCAGTGCACCCCAGTGGTGCCAGTGCCCTCTCTGGACTCACTGCAGTGCATCCCCAGTGGTGCCACTGCACTCTCTGGACTCACTGCAGTGCATCCCCAGTGGTGCCAGTGCACTCTCTGGACTCACTGCACTGCATCCCCAAGGTGCCAGTGTACTCTCTGGACTCACTGCAGTGCATCCCCAGTGGTGCCAGTGCACTCTCCGGACTCACTGCACTGCATTACCAGTGGTGCCAGTGCACTCTCTGGACTCAATGCACTGCATCCCCAGTGGTGCCAGTGCAATCTCTGGAGTCACTGCAGTGCATCTCCATTGGTGCCAGTGCACTCTCTGGACTCACTGCACTGCATCCCCAGTGGTGCCAGTGCACTCTCTGGACTCACTGCAGTGCATTCCCAGTGGTGCCAGTGCAGTCTCTGGACTCACTGCACTGCATCGCCAGTGGTGCCAGTGCACTCACTGGACTCACTGCACTGCATCCCAAGTGGTGCCAGTGCACTCTGTGGACTCACTGCAGTGCATCTCCAGTGGTACCAGCGCACTCTCTGGACTCACTGCAGTGCAGCCCCAGTGGTGCCACTGCACTCTCTGGACTCACTGCAGTGCATCCCCAGTGGTGCCAGTGCACTCTCTGGACTCACTGCAGTGCATCCCCAGTGGAGCCAGTGCACTCTCTGGAGTCACTGCAGTGCATCCCCAGTGGTGCCAGTGCACTCTCTGGACTCACTGCAGTGCATCCCCAGTGGTGCCAGTGCACTCTATGGACTCACTGCAGTGCATCCCCAGTGGTGCCAGTTGACTCTCTGGACTCACTGCAGTGCATCCCCAAGGTGCCAGTGCAGTCTCAGGACTCACTGCACTGCATCCCCAGTGGTGCCAGTGCACTCTCTGGAATCACTGCAGTGCATCCCCAGTGGTGCCAGTGCACTCTCTGGAATCACTGCACTGCATCCCCAGTGGTGCCAGTGCACTCTCTGGACTCACTGCAGTGCATCGCCAGTGGAGCCAGTGCACTCTCTAGAGTCACTGCACTGCATCCCCAATGGTGCCAGTGCACTCTCTGGATTCACTGCAGTGCATCCCCAAGGTGCCAGTGCACTCTCTGGAGGCAATGCACTGCATCCCCAGTGGTGCCAGTGCACTCTCTGCACTCACTGCACTGCATCCCCACTGGTGCCAGTGCACTCTCTGGAGTCACTGCACTGCATCCCCAGTGGTGCCAGTGCACTCTCTGGACTCACTGCAGTGCATCCCCAGTGGTGCCAGTGCACTCTATGGACTCACTGCACTGCATCCGCTGTTGTGCCAGTGCACTCTCTGGACTCACTGCACTGCATCCCCAGTGGTGCCAGTGCACTCTCTGGACTCACTGCAGTGCATCCCCAGTGGTGTCAGTGCAGTCTCTGGACTCACTGCACTCCATCCCCACTGGTGCCAGTGCAATCTTTGGACTCACTGCAGTGCATCCGCAGTGGTGCCAGAGCACTCTCTGGAATCACTGCAGTGCATCCCCAGTGGTGCCAGTGCACTCTGTGGACTCACTGCACTGCATCCCCAGTGGTGCCAGTGCACTCTCTGAACTCACTGAACTGCATCACCAGTGGTGCCAGTGCACTCTCTGGACTCACTGCACTGCATCCCCAAGGTGCCAGTGCACTCTCTGGACTCACTGCACTGCATCCCCAGTGGTGCCAGTGCACTCTCTGGACTCACTGCAGTGCATCCCCAGTGGTGCCAGTGCACTCTCTGGACTCACTGCACTGCATCCCCAAGGTGCCAGTACAGTCTCAGGACTCACTGAACTGCATCACCAGTGGTGCCAGTGCACTCTCTGGACTCACTGCACTGCATCCCCAAGGTGCCAGTGCAGTCTCAGGACTCACTGCACTGCATCCCCAGTGGTGCCAGTGCACTCTCTGGAATCACTGCACTGCATCCCCAGTGGTGCCAGTGCACTCTCTGGACTCACTGCAGTGCATCGCCAGTGGAGCCAGTGCACTCTCTAGAGTCACTGCACTGCATCCCCAATGGTGCCAGTGCACTCTCTGGACTCACTGCAGTGCATCCCCAAGGTGCCAGTGCACTCCCTGGAGGCAATGCACTGCATCCCCAGTGTTGCCAGTGCACTCTCTGGACTCACTGCAGTGCATCCCCAGTGTTGCAAGTGCACTCTCTGGACTCACTGCACTGCATCCCCAGTGGTGCCAGTGCACTCTCTGGACTCACTGCACTGCATCCCCAGTGGTGCCAGTGCACTCTCTGGACTCACTGTACTGCACACCCAAGGTGCCAGTGCACTCTCTGGACTCACTGCACTGCATCCGCAGTGGTGCCAGTGCACTCTCTGGACTCACTGCAGTGCATCACCAGTGGTGCCAGTGCACTCTCTGGACTCACTGCAGTGCATCCCCAGTGGTGACAGTGCACTCTCTGTAGTCACTGCGCTGCATCCCCAGTGGTGCCAGTGCACTCTCTGGACTCACCGCAGTGCACCCCAGTGGTGCCAGTGCCCTCTCTGGACTCACTGCAGTGCATCCCCAGTGGTGCCACTGCACTCTCTGGACTCACTGCAGTGCATCCCCAGTGGTGCCAGTGCACTCTCTGGACTCACTGCACTGCATCCCCAAGGTGCCAGTGTACTCTCTGGACTCACTGCAGTGCATCCCCAGTGGTGCCAGTGCACTCTCTGGACTCACTGCACTGCATTACCAGTGGTGCCAGTGCACTCTCTGGACTCAATGCACTGCATCCCCAGTGGTGCCAGTGCAATCTCTGGAGTCACTGCAGTGCATCTCCATTGGTGCCAGTGCACTCTCTGGACTCACTGCACTGCATCCCCAGTGGTGCCAGTGCACTCTCTGGACTCACTGCAGTGCATTCCCAGTGGTGCCAGTGCAGTCTCTGGACTCACTGCACTGCATCGCCAGTGGTGCCAGTGCACTCACTGGACTCACTGCACTGCATCCCAAGTGGTGCCAGTGCACTCTGTGGACTCACTGCAGTGCATCTCCAGTGGTACCAGCACACTCTCTGGACTCACTGCAGTGCAGCCCCAGTGGTGCCACTGCACTCTCTGGACTCACTGCAGTGTATCCCCAGTGGTGCCAGTGCACTCTCTGGACTCACTGCAGTGCATCCCCAGTGGAGCCAGTGCACTCTCTGGAGTCACTGCAGTGCATCCCCAGTGGTGCCAGTGCACTCTCTGGACTCACTGCAGTGCATCCCCAGTGGTGCCAGTGCACTCTATGGACTCACTGCAGTGCATCCCCAGTGGTGCCAGTGCACTCTCTGGACTCACTGCAGTGCATCCCCAAGGTGCCAGTGCAGTCTCAGGACTCACTGCACTGCATCCCCAGTGGTGCCAGTGCACTCTCTGGAATCACTGCAGTGCATCCCCAGTGGTGCCAGTGCACTCTCTGGAATCACTGCACTGCATCCCCAGTGGTGCCAGTGCACTCTCTGGACTCACTGCAGTGCATCGCCAGTGGAGCCAGTGCACTCTCTAGAGTCACTGCACTGCATCCCCAATGGTGCCAGTGCACTCTCTGGACTCACTGCAGTGCATCCCCAAGGTGCCAGTGCACTCTCTGGAGGCAATGCACTGCATCCCCAGTGGTGCCAGTGCACTCTCTGCACTCACTGCACTGCATCCCCACTGGTGCCAGTGCACTCTCTGGAGTCACTGCACTGCATCCCCAGTGGTGCCAGTGCACTCTCTGGACTCACTGCAGTGCATCCCCAGTGGTGCCAGTGCACTCTATGGACTCACTGCAGTGCATCCCCAGTGGTGCCAGTGCACTCTCTGGACTCACTGCAGTTCATCCCCAGTGGTGCCAGTGCACTCTCTGGACTCACTGCAGTGCATCCCCAGTGGTGCCTGTGCACTCTCTGGACTCACTGCACTGCATCCCCAGTGGTGCCAGTGCACTCTCTGGACTCACTGCACTGCATCACCATTGGTGCCAGGGCACTCTCCGGACTCACTGCAGTGCATCCGCAGTGGTGCCAGTGCACTTTTTCGAGTCATTGCAATGCATCCCCATTAGTGCCAGTGCATTCTCTGGACTGACTGCACTGCATCAACAGTGGTGCCAGTGCACTCTCTAGACTCACTGCAGTGCATCCCCAGTGGTGCCAGTGCACTCTCTGGACTCACTGCAGTGCATCCCCAGTGGTGCCAGTGCACTCTCGGACTCACTGCACTGCATCCCCAGTGGTGCCAGTGCACTCTCTGGACTCACTGCAGTGCATCACCAATGGTGCCAGTGCACTCTCTGCACTCACTGCACTGCATCCCCAGTGGTGCCAGTGCACTATCTGGACTCACTGCAGTGCATCCCCAGTGGTGCCAGTGCACTCTCTGGACTCACTGCACTGCATGCCCAGTGGTGCCAGTGCACTCTCTGGACTCACTGCACTGCATCCCCAGTGGTGCCAGTGCACTCTCTGGACTCACTGCACTGCATCCCCAGTGGTGCCTGTGCATTCTCTGGACTCACTGCACTGCATCCCCAGTGGTGCCAGTGCACGCTCTGGACTCACTGCAGTGCATCCCCAGTGGTGCCAGTGCAGTCTCTGGACTCACTGCACTCCATCCCCAGTGGTGCCAGTGCAATATTTGGACTCACTGCAGTGCATCCCCAGTGGTGCCAGTGCACTCTCTGCACTCACTGCAGTGCATCCCCAGTGGTGCCAGTGCACTCTCTGGACTCACTGCAGAGCATCCCTAGTGGTGCCAGTGCACTCTATGGAGTCACTGAACTGCATCCCCAGTGGTGCCAGTACACTCTCTTGACTCACTGCACTGCATCTCCAAGGTGCCAGTGCAGTCTCAGGACTCACTGCACTGCATCCCCAGTGGTGCCAGTGCACTCTGTGGACTCACTGCACTGCATCCCCAGTGGTGCCAGTGCACTCTCTGGACTCACTGCACTGCATCGCCAGTGGAGCCAGTGCACTCTCTAGAGTCACTGCACTGCATCCCCAATGGTGCCAGTGCACTCTCTGGACTCACTGCAGTGCATCCCCAAGGTGCCAGTGCACTCTCTGGAGGCAATGCACTGCATCCCCAGTGTTGCCAGTGCACTCTCTGGACTCACTGCAGTGCATCCCCAGTGTTGCAAGTGCACTCTCTGGACTCACTGCACTGCATCCCCAGTGGTGCCAGTGCACTCTCTGGACTCACTGCACTGTATCCCCAGTGGTGCCAGTGCACTCTCTGGACTCACTGTACTGCACACCCAAGGTGCCAGTGCACTCTCTGGACTCACTGCACTGCATCCGCAGTGGTGCCAGTGCACTCTCTGGACTCACTGTACTGCACACCCAAGGTGCCAGTGCACTCTCCGGACTCACTGCAGTGCATCCGCAGTGGTGCCAGTGCACTTTTTCGAGTCATTGCAATGCATCCCCATTAGTGCCAGTGCATTCTCTGGACTGACTGCACTGCATCAACAGTGGTGCCAGTGCACTCTCTAGACTCACTGCAGTGCATCCCCAGTGGTGCCAGTGCACTCTCTGGACTCACTGCACTGCATCCCCAGTGGTGCCAGTGCACTCTCTGGACTCACTGCACTGCATCCCCAGTGGTGCCAGTGCACTCTCTGGACTCACTGCAGTGCATCACCAATGGTGCCAGTGCACTCTCTGCACTCACTGCACTGCATCCCCAGTGGTGCCAGTGCACTATCTGGACTCACTGCAGTGCATCCCCAGTGGTGCCAGTGCACTCCCTGGACTCACTGCACTGCATGCCCAGTGGTGCCAGTGCACTCTCTGGACTCACTGCACTGCATCCCCAGTGGTGCCAGTGCACTCTCTGGAGTCACTGCACTGCATCCCCAGTGGTGCCAGTGCATTCTCTGGACTCACTGCACTGCATCCCCAGTGGTGCCAGTGCACGCTCTGGACTCACTGCAGTGCATCCCCAGTGGTGCCAGTGCAGTCTCTGGACTCACTGCACTCCATCCCCAGTGGTGCCAGTGCAATATTTGGACTCACTGCAGTGCATCCCCAGTGGTGCCAGTGCACTCTCTGCACTCACTGCAGTGCATCCCCAGTGGTGCCAGTGCACTCTCTGGACTCACTGCAGAGCATCCCTAGTGGTGCCAGTGCACTCTATGGAGTCACGGAACTGCATCCCCAGTGGTGCCAGTACACTCTCTTGACTCACTGCACTGCATCTCCAAGGTGCCAGTGCAGTCTCAGGACTCACTGCACTGCATCCCCAGTGGTGCCAGTGCACTCTGTGGACTCACTGAACTGCATCCCCAGTGGTGCCAGTGCACTCTCTGGACTCACTGCAGTGCATCGCCAGTGGAGCCAGTGCACTCTCTAGAGTCACTGCACTGCATCCCCAGTGGTGCCAGTGCACTCTCTGGACTCACTGCACTGCATCCCAAGTGGTGCCAGTGCACTCTCTGGACTCACTGCAGTGCAGCCGCAGTGGTGCCAGTTGACTCTCTGGACTCACTGCAGTGCATCCCCAGTGGTGCCAGTGCACTCTCTGGACTCACTGCACTGCATCCCCAGTGGTGCCAGTGCACTCTCTGGACTCACTGCACTGCATCCCCAGTGGTGCCAGTGCACTCTCTGGACTCACTGTACTGCACACCCAAGGTGCCAGTGCACTCTCTGGACTCACTGCACTGCATCCGCAGTGGTGCCAGTGCACTCTCTGGACTCACTGCAGTGCATCACCAGTGGTGCCAGTGCACTCTCTGGACTCACCGCAGTGCACCCCAGTGGTGCCAGTGCCCTCTCTGGACTCACTGCAGTGCATCCCCAGTGGTGCCAGTGCACTCTCTGGACTCACTGCACTGCATCCCCAAGGTGCCAGTGCACTCTCTGGACTCACTGCAGCTCATCCCCAGTGGTGCCAGTGCACTCTCTGGACTCACTGCACTGCATTACCAGTGGTGCCAGTGCACTCTCTGGACTCACTGCACTACATTACCAGTGGTGCCAGTGCACTCTCTGGACTCAATGAACTGCATCCCCAGTGGTGCCAGTGCAATCTCTGGACTCACTGCAGTGCATCTCCATTGGTGCCAGTGCACTCTCTGGACTCACTGCACTGCATCCCCAGTGGTGCCAGTGCACTCTCTGGACTCACTGCAGTGCATTCCCAGTGGTGCCAGTGCAGTCTCTGGACTCACTGCACTGCATCGCCAGTGGTGCCAGTGCACTCTCTGGACTCACTGCACTGCATCCCAAGTGGTGCCAGTGCACTCTGTGGACTCACTGCAGTGCATCTCCAGTGGTACCAGCGCACTCTCTGGACTCACTGCAGTGCAGCCCCAGTGGTGCCACTGCACTCTCTGGACTCACTGCACTGCATCCCCAGTGGTGCCAGTGCACTCTCTGGACTCACTGCACTGCATCCCCAGTGGTGCCAGTGCACTCTCTGGACTCACTGCACTGCATCCCCAGTGGTGCCAGTGCACTCTCTGGACTCACTGCAGTGCATCCCCAGTGGTGCCAGTGCACTCTCTGGACTCACTGCAGTGCATCCCCAGTGGTGCCAGTGCACTCTATGGACTCACTGCAGTGCATCCCCAGTGGTGCCAGTTGACTCTCTGGACTCACTGCAGTGCATCCCCAAGGTGCCAGTGCAGTCTCAGGACTCACTGCACTGCATCCCCAGTGGTGCCAGTGCACTCTCTGGAATCACTGCACTGCATCCCCAGTGGTGCCAGTGCACTCTCTGGACTCGCTGCAGTGCATCGCCAGTGGAGCCAGTGCACTCTCTAGAGTCACTGCACTGCATCCCCAATGGTGCCAGTGCACTCTCTGGACTCACTGCAGTGCATCCCCAAGGTGCCAGTGCACTCTCTGGAGGCAATGCACTGCATCCCCAGTGGTGCCAGTGCACTCTCTGCACTCACTGCAGTGCATCCCCAGTGGTGCCAGTGTACTCTCTGGACTCACTGTACTGCACACCCAAGGTGCCAGTGCACTCTCTGGACTCACTGCACTGCATCCGCAGTGGTGCCAGTGCACTCTCTGGACTCACTGCAGTGCATCACCAGTGGTGCCAGTGCACTCTCTGGACTCACTGCAGTGCATCCCCTGTGGTGACAGTGCACTCTCTGTAGTCACTGCGCTGCATCCCCAGTGGTGCCAGTGCACTCTCTGGACTCACCGCAGTGCACCCCATTGGTGCCAGTGCCCTCTCTGGACTCACTGCAGTGCATCCCCAGTGGTGCCAGTGCACTCTCTGGACTCACTGCAGTGCATCCCCAGTGGTGCCAGTGCACTCTCTGGACTCACTGCACTGCATCCCCAAGGTGCCAGTGCACTCTCTGGACTCACTGCAGTGCATCCCCAGTGGTGCCAGTGCACTCTCTGGACTCACTGCACTGCATTACCAGTGGTGCCAGTGCACTCTCTGGACTCAATGAACTGCATCCCCAGTGGTGCCAGTGCAATCTCTGGACTCACTGCAGTGCATCTCCATTGGCGCCAGTGCACTCTCTGGACTCACTGCACTGCATCCCCAGTGGTGCCAGTGCACTCTCTGGACTCACTGCAGTGCATCCCCAGTGGTGCCAGTGCAGTCTCTGGACTCACTGCACTGCATCGCCAGTGGTGCCAGTGCACTCTCTGGACTCACTGCACTGCATCCCAAGTGGTGCCAGTGCACTCTCTGGACTCACTGCACTGCATCCCCAGTGGTGCCAGTTGACTCTCTGGACTCACTGCAGTGCATCCCCAGTGGTGCCAGTGCAGTCTCTGGACTCACTGCACTGCATCCCCAGTGGTGCCAGTGCACTCTCTGGAGTCACTGCACTGCATCCCCAGTGGTGCCAGTGCACTCTCTGGACTCACTGCACTGCATCCCCAGTGGTGCCAGTGCACTCTCTGGACTCACTGCACTGCATCCCCAGTGGTGCCAGTGCACTCTATGGACTCACTGCAGTGCATCCCCAGTGGTGCCAGTGCACTCTCTGGACTCACTGCAGTTCATCCCCAGTGGTGCCAGTGCACTCTCTGGACTCACTGCAGTGCATCCCCAGTGGTGCCTGTGCACTCTCTGGAGTCACTGCACTGCATCCCCAGTGGTGCCAGTGCACTCTCTGGACTCACTGCACTGCATCCCCAGTGGTGCCAGTGCACTCTATGGACTCACTGCAGTGCATCCCCAGTGGTGCCAGTTGACTCTCTGGACTCACTGCAGTGCATCCCCAGTGGTGCCAGTGCACTCTCTGGACTCACTGAACTGCATCCCCAGTGGTGCCAGTGCACTCTCTGGACTCACTGCACTGCATCCCCAGTGGCGCCAGTGCACTCTCTGGACTCACTGCAGTGCATCCCCAGTGGTGCCAGAGCACTCTCTGGAATCACTGCAGTGCATTCCCAGTGGTGCCAATGCACTCTCTGGACTCACTGCACTGCATCCCCAAGGTGCCAGTGCACTCTCTGGAATCACTGCACTGCATCCCCAGTGGTGCCAGTGCACTCTCTGGACTCACTGCAGTGCATCCCCATTGGTGCCAGGGCACTCTCTGGAGTCCCTGCACTGCATCCCCAGTGGTGCCAGTGCACCCTCTGCAGTCACTGCGCTGCAGATCCAGTGGTGCCAGTGCACTCTCTGGACTCACTGCAGTGCATCCCCAGTGGTGCCAGTGCACTCTCTGGACTCACTGCACTGCATCCCCAGTGGTGCCAGTGCACTCTCTGGACTCACTGCACTGCATCCCCAGTGGTGCCAGTGCACTCTGTGGACTCACTGCAGTGCATCCCCAGTTTTGCCAGCGCACTCTCTGGACTCACTGCACTGCATCCCCAGTTGTGCCAGTGCACTCTCTGGACTCACTGCACTGCATCCCCAGTGGTGCCAGTGCACTCTGTGGACTCACTGCAGTGCATCCCCAGTTGTGCCAGCGCACTCTCTGGACTCACTGCACTGCATCCCCAATGGTGCCAGTGCACTCTCTGGACTCACTGCATTGCATCCCCAGTGGTGCCCGTGCACTCTCTGGACTCACTGCACTGCATCCCCAGTGGTGCCAGTGCACCCTCTGCAGTCACTGCGCTGCAGACCCAGTGGTGCCAGTGCACTCTCTGGACTCACTGCACTGCATCCCCAGTGGTGCCAGTGCACTCTCTGGACTCACTGCAGTGCATCCCCAGTGGTGCCAGTGCAGTCTCTGGACTCACTGCACTCCATCCCCAGTGGTGCCAGTGCAATATTTGGACTCACTGCAGTGCATCCCCAGTGGTGCCAGTGCACTCTCTGCACTCACTGCAGTGCATCCCCAGTGGTGCCAGTGCACTCTCTGGACTCACTGCAGAGCATCCCTAGTGGTGCCAGTGCACTCTATGGAGTCACGGAACTGCATCCCCAGTGGTGCCAGTACACTCTCTTGACTCACTGCACTGCATCTCCAAGGTGCCAGTGCAGTCTCAGGACTCACTGCACTGCATCCCCAGTGGTGCCAGTGCACTCTGTGGACTCACTGAACTGCATCCCCAGTGGTGCCAGTGCACTCTCTGGACTCACTGCAGTGCATCGCCAGTGGAGCCAGTGCACTCTCTAGAGTCACTGCACTGCATCCCCAGTGGTGCCAGTGCACTCTCTGGACTCACTGCACTGCATCCCAAGTGGTGCCAGTGCACTCTCTGGACTCACTGCAGTGCAGCCGCAGTGGTGCCAGTTGACTCTCTGGACTCACTGCAGTGCATCCCCAGTGGTGCCAGTGCACTCTCTGGACTCACTGCACTGCATCCCCAGTGGTGCCAGTGCACTCTCTGGACTCACTGCACTGCATCCCCAGTGGTGCCAGTGCACTCTCTGGACTCACTGTACTGCACACCCAAGGTGCCAGTGCACTCTCTGGACTCACTGCACTGCATCCGCAGTGGTGCCAGTGCACTCTCTGGACTCACTGCAGTGCATCACCAGTGGTGCCAGTGCACTCTCTGGACTCACCGCAGTGCACCCCAGTGGTGCCAGTGCCCTCTCTGGACTCACTGCAGTGCATCCCCAGTGGTGCCAGTGCACTCTCTGGACTCACTGCACTGCATCCCCAAGGTGCCAGTGCACTCTCTGGACTCACTGCAGCTCATCCCCAGTGGTGCCAGTGCACTCTCTGGACTCACTGCACTGCATTACCAGTGGTGCCAGTGCACTCTCTGGACTCACTGCACTACATTACCAGTGGTGCCAGTGCACTCTCTGGACTCAATGAACTGCATCCCCAGTGGTGCCAGTGCAATCTCTGGACTCACTGCAGTGCATCTCCATTGGTGCCAGTGCACTCTCTGGACTCACTGCACTGCATCCCCAGTGGTGCCAGTGCACTCTCTGGACTCACTGCAGTGCATTCCCAGTGGTGCCAGTGCAGTCTCTGGACTCACTGCACTGCATCGCCAGTGGTGCCAGTGCACTCTCTGGACTCACTGCACTGCATCCCAAGTGGTGCCAGTGCACTCTGTGGACTCACTGCAGTGCATCTCCAGTGGTACCAGCGCACTCTCTGGACTCACTGCAGTGCAGCCCCAGTGGTGCCACTGCACTCTCTGGACTCACTGCACTGCATCCCCAGTGGTGCCAGTGCACTCTCTGGACTCACTGCACTGCATCCCCAGTGGTGCCAGTGCACTCTCTGGACTCACTGCACTGCATCCCCAGTGGTGCCAGTGCACTCTCTGGACTCACTGCAGTGCATCCCCAGTGGTGCCAGTGCACTCTCTGGACTCACTGCAGTGCATCCCCAGTGGTGCCAGTGCACTCTATGGACTCACTGCAGTGCATCCCCAGTGGTGCCAGTTGACTCTCTGGACTCACTGCAGTGCATCCCCAAGGTGCCAGTGCAGTCTCAGGACTCACTGCACTGCATCCCCAGTGGTGCCAGTGCACTCTCTGGAATCACTGCACTGCATCCCCAGTGGTGCCAGTGCACTCTCTGGACTCGCTGCAGTGCATCGCCAGTGGAGCCAGTGCACTCTCTAGAGTCACTGCACTGCATCCCCAATGGTGCCAGTGCACTCTCTGGACTCACTGCAGTGCATCCCCAAGGTGCCAGTGCACTCTCTGGAGGCAATGCACTGCATCCCCAGTGGTGCCAGTGCACTCTCTGCACTCACTGCAGTGCATCCCCAGTGGTGCCAGTGTACTCTCTGGACTCACTGTACTGCACACCCAAGGTGCCAGTGCACTCTCTGGACTCACTGCACTGCATCCGCAGTGGTGCCAGTGCACTCTCTGGACTCACTGCAGTGCATCACCAGTGGTGCCAGTGCACTCTCTGGACTCACTGCAGTGCATCCCCTGTGGTGACAGTGCACTCTCTGTAGTCACTGCGCTGCATCCCCAGTGGTGCCAGTGCACTCTCTGGACTCACCGCAGTGCACCCCATTGGTGCCAGTGCCCTCTCTGGACTCACTGCAGTGCATCCCCAGTGGTGCCAGTGCACTCTCTGGACTCACTGCAGTGCATCCCCAGTGGTGCCAGTGCACTCTCTGGACTCACTGCACTGCATCCCCAAGGTGCCAGTGCACTCTCTGGACTCACTGCAGTGCATCCCCAGTGGTGCCAGTGCACTCTCTGGACTCACTGCACTGCATTACCAGTGGTGCCAGTGCACTCTCTGGACTCAATGAACTGCATCCCCAGTGGTGCCAGTGCAATCTCTGGACTCACTGCAGTGCATCTCCATTGGCGCCAGTGCACTCTCTGGACTCACTGCACTGCATCCCCAGTGGTGCCAGTGCACTCTCTGGACTCACTGCAGTGCATCCCCAGTGGTGCCAGTGCAGTCTCTGGACTCACTGCACTGCATCGCCAGTGGTGCCAGTGCACTCTCTGGACTCACTGCACTGCATCCCAAGTGGTGCCAGTGCACTCTCTGGACTCACTGCACTGCATCCCCAGTGGTGCCAGTTGACTCTCTGGACTCACTGCAGTGCATCCCCAGTGGTGCCAGTGCAGTCTCTGGACTCACTGCACTGCATCCCCAGTGGTGCCAGTGCACTCTCTGGAGTCACTGCACTGCATCCCCAGTGGTGCCAGTGCACTCTCTGGACTCACTGCACTGCATCCCCAGTGGTGCCAGTGCACTCTCTGGACTCACTGCACTGCATCCCCAGTGGTGCCAGTGCACTCTATGGACTCACTGCAGTGCATCCCCAGTGGTGCCAGTGCACTCTCTGGACTCACTGCAGTTCATCCCCAGTGGTGCCAGTGCACTCTCTGGACTCACTGCAGTGCATCCCCAGTGGTGCCTGTGCACTCTCTGGAGTCACTGCACTGCATCCCCAGTGGTGCCAGTGCACTCTCTGGACTCACTGCACTGCATCCCCAGTGGTGCCAGTGCACTCTATGGACTCACTGCAGTGCATCCCCAGTGGTGCCAGTTGACTCTCTGGACTCACTGCAGTGCATCCCCAGTGGTGCCAGTGCACTCTCTGGACTCACTGAACTGCATCCCCAGTGGTGCCAGTGCACTCTCTGGACTCACTGCACTGCATCCCCAGTGGCGCCAGTGCACTCTCTGGACTCACTGCAGTGCATCCCCAGTGGTGCCAGAGCACTCTCTGGAATCACTGCAGTGCATTCCCAGTGGTGCCAATGCACTCTCTGGACTCACTGCACTGCATCCCCAAGGTGCCAGTGCACTCTCTGGAATCACTGCACTGCATCCCCAGTGGTGCCAGTGCACTCTCTGGACTCACTGCAGTGCATCCCCATTGGTGCCAGGGCACTCTCTGGAGTCCCTGCACTGCATCCCCAGTGGTGCCAGTGCACCCTCTGCAGTCACTGCGCTGCAGATCCAGTGGTGCCAGTGCACTCTCTGGACTCACTGCAGTGCATCCCCAGTGGTGCCAGTGCACTCTCTGGACTCACTGCACTGCATCCCCAGTGGTGCCAGTGCACTCTCTGGACTCACTGCACTGCATCCCCAGTGGTGCCAGTGCACTCTGTGGACTCACTGCAGTGCATCCCCAGTTTTGCCAGCGCACTCTCTGGACTCACTGCACTGCATCCCCAGTTGTGCCAGTGCACTCTCTGGACTCACTGCACTGCATCCCCAGTGGTGCCAGTGCACTCTGTGGACTCACTGCAGTGCATCCCCAGTTGTGCCAGCGCACTCTCTGGACTCACTGCACTGCATCCCCAATGGTGCCAGTGCACTCTCTGGACTCACTGCATTGCATCCCCAGTGGTGCCCGTGCACTCTCTGGACTCACTGCACTGCATCCCCAGTGGTGCCAGTGCACCCTCTGCAGTCACTGCGCTGCAGACCCAGTGGTGCCAGTGCACTCTCTGGACTCACTGCACTGCATCCCCAGTGGTGCCAGTGCACTCTCTGGACTCACTGCAGTGCATCACCTGTGGTGCCAGTGCACTCTCTGGAGTCACTGCAGTGCAGCCCCAGTGGTGCCAGTGCACTCTCTGGACTCACTGCAGTGCAGCCCATGAGGTGCCAGTGCACTCTCTGGACTCACTGCACTGCATCCCCCGTGCTGACAGTGCACTCTCTGGACTCACTGCACTGCATCCCCAGTGCTGACAGTGCACTCTCTGGACTCACTGCAGTGCATCACCAGTGGTGCCAGTGCACTCTATGGACTCACTGCAGTGCATCCCCTGTGGTGACAGTGCACTCTCTGGACTCACTGCAGTGCATCCCCAGTGGTGCCAGTGCACTCTCTGGACTCACTGCACTGCATCCCCAGTGGTGCCAGTGCACTCTCTGGACTCACTGCAGTGCATGACCAGTGGTGCCAGTACACTCTATGGACTCACTGCACTGCATCCCCAGTGGTGCCAGTGCACTCTCTGGACTCACTGCAGTGCATCCCCAGTGGTGCCAGTGCACTCTCTGGACTCACTGCACTGCATCCCCAGTGGTGCCAGTGTACTCTCTGGACTCACTGCACTGCATCACCATTGGTGCCAGGGCACTCTCCGGACTCACTGCAGTGCATCCCCAGTGGTGCCAGTGCAATCTTTGGACTCACTGCAGTGCATCCCCAGTGGTGCCAGTGCACTCTCTGGACTCACTGCAGTGCATCCCCAGTGGTGCCAGTGCAGTCTCTGGACTCACTGCACTCCATCCCCAGTAGTGCCAGTGCAATCTTTGGACTCACTGCAGTGCATCCCCAGTGGTGCCAGTGCACTCTCTGGACTCACTGTAGAGCATCCCTAGTGGTGCCAGTGCACTCTATGGAGTCACTGAACTGCATCCCCAGTGGTGCCAGTGCACTCTCTTGACTCACTGCACTGCATCTCCAAGGTGCCAGTGCAGACTCAGGACTCACTGCACTGCATCCTCAGTGGTGCCAGTGCACTCTCCGGACTCACTGCACTGCATCCCCAGTGGTGCCAGTGCAATCTCTGGACTCACTGCAGTGCATCTCCATTGGTGCCAGTGCAATCTCTGGACTCACTGCACTGCATCCCCAAGGTGCCAGTGCTCTCTCTGGACTCACTGCAGTGCATTCCCAGTGGTGCCAGTGCACTCTCTGGACTCACTGCACTGCATCGCCAGTGGTGCCAGTGCACTCTCTGGACTCACTGCAGTGCATCACCAGTGGTGCCAGTGCACTCTCTGGACTCACTGCAGTGCATCCCCTGTGGTGACAGTGCACTCTCTGTAGTCACTGCGCTGCATCCCCAGTGGTGCCAGTGCACTCTCTGGACTCACTGCACTGCATCCCCAGTGGTGCCAGTGCACTCTCTGGACTCACTGCACTGCATCCGCTGTTGTGCCAGTGCACTCTCTGGACTCACTGCACTGCATCCCCAGTGGTGCCAGTGCACTCTCTGGACTCACTGCAGTGAATCCCCAGTGGTGCTAGTGCACTCTCTGGACTCACTGCACTGCATCCCCAGTGGTGCCAGTGCACTCTCTGGACTCACTGCAGTGCATCACCAATGGTGCCAGTGCACTCTCTGCACTCACTGCACTGCATCCCCAGTGGTGCCAGTGCACTATCTGGACTCACTGCAGTGCATCCCCAGTGGTGCCAGTGCACTCCCTGGACTCACTGCACTGCATACCCAGTGGTGCCAGTGCACTCTCTGGACTCACTGCAGTGCATCCCCAGTGGTGCCAGTGCACTCTCTGGACTCACTGCACTGCATCCCCAGTGGTGCCAGTGCACTCTCTGGACTCACTGCACTGCATCCCCAGTGGTGCCAGTGCACTCTCTGGACTCACTGTACTGCACACCCAAGGTGCCAGTGCACTCTCTGGACTCACTGCAGTGCATCACCAGTGGTGCCAGTGCACTCTCTGGACTCACTGCAGTGCATCCCCTGTGGTGACAGTGCACTCTCTGTAGTCACTGCAGTGCAGCCCCAGTGGTGCCAGTGCACTCTCTGGACTCACCGCAGTGCACCCCAGTGGTGCCAGTGCCCTCTCTGGACTCACTGCAGTGCATCCCCAGTGGTGCCAGTGCACTCTCTGGACTCACTGCAGTGCATCCCCAGTGGTGCCAGTGCACTCTCTTGACTCACTGCACTGCATCCCCAAGGTGCCAGTGCACTCTCTGGACTCACTGCAGTGCATCCCCAGTGGTGCCAGTGCACTCTCTGGACTCACTGCAGTGCATTCCCAGTGGTGCCAGTGCACTCTCTGGACTCACTGCACTGCATTACCAGTGGTGCCAGTGCACTCTCTGGACTCAATGAACTGCATCCCCAGTGGTGCCAGTGCAATCTCTGTACTCACTGCAGTGCATCTCCATTGGTGCCAGTGCACTCTCTGGACTCACTGCACTGCATCCCCAGTGGTGCCAGTGCACTCTCTGGACTCACTGCAGTGCATTCCCAGTGGTGCCAGTGCAGTCTCTGGACTCACTGCACTGCATAGCCAGTGGTGCCAGTGCACTCACTGGACTCACTGCACTGCATCCCAAGTGGTGCCAGTGCACTCTGTGGACTCACTGCAGTGCATCTCCAGTGGTACCAGCGCACTCTCTGGACTCACTGCAGTGCAGCCCCAGTGGTGCCACTGCACTCTCTGGACTCACTGCAGTGCATCCCCAGTGGTGCCAGTGCACTCTCTGGACTCACTGCACTGCATCCCCAGTGGTGCCAGTGCACTCTCTGGAGTCACTGCACTGCATCCCCAGTGGTGCCAGTGCACTCTCTGGACTCACTGCAGTGTATCCCCAGTGGTGCCAGTGCACTCTATGGACTCACTGCAGTGCATCCCCAGTGGTGCCAGTGCACTCTCTGGAATCACTGCAGTTCATCCCCAGTGGTGCCAGTGCACTCTCTGGACTCACTGCAGTGCATCCCCAGTGGTGCCAGTGCACTCTCTGGAGTCACTGCACTGCATCCCCAGTGGTGCCAGTGCACTCTCTGGACTCACTGCAGTGCATCCCCAGTGGTGCCAGTCCACTCTATGGACTCACTGCAGTGCATCCCCAGTGGTGCCAGTTGACTCTCTGGACTCACTGCAGTGCATCCCCAAGGTGCCAGTGCAGTTTCAGGACTCACTGCACTGCATCCCCAGTGGTGCCAGTGCACTCTCTGGAAACACTGCAGTGCATCCCCAGTGGTGCCAGTGCACTCTCTGGACTCACTGCACTGCATCCCCAGTGGTGCCAGTGCACTCTCTGGACTCACTGCAGTGCATCGCCAGTGGAGCCAGTGCACTCTCTAGAGTCACTGCACTGCATCCCCAATGGTGCCAGTGCACTCTCTGGACTCACTGCAGTGCATCCCCAAGGTGCCAGTGCACTCTCTGGAGGCAATGCACTGCATCCTCAGTGTTGCCAGTGCACTCTCTGGACTCACTGCAGTGCATCTCCAGTGTTGCAAGTGCACTCTCTGGACTCACTGCACTGCATCCCCAGTGGTGCCAGTGCACTCTCTGGACTCACTGCACTGCATCCCCAGTGGTGCCAGTGCACTCTCTGGACTCACTGTACTGCACACCCAAGGTGCCAGTGCACTCTCTGGACTCACTGCACTGCATCCGCAGTGGTGCCAGTGCACTCTCTGGACTCACTGCAGTGCATCCCCAGTGTTGCCAGTGCACTCCCTGGACTCACTGCAGTGCATCCCCAGTGGTGCCAGTGCAGTCTCTGGACTCATTGAAGTGCATTCCCAATGGTGCCAGTGCACTATCTGGACTCACTGCAGTGCATCCCCAGTGGTGCCAGTGCAGTCTCTGGACTCATTGCACTGCATCCTCAGTGGTGCCAGTGCACTCTCTGGACTCTCTGCACTGCATCCCCAGTGGTGCCAGTGCACTCTCTGGACTCACTGCACTGCATCCCCAGTTGTGCCAGTGCACTCTCTGGACTCACTGCTGGGCATCCCCAGTGGTGCCAGTGCACTCCCTGGACTCACTGCACTGCATCCCCTGTTGAGCCTGTGCAGTCTCTGGACTCACTGGAATGCATCCCCAGTGGTGCCAGTGCAGTCTCTGGACTCACTGCAGTGCATCCCCAGTGGTGCCAGTCCAGTCTCTGCACTCACTGCACTGCATCCCCAGTGGTGACAGTGCACTCTCTGCACTCACTGCACTGCATCCCCAGTGTTGCCAGTGCACTCTCTGGACTCACTGCAGTGCATCCCCAGTGATGCCAGTGCACTCTCTGGACTCACTGCACTGCATCCCCAGTAGTGCCAGTGCACTCTCTGGACTCACTGCACTGCATCCCCAGTGGTGCCAGTGCACTCCCTGGAGTCACTGCAGTGCATCCACAGTGGTGCCAGTGCACTCTCTGAACTCACTGCACTGCATCCCCAGTGGTGCCAGTGCACTCTCTGGACTCACTGCACTGCATCCCCAGTAGTGCCAGTGCACTCTCTGGACTCACTGCACTGCATCCCCAGTGGTGCCAGTGCACTCCCTGGACTCACTGCAGTGCATCCACAGTGGTGCCAGTGCACTCTCTGAACTCACTGCACTGCATCCACAGTGGTGCCAGTGCAATCTCTGGACTCACTGCAGTGCAGCTCCAGTGGTGCCAGTGCAGTCTCTGGACTCACTGCACTGCATCCCCAGTGGAGCCAGTGCACTATCTGGACTCACTGCAGTGCATCCCCAGTTGAGCCAGTGCACTATCTGGACTCACTGCAGTGCATCCCCAGTGGTGCCAGTGCACTCTCTGGTCTCACTGCAGTGCATCCCCAGTGGTGCCAGTGCACTCTCTGGACTCACTGCACTGCATCCCCAGTGGTGCCAGTGCACTCTCTGGACTCACTGCACTGCATCCCCAGTGGTGCCAGTGCACTCTCTGGAGGCAATGCACTGCATCCCCAGTGTTGCCAGTGCACTCTCTGGAGTCACTGCACTGCATCCCCAATGGTGCCAGTGCACTCTCTGGACTCACTGCAGTGCATCCCCAAGGTGCCAGTGCACTCTCTGTAGGCAATGCACTGCATCCCCAGTGTTTCCAGTGCACTCTCTGGACTCACTGCAGTGCATCCCCAGTGGTGCCAGTGCACTCTCTGGACTCACTGCACTGCATCCCCAGTGGTGCCAGTGCACTCTCTGGACTCACTGCAGTGCATCACCAGTGGTGCCAGTGCACTCTCTGGACTCAATGAACTGCATCCTCTGTGGTGCCAGTGCACTCTCCGGACTCACTGCACTGCATCCCCAGTGGTGCCAGTGCAATCTCTGGAATCACTGCAGTGCATCTCCATTGGTGCCAGTGCACTCTCTGGACTCACTGCAGTGCATCCCCAGTGGTGCCAGTGCACTCTCTGCACTCACTGCAGTGCATTCCCAGTGGTGCCAGTGCACTCTCTGGACTCACTGCAGTGCATCCCCAGTGGTGCCAGTGCACTCGCTGGACTCACTGCACTGCATCCCCAGTGGTGCCAGTGCACTCTCTGGACTCACTGTAATGCATCAACGGTGGTGCCAGTTGACTCTCTGGACTCACTGAAGTGCATCCCCAGTGGTGCCAGTGCACTCTCTGGACTCACTGCAGTGCATTCCCAGTGGTGCCAATGCACTCTCTGGACTCACTGCACTGCATCCCCAGTGGTGCCAGTGCACTCTCTGGACTCACTGCAGTGCATCCCCAGTGGTGCCAGTGCACTCTCTGGACTCACTGCACTGCATCCCCAGTGGTGCCAGTGCACTCTCTGGAGTCACTGCACTGCATCCCCAGTGGTGCCAGTGCACTCTCTGGACTCACTGCAGTGCATGACCAGTGGTGCCAGTACACTCTATGGACTCACTGCACTGCATCCCCAGTGGTGCCAGTGCACTCTCTGGACTCACTGCAGTGCATCCCCAGTGGTGCCAGTGCCCTCTCTGGACTCACTGCACTGAAACCCCAGTGGTGCCAGTGTACTCTCTGGACTCACTGCAGTGCATCCCCACTGGTGCCAGTGCACTCTCTGGACTCACTGCAGTGCATTCCCAGTGGTGCCAGTGCACTCTCTGGACTCACTGCAGTGTATCCCCTGTGGTGCCAGTGCACTCTCTGGACTCACTGCACTGCATCCCCAGTGGTGCCAGTGCACTCTCTGGACTCACTGCACTGCATCACCATTGGTGCCAGGGCACTCTCCGGACTCACTGCAGTGCATCCGCAGTGGTGCCAGTGCACTCTCTAGACTCACTGCAGTGCATCCCCATTAGTGCCAGTGCATTCTCTGGACTGACTGCACTGCATCAACAGTGGTGCCAGTGCACTCTCTAGACTCACTGCAGTGCATCCCCAGTGGTGCCAGTGCACTCTCTGGACTCACTGCACTGCATCCCCAGTGGTGCCAGTGCACTCTCTGGAATCACTGCAGTGCATTCCCAGTGGTGCCAGTGCACTCTCTGGACTCCCTGCACTGCATCCCCAGTGGTGCCAGTGCACTCTCTGGACTCACTGCACTGCATCCCCAGTGGTGCCAGTGCACTCTCTGGACTCACTGCACTGCATCCCCAGTGGTGCCAGTGCACTCTCTGGACTCACTGCACTGCATCCCCAGTGGTGCCAGTGCACTCTCTGGACTCACTGCACTGCATCCGCAGTGGTGCCAGTGCACTCTCTGGACTCACTGAAGTGCATCCCCAGTGGTGCCAGTGCACTCTCTGGACTCACTGCAGTGCATTCCCAGTGGTGCCAATGCACTCTCTGGACTCACTGCACTGCATCCCCAGTGGTGCCAGTGCACTCTCTGGACTCACTGCAGTGCATCCCCAGTGGTGCCAGTGCACTCTCTGGACTCACTGCACTGCATCCCCAGTAGTGCCAGTGCACTCTCTGGAGTCACTGCACTGCATCCCCAGTGGTGCCAGTGCACTCTCTGGACTCACTGCAGTGCATGACCAGTGGTGCCAGTACACTCTATGGACTCACTGCAGTGCATCCCCAGTGGTGCCAGTGCACTCTCTGGACTCACTGCACTGCATCCCCAGTGGTGCCAGTGCACTCTCTGGACTCACTGCACTGAAACCCCAGTGGTGCCAGTGTACTCTCTGGACTCACTGCAGTGCATCCCCACTGGTGCCAGTGCACTCTCTGGAATCACTGCAGTGCATCCCCAGTGGTGCCAGTGCACTCTCTGGACTCACTGCAGTGCATTCCCAGTGGTGCCAGTGCACTCTCTGGACTCACTGCAGTGTATCCCCAGTGGTGCCAGTGCACTCTCTGGACTCACTGCACTGCATCCCCAGTGGTGCCAGTGCACTCTCTGGACTCACTGCACTCCATCCCCATTGGTGCCAGTGCACTCTCTGGACTCACTGCACTGCATTCCCAGTGGTGCCAGTGCACTCTCTGGACTCACTGCAGTGCATCCCCAGTGGTGCCAGTGCAGTCTCTGGACTCACTGCACTGCATCCCCAGTGGTGCCAGTGCACTCTCTGTACTCACTGCTCTGCATCCCCAGTGGTGCCAGTGCACTCTCTGGACTCACTGCACTGCATCCCCAGTGGTGCCAGTGCACTCTCTGGAATCACTGCAGTGCATTCCCAGTGGTGCCAGTGCACTCTCTGGACTCCCTGCACTGCATCCCCAGTGGTGCCAGTGCACTCTCTGGACTCACTGCACTGCATCCCCAGTGGTGCCAGTGCACTCTCTGGACTCACTGCAGTGCATCCCCAGTGGTGCCAGTGCACTCTCTGGACTCACTGCAGTGCAGACCCAGTGGTGCCAGTGCACTCTCTGGACTCACTGCAGTGCAGCCCATGAGGTGCCAGTGCACTCTCTGGACTCACTGCACTGCATCCCCAGTGGTGCCAGTGCACTCTCTGGACTCACTGCACTGCATCCGCAGTGGTGCCAGTGCACTCTCTGGACTCACTGCAGTGCATCACCAGTGGTGCCAGTGCACTCTATGGACTCACTGCAGTGTATCCCCTGTGGTGACAGTGCACTCTCTGGACTCACTGCACTGCATCCCCAGTGGTGCCAGTGCACTCTCTGGACTCACTATAATGTATCCCCAAGGTGCCAGTGCACTCTCTGGACTCACTGCAGTGCATCCCCAGTGGTGCCAGTGCACTCTCTGGACTCACTGTAATGCATCACCGGTGGTGCCAGTTGACTCTCTGGACTCACTGCAGTGCATCCCCAGTGGTGCCAGTGCACTCTCTGGACTCACTGCACTGCATCCCCAGTTGTACCACTGCACTCTCTGGACTCACTGCACTGCATCCCCAGTGGTGCCAGTGCACTCTCTGGACTCACTGCAGTGCATCCCCAGTGGTGCCAGTGCACTCTCTGGACTCACTGCACTGCATCCCCAGTGGTGCCAGTGCACTCTCTGGAGTCACTGCACTGCATCCCCAGTGGTGCCAGTGCACTCTCTGGACTCACTGCAGTGTATCCCCTGTGGTGCCAGTGCACTCTCTGGACTCACTGCACTGCATCCCCAGTGGTGCCAGTGCACTCTCTGGACTCACTGCAGTGCATCCCCAGTGGTGCCAGTGCACTCTCTGGACTCACTGCACTGAATCCCCAGTGGTGCCAGTGTACTCTCTGGACTCACTGCAGTGCATCCCCACTGGTGCCAGTGCACTCTCTGGAATCACTGCACTGCATCCCCAGTGGTGCCAGTGCACTCTCTGGACTCACTGCAGTGCATTCCCAGTGGTGCCAGTGCACTCTCTGGACTCACTGCAGTGTATCCCCTGTGGTGCCAGTGCACTCTCTGGACTCACTGCACTGCATCACCAGTAGTGCCAGTGCACTCTCTGGACTCACTGCACTGCATCACCATTGGTTCCAGGGCACTCTCCGGACTCACTGCAGTGCATCCGCAGTGGTGCCAGTGCACTTTTTCGAGTCACTGCACTGCATCCCCAGTGGTGCCAGTGCACTCTCTGGACTCACTGTACTGCATCAAGAGGGGTGCCAGTGCACTCTCTAGACTCACTGCAGTTCATCCCCAGTGGTGCCAGTGCACTCTCTGGACTCACTGCACTGCATCCCCAGTGGTGCCAGTGCACTCTCTGGACTCACTGCACTGCATCCCCAGTGGTGCCAGTGCACTCTCTGGACTCACTGCAGTGCATCACCAATGCTGCCAGTGCACTCTCTGCACTCACTGCACTGCATCCCCAGTGGTGCCAGTGCACTATCTGGACTCACTGCAGTGCATCCCCAGTGGTGCCAGTGCACTCCCTGGACTCACTGCACTCCATCCCCAGTGGTGCCAGTGCACTCTCTGGACTCACTGCAGTGCATCCCCAGTGTTGCAAGTGCACTCTCTGGACTCACTGCACTGCATCCCCAGTGGTGCCAGTGCACTCTCTGGACTCACTGCAGTGCATCGCCAGTGGAGCCAGTGCACTCTCTAGAGTCACTGCACTGCATCCCCAATGGTGCCAGTGCACTCTCTGGACTCACTGCAATGCATCCCCAAGGTGCCAGTGCACTCTCTGGAGGCAATGCACTGCATCCCCAGTGTTGCCAGTGCACTCTCTGGACTCACTGCAGTGCATCCCCAGTGTTGCAAGTGCACTCTCTGGACTCCCTGCACTGCATCCCCAGTGGTGCCAGTGTACTCTCTGGACTCACTGCACTGCATCCCCAGTGGTGCCAGTGCACTCTCTGGACTCACTGTACTGCACACCCAAGGTGCCAGTGCACTCTCTGGACTCACTGCACTGCATCCGCAGTGGTGCCAGTGCACTCTCTGGACTCACTGCAGTGCATCCCCAGTGTTGCCAGTGCACTCCCTGGACTCACTGCAGTGCATCCCCAGTGGTGCCAGTACACTCTCTGAACTCACTGCACTGCATCACCAGTGGTGCCAGTGCAATCTCTGGACTCACTGCAGTGCAGCTCCAGTGGTGCCAGTGCAGTCTCTGGACTCATTGAAGTGCATTCCCAATGGTGCGAGTGCACTATCTGGACTCACTGCAGTGCATCCCCAGTGGTGCCAGTGCAGTCTCTGGACTCATTGCACTGCATCCTCAGTGGTGCCAGTGCACTCTCTGGACTCTCTGCACTGCATCCCCAGTGGTGCCAGTGCACTCTCTGGACTCACTGCACTGCATCCCCAGTTGTGCCAGTGCACTCTCTGGACTCACTGCTGGGCATCCCCAGTGGTGCCAGTGCACTCCCTGGACTCACTGCACTGCATCCCCTGTTGAGCCTGTGCAGTCTCTGGACTCACTGGAATGCATCCCCAGTGGTGCCAGTGCAGTCTCTGGACTCACTGCAGTGCATCCCCAGTGGTGCCAGTCCAGTCTCTGCACTCACTGCACTGCATCCCCAGTGGTGACAGTGCACTCTCTGCACTCACTGCACTGCATCCCCAGTGTTGCCAGTGCACTCTCTGGACTCACTGCAGTGCATCCCCAGTGATGCCAGTGCACTCTCTGGACTCACTGCACTGCATCCCCAGTAGTGCCAGTGCACTCTCTGGACTCACTGCACTGCATCCCCAGTGGTGCCAGTGCACTCCCTGGAGTCACTGCAGTGCATCCACAGTGGTGCCAGTGCACTCTCTGAACTCACTGCACTGCATCCCCAGTGGTGCCAGTGCACTCTCTGGACTCACTGCACTGCATCCCCAGTGGTGCCAGTGCACTCTCTGGAGTCACTGCACTGCATCCCCAGTGGTGCCAGTGCACTCCCTGGAGTCACTGCAGTGCATCCACAGTGGTGCCAGTGCACTCTCTGAACTCACTGCACTGCATCCCCAGTGGTGCCAGTGCAATCTCTGGACTCACTGCAGTGCAGCTCCAGTGGTGCCAGTGCAGTCTCTGGACTCATTGCACTGCATCCCCAGTGGAGCCAGTGCACTATCTGGACTCACTGCAGTGCATCCCCAGTTGAGCCAGTGCACTATCTGGACTCACTGCAGTGCATCCCCAGTGGTGCCAGTGCACTCTCTGGTCTCACTGCAGTGCATACCCAGTGGTGCCAGTGCACTCTCTGGACTCACTGCACTGCATCCCCAGTGGTGCCAGTGCACTCTCTGGACTCACTGCACTGCATCCCCAGTGGTGCCAGTGCACTCTCTGGGCTCACTGCAGTGCATCGCCACTGGAGCCAGTGCACTCTCTGGAGTCACTGCACTGCATCCCCAGTGGTGCCAGTGCACTCTCTGGACTCACTGCAGTGCATCCCCAAGGTGCCAGTGCACTCTCTGTAGGCAATGCACTGAATCCCCAGTGTTTCCAGTGCACTCTCTGGACTCACTGCAGTGCATCCCCAGTGGTGCCAGTGCACTCTCTGGACTCACTGCACTGCATCCCCAGTGGTGCCAGTGCACTCTCTGGACTCACTGCAGTGCATCACCAGTGGTGCCAGTGCACTCTCTGGACTCAATGAACTGCATCCTCTGTGGTGCCAGTGCACTCTCCGGACTCACTGCAGTGCATCTCCAGTGGTGCCAGTGCAATCTCTGGAATCACTGCAGTGCATCTCCATTGGTGCCAGTGCACTCTCTGGACTCACTGCAGTGCATCCCCAGTGGTGCCAGTGCACTCTCTGCACTCACTGCAGTGCATTCCCAGTGGTGCCAGTGCACTCTCTGGACTCACTGCAGTGCATCCCCAGTGGTGCCAGTGCACTCTCTGGACTCACTGCACTGCATCCCCAGTGGTGCCAGTGCACTCTCTGGACTCACTGCACTGCATCCCCAGTGGTGCCAGTGCACTCTCTGGACTCACTGCAGTGCATCCCCAGTGGTGCCAGTGCACTCTCTGGACTCACTGCAGTGCATCCCCAGTGGTGCCAGTGCACTCTCTGGACTCACTGCACTGCATCCCCAAGGTGCCAGTGCAGTCTCTGGACTCACTGCAGTGCATCCCCAGTGGTGCCAGTGCACTCTCTGGACTCACTGAACTGCATCCCCAGTGGTGCCAGTTGACTCTCTGGACTCACTGCAGTGCATCCCCAGTGGTGCCAGTGCACTCTCTGGACTCACTGTAATGCATCAGCGGTGGTGCCAGTTGACTCTCTGGACTCACTGCAGTGCATCCCCAGTGGTGCCAGTGCACTCTCTGGACTCACTGCACTGCATCCCCAGTGGTGCCAGTGCACTCTCTGGAGTCACTGCACTGCATCCCCAGTGGTGCCAGTGCACTCTCTGGACTCACTGCTGTGCATGACCAGTGGTGCCAGTACACTCTATGGACTCACTCCAGTGCATCCCCAGTGGTGCCAGTGCACTCTCTGGACTCACTGCAGTGCATCCCCAGTGGTGCCAGTGCACTCTCTGGACTCACTGCACTGAAACCCCAGTGGTGCCAGTGTACTCTCTGGACTCACTGCAGTGCATCCCCACTGGTGCCAGTGCACTCTCTGGAATCACTGCACTGCATCCCCAGTGGTGCCAGTGCACTCTCTGGACTCACTGCAGTGCATTCCCAGTGGTGCCAGTGCACTCTCTGGACTCACTGCAGTGTATCCCCTGTGGTGCCAGTGCACTCTCTGGACTCACTGCACTGCATCCCCAGTGGTGCCAGTGCACTCTCTGGACTCACTGCACTGCATCACCATTGGTGCCAGGGCACTCTCTGGACTCACTGCACTGCATCCCCAGTGGTGCCAGTGCACTCTCTGGACTCACTGCACTGCATCCCCAGTGGTGCCAGTGCACTCTCTGGAGTCACTGCAGTGTATCCCCTGTGGTGCCAGTGCACTCTCTGGACTCACTGCACTGCATCCCCTGTGGTGCCAGTGCACTCTCTGGACTCACTGCACTGCATCCCCAGTGGTGCCAGTGCACTCTCTGGACTCACTGCACTGCATCCCCAGTGGTGCCAGGGCACTCTCTGGACTCACTGCACTGCATCACCATTGGTGCCAGGGCACTCTCTGGACTCACTGCACTGCATCCCCAGTGGTGCCAGTGCACTCTCTGGACTCACTGCACTGCATCCCCAGTGGTGCCAGTGCACTCTCTGGACTCACTGCAGTGCATTCCCAGTGGTGCCAGTGCACTCTCTGGACTCACTGCAGTGTATCCCCTGTGGTGCCAGTGCACTCTCTGGACTCACTGCACTGCATCCCCAGTGGTGCCAGTGCACTCTCTGGACTCACTGCACTGCATCCCCAGTGGTGCCAGTGCACTCTCTGGACTCACTGCACTGCATCCCCAGTAGTGCCAGTGCACTCTCTGGACTCACTGCACTGCATCCCCAGTGGTGCCAGTGCACTCCCTGGAGTCACTGCAGTGCATCCACAGTGGTGCCAGTGCACTCTCTGGACTCACTGCACTGCATCCCCAGTGGTGCCAGTGCACTCTCTGGACTCACTGCAGTGCATCCCCAGTGGTGCCAGTGCACTCTCTGGAGTCACTGCAGTGTATCCCCTGTGGTGCCAGTGCACTCTCTGGACTCACTGCACTGCATCCCCAGTGGTGCCAGTGCACTCTCTGGACTCACTGCAGTGCATCCCCAGTGGTGCCAGTGCACTCTCTGGACTCACTGCACTG
Source organism: Anser cygnoides (assembly GCF_040182565.1). Lineage (NCBI taxonomy): Eukaryota > Metazoa > Chordata > Aves > Anseriformes > Anatidae > Anser > Anser cygnoides. The sequence continues at coordinate 426,157 of NC_089907.1, forward strand.
CATCCCCTGTGGTGCCAGTGCACTCTCTGGACTCACTGCACTGCATCCCCAGTGGTGCCAGTGCACTCTCTGGACTCACTGCACTGCATCACCATTGGTGCCAGGGCACTCTCTGGACTCACTGCAGTGCATTCCCAGTGGTGCCAGTGCACTCTCTGGACTCACTGCACTGCATCCCCAGTGGTGCCAGTGCACTCTCTGGAGTCACTGCAGTGCATTCCCAGTGGTGCCAGTGCACTCTCTGGACTCACTGCAGTGTATCCCCTGTGGTGCCAGTGCACTCTCTGGACTCACTGCACTGCATCCCCAGTGGTGCCAGTGCACTCTCTGGACTCACTGCACTGCATCCCCAGTGGTGCCAGTGCACTCTCTGGACTCACTGCACTGCATCCCCAGTAGTGCCAGTGCACTCTCTGGACTCACTGCACTGCATCCCCAGTGGTGCCAGTGCACTCCCTGGAGTCACTGCAGTGCATCCACAGTGGTGCCAGTGCACTCTCTGGACTCACTGCACTGCATCCCCAGTGGTGCCAGTGCACTCTCTGGACTCACTGCAGTGCATCCCCAGTGGTGCCAGTGCACTCTCTGGAGTCACTGCAGTGTATCCCCTGTGGTGTCAGTGCACTCTCTGGACTCACTGCACTGCATCCCCAGTGGTGCCAGTGCACTCTCTGGACTCACTGCAGTGCATCCCCAGTGGTGCCAGTGCACTCTCTGGACTCACTGCACTGCATCCCCTGTGGTGCCAGTGCACTCTCTGGACTCACTGCACTGCATCCCCAGTGGTGCCAGTGCACTCTCTGGACTCACTGCACTGCATCACCATTGGTGCCAGGGCACTCTCTGGACTCACTGCACTGCATCCCCAGTAGTGCCAGTGCACTCTCTGGACTCACTGCACTGCATCCCCAGTGGTGCCAGTGCACTCTCTGGAGTCACTGCAGTGCATTCCCAGTGGTGCCAGTGCACTCTCTGGACTCACTGCAGTGTATCCCCAGTGGTGCCAGTTGACTCTCTGGACTCACTGCAGTGCATCCCCAGTGGTGCCAGTGCACTCTCTGGACTCACTGCACTGCATCCCCAGTGGTGCCAGTGCACTCTCTGGACTCACTGCACTGCATCACCATTGGTGCCAGGGCACTCTCTGGACTCACTGCACTGCATCCCCAGTAGTGCCAGTGCACTCTCTGGACTCACTGCACTGCATCCCCAGTGGTGCCAGTGCACTCCCTGGAGTCACTGCAGTGCATCCACAGTGGTGCCAGTGCACTCTCTGAACTCACTGCACTGCATCCCCAGTGGTGCCAGTGCAATCTCTGGACTCACTGCAGTGCAGCTCCAGTGGTGCCAGTGCAGTCTCTGGACTCATTGCACTGCATCCCCAGTGGAGCCAGTGCACTATCTGGACTCACTGCAGTGCATCCCCAGTGGTGCCAGTGCACTATCTGGACTCACTGCAGTGCATCCCCAGTGGTGCCAGTGCACTCTCTGGTCTCACTGCAGTGCATCCCCAGTGGTGCCAGTGCACTCTCTGGACTCACTGCACTGCATCCCCAGTGGTGCCAGTGCACTCTCTGGAATCACTGCACTGCATCCCCAGTGGTGCCAGTGCACTCTCTGGGCTCACTGCAGTGCATCGCCACTGGAGCCAGTGCACTCTCTGGAGTCACTGCACTGCATCCCCAATGGTGCCAGTGCACTCTCTGGACTCACTGCAGTGCATCCCCAAGGTGCCAGTGCACTCTCTGTAGGCAATGCACTGCATCCCCAGTGTTTCCAGTGCACTCTCTGGACTCACTGCACTGCATCCCCAGTGGTGCCAGTGTACTCTCTGGACTCACTGCACTGCATCCCCAGTGGTGCCAGTGCACTCTCTGGACTCACTGCAGTGCATCACCAGTGGTGCCAGTGCACTCTCTGGACTCAATGAACTGCATCCTCTGTGGTGCCAGTGCACTCTCCGGACTCACTGCAGTGCATCCCCAGTGGTGCCAGTGCAATCTCTGGAATCACTGCAGTGCATCTCCATTGGTGCCAGTGCACTCTCTGGACTCACTGCAGTGCATCCCCAGTGGTGCCAGTGCACTCTCTGCACTCACTGCAGTGCATTCCCAGTGGTGCCAGTGCACTCTCTGGACTCACTGCAGTGCATCCCCAGTGGTGCCAGTGCACTCTCTGGACTCACTGCAGTGCATCCCCAGTGGTGCCAGTGCACTCTCTGGACTCACTGCACTGCATCCCCAAGGTGCCAGTGCACTCTCTGGACTCACTGCAGTGCATCCCCAGTGGTGCCAGTGCACTCTCTGGACTCACTGAACTGCATCCCCAGTGGTGCCAGTTGACTCTCTGGACTCACTGCAGTGCATCCCCAGTGGTGCCAGTGCACTCTCTGGACTCAAAGAACTGCATCCCCAGTGGTGCCAGTGCAATCTCTGGACTCACTGCAGTGCATCTCCATTGGAGCCAGTGCACTCTCTGGACTCACTGCACTGCATCCCCAGTGGTGCCAGTGCACTCTCTGGACTCACTGCAGTGCATTCCCAGTGGTGACAGTGCACTCTCTGGACTCCCTGCACTGCATCCCCAGTGGTGCCAGTGCACTCTCTGGACTCACTGCAGTGCATCCCCAGTGGTGCCAGTGCACTCTCTGGACTCACTGCAGTGCATCCCCAGTGGTGCCAGTGCACTCTCTGGACTCACTGCAGTGCATCCCCAGTGGTGCCAGTGCACTCTCTGGACTCACTGTAATGCTTCCCCAAGGTGCCAGTGCACTCTCTGGACTCACTGCAGTGCATCCCCAGTGGTGCCAGTGCACTCTCTGGACTCACTGTAATGCATCACCGGTGGTGCCAGTTGACTCTCTGGACTCACTGCAGTGCATCCCCAGTGGTGCCAGTGCACTCTCTGGACTCACTGCACTGCATCCCCAGTTGTACCACTGCACTCTCTGGACTCACTGCACTGCATCCCCAGTGGTGCCAGTGCACTCTCTGGACTCACTGCAGTGCATCCCCAGTGGTGCCAGTGCACTCTCTGGACTCACTGCACTGCATCCCCAGTGGTGCCAGTGCACTCTCTGGAGTCACTGCACTGCATCCCCAGTGGTGCCAGTGCACTCTCTGGAGTCACTGCACTGCATGACCAGTGGTGCCAGTACACTCTATGGACTCACTGCAGTGCATCCCCAGTGGTGCCAGTGCACTCTCTGGACTCACTGCAGTGCATCCCCAGTGGTGCCAGTGCACTCTCTGGAATCACTGCAGTGCATCCCCAGTGGTGCCAGTGCACTCTCTGGACTCACTGCACTGCATCCCAGTGGTGCCAGGGCACTCTCCGGACTCACTGCAGTGCATCCGCAGTGGTGCCAGTGCACTTTTTCGGGTCACTGCACTGCATCCCCATTAGTGCCAGTGCATTCTCTGGACTGACTGCACTGCATCAACAGTGGTGCCAGTGCACTCTCTAGACTCACTGCAGTGCATCCCCAGTGGTGCCAGTGCACTCTCTGGACTCACTGCAGTGCATCCCCAGTGGTGCCAGTGCACTCCCTGGACTCACTGCACTGCATCCCCAGTGGTGCCAGTGCACTCTCTGGACTCACTGCAGTGCATCACCAATGGTGCCAGTGCACTCTCTGCACTCACTGCACTGCATCCCCAGTGGTGCCAGTGCACTATCTGGACTCACTGCAGTGCATCCCCAGTGGTGCCAGTGCACTCCCTGGACTCACTGCACTGCATGCCCAGTGGTGCCAGTGCACTCTCTGGACTCACTGCACTGCATCCCCAGTGGTGCCAGTGCACTCTCTGGACTCACTGCACTGCATCCCCAGTGGTGCCAGTGCACTTTCTGGACTCACTGCACTGCATCCCCATTGGTGCCAGTGCACGCTCTGGACTCACTGCACTGCATCCGCTGTTGTGCCAGTGCACTCTCTGGACTCACTGCAGTGCATCCCCAGTGGTGCCAGTGCACTCTCTGGACTCACTGCACTCCATCCCCAGTGGTGCCAGTGCAATCTTTGGACTCACTGCAGTGCATCCCCAGTGGTGCCAGTGCACTCTCTGGACTCACTGCAGTGCATCCCCAGTGGTGCCAGTGCACTCTCTGGACTCACTGCAGAGCATCCCTAGTGGTGCCAGTGCACTCTCTGGACTCACTGCACTCCATCCCCAGTGGTGCCAGTGCAATCTTTGGACTCACTGCACTGCATCCCCATTGGTGCCAGTGCACGCTCTGGACTCACTGCACTGCATCCGCTGTTGTGCCAGTGCACTCTCTGGACTCACTGCAGTGCATCCCCAGTGGTGCCAGTGCACTCTCTGGACTCACTGCACTCCATCCCCAGTGGTGCCAGTGCAATCTTTGGACTCACTGCAGTGCATCCCCAGTGGTGCCAGTGCACTCTCTGGACTCACTGCAGTGCATCCCCAGTGGTGCCAGTGCACTCTCTGGACTCACTGCAGTGCATCCCCAGTGGTGCCAGTGCACTCTCTGGACTCACTGCACTCCATCCCCAGTGGTGCCAGTGCAATCTTTGGACTCACTGCAGTGCATCCCCAGTGGTGCCAGTGCACTCTCTGGACTCACTGCAGTGCATCCCCAGTGGTGCCAGTGCACTCTCTGGACTCACTGCAGAGCATCCCTAGTGGTGCCAGTGCACTCTATGGAGTCACTGAACTGCATCCCCAGTGGTGCCAGTGCACTCTCTTGACTCACTGCACTGCATCTCCAAGGTGCCAGTGCAGTCTCAGGACTCACTGCACTGCATCCCCAGTGGTGCCAGTGCACTCTCTGGAATCACTGCACTGCATCCCCAGTGGTGCCAGTGCACTCTCTGGACTCACTGCAGTGCATCGCCAGTGGAGCCAGTGCACTCTCTAGAGTCACTGCACTGCATCCCCAATGGTGCCAGTGCACTCTCTGGACTCACTGCACTGCATCCCCAAGGTGCCAGTGCACTCTCTGGAGGCAATGCACTGCATCCCCAGTGTTGCCAGTGCACTCTCTGGACTCACTGCACTGCATCCCCAGTGTTGCAAGTGCACTCTCTGGACTCACTGCACTGCATCCCCAGTGGTGCCACTGCACTCTCTGGACTCACTGCACTGCATCCCCAGTGGTGCCAGTGCACTCTCTGGACTCACTGTACTGCACACCCAAGGTGCCAGTGCACTCTCTGGACTCACTGCACTGCATCCGCAGTGGTGCCAGTGCACTCTCTGGACTCACTGCAGTGCATCACCAGTGGTGCCAGTGCACTCTCTGGACTCACTGCAGTGCATCCCCTGTGGTGACAGTGCACTCTCTGTAGTCACTGCGCTGCATCCCCAGTGGTGCCAGTGCACTCTCTGGACTCACTGCACTGCATCCCCAGTGGTGCCAGTGCACTCTCTGGACTCACTGCAGTGCATCCCCAGTGGTGCCAGTGCACTCTCTGGACTCACTGCAGTGCAGCCGCAGTGGTGCCAGTGCACTCTCTGGAGTCACTGCAGTGCAGCCCATGAGGTGCCAGTGCACTCTCTGGACTCACTGCACTGCATCCCCAGTGCTGACAGTGCACTCACTGGACTCACTGCACTGCATCCGCAGTGGTGACAGTGCACTCTCTGGACTCCCTGCACTGCATCCCCAGTGGTGCCGGTGCACTCTCTGGACTCACTGCAATGCATCACCGGTGGTGCCAGTTGACTCTCTGGACTCACTGCAGTGCATCCCCAGTGGTGCCAGTGCACTCTCTGGACTCACTGCACTGCATCCCCTGTTGTACCACTGCACTCTCTGGACTCACTGCACTGCATCCCCAGTGGTGCCAGTGCACTCTCTGGACTCACTGCAGTGCATCCCCAGTGGTGCCAGTGCACTCTCTGGACTCACTGCACTGCATCCCCAGTGGTGCCAGTGCACTCTCTGGAGTCACTGCAGTGCATCCCCAGTGGTTCCAGTGCACTCTCTGGACTCACTGCAGTGCATGACCAGTGGTGCCAGTACACTCTATGGACTCACTGCAGTGCATCCCCAGTGGTGCCAGTGCACTCTCTGCACTCACTGCAGTGCATCCCCAGTGGTGCCAGTGCACTCTCTGGACTCACTGCACTGAAACCCCAGTGGTGCCAGTGTACTCTCTGGACTCACTGCAGTGCATCCCCACTGGTGCCAGTGCACTCTCTGGAATCACTGCAGTGCATCCCCAGTGGTGCCAGTGCACTCTCTGGACTCACTGCACTGCATCACCATTGGTGCCAGGGCACTCTCCGGACTCACTGCAGTGCATCCGCAGTGGTGCCAGTGCACTTTTTCGAGTCACTGCACTGCATCCCCAAGGTGCCAGTGCACTCTCTGGACTCACTGCAGTGCATCCCCAGTGGTGCCAGTGCACTCTCTGGACTCACTGAACTGCATCCCCAGTGGTGCCAGTTGACTCTCTGGACTCACTGCAGTGCATCCCCAGTGGTGCCAGTGCACTCTCTGGACTCAATGAACTGCATCCCCAGTGGTGCCAGTGCAATCTCTGGACTCACTGCAGTGCATCTCCATTGGTGCCAGTGCACTCTCTGGACTCACTGCACTGCATCCCCAGTGGTGCCAGTGCACTCTCTGGACTCACTGCAGTGCATTCCCAGTGGTGCCAGTGCACTCTCTAGACTCCCTGCACTGCATCCCCAGTGGTGCCAGTGCACTCTCTGGACTCACTGCAGTGCATCCCCAGTGGTGCCAGTGCACTCTCTGGACTCACTGCAGTGCAGCCCCAGTGGTGCCAGTGCACTCTCTGGACTCACTGCAGTGCAGCCCATGAGGTGCCAGTGCACTCTCTGGACTCACTGCACTGCATCCCCAGTGCTGACAGTGCACGCTCTGGACTCACTGCACTGCATCCGCAGTGGTGCCAGTGCACTCTCTGGACTCACTTCAGTGTATCACCAGTGGTGCCAGTGCACTCTATGGACTCACTGCAGTGCATCCCCTGTGGTGACAGTGCACTCTCTGGACTCACTGCAGTGCATCCCCAGTGGTGCCAGTGCACTCTCTGGACTCACTGTAATGCATCCCCAAGGTGCCAGTGCACTCTCTGGACTCACTGCACTGCATCCCCAGTGGTGCCAGTGCACTCTCTGGACTCACTGTAATGCATCACCGGTGGTGCCAGTTGACTCTCTGGACTCACTGCAGTGCATCCCCAGTGGTGCCAGTGCACTCTCTGGACTCACTGCACTGCATCCCCAGTTGTACCACTGCACTCTCTGGACTCACTGCACTGCATCCCCAGTGGTGCCAGTGCACTCTCTGGACTCACGGCACTGCATCCCCAGTGGTGCCAGTGCACTCTCTGGACTCACTGCACTGCATCCCCAGTGGTGCCAGTGCACTCTCTGGAGTCACTGCACTGCATCCCCAGTGGTGCCAGTGCACTCTCTGGACTCACTGCAGTGCATGACCAGTGGTGCCAGTACACTCTATGGACTCACTGCAGTGCATCCCCAGTGGTGCCAGTGCACTCTCTGGACTCACTGCACTGCATCCCCAGTGGTGCCAGTGCAGTCTCTGGACTCACTGCACTCCATCCCCAGTGGTGCCAGTGCAATCTTTGGACTCACTGCAGTGCATCCCCAGTGGTGCCAGTGCACTCTCTGCACTCACTGCAGTGCATCCCCAGTGGTGCCAGTGCACTCTCTGGACTCACTGCAGTGCATCCCCAGTGGTGCCAGTGCACTCTATGGAGTCACTGAACTGCATCCCCAGTGGTGCCAGTGCACTCTCTTGACTCACTGCACTGCATCCCCAGTGGTGCCAGTGCACTCTATGGAGTCACTGAACTGCATCCCCAATGGTGCCAGTGCACTCTCTTGACTCACTGCACTGCATCTCCAAGGTGCCAGTGCAGTCTCAGGACTCACTGCACTGCATCCCCAGTGGTGCCAGTGCACTCTCTGGAATCACTGCACTGCATCCCCAGTGGTGCCAGTGCACTCTCTGGACTCACTGCAGTGCATCCCCAGTGGTGCCAGTGCACTCTCTGGACTCACTGCAGTGCATCCCCAGTGGTGCCAGTGCACTCTCTGGACTCACTGCACTGCATCCCCAGTGGTGCCAGTGCACTCTCTGGACTCACTGCAGTGCATCACCAATCGTGCCAGTGCACTCTCTGCACTCACAGCACTGCATCCCCAGTGGTGCCAGTGCACTCTCTGGACTCACTGCAGTGCATCCCCAGTGGTGCCAGTGCAGTCTCTGGACTCACTGCACTCCATCCCCAGTGGTGCCAGTGCAATCTTTGGACTCACTGCAGTGCATCCCCAGTGGTGCCAGTGCACTCTCTGCACTCACTGCAGTGCATCCCCAGTGGTGCCAGTGCACTCTCTGGACTCACTGCAGAGCATCCCTAGTGGTGCCAGTGCACTCTATGGAGTCACTGAACTGCATCCCCAGTGGTGCCAGTGCACTCTCTTGCCTCACTGCACTGCATCTCCAAGGTGCCAGTTCAGTCTCAGGACTCACTGCACTGCATCCCCAGTGGTGCCAGTGCACTCTCTGGAATCACTGCACTGCATGCCAGTGGTGCCAGTGCACTCTCTGGACTCACTGCAGTGCATCGCCAGTGGAGCCAGTGCACTCTCTAGGGTCACTGCACTGCATCCCCAATGGTGCCAGTGCACTCTCTGGACTCACTGCAGTGCATCCCCAAGATGCCAGTGCACTCTCTGGAGGCAATGCACTGCATCCCCAGTGTTGCCAGTGCACTCTCTGGACTCACTGCAGTGCATCCCCAGTGTTGCAAGTGCACTCTCTGGACTCACTGCACTGCATCACCAGTGGTGCCAGTGCACTCTCTGGACTCACTGCACTGCATCCCCAGTGGTGCCAGTGCACTCTCTGGACTCACTGCAGTGCATCACCAGTGGTGCCAGTGCACTCTCTGGACTCACTGCTGTGCATCACCAGTAGTGACAGTGCACGCTCTGGACTCAATGAACTGCATCCTCAGTGGTGCCAGTGCACTCTCTGGACTCAATGCACTGCATCCCCAGTGGTGCCAGTGCAATCTCTGGACTCACTGCCGTGCATCTCCATTGGTGCCAGTGCACTCTCTGGACTCACTGCAGTGCATCCCCAGTGGTGTTAGTGCTCTCTCTGGACTCACTGCAGTGCATTCCCAGTGGTGCCAGTGCACTCCCTGGACTCACTACACTGCATCCCCAGTGGTGTCAGTGCACTCTCTGGACTCACTGCAGTGCATCACCAGTGGTGCCAGTGCACTCTCTGGACTCACTGCAGTGCATCCCCTGTGGTGACAGTGCACTCTCTGTAGTCACTGCGCTGCATCCCCAGTGGTGCCAGTGCACTCTCTGGACTCACTGCAGTGCATCCCCAGTGGTGCCAGTGCACTCTCTGGACTCACTGCAGTGCAGCCCCAGTGGTGCCAGTGCACTCTCTGGACTCACTGCACTGAAACCCCAGTGGTGCCAGTGTACTCTCTGGACTCACTGCAGTGCATCCCCACTGGTGACAGTGCACTCTCTGGAATCACTGCAGTGCATCCCCAGTGGTGCCAGTGCACTCTCTGGACTCACTGCACTGCATCCCCAGTGGTGCCAGTGCACTCTCTGGACTCACTGCACTGCATCCCCAGTGGTGCCAGTGCACTCTCTGGACTCACTGCAGTGCATCCCCAGTGGTGCCAGTGCACTCTCTGGACTCACTGCAGTGCATCACCAGGGGTGCCAGTGCACTCTATGGACTCACTGCAGTGCATCCCCTGTGGTGACAGTGCACTCTCTGGACTCACTGCAGTGCATCCCCAGTGGTGCCAGTGCACTCTCTGGACTCACTGTAATGCATCCCCAAGGTGCCAGTGCACTCTCTGGACTCACTGCAATGCATCCCCAGTGGTGCCAGTGCACTCTCTGGACTCACTGTAATGCATCACCGGTGGTGCCAGTTGACTCTCTGGAGTCACTGCACTGCATCCCCAGTGGTGCCAGTGCACTCTCTGGACTCACTGCACTGCATCCCCAGTTGTACCACTGCACTCTCTGGACTCACTGCACTGCATCCCCAGTGGTGCCAGTGCACTCTCTGGACTCACTGCAGTGCAGCCCCAGTGGTGCCAGTGCACTCTCTGGACTCACTGCAGTGCAGCCCATGAGGTGCCAGTGCACTCTCTGGACTCACTGCACTGCATCCCCAGTGCTGACAGTGCACTCTCTGGACTCACTGCACTGCATCCGCAGTGGTGCCAGTGCACTCTCTGGACTCACTGCAGTGCATCGCCAGTGGTGCCAGTGCACTCTATGGACTCACTGCAGTGCATCCCCTGTGGTGACAGTGCACTCTCTGGACTCACTGCAGTGCATTCCCAGTGGTGCCAGTGCACTCTCTGGACTCACTGTAATGCATCCCCAAGGTGCCAGTGCACTCTCTGGACTCACTGCAGTGCATCCCCAGTGGTGCCAGTGCACTCTCTGGACTCACTGTAATGCATCACCGGTGGTGCCAGTTGGCTCTCTGGACTCACTGCAGTGCATCCCCAGTGGTGCCAGTGCACTCTCTGGACTCAGTGCACTGCATCCCCAGTTGTACCACTGCACTCTCTGGACTCACTGCAGTGCATCCCCAGTGGTGCCAGTGCACTCTCTGGACTCACTGCACTGCATCCCCAGTGGTGCCAGTGCACTCTCTGGACTCACTGCACTGCATCCCCAGTGGTGCCAGTGCACTCTCTGGAGTCACTGCACTGCATCCCCAGTGGTGCCAGTGCACTCTCTGGACTCACTGCACTGCATGACCAGTGGTGCCAGTACACTCTATGGACTCACTGCAGTGCATCCCCAGTGGTGCCAGTGCACTCTCTGGACTCACTGCACTGCATCCCGAGTGGTGCCAGTGCAGTCTCTGGACTCACTGTAATGCATCCCCAGTGGTGCCAGAGCAATCTTTGGACTCACTGCAGTGCATCCCCAGTGGTGCCAGTGCACTCTCTGCACTCACTGCAGTGCATCCCCAGTGGTGCCAGAGCACTCTCTGGACTCACTGCAGAGCATCCCTAGTGGTGCCAGTGCACTCTATGGAGTCACTGAACTGCATCCCCAGTGGTGCCAGTGCACTCTCTTGACTCACTGCACTGCATCTCCAAGGTGCCAGTGCAGTCTCAGGACTCACTGCACTGCATCCCCAGTGGTGCCAGTGCACTCTCTGGAATCACTGCACTGCATCCCCAGTGGTGCCAGTGCACTCTCTGGACTCACTGCAGTGCATCCCCATTGGTGCCAGTGCACTCTCTGGACTCACTGCAGTGCATCCCCAGTGGTGCCAGTGCAGTCTCTGGACTCACTGCACTCCATCCCCAGTGGTGCCAGTGCACTCTCTGGACTCACTGCAGTGCATCACCAATGGTGCCAGTGCACTCTCTGCACTCACTGCACTGCATCCCCAGTGGTGCCAGTGCACTATCTGGACTCACTGCAGTGCATCCCCAGTGGTGCCAGAGCACTCCCTGGACTCACTGCACTGCATGCCCAGTGGTGCCAGTGCACTCTCTGGACTCACTGCACTGCATCCCCAGTGGTGCCCGTGCACTCTCTGGACTCACTGCACTGCATCCCCAGTGGTGCCAGTGCACTCTCTGGACTCACTGCACTGCATCCCCAGTGGTGCCAGTGCACGCTCTGGACTCACTGCACTGCATCCGCTGTTGTGCCAGTGCACTCTCTGGACTCACTGCACTGCATCCCAAGTGGTGCCAGTGCACTCTCTGGACTCACTGCAGTGCATCCCCAGTGGTGCCAGTGCACTCTCTGGACTCACTGCACTCCATCCCCAGTGGTGCCAGTGCAGTCTTTGGACTCACTGCAGTGCATCCCCAGTGGTGCCAGTGCACTCTCTGCACTCACTGCAGTGCATCCCCAGTGGTGCCAGTGCACTCTCTGGACTCACTGCAGTGCAGCCCCAGTGGTGCCAGTGCACTCTCTGGACTCACTGCAGTGCAGCCCATGAGGTGCCAGTGCACTCTCTGGACTCACTGCACTGCATCCCCAGTGCTGACAGTGCACTCTCTGGACTCACTGCACTGCATCCGCAGTGGTGCCAGTGCACTCTCTGGACTCACTGCAGTGCATCGCCAGTGGTGCCAGTGCACTCTATGGACTCACTGCAGTGCATCCCCTGTGGTGACAGTGCACTCTCTGGACTCACTGCAGTGCATTCCCAGTGGTGCCAGTGCACTCTCTGGACTCACTGTAATGCATCCCCAAGGTGCCAGTGCACTCTCTGGACTCACTGCAGTGCATCCCCAGTGGTGCCAGTGCACTCTCTGGACTCACTGTAATGCATCACCGGTGGTGCCAGTTGACTCTCTGGACTCACTGCAGTGCATCCCCAGTGGTGCCAGTGCACTCTCTGGACTCAGTGCACTGCATCCCCAGTTGTACCACTGCACTCTCTGGACTCACTGCAGTGCATCCCCAGTGGTGCCAGTGCACTCTCTGGACTCACTGCACTGCATCCCCAGTGGTGCCAGTGCACTCTCTGGACTCACTGCACTGCATCCCCAGTGGTGCCAGTGCACTCTCTGGAGTCACTGCACTGCATCCCCAGTGGTGCCAGTGCACTCTCTGGACTCACTGCACTGCATGACCAGTGGTGCCAGTACACTCTATGGACTCACTGCAGTGCATCCCCAGTGGTGCCAGTGCACTCTCTGGACTCACTGCACTGCATCCCCAGTGGTGCCAGTGCAGTCTCTGGACTCACTGTAATGCATCCCCAGTGGTGCCAGAGCAATCTTTGGACTCACTGCAGTGCATCCCCAGTGGTGCCAGTGCACTCTCTGCACTCACTGCAGTGCATCCCCAGTGGTGCCAGAGCACTCTCTGGACTCACTGCAGAGCATCCCTAGTGGTGCCAGTGCACTCTATGGAGTCACTGAACTGCATCCCCAGTGGTGCCAGTGCACTCTCTTGACTCACTGCACTGCATCTCCAAGGTGCCAGTGCAGTCTCAGGACTCACTGCACTGCATCCCCAGTGGTGCCAGTGCACTCTCTGGAATCACTGCACTGCATCCCCAGTGGTGCCAGTGCACTCTCTGGACTCACTGCAGTGCATCCCCATTGGTGCCAGTGCACTCTCTGGACTCACTGCAGTGCATCCCCAGTGGTGCCATTGCACTCTCTGGACTCACTGCACTGCATCCCCAGTGGTGCCAGTGCACTCTCTGGACTCACTGCAGTGCATCACCAATGGTGCCAGTGCACTCTCTGCACTCACTGCACTGCATCCCCAGTGGTGCCAGTGCACTATCTGGACTCACTGCAGTGCATCCCCAGTGGTGCCAGAGCACTCCCTGGACTCACTGCACTGCATGCCCAGTGGTGCCAGTGCACTCTCTGGACTCACTGCACTGCATCCCCAGTGGTGCCCGTGCACTCTCTGGACTCACTGCACTGCATCCCCAGTGGTGCCAGTGCACTCTCTGGACTCACTGCACTGCATCCCCAGTGGTGCCAGTGCACGCTCTGGACTCACTGCACTGCATCCGCTGTTGTGCCAGTGCACTCTCTGGACTCACTGCACTGCATCCCAAGTGGTGCCAGTGCACTCTCTGGACTCACTGCACTGCATCCCCAGTGGTGCCAGTGCACTCTCTGGACTCACTGCACTCCATCCCCAGTGGTGCCAGTGCAGTCTTTGGACTCACTGCAGTGCATCCCCAGTGGTGCCAGTGCACTCTCTGCACTCACTGCAGTGCATCCCCAGTGGTGCCAGTGCACTCTCTGGACTCACTACAGAGCATCCCTAGTCGCGCCAGTGCACTCTATGGAGTCACTGAACTGCATCCCCAGTGGTGCCAGTGCACTCTCTTGACTCACTGCACTGCATCCCCAGTGGTGCCAGTGCACTCTCTGGAATCACTGCACTGCATCCCCAGTGGTGCCAGTGCACTCTCTGGACTCACTGCACTGCATCCGCTGTTGTGCCAGTGCACTCTCTGGACTCACTGCACTGCATCCCCAGTGGTGCCAGTGCACTCTCTGGACTCACTGCAGTGCATCCCCAGTGGTGCCAGTGCAGTCTCTGGACTCACTGCACTCCATCCCCAGTGGTGCCAGTGCAATCTTTGGACTCACTGCAGTGCATCCCCTGTGGTGCCAGTGCACTCTCTGCACTCACTGCAGTGCATCCCTAATGGTGCCAGTGCACTCTCTGGACTCACTGCAGAGCATCCCTAGTGGTGCCAGTGCACTCTATGGAGTCACTGAACTGCATCCCCAGTGGTGCCAGTGCACTCTCTTGACTCACTGCACTGCATCTCCAAGGTGCCAGTGCAGTCTCAGGACTCACTGCACTGCATCCCCAGTGGTGCCAGTGCACTCTCTGGAATCACTGCACTACATCCCCAGTGGTGCCAGTGCACTCTCTGGACTCACTGCAGTGTATCGCCAGTGGAGCCAGTGCACTCTCTAGAGTCACTGCACTGCATCCCCAATGGTGCCAGTGCACTCTCTGGACTCACTGCAGTGCATCCCCAAGGTGCCAGTGCACTCTCTGAAGGCAATGCACTGCATCCCCAGTGTTGCCAGTGCACTCTCTGGACTCACTGCAGTGCATCCCCAGTGTTGCAAGTGCACTCTCTGGACTCACTGCACTGCATCCCGAGTGGTGCCAGTGCACTCTCTGGACTCACTGCACTGCATCCCCAGTGGTGCCAGTGCACTCTCTGGACTCACTGTACTGCACACCCAAGGTGCCAGTGCACTCTCTGGACTCACTGCACTGCATCCGCAGTGGTGCCAGTGCACTCTCTGGACTCACTGCAGTGCATCACCAGTGGTGCCAGTGCACTCTCTGGACTCACTGCAGTGCATCCCCTGTGGTGACAGTGCACTCTCTGTAGTCACTGCGCTGCATCCCCAGTGGTGCCAGTGCACTCTCTGGACTCACTGCACTGCATCCCCAGTGGTGCCAGTGCACTCTCTGGACTCACTGCAGTGCAGCCCCAGTGGTGCCAGTGCACTCTCTGGACTCACTGCAGTGCAGCCCATGAGGTGCCAGTGCACTCTCTGGACTCACTGCACTGCATCCCCAGTGCTGACAGTGCACTCTCTGGACTCACTGCACTGCATCCGCAGTGGTGACAGTGCACACTCTGGACTCCCTGCACTGCATCCCCAGTGGTGCCAGTGCACTCTCTGGACTCACTGCACTGCATCCCCAGTGGTGCCAGTGCACTCTCTGGACTCACTGCAGTGCATCCCCAGTGGTGCCAGTGCACTCTCTGGACTCACTGCAGTGCAGCCCCAGTGGTGCCAGTGCACTCTCTGGACTCACTGCAGTGCAGCCCATAAGGTGCCAGTGCACTCTCTGGACTCACTGCAGTGCATCCCCAGTGGTGCCAGTGCACTCTATGGACTCACTGCAGTGCATCCCCTGTGGTGACAGTGCACTCTCTGGACTCACTGCACTGCATCCCCAGTGGTGCCAGTGCACTCTCTGGACTCACTGTAATGCATCCCCAAGGTGCCAGTGCACTCTCTGCACTCACTGCAGTGCATCCCCAGTGGTGCCAGTGCACTCTCTGGACTCAATGCAATGCATCACCGGTGGTACCAGTTGACTCTCTGGACTCACTGCAGTGCATCCCCAGTGGTGCCAGTGCACTCTCTGGACTCACTGCACTGCATCCCCGGTTGTACCACTGCACTCTCTGGACTCACTGCACTGCATCCCCAGTGGTGCCAGTGCACTCTCTGGACTCACTGCAGTGCATCCCCAGTGGTGCCAATGCACTCTCTGGACTCACTGCAGTTCATCCCCAGTGGTGCCAGTGCACTCTCTGGAGTCACTGCACTGCATCCCCAGTGGTGCCAGTGCACTCTCTTGACTCACTGCACTGCATCCCCAGTGGTGCCAGTGCACTCTCTGGAGTCACTGCACTGCATCCCCAGTGGTGCCAGTGCACTCTCTTGACTCACTGCACTGCATCCCCAGTGGTGCCAGTGCACTCTCTGGAATCACTGCACTGCATCCCCAGTGGTGCCAGTGCACTCTCTGGACTCACTGCACTGCATCCGCTGTTGTGCCAGTGCACTCTCTGGACTCACTGCACTGCATCCCCAGTGGTGCCAGTGCACTCTCTGGACTCACTGCACTGCATCCCCAGTGGTGCCAGTGCACTCTCTGGACTCACTGCACTGCATCCCCAGTGGTGCCAGTGCACTCTCTGGACTCACTGCAGTGCATCCCCAGTGGTGCCAGTGCAGTCTCTGGACTCACTGCACTCCATCCCCAGTGGTGCCAGTGCAATCTTTGGACTCACTGCAGTGCATCCCCAGTGGTGCCAGTGCACTCTCTGCACTCACTGCAGTGCATCCCCAATGGTGCCAGTGCACTCTCTGGACTCACTGCAGAGCATCCCTAGTGGTGCCAGTGCACTCTATGGAGTCACTGAACTGCATCCCCAGTGGTGCCAGTGCACTCTCTGGACTCACTGCAGTGCATCCCCAGTGGTGCCAGTGCACTCTCTGGACTCACTGCACTGAAACCCCAGTGGTGCCAGTGTACTCTCTGGACTCACTGCAGTGCATCCCCACTGGTGCCAGTGCACTCTCTGGAATCACTGCAGTGCATCCCCAGTGGTGCCAGTGCACTCTCTGGACTCACTGCACTGAAACCCCAGTGGTGCCAGTGTACTCTCTGGACTCACTGCAGTGCATCCCCACTGGTGCCAGTGCACTCTCTGGAATCACTGCAGTGCATCCCCAGTGGTGCCAGTGCACTCTCTGGACTCACTGCAGTGCATTCCCAGTGGTGCCAGTGCACTCTCTGGACTCACTGCACTGCATCCCCAGTGGTGCCAGTGCACTCTCTGGACTCACTGCACTGCATCCCCAGTGGTGCCAGGGCACTCTCCGGACTCACTGCAGTGCATCCGCAGTGGTGCCAGTGCACTTTTTCGAGTCACTGCACTGCATCCCCATTAGAGCCAGTGCATTCTCTGGACTGACTGCACTGCATCAACAGTGGTGCCAGTGCACTCTCTAGACTCACTGCAGTGCATCCCCAGTGGTGCCAGTGCACTCTCTGGACTCACTGCAGTGCATCCCCAGTGGTGCCAGTGCACTCTCTGGACTCACTGCACTGCATCCCCAGTGCTGCCAGTGCACTCTCTGGACTCACTGCAGTGCATCACCAATGGTGCCAGTGCACTCTCTGCACTCACTGCACTGCATCCCCAGTGGTGCCAGTGCACTCCCTGGACTCACTGCACTGCAAGCCCAGTGGTGCCAGTGCACTCTCTGGACTCACTGCACTGCATCCCCAGTGGTGCCAGTGCACGCTCTGGACTCACTGCACTGCATCCGCTGTTGTGCCAGTGCACTCTCTGGACTCACTGCACTGCATCCCCAATGGTGCCAGTGCACTCTCTGGACTCACTACAGTGCATCCCCAGTGGTGCCAGTGCAGTCTCTGGACTCACTGCACTCCATCCCCAGTGGTGCCAGTGCAATCTTTGGACTCACTGCAGTGCATCCCCAGTTGTGCCAGTGCACTCTCTGCACTCACTGCAGTGCATCCCCAGTGGTGCCAGTGCACTCTCTGGACTCACTGCACTGCATCCCCAGTGGTGCCAGTGCACTCTATGGAGTCACTGAACTGCATCCCCAGTGGTGCCAGTGCACTCTCTTGACTCACTGCACTGCATCTCCAACGTGCCAGTGCAGTCTCAGGACTCACTGCAGTGCATCCCAAGTGGTGCCAGTGCACTCTCTGGAATCACTGCACTGCATCCCCAGTGGTGCCAGTGCACTCTGTGGACTCACTGCAGTGCATCGCCAGTGGAGCCAGTGCACTCTCTAGAGTCACTGCACTGCATTGCCACTGGTGCCAGTGCACTCTCTGGACTCACAGCAGTGCATCCCCAAGGTGCCAGTGCACTCTCTGGAGGCAATGCACTGCATCCCCAGTGTTCCCAGTGCACTCTCTGGACTCACTGCAGTGCATCCCCAGTGTTGCAAGTGCACTCTCTGGACTCACTGCACTGCATCCCCAGTGGTGCCAGTGCACTCTCTGGACTCACTGCAGTGCATCCCCAGTGGTGCCAGTGCACTCTCTGGACTCACCGCAGTGCACCCCAGTGGTGCCAGTGCCCTCTCTGGACTCACTGCAGTGCATCCCCAGTGGTGCCAGTGCACTCTCTGGACTCACTGCAGAGCATCCCCAGTGGTGCCAGTGCACTCTCTGGACTCACTGCACTGCATCCCCAAGGTGCCAGTGCACTCTCTGGACTCACTACAGAGCATCCCCAGTGGTGCCAGTGCACTCTCTGGACTCACTGCACTCCATTACCAGTGGTGCCAGTGCACTCTCTGGACTCACTGCACTGCATTACCAGTGGTGCCAGTGCACTCTCTGGACTCAATGAACTGCATCCCCAGTGGTGCCAGTGCAATCTCTGGACTCACTGCAGTGCATCTCCATTGGTGCCAGTGCACTCTCTGGACTCACTGTACTGCATCCCCAGTGGTTCCAGTGCACTCTCTGGACTCACTGCAGAGCATCCCTAGTCGTGCCAGTGCACTCTATGGAGTCACTGAACTGCATCCCCAGTGGTGCCAGTGCACTCTCTTGACTCACTGCACTGCATCCCCAGTGGTGCCAGTGCACTCTATGGAGTCACTGAACTGCAGGCCCAATGGTGCCAGTGCACTCTCTGGACTCACTGCACTGCATCTCCAAGGTGCCAGTGCAGTCTCAGGACTCACTGCACTGCATCCCCAGTGGTGCCAGTGCACTCTCTGGAATCACTGCACTGCATCCCCAGTGGTGCCAGTGCACTCTCTGGACTCACTGCAGTGCATCCCCAGTGGTGCCAGTGCACTCTCTGGACTCACTGCAGTGCATCCCCAGTGGTGCCAGTGCACTCTCTGCACTCACTGCACTGCATCCCCAGTGGTGCCAGTGCACTCTCTGGACTCACTGCAGTGCATCACCAGTGGTGCCAGTGCACTCTCTGGACTCACTGCAGTGCATCACCAGTGGTGACAGTGCACGCTCTGGACTCAATGAACTGCATCCTCAGTGGTGCCAGTGCACTCTCCGGACTCAATGCACTGCATCCCCAGTGGTGCCAGTGCAATCTCTGGACTCACTGCCGTGCATCTCCATTGGTGCCAGTGCACTCTCTGGACTCACTGCAGTGCATTCCCAGTGGTGCCAGTGCACTCTCTGGACTCAGTGCACTGCATCGCCAGTGGTGCCAGTGCACTCTCTGGACTCACTGCAGTGCATCACCAGTGGTGCCAGTGCACTCTCTGGACTCACTGCAGTGCATCCCCTGTGGTGACAGTGCACTCTCTGGACTCACTGTAATGCATCACCGGCGGTGCCAGTTGACTCTCTGGACTCACTGCAGTGCATCCCCAGTGGTGCCAGTGCACTCTCTGGACTCACTACACTGCATCCCCAGTTGTACCACTGCACTCTCTGGACTCACTGCACTGCATCCCCAGTGGTGCCAGTGCACTCTCTGGACTCACAGCACTGCATCCCCAGTGCTGACAGTGCACTCTCTGGACTCACTGCACTGCATCCGCAGTGGTGCCAGTGCACTCTCTGGACTCACTGCAGTGCAGCCCATAAGGTGCCAGTGCACTCTCTGGACTCCCTGCACTGCATCCCCAGTGGTGCCAGTGCACTCTCTGGACTCACTGCACTGCATCCCCAGTGGTGCCAGTGCACTCTCTGGACTCACTGCAGTGCATCCCCATTGGTGCCAGTGCACTCTCTGGACTCACTGCACTGCATCCCCAGTGGTGCCAGTGCACTCTCTGGACTCACTGTAATGCATCCCCAAGGTGCCAGTGCACTCTCTGGACTCACTGCAATGCATCCCCAGTGGTGCCAGTGCACTCTCTGGACTCACTGCACTGCATCCACAGTGGTGCCAGTGCACTCTCTGGACTCACTGCAGTGCATCCCCAGTGGTGCCAGTGCACTCTATGGACTCACTGCAGTGCATCCCCTGTGGTGACAGTGCACTCTCTGGACTCACTGCAGTGCATCCCCAGTGGTGCCAGTGCACTCTCTGGACTCACTGTAATGCATCCCCAAGGTGCCAGTGCACTCTCTGGACTCACTGCAGTGCATCCCCAGTGGTGCCAGTGCACTCTCTGGACTCACTGTAATGCATCACCGGTGGTGCCAGTTGACTCTCTGGACTCACTGCAGTGCATCCCCAGTGGTGCCAGTGCACTCTCTGGACTCAGTGCACTGCATCCCCAGTTGTACCACTGCACTCTCTGGACTCACTGCAGTGCATCCCCAGTGGTGCCAGTGCACTCTCTGGACTCACTGCACTGCATCCCCAGTGGTGCCAGTGCACTCTCTGGACTCACTGCACTACATCCCCAGTGGTGCCAGTGCACTCTCTGGACTCACTGCACTGCATCCCCAGTGGTGCCAGTGCACTCTCTGGACTCACTGCACTGCATGACCAGTGGTGCCAGTACACTCTATGGACTCACTGCAGTGCATCCCCAGTGGTGCCAGTGCACTCTCTGGACTCACTGCACTGCATCCCCAGTGGTGCCAGTGCAGTCTCTGGACTCACTGTAATGCATCCCCAGTGGTGCCAGAGCAATCTTTGGACTCACTGCAGTGCATCCCCAGTGGTGCCAGTGCACTCTCTGCACTCACTGCAGTGCATCCCCAGTGGTGCCAGAGCACTCTCTGGACTCACTGCAGAGCATCCCTAGTGGTGCCAGTGCACTCTATGGAGTCACTGAACTGCATCCCCAGTGGTGCCAGTGCACTCTCTTGACTCACTGCACTGCATCTCCAAGGTGCCAGTGCAGTCTCAGGACTCACTGCACTGCATCCCCAGTGGTGCCAGTGCACTCTCTGGAATCACTGCACTGCATCCCCAGTGGTGCCAGTGCACTCTCTGGACTCACTGCAGTGCATCCCCATTGGTGCCAGTGCACTCTCTGGACTCACTGCAGTGCATCCCCAGTGGTGCCATTGCACTCTCTGGACTCACTGCACTGCATCCCCAGTGGTGCCAGTGCACTCTCTGGACTCACTGCAGTGCATCACCAATGGTGCCAGTGCACTCTCTGCAATCACTGCACT
Organism: Anser cygnoides; assembly: GCF_040182565.1. Taxonomy (NCBI): domain Eukaryota; kingdom Metazoa; phylum Chordata; class Aves; order Anseriformes; family Anatidae; genus Anser; species Anser cygnoides. Next base: position 447,282 of record NC_089907.1, read on the forward strand.
GCATCCCCAGTGGTGCCAGTGCACTATCTGGACTCACTGCAGTGCATCCCCAGTGGTGCCAGAGCACTCCCTGGACTCACTGCACTGCATCCCCAGTGGTGCCAGTGCACTCTCTGGACTCACTGCACTGCATCCCCAGTGGTGCCAGTGCACTCTCTGGACTCACTGCACTGCATCCCCAGTGGTGCCAGTGCACGCTCTGGACTCACTGCACTGCATCCGCTCTTGTACCAGTGCACTCTCTGGACTCACTGCACTGCATCCCAAGTGGTGCCAGTGCACTCTCTGGACTCACTGCAGTGCATCCCCAGTGGTGCCAGTGCACTCTCTGGACTCAGTGCACTCCATCCCCAGTGGTGCCAGTGCAATCTTTGGACTCACTGCAGTGCATCCCCAGTGGTGCCAGTGCACTCTCTGCACTCACTGCAGTGCATCCCCAGTGGTGCCAGTGCACTCTCTGGACTCACTGCAGAGCATCCCTAGTCGTGCCAGTGCACTCTATGGAGTCACTGAACTGCATCCCCAGTGGTGCCAGTGCACTCTCTTGACTCACTGCACTGCATCCCCAGTGGTGCCAGTGCACTCTCTGGACTCACTTCACTGCATCCGCTGTTGTGCCAGTGCACTCTCTGGACTCACTGCACTGCATCCCCAGTGGTGCCAGTGCACTCTCTGGACTCACTGCAGTGCATCCCCAGTGGTGCCAGTGCAGTCTCTGGACTCACTGCACTCCATCCCCAGTGGTGCCAGTGCAATCTTTGGACTCACTGCAGTGCATCCCCAGTGGTGCCAGTGCACTCTCTGCACTCACTGCAGTGCATCCCCAGTGGTGCCAGTGCACTCTATGGAGTCACTGAACTGCATCCCCAGTGGTGCCAGTGCACTCTCTTGACTCACTGCACTGCATCTCCAAGGTGCCAGTGCAGTCTCAGGACTCACTGCACTGCATCCCCAGTGGTGCCAGTGCACTCTCTGGAATCACTGCACTACATCCCCAGTGGTGCCAGTGCACTCTCTGGACTCACTGCAGTGCATCGCCAGTGGAGCCAGTGCACTCTCTATAGTCACTGCACGGCATCCCCAATGGTGCCAGTGCACTCTCTGGACTCACTGCAGTGCATCCCCAAGGTGCCAGTGCACTCTCTGGAGGCAATGCACTGCATCCCCAGTGTTGCCAGTGCACTCTCTGGACTCACTGCAGTGCATCCCCAGTGTTGCAAGTGCACTCTCTGGACTCACTGCACTGCATCCCGAGTGGTGCCAGTGCACTCTCTGGACTCACTGCACTGCATCCCCAGTGGTGCCAGTGCACTCTCTGGACTCACTGTACTGCACACCCAAGGTGCCAGTGCACTCTCTGGACTCACTGCACTGCATCCGCAGTGGTGCCAGTGCACTCTCTGGACTCACTGCAGTGCATCACCAGTGGTGCCAGTGCACTCTCTGGACTCACTGCAGTGCATCCCCTGAGGTGACAGTGCACTCTCTGTAGTCACTGCGCTGCATCCCCAGTGGTGCCAGTGCACTCTCTGGACTCACTGCACTGCATCCCCAGTGGTGCCAGTGCACTCTCTGGACTCACTGCAGTGCAGCCCCAGTGGTGCCAGTGCACTCTCTGGACTCACTGCAGTGCAGCCCATGAGGTGCCAGTGCACTCTCTGGACTCACTGCACTGCATCCCCAGTGGTGCCAGTGCACTCTCTGGACTCCCTGCACTGCATCCCCAGTGGTGCCAGTGCACTCTCTGCACTCACTGCACTGCATCCCCAGTGGTGCCAGTGCACTCTCTGGACTCACTGCAGTGCAGCCCCAGTGGTGCCAGTGCACTCTCTGGACTCACTGCAGTGCAGCCCATAAGGTGCCAGTGCACTCTCTGGACTCACTGCAGTGCATCCCCAGTGGTGCCAGTGCACTCTATGGACTCACTGCAGTGCATCCCCTGTGGTGACAGTGCACTCTCTGGACTCACTGCAGTGCATCCCCAGTGGTGCCAGTGCACTCTCTGGACTCACTGTAATGCATCCCCAAGGTGCCAGTGCACTCTCTGGACTCACTGCAGTGCATCCCCAGTGGTGCCAGTGCACTCTCTGGACTCAATGCAATGCATCCGCAGTGGTGCCAGAGCACTCTCTGGACTCACTGCAGTGCATCCCCAGTGGTGCCAGTGCACTCTCTGGACTCACTGCACTGCATCCCCGGTTGTACCACTGCACTCTCTGGACTCACTGCACTGCATCCCCAGTGGTGCCAGTGCACTCTCTGGACTCACTGCAGTGCATCCCCAGTGGTGCCAGTGCACTCTCTGGACTCACTGCACTGCATCCCCAGTGCTGACAGTGCACTCTCTGGACTCACTGCAGTGCATGACCAGTGGTGCCAGTACACTCTATGGACTCACTGCAGTGCATCCCCAGTGGTGCCAGTGCACTCTCTGGACTCACTGCAGTGCATCCCCAGTGGTGCCAGTGCACTCTCTGGACTCACTGCACTGAAACCCCAGTGGTGCCAGTGTACTCTCTGGACTCACTGCAGTGCATCCCCACTGGTGCCAGTGCACTCTCTGGAATCACTGCAGTGCATCCCCAGTGGTGCCAGTGCACTCTCTGGACTCACTGCAGTGCATTCCCAGTGGTGCCAGTGCACTCTCTGGACTCACTGCAGTGTATCCCCTGTGGTGCCAGTGCACTCTCTGGACTCACTGCACTGCATCCCCAGTGGTGCCAGGGCACTCTCCGGACTCACTGCAGTGCATCCGCAGTGGTGCCAGTGCACTTTTTCGAGTCACTGCACTGCATCCCCATTAGAGCCAGTGCATTCTCTGGACTGACTGCACTGCATCAACAGTGGTGCCAGTGCACTCTCTAGACTCACTGCAGTGCATCCCCAGTGGTGCCAGTGCACTCTCTGGACTCACTGCAGTGCATCCCCAGTGGTGCCAGTGCACTCTCTGGACTCACTGCACTGCATCCCCAGTGCTGCCAGTGCACTCTCTGGACTCACTGCAGTGCATCACCAATGGTGCCAGTGCACTCTCTGCACTCACTGCACTGCATCCCCAGTGGTGCCAGTGCACTATCTGGACTCACTGCAGTGCATCCCCAGTGTTGCAAGTGCACTCTCTGGACTCACTGCACTGCATCCCCAGTGGTGCCAGTGCACTCTCTGGACTCACTGCACTGCATCCCCAGTGGTGCCAGTGCACTCTCTGGACTCACCGCAGTGCACCCCAGTGGTGCCAGTGCACTCTCTGGACTCACTGCAGTGCATCCCCAGTGGTGCCAGTGCACTCTCTGGACTCACTGCAGAGCATCCCCAGTGGTGCCAGTGCACTCTCTGGACTCACTGCACTGCATCCCCAAGGTGCCAGTGCACTCTCTGGACTCACTGCAGTGCATCCCCAGTGGTGCCAGTGCACTCTCTGGACTCACTGCACTGCATCCCCAGTGGTGCCAGTGCACTCTCTGGACTCACTGCACTGCATCCCCAGTGGTGCCAGTGCACTCTCTGGACTCACCGCAGTGCACCCCAGTGGTGCCAGTGCACTCTCTGGACTCACTGCAGTGCATCCCCAGTGGTGCCAGTGCACTCTCTGGACTCACTGCAGAGCATCCCCAGTGGTGCCAGTGCACTCTCTGGACTCACTGCACTGCATCCCCAAGGTGCCAGTGCACTCTCTGGACTCACTGCAGTGCATCCCCAGTGGTGCCAGTGCACTCTCTGGACTCACTGCACTCCATTACCAGTGGTGCCAGTGCACTCTCTGGACTCACTGCACTGCATTACCAGTGGTGCCAGTGCACTCTCTGGACTCAATGAACTGCATCCCCAGTGGTGCCAGTGCAATCTCTGGACTCACTGCAGTGCATCTCCATTGGTGCCAGTGCACTCTCTGGACTCACTGCACTGCATCCCCAGTGGTTCCAGTGCACTCTCTGGACTCACTGCAGTGCATTCCCAGTGGTGCCAGTGCAGTCTCTGGACTCACTGCACTGCATAGCCAGTGGTGCCAGTGCACTCTCTGGACTCACTGCACTGCATCCCAAGTGGTGCCAGTGCACTCTGTGGACTCACTGCAGTGCATCTCCAGTGGTACCAGCGCACTCTCTGGACTCACTGCAGTGCAGCCCCAGTGGTGCCACTGCACTCTCTGGACTCACTGCAGTGCATCCCCAGTGGTGCCAGTGCACTCTCTGGACTCACTGCACTGCATCCCCAGTGGTGCCAGTGCACTCTCTGGACTCACTGCACTGCATCCCCAGTGGTGCCAGTGCACTCTCTGGACTCACTGCACTGCATCCCCAGTGGTGCCAGTGCACTCTCTGGACTCACTGTACTGCACACCCAAGGTGCCAGTGCACTCTCTGGACTCACTGCACTGCATCCGCAGTGGTGCCAGTGCACTCTCTGGACTCACTGCAGTGCATCACCAGTGGTGCCAGTGCACTCTCTGGACTCACTGCAGTGCATCCCCTGTGGTGACAGTGCACTCTCTGTAGTCACTGCGCTGCATCCCCAGTGGTGCCATTGCACTCTCTGGACTCACTGCAGTGCATCCCCAGTGGTGCCAGTGCACTCTCTGGACTCACTGCACTGCATCCCCAGTGGTGCCAGTGCACTCTCTGGAGTCACTGCACTGCATCCCCAGTGTTGCCAGTGCACTCTCTGGACTCACTGCAGTGCATCCCCAGTGGTGCCAGTGCACTCTCTGGACTCACTGCAGTTCATCCCCAGTGGTGCCAGTGCACTCTCTGGACTCACTGCAGTGCATCCCCAGTGGTGCCAGTGCACTCTCTGGAGTCACTGCACTGCATCCCCAGTGGTGCCAGTGCACTCTCTTGACTCACTGCACTGCATCTCCAAGGTGCCAGTGCAGTCTCAGGACTCACTGCAGTGCATCCCCAGTGGTGCCAGTACACTCTCTGGAATCACTGCACTGCATCCCCAGTTGTGCCAGTGCACTCTGTGGACTCACTGCAGTGCATCGCCAGTGGAGCCAGTGCACTCTCTAGAGTCACTGCACTGCATCCCCAATGGTGCCAGTGCACTCTCTGGACTCACAGCAGTGCATCCCCAAGGTGCCAGTGCACTCTCTGGAGGCAATGCACTGCATCCCCAGTGTTCCCAGTGCACTCTCTGGACTCACTGCAGTGCATCCCCAGTGTTGCAAGTGCACTCTCTGGACTCACTGCACTGCATCCCCAGTGGTGCCAGTGCACTCTCTGGACTCACTGCACTGCATCCCCAGTGGTGCCAGTGCACTCTCTGGACTCACCGCAGTGCACCCCAGTGGTGCCAGTGCACTCTCTGGACTCACTGCAGTGCATCCCCAGTGGTGCCAGTGCACTCTCTGGACTCACTGCAGAGCATCCCCAGTGGTGCCAGTGCACTCTCTGGACTCACTGCACTGCATCCCCAAGGTGCCAGTGCACTCTCTGGACTCACTGCAGTGCATCCCCAGTGGTGCCAGTGCACTCTCTGGACTCACTGCACTCCATTACCAGTGGTGCCAGTGCACTCTCTGGACTCACTGCACTGCATTACCAGTGGTGCCAGTGCACTCTCTGGACTCAATGAACTGCATCCCCAGTGGTGCCAGTGCAATCTCTGGACTCACTGCAGTGCATCTCCATTGGTGCCAGTGCACTCTCTGGACTCACTGCACTGCATCCCCAGTGGTTCCAGTGCACTCTCTGGACTCACTGCAGTGCATTCCCAGTGGTGCCAGTGCACTCTCTGGACTCACTGCACTGCATAGCCAGTGGTGCCAGTGCACTCTCTGGACTCACTGCACTGCATCCCAAGTGGTGCCAGTGCACTCTGTGGACTCACTGCAGTGCATCTCCAGTGGTACCAGCGCACTCTCTGGACTCACTGCAGTGCAGCCCCAGTGGTGCCACTGCACTCTCTGGACTCACTGCAGTGCATCCCCAGTGGTGCCAGTGCACTCTCTGGACTCACTGCACTGCATCCCCAGTGGTGCCAGTGCACTCTCTGGACTCACTGCACTGCATCCCCAGTGGTGCCAGTGCACTCTCTGGACTCACTGCACTGCATCCCCAGTGGTGCCAGTGCACTCTCTGGACTCACTGTACTGCACACCCAAGGTGCCAGTGCACTCTCTGGACTCACTGCACTGCATCCGCAGTGGTGCCAGTGCACTCTCTGGACTCACTGCAGTGCATCACCAGTGGTGCCAGTGCACTCTCTGGACTCACTGCAGTGCATCCCCTGTGGTGACAGTGCACTCTCTGTAGTCACTGCGCTGCATCCCCAGTGGTGCCATTGCACTCTCTGGACTCACTGCAGTGCATCCCCAGTGGTGCCAGTGCACTCTCTGGACTCACTGCACTGCATCCCCAGTGGTGCCAGTGCACTCTCTGGAGTCACTGCACTGCATCCCCAGTGTTGCCAGTGCACTCTCTGGACTCACTGCAGTGCATCCCCAGTGGTGCCAGTGCACTCTCTGGACTCACTGCAGTTCATCCCCAGTGGTGCCAGTGCACTCTCTGGACTCACTGCAGTGCATCCCCAGTGGTGCCAGTGCACTCTCTGGAGTCACTGCACTGCATCCCCAGTGGTGCCAGTGCACTCTCTGGACTCACTGCAGTGCATCCCCAGTGGTGCCAGTGCACTCTATGGACTCACTGCAGTGCATCCCCAGTGGTGCCAGTGCACTCTCTGGACTCATTGCAGTGCATCCCCAAGGTGCCAGTGCAGTCTCAGGACTCACTGCACTGCATCCCCAGTGGTGCCAGTGCACTCTCTGGAATCACTGCACTGCATCCCCAGTGGTGCCAGTGCACTCTCTGGAATCACTGCACTGCATCCCCAGTGGTGCCAGTGCACTCTCTGGACTCACTGCAGTGCATCGCCAGTGGAGCCAGTGCACTCTCTAGAGTCACTGCACTGCATCCCCAATGGTGCCAGTGCACTCTCTGGACTCACTGCAGTGCATCCCCAAGGTGCCAGTGCACTCTCTGGAGGCAATGCACTGCATCCCCAGTGTTGCCAGTGCACTCTCTGGACTCACTGCACTGCATCCCCAGTGGTGCAAGTGAACTCTCTGGACTCACTGCAGTGCATCCCCAGTGGTGCCAGTGCACTCTCTGGACTCACTGCACTGTATTACCAGTGGTGCCAGTGCACTCTCTGGACTCACTGCACTGCATTACCAGTGGTGCCAGTGCACTCTCTGGACTCACTGCCGTGCACCCCAGTGGTGCCAGTGCACTCACTGGACTCACTGCACTGCATCTCCAGTGGTGCCAGTGCAATCTCTGGACTCACTGCAGTGCATCTCCATTGGTGCCAGTGCACTCTCTGGACTCACTGCACTGCATCCCCAGTGGTGCCAGTGCACTCTCTGGACTCACTGCAGTGCATTCCCAGTGGTGCCAGTGCAGTCTCTGGACTCACTGCACTGCATCGCCAGTGGTGCCAGTGCACTCTTTGGACTCACTGCACTGCATTCCAAGTGGTGCCAGTGCACTCTGTGGACTCACTGCAGTGCATCTCCAGTGGTACCAGCGCACTCTCTGGACTCACTGCAGTGCAGCCCCAGTGGTGCCAGTTGACTCTCTGGACTCACTGCAGTGCATCACCAATGGTGCCAGTGCACTCTCTGGACTCACTGCACTGCATCCCCAGTGGTGCCAGTGCACTCTCTGGAGTCACTGCACTGCATCCCCAGTGGTGCCAGTGCACTCTCTGGACTCACTGCACTGCATCCCCAGTGGTGCCAGTGCACTCTCTGGACTCACTGCAGTGCATTCCCAGTGGTGCCAGTGCACTCTCTGGACTCACTGCAGTGCATCCCCACTGGTGCCAGTGCACTCTCTGGAATCACTGCAGTGCATCCCCAGTGGTGCCAGTGCACTCTCTGGACTCACTGCAGTGCATTCCCTGTGGTGCCAGTGCACTCTCTGGACTCACTGCAGTGCATCCCCAGTGGTGCCAGTGCACTCTCTGGACTCACTGCACTGCATCCCCAGTGGTGCCAGTGCACTCTCTGGACTCACTGCACTGCATCACCATTGGTGCCAGGGCACTCTCCGGACTCACTGCAGTGCATCCGCAGTGGTGCCAGTGCACTTTTTCGAGTCACTGCACTGCATCCCCAGTGGTGCCAGTGCACTCTCTGGACTCACTGCAGTGCATCACCAATGGTGCCAGTGCACTCTCTGCACTCACTGCACTGCATCCCCAGTGGTGCCAGTGCACTCCCTGGACTAACTGCACTGCATGCCCAGTGGTGCCAGTGCACTCTCTGGACTCACTGCACTGCACCACCAGTGGTGCCAGTGCACTCTCTGGACTCACTGCACTGCATCCGCTGTTGTGCCAGTGCACTCTCTGGACTCACTGCAGAGCATCCCTAGTGGTGCCAGTGCACTCTCTGGAGTCACTGCACTGCATCCCCAGTGGTGCCAGTGCACTCTCTGGAATCACTGCACTGCATCCCCAGTGGTGCCAGTGCACTCTCTGGACTCACTGCAGTGCATCGCCAGTGGAGCCAGTGCACTCTCTAGAAAAACTGCACTGCATCCCCAATGGTGCCAGTGCACTCTCTGGACTCACTGCAGTGCATCCCCAAGGTGCCAGTGCACTCTCTGGAGGCAATGCACTGCATTCCCAGTGTTGCCAGTGCACTCTCTGGACTCACTGCAGTGCATCCCCAGTGTTGCAAGTGCACTCTCTGGACTCACTGCACTGCATCCCCAGTGGTGCCAGTGCACTCTCTGGACTCACTGCAGTGCATCCCCAGTGGTGCCAGTGCACTCTCTGGACTCACTGCACTGCATCCCCAAGGTGCCAGTGCCCTCTCTGGACTCACTGCAGTGCATCCCCAGTGGTGCCAGTGCACTCTCTGGACTCACTGCACTGCATCCCCAGTGGTGCCAGTGCACTCTCTGGACTCACTGCATTGCATCCCCAAGGTGCCAGTTGACTCTCTGGACTCACTGCAGTGCATCCCCAGTGTTGCTAGTGCACTCTCTGGACTCACTGCAGTGCATCCCCAGTGTTGCAAGTGCACTCTCTGGACTCACTGCACTGCATCCCCAGTGGTGCCAGTGCACTCTCTTTACTCACTGCACTGCATCCCCAGTGGTGCCAGTGCACTCTCTGGACTCACTGTACTGCACACCCAAGGTGCCAGTGCACTCTCTGGACTCACTGCAGTGCATCCCCAGTGGTGCCAGTGCACTCTCTGGACTCACTGCACTGCATCCCGAGTGGTGCCAGTGCACTCTCTGGACTCACTGCACTGCATCCCCAGTGGTGCCAGTGCACTCTCTGGACTCACTGTACTGCACACCCAAGGTGCCAGTGCACTCTCTGGACTCACTGCACTGCATCCGCAGTGGTGCCAGTGCACTCTCTGGACTCACTGCAGTGCATCACCAGTGGTGCCAGTGCACTCTCTGGACTCACTGCAGTGCATCCCCTGTGGTGACAGTGCACTCTCTGTAGTCACTGCGCTGCATCCCCAGTGGTGCCAGTGCACTCTCTGGACTCACTGCACTGCATCCCCAGTGGTGCCAGTGCACTCTCTGGACTCACTGCAGTGCAGCCCCAGTGGTGCCAGTGCACTCTCTGGACTCACTGCAGTGCAGCCCATGAGGTGCCAGTGCACTCTCTGGACTCACTGCACTGCATCCCCAGTGCTGACAGTGCACTCTCTGGACTCACTGCACTGCATCCGCAGTGGTGACAGTGCACTCTCTGGACTCCCTGCACTGCATCCCCAGTGGTGCCAGTGCACTCTCTGGACTCACTGCACTGCATCCCCAGTGGTGCCAGTGCACTCTCTGGACTCACTGCAGTGCATCCCCAGTGGTGCCAGTGCACTCTCTGGACTCACTGCAGTGCAGCCCCAGTGGTGCCAGTGCACTCTCTGGACTCACTGCAGTGCAGCCCATAAGGTGCCAGTGCACTCTCTGGACTCACTGCAGTGCATCCCCAGTGGTGCCAGTGCACTCTATGGACTCACTGCAGTGCATCCCCTGTGGTGACAGTGCACTCTCTGGACTCACTGCACTGCATCCCCAGTGGTGCCAGTGCACTCTCTGGACTCACTGTAATGCATCCCCAAGGTGCCAGTGCACTCTCTGCACTCACTGCAGTGCATCCCCAGTGGTGCCAGTGCACTCTCTGGACTCAATGCAATGCATCACCGGTGGTACCAGTTGACTCTCTGGACTCACTGCAGTGCATCCGCAGTGGTGCCAGTGCACTCTCTGGACTCACTGCACTGCATCCCCGGTTGTACCACTGCACTCTCTGGACTCACTGCACTGCATCCCCAGTGGTGCCAGTGCACTCTCTGGACTCACTGCAGTGCATCCCCAGTGGTGCCAGTGCACTCTCTGGACTCACTGCAGTTCATCCCCAGTAGTGCCAGTGCACTCTCTGGAGTCACTGCACTGCATCCCCAGTGGTGCCAGTGCACTCTCTTGACTCACTGCACTGCATCCCCAGTGGTGCCAGTGCACTCTCTGGAGTCACTGCACTGCATCCCCAGTGGTGCCAGTGCACTCTCTTGACTCACTGCACTGCATCCCCAGTGGTGCCAGTGCACTCTCTGGAATCACTGCACTGCATCCCCAGTGGTGCCAGTGCACTCTCTGGACTCACTGCACTGCATCCGCTGTTGTGCCAGTGCACTCTCTGGACTCACTGCACTGCATCCCCAGTGGTGCCAGTGCACTCTCTGGACTCACTGCACTGCATCCGCTGTTGTGCCAGTGCACTCTCTGGACTCACTGCACTGCATCCCCAGTGGTGCCAGTGCACTCTCTGGACTCACTGCAGTGCATCCCCAGTGGTGCCAGTGCAGTCTCTGGACTCACTGCACTCCATCCCCAGTGGTGCCAGTGCAATCTTTGGACTCACTGCAGTGCATCCCCAGTGGTGCCAGTGCACTCTCTGGACTCACTGCAGTGCATCCCCAATGGTGCCAGTGCACTCTCTGGACTCACTGCAGAGCATCCCTAGTGGTGCCAGTGCACTCTATGGAGTCACTGAACTGCATCCCCAGTGGTGCCAGTGCACTCTCTGGACTCACTGCAGTGCATCCCCAGTGGTGCCAGTGCACTCTCTGGACTCACTGCACTGAAACCCCAGTGGTGCCAGTGTACTCTCTGGACTCACTGCAGTGCATCCCCACTGGTGCCAGTGCACTCTCTGGAATCACTGCAGTGCATCCCCAGTGGTGCCAGTGCACTCTCTGGACTCACTGCACTGAAACCCCAGTGGTGCCAGTGTACTCTCTGGACTCACTGCAGTGCATCCCCACTGGTGCCAGTGCACTCTCTGGAATCACTGCAGTGCATCCCCAGTGGTGCCAGTGCACTCTCTGGACTCACTGCAGTGCATTCCCAGTGGTGCCAGTGCACTCTCTGGACTCACTGCACTGCATCCCCAGTGGTGCCAGTGCACTCTCTGGACTCACTGCAGTGCATGACCAGTGGTGCCAGTACACTCTATGGACTCACTGCAGTGCATCCGCAGTGGTGCCAGTGCACTTTTTCGAGTCACTGCACTGCATCCCCATTAGAGCCAGTGCATTCTCTGGACTGACTGCACTGCATCAACAGTGGTGCCAGTGCACTCTCTAGACTCACTGCAGTGCATCCCCAGTGGTGCCAGTGCACTCTCTGGACTCACTGCAGTGCATCCCCAGTGGTGCCAGTGCACTCTCTGGACTCACTGCACTGCATCCCCAGTGCTGCCAGTGCACTCTCTGGACTCACTGCAGTGCATCACCAATGGTGCCAGTGCACTCTCTGCACTCACTGCACTGCATCCCCAGTGGTGCCAGTGCACTATCTGGACTCACTGCAGTGCATCCCCAGTGGTGCCAGTGCACTCCCTGGACTCACTGCACTGCAAGCCCAGTGGTGCCAGTGCACTCTCTGGACTCACTGCACTGCATCCCCAGTGGTGCCAGTGCACGCTCTGGACTCACTGCACTGCATCCGCTGTTGTGCCAGTGCACTCTCTGGACTCACTGCACTGCATCCCCAATGGTGCCAGTGCACTCTCTGGACTCACTGCAGTGCATCCCCAGTGGTGCCAGTGCAGTCTCTGGACTCACTGCACTCCATCCCCAGTGGTGCCAGTGCAATCTTTGGACTCACTGCAGTGCATCCCCAGTTGTGCCAGTGCACTCTCTGCACTCACTGCAGTGCATCCCCAGTGGTGCCAGTGCACTCTCTGGACTCACTGCACTGCATCCCCAGTGGTGCCAGTGCACTCTATGGAGTCACTGAACTGCATCCCCAGTGGTGCCAGTGCACTCTCTTGACTCACTGCACTGCATCTCCAACGTGCCAGTGCAGTCTCAGGACTCACTGCAGTGCATCCCCAGTGGTGCCAGTGCACTCTCTGGAATCACTGCACTGCATCCCCAGTGGTGCCAGTGCACTCTGTGGACTCACTGCAGTGCATCGCCAGTGGAGCCAGTACACTCTCTAGAGTCACTGCACTGTATCCCCAATGGTGCCAGTGCACTCTCTGGACTCACAGCAGTGCATCCCCAAGGTGCCAGTGCACTCTCTGGAGGCAATGCACTGCATCCCCAGTGTTGCCAGTGCACTCTCTGGACTCACTGCAGTGCATCCCCAGTGGTGCCAGTGCACTCTCTGGACTCACTGCACTCCATTACCAGTGGTGCCAGTGCACTCTCTGGACTCACTGCACTGCATTACCAGTGGTGCCAGTGCACTCTCTGGACTCAATGAACTGCATCCCCAGTGGTGCCAGTGCAATCTCTGGACTCACTGCAGTGCATCTCCATTGGTGCCAGTGCACTCTCTGGACTCACTGTACTGCATCCCCAGTGGTTCCAGTGCACTCTCTGGACTCACTGCAGAGCATCCCTAGTCGTGCCAGTGCACTCTATGGAGTCACTGAACTGCATCCCCAGTGGTGCCAGTGCACTCTCTTGACTCACTGCACTGCATCCCCAGTGGTGCCAGTGCACTCTATGGAGTCACTGAACTGCAGGCCCAATGGTGCCAGTGCACTCTCTGGACTCACTGCACTGCATCTCCAAGGTGCCAGTGCAGTCTCAGGACTCACTGCACTGCATCCCCAGTGGTGCCAGTGCACTCTCTGGAATCACTGCACTGCATCCCCAGTGGTGCCAGTGCACTCTCTGGACTCACTGCAGTGCAGCCCCAGTGGTGCCAGTGCACTCTCTGGACTCACTGCACTGCATCCCCAGTGGTGCCAGTGCACTCTCTGGACTCACTGCAGTGCATCACCAATGGTGCCAGTCCACTCTCTGCACTCACAGCTCTGCATCCCCAGTGGTGCCAGTGCACTCTCTGGACTCACTGCAGTGCATCCCCAGTGGTGCCAGTGCAGTCTCTGGACTCACTGCACTCCATCCCCAGTGGTGCCAGTGCAATCTTTGGACTCACTGCAGTGCATCCCAAGTGGTGCCAGTGCACTCTCTGCACTCACTGCAGTGCATCCCCAGTGGTGCCAGTGCACTCTCTGGACTCACTGCAGAGCATCCCTAGTGGTGCCAGTGCACTCTATGGAGTCACTGAACTGCATCCCCAGTGGTGCCAGTGCACTCTCTTGACTCACTGCACTGCATCTCCAAGGTGCCAGTGCAGTCTCAGGACTCACTGCACTGCATCCCCAGTGGTGCCAGTGCACTCTCTGGAATCACTGCACTGCATGCCAGTGGTGCCAGTGCACTCTCTGGACTCACTGCAGTGCATCGCCAGTGGAGCCAGTGCACTCTCTAGAGTCACTGCACTGCATCCCCAATGGTGCCAGTGCACTCTCTGGACTCACTGCAGTGCATCCCCAAGGTGCCAGTGCACTCTCTGGAGGCAATGCACTGCATCCCCAGTGTTGCCAGTACACTCTCTGGACTCACTGCAGTGCATCCCCAGTGTTGCAAGTGCACTCTCTGGACTCACTGCATTGCATCCCCAGTGGTGCCAGTGCACTCTCTGGACTCACTGCACTGCATCCCCAGTGGTGCCAGTGCACTCTCTGGACTCACTGCAGTGCATCACCAGTGGTGCCAGTGCACTCTCTGGACTCACTGCAGTGCATCACCAGTGGTGACAGTGCACGCTCTGGACTCAATGAACTGCATCCTCAGTGGTGCCAGTGCACTCTCCGGACTCAATGCACTGCATCCCCAGTGGTGCCAGTGCAATCTCTGGACTCACTGCCGTGCATCTCCATTGGTGCCAGTGCACTCTCTGGACTCACTGCAGTGCATCCCCAGTGGTGTTAGTGCTGTCTCTGGACTCACTGCAGTGCATTCCCAGTGGTGCCAGTGCACTCTCTGGACTCAGTGCACTGCATCGCCAGTGGTGCCAGTGCACTCTCTGGACTCACTGCAGTGCATCACCAGTGGTGCCAGTGCACTCTCTGGACTCACTGCAGTGCATCCCCTGTGGTGACAGTGCACTCTCTGTAGTCACTGCGCTGCATCCCCAGTGGTGCCAGTGCACTCTCTGGACTCACTGCAGTGCATCCCCAGTGGTGCCAGTGCACTCTCTGGACTCACTGCAGTGCAGCCCCAGTGGTGCCAGTGCACTCTCTGGACTCACTGCACTGAAACCCCAGTGGTGCCAGTGTACTCTCTGGACTCACTGCAGTGCATCCCCACTGGTGCCAGTGCACTCTCTGGAATCACTGCAGTGCATCCCCAGTGGTGCCAGTGCACTCTCTGGACTCACTGCACTGCATCCCCAGTGGTGCCAGTGCACTCTCTGGACTCACTGCACTGCATCCCCAGTGGTGCCAGTGCACTCTCTGGACTCACTGCAGTGCATCCCCAGTGGTGCCAGTGCACTCTCTGGACTCACTGCAGTGCATCACCAGGGGTGCCAGTGCACTCTATGAACTCACTGCAGTGCATCCCCTGTGGTGACAGTGCACTCTCTGGACTCACTGCAGTGCATCCCCAGTGGTGCCAGTGCACTCTCTGGACTCACTGTAATGCATCCCCAATGGTGCCAGTGCACTCTCTGGACTCACTGCAATGCATCCCCAGTGGTGCCAGTGCACTCTCTGGACTCACTGTAATGCATCACCGGTGGTGCCAGTTGACTCTCTGGACTCACTGCAGTGCATCCCCAGTGGTGCCAGTGCACTCTCTGGACTCACTGCACTGCATCCCCAGTTGTACCACTGCACTCTCTGGACTCACTGCAGTGCATCCCCAGTGGTGCCAGTGCACTCTCTGGACTCACAGCACTGCATCCCCAGTGGTGCCAGTGCACTCTCTGGACTCACTGCAGTGCATTCCCAGTGGTGCCAGTGCACTCTCTGGACTCACTGCAGTGCAGCCCATGAGGTGCCAGTGCACTCTCTGGACTCCCTGCACTGCATCCCCAGTGGTGCCAGTCCACTCTCTGGACTCACTGCACTGCATCCCCAGTGGTGCCAGTGCACTCTCTGGACTCACTGCAGTGCATCCCCAGTGGTGCCAGTGCACTCTCTGGACTCACTGCAGTGCAGCCCCAGTGGTGCCAGTGCACTCTCTGGACTCACTGCAGTGCAGCCCATGAGGTGCCAGTGCACTCTCTGGACTCACTGCACTGCATCCCCAGTGCTGACAGTGCACTCTCTGGACTCACTGCACTGCATCCACAGTGGTGCCAGTGCACTCTCTGGACTCACTGCAGTGCATCACCAGTGGTGCCAGTGCACTCTATGGACTCACTGCAGTGCATCCCCTGTGGTGAACGTGCACTCTCTGGACTCACTGCAGTGCATCCCCAGTGGTGCCAGTGCACTCTCTGGACTCACTGTAATGCATCCCCAAGGTGCCAGTGCACTCTCTGGACTCACTGCAGTGCATCCCCAGTGGTGCCAGTGCACTCTCTGGACTCACTGTAATGCATCACCGGTGGTGCCAGTTGACTCTCTGGACTCACTGCAGTGCATCCCCAGTGGTGCCAGTGCACTCTCTGGACTCAGTGCACTGCATCCCCAGTTGTACCACTGCACTCTCTGGACTCACTGCAGTGCATCCCCAGTGGTGCCAGTGCACTCTCTGGACTCACTGCACTGCATCCCCAGTGGTGCCAGTGCACTCTCTGGACTCACTGCACTGCATCCCCAGTGGTGCCAGTGCACTCTCTGGACTCACTGCACTGCATCCCCAGTGGTGCCAGTGCACTCTCTGGACTCACTGCACTGCATGACCAGTGGTGCCAGTACACTGTATGGACTCACTGCAGTGCATCCCCAGTGGTGCCAGTGCACTCTCTGGACTCACTGCACTGCATCCCCAGTGGTGCCAGTGCAGTCTCTGGACTCACTGTAATGCATCCCCAGTGGTGCCAGAGCAATCTTTGGACTCACTGCAGTGCATCCCCAGTGGTGCCAGTGCACTCTCTGCACTCACTGCAGTGCATCCCCAGTGGTGCCAGAGCACTCTCTGGACTCACTGCAGAGCATCCCTAGTGGTACCAGTGCACTCTATGGAGTCACTGAACTGCATCCCCAGTGGTGCCAGTGCACTCTCTTGACTCACTGCACTGCATCTCCAAGGTGCCAGTGCAGTCTCAGGACTCACTGCACTGCATCCCCAGTGGTGCCAGTGCACTCTCTGGACTCACTGCACTGCATCCCCAGTGGTGCCAGTGCACTCTCTGGACTCACTGCAGTGCATCCCCATTGGTGCCAGTGCACTCTCTGGACTCACTGCAGTGCATCCCCAGTGGTGCCATTGCACTCTCTGGACTCACTGCACTGCATCCCCAGTGGTGCCAGTGCACTCTCTGGACTCACTGCAGTGCATCACCAATGGTGCCAGTGCACTCTCTGCACTCACTGCACTGCATCCCCAGTGGTGCCAGTGCACTATCTGGACTCACTGCAGTGCATCCCCAGTGGTGCCAGAGCACTCCCTGGACTCACTGCACTGCATGCCCAGTGGTGCCAGTGCACTCTCTGGACTCACTGCACTGCATCCCCAGTGCTGCCAGTGCACTCTCTGGACTCACTGCACTGCATCCCCAGTGGTGCCAGTGCACTCTCTGGACTCACTGCACTGCATCCCCAGTGGTGCCAGTGCACGCTCTGGACTCACTGCACTGCATCCGCTCTTGTGCCAGTGCACTCTCTGGACTCACTGCACTGCATCCCAAGTGGTGCCAGTGCACTCTCTGGACTCACTGCAGTGCATCCCCAGTGGTGCCAGTGCACTCTCTGGACTCAGTGCACTCCATTCCCAGTGGTGCCAGTGCAATCTTTGGACTCACTGCAGTGCATCCCCAGTGGTGCCAGTGCACTCTCTGCACTCACTGCAGTGCATCCCCAGTGGTGCCAGTGCACTCTCTGGACTCACTGCAGAGCATCCCTAGTCGTGCCAGTGCACTCTATGGAGTCACTGAACTGCATCCCCAGTGGTGCCAGTGCACTCTCTTGACTCACTGCACTGCATCCCCAGTGGTGCCAGTGCACTCTCTGGAATCACTGCACTGCATCCCCAGTGGTGCCAGTGCACTCTCTGGACTCACTGCACTGCATCCGCTGTTGTGCCAGTGCACTCTCTGGACTCACTGCACTGCATCCCCAGTGGTGCCAGTGCACTCTCTGGACTCACTGCAGTGCATCCCCAGTGGTGCCAGTGCAGTCTCTGGACTCACTGCACTCCATCCCCAGTGGTGCCAGTGCAATCTTTGGACTCACTGCAGTGCATCCCCAGTGGTGCCAGTGCACTCTCTGCACTCACTGCAGTGCATCCCCAGTGGTGCCAGTGCACTCTATGGAGTCACTGAACTGCATCCCCAGTGGTGCCAGTGCACTCTCTTGACTCACTGCACTGCATCTCCAAGGTGCCAGTGCAGTCTCAGGACTCACTGCACTGCATCCCCAGTGGTGCCAGTGCACTCTCTGGAATCACTGCACTACATCCCCAGTGGTGCCAGTGCACTCTCTGGACTCACTGCAGTGCATCGCCAGTGGAGCCAGTGCACTCTCTATAGTCACTGCACTGCATCCCCAATGGTGCCAGTGCACTCTCTGGACTCACTGCAGTGCATCCCCAAGGTGCCAGTGCACTCTCTGGAGGCAATGCACTGCATCCCCAGTGGTGCCAGTGCACTCTCTGGACTCACTGCAGTGCATCCCCAGTGTTGCAAGTGCACTCTCTGGACTCACTGCACTGCATCCCGAGTGGTGCCAGTGCACTCTCTGGACTCACTGCACTGCATCCCCAGTGGTGCCAGTGCACTCTCTGGACTCACTGTACTGCACACCCAAGGTGCCAGTGCACTCTCTGGACTCACTGCACTGCATCCGCAGTGGTGCCAGTGCACTCTCTGGACTCACTGCAGTGCATCACCAGTGGTGCCAGTGCACTCTCTGGACTCACTGCAGTGCATCCCCTGAGGTGACAGTGCACTCTCTGTAGTCACTGCGCTGCATCCCCAGTGGTGCCAGTGCACTCTCTGGACTCACTGCACTGCATCCCCAGTGGTGCCAGTGCACTCTCTGGACTCACTGCAGTGCAGCCCCAGTGGTGCCAGTACACTCTCTGGACTCACTGCAGTGCAGCCCATGAGGTGCCAGTGCACTCTCTGGACTCACTGCACTGCATCCCCAGTGGTGCCAGTGCACTCTCTGGACTCACTGCACTGCATCCGCAGTGGTGACAGTGCACTCTCTGGACTCCCTGCACTGCATCCCCAGTGGTGCCAGTGCACTCTCTGGACTCACTGCACTGCATCCCCAGTGGTGCCAGTGCACTCTCTGGACTCACTGCAGTGCAGCCCCAGTGGTGCCAGTGCACTCTCTGGACTCACTGCAGTGCAGCCCATAAGGTGCCAGTGCACTCTCTGGACTCACTGCAGTGCATCCCCAGTGGTGCCAGTGCACTCTATGGACTCACTGCAGTGCATCCCCTGTGGTGACAGTGCACTCTCTGGACTCACTGCAGTGCATCCCCAGTGGTGCCAGTGCACTCTCTGGACTCACTGTAATGCATCCCCAAGGTGCCAGTGCACTCTCTGGACTCACTGCAGTGCATCCCCAGTGGTGCCAGTGCACTCTCTGGACTCAATGCAATGCATCACCGGTGGTACCAGTTGACTCTCTGGACTCACTGCAGTGCATCCCCAGTGGTGCCAGTGCACTCTCTGGACTCACTGCACTGCATCCCCGGTTGTACCACTGCACTCTCTGGACTCACTGCACTGCATCCCCAGTGGTGCCAGTGCACTCTCTGGACTCACTGCAGTGCATCCCCAGTGGTGCCAGTGCACTCTCTGGACTCACTGCACTGCATCCCCAGTGCTGACAGTGCACTCTCTGGACTCACTGCAGTGCATGACCAGTGGTGCCAGTACACTCTATGGACTCACTGCAGTGCATCCCCAGTGGTGCCAGTGCACTCTCTGGACTCACTGCAGTGCATCCCCAGTGGTGCCAGTGCACTCTCTGGACTCACTGCACTGAAACCCCAGTGGTGCCAGTGTACTCTCTGGACTCACTGCAGTGCATCCCCACTGGTGCCAGTGCACTCTCTGGAATCACTGCAGTGCATCCCCAGTGGTGCCAGTGCACTCTCTGGACTCACTGCAGTGCATTCCCAGTGGTGCCAGTGCACTCTCTGGACTCACTGCAGTGTATCCCCTGTGGTGCCAGTGCACTCTCTGGACTCACTGCAGTGCATCCCCAGTGTTGCAAGTGCACTCTCTGGACTCACTGCACTGCATCCCCAGTGGTGCCAGGGCACTCTCCGGACTCACTGCAGTGCATCCGCAGTGGTGCCAGTGCACTTTTTCGAGTCACTGCACTGCATCCCCATTAGAGCCAGTGCATTCTCTGGACTGACTGCACTGCATCAACAGTGGTGCCAGTGCACTCTCTAGACTCACTGCAGTGCATCCCCAGTGGTGCCAGTGCACTCTCTGGACTCACTGCAGTGCATCCCCAGTGGTGCCAGTGCACTCTCTGGACTCACTGCACTGCATCCCCAGTGGTGCCAGTGCACTCTCTGGACTCACTGCAGTGCATCACCAATGGTGCCAGTGCACTCTCTGCACTCACTGCACTGCATCCCCAGTGGTGCCAGTGCACTATCTGGACTCACTGCAGTGCATCCCCAGTGGTGCCAGTGCACTCCCTGGACTCCCTGCACTGCATGCCCAGTGGTGCCAGTGCACTCTCTGGACTCACTGCACTGCATCCCCAGTGGTGCCAGTGCACTCTCTGGACTCACTGCACTGCATCCCCAGTGGTGCCAGTGCACGCTCTGGACTCACTGCACTGCATCCGCTGTTGTGCCAGTGCACTCTCTGGACTCACTGCACTGCATCCCCAATGGTGCCAGTGCACTCTCTGGACTCACTGCAGTGCATCCCCAGTGGTGCCAGTGCAGTCTCTGGACTCACTGCACTCCATCCCCAGTGGTGCCAGTGCAATCTTTGGACTCACTGCAGTGCATCCCCAGTTGTGCCAGTGCACTCTCTGCACTCACTGCAGTGCATCCCCAGTGGTGCCAGTGCACTCTCTGGACTCACTGCACTGCATCCCCAGTGGTGCCAGTGCACTCTATGGAGTCACTGAACTGCATCCCCAGTGGTGCCAGTGCACTCTCTTGACTCACTGCACTGCATCTCCAAGGTGCCAGTGCAGTCTCAGGACTCACTGCAGTGCATCCCCAGTGGTGCCAGTGCACTCTCTGGAATCACTGCACTGCATCCCCAGTTGTGCCAGTGCACTCTCTGGACTCACTGCAGTGCATCGCCAGTGGAGCCAGTGCACTCTCTAGAGTCACTGCACTGCATCCCCAATGGTGCCAGTGCACTCTCTGGACTCACAGCAGTGCATCCCCAAGGTGCCAGTGCACTCTCTGGAGGCAATGCACTGCATCCCCAGTGTTCCCAGTGCACTCTCTGGACTCACTGCAGTGCATCCCCAGTGTTGCAAGTGCACTCTCTGGACTCACTGCACTGCATCCCCAGTGGTGCCAGTGCACTCTCTGGACTCACTGCACTGCATCCCCAGTGGTGCCAGTGCACTCTCTGGACTCACCGCAGTGCACCCCAGTGGTGCCAGTGCCCTCTCTGGACTCACTGCAGTGCATCCCCAGTGGTGCCAGTGCACTCTCTGGACTCACTGCAGAGCATCCCCAGTGGTGCCAGTGCACTCTCTGGACTCACTGCACTGCATCCCCAAGGTGCCAGTGCACTCTCTGGACTCACTGCACTGCATCCCCAGTGCTGACAGTGCACTCTCTGGACTCACTGCACTCCATTACCAGTGGTGCCAGTGCACTCTCTGGACTCACTGCACTGCATTACCAGTGGTGCCAGTGCACTCTCTGGACTCAATGAACTGCATCCCCAGTGGTGCCAGTGCAATCTCTGGACTCACTGCAGTGCATCTCCATTGGTGCCAGTGCACTCTCTGGACTCACTGCACTGCATCCCCAGTGGTTCCAGTGCACTCTCTGGACTCACTGCAGTGCATTCCCAGTGGTGCCAGTGCAGTCTCTGGACTCACTGCACTGCATAGCCAGTGGTGCCAGTGCACTCTCTGGACTCACTGCACTGCATCCCAAATGGTGCCAGTGCACTCTGTGGACTCACTGCAGTGCATCTCCAGTGGTACCAGCGCACTCTCTGGACTCACTGCAGTGCAGCCCCAGTGGTGCCACTGCACTCTCTGGACTCACTGCAGTGCATCCCCAGTGGTGCCAGTGCACTCTCTGGACTCACTGCACTGCATCCCCAGTTGTGCCAGTGCACTCTCTGGACTCACTGCACTGCATCCCCAGTGGTGCCAGTGCACTCTCTGGACTCACTGCACTGCATCCCCAGTGGTGCCAGTGCACTCTCTGGACTCACTGTAGTGCACACCCAAGGTGCCAGTGCACTCTCTGGACTCACTGCACTGCATCCGCAGTGGTGCCAGTGCACTCTCTGGACTCACTGCAGTGCATCACCAGTGGTGCCAGTGCACTCTCTGGACTCACTGCAGTGCATCCCCTGTGGTGACAGTGCACTCTCTGTAGTCACTGCGCTGCATCCCCAGTGGTGCCACTGCACTCTCTGGACTCACTGCAGTGCATCCCCAGTGGTGCCAGTGCACTCTCTGGACTCACTGCACTGCATCCCCAGTGGTGCCAGTGCACTCTCTGGAGTCACTGCAGTTCATCCCCAGTGGTGCCAGTGCACTCTCTGGACTCACTGCAGTGCATCCCCAGTGGTGCCTGTGCACTCTCTGGACTCACTGCAGTTCATCCCCAGTGGTGCCAGTGCACTCTCTGGACTCACTGCAGTGCATCCCCAGTGGTGCCAGTGCACTCTTGGAGTCACTGCACTGCATCCCCAGTGGTGCCAGTGCACTCTCTGGACTCACTGCAGTGCATCCCCAGTGGTGCCAGTGCACTCTAAGGACTCACTGCAGTGCATCCCCAGTGGTGCCAGTGCACTCTCTGGACTCATTGCAGTGCATCCCCAAGGTGCGAGTGCAGTCTCAGGACTCACTGCACTGCATCCCCAGTGGTGCCAGTGCACTCTCTGGAATCACTGCAC
This sequence comes from Anser cygnoides, assembly GCF_040182565.1. Lineage (NCBI taxonomy): Eukaryota > Metazoa > Chordata > Aves > Anseriformes > Anatidae > Anser > Anser cygnoides. The sequence continues at coordinate 469,814 of NC_089907.1, forward strand.
TGCATCCCCAGTGGTGCCAGTGCACTCTCTGGAATCACTGCACTGCATCCCCAGTGGTGCCAGTGCACTCTCTGGACTCACTGTAGTGCATCGCCAGTGGAGCCAGTGCACTCTCTAGAGTCACTGCACTGCATCCCCAATGGTGCCAGTGCACTCTCTGGACTCACTGCAGTGCATCCCCAAGGTGCCAGTGCACTCTCTGGAGGCAATGCACTGCATCCCCAGTGTTGCCAGTGCAATCTCTGGACTCACTGCACTGCATCCCCAGTGGTGCAAGTGAACTCTCTGGACTCACTGCAGTGCATCCCCAGTGGTTCCAGTGCACTCTCTGGACTCACTGAACTGCATCCCCAGTGGTGCCAGTGCACTCGCTGGACTCACTGTACTGCACACCCAAGGTGCCAGTGCACTCTCTGGACTCACTGCACTGCATCCGCAGTGGTGCCAGTGCACTCTCTGGACTCACTGCAGTGCATCCCCAGTGGTGCCAGTGCACTCTCTGGACTCACTGCAGTGCATCCCCAGTGGTGCCAGTGCACTCTCTGTAGTCACTGCGCTGCATCCCCAGTGGTGCCAGTGCACTCTCTGGACTCACCGCAGTGCACGCCAGTGGTGCCAGTGCCCTCTCTGGACTCACTGCAGTGCATCCCCAGTGGTGCCAGTGCACTCTCTGGACTCACTGCAGTGCATCTCCAGTGGTGCCAGTGCACTCTCTGGACTCACTGCACTGCATCCCAAAGGTGCCAGTGCACTCTCTGGACTCACTGCAGTGCATCCCCAGTGGTGCCAGTGCACTCTCTGGACTCACTGCACTGCATTACCAGTGGTGCCAGTGCACTCTCTGGACTCACTGCACTGCATTACCAGTGGTGCCAGTGCACTCTCTGGACTCACTGCCGTGCACCCCAGTGGTGCCAGTGCACTCACTGGACTCACTGCACTGCATCTCCAGTGGTGCCAGTGCAATCTCTGGACTCACTGCAGTGCATCTCCATTGGTGCCAGTGCACTCTCTGGACTCACTGCACTGCATCCCCAGTGGTGCCAGTGCACTCTCTGGACTCACTGCAGTGCATTCCCAGTGGTGCCAGTGCAGTCTCTGGACTCACTGCACTGCATCGCCAGTGGTGCCAGTGCAGTCTCTGGACTCACTGCACTGCATTCCAAGTGGTGCCAGTGCACTCTGTGGACTCACTGCAGTGCATCTCCAGTGGTACCAGCGCACTCTCTGGACTCACTGCAGTGCAGCCCCAGTGGTGCCAGTTGACTCTCTGGACTCACTGCAGTGCATCACCAATGGTGCCAGTGCACTCTCTGGACTCACTGCACTGCATCCCCAGTGGTGCCAGTGCACTCTCTGGAGTCACTGCACTGCATCCCCAGTGGTGCCAGTGCACTCTCTGGACTCACTGCACTGCATCCCCAGTGGTGCCAGTGCACTCTCTGGACTCACTGCAGTGCATCCCCACTGGTGCCAGTGCACTCTCTGGACTCACTGCAGTGCATCCCCACTGGTGCCAGTGCACTCTCTGGAATCACTGCAGTGCATCCCCAGTGGTGCCAGTGCACTCTCTGGACTCACTGCAGTGCATTCCCTGTGGTGCCAGTGCACTCTCTGGACTCACTGCAGTGCATCACCAGTGGTGCCAGTGCACTCTCTGGACTCACTGCACTGCATCCCCAGTGGTGCCAGTGCACTCTCTGGACTCACTGCACTGCATCACCATTGGTGCCAGGGCACTCTCCGGACTCACTGCAGTGCATCCGCAGTGGTGCCAGTGCACTTTTTCGAGTCACTGCACTGCATCCCCAGTGGTGCCAGTGCACTCTCTGGACTCACTGCAGTGCATCACCAATGGTGCCAGTGCACTCTCTGCACTCACTGCACTGCATCCCCAGTGGTGCCAGTGCACTCCCTGGACTAACTGCACTGCATGCCCAGTGGTGCCAGTGCACTCTCTGGACTCATTGCAGTGCATCCCCAAGGTGCCAGTGCAGTCTCAGGACTCACTGCACTGCATCTCCAGTGGTGCCAGTGCACTCTCTGGAATCACTGCACTGCATCCGCAGTGGTGCCAGTGCACTCTCTGGACTCACTGCAGTGCATCGCCAGTGGAGCCAGTGCACTCTCTAGAGTCACTGCACTGCATCCCCAATGGTGCCAGTGCACTCTCTGGACTCACAGCAGTGCATCCCCAAGGTGCCAGTGCGCTCTCTGGAGGCAATGCACTGCATCCCCAGTGTTGCCAGTGCACTCTCTGGACTCACCGCAGTGCACCCCAGTGGTGCCAGTGCCCTCTCTGGACTCACTGCAGTGCATCCCCAGTGGTGCCAGTGCACTCTCTGGACTCACTGCAGTGCATCCCCAGTGGTGCCAGTGCACTCTCTGGACTCACTGCACTGCATTACCAGTGGTGCCAGTGCACTCTCTGGACTCACTGCACTGCATTACCAGTGGTGCCAGTGCACTCTCTGGACTCACTGCCGTGCACCCCAGTGGTGCCAGTGCACTCACTGGACTCACTGCACTGCATCTCCAGTGGTGCCAGTGCAATCTCTGGACTCACTGCAGTGCATCTCCATTGGTGCCAGTGCACTCTCTGGACTCACTGCACTGCATCCCCAGTGGTGCCAGTGCACTCTCTGGACTCACTGCAGTGCATTCCCAGTGGTGCCAGTGCAGTCTCTGGACTCACTGCACTGCATCGCCAGTGGTGCCAGTGCACTCTTTGGACTCACTGCACTGCATTCCAAGTGGTGCCAGTGCACTCTGTGGACTCACTGCAGTGCATCTCCAGTGGTACCAGCGCACTCTCTGGACTCACTGCAGTGCAGCCCCAGTGGTGCCAGTTGACTCTCTGGACTCACTGCAGTGCATCACCAATGGTGCCAGTGCACTCTCTGGACTCACTGCACTGCATCCCCAGTGGTGCCAGTGCACTCTCTGGACTCACTGCAGTGCATCCCCAGTGGTGCCAGTGCACTCTCTGGACTCACTGCACTGCATCCCCAGTGGTGCCAGTGCACTCTCTGGACTCACTGCAGTGCATCCCCACTGGTGCCAGTGCACTCTCTGGACTCACTGCAGTGCATCCCCACTGGTGCCAGTGCACTCTCTGGAATCACTGCAGTGCATCCCCAGTGGTGCCAGTGCACTCTCTGGACTCACTGCAGTGCATTCCCTGTGGTGCCAGTGCACTCTCTGGACTCACTGCAGTGCATCACCAGTGGTGCCAGTGCACTCTCTGGACTCACTGCACTGCATCCCCAGTGGTGCCAGTGCACTCTCTGGACTCACTGCACTGCATCACCATTGGTGCCAGGGCACTCTCCGGACTCACTGCAGTGCATCCGCAGTGGTGCCAGTGCACTTTTTCGAGTCACTGCACTGCATCCCCAGTGGTGCCAGTGCACTCTCTGGACTCACTGCAGTGCATCACCAATGGTGCCAGTGCACTCTCTGCACTCACTGCACTGCATCCCCAGTGGTGCCAGTGCACTCCCTGGACTAACTGCACTGCATGCCCAGTGGTGCCAGTGCACTCTCTGGACTCATTGCAGTGCATCCCCAAGGTGCCAGTGCAGTCTCAGGACTCACTGCACTGCATCTCCAGTGGTGCCAGTGCACTCTCTGGAATCACTGCACTGCATCCGCAGTGGTGCCAGTGCACTCTCTGGACTCACTGCAGTGCATCGCCAGTGGAGCCAGTGCACTCTCTAGAGTCACTGCACTGCATCCCCAATGGTGCCAGTGCACTCTCTGGACTCACAGCAGTGCATCCCCAAGGTGCCAGTGCACTCTCTGGAGGCAATGCACTGCATCCCCAGTGTTGCCAGTGCACTCTCTGGACTCACCGCAGTGCTCCCCAGTGGTGCCAGTGCCCTCTCTGGACTCACTGCAGTGCATCCCCAGTGGTGCCAGTGCACTCTCTGGACTCACTGCAGTGCATCCCCAGTGGTGCCAGTGCACTCTCTGGACTCACTGCAGTGCATCCCCAGTGGTGCCAGTGCACTCTCTGGACTCACTGCACTGCATCCCCAAGGTGCCAGTGCACTCTCTGGACTCACTGCAGTGCATCCCCAGTGGTGCCAGTGCACTCTCTGGACTCAATGAACTGCATCCCCAGTGGTGCCAGTGCAATCTCTGGACTCACTGCAGTGCATCCCCAGTGGTGCCAGTGCACTCTCTGGACTCACTGCACTGCATCCCCAGTGGTGCCAGTGCACTCTCTGGACTCACTGCAGTGCATTCCCAGTGGTGCCAGTGCAGTCTCTGGACTCACTGCACTTCATAGCCAGTGGTGCCAGTGCACTCTCTGGACTCACTGCACTGCATCCCAAGTGGTGCCAGTGCACTCTGTGGACTCACTGCAGTGCATCTCCAGTGGTACCAGCGCACTCTCTGGACTCACTGCAGTGCAGCCCCAGTGGTGCCACTGCACTCTCTGGACTCACTGCAGTGCATCCCCAGTGGTGCCAGTGCACTCTCTGGACTCACTGCACTGCATCCCCAGTGGTGCCAGTGCACTCTCTGGACTCACTGCACTGCATCCCCAGTGGTGCCAGTGCACTCTCTGGACTCACTGCACTTCATAGCCAGTGGTGCCAGTGCACTCTCTGGACTCACTGCACTGCATCCCAAGTGGTGCCAGTGCACTCTGTGGACTCACTGCAGTGCATCTCCAGTGGTACCAGCGCACTCTCTGGACTCACTGCAGTGCAGCCCCAGTGGTGCCACTGCACTCTCTGGACTCACTGCAGTGCATCCCCAGTGGTGCCAGTGCACTCTCTGGACTCACTGCACTGCATCCCCAGTGGTGCCAGTGCACTCTCTGGACTCACTGCACTGCATCCCCAGTGGAGCCAGTGCACTCTCTAGAAAAACTGCACTGCATCCCCAATGGTGCCAGTGCACTCTCTGGACTCACTGCAGTGCATCCCCAAGGTGCCAGTGCACTCTCTGGAGGCAATGCACTGCATTCCCAGTGTTGCCAGTGCACTCTCTGGACTCACTGCAGTGCATCCCCAGTGTTGCAAGTGCACTCTCTGGACTCACTGCACTGCATCCCCAGTGGTGCCAGTGCACTCTCTGGACTCACTGCAGTGCATCCCCAGTGGTGCCAGTGCACTCTCTGGACTCACTGCACTGCATCCCCAAGGTGCCAGTGCCCTCTCTGGACTCACTGCAGTGCATCCCCAGTGGTGCCAGTGCACTCTCTGGACTCACTGCACTGCATCCCCAGTGGTGCCAGTGCACTCTCTGGACTCACTGCATTGCATCCCCAAGGTGCCAGTGCACTCTCTGGACTCACTGCAGTGCATCCCCAGTGTTGCTAGTGCACTCTCTGGACTCACTGCAGTGCATCCCCAGTGTTGCAAGTGCACTCTCTGGACTCACTGCACTGCATCCCCAGTGGTGCCAGTGCACTCTCTTTACTCACTGCACTGCATCCCCAGTGGTGCCAGTGCACTCTCTGGACTCACTGTACTGCACACCCAAGGTGCCAGTGCACTCTCTGGACTCACTGCAGTGCATCCCCAGTGGTGCCAGTGCACTCTCTGGACTCACTGCAGTGCATCACCACTGGTGCCAGTGCACTCTCTGGACTCACTGCAGTGCATCCCCTGTGGTGACAGTGCACTCTCTGTAGTCACTGCGCTGCATCCCCAGTGGTGCCAGTGCACTCTCTGCACTCACTGCAGTGCACCCCAGTGGTGCCAGTGCCCTCTCTGGACTCACTGCAGTGCATCCCCAGTGGTGCCAGTGCACTCTCTGGACTCACTGCAGTGCATCCCCAGTGGTGCCAGTGCACTCTCTGGACTCACTGCAGTGCATCCCCACTGGTGCCAGTGCACTCTCTGGACTCACTGCAGTGCATCCCCAGTGGTGCCAGTGCACTCTCTGGACTCACTGTAATGCATCCCCAGTGGTGCTAGTTGACTCTCTGGACTCACTGCAGTGCATCCCCAGTGGTGCCAGTGCACTCTCTGGACTCAATGAACTGCATCCCCAGTGGTGCCAGTGCAATCTCTGGACTCACTGCAGTGCATCTCCATTGGTGCCAGTGCACTCTCTGGACTCACTGCAGTGCATCCCCAGTGGTGCCAGTGCAGTCTCAGGACTCACTGCACTGCATCCCCAGTGGTGCCAGTGCACTCTCTGGACTCACTGCACTGCATCCCCAGTGGTGCCAGTGCACTCTGTGGACTCACTGCAGTGCATCTCCAGTGGTGCCAGTGCACTCTCTGGACTCACTGCGTTGCAGCCCCAGTGGTGCCAGTTGACTCTCTGGACTCACTGCAGTGCATCCCCAGTGGTGCCAGTACACTCTCTGGACTCACTGCACTGCATCCCCAGTGGTGCCAGTGCACTCTCTGGAGTCACTGCACTGCATCCCCAGTGGTGCCAGTGCACTCTATGGACTCACTGCAGTGCATCCCCAGTGGTGCCAGTGCACTCTCCGGAATCACTGCAGTTCATCCCCAGTGGTGCCAGTGCACTCTCTGGACTCACTGCACTGCATCCCCAGTGGTGCCAGTGCACTCTCTGGACTCACTGAACTGAAACCCCAGTGGTGCCAGTGTACTCTCTGGACTCACTGCAGTGCATCCCCACTGGTGCCAGTGCACTCTCTGGAATCACTGCAGTGCATCCCCAGTGGTGCCAGTGCACTCTCTGGACTCACTGCACTGCATCCCCAGTGGTGCCAGTGCACTCTCTGGACTCACTGCAGTGTATCCCCTGTGGTGCCAGTGCACTCTCTGGACTCACTGCACTGCATCCCCAGTGGTGCCAGTGCACTCTCTGGACTCACTGCACTGCATCACCATTGGTGCCAGGGCACTCTCCGGACTCACTGCAGTGCATCCGCAGTGGTGCCAGTGCACTTTTTCGAGTCACTGCACTGCATCCCCATTAGTGCCAGTGCATTCTCTGGACTCACTGCACTGAATCCCCAGTGGTGCTAGTGCACTCTCTGGACTCACTGCACTGCATCCCCAGTGGTGCCAGTGCACTCTCTGGACTCACTGCAGTGCATCCCCAGTGGTGCCAGTGCAGTCTCTGGACTCACTGCACTCCATCCCCAGTGGTGCCAGTGCACTCTCTGCACTCACTGCAGTGCATCTCCATTGGTGCTAGTGCACTCTCTGGACTCACTGCAGAGCATCCCTAGTGGTGCCAGTGCACTCTCTGGAGTCACTGAACTGCATCCCCAGTGGTGCCAGTGCACTCTCTGGACTCACTGCAGTTCATCCCCAGTGGTGCCAGTGCAGTCTCAGGACTCACTGCACTGCATCCCCAGTGGTGCCAGTGCACTCTCTGGAATCACTGCAGTGCATCCCCAGTCGTGCCAATGCACTCTCTGGACTCACTGCACTGCATCCCCAGTGGTGCCAGTGCACTCTCTGGACTCACTGCAGTGCATCGCCAGTGGAGCCAGTGCACTCTCTGCACTCACTGCAGTGCATCCCCAGTGGTGCCAGTACACTCTCTGGACTCACTGCACTGCATCACCAATGGTGCCAGTGCACTCTCTGCACTCACTGCACTGCATCCCCAGTGGTGCCAGTGCACTATCTGGACTCACGGCAGTGCATCCCCAGTGGTGCCAGTGCACTCCCTGGACTCACTGCAGTGCATCCCCTGTGGTGCCAGTGCACTCTCTGGACTCACTGCAGTGCATCCCCAGTGGTGCCAGTGCACTCTCTGGACTCACTGCACTGCATCCCCAGTGGTGCCAGTGCACTCTCTGGACTCACTGCAGTGCACCCGCTGTTGTGCCAGTGCACTCTCTGGACTCACTGCACTGCATCCCCAAGGTGCCAGTGCACTCTCTGGACTCACTGCACTGCATCCCCAGTGGTGCCAGTGCAGTCTCTGGACTCACTGCACTGCATCCCCAGTGTTGCCAGTACACTCTCTGGACTCACTGCAGTGCATCACCAGTGGTGCCAGTGCACTCTCTGCACTCACTGCAGAGCATCCCCAGTGGTGCCAGTGCACTCTCTGGACTCACTGCAGAGCATCCCTAGTGGTGCCAGTGCACTCTATGGAGTCACTGAACTGCATCCCCAGTGGTGCCAGTGCACTCTATGGACTCACTGCACTGCATCCCCAAGGTGCCAGTGCAGTCTCAGGACTCACTGCTCTGCATCCCCAGTAGTGCCAGTGCACTCTCTGGAATCACTACATTGCATCCTCAGTGGTACCAGTGCACTCTCTGGACTCACTGCAGTGCAGCCCCAGTGGTGCCAGTGCACTCTCTGGACTCACTGCAGTGCATCCCCAGTGGTGCCAGTGCACTCTCTGGACTCACTGCACTGCATCCCCAGTGGTGCCAGTGCACTCTCTGGAGTCACTGCACTGCATCCCCAGTGGTTCCAGTGCACTCTCTGGACTCACTGCAGTGCATCCCCAGTGGTGCCAGTGCACTCTATGGACTCACTGCAGTGCATCCCCAGTGGTGCCAGTGCACTCTCTGGACTCACTGCAGTTCATCCCCAGTGGTGCCAGTGCACTCTCTGGACTCACTGCAGTGCATCCCCAGTGGTGCCAGTGCACTCTCTGGAGTCACTGCACTGCATCCCCAGTGGTGCCAGTGCACTCTCTGGACTCACTGCAGTGCATTCTCAGTGGTGTCAGTGCACTCTATGGACTCACTGCAGTGCATCCCCAGTGGTGCCAGTTGACTCTCTGGACTCATTGCAGTGCATCCCCAAGGTGCCAGTGCAGTCTCAGGACTCACTGCACTGCATCTCCAGTGGTGCCAGTGCACTCTCTGGAATCACTGCACTGCATCCGCAGTGGTGCCAGTGCACTCTCTGGACTCACTGCAGTGCATCGGCAGTGGAGCCAGTGCACTCTCTAGAGTCACTGCACTGCATCCCCAATGGTGCCAGTGCACTCTCTGGACTCACAGCAGTGCATCCCCAAGGTGCCAGTGCACTCTCTGGAGGCAATGCACTGCATCCCCAGTGTTGCCAGTGCACTCTCTGGACTCACTGCAGTGCATCCCCAGTGTTGCAAGTGCACTCTCTGGACTCACTGCACTGCATCCCCAGTGGTGCCAGTGCACTCTCTGGACTCACTGCACTGCATCCCCAGTGGTGCCAGTGCACTCTCTGGACTCACTGTACTGCACACCCAAGGTGCCTGTGCACTCTCTGGACTCACTGCACTGCATCCGCAGTGGTGCCAGTGCACTCTCTGGACTCACTGCAGTGCATCACCAGTGGTGCCAGTGCACTCTCTGGACTCACTGCAGTGCATCTCCTGTGGTGACAGTGCACTCTCTGTAGTCACTGCGCTGCATCCCCAGTGGTGCCAGTGCACTCTCTGGACTCACCGCAGTGCACCCCAGTGGTGCCAGTGCCCTCTCTGGACTCACTGCAGTGCATCCCCAGTGGTGCCAGTGCACTCTCTGGACTCACTGCAGTGCATCCCCAGTGGTGCCAGTGCACTCTCTGGACTCACTGCAGTGCATCCCCAGTGGTGCCAGTGCACTCTCTGGACTCACTGCACTGCATCCCCAAGGTGCCAGTGCACTCTCTGGACTCACTGCAGTGCATCCCCAGTGGTGCCAGTGCACTCTCTGGACTCAATGAACTGCATCCCCAGTGGTGCCAGTGCAATCTCTGGACTCACTGCAGTGCATCCCCAGTGGTGCCAGTGCACTCTCTGGACTCACTGCACTGCATCCCCAGTGGTGCCAGTGCACTCTCTGGACTCACTGCAGTGCATTCCCAGTGGTGCCAGTGCAGTCTCTGGACTCACTGCACTTCATAGCCAGTGGTGCCAGTGCACTCTCTGGACTCACTGCACTGCATCCCAAGTGGTGCCAGTGCACTCTGTGGACTCACTGCAGTGCATCTCCAGTGGTACCAGCGCACTCTCTGGACTCACTGCAGTGCAGCCCCAGTGGTGCCACTGCACTCTCTGGACTCACTGCACTGCATCCCCAGTGGTGCCAGTGCACTCTCTGGACTCACTGCACTGCATCCCCAGTGGTGCCAGTGCACTCTCTGGACTCACTGCACTGCATCCCCAGTGGTGCCAGTGCACTCTCTGGACTCACTGCACTTCATAGCCAGTGGTGCCAGTGCACTCTCTGGACTCACTGCACTGCATCCCAAGTGGTGCCAGTGCACTCTGTGGACTCACTGCAGTGCATATCCAGTGGTACCAGCGCACTCTCTGGACTCACTGCAGTGCAGCCCCAGTGGTGCCACTGCACTCTCTGGACTCACTGCAGTGCATCCCCAGTGGTGCCAGTGCACTCTCTGGACTCACTGCACTGCATCCCCAGTGGTGCCAGTGCACTCTCTGGACTCACTGCACTGCATCCCCAGTGGTGCCAGTGCACTCTCTGGACTCACTGCAGTGCATCCCCAGTGGTGCCAGTGCACTCTATGGACTCACAGCAGTGCATCCCCAGTGGTGCCAGTGCACTCTCTGGACTCACTGCAGTTCATCCCCAGTGGTGCCAGTGCACTCTCTGGACTCACTGCAGTGCATCCCCAGTGTTGCAAGTGCACTCTCTGGACTCACTGCACTGCATCCCCAGTGGTGCCAGTGCACTCTCTGGACTCACTGCACTGCATCCCCAGTGGTGCCAGTGCACTCGCTGGACTCACTGTACTGCACACCCAAGGTGCCTGTGCACTCTCTGGACTCACTGCACTGCATCCGCAGTGGTGCCAGTGCACTCTCTGGACTCACTGCAGTGCATCACCAGTGGTGCCAGTGCACTCTCTGGACTCACTGCAGTGCATCCCCTGTGGTGACAGTGCACTCTCTGTAGTCACTGCGCTGCATCCCCAGTAGTGCCAGTGCACTCTCTGGACTCACCGCAGTGCACCCCAGTGGTGCCAGTGCCCTCTCTGGACTCACTGCAGTGCATCCCCAGTGGTGCCAGTGCACTCTCTGGACTCACTGCAGTGCATCCCCAGTGGTGCCAGTGCACTCTCTGGACTCACTGCAGTGCATCCCCAGTGGTGCCAGTGCACTCTCTGGACTCACTGCACTGCATCCCCAAGGTGCCAGTGCACTCTCTGGACTCACTGCAGTGCATCCCCAGTGGTGCCAGTGCACTCTCTGGACTCAATGAACTGCATCCCCAGTGGTGCCAGTGCAATCTCTGGACTCACTGCAGTGCATCCCCAGTGGTGCCAGTGCACTCTCTGGACTCACTGCACTGCATCCCCAGTGGTGCCAGTGCACTCTCTGGACTCACTGCAGTGCATTCCCAGTGGTGCCAGTGCAGTCTCTGGACTCACTGCACTTCATAGCCAGTGGTGCCAGTGCACTCTCTGGACTCACTGCACTGCATCCCAAGTGGTGCCAGTGCACTCTGTGGACTCACTGCAGTGCATCTCCAGTGGTACCAGCGCACTCTCTGGACTCACTGCAGTGCAGCCCCAGTGGTGCCACTGCACTCTCTGGACTCACTGCAGTGCATCCCCAGTGGTGCCAGTGCACTCTCTGGACTCACTGCACTGCATCCCCAGTGGTGCCAGTGCACTCTCTGGACTCACTGCACTGCATCCCCAGTGGTGCCAGTGCACTCTCTGGACTCACTGCAGTGCATCCCCAGTGGTGCCAGTGCACTCTATGGACTCACTGCAGTGCATCCCCAGTGGTGCCAGTGCACTCTCTGGACTCACTGCAGTTCATCCCCAGTGGTGCCAGTGCACTCTCTGGACTCACTGCAGTGCATCCCCAGTGGTGCCAGTGCACTCTCTGGAGTCACTGCACTGCATCCCCAGTGGTGCCAGTGCACTCTCTGGACTCACTGCACTGCATCCCCAGTGGTGCCAGTGCACTCTATGGACTCACTGCAGTGCATCCCCAGTGGTGCCAGTTGACTCTCTGGACTCATTGCAGTGCATCCCCAAGGTGCCAGTGCAGTCTCAGGACTCACTGCACTGCATCCCCAGTGGTGCCAGTGCACTCTCTGGAATCACTGCACTGCATCCCCAGTGGTGCCAGTGCACTCTCTGGACTCACTGCAGTGCATCGCCAGTGGAGCCAGTGCACTCTCTAGAGTCACTGCACTGCATCCCCAATGGTGCCAGTGCACTCTCTGGACTCACTGCAGTGCATCCCCAAGGTGCCAGTGCACTCTCTGGAGGCAATGCACTGCATCCCCGGTGTTGCCAGTGCACTCTCTGGACTCACTGCACTGCATCCCCAGTGGTGCAAGTGAACTCTCTGGATTCACTGCAGTGCATCCCCAGTGGTGCCAGTGCACTCTCTGGACTCACTGATCTGCATCCCCAGTGGTGCCAGTGCACTCGCTGGACTCACTGTACTGCACACCCAAGGTGCCAGTGCACTCTCTGGACTCACTGCAGTGCATCTCCATTGGTGCCAGTGCACTCTCTGGACTCACTGCACTGCATCCCCAGTGGTGCCAGTGCACTCTCTGGACTCACTGCAGTGCATTCCCAGTGGTGCCAGTGCAGTCTCTGGACTCACTGCACTGCATCGCCAGTGGTGCCAGTGCACTCTCTGGACTCACTGCACTGCATCCCAAGTGGTGCCAGTGCACTCTGTGGACTCACTGCAGTGCATCTCCAGTGGTACCAGCGCACTCTCTGGACTCACTGCAGTGCAGCCCCAGTGGTGCCAGTTGACTCTCTGGACTCACTGCAGTGCATCCCCAGTGGTGCCAGTGCACTCTCTGGACTCACTGCACTGCATCCCCAGTGGTGCCAGTGCACTCTCTGGAGTCACTGCACTGCATCCCCAGTGGTGCCAGTGCACTCTCTGGACTCACTGCAGTGCATCCCCAGTGGTGCCAGTACACTCTCTGGACTCACTGCAGTGCATTCCCAGTGGTGCCAGTGCACTCTCTGGACTCACTGCAGTGCATCCCCACTGGTGCCAGTGCACTCTCTGGAATCACTGCAGTGCATCCCCAGTGGTGCCAGTGCACTCTCTGGACTCACTGCAGTGCATTCCCAGTGGTGCCAGTGCACTCTCTGGACTCACTGCAGTGCATCCCCAGTGGTGCCAGTGCACTCTCTGGACTCACTGCACTGCATCCCCAGTGGTGCCAGTGCACTCTCTGGACTCACTGCACTGCATCACCATTGGTGCCAGGGCACTCTCCGGACTCACTGCAGTGCATCCGCAGTGGTGCCAGTGCACTTTTTCGAGTCACTGCACTGCATCCCCAGTGGTGCCAGTGCACTCTCTGGACTCACTGCAGTGCATCACCAATGGTGCCAGTGCACTCTCTGCACTCACTGCACTGCATCCCCAGTGGTGCCAGTGCACTCCCTGGACTCACTGCACTGCATGCCCAGTGGTGCCAGTGCACTCTCTGGACTCACTGCACTGCATCCCCAGTGGTGCCAGTGCACTCTCTGGACTCACTGCACTTCATCCGCTGTTGTGCCAGTGCACTCTCTGGACTCACTGCAGAGCATCCCTAGTGGTGCCAGTGCACTCTCTGGAGTCACTGCACTGCATCCCCAGTGGTGCCAGTTGACTCTCTGGACTCATGCAGTGCATCCCCAAGGTGCCAGTGCAGTCTCAGGACTCACTGCACTGCATCCCCAGTGGTGCCAGTGCACTCTCTGGACTCACTGCACTGCATCCCCAGTGGTGCCAGTGCACTCTGTGGAGGCAATACACTGCATCCCCAGTGTTGCCAGTGCACTCTCTGGACTCACTGCACTGCATCCCCAGTGGTGCAAGTGAACTCTCTGGACTCACTGCAGTGCATCCCCAGTGGTGCCAGTGCACTCTCTGGACTCACTGAACTGCATCCCCAGTGGTGCCAGTGCACTCGCTGGACTCACTGTACTGCACACCCAAGGTGCCAGTGCACTCTCTGGACTCACTGCACTGCATCCGCAGTGGTGCCAGTGCACTCTCTGGACTCACTGCAGTGCATCCCCAGTGGTGCCAGTGCACTCTCTGGACTCACTGCAGTGCATCCCCTGTGGTGCCAGTGCACTCTCTGTAGTCACTGCGCTGCATCCCCAGTGGTGCCAGTGCACTCTCTGGACTCACCGCAGTGCACCCCAGTGGTGCCTGTGCCCTCTCTGGACTCACTGCAGTGCATCCCCAGTGGTGCCAGTGCACTCTCTGGAATCACTGCAGTGCATCCCCAGTGGTGCCAGTGCACTCTCTGGACTCACTGCACTGCATCCCCAAGGTGCCAGTGCACTCTCTGGACTCACTGCAGTGCATCCCCAGTGGTGCCAGTGCACTCTCTGGACTCACTGCACTGCATTACCAGTGGTGCCAGTGCACTCTCTGGACTCACTGCACTGCATTACCAGTGGTGCCAGTGCACTCTCTGGACTCACTGCCGTGCACCCCAGTGGTGCCAGTGCACTCACTGGACTCACTGCACTGCATCTCCAGTGGTGCCAGTGCAATCTCTGGACTCACTGCAGTGCATCTCCATTGGTGCCAGTGCACTCTCTGGACTCACTGCACTGCATCCCCAGTGGTGCCAGTGCACTCTCTGGACTCACTGCAGTGCATTCCCAGTGGTGCCAGTGCAGTCTCTGGACTCACTGCACTGCATCGCCAGTGGTGCCAGTGCACTCTCTGGACTCACTGCACTGCATCCCAAGTGGTGCCAGTGCACTCTGTGGACTCACTGCAGTGCATCTCCAGTGGTACCAGCGCACTCTATGGACTCACTGCAGTGCATTCCCAGTGGTGCCAGTGCACTCTCTGGACTCACTGCAGTGCATCCCCAGTGGTGCCAGTGCACTCTCTGGACTCACTGCACTGCATCCCCAGTGGTGCCAGTGCACTCTCTGGACTCACTGCACTGCATCACCATTGGTGCCAGGGCACTCTCCGGACTCACTGCAGTGCATCCGCAGTGGTGCCAGTGCACTTTTTCGAGTCACTGCACTGCATCCCCAGTGGTGCCAGTGCACTCTCTGGACTCACTGCAGTGCATCACCAATGGTGCCAGTGCACTCTCTGCACTCACTGCACTGCATCCCCAGTGGTGCCAGTGCACTCCCTGGACTCACTGCACTGCATGCCCAGTGGTGCCAGTGCACTCTCTGGACTCACTGCACTACATCCCCAGTGGTGCCAGTGCACTCTCTGGACTCACTGCACTTCATCCGCTGTTGTGCCAGTGCACTCTCTGGACTCACTGCAGAGCATCCCTAGTGGTGCCAGTGCACTCTCTGGAGTCACTGCACTGCATCCCCAGTGGTGCCAGTTGACTCTCTGGACTCATGCAGTGCATCCCCAAGGTGCCAGTGCAGTCTCAGGACTCACTGCACTGCATCCCCAGTGGTGCCAGTGCACTCTGTGGAGGCAATGCACTGCATCCCCAGTGTTGCCAGTGCACTCTCTGGACTCACTGCACTGCATCCCCAGTGGTGCAAGTGAACTCTCTGGACTCACTGCAGTGCATCCCCAGTGGTGCCAGTGCACTCTCTGGACTCACTGAACTGCATCCCCAGTGGTGCCAGTGCACTCGCTGGACTCACTGTACTGCACACCCAAGGTGCCAGTGCACTCTCTGGACTCACTGCACTGCATCCGCAGTGGTGCCAGTGCACTCTCTGGACTCACTGCAGTGCATCCCCAGTGGTGCCAATGCACTCTCTGGACTCACTGCAGTGCATCCCCTGTGGTGCCAGTGCACTCTCTGTAGTCACTGCGCTGCATCCCCAGTGGTGCCAGTGCACTCTCTGGACTCACCGCAGTGCACCCCAGTGGTGCCTGTGCCCTCTCTGGACTCACTGCAGTGCATCCCCAGTGGTGCCAGTGCACTCTCTGGACTCACTGCAGTGCATCCCCAGTGGTGCCAGTGCACTCTCTGGACTCACTGCACTGCATCCCCAAGGTGCCAGTGCACTCTCTGGACTCACTGCAGTGCATCCCCAGTGGTGCCAGTGCACTCTCTGGACTCACTGCACTGCATTACCAGTGGTGCCAGTGCACTCTCTGGACTCACTGCACTGCATTACCAGTGGTGCCAGTGCACTCTCTGGACTCACTGCCGTGCACCCCAGTGGTGCCAGTGCACTCACTGGACTCACTGCACTGCATCTCCAGTGGTGCCAGTGCAATCTCTGGACTCACTGCAGTGCATCTCCATTGGTGCCAGTGCACTCTCTGGACTCACTGCACTGCATCCCCAGTGGTGCCAGTGCACTCTCTGGACTCACTGCAGTGCATTCCCAGTGGTGCCAGTGCAGTCTCTGGACTCACTGCACTGCATCGCCAGTGGTGCCAGTGCACTCTCTGGACTCACTGCACTGCATCCCAAGTGGTGCCAGTGCACTCTGTGGACTCACTGCAGTGCATCTCCAGTGGTACCAGCGCACTCTATGGACTCACTGCAGTGCAGCCCCAGTGGTGCCAGTGCACTCTCTGGACTCACTGCAGTGCATCCCCAGTGGTGCCAGTGCACTCTCTGGACTCACTGCACTGCATCCCCAGTGGTGCCAGTGCACTCTCTGGAGTCACTGCACTGCATCCCCAGTGGTGCCAGTGCACTCTCTGGACTCACTGCAGTGCATCCCCAGTGGTGCCAGTGCACTCTCTGGACTCACTGCAGTGCATTCCCAGTGGTGCCAGTGCACGCTCTGGACTCACTGCAGTGCATCCCCACTGGTGCCAGTGCACTCTCTGGAATCACTGCAGTGCATCCCCAGTGGTGCCAGTGCACTCTGTGGACTCACTGCAGTGCATCTCCAGTGGTACCAGCGCACTCTCTGGACTCACTGCAGTGCAGCCCCAGTGGTGCCAGTTGACTCTCTGGACTCACTGCAGTGCATCCCCAGTGGTGCCAGTGCACTCTCTGGACTCACTGCACTGCATCCCCAGTGGTGCCAGTGCACTCTCTGGAGTCACTGCACTGCATCCCCAGTGGTGCCAGTGCACTCTCTGGACTCACTGCAGTGCATCCCCAGTGGTGCCAGTACACTCTCTGGACTCACTGCAGTGCATTCCCAGTGGTGCCAGTGCACTCTCTGGACTCACTGCAGTGCATCCCCACTGGTGCCAGTGCACTCTCTGGAATCACTGCAGTGCATCCCCAGTGGTGCCAGTGCACTCTCTGGACTCACTGCAGTGCATTCCCAGTGGTGCCAGTGCACTCTCTGGACTCACTGCAGTGCATCCCCAGTGGTGCCAGTGCACTCTCTGGACTCACTGCACTGCATCCCCAGTGGTGCCAGTGCACTCTCTGGACTCACTGCACTGCATCACCATTGGTGCCAGGGCACTCTCCGGACTCACTGCAGTGCATCCGCAGTGGTGCCAGTGCACTTTTTCGAGTCACTGCACTGCATCCCCAGTGGTGCCAGTGCACTCTCTGGACTCACTGCAGTGCATCACCAATGGTGCCAGTGCACTCTCTGCACTCACTGCACTGCATCCCCAGTGGTGCCAGTGCACTCCCTGGACTCACTGCACTGCATGCCCAGTGGTGCCAGTGCACTCTCTGGACTCACTGCACTGCATCCCCAGTGGTGCCAGTGCACTCTCTGGACTCACTGCACTTCATCCGCTGTTGTGCCAGTGCACTCTCTGGACTCACTGCAGAGCATCCCTAGTGGTGCCAGTGCACTCTCTGGAGTCACTGCACTGCATCCCCAGTGGTGCCAGTTGACTCTCTGGACTCATGCAGTGCATCCCCAAGGTGCCAGTGCAGTCTCAGGACTCACTGCACTGCATCCCCAGTGGTGCCAGTGCACTCTCTGGAATCACTGCACTGCATCCCCAGTGGTGCCAGTGCACTCTGTGGAGGCAATGCACTGCATCCCCAGTGTTGCCAGTGCACTCTCTGGACTCACTGCACTGCATCCCCAGTGGTGCAAGTGAACTCTCTGGACTCACTGCAGTGCATCCCCAGTGGTGCCAGTGCACTCTCTGGACTCACTGAACTGCATCCCCAGTGGTGCCAGTGCACTCGCTGGACTCACTGTACTGCACACCCAAGGTGCCAGTGCACTCTCTGGACTCACTGCACTGCATCCGCAGTGGTGCCAGTGCACTCTCTGGACTCACTGCAGTGCATCCCCAGTGGTGCCAGTGCACTCTCTGGACTCACTGCAGTGCATCCCCTGTGGTGCCAGTGCACTCTCTGTAGTCACTGCGCTGCATCCCCAGTGGTGCCAGTGCACTCTCTGGACTCACCGCAGTGCACCCCAGTGGTGCCTGTGCCCTCTCTGGACTCACTGCAGTGCATCCCCAGTGGTGCCAGTGCACTCTCTGGACTCACTGCAGTGCATCCCCAGTGGTGCCAGTGCACTCTCTGGACTCACTGCACTGCATCCCCAAGGTGCCAGTGCACTCTCTGGACTCACTGCAGTGCAGCCCCAGTGGTGCCAGTGCACTCTCTGGACTCACTGCACTGCATTACCAGTGGTGCCAGTGCACTCTCTGGACTCACTGCACTGCATTACCAGTGGTGCCAGTGCACTCTCTGGACTCACTGCCGTGCACCCCAGTGGTGCCAGTGCACTCACTGGACTCACTGCACTGCATCTCCAGTGGTGCCAGTGCAATCTCTGGACTCACTGCAGTGCATCTCCATTGGTGCCAGTGCACTCTCTGGACTCACTGCACTGCATCCCCAGTGGTGCCAGTGCACTCTCTGGACTCACTGCAGTGCATTCCCAGTGGTGCCAGTGCAGTCTCTGGACTCACTGCACTGCATCGCCAGTGGTGCCAGTGCACTCTCTGGACTCACTGCACTGCATCCCAAGTGGTGCCAGTGCACTCTGTGGACTCACTGCAGTGCATCTCCAGTGGTACCAGCGCACTCTATGGACTCACTGCAGTGCAGCCCCAGTGGTGCCAGTGCACTCTCTGGACTCACTGCAGTGCATCCCCAGTGGTGCCAGTGCACTCTCTGGACTCACTGCACTGCATCCCCAGTGGTGCCAGTGCACTCTCTGGAGTCACTGCACTGCATCCCCAGTGGTGCCAGTGCACTCTCTGGACTCACTGCAGTGCATCCCCAGTGGTGCCAGTGCACTCTCTGGACTCACTGCAGTGCATTCCCAGTGGTGCCAGTGCACGCTCTGGACTCACTGCAGTGCATCCCCACTGGTGCCAGTGCACTCTCTGGAATCACTGCAGTGCATCCCCAGTGGTGCCAGTGCACTCTCTGGACTCACTGCAGTGCATTCCCAGTGGTGCCAGTGCACTCTCTGGACTCACTGCAGTGCATCACCAGTGGTGCCAGTGCACTCTCTGGACTCATTGCACTGCATCCCCAGTGGTGCCAGTGCACTCTCTGGACTCACTGCAGTGCATCACCAGTGGTGCCAGGGCACTCTCCGGACTCACTGCAGTGCATCCGCAGTGGTGCCAGTGCACTTTTTCGAGTCACTGCACTGCATCCCCAGTGGTGCCAGTGCACTCTCTGGACTCACTGCAGTGCATCACCAATGGTGCCACTGCACTCTCTGCACTCACTGCACTGCATTCGCAGTGGTGCCAGTGCACTCCCTGGACTCACTGCACTGCATGCCCAGTGGTGCCAGTGCACTCTCTGGACTCACTGCACTGCATCCCCAGTGGTGCCAGTGCACTCTCTGGACTCACTGCACTGCATCCGCTGTTGTGCCAGTGCACTCTCTGGACTCACTGCAGAGCATCCCTAGTGGTGCCAGTGCACTCTCTGGAGTCACTGCACTGCATCCCCAGTGGTGCCAGTGCACTCTCTGGAATCACTGCACTGCATCCCCAGTGGTGCCAGTGCACTCTCTGGACTCACTGCAGTGCATCGCCAGTGGAGCCAGTGCACTCTCTAGAAAAACTGCCCTGCATCCCCAATGGTGCCAGTGCACTCTCTGGACTCACTGCAGTGCATCCCCAGTGGTGCCAGTGCACTCTATGGACTCACTGCAGTGCATCCCCAGTGGTGCCATTGCACTCTCTGGACTCACTGCAGTGCATCCCCAGTGGTGCCAGTGCACTCTCTGGAGTCACTGCACTGCATCCCCAGTGGTGCCAGTGCACTCTCTGGACTCACTGCAGTGCATCCCCAGTGGTGCCAGTGCACTCTATGGACTCACTGCAGTGCATCCCCAGTGGTGCCAGTGCACTCTCTGGAGTCACTGCACTGCATCCCCAGTGGTGCCAGTGCACTCTCTGGACTCACTGCAGTGCATCCCCAGTGGCGGCAGTGCACTCTATGGACTCACTGCACTGCATCCCCAGTGGTGCCAGTGCACTCTCTGGAGTCACTGCACTGCATCCCCAGTGGTGCCAGTGCACTCTCTGGACTCACTGCAGTGCATCCCCAGTGGTGCCAGTGCACTCTATGGACTCACTGCAGTGCATCCCCAGTGGTGCCAGTGCACTCTCTGGACTCACTGCAGTGCATCCCCAGTGGTGCCAGTGCACTCTCTGGAGTCACTGCACTGCATCCCCAGTGGTGCCAGTGCACTCTCTGGACTCACTGCACTGCATCCCCAGTGGTGCCAGTGCACTCTATGGACTCACTGCAGTGCATCCCCAGTGGTGCCAGTTGACTCTCTGGACTCATTGCAGTGCATCCCCAAGGTGCCAGTGCAGTCTCAGGACTCACTGCACTACATCCCCAGTGGTGCCAGTGCACTCTCTGGAATCACTGCACTGCATCCCCAGTGGTGCCAGTGCACTCTCTGGAATCACTGCACTGCATCCCCAGTGGTGCCAGTGCACTCTCTGGACTCACTGCAGTGCATCGCCAGTGGAGCCAGTGCACTCTCTAGAGTCACTGCACTGCATCCCCAATGGTGCCAGTGCACTCTCTGGACTCACTACAGTGCATCCCCAAGGTGCCAGTGCACTCTCTGGAGGCAAGGCACTGCATCCCCAGTGTTGCCAGTGCACTCTCTGGACTCACTGCACTGCATCCCCAAGGTGCAAGTGAACTCTCTGGACTCACTGCACTGCATCCCCAGTGGTGCCAGTGCACTCTCTCGACTCACTGAACTGCATCCCCAGTGGTGCCAGTGCACTCGCTGGACTCACTGTACTGCACACCCAAGGTGCCAGTGCACTCTCTGGACTCACTGCACTGCATCCGCAGTGGTGCCAGTCCACTCTCTGGACTCACTGCAGTGCATCCCCAGTGGTGCCAGTGCACTCTCTGGACTCACTGCAGTGCATCCCCTGTGGTAACAGTGCACTCTCTGTAGTCACTGCGCTGCATCCCCAGTGGTGCCAGTGCACTCTCTGGACTCACCGCAGTGCACCCCAGTGGTGCCAGTGCACTCTATGGACTCACTGCAGTGCATCCTCAGTGGTGCCAGTGCACTCTATGGACTCACTGCACTGCATCCCCAAGGTGCCAGTGCACTCTCTGGACTCACTGCACTGCATCCCCACTGGTGCCACTGCACTCTCTGGACTCACTGCACTGCATTACCAGTGGTGCCAGTGCACTCTCTGGACTCACTGCACTGCATTACCAGTGGTGCCAGTGCACTCTCTGGACTCACTGCCGTGCACCCCAGTGGTGCCAGTGCACTCACTGGACTCACTGCACTGCATCTCCAGTGGTGCCAGTGCAATCTCTGGACTCACTGCAGTGCATCTCCATTGGTGCCAGTGCACTCTCTGGACTCACTGCACTGCATCCCCAGTGGTGCCAGTGCACTCTCTGGACTCACTGCAGTGCATTCCCAGTGGTGCCAGTGCAGTCTCTGGACTCACTGCACTGCATCGCCAGTGGTGCCAGTGCACTCTCTGGACTCACTGCACTGCATCCCAAGTGGTGCCAGTGCACTCTGTGGACTCACTGCAGTGCATCTCCAGTGGTGCCAGTGCACTCTCTGGACTCACTGCAGTGCAGCCGCAGTGGTGCCAGTTGACTCTCTGGACTCACTGCAGTGCATCCCCAGTGGTGCCAGTGCACTCTCTGGACTCACTGCACTGCATCCCCTGTGGTGCCAGTGCACTCTCTGGACTCACTGCACTGCATCCCCAAGGTGCCAGTGCACTCTCTGGACTCACTGCAGTGCATCCCCAGTGTTGCTACTGCACTCTCTGGACTCACTGCAGTGCATCCCCAGTGTTGCAAGTGCACTCTCTGGACTCACTGCAGTGCAGCACCAGTAGTGCCACTGCACTCTCTGGACTCACTGCAGTGCATCCCCAGTGGTGCCAGTGCACTCTCTGGACTCACTGCACTGCATCCCCAGTGGTGCCAGTGCACTCTCTGGAGTCACTGCACTGCATCCCCAGTGGTGCCAGTGCACTCTCTGGACTCACTGCAGTGCATCCCCAGTGGTGCCAGTGCACTCTATGGACTCACTGCAGTGCATCCCCAGTGGTGCCAGTGCACTCTCTGGACTCACTGCAGTGCATCCCCAGTGGTGCCAGTGCACTCTCTGGAGTCACTGCACTGCATCCCCAGTGGTGCCAGTGCACTCTCTGGACTCACTGCAGTGCATCCCCAGTGGTGCCAGTGCACTCTATGGACTCACTGCAGTGCATCCCCAGTGGTGCCAGTGCACTCTCTGGACTCACTGCACTGCATCCCCAGTGGTGCCAGTGCACTCTCTGGAGTCACTGCACTGCATCCCCAGTGGTGCCAGTGCACTCTCTGGACTCACTGCAGTGCATCCCCAGTGGTGCCAGTGCACTCTATGGACTCACTGCAGTGCATCCCCAGTGGTGCCAGTGCACTCTCTGGACTCACTGCAGTGCATCCCCAGTGGTGCCAGTGCACTCTCTGGAGTCACTGCACTGCATCCCCAGTGGTGCCAGTGCACTCTCTGGACTCACTGCAGTGCATCCCCAGTGGTGCCAGTGCACTCTATGGACTCACTGCAGTGCATCCCCAGTGGTGCCAGTGCACTCTCTGGACTCACTGCAGTGCATCGCCAGTGGAGCCAGTGCACTCTCTAGAGTCACTGCAGTGCATCCCCAGTGGTGCCAGTGCACTCTCTGGACTCACTGCAGTGCATCCCCAGTGGTGCCAGTGCACTCTCTGGAGTCACTGCACTGCATCCCCAGTGGTGCCAGTGCACTCTCTGGACTCACTGCAGTGCATCCCCAGTGGTGCCAGTGCACTCTATGGACTCACTGCACTGCATCCCCAGTGGTGCCAGTGCACTCTCTGGACTCACTGCAGTGCATCCCCAGTGGTGCCAGTGCACTCTATGGACTCACTGCAGTGCATCCCCAGTGGTGCCAGTGCACTCTCTGGACTCATTGCAGTGCATCCCCAAGGTGCCAGTGCAGTCTCAGGACTCACTGCACTGCATCCCCAGTGGTGCCAGTGCACTCTCTGGAATCACTGCACTGCATCCCCAGTGGTGCCAGTGCACTCTCTGGAATCACTGCACTGCATCCCCAGTGGTGCCAGTGCACTCTCTGGACTCACTGCAGTGCATCGCCAGTGGAGCCAGTGCACTCTCTAGAGTCACTGCACTGCATCCCCAATGGTGCCAGTGCACTCTCTGGACTCACTGCAGTGCATCCCCAAGGTGCCAGTGCACTCTCTGGAGGCAAGGCACTGCATCCCCAGTGTTGCCAGTGCACTCTCTGGACTCACTGCACTGCATCCCCAGTGGTGCAAGTGAACTCTCTGGACTCACTGCAGTGCATCCCCAGTGGTGCCAGTGCACTCTCTCGACTCACTGAACTGCATCCCCAGTGGTGCCAGTGCACTCGCTGGACTCACTGTACTGCACACCCAAGGTGCCAGTGCACTCTCTGGACTCACTGCACTGCATCCCCACTGGTGCCACTGCACTCTCTGGACTCACTGCACTGCATTACCAGTGGTGCCAGTGCACTCTCTGGACTCACTGCACTGCATTACCAGTGGTGCCAGTGCACTCTCTGGACTCACTGCCGTGCACCCCAGTGGTGCCAGTGCACTCACTGGACTCACTGCACTGCATCTCCAGTGGTGCCAGTGCAATCTCTGGACTCACTGCAGTGCATCTCCATTGGTGCCAGTGCACTCTCTGGACTCACTGCACTGCATCCCCAGTGGTGCCAGTGCACTCTCTGGACTCACTGCAGTGCATTCCCAGTGGTGCCAGTGCAGTCTCTGGACTCACTGCACTGCATCGCCAGTGGTGCCAGTGCACTCTCTGGACTCACTGCACTGCATCCCAAGTGGTGCCAGTGCACTCTGTGGACTCACTGCAGTGCATCTCCAGTGGTGCCAGTGCACTCTCTGGACTCACTGCAGTGCAGCCGCAGTGGTGCCAGTTGACTCTCTGGACTCACTGCAGTGCATCCCCAGTGGTGCCAGTGCACTCTCTGGACTCACTGCACTGCATCCCCTGTGGTGCCAGTGCACTCTCTGGACTCACTGCACTGCATCCCCAAGGTGCCAGTGCACTCTCTGGACTCACTGCAGTGCATCCCCAGTGTTGCTAGTGCACTCTCTGGACTCACTGCAGTGCATCCCCAGTGTTGCAAGTGCACTCTCTGGACTCACTGCACTGCATCCCCAGTGGTGCCAGTGCACTCTCTTTACTCACTGCACTGCATCGCCAGTGGTGCCAGTGCACTCTCTGGACTCACTGTACTGCACACCCAAGGTGCCAGTGCACTCTCTGGACTCACTGCACTGCATCCGCTGTGGTGCCAGTGCACTCTCTGGACTCACTGCAGTGCATCACCACTGGTGCCAGTGCACTCTCTGGACTCACTGCAGTGCATCCCCTGTGGTGACAGTGCACTCTCTGTAGTCACTGCGCTGCATCCCCAGTGGTGCCAGTGCACTCTCTGCACTCACTGCAGTGCACCCCAGTGGTGCCAGTGCCCTCTCTGGACTCACTGCAGTGCATCCCCAGTGGTGCCAGTGCACTCTCTGGACTCACTGCAGTGCATCCCCAGTGGTGCCAGTGCACTCTCTGGACTCACTGCACTGCATCCCCAAGGTGCCAGTGCACTCTCTGGACTCACTGCAGTGCATCCCCAGTGGTGCCAGTGCACTCTCTGGACTCACTGTAATGCATCCCCAGTGGTGCTAGTTGACTCTCTGGACTCACTGCAGTGCATCCCCAGTGGTGCCAGTGCACTCTCTGGACTCACTGCACTGCATCCCCAGTGGTGCCAGTGCACTCCCTGGACTCACCGGGGTGCATCCCCAGTGGTGCCAGTGCACTCCCTGGACTCACTGCACTGCATCCCCAGTGGTGCCAGTGCACTCCCTGGACTCACTGCAGTGCATCCCCAGTGGTGCCAGTGCAGTCTCAGGACTCACTGCACTGCATCCCCAGTGGTGCCAGTGCACTCTCTGGACTCACTGCACTGCATCCCCAGTGGTGCCAGTGCACTCTGTGGACTCACTGCAGTGCATCCCCAGTGGTGCCAGTGCACTCCCTAGATTCACTGGACTGCATCCCTAGTGGTGCCAGTGCACTATCTGGACTCACTGCACTGCATCCCCAGTGGTGCCAGTGCACTCTCTGAACTCACTGCACTGCATCCCCAGTGGTGCCAGTGCACTCCCTGGACTCACTGCACTGCATCCCCACTGGTGCCAGTGCACTCTCTGGACTCACTGCACTGTATTCCCATTGGTACCAGTACTCTCCCTGGACTCTCCTGGGTGCATCCCCAGTGGTGCCAGTGCACTCTCTGGACTCACTGCACTGCATCCCCAGTGGTGCCAGTGCACTCCCTGGACTCACTGCAGTGCATCTCTAGTGGTGCCAGTGCACTCCCTGGACTCCATGCACTACCTCCCCAGTGGTGCCAGTGCACTCTCTGGACTCACTGCACTGCATCTCCAGTGGTGCCAGTGCACTCCCTGGACTCACTGCACTGCATCCCCAGTGGTGCCCGTGCACTCCCTGGACTCACCAGGGTGCATCCCCAGTGGTGCCAGTGCCCTCTCTGGACTCACCGGGGTGCATCCCCAGTGGTGCCAGTGCACTCTCTGGACTCACTGCACTGCATCCCCAGTGGTGCCAGTGCACTCTCTGGACTCACTGCACTGCATCCCCAGTGGTTCTAGTGCACTCCCTTGACTCGCTGCAGTGCATCCCCAGTGGTGCCAGTGCACTCCCTAGACTCACTGCTCTGCATAACCAGTGGTGCCAGTACACTCCCTGGACTCACCGGGGTGCATCCCCAGTGGTGCCAGTGCACTCCCTGGACTCACTGCACTGCATCCCCAGAGGTGCCAGTGCACTCTCTAGACTCACTGCACTGCATCCGCAGTGGTGCCAGTGCACTCCCTGGACTCACTGCACTGCATCCCCAGTGGTGCCAGTGCACTCTCTGGACTCACTGCACTGCATCCCCAGTGGTGCCACTGCACTCCCTGGATTCACTGCAGTGCATCCCGAGTGGTGCCAGTGCACTCTCTTTACTCACTGCACTGCATCCCCAGTGGTGCCAGTGCACTCCCTGGACTCACTGCAGTGCATCCCCAGTGGTGCCAGTGCACTCTCTGGACTCACTGCACTGCATCCCCACTGGTGTCAGTGCACTCCTGGACTCACTGCAATGCATCCCCAGTGGTGCCAGTGCACTCTCTGGACTCACTGCACTGCATCCCCAGTGGTGCCAGTGCACTCCCTGGACTCCCTGCACTGCATCCCCAGTGGTGCCAGTGCACTCTCTGGACTCACTGCACTGCATCTCCAGTGGTGCCAGTGCACTCCCTGGACTCACTGCACTGCATCCCCAGTGGGGCCAGTGCACTCCCTGGACTCACCGGGGTGCAACCCCACTGGTGCCAGTGCCCTCTCTGGACTCACTGAGGTGCATCCCCAGTGGTGCCAGTGCACTCTCTGGACTCACTGCACTGCATCCCCAGTGGTGCCAGTGCACTCTCTGGACTCACTACACTGCATCCCCAGTGGTGCCAGTGCACTTTCTGGACTCACTGCACTGCATCCCCAGTGGTGCCAGTGCACTTCGTGGACTCACTGCACTGCATCCCCAGTGGTGCCAGTGCACTCTCTGGAGTCACTGCACTGCATACCCAGTGGTGCCAGAGCACTCTCTGGACTCACTGCACTGCATCCCCAGTGGTGCCAGTGCACTCTCTGGACTCACTGCACTGCATCCCCAGTGGTGCCAGTGCACTTCATGGACTCACCGGGGTGCATCCCCAGTAGTGCCAGTGCACTCTCTGGACTCACTTCACTGCATCCCCAGCGGTGCCAGTGCACTCCCTGGACTCACTGCACTGCATCCCCAGTGGTGCCAGTGCACTCTCTGGACTCACTGCACTGCATCCCCAGTGGTGCCACTGCACTCCCTGGACTCACCCGGGTGCATCCCCAGTGGTGCCAGTGCACTCTCTGGACTCACTGCACTGCATCCCCAGTGGTGCCAGTGCACTCCCTGGACTCACCGGGGTTCATCCCCAGTGGTTCAAGTGCACTCTCTAGACTCACTGCACTGCATCCCCAGTGGTGCCACTGCACTCCCTGGACTCACTGCACTGCATCCCCAGTGGTGCCAGTGCACTCCCTAGACTCACTGCACTGCATCCCCAGTGGTGCCAGTGCACTCCCTGGACTCACTGCACTGCATCCCCATTGGTACCAGTGCACTCTCTGGACTCACTGCACTGCATCCGCAGTGGTGCCAGAGCACTCTCTGGACTCACTGCACTGCATCCCCAGTGGTGCCAGTGCACTCTCTGGACTCACTGCACTGCATCCCCAGTGGCGCCAGTGCACTCCCTGGACTCACTGCACTGCATCCCCAGTGGTGCCAGTGCACTCCCTGGACTCACTGCACTGCATCCCCAGTGGTTCCAGTGCACTCTCTGGACTCACTGCACTGCATCCCCAGTGCTGACAGTGCACTCCCTCGACTCACTGCACTGCATCCGCAGTGGTGCCAGTGCACTCTTGGACTCACTGAACTGCATCCCCAGTGGTGCCAGTGCACTCTCTGGACTAACTGCACTGCATCCCCAGTGGTGCCAGTGCACTTCATGGACTCACCGGGGTGCATCCCCAGTGGTGCCATTGCACTCTCTGGAGTCACTGCACTGCATCCCCAGTGGTGCTAGAGCACTCTCTGGACTCACTGCACTGCATCCCCAGTGGTGCCAGTGCACTCTCTGGACTCACTGCACTGCATCCCCAGTGGTGCCAGTGCACTCCCTGGACTCACAGGGGTGCATCCCCAGTGGTGCCAGTGCACTCTCTGGACTCACTGCACTGCATCCCCACTGGTGCCAGTGCACTCCCTGGACTCACTGCACTGCATCCCCAGTGGTGCCAGTGCAATCTCTGGACTAACTGCACTGCATCCCCAGTGGTGCCAGTGCACTCTCTGGACTCACTTCACTGCATCCCCAGCGGTGCCAGTGCACTCTCTGGACTCACTGGACTGCATCCCCAGTGGTGCCAGTGCACTCCCGGGACTCACTGCACTGCATCCCCAGTGGTGCCAGTGCACTCCCTGGACTCACTGCACTGCATCCGCAGTGGTGCCAGTGCACTCTTGGACTCACTACACTGCATCCCCAGTGGTGCCAGTGCCCTCTCTGTACTCACTGCACTGCATCCCCAGTGGTGCCAGTGCACTCTCTGGACTCACTGCAGTGCATCCCCAGTGGTGCCAGTGCACTCTCTGGACTCACTGCACTGCATCCCCAGTGCTGCCAGTGCACTCCTGGACTCACTGCACTGCATCCCCAGTGGTGCCAGTGCACTCCCTGGACTCACTGCACTGCATCCCCAGTGGTGCCAGTGCACTCCCTGGACTCACTGAACTGCACCCCAGTGGTGCCAGTGCACTCCCTGGACTCACTGCACTGCATCCCCAGTGGTGCCAGTGCACTCTCTGGACTCACTGCACTGCATCCCCAGTGGTGCCAGTGCACTCTCTGGACTCACTGCACTGCATTCCCAGTGGTGCCAGAGCACTCCCTTTACTCACTGCACTGCATCCCCAGTGGTGCCACTGCACTCCCTGGACTCACTGCACTGCATCCCCAGTGGTGCCAGTGCACTCCCTGGACTCACTGCACTGCATCCCCAGTGGTGCCAGTGCACTCCCTGGACTCACTGCACTGCATCCCCAGTGGTACCAGTGCACTCTCTGGACTCACTGCACTGCATCTCCAGTGGTGCCAGTGCACTCTCTGGAGTCACTGCACTGCATCCCCAGTGGTGCCAGTGCACTCCCTGGACTCACTGCACTGCATCCCCAGTGGTGCCAGTGCACTCCCAGGACTCACTGCACTGCATCCCCAGTGGTTCCAGTGCACTCTCTGGACTCACTGCACTGCATCCCCAGTGCTGACAGTGCACTCCCTCGACTCACTGCACTGCATCCGCAGTGGTGCCAGTCCACTCTTGGACTCACTACACTGCATCCCCAGTGGTGCCAGTGCACTCCTGGACTCACTGCACTGCATTACCAGTGGTGCCAGTGCACTCTCTGGACTAACTGCACTACATCCCCAGTGGTGCCAGTGCACTTCATGGACACACCGGGGTGCATCCCCAGTGGTGCCAGTGCACTCTCTGGAGTCACTGCACTGCATCCCCAGTGGTGCTAGAGCACTCTCTGGACTCACTGCACTGCATCCCCAGTGGTGCCAGTGCACTCCCTGGACTCACCGGGGTGCATCCCCAGTGGTGCCAGTGCACTCTGTGGACTCACTGCACTGCATCCCCAGTGGTGCCAGTGCACTCCCTGGACTCACTGCACTGCATCCCCAGTGGCGCCAGTGCAATCTCTGGACTAACTGCACTTCATCCCCAGTGGTGCCAGTGCACTTCATGGACTCACCGGGGTGCATCCCCAGTAGTGCCAGTGCACTCTCTGTACTCACTTCACTGCATCCCCAGTGGTGCCAGTGCACTCTCTGGACTCACTGCACTGCATCCCCAGTGGTGCCAGTGCACTCCCTGGACTCACTGCACTGCATCCCCAGTGGTGCCAGTGCAATCTCTGGACTAACTGCACTTCATCCCCAGTGGTGCCAGTGCACGTCATGGACTCACCGGGGTGCATCCCCACTGGTGCCAGTGCACTCTCTGGAGTCACTGCACTGCATCCCCAGTGGTGCCAGTGCACTATCTGGACTCACTGCACTGCATACCCACTGGTGCCAGTGCACTCTCTGGACTCACTGCACTGCATCCCCAGTGGTGCCAGTGCACTCCCTGGACTCACTGCACTGCATCAGCAGTGGTGCCAGTATACTCTCTTTACTCACTGCAGTGCATCCCCAGTGGTGCCAGTGCACTCCCTAGACTCACTGCACTGCATCCCCAGTGGTGCCAGTGCACTCCCTGGACTCACAGGGGTGCATCCCCAGTGGTGCCAGTGCACTCTCTGGACTCACTGCACTGCATCCCCAGTGGTGCCAGTGCACTCTCTGGACTCACTGCACTGCATCCCCAGTGGTGCCAGTGCACTCCCTGGACTCACTGCACTGCATCCCCAGTGGTGCCAGAGCACTCTCTGGACTCACCGGGGTGCATCCCCAGTGCTGCCAGTGCACTCTCTGGACTCACTGCACTGCATCCCCAGTGGTGCCAATGTACTTCATGGACTCACCGGGGTGCATCCCCAGTGGTGCCAGTGCACTCCCTGGACTCACTGCACTGCATCCCCAGTGGTGCCAGTGCACTCCCTGGACTCACAGGGGTGCATCCCCACTGGTGCCAGAGCACTCTCTTTACTCACTCCACTGCATCCCCAGTGGTGCCAGTGCACTCCCTGGACTCACTGCACTGCATCCCCAGTGGTGCCAGTGCACTCCCTGGACTCACTGCACTGCATCCCCAGTGGTGCCAGTGCACTCTCTTTACTCACTGCACTGCATCCCCAGTGGTGCCAGTGCACTCCCTGGACTCACTGCACTGCATCCCCAGTGGTGCCAGTGCACTCCCTGGACTCACTGCACTGCATCCGCAGTGGTGCCAGAGCACTCTCTGGACTCACTGCACTGCATCCCCAGTGGTGCCAGTGCACTCCCTGGACTCACTGCACTGCATCCCCAGTGGTGCCAGAGCACTATATTTACTCTCTGCACTGCATCCCCAGTGGTGCCAGTGCACTCCCTGGACTCACTGCACTGCATCCCCAGTGGTGCCAGTGCACTCTCTGGACTCACTGTACTGCAACCCCAGTGGAGCCACTGCACTCCCTGGACTCACTGCACTGCATCCCCAGTGGTGCCAGTGCACTCCCTGGACTCACTGCACTGCATCCGCAGTGGTGCCAGAGCACTCTCTGGACTCACTGCACTGCATCCCCAGTGGTGACAGTGCACTCTCTGGACTCACTACACTGCATCCCCAGTGGTGCCAGTGCACTTCATGGACTCACCGGGGTGCATCCCCAGTGGTGCCAGTGCACTCCCTGGACTCACTGCACTGCATCCCCAGAGGTGCCAGTGCACTCTCTGGACTCACTGCACTATATCCCCAGTGGTGCCACTGCACTCCCTGGACTCACTGCACTGCATCCCCATGGTGCCAGTGCACTCTCTGGACTCACTGCACTGCATCCCCAGTGGTGTCAGTGCACTCCTGGACTCACTGCACTGCATCCCCAGTGGTGCCAGTGCACTTCGTGGACTCACTGCTCTGCATCCCCAGTGGTGACAGTGCACTCTCTGGAGTCACTGCACTGCATACCCAGTGGTGCCAGAGCACTCTCTGGACTCACTGCACTGCATCCCCAGTGGTGCCAGTGCACTCTCTGGACTCACTGCACTGCATCCCCAGTGGTGCCAGTGCACTTCATGGACTCACCGGGGTGCATCCCCAGTAGTGCCAGTGCACTCTCTGGACTCACTTCACTCCATCCCCAGCGGTGCCAGTGCACTCCCTGGACTCACTGCACTGCATCCCCAGTGGTGCCAGTGCACTCTCTGGACTCACTGCACTGCATCCCCAGTGGTGCCACTGCACTCCCTGGACTCACCCGGGTGCATCCCCAGTGGTGCCAGTGCACTCTCTGGACTCACTGCACTGCATCCCCAGAGGTGCCAGTGCACTCCCTGGACTCACCGGGGTTCATCCCCAGTGGTTCAAGTGCACTCTCTAGACTCACTGCACTGCATCCCCAGTGGTGCCACTGCACTCCCTGGACTCACTGCACTGCATCCCCAGTGGTGCCAGTGCACTCCCTGGATCACTGCACTGCATCCCCAGTGGTGCCAGTGCACTCCCTGGACTCACTGCACTGCATCCCCAGTGGTACCAGTGCACTCTCTGGACTCACTGCACTGCATCCGCAGTGGTGCCAGAGCACTCTCTGGACTCACTGCACTGCATCCCCAGTGGTGCCAGTGCACTCTCTGGACTCACTGCACTGCATCCCCAGTGGCGCCAGTGCACTCCCTGGACTCACTGCACTGCATTACCAGTGGTGCCAGTGCACTCCCTGGACTCACTGCACTGCATCCCCAGTGGTTCCAGTGCACTCTCTGGACTCACTGCACTGCATCCCCAGTGCTGACAGTGCACTCCCTCGACTCACTGCACTGCATCCGCAGTGGTGCCAGTGCACTCTTGGACTCACTGAACTGCATCCCCAGTGGTGCCAGTGCACTCTCTGGACTAACTGCACTGCATCCCCAGTGGTGCCAGTGCACTTCATGGACTCACCGGGGTGCATCCCCAGTGGTGCCAGTGCACTCTCTGGACTCACTGCACTGCATCCCCAGTGGTACCAGTGCACTCCCTGGACTCACCGGGGTGCATCCCCAGTGGTGCCAGTGCACTCTCTGGACTCACTGCACTGCATCCCCACTGGTGCCAGTGCACTCCCTGGACTCACTGCACTGCATCCCCAGTGGTGCCAGTGCAATCTCTGGACTAACTGCACTGCATCCCCAGTGGTGCCAGTGCACTCTCTGGACTCACTTCACTGCATCCCCAGCGGTGCCAGTGCACTCTCAGGACTCACTGCAGTGCATCCCCAGTGGTGCCAGTGCACTCCCTGGACTCACTGCACTGCATCCCCAGTGGTGCCAGTGCACTCCCTGGACTCACTGCAGTGCATCCGCAGTGGTGCCAGTGCACTCTTGGACTCACTACACTGCATCCCCAGTGGTGCCAGTGCACTCCCTGGATTCACTGCACTGCATCCCCAGTGGTGCCAGTGCACTCCCTGGACTCACCGCACTGCATCCCCAGTGGTGCCAGTGCCCTCTCTGTACTCACTGCACTGCATCCCCAGTGGTGCCAGTGCACTCTCTGGACTCACTGCACTGCATCCCCAGTGGTGCCAGTGCACTCTCTGGACTCACTGCACTGCATCCCCAGTGCTGCCAGTGCACTCCTGGACTCACTGCACTGCATCCCCAGTGGTGCCAGTGCACTCCCTGGACTCACTGCACTGCATCCCCAGTGGTGCCAGTGCACTCCCTGGACTCACTGCACTGCACCCCAGTGGTGCCAGTGCACTCCCTGGACTCACTGCACTGCATCCCCAGTGGTGCCAGTGCACTCTCTGGACTCACTGCACTGCATCCCCAGTGGTGCCAGTGCACTCTCTGGACTCACTGCACTGCATTCCCAGTGGTGCCAGAGCACTCCCTTTACTCACTGCACTGCATCCCCAGTGGTGCCAGTGCACTCTCTGGACTCACTGCACTGCATCCCCAGTGGTGCCAGTGCACTCCCTGGACTCACTGCACTGCATCCCCAGTGGTGCCAGTGCACTCCCTGGACTCACTGCACTGCATCCCCAGTGGTACCAGTGCACTCTCTGGACTCACTGCACTGCATCTCCAGTGGTGCCAGTGCACTCTCTGGACTCACTGCACTGCATCCGCAGTGGTGCCAGTGCACTCCCTGGACTCACTGCACTGCATCCCCAGTGGTGCCAGTGCACTCCCTGGACTCACTGCACTGCATCCCCAGTGGTGCCAGTGCACTCCCAGGACTCACTGCACTGCATCCCCAGTGGTTCCAGTGCACTCTCTGGACTCACTGCACTGCATCCCCAGTGCTGACAGTGCACTCCCTCGACTCACTGCACTGCATCCGCAGTGGTGCCAGTCCACTCTTGGACTCACTACACTGCATCCCCAATGGTGCCAGTGCACTCCTGGACTCACTGCACTGCATCCCCAGTGGTGCCAGTGCACTCTCTGGACTAACTGCACTGCATCCCCAGTGGTGCCAGTGCACTTCATGGACACACCGGGGTGCATCCCCAGTGGTGCCAGTGCACTCTCTGGAGTCACTGCACTGCATCCCCAGTGGTGCTAGAGCACTCTCTAGACTCACTGCACTGCATCCCCAGTGGTGCCAGTGCACTCTCTGGACTCACTGCACTGCATCCCCAGTGGTGCCAGTGCACTCCCTGGACTCACCGGGGTGCATCCCCAGTGGTGCCAGGGCACTCTCTTTACTCACTGCACTGCATCCCCAGTGGTGCCAGTGCAGTCTCTGGACTCACTGCACTGCATCCCCAGTGGTGCCAGTGCAATCTCTGGACTAACTGCACTTCATCCCCAGTGGTGCCAGTGCACTTCATGGACTCACCGGGGTGCATCCCCAGTAGTGCCAGTGCACTCTGTACTCACTTCACTGCATCCCCAGTGGTGCCAGTGCACTCTCTGGACTCACTGGACTGCATCCCCAGTGGTGCCAGTGCACTCCCTGGACTCACTGCACTGCATCCCCAGTGGTGCCAGTGCAATCTCTGGACTAACTGCACTTCATCCCCAGTGGTGCCAGTGCACTTCATGGACTCACCGGGGTGCATCCCCACTGGTGCCAGTGCACTCTCTGGAGTCACTGCACTGCATCCCCAGTGGTGCCAGTGCACTATCTGGACTCACTGCACTGCATACCCACTGGTGCCAGTGCACTCTCTGGACTCACTGCACTGCATCCCCAGTGGTGCCAGTGCACGCCCTGGACTCACTGCACTGCATCAACAGTGGTGCCAGTATACTCTCTTTACTCACTGCAGTGCATCCCCAGTGGTGCCAGTGCACTCCCTAGACTCACTGCACTGCATCCCCAGTGGTGCCAGTGCACTCCCTGGACTCACAGGGGTGCATCCCCAGTGGTGCCAGTGCACTCTCTGGACTCACTGCACTGCATCCCCAGTGGTGCCAGTGCACTCTCTGGACTCACTGCACTGCATCCCCAGTGGTGCCAGTGCACTCCCTGGACTCACTGCACTGCATCCCCAGTGGTGCCAGAGCACTCTCTGGACTCACCGGGGTGCATCCCCAGTGGTGCCAGTGCACTCTCTGGACTCACTGCACTGCATCCCCAGTGGTGCCAATGTACTTCATGGACTCACCGGGGTGCATCCCCTGTGGTGCCAGTGCATCCTCTGGACTCACTGCACTGCATCCCCACTGGTGCCAGTGCACTCTCTGGACTCACTGCACTGCATCCCCAGTGGTGCCAGTGCACTCCCTGGACTCACTGCACTGCATCCCCAGTGGTGCCAGTGCACTCCCTGGACTCACTGCACTGCATCCGCAGTGGTGCCAGAGCACTCTCTGGACTCACTGCACTGCATCCCCAGTGGTGCCAGTGCACTCTCTGGACTCACTGCACTGCATCCCCAGTGGTGCCAGTGCACTCTCTGGAGTCACTGCACTGCATCCCCAGTGGTGCCAGTGCACTCTCTGGACTCACTGCAGTGCATCCCCAGTGGTGCCAGTGCACTCTATGGACTCACTGCAGTGCATCCCCAGTGGTGCCAGTGCACTCTCTGGACTCACTGCAGTGCATCCCCAGTGGTGCCAGTGCACTCTCTGGAGTCACTGCACTGCATCCCCAGTGGTGCCAGTGCACTCTCTGGACTCACTGCAGTGCATCCCCAGTGGTGCCAGTGCACTCTATGGACTCACTGCAGTGCATCCCCAGTGGTGCCAGTGCACTCTCTGGACTCACTGCAGTGCATCGCCAGTGGAGCCAGTGCACTCTCTAGAGTCACTGCAGTGCATCCCCAGTGGTGCCAGTGCACTCTCTGGACTCACTGCAGTGCATCCCCAGTGGTGCCAGTGCACTCTCTGGAGTCACTGCACTGCATCCCCAGTGGTGCCAGTGCACTCTCTGGACTCACTGCAGTGCATCCCCAGTGGTGCCAGTGCACTCTATGGACTCACTGCACTGCATCCCCAGTGGTGCCAGTGCACTCTCTGGACTCACTGCAGTGCATCCCCAGTGGTGCCAGTGCACTCTATGGACTCACTGCAGTGCATCCCCAGTGGTGCCAGTGCACTCTCTGGACTCATTGCAGTGCATCCCCAAGGTGCCAGTGCAGTCTCAGGACTCACTGCACTGCATCCCCAGTGGTGCCAGTGCACTCTCTGGAATCACTGCACTGCATCCCCAGTGGTGCCAGTGCACTCTCTGGAATCACTGCACTGCATCCCCAGTGGTGCCAGTGCACTCTCTGGACTCACTGCAGTGCATCGCCAGTGGAGCCAGTGCACTCTCTAGAGTCACTGCACTGCATCCCCAATGGTGCCAGTGCACTCTCTGGACTCACTGCAGTGCATCCCCAAGGTGCCAGTGCACTCTCTGGAGGCAAGGCACTGCATCCCCAGTGTTGCCAGTGCACTCTCTGGACTCACTGCACTGCATCCCCAGTGGTGCAAGTGAACTCTCTGGACTCACTGCAGTGCATCCCCAGTGGTGCCAGTGCACTCTCTCGACTCACTGAACTGCATCCCCAGTGGTGCCAGTGCACTCGCTGGACTCACTGTACTGCACACCCAAGGTGCCAGTGCACTCTCTGGACTCACTGCACTGCATCCCCACTGGTGCCACTGCACTCTCTGGACTCACTGCACTGCATTACCAGTGGTGCCAGTGCACTCTCTGGACTCACTGCACTGCATTACCAGTGGTGCCAGTGCACTCTCTGGACTCACTGCCGTGCACCCC
Source organism: Anser cygnoides (assembly GCF_040182565.1). Lineage (NCBI taxonomy): Eukaryota > Metazoa > Chordata > Aves > Anseriformes > Anatidae > Anser > Anser cygnoides. The sequence continues at coordinate 506,587 of NC_089907.1, forward strand.
AGTGGTGCCAGTGCACTCACTGGACTCACTGCACTGCATCTCCAGTGGTGCCAGTGCAATCTCTGGACTCACTGCAGTGCATCTCCATTGGTGCCAGTGCACTCTCTGGACTCACTGCACTGCATCCCCAGTGGTGCCAGTGCACTCTCTGGACTCACTGCAGTGCATTCCCAGTGGTGCCAGTGCAGTCTCTGGACTCACTGCACTGCATCGCCAGTGGTGCCAGTGCACTCTCTGGACTCACTGCACTGCATCCCAAGTGGTGCCAGTGCACTCTGTGGACTCACTGCAGTGCATCTCCAGTGGTGCCAGTGCACTCTCTGGACTCACTGCAGTGCAGCCGCAGTGGTGCCAGTTGACTCTCTGGACTCACTGCAGTGCATCCCCAGTGGTGCCAGTGCACTCTCTGGACTCACTGCACTGCATCCCCTGTGGTGCCAGTGCACTCTCTGGACTCACTGCACTGCATCCCCAAGGTGCCAGTGCACTCTCTGGACTCACTGCAGTGCATCCCCAGTGTTGCTAGTGCACTCTCTGGACTCACTGCAGTGCATCCCCAGTGTTGCAAGTGCACTCTCTGGACTCACTGCACTGCATCCCCAGTGGTGCCAGTGCACTCTCTTTACTCACTGCACTGCATCGCCAGTGGTGCCAGTGCACTCTCTGGACTCACTGTACTGCACACCCAAGGTGCCAGTGCACTCTCTGGACTCACTGCACTGCATCCGCTGTGGTGCCAGTGCACTCTCTGGACTCACTGCAGTGCATCACCACTGGTGCCAGTGCACTCTCTGGACTCACTGCAGTGCATCCCCTGTGGTGACAGTGCACTCTCTGTAGTCACTGCGCTGCATCCCCAGTGGTGCCAGTGCACTCTCTGCACTCACTGCAGTGCACCCCAGTGGTGCCAGTGCCCTCTCTGGACTCACTGCAGTGCATCCCCAGTGGTGCCAGTGCACTCTCTGGACTCACTGCAGTGCATCCCCAGTGGTGCCAGTGCACTCTCTGGACTCACTGCACTGCATCCCCAAGGTGCCAGTGCACTCTCTGGACTCACTGCAGTGCATCCCCAGTGGTGCCAGTGCACTCTCTGGACTCACTGTAATGCATCCCCAGTGGTGCTAGTTGACTCTCTGGACTCACTGCAGTGCATCCCCAGTGGTGCCAGTGCACTCTCTGGACTCACTGCACTGCATCCCCAGTGGTGCCAGTGCACTCCCTGGACTCACCGGGGTGCATCCCCAGTGGTGCCAGTGCACTCCCTGGACTCACTGCACTGCATCCCCAGTGGTGCCAGTGCACTCCCTGGACTCACTGCAGTGCATCCCCAGTGGTGCCAGTGCAGTCTCAGGACTCACTGCACTGCATCCCCAGTGGTGCCAGTGCACTCTCTGGACTCACTGCACTGCATCCCCAGTGGTGCCAGTGCACTCTGTGGACTCACTGCAGTGCATCCCCAGTGGTGCCAGTGCACTCCCTAGATTCACTGGACTGCATCCCTAGTGGTGCCAGTGCACTATCTGGACTCACTGCACTGCATCCCCAGTGGTGCCAGTGCACTCTCTGAACTCACTGCACTGCATCCCCAGTGGTGCCAGTGCACTCCCTGGACTCACTGCACTGCATCCCCACTGGTGCCAGTGCACTCTCTGGACTCACTGCACTGTATTCCCATTGGTACCAGTACTCTCCCTGGACTCTCCTGGGTGCATCCCCAGTGGTGCCAGTGCACTCTCTGGACTCACTGCACTGCATCCCCAGTGGTGCCAGTGCACTCCCTGGACTCACTGCAGTGCATCTCTAGTGGTGCCAGTGCACTCCCTGGACTCCATGCACTACCTCCCCAGTGGTGCCAGTGCACTCTCTGGACTCACTGCACTGCATCTCCAGTGGTGCCAGTGCACTCCCTGGACTCACTGCACTGCATCCCCAGTGGTGCCCGTGCACTCCCTGGACTCACCAGGGTGCATCCCCAGTGGTGCCAGTGCCCTCTCTGGACTCACCGGGGTGCATCCCCAGTGGTGCCAGTGCACTCTCTGGACTCACTGCACTGCATCCCCAGTGGTGCCAGTGCACTCTCTGGACTCACTGCACTGCATCCCCAGTGGTTCTAGTGCACTCCCTTGACTCGCTGCAGTGCATCCCCAGTGGTGCCAGTGCACTCCCTAGACTCACTGCTCTGCATAACCAGTGGTGCCAGTACACTCCCTGGACTCACCGGGGTGCATCCCCAGTGGTGCCAGTGCACTCCCTGGACTCACTGCACTGCATCCCCAGAAATGCCAGTGCACTCTCTAGACTCACTGCACTGCATCCGCAGTGGTGCCAGTGCACTCCCTGGACTCACTGCACTGCATCCCCAGTGGTGCCAGTGCACTCTCTGGACTCACTGCACTGCATCCCCAGTGGTGCCACTGCACTCCCTGGATTCACTGCAGTGCATCCCGAGTGGTGCCAGTGCACTCTCTTTACTCACTGCACTGCATCCCCAGTGGTGCCAGTGCACTCCCTGGACTCACTGCAGTGCATCCCCAGTGGTGCCAGTGCACTCTCTGGACTCACTGCACTGCATCCCCACTGGTGTCAGTGCACTCCTGGACTCACTGCAATGCATCCCCAGTGGTGCCAGTGCACTCTCTGGACTCACTGCACTGCATCCCCAGTGGTGCCAGTGCACTCCCTGGACTCCCTGCACTGCATCCCCAGTGGTGCCAGTGCACTCTCTGGACTCACTGCACTGCATCTCCAGTGGTGCCAGTGCACTCCCTGGACTCACTGCACTGCATCCCCAGTGGGGCCAGTGCACTCCCTGGACTCACCGGGGTGCAACCCCACTGGTGCCAGTGCCCTCTCTGGACTCACTGAGGTGCATCCCCAGTGGTGCCAGTGCACTCTCTGGACTCACTGCACTGCATCCCCAGTGGTGCCAGTGCACTCTCTGGACTCACTACACTGCATCCCCAGTGGTGCCAGTGCACTTTCTGGACTCACTGCACTGCATCCCCAGTGGTGCCAGTGCACTTCGTGGACTCACTGCACTGCATCCCCAGTGGTGCCAGTGCACTCTCTGGAGTCACTGCACTGCATACCCAGTGGTGCCAGAGCACTCTCTGGACTCACTGCACTGCATCCCCAGTGGTGCCAGTGCACTCTCTGGACTCACTGCACTGCATCCCCAGTGGTGCCAGTGCACTTCATGGACTCACCGGGGTGCATCCCCAGTAGTGCCAGTGCACTCTCTGGACTCACTTCACTGCATCCCCAGCGGTGCCAGTGCACTCCCTGGACTCACTGCACTGCATCCCCAGTGGTGCCAGTGCACTCTCTGGACTCACTGCACTGCATCCCCAGTGGTGCCACTGCACTCCCTGGACTCACCCGGGTGCATCCCCAGTGGTGCCAGTGCACTCTCTGGACTCACTGCACTGCATCCCCAGTGGTGCCAGTGCACTCCCTGGACTCACCGGGGTTCATCCCCAGTGGTTCAAGTGCACTCTCTAGACTCACTGCACTGCATCCCCAGTGGTGCCACTGCACTCCCTGGACTCACTGCACTGCATCCCCAGTGGTGCCAGTGCACTCCCTAGACTCACTGCACTGCATCCCCAGTGGTGCCAGTGCACTCCCTGGACTCACTGCACTGCATCCCCAGTGGTACCAGTGCACTCTCTGGACTCACTGCACTGCATCCGCAGTGGTGCCAGAGCACTCTCTGGACTCACTGCACTGCATCCCCAGTGGTGCCAGTGCACTCTCTGGACTCACTGCACTGCATCCCCAGTGGCGCCAGTGCACTCCCTGGACTCACTGCACTGCATCCCCAGTGGTGCCAGTGCACTCCCTGGACTCACTGCACTGCATCCCCAGTGGTTCCAGTGCACTCTCTGGACTCACTGCACTGCATCCCCAGTGCTGACAGTGCACTCCCTCGACTCACTGCACTGCATCCGCAGTGGTGCCAGTGCACTCTTGGACTCACTGAACTGCATCCCCAGTGGTGCCAGTGCACTCTCTGGACTAACTGCACTGCATCCCCAGTGGTGCCAGTGCACTTCATGGACTCACCGGGGTGCATCCCCAGTGGTGCCAGTGCACTCCCTGGACTCACTGCACTGCATCCCCAGAGGTGCCAGTGCACTCTCTAGACTCACTGCACTGCATCCGCAGTGGTGCCAGTGCACTCCCTGGACTCACTGCACTGCATCCCCAGTGGTGCCAGTGCACTCTCTGGACTCACTGCACTGCATCCCCAGTGGTGCCACTGCACTCCCTGGATTCACTGCAGTGCATCCCGAGTGGTGCCAGTGCACTCTCTTTACTCACTGCACTGCATCCCCAGTGGTGCCAGTGCACTCCCTGGACTCACTGCAGTGCATCCCCAGTGGTGCCAGTGCACTCTCTGGACTCACTGCACTGCATCCCCACTGGTGTCAGTGCACTCCTGGACTCACTGCAATGCATCCCCAGTGGTGCCAGTGCACTCTCTGGACTCACTGCACTGCATCCCCAGTGGTGCCAGTGCACTCCCTGGACTCCCTGCACTGCATCCCCAGTGGTGCCAGTGCACTCTCTGGACTCACTGCACTGCATCTCCAGTGGTGCCAGTGCACTCCCTGGACTCACTGCACTGCATCCCCAGTGGGGCCAGTGCACTCCCTGGACTCACCGGGGTGCAACCCCACTGGTGCCAGTGCCCTCTCTGGACTCACTGAGGTGCATCCCCAGTGGTGCCAGTGCACTCTCTGGACTCACTGCACTGCATCCCCAGTGGTGCCAGTGCACTCTCTGGACTCACTACACTGCATCCCCAGTGGTGCCAGTGCACTTTCTGGACTCACTGCACTGCATCCCCAGTGGTGCCAGTGCACTTCGTGGACTCACTGCACTGCATCCCCAGTGGTGCCAGTGCACTCTCTGGAGTCACTGCACTGCATACCCAGTGGTGCCAGAGCACTCTCTGGACTCACTGCACTGCATCCCCAGTGGTGCCAGTGCACTCTCTGGACTCACTGCACTGCATCCCCAGTGGTGCCAGTGCACTTCATGGACTCACCGGGGTGCATCCCCAGTAGTGCCAGTGCACTCTCTGGACTCACTTCACTGCATCCCCAGCGGTGCCAGTGCACTCCCTGGACTCACTGCACTGCATCCCCAGTGGTGCCAGTGCACTCTCTGGACTCACTGCACTGCATCCCCAGTGGTGCCACTGCACTCCCTGGACTCACCCGGGTGCATCCCCAGTGGTGCCAGTGCACTCTCTGGACTCACTGCACTGCATCCCCAGTGGTGCCAGTGCACTCCCTGGACTCACCGGGGTTCATCCCCAGTGGTTCAAGTGCACTCTCTAGACTCACTGCACTGCATCCCCAGTGGTGCCACTGCACTCCCTGGACTCACTGCACTGCATCCCCAGTGGTGCCAGTGCACTCCCTAGACTCACTGCACTGCATCCCCAGTGGTGCCAGTGCACTCCCTGGACTCACTGCACTGCATCCCCAGTGGTACCAGTGCACTCTCTGGACTCACTGCACTGCATCCGCAGTGGTGCCAGAGCACTCTCTGGACTCACTGCACTGCATCCCCAGTGGTGCCAGTGCACTCTCTGGACTCACTGCACTGCATCCCCAGTGGCGCCAGTGCACTCCCTGGACTCACTGCACTGCATCCCCAGTGGTGCCAGTGCACTCCCTGGACTCACTGCACTGCATCCCCAGTGGTTCCAGTGCACTCTCTGGACTCACTGCACTGCATCCCCAGTGCTGACAGTGCACTCCCTCGACTCACTGCACTGCATCCGCAGTGGTGCCAGTGCACTCTTGGACTCACTGAACTGCATCCCCAGTGGTGCCAGTGCACTCTCTGGACTAACTGCACTGCATCCCCAGTGGTGCCAGTGCACTTCATGGACTCACCGGGGTGCATCCCCAGTGGTGCCATTGCACTCTCTGGAGTCACTGCACTGCATCCCCAGTGGTGCTAGAGCACTCTCTGGACTCACTGCACTGCATCCCCAGTGGTGCCAGTGCACTCTCTGGACTCACTGCACTGCATCCCCAGTGGTGCCAGTGCACTCCCTGGACTCACAGGGGTGCATCCCCAGTGGTGCCAGTGCACTCTCTGGACTCACTGCACTGCATCCCCACTGGTGCCAGTGCACTCCCTGGACTCACTGCACTGCATCCCCAGTGGTGCCAGTGCAATCTCTGGACTAACTGCACTGCATCCCCAGTGGTGCCAGTGCACTCTCTGGACTCACTTCACTGCATCCCCAGCGGTGCCAGTGCACTCTCTGGACTCACTGGACTGCATCCCCAGTGGTGCCAGTGCACTCCCTGGACTCACTGCACTGCATCCCCAGTGGTGCCAGTGCACTCCCTGGACTCACTGCACTGCATCCGCAGTGGTGCCAGTGCACTCTTGGACTCACTACACTGCATCCCCAGTGGTGCCAGTGCCCTCTCTGTACTCACTGCACTGCATCCCCAGTGGTGCCAGTGCACTCTCTGGACTCACTGCAGTGCATCCCCAGTGGTGCCAGTGCACTCTCTGGACTCACTGCACTGCATCCCCAGTGCTGCCAGTGCACTCCTGGACTCACTGCACTGCATCCCCAGTGGTGCCAGTGCACTCCCTGGACTCACTGCACTGCATCCCCAGTGGTGCCAGTGCACTCCCTGGACTCACTGAACTGCATCCCCAGTGGTGCCAGTGCACTCCCTGGACTCACTGCACTGCATCCCCAGTGGTGCCAGTGCACTCTCTGGACTCACTGCACTGCATCCCCAGTGGTGCCAGTGCACTCTCTGGACTCACTGCACTGCATCCCCAGTGGTGCCAGAGCACTCCCTTTACTCACTGCACTGCATCCCCAGTGGTGCCACTGCACTCCCTGGACTCACTGCACTGCATCCCCAGTGGTGCCAGTGCACTCCCTGGACTCACTGCACTGCATCCCCAGTGGTGCCAGTGCACTCCCTGGACTCACTGCACTGCATCCCCAGTGGTACCAGTGCACTCTCTGGACTCACTGCACTGCATCTCCAGTGGTGCCAGTGCACTCTCTGGAGTCACTGCACTGCATCCCCAGTGGTGCCAGTGCACTCCCTGGACTCACTGCACTGCATCCCCAGTGGTGCCAGTGCACTCCCAGGACTCACTGCACTGCATCCCCAGTGGTTCCAGTGCACTCTCTGGACTCACTGCACTGCATCCCCAGTGCTGACAGTGCACTCCCTCGACTCACTGCACTGCATCCGCAGTGGTGCCAGTCCACTCTTGGACTCACTACACTGCATCCCCAGTGGTGCCAGTGCACTCCTGGACTCACTGCACTGCATCCCCAGTGGTGCCAGTGCACTCTCTGGACTAACTGCACTACATCCCCAGTGGTGCCAGTGCACTTCATGGACTCACCGGGGTGCATCCCCAGTGGTGCCAGTGCACTCTCTGGAGTCACTGCACTGCATCCCCAGTGGTGCTAGAGCACTCTCTGGACTCACTGCACTGCATCCCCAGTGGTGCCAGTGCACTCCCTGGACTCACCGGGGTGCATCCCCAGTGGTGCCAGTGCACTCTGTGGACTCACTGCACTGCATCCCCAGTGGTGCCAGTGCACTCCCTGGACTCACTGCACTGCATCCCCAGTGGCGCCAGTGCAATCTCTGGACTAACTGCACTTCATCCCCAGTGGTGCCAGTGCACTTCATGGACTCACCGGGGTGCATCCCCAGTAGTGCCAGTGCACTCTCTGTACTCACTTCACTGCATCCCCAGTGGTGCCAGTGCACTCTCTGGACTCACTGCACTGCATCCCCAGTGGTGCCAGTGCACTCCCTGGACTCACTGCACTGCATCCCCAGTGGTGCCAGTGCAATCTCTGGACTAACTGCACTTCATCCCCAGTGGTGCCAGTGCACTTCATGGACTCACCGGGGTGCATCCCCACTGGTGCCAGTGCACTCTCTGGAGTCACTGCACTGCATCCCCAGTGGTGCCAGTGCACTATCTGGACTCACTGCACTGCATCCCCACTGGTGCCAGTGCACTCTCTGGACTCACTGCACTGCATCCCCAGTGGTGCCAGTGCACTCCCTGGACTCACTGCACTGCATCAGCAGTGGTGCCAGTATACTCTCTTTACTCACTGCAGTGCATCCCCAGTGGTGCCAGTGCACTCCCTAGACTCACTGCACTGCATCCCCAGTGGTGCCAGTGCACTCCCTGGACTCACAGGGGTGCATCCCCAGTGGTGCCAGTGCACTCTCTGGACTCACTGCACTGCATCCCCAGTGGTGCCAGTGCACTCTCTGGACTCACTGCACTGCATCCCCAGTGGTGCCAGTGCACTCCCTGGACTCACTGCACTGCATCCCCAGTGGTGCCAGAGCACTCTCTGGACTCACCGGGGTGCATCCCCAGTGCTGCCAGTGCACTCTCTGGACTCACTGCACTGCATCCCCAGTGGTGCCAATGTACTTCATGGACTCACCGGGGTGCATCCCCAGTGGTGCCAGTGCACTCCCTGGACTCACTGCACTGCATCCCCAGTGGTGCCAGTGCACTCCCTGGACTCACAGGGGTGCATCCCCACTGGTGCCAGAGCACTCTCTTTACTCACTCCACTGCATCCCCAGTGGTGCCAGTGCACTCCCTGGACTCACTGCACTGCATCCCCAGTGGTGCCAGTGCACTCCCTGGACTCACTGCACTGCATCCCCAGTGGTGCCAGTGCACTCTCTTTACTCACTGCACTGCATCCCCAGTGGTGCCAGTGCACTCCCTGGACTCACTGCACTGCATCCCCAGTGGTGCCAGTGCACTCCCTGGACTCACTGCACTGCATCCGCAGTGGTGCCAGAGCACTCTCTGGACTCACTGCACTGCATCCCCAGTGGTGCCAGTGCACTCCCTGGACTCACTGCACTGCATCCCCAGTGGTGCCAGTGCACTATCTTTACTCTCTGCACTGCATCCCCAGTGGTGCCAGTGCACTCCCTGGACTCACTGCACTGCATCCCCAGTGGTGCCAGTGCACTCTCTGGACTCACTGTACTGCATCCCCAGTGGAGCCACTGCACTCCCTGGACTCACTGCACTGCATCCCCAGTGGTGCCAGTGCACTCCCTGGACTCACTGCACTGCATCCGCAGTGGTGCCAGAGCACTCTCTGGACTCACTGCACTGCATCCCCAGTGGTGACAGTGCACTCTCTGGACTCACTACACTGCATCCCCAGTGGTGCCAGTGCACTTCATGGACTCACCGGGGTGCATCCCCAGTGGTGCCAGTGCACTCCCTGGACTCACTGCACTGCATCCCCAGAGGTGCCAGTGCACTCTCTGGACTCACTGCACTATATCCCCAGTGGTGCCAGTGCACTCCCTGGACTCACTGCACTGCATCCCCAGTGGTGCCAGTGCACTCTCTGGACTCACTGCACTGCATCCCCAGTGGTGTCAGTGCACTCCTGGACTCACTGCACTGCATCCCCAGTGGTGCCAGTGCACTTCGTGGACTCACTGCTCTGCATCCCCAGTGGTGACAGTGCACTCTCTGGAGTCACTGCACTGCATCCCCAGTGGTGCCAGAGCACTCTCTGGACTCACTGCACTGCATCCCCAGTGGTGCCAGTGCACTCTCTGGACTCACTGCACTGCATCCCCAGTGGTGCCACTGCACTCCCTGGACTCACCCGGGTGCATCCCCAGTGGTGCCAGTGCACTCTCTGGACTCACTGCACTGCATCCCCAGTGGTGCCAGTGCACTCCCTGGACTCACCGGGGTGCATCCCCAGTGGTGCCAGTGCACTCTCTGGACTCACTGCACTGCATCCCCAGTGGTGCCAGTGCACTCCCTGGACTCACTGCACTGCATCCCCAGTGGTGCCAGTGCACTCCCTGGACTCACTGCACTGCATCCCCAGTGGTGCCAGTGCACTCCCTGGACTCACTGCACTGCATCCCCAGTGGTACCAGTGCACTCCCTGGACTCACTGCACTGCATCCCCAGTGGTGCCAGTGCACTCCCTGGACTCACTGCACTGCATCCCCAGTGGTGCCAGTGCACTCTCTGGACTCACTGCACTGCATCCCCAGTGGTGCCAGTGCACTCCCTGGACTCACTGCACTGCATCCCCAGTGGTGCCAGTGCACTCCCTGGACTCACTGCACTGCATCCCCAGTGGTGCCAGTGCACTCTCTGGACTCACTGCACTGCATCCCCAGTGGTGCCAGTGCACTCCCTGGACTCACTGCACTGCATCCGCAGTGGTGCCAGTGCACTCTTGGACTCACTGAACTGCATCCCCAGTGGTGCCAGTGCACTCTCTGGACTCACTGCACTGCATCCCCAGTGGTGCCAGTGCACTTCTGGACTCACCGGGGTGCATCCCCAGTGGTGCCAGTGCACTCTCTGGACTCACTGCACTGCATCCCCAGTGGTGCCAGTGCACTCCCTGGACTCACCGGGGTGCATCCCCAGTGGTGCCAGTGCACTCTCTGGACTCACTGCACTGCATCCCCAGTGGTGCCAGTGCACTCCCTGGACTCACTGCACTGCATCCCCAGTGGTGCCAGTGCACTCTCTGGACTCACTGCACTGCATCCCCAGTGGTGCCAGTGCACTCTCTGGACTCACTTCACTGCATCCCCAGTGGTGCCAGTGCACTCTCTGGACTCACTGCAGTGCATCCCCAGTGGTGCCAGTGCACTCCCTGGACTCACTGCACTGCATCCCCAGTGGTGCCAGTGCACTCCCTGGACTCACTGCAGTGCATCCCCAGTGGTGCCAGTGCACTCTTGGACTCACTGCACTGCATCCCCAGTGGTGCCAGTGCACTCCCTGGACTCACTGCACTGCATCCCCAGTGGTGCCAGTGCACTCCCTGGACTCACCGCACTGCATCCCCAGTGGTGCCAGTGCCCTCTCTGGACTCACTGCACTGCATCCCCAGTGGTGCCAGTGCACTCTCTGGACTCACTGCACTGCATCCCCAGTGGTGCCAGTGCACTCTCTGGACTCACTGCACTGCATCCCCAGTGCTGCCAGTGCACTCCTGGACTCACTGCACTGCATCCCCAGTGGTGCCAGTGCACTCCCTGGACTCACTGCACTGCATCCCCAGTGGTGCCAGTGCACTCCCTGGACTCACTGCACTGCATCCCCAGTGGTGCCAGTGCACTCCCTGGACTCACTGCACTGCATCCCCAGTGGTGCCAGTGCACTCTCTGGACTCACTGCACTGCATCCCCAGTGGTGCCAGTGCACTCTCTGGACTCACTGCACTGCATCCCCAGTGGTGCCAGTGCACTCCCTTTACTCACTGCACTGCATCCCCAGTGGTGCCAGTGCACTCCCTGGACTCACTGCACTGCATCCCCAGTGGTGCCAGTGCACTCCCTGGACTCACTGCACTGCATCCCCAGTGGTGCCAGTGCACTCCCTGGACTCACTGCACTGCATCCCCAGTGGTGCCAGTGCACTCTCTGGACTCACTGCACTGCATCCCCAGTGGTGCCAGTGCACTCTCTGGACTCACTGCACTGCATCCCCAGTGGTGCCAGTGCACTCCCTGGACTCACTGCACTGCATCCCCAGTGGTGCCAGTGCACTCCCTGGACTCACTGCACTGCATCCCCAGTGGTGCCAGTGCACTCCCTGGACTCACTGCACTGCATCCCCAGTGGTGCCAGTGCACTCTCTGGACTCACTGCACTGCATCCCCAGTGCTGACAGTGCACTCCCTGGACTCACTGCACTGCATCCGCAGTGGTGCCAGTGCACTCCTGGACTCACTACACTGCATCCCCAGTGGTGCCAGTGCACTCCTGGACTCACTGCACTGCATCCCCAGTGGTGCCAGTGCACTCTCTGGACTAACTGCACTGCATCCCCAGTGGTGCCAGTGCACTTCATGGACTCACCGGGGTGCATCCCCAGTGGTGCCAGTGCACTCTCTGGAGTCACTGCACTGCATCCCCAGTGGTGCCAGAGCACTCTCTGGACTCACTGCACTGCATCCCCAGTGGTGCCAGTGCACTCTCTGGACTCACTGCACTGCATCCCCAGTGGTGCCAGTGCACTCCCTGGACTCACCGGGGTGCATCCCCAGTGGTGCCAGTGCACTCTCTGGACTCACTGCACTGCATCCCCAGTGGTGCCAGTGCACTCTCTGGACTCACTGCACTGCATCCCCAGTGGTGCCAGTGCACTCTCTGGACTAACTGCACTGCATCCCCAGTGGTGCCAGTGCACTTCATGGACTCACCGGGGTGCATCCCCAGTAGTGCCAGTGCACTCTCTGTACTCACTGCACTGCATCCCCAGTGGTGCCAGTGCACTCTCTGGACTCACTGGACTGCATCCCCAGTGGTGCCAGTGCACTCCCTGGACTCACTGCACTGCATCCCCAGTGGTGCCAGTGCACTCTCTGGACTCACTGCACTGCATCCCCAGTGGTGCCAGTGCACTTCTGGACTCACCGGGGTGCATCCCCAGTGGTGCCAGTGCACTCTCTGGAGTCACTGCACTGCATCCCCAGTGGTGCCAGTGCACTATCTGGACTCACTGCACTGCATCCCCAGTGGTGCCAGTGCACTCTCTGGACTCACTGCACTGCATCCCCAGTGGTGCCAGTGCACTCCCTGGACTCACTGCACTGCATCCCCAGTGGTGCCAGTGCACTCTCTTTACTCACTGCAGTGCATCCCCAGTGGTGCCAGTGCACTCCCTGGACTCACTGCACTGCATCCCCAGTGGTGCCAGTGCACTCCCTGGACTCACTGGGGTGCATCCCCAGTGGTGCCAGTGCACTCTCTGGACTCACTGCACTGCATCCCCAGTGGTGCCAGTGCACTCTCTGGACTCACTGCACTGCATCCCCAGTGGTGCCAGTGCACTCCCTGGACTCACTGCACTGCATCCCCAGTGGTGCCAGTGCACTCTCTGGACTCACTGCACTGCATCCCCAGTGGTGCCAGTGCACTCTCTGGACTCACTGCACTGCATCCCCAGTGGTGCCAGTGCACTTCATGGACTCACCGGGGTGCATCCCCAGTGGTGCCAGTGCACTCCTCTGGACTCACTGCACTGCATCCCCACTGGTGCCAGTGCACTCTCTGGACTCACTGCACTGCATCCCCAGTGGTGCCAGTGCACTCCCTGGACTCACTGCACTGCATCCCCAGTGGTGCCAGTGCACTCCCTGGACTCACTGCACTGCATCCCCAGTGGTGCCAGTGCACTCTCTGGACTCACTGCACTGCATCCCCAGTGGTGCCAGTGCACTCTCTGGACTCACTGCACTGCATCCCCAGTGGTGCCAGTGCACTCCCTGGACTCACTGCACTGCATCCCCAGTGGTGCCAGTGCACTCTCTGGACTCACTGCACTGCATCCCCAGTGGTGCCAGTGCACTCCCTGGACTCACTGCACTGCATCCCCAGTGGTGCCAGTGCACTCCCTGGACTCACTGGGGTGCATCCCCAGTGGTGCCAGTGCACTCTCTGGACTCACTGCACTGCATCCCCAGTGGTGCCAGTGCACTCCCTGGACTCACTGCACTGCATCCCCAGTGGTGCCAGTGCACTCCCTGGACTCACTGCACTGCATCCCCAGTGGTGCCAGTGCACTCTCTGGACTCACTGCACTGCATCCCCAGTGGTGCCAGTGCACTCCCTGGACTCACTGCACTGCATCCCCAGTGGTGCCAGTGCACTCCCTGGACTCACTGCACTGCATCCCCAGTGGTGCCAGTGCACTCTCTGGACTCACTGCACTGCATCCCCAGTGGTGCCAGTGCACTATCTGGACTCACTGCACTGCATCCCCAGTGGTGCCAGTGCACTCCCTGGACTCACTGCACTGCATCCCCAGTGGTGCCAGTGCACTCTCTGGACTCACTGCACTGCATCCCCAGTGGTGCCAGTGCACTCCCTGGACTCACTGCACTGCATCCCCAGTGGTGCCAGTGCACTCCCTGGACTCACTGCACTGCATCCCCAGTGGTGCCAGTGCACTCTCTGGACTCACTGCACTGCATCCCCAGTGGTGTCAGTGCACTCCTGGACTCACTGCACTGCATCCCCAGTGGTGCCAGTGCACTCTCTGGACTCACTGCACTGCATCCCCACTGGTGCCAGTGCACTCTCTGGACTCACTGCACTGCATCCCCAGTGGTGCCAGTGCACTCTCTGGACTCACTGCACTGCATCCCCAGTGGTGCCAGTGCACTGCCTGGACTCACTGCAGTGCATCCCCAGTGGTGCCAGTGCACTCTCTGGACTCACTGCACTGCATCCCCAGTGGTGCCAGTGCACTCCCTGGACTCACTGCACTGCATCCCCAGTGGTGCCAGTGCACTCCCTGGACTCACTGCACTGCATCCCCAGTGGTGCCAGTGCACTCTCTGGACTCACTGCACTGCATCCCAGTGGTGCCAGTGCACTCCCTGGACTCACTGCACTGCATCCCCAGTGGTGCCAGTGCACTCCCTGGACTCACTGCAGTGCATCCCCAGTGGTGCCAGTGCACTCTCTGGACTCACTGCACTGCATCCCCAGTGGTGCCAGTGCACTCTCTGGACTCACTGCACTGCATCCCCAGTGGTGCCAGTGCACTCCCTGGACTCACTGCACTGCATCCCCAGTGGTGCCAGTGCACTCTCTGGACTCACTGCACTGCATCCCCAGTGGTGCCAGTGCACTCCCTGGACTCACTGCACTGCATCCCCAGTGGTGCCAGTGCACTCCCTGGACTCACTGCACTGCATCCCCAGTGGTGCCAGTGCACTCTCTGGACTCACTGCACTGCATCCCCAGTGGTGTCAGTGCACTCCTGGACTCACTGCACTGCATCCCCAGTGGTGCCAGTGCACTTCATGGACTCACCGGGGTGCATCCCCAGTGGTGCCAGTGCACTCTCTGGACTCACTGCACTGCATCCCCAGTGGTGCCAGTGCACTCCCTGGACTCACTGCACTGCATCCCCAGTGGTGCCAGTGCACTCTCTGGACTCACTGCACTGCATCCCCAGTGGTGCCAGTGCACTCCCTGGACTCACCGGGGTGCATCCCCAGTGGTGCCAGTGCACTCTCTGGACTCACTGCACTGCATCCCCAGTGGTGCCAGTGCACTCCCTGGACTCACCAGGGTGCATCCCCAGTGGTGCCAGTGCACTCTCTGGACTCACTGCACTGCATCCCCAGTGGTGCCAGTGCACTCCCTGGACTCACTGCACTGCATCCCCAGTGGTGCCAGTGCACTCCCTGGACTCACTGCACTGCATCCCCAGTGGTGCCAGTGCACTCTCTGGACTCACTGCACTGCATCCCCAGTGGTGCCAGTGCACTCCCTGGACTCACTGCACTGCATCCCCAGTGGTGCCAGTGAACTCCCTGGACTCACTGAACTGCATCCGCAGTGGTGCCAGTGCACTCTCTGGACTCACTGCACTGCATCCCCAGTGGTGCCAGTGCACTCCCTGGACTCACTGCACTGCATCCCCAGTGGTGCCAGTGCACTCTCTGGACTCACTGCACTGCATCCCCAGTGGTGCCAGTGCACTTCATGGACTCACCGGGGTGCATCCCCAGTGGTGCCAGTGCACTCTCTGGACTCACTGCACTGCATCCCCAGTGGTGCCAGTGCACTCTCTGGACTCACTGCACTGCATTCCCAGTGGTGCCAGTGCACTCCCTGGACTCACTGGGGTGCATCCCCAGTGGTGCCAGTGCACTCCCTGGACTCACTGCACTGCATCCCCAGTAGTGCCAGTGCACTCCCTGGACTCACTGCACTGCATCCCCAGTGGTGCCAGTGCACTATCTGGACTCACTGCACTGCATCCCCAGTGGTGCCAGTGCACTCTCTGGACTCACTGCACTGCATCCCCAGTGGTGCCAGTGCACTCCCTGGACTCACTGCACTGCATCCCCAGTGGTGCCAGTGCACTCTCTGGACTCACTGCACTGCATCCCCAGTGCTGACAGTGCACTCCCTGGACTCACTGCAGTGCATCCCCAGTGGTGCCAGTGCACTCTCTGGACTCACTGCACTGCATCCCCAGTGGTGCCAGTGCACTCCCTGGACTCACTGCAGTGCATCCCCAGTGGTGCCAGTGCACTCCCTGGACTCACTGCTCTGCATCCCCAGTGGTGCCAGTGCACTCCCTGGACTCACCGGGGTGCATCCCCAGTGGTGCCAGTGCACTCCCTGGACTCACTGCACTGCATCCCCAGTGGTGCCAGTGCACTCTCTGGACTCACTGCACTGCATCCCCAGTGGTGCCAGTGCACTCCCTGGACTCACTGCACTGCATCCCCAGTGGTGCCAGTGCACTCTCTGGACTCACTGCACTGCATCCCCAGTGGTGCCAGTGCACTCCCTGGACTCACTGCAGTGCATCCCCAGTGGTGCCAGTGCACTCTCTTTACTCACTGCACTGCATCCCCAGTGGTGCCAGTGCACTCTCTGGACTCACTGCAGTGCATCCCCAGTGGTGCCAGTGCACTCCCTGGACTCCCTGCACTGCATCCCCAGTGGTGCCAGTGCACTCTCTGGACTCACTGCACTGCATCCCCAGTGGTGCCAGTGCACTCCCTGGACTCACTGCACTGCATCCCCAGTGGTGCCAGTGCACTCCCTGGACTCACTGGGGTGCATCCCCAGTGGTGCCAGTGCACTCTCTGGACTCACTGAAGTGCATCCCCAGTGGTGCCAGTGCACTCTCTGGACTCACTGCACTGCATCCCCAGTGGTGCCAGTGCACTCTCTGGACTCACTGCACTGCATCCCCAGTGGTGCCAGTGCACTTTCTGGACTCACTGCACTGCATCTCCAGTGGTGCCAGTGCACTTCTGGACTCACTGCACTGCATCCCCAGTGGTGCCAGTGCACTCTCTGGACTCACTGCACTGCATCCCCAGTGGTGCCAGTGCACTCTCTGGACTCACTGCACTGCATCCCCAGTGGTGCCAGTGCACTCCCTGGACTCACTGCACTGCATCCCCAGTGGTGCCAGTGCACTCCCTGGACTCACTGCACTGCATCCGCAGTGGTGCCAGAGCACTTCATGGACTCACCGGGGTGCATCCCCAGTGGTGCCAGTGCACTCTCTGGACTCACTGCACTGCATACGCAGTGGTGCCAGTGCACTCTCTGGACTCACTGCACTGCATCCCCAGTGGTGCCAGTGCACTCTCTGGACTCACTGCACTGCATCCCCAGTGGTGCCAGTGCACTCCCTGGACTCACTGCACTGCATCCCCAGTGGTGCCAGTGCACTCTCTGGACTCACTGCACTGCATCCCCAGTGGTGCCAGTGCACTCTCTGGACTCACTGCACTGCATCCCCAGTGGTGCCAGTGCACTCCCTGGACTCACTGCACTGCATCCCCAGTGGTGCCAGTGCACTCTCTGGACTCACTGCACTGCATCCCCAGTGGTGCCAGTGCACTCCCTGGACTCACCGGGGTGCATCCCCAGTGGTGCCAGTGCACTCTCTGGACTCACTGCACTGCATCCCCAGTGGTGCCAGTGCACTCCCTGGACTCACCGGGGTGCATCCCCAGTGGTGCCAGTGCACTCTCTGGACTCACTGCACTGCATCCCCAGTGGTGCCAGTGCACTCCCTGGACTCACTGCACTGCATCCCCAGTGGTGCCAGTGCACTCCCTGGACTCACTGCACTGCATCCCCAGTGGTGCCAGTGCACTCCCTGGACTCACTGCACTGCATCCCCAGTGGTGCCAGTGCACTCTCTGGACTCACTGCACTGCATCCCCAGTGGTGCCAGTGCACTCCCTGGACTCACTGCACTGCATCCCCAGTGCTGACAGTGCACTCCCTCGACTCACTGCAGTGCATCCCCAGTGGTGCCAGTGCACTCTCTGGACTCACTGCACTGCATCCCCAGTGGTTCCAGTGCACTCCCTGGACTCACTGCAGTGCATCCCCAGTGGTGCCAGTGCACTCCCTAGACTCACTGCTCTGCATCCCCAGTGGTGCCAGTGCACTCCCTGGACTCACTGCAGTGCATCCCCAGTGGTGCCAGTGCACTCTCTGGACTCACTGCACTGCATCCCCAGTGGTTCAGTGCACTCCCTTGACTCACTGCAGTGCATCCCCAGTGGTGCCAGTGCACTCCCTGGACTCACTGCTCTGCATCCCCAGTGGTGCCAGTGCACTCCCTGGACTCACCGGGGTGCATCCCCAGTGGTGCCAGTGCACTCCCTGGACTCACTGCACTGCATCCCCAGTGGTGCCAGTGCACTCTCTGGACTCACTGCACTGCATCCCCAGTGGTGCCAGTGCACTCCCTGGACTCACTGCACTGCATCCCCAGTGGTGCCAGTGCACTCTCTGGACTCACTGCACTGCATCCCCAGTGGTGCCAGTGCACTCCCTGGACTCACTGCAGTGCATCCCCAGTGGTGCCAGTGCACTCTCTGGACTCACTGCACTGCATCCCCAGTGGTGCCAGTGCACTCCCTGGACTCACTGCAGTGCATCCCCAGTGGTGCCAGTGCACTCCCTGGACTCACTGCACTGCATCCCCAGTGGTGCCAGTGCACTCTCTGGACTCACTGCACTGCATCCCCAGTGGTGCCAGTGCACTCCCTGGACTCACTGCACTGCATCCCCAGTGGTGCCAGTGCACTCCCTGGACTCACCGGGGTGCATCCCCAGTGGTGCCAGTGCACTCTCTGGACTCACTGCAGTGCATCCCCAGTGGTGCCAGTGCACTCTCTGGACTCACTGCACTGCATCCCCAGTGGTGCCAGTGCACTCTCTGGACTCACTGCACTGCATCCCCAGTGGTGCCAGTGCACTTTCTGGACTCACTGCACTGCATCCCCAGTGGTGCCAGTGCACTCTCTGGACTCACTGCACTGCATCCCCAGTGGTGCCAGTGCACTCTCTGGACTCACTGCACTGCATCCCCAGTGGTGCCAGTGCACTCTCTGGACTCACTGCACTGCATCCCCAGTGGTGCCAGTGCACTCCCTGGACTCACTGCACTGCATCCCCAGTGGTGCCAGTGCACTCCCTGGACTCACTGCACTGCATCCGCAGTGGTGCCAGAGCACTTCATGGACTCACCGGGGTGCATCCCCAGTGGTGCCAGTGCACTCTCTGGACTCACTGCACTGCATCCCCAGTGGTGCCAGAGCACTCTCTGGACTCACTGCACTGCATCCCCAGTGGTGCCAGTGCACTCTCTGGACTCACTGCACTGCATCCCCAGTGGTGCCAGTGCACTCCCTGGACTCACTGCACTGCATCCCCAGTGGTGCCAGTGCAATCTCTGGACTCACTGCACTGCATCCCCAGTGGTGCCAGTGCACTCTCTGGACTCACTTCACTGCATCCCCAGTGGTGCCAGTGCACTCCCTGGACTCACTGCACTGCATCCCCAGTGGTGCCAGTGCACTCTCTGGACTCACTGCACTGCATCCCCAGTGGTGCCAGTGCACTCCCTGGACTCACCGGGGTGCATCCCCAGTGGTGCCAGTGCACTCTCTGGACTCACTGCACTGCATCCCCAGTGGTGCCAGTGCACTCCCTGGACTCACCGGGGTGCATCCCCAGTGGTGCCAGTGCACTCTCTGGACTCACTGCACTGCATCCCCAGTGGTGCCAGTGCACTCCCTGGACTCACTGCACTGCATCACCAGTGGTGCCAGTGCACTCCCTGGACTCACTGCACTGCATCCCCAGTGGTGCCAGTGCACTCCCTGGACTCACTGCACTGCATCCCCAGTGGTGCCAGTGCACTCTCTGGACTCACTGCACTGCATCCCAGTGGTGCCAGTGCACTCTCTGGACTCACTGCACTGCATCCCCAGTGGTGCCAGTGCACTCCCTGGACTCACCGGGGTGCATCCCCAGTGGTGCCAGTGCACTCTCTGGACTCACTGCACTGCATCCCCAGTGGTGCCAGTGCACTCCCTGGACTCACTGCACTGCATCCCCAGTGGTGCCAGTGCACTCTCTGGACTCACTGCACTGCATCCCCAGTGGTGCCAGTGCACTCTCTGGACTCACTGCACTGCATCCCCAGTGGTGCCAGTGCACTCTCTCTGGACTCACTTCACTGCATCCCCAGTGGTGCCAGTGCACTCTCTGGACTCACTGGACTGCATCCCCAGTGGTGCCAGTGCACTCCCTGGACTCACTGCACTGCATCCCCAGTGGTGCCAGTGCACTCTTGGACTCACTACACTGCATCCCCAGTGGTGCCAGTGCACTCCCTGGACTCACTGCACTGCATCCCCAGTGGTGCCAGTGCACTCCCTGGACTCACTGCACTGCATCCCCAGTGGTGCCAGTGCACTCTCTGGACTCACTGCACTGCATCCCCAGTGGTGCCAGTGCACTCTCTGGACTCACTGCACTGCATCCCCAGTGGTGCCAGTGCACTCTCTGGACTCACTGCACTGCATCCCCAGTGGTGCCAGTGCACTCCTGGACTCACTGCACTGCATCCCCAGTGGTGCCAGTGCACTCTCTGGACTCACTGCACTGCATCCCCAGTGGTGCCAGTGCACTCCCTGGACTCACTGCACTGCATCCCCAGTGGTGCCAGTGCACTCTCTGGACTCACTGCACTGCATCCCCAGTGGTGCCAGTGCACTCCCTGGACTCACTGCACTGCATCCCCAGTGGTGCCAGTGCACTCTCTGGACTCACTGCACTGCATCCCCAGTGGTGCCAGTGCACTCCTGGACTCACTGCACTGCATCCCCAGTGGTGCCAGTGCACTCTCTGGACTCACTGCACTGCATCCCCAGTGGTGCCAGTGCACTCTCTGGACTCACCGGGGTGCATCCCCAGTGGTGCCAGTGCACTCTCTGGACTCACTGCACTGCATCCCCAGTGGTGCCAGTGCACTCTCTGGACTCACTGCACTGCATCCCCAGTGGTGCCAGTGCACTCTCTGGACTCACTGCACTGCATCCCCAGTGGTGCCAGTGCACTCCCTGGACTCACCGGGGTGCATCCCCAGTGGTGCCAGTGCACTCTCTGGACTCACTGCACTGCATCCCCAGTGGTGCCAGTGCACTCCCTGGACTCACTGCACTGCATCCCCAGTGGTGCCAGTGCAATCTCTGGACTAACTGCACTCATCCCCAGTGGTGCCAGTGCACTTCATGGACTCACCGGGGTGCATCCCCAGTAGTGCCAGTGCACTCTCTGGACTCACTGCACTGCATCCCCAGTGGTGCCAGTGCACTCTCTGGACTCACTGCACTGCATCCCCAGTGGTGCCAGTGCACTCCCTGGACTCACTGCACTGCATCCCCAGTGGTGCCAGTGCACTCTCTGGACTCACTGCACTGCATCCCCAGTGGTGCCAGTGCACTTCTGGACTCACCGGGGTGCATCCCCAGTGGTGCCAGTGCACTCTCTGGACTCACTGCACTGCATCCCCAGTGGTGCCAGTGCACTATCTGGACTCACTGCACTGCATCCCCAGTGGTGCCAGTGCACTCTCTGGACTCACTGCACTGCATCCCCAGTGGTGCCAGTGCACTCTCCCTGGACTCTCCGGGGTGCATCCCCAGTGGTGCCAGTGCACTCTCTGGACTCACTGCACTGCATCCCCAGTGGTGTCAGTGCACTCCCTGGACTCACTCGCACTGCATCCCCAGTGGTGCCAGTGCACTCTCTGGACTCACTGCACTGCATCCCCAGTGGTGCCAGTGCACTCTCTGGACTCACTGCACTGCATCCCCAGTGGTGCCAGTGCACTCCCTGGACTCACTGCACTGCATCCCCAGTGGTGCCAGTGCACTCTCTGGACTCACTGCACTGCATCCCCAGTGGTGCCAGTGCACTCCTGGACTCACTGCAATGCATCCCCAGTGGTGCCAGTGCACTCTCTGGACTCACTGCACTGCATCCCCAGTGGTGCCAGTGCACTCCTGGACTCACTGCACTGCATCCCCAGTGGTGCCAGTGCACTCTCTGGACTCACTGCACTGCATCCCCACTGGTGCCAGTGCACTTCATGGACTCGCCGGGGTGCATCCCCAGTGGTGCCAGTGCACTCTCTGGACTCACTTCACTGCATCCCCAGTGGTGCCAGTGCACTCCCTGGACTCACTGCACTGCATCCCCAGTGGTGCCAGTGCACTCTCTGGACTCACTGCAGTGCATCCCCAGTGGTGCCAGTGCACTCCCTGGACTCACCGGGGTGCATCCCCAGTGGTGCCAGTGCACTCTCTGGACTCACTGCACTGCATCCCCAGTGGTGCCAGTGCACTCCCTGGACTCACCGGGGTGCATCCCCAGTGGTGCCAGTGCACTCCCTGGACTCACTGCACTGCATCCCCAGTGGTGCCAGTGCACTCCCTGGACTCACTGCACTGCATCCCCAGTGGTGCCAGTGCACTCTCTGGACTCACTGCACTGCATCCCCAGTGGTGCCAGTGCACTCTCTGGACTCACTGCACTGCATCCCCAGTGGTGCCAGTGCACTCCCTGGACTCACTGCACTGCATCCCCAGTGGTGCCAGTGCACTCTCTGGACTCACTGCACTGCATCCCCACTGGTGCCAGTGCACTTCATGGACTCACCGGGGTGCATCCCCAGTGGTGCCAGTGCACTCTCTGGACTCACTGCACTGCATCCCCAGCGGTGCCAGTGCACTCCCTGGACTCACTGCACTGCATCCCCAGTGGTGCCAGTGCACTCTCTGGACTCACTGCACTGCATCCCCAGTGGTGCCAGTGCACTCCCTGGACTCACTGCACTGCATCCCCAGTGGTGCCAGTGCACTCTCTGGACTCACTGCACTGCATCCCCAGTGGTGCCAGTGCACTCCCTGGACTCACTGGGGTGCATCCCCAGTGGTGCCAGTGCACTCTCTGGACTCACTGCACTGCATCCCCAGTGGTGCCAGTGCACTCCCTGGACTCACTGCACTGCATCCCCAGTGGTGCCAGTGCACTCCCTGGACTCACTGCACTGCATCCCCAGTGGTGCCAGTGCACTCTCTGGACTCACTGCACTGCATCCCCAGTGGTGCCAGTGCACTCTCTGGACTCACTGCACTGCATCCCCAGTGGTGCCAGTGCACTCCCTGGACTCACTGCACTGCATCCCCAGTGGTGCCAGTGCACTCTCTGGACTCACTGCACTGCATCCCCAGTGGTGCCAGTACACTCCCTGGACTCACCGGGGTGCATCCCCAGTGGTGCCAGTGCACTCTCTGGACTCACTGCACTGCATCCCCAGTGGTGCCAGTGCACTACCTGGACTCATTGCACTGCATCCCCAGTGGTGCCAGTGCACTATCTGGACTCACTGCACTGCATCCCCAGTGGTGCCAGTGCACTCCCTGGACTCACTGCACTGCATCCCCAGTGGTGCCAGTGCACTCTCTGGACTCACTGCACTGCATCCCCAGTGGTGCTAGTGCACTCCCTGGACTCACTGCACTGCATCCCCAGTGGTGCCAGTGCACTCCCTGGACTCACTGCACTGCATCCCCAGTGGTGCCAGTGCACTCTCTGGACTCACTGCACTGCATCCCCAGTGGTGCCAGTGCACTCCTGGACTCACTGCAATGCATCCCCAGTGGTGCCAGTGCACTCTCTGGACTCACTGCACTGCATCCCCAGTGGTGCCAGTGCACTCCTGGACTCACTGCACTGCATCCCCAGTGGTGCCAGTGCACTCTCTGGACTCACTGCACTGCATCCCCAGTGGTGCCAGTGCACTTCATGGACTCACCGGGGTGCATCCCCAGTGGTGCCAGTGCACTCTCTGGACTCACTGCACTGCATCCCCAGTGGTGCCAGTGCACTCCCTGGACTCACTGCACTGCATCCCCAGTGGTGCCAGTGCACTCTCTGGACTCACTGCACTGCATCCCCAGTGGTGCCAGTGCACTCCCTGGACTCACTGCACTGCATCCCCAGTGGTGCCAGTGCACTCTCTGGACTCACTGCACTGCATCCCCAGTGGTGCCAGTGCACTCCCTGGACTCACTGCACTGCATCCCCAGTGGTGCCAGTGCACTCCCTGGACTCACTGCACTGCATCCGCAGTGGTGCCAGAGCACTCTCTTTACTCACTCCACTGCATCCCCAGTGGTGCCAGTGCACTCCTGGACTCACTGCAATGCATCCCCAGTGGTGCCAGTGCACTCTCTGGACTCACTGCACTGCATCCCCAGTGGTGCCAGTGCACTCTCTGGACTCACTGCACTGCATCCCCAGTGGTGCCAGTGCACTCCCTGGACTCACTGCACTGCATCCCCAGTGGTGCCAGTGCACTCTCTGGACTCACTGCACTGCATCCCCAGTGCTGACAGTGCACTCCCTGGACTCACTGCACTGCATCCCCAGTGGTGCCAGTGCACTCTCTGGACTCACTACACTGCATCCCCAGTGGTGCCAGTGCACTCCTGGACTCACTGCACTGCATCCCCAGTGGTGCCAGTGCACTCTCTGGACTAACTGCACTGCATCCCCAGTGGTGCCAGTGCACTCCCTGGACTCACCGGGGTGCATCCCCAGTGGTGCCAGTGCACTCTCTGGAGTCACTGCACTGCATCCCCAGTGGTGCTAGAGCACTCTCTGGACTCACTGCACTGCATCCCGAGTGGTGCCAGTGCACTCTCTGGACTCACTGCACTGCATCCCCAGTGGTGCCAGTGCACTCCCTGGACTCACCGGGGTGCATCCCCAGTGGTGCCAGTGCACTCTCTGGACTCACTGCACTGCATCCCCAGTGGTGCCAGTGCACTCCCTGGACTCACTGCACTGCATCCCCAGTGGTGCCAGTGCAATCTCTGGACTAACTGCACTTCATCCCCAGTGGTGCCAGTGCACTTCATGGACTCACCGGGGTGCATCCCCAGTAGTGCCAGTGCAGTCTCTGTACTCACTTCACTGCATCCCCAGTGGTGCCAGTGCACTCTCTGGACTCACTGCACTGCATCCCCAGTGGTGCCAGTGCACTCCCTGGACTCACTGCACTGCATCCCCAGTGGTGCCAGTGCACTCTCTGGAGTCACTGCACTGCATCCCCAGTGCTGCCAGTGCACTATCTGGACTCACTGCACTGCATACCCACTGGTGCCAGTGCACTCTCTGGACTCACTGCACTGCATCCCCAGTGGTACCAGTACTCTCCCTGGACTCTCCGGGGTGCATCCCCAGTGGTGCCAGTGCACTCTCAGGACTCACTGCACTGCATCCCCAGTGGTGTCAGTGCACTCCCTGGATTCATTGCACTGCATCCCCAGTGGTGCCAGTGCACTCTCTGGACTCACTGCACTGCATCCCCAGTGGTGCCAGTGCACTCTCTGGACTCACTGCACTGCATCCCCAGTGGTGCCAGTGCACTCCCTGGACTCACTGCACTGCATCCCCAGTGGTGCCAGAGCACTCTCTGGACTCACTGCACTGCATCCCCAGTGGTGCCAGTGCACTCCTTGACTCACTGCAATGCATCCCCAGTGGTGCCACTGCACTCCCTGGACTCACCGGGGTGCATCCCCAGTGGTGCCAGTGCACTCACTGGACTCACTGCACTGCATCCCCAGTGGTGCCAGTGCAATCCCTGGACTCACTGCACTGCATCCCCAGTGGTGCCAGTGCACTCCCTGGACTCACTGCACTGCATCCCCAGTGGTGCCAGAGCACTCTCTGGACTCACTGCACTGCATACCCAGTGGTGCCAGTGCATTCTCTGGACTCACTGCACTGCATCCCCAGTGGTGCCAGTGCACTCCCTGGACTCACTGCACTGCATCCCCAGTGGTGCCAGTGCACTCTCTGGACTCACTGCACTGCATTCCCAGTGGTACCAGTACTCTCCCTGGACTCTCCGGGGTGCATCCCCAGTGGTGCCAGTGCACTCTCTGGACTCACTGCACTGCATCCCCAGTGGTGTCACTACACTACCTGGATTCATTGCACTGCATCCCCAGTGGTGCCAGTGCACTATCTGGACTCACTGCACTGCATCCCCAGTGGTGCCAGTGCACTCCCTGCACTCACTGCACTGCATCCCCAGTGGTGCCAGTGCACTCTCTGGACTCACTGCACTGCATCCCCAGTGGTGCTAGTGCCCTCCCTGGACTCACTGCACTGCATCCCCAGTGGTGCCAGTGCACTCCCTGGACTCACTGCAATGCATCCCCAGTGGTGCCAGAGCACTCTCTTTCCTCAATGCACTGCATCCCCAGTGGTGCCAGTGCACTCCTTGACTCACTGCAATGCATCCCCAGTGGTGCCAGTGCACTCTCTGGACTCACTGCACTGCATCCCCAGTGGTGCCAGTGCACTCCTGGACTCACTGCACTGCATCACAAAGTGGTGCCAGTGCACTCTCTGGACTCACTGCACTGCATCCCCACTGGTGCCAGTGCACTTCATGGACTCGCCGGGGTGCATCCCCAGTGGTGCCAGTGCACTCTCTGCACTCACTGCACTGCATCCCCAGCGGGGCCAGTGCACTCCCTGGACTCACTGCACTGCATCCCCAGTGGTGCCAGTGCACTCTCTGGACTCACTGCAGTGCATCCCCAGTGGTGCCAGTGCACTCCCTGGACTCACCGGGGTGCATCCCCAGTGGTGCCAGTGCACTCTCTGGACTCACTGCTCTGCATCCCTAGTGGTGCCAGTGCACTCCCTGGACTCACTGCACTGCATCCCCAGTGGTGCCAGTGCACTCTCTGGACTCACTGCACTGCATCCCCAGTGGTGCCAGTGCACTCCCTGGACTCACTGCACTGCATCCCCAGTGGTGCCAGTGCACTCCCTGGACTCACTGCACTGCATTACCAGTGGTGCCAGAGCACTCTCTTTCCTCACTCCACTGCATCCCCTGTGGTGCCAGTGCACTCCTTGACTCACTGCAATGCATCCCCAGTGGTGCCAGTGCACTCTCTGGACTCACTGCACTGCATCCCCAGTGGTGCCAGTGCACTCCCTGGACTCACTGCACTGCATCACCAGTGGTGCCAGTATACTCTCTTTACTCACTGCACTGCATCCCCAGTGGTGCCAGTGCACTCCCTAGACTCACTGCACTGCATCCCCAATGGTGCCAGTGCACTCCCTGGACTCACAGGGGTGCATCCCCAGTGGTGCCAGTGCACTCCCTGGACTCACTGCACTGCATCCCCTGTGGTGCCAGTGCACTCCCTGGACTCACTGCACTGCATCCCCAGTGGTGCCAGAGCACTCTCTGGACTCACTGCACTGCATCCCCAGTGGTGCCAGTGCACTCTCTGGACTCACTGCACTGCATCACCAGTGGTGCCAGTACACTCCCTGGACTCTCCGGGGTGCATCCCGAGTGGTGCCAGTGCACTCCCTGGACTCACTGCACTGCATCCCCAGTGGTGCCAGTGCACTCTCTGGACTCACTGCACTGCATCCCCACTGGTGCCAGTGCACTCCCTGGACTCACTGAACTGCATCCCCAGTGGTGCCAGTGCACTCCCTGGACTCACCGGGGTGCATCCCCAGTGGTGCCAGTGCACTCTCTGGATTCACCGGGGTGCATCCCCAGTGCTGCCAGTGCACTCTCTGGACTCACTGCACTGCATCCCCAGTGGTGCCAGTGCACTTCATGGACTCACCGGGGTGCATCCCCAGTGGTGCCAGTGCACCCTCTGGACTCACTGCACTGCATCCCCACTGGTGCCAGTGCACTCTCTGGACTCACTGCAGTGCATCCCCAGTGGTGCCAGTGCACTCCCTGGACTCACTGCACTGCATCCCCAGTGGTGCCAGTGCACTCCCTGGACTCACTGCACTGCATTACCAGTGGTGCCAGTGCACTCTCTGGACTCACTGCACTGCATCCCCAGTGGTGCCAGTACACTCCCTGGACTCACTGCACTGCATCCCCAGTGGTTCCAGTGCACTCTCTGGATTCACTGCACTGCATCCCCAGTGGTGCCAGTGCACTCCCTGGACTCACTGCACTGCATCCCCAGTGGTGCCAGTGCACTCCCTGGACTCACTGCACTGCATCCCCAGTGGTGCCAGTGCACTCCCTGGACTCACTGCACTGCATCCCCAGTGGTGCCAGTGCACTCTCTGGACTCACTGCACTGCATCCCCAGCGGTGCCAGTACACTCCCTGGACTCACTGCACTGCATCCCCAGTGGTGCCAGTGCACTCTCTGGACTCACTGCACTGCATCCCCAGTGGTGCCAGTGCAATCCGTGGACTCACTGCACTGCATCCCCAGTGGTGCCAGTGCACTCTCTGGACTCACTGCACTGCATCCCCAGTGCTGACAGTGCACTCCCTGGACTCACTGCACTGCATCCCCTGTGGTGCCAGTGCACTCCCTGGACTCACTGCACTGCATCCCCAGTGGTGCCAGTGCACTCTCTGGACTAACTGCACTGCATCCCCAGTGGTGCCAGTGCACTCCCTGGACTCACTGCACTGCATCCCCAGTGGTGCCAGTGCACTCCCTGGACTCACTGCACTGCATCCCCAGTGGTGCCAGTCCACTCCCTGGACTCACTGCTCTGCATCCGCTGTCGTGCAGAGCACTCTCTATACTCACTGGACTGCATCCCCAGTGGTGCCAGTGCACTCCCTGGACTCACTGCACTGCATCCCCAGTGGTGCCAGTGCACTCCCTGGACTCACTGCACTGCATCCCCAGTGGTTCCAGTGCACTCTCTGGACTCACCGGGGTGCATCCCCAGTGGTGCCGGTGTACTCTCTGGAGTCACCGGGGTGCGTCCCCAGTGGTGCCAGTGCACTTTCTGGAGTCCCCGGGGAGCATCCCCAGTGGTGTAAGTGCACTCCTGGACTCACTGCAGTGCATTCCCAGTGGTGCCAGTGCACTCTCTGGAGTCACTGCAGTGCATCCCCAGTGGTGCCAGTATACTTCATGGACTCACCGGGGTGCATCGCCAGTGCTGCCAGTGCACTCTCTGGACTCACTGCAGTGCATCCCCAGCGATGCCAGTACACTCCCTGGAGTCCCCGGGGTACATCCCCAGTGGTCCCAGTACACTCCCATTAGTCCCCGGGGTGCATCCCCAGTGGTGCCAGTGCACTCTCTGGAGTCACCGCAGTCCATCCCCAGTGGTGCCAGTGCACTCTCTGGACTCACTGCAGTGCATCCCCAGTGGTGCCAGTGCACTCTCTGGAGTCACCGGGGCGCATCCCCAGTGGTGCCAGTGCACACTCTGGACTCACCGGGGTGTGTCCCCAGTGGTGCCAGTGCACTCTGTGTACTCACCGGGGTGCATCGCCAGTGGTGCCAGTACACTCTCTGGACTCACTGCAGTGCATCGCCAGTGATGCCAGTGCACTCCCTGGAGTCCCCGGGGTGCATCCCCAGTGGTGACAGTGCACTCTCTAGACTCACCGGGGTGCGTCCCCAGTGGTGCCAGTACACTCCCATTAGTCCCCGGGGTGCATCCCCAGTGGTGCCAGTGCACTCTCTGGAGTAACCGCAGTGTATCCCCAGTGGTACCAGTGCACTCTCTGGACTCACCGGGGTGCATCCCCAGTGGTGCCAGTGCACTCCCTGGAGTCCCCGGGGTGCATCCCCAGTGGTGCCAGTACACTCCCATTAGTCCCCGGGGTGCATCCCCAGTGGTGCCAGTGCACTCTCCGGAGTCACCGCAGTGCACCCCCAGTGGTGCCAGTGCACTCTCTGGACTCACCAGGGTGTGTCCCCAGTGGTTCCAGTGCACTCTCTGGAGTCACCGGGGTGCATTCCCAGTGGTGCCAGTGCACTCTCTGGAGTCCCCGGGGTGCATGCCCAGTGGTGCCAATGCACTCCCTGGAGTCCCCGTGGGGCATCCCCAGTGGTGCCAGTGCACTCCCTGGAGTCACCAGGGTGCACCCCCAGTGGTGCCAGTGCACTCTCTGGACTCACCGGGGTGCATCACCAGTGGTGCCAGTGCACTCTCTGGACTCACCGCAGTGCATCTCCAGTAGTCCCAATGCACTCTCTGGAGTCCCTGGGGTGCATCCCCAGTGGTGCCAGTGCACTCTCTGGAGTCACCGCAGTGTATCCCCAGTAGTGCCAGTGCGCTCTCTGGAGTCACCGTGGTGCATACCCAGTGGTGCCAGTGCACTCTCTGGAGTAACTGCAGTGCATCCCCAGTGGTGCCAGTGCACTCTCTGGATTCACGGCGGTGCATCCCCAGTGGTGCCGCGCACTCTCTGGATTCACGGCGGTGCATCCCCAGTGCTGCCAGTGCACTCCCTGGACTCACTGCAGTGCATCCCCAGTGGTGCCAGTGCACTCTCTGGAGTCACCGCGGTGCATCCCCTGTGGTGCCAGTGCACTCTCTGGAGTCACTGCAGTGCAACCCCAGTGGTGCCAGTGCACTCTCTGGACTCACTGCAGTGCATCCCCAGTGGTGCCAGTGCACTCTCTGGACTCACCGGGATGCGTCCCCAGTGGTGCCAGTGCACTCTCTGGACTCACCGGGGTGCATCCCCAGTGGTGCCAGTGCACTCTCTGGAGTCACCGGGGTACGTCCCCAGTCGTGCCAGTGCACTCTCTGAACTCTCCGGGGTGCGTCCCCAGTGGTGCCAGTGCACTCTCTGGAGTCACCGGGGTGCATCCCCTGTGGTGCCAGTGCACTCTCTGGAGTCACCGCGGGGCATCCCCAGTGGTGCCAGTGCACTCTTTGGAGTCACCACAGTGCATCCCCAGTGGTGCCAGTGAACTCTCTGGAGTCACCGGAGTGGGTCCCCAGTGGTGCAAGTGGACTCTCTGGAGTCACCGGATTGCGTCCCCCGTGGTTCCAGTGGACACTCTCGAATCACCGGGATGGGCCTCCCGTGGTTACCAGTGGACTCTCTGGAGTCACCGCGCTGAGTCCCCAGTGGTGCCAGTGGACTCTCTGGAGTCACAGGGCTGGGTCTCCAGTGGTGCCAGTGCACTCTCTGGACTCACCGGGGTGCATCCCCAGTGGTGCCAGTGCACTCTCTGGACTCACCGCAGTGCATCCCCAGCGGTGCCAGTGCGCTCTCTTGAGTCACCGGGGTGCATCCCCAGTGGTGCCAGTGCACTCTCTGGACTCACTGCACTGCATCCCCAGTGGTGCTAGGGCACCTTCTGGACTCACCATGGTGAATACCCAGTGGTGCCAGTGCACTCTCTGGCGTCATTCGGGTGCATCCCCAGTGGTGCCAGTGCACTCTCTGGAGTCACCGGGGTGCATCTCCAGTGGGGCCAGTGCACTCTCTGGCGTCACCGGGGTGCACCCCAGTGGTGCCAGTGCACTCTCTGGAGTCACCGCGGTGGGTCCCCAGTGGTGCCAGTGGACTCTCTGGAGTCACCGCTGTGTGTCCCCACTGGTTCCAGAGGACTCTCTGGAGACACCGCAATGGGTCCCCAGTGGTGCCAGAGGACTCTCGGGAGTCACCGCGGTGCATCCCCAGTGGTGCCAGTAGAATCTCTGGAGTCACCGGCGTGGGTCCCCAGTGGTGGAAGTGGACTCCCTGGAGTCACCGGCGTGGGTCCCCGTTGTTGCAAGTGGACTCTCTGGAGTCACCGGGGTGGGTACCCAGTAGTGCCAGTGCACTCTCTGGACTCACTGCAGTGCATCCCCAGTGGTGCCAGTGCACTCTCTGGAGTCTCTGGGTTGCATCCCCAGTTGTGCCAGTCCGCTCCCTGGAGTCCCCGGGGTGCGTCCCCAGTGGTACCAGTGCACTCCCTGGAGTCACAGGGGTGCACCCCCAGTGGTGCCAGTGCACTCTCTGGACTCACTGCACTGCATCCCCAGTGGTGCCAGTGCACTCTCTGGACTCATTGCACGGCATCCCCAGTGGTGCCAGTGCACTCTCTGGACTCAATGCACTGCATCCCCAGTGGTGCCAGTGCACTCTCTGGAGTCACGGGGGTGCATCCCCAGTGCTGCAGGTGTACTCTCTGGAGTCATCGGGGTGCATCCCCAGTGGTGCCGGTGCACTCTCTGGACTCACCGCAGTGCATCCCCAGTGGTGCCAGTGTACTCTCTGGACTCAACGCAGTGCATCCCAGTGACGCCAGTGCACTCTCTGGACTCAACGCAGTGCATCCCCAGTGGTGCCAGTGCACTCTCTGGACTCACCACAGTGCATGCCCAGTGGTGCCAGTGCACTCTCTGGACTCACTGCAGTGCAACCCCAGTGGTGCCAGTGCAATCTCTGGACTCACCGGGGTGCATCCCCAGTGGTGCCGGTGCACTCTCTGGAGTCACCGCAGTGCATCCACAGTGGTGCCAGTGCACTCTCGGGAGTCACTGGGGCGCATCCCCAGTGGTGCCAGTGTACTCTCTGGACTCACCGGGGTGCGTCCCCAGTGGTGCCAGTGCACTCTCTGGACTCACCGGGGTGCGTCCCCAGTGGTGCCAGTGCACGCTCTGGAGTCACCGGGGTGCGTCCCCAGTTGTGCCAGTGCACTCTCTGGACTCACCGGGGTGCGTCCCCAGTGGTTGCCAGTGCACTCTCTGGAGTCACCGGGGTGCATCCCCAGTGGTGCCAGTGCACTCTCTGGAGTTATCGGGGTGCATCCCCAGTGGTGCCAGTGCACTCTCTAGAGTCATCGGGGTGCATCCCAAGTGGTTCCAGTGCACTCTCTGGAGTCCCCGGGGTGCGTCCCCCGAGGTGCCAGTGCACTCTCTGGACTCACCGGGGTGCATCCCCAGTGGTGCCAGTGCGCTCTCTGGAGTCACGGCGGTGCATCCCCAGTGGTGCCAGTGCGCTCTCTGGAGTCACCGGGGTGCATCCCCAGTGGTGCCGGTGCACGCTCTGGAGTCACCGCGGCGCTTCCCCAGTGGTTCCAGTGCACTCTCTGGAGTCACAGCGGCGCGTCCCCAGTGGTTCCAGTGCACTCTGTGGACTCACTGGGGTGCATCCCCAGTGGTGCCAGAGCACTCTCTTGAGTCACCGCGGTGCATCCCCAGTGCTGCCGCGCACTCTCTGGATT
Organism: Anser cygnoides; assembly: GCF_040182565.1. Taxonomy (NCBI): domain Eukaryota; kingdom Metazoa; phylum Chordata; class Aves; order Anseriformes; family Anatidae; genus Anser; species Anser cygnoides. The sequence goes on from NC_089907.1 coordinate 539,513, forward strand.
CACGGCGGTACATCCCCAGTGGTGCCAGTGCAATCTCTGGAGTCACCGCAGTGCATCCCCAGTGGTTCCAGCGCACTCTCTGGAGTCACCGCGGTGCATCCCCAGTGGTGCCAGTGCACTCTGGACTCACCGCAGTGCATCCCCAGGGGTGCCAGTGCACTCTCTGGAGTCACCGCGGTGCGTCCCCAGTGGTGCCAGTGCACTCTCTGGAGTCACCGGGGTGCATCCCCAGTGGTGCCAGTGCACTCTCTGGAGTCCCCGGGGTGCATCTCCAGTGGTGCCAGTGCACTCTCTGGCGTCCTCGGGGTGCATGCCCAGTGGTGCCAGTGCACTCCCTGGAGTCCCCAGGGTGCATCCCCAGTGGAGCCAGTGCACTCTCTGGAGTCCCCAGGGAGCGTCCCCAGTGGTGCCAGTGCACTCCCTGGAGTCCCCGGGTTGCATCCCCAGTGGTACCAGTGCACTCTCTGGAGTCCCTGGGGTGTATCCCCAGTGGTGCCAGTGCACTCTCTGGAGTCACCGCAGTGCATCCCCAGTGGTGCCAGTGCACACTCTGTAGTCACCGGGGTACATTCCCTGTGGTGCCAGTGCACTCTCTGGACTCACCGCGGCACGTCCCCAGTGGTGCCAGTGCACTCTCTAGAGTCCCCGGTGTGCTTCGCCAGTGGTGCCAGTGCAATCTCTGGACTCATCGCAGCGCATCCCCAGTGGTGCCAGTGCACTCTCTGGACTCACCACAGTGCATCCCTAGTGGTGCCAGTGCACTCTCTGGACTCACTGCAGTGCATCCCCAGTGGTGCCAGTGCACTCTCTGGACTCACCGGGGTGCATCCCCAGTGGTGCCGGTGCACTCTCTGGAGTCACCGCAGTGCATCCCCAGAGGTGCCAGTGCACTCTCTGGAGTCCCCGGGGTGCTTCGCCACTGGTGCCAGTGCACTCTCTGGCGTCACTGCAGTGCATCCCCAGTGGTGCCAGTGCACTCTCTGGAGTCCCCGGGGTGCATCTCCAGTGGTGCCAGTGCACTCTCTGGACTCACCGGGGTGCGTCCCCAGTGGTGCCTGTGCACTCTCTGCAGTCCCCGGGGTGCGTCCCCAGTGGTGCCAGTGCACTCTCTGGAGTAGCCTTGTTGCATCCCCAGTGGTGCCAGTGCGCTCTCTGGAGTCACGGCTGTGCATCCCCAGTGGTGACAGTGCGCTCTCTGGAGTCACGGCGGTGCATCCCCAGTGGTGCCAGTGCACTCTCTGGACTCACCGCAGTGCATCCCCAGGGGTGCCAGTGCACTCTCTGGACTCAACGCAGTGCATCCCCAGTGATGCCAGTGCACTCTCTGGAGTCACCGGGGTGCATCCCCAGTGGTGCCAGTGCACTCTCTGGAGTCACCGCGGTGCATCCCCAGTGGTGCCAGTGCACTCTCTGGACTCACCGCAGTGCATCCCCAGGGGTGCCAGTGCACTCTCTGGATTCACCGCAGTGCATCCCCAATGGTGCCAGTGCACTCTCTGGAGTCCCCGGGGTGCTTCACCAGTGATGCCAGTGCACTCTCTGGAGTCACTGCAGTGCATCCCCAGTGGTGCCAGTGCACTCTCTGGACTCACTGCAGTGCATCCCCAGTGGTGCCAGTGCACTCTCTGGCGTCATTCGGGTGCATCCCCAGAGGTGCCATTGCACCCTCTGCCGTCACCGGGGTGCATCCCCAGTGGTGCCAGTGCACTCTCTGGCGTCACCGTGGTACATCCCCAGTGGTGCCAGTGCACTCTCTGGAGTCACCGGGGTGCGTCCCCAGTGGTTCCAGAGGACTCTCTGGAGTCACCACGGTGGGTCCCCGGTGGTGCCAGTGGACTCTCTGGAGTCCCCGCTGTGTGTCCCCAGTGGTTCCAGAGGACTCTCTGGAGACACCGCAATGGGTCCCCAGTGGTGCCAGAGGACTCTCGGGAGTCACCGCGGTGGGTCCCCAGTGGTGCCAGTGGACTCTCTGGAGTCACCGGCGTGGGTCCCCGTTGTTGCAAGTGGACTCTCTGGAGTCACAGGGCTGGGTCCCCCATGGTGCCAGTGGACTCTCTGGAGTCACCGGAGTGGGTCTCCAGTGGTGCCAGTGCACTCTCTGGAGTCACCGGGGTGTATCCCCAGTGGTGCCAGTGCACTCTCTGGAGTCACCGCAGTGCATGCCCAGTGGTGCCAGTGCACTCTCTGGAGTCACCGGAGTGGGTCCCCTGTGGTGCCAGTGCGCTCTCTGGAGTCACCGCGGTGGGTCCCCAGTGGTGGAAGTGGACTCTCTGGAGTCACCGGCGTGGGTCCCCGTTGTTGCAAGTGGACTCTCTGGAGTCACCGGGGTGGGTCCCCAGTGGTGCCAGTGCACTCTCTGGAGTCACCGGGATGCCTCCCCATTGGTGCCAGTGTACTCTCTGGAGTCACTGGAGCGGGTCCTCAGTGGTGCCAGTGGACTCTCTGGAGTCACCGGGGTGGATCCCCAGTGGTGCAAGTGCACTCTCTGTAGTCACAGGGCTGGGTCCCCCATGGTGCCAGTGGACTCTCTGGAGTCACCAGGCTGGGTCCCCCGTGGTGCCAGTGGACTCTCTGGAGTCACCGGGGTGGGTCCCCAGTGGTGCCAGTGTACTCTCTGGAGTCACCGGTGTGGGTCCCCAGTGGTGCAAGTGGACTCTTTGGAGTCACCGGAGTGGGTCCCCAGTGGTGCCAGTGGACTGTCTGGAGTCACCGGGGTGGGTCCCCAGTGGTGCAAGTGGACTCCCTGGATTCACCGGGGAGGTCCCCCGTGGTGCCATTAGACACTCTCGAATCACCGGGATGGGTCCCCCGTGGTTGCCAGTAGACTCTCTGGAGTCACCGGCGTGGGTCCCCGTTGTTGCAAGTGGACTCTCTGGAGTCACAGGGCTGGGTCCACTGTGGTGCCAGTGGACTCTCTGGGTTCACCGGTGTGGGTCCCCCGTGGTGCCAGTGGACTCTCTGGCGTCCCCGCGGTGGGTTCCCCGTGGTGCCAGTGCACTCTCTGGAGTCACCGGAGTGGGTCTCCAGTGGTGCCAGTGCACTCTCTGGAGTCACCGGGTTGGGTCCCCCGTGGTGCCAGTGCACTCTCTGGAGTCACCGGGCTGGGTCTCCAGTGGTGCCAGTGGACTCTCTGTATTCACCGGGTTGGGTCCCCAGTGGTGCCAGTGGACTCTCGGGAGTCACAGGTGTGGGTCCCCAGTGGTGCCAGTGGACTCTCTGGAGTCACCGGGGTGGGTCCCCAGTGGTGCCAGTGCACTCTCTGGAGTCACCGGGGTGGGTCCCCAGTGGTGCCAGTGGACTCTCTGGAGTCACTGGGGTGGGTCCCCAGTGGTGCCAGTGGACTCTCTGGAGTCACCGGGGTGGGTCCCCAGTGGTGCCAGTGTACTCTCTGGAGTCACCGGTGTGGGTCCCCAGTGGTGCAAGTGGACTCTTTGGAGTCACCGGAGTGGGTCCCCAGTGGTGCCAGTGGACTCTCTGGAGTCACCGGGGTGGGTCCCCAGTGGTGCAAGTGGACTCCCTGGATTCACCGGGGAGGTCCCCCGTGGAGCCAGTAGACACTCTCGAATCACCGGGATGGGTCCCCCATGGTTGCCAGTGGACTCTCTGGAGTCACCGGGCTGGGTCCCCAGTGGTGCAAGTGGACTCTCTGGAGTCACAGGGCTGGGTCCACCGTGGTGCCAGTGGACTCTCTGGGTTCACCGGTGTGGGTCCCCCGTGGTGCCAGTGGACTCTCTGGCGTCCCCGCGGTGGGTCCCCCGTGGTGCCAGTGCACTCTCTGGAGTCACCGGAGTGGGTCCCCCGTGGTGCCAGTGCACTCTCTGGAGTCACCGGGCTGGGTCTCCAGTGGTGCCAGTGGACTCTCTGTATTCACCGGGTTGGGTCCCCAGTGGTGCCAGTGGACTCTCGGGAGTCACAGGTGTGGGTCCCCAGTGGTGCCAGTGGACTCTCTGGAGTCACCGGGGTGGGTCCCCAGTGGTGCCAGTGCACTCTCTGGAGTCACCGGGGTGGGTCCCCAGTGGTGCCAGTGGACTCTCTGGAGTCACTGGGGTGGGTCCCCAGTGGAGCCAGTGGACTCTCGGGAGTCACCGGGCTGGGTCCCCAGTGGTGCAAGTGGACTCTCTGGAGTCACCGGGGTGGGTCCCCAGTGGTGCCAGTGGACTCTCTGGACTCACCGGGGTGTGTCCCCTGTGGTGCCAGTGGACTCTCTGAAGTCACCGGGGTGGGCACCCAGTGGTGCCAGTTGTTATAAGCGAGACCACGCAATTTTCTGGTCGAAGATAATTTATTAATTAAGTAAGCAGGTACAAGTAAAACGGCGCTGGGCAACTTGGGAGTCTCCGCTCCATCACAGCACTCAACTTTCCCTTTTCAGTGTCGCCATTTTATAGCATCCAAGTTTCGGCTTGTCAGGAGTTGTTGAATCTTCTGAAGCTGCGCAGTTCGTACCGTTTCTTTCAATGATCATGTGTTGTGCTCGTGTTCAAGGGTAGTAAAGCAGCAAACAGTATTTCACAGAGTCTTTGTTTTACCAAGGACGTTTATCCAACACCCCCTCCCCACTATCTACTTGCTTAGTCTTCCCCTTAACAAGGTTGTAAATTGCAAAACCTTATCTTCTCAGCAGATTCTCTGAATTCCTTTTAAAGACAATGAACAAACACCCGCTAATTTATCACAATCCCTCCTTTTTCTTTTTCTAACATATTTTGTTCATTGATGAATTTTCGAAGCACTTGTTTGCTCAATATTAAAGTTTCTGCGTCATCCTCCTCCTGTTCAAGGGATTCATATTTCGCACGCACAAGCATAAGGTGAGCTGCCTCTAATCGGTCTTTTACAATCACGATTAATCGATTGAATATACATGGTCCAAAAGTCAATTGTAATATAAATAACAGTAAAGGTCCTGCTATGGTTGATAGAAAGGTAGTGAGCCAAGGCGAGTAATTAAACCAGGATTCGTACCAGTTTTGGTGGGCTTCATTCTCCCTTTTTCGTTTTTTTTCTAGCCCTTCTCTCAATTTAGTCATTGTATCCCTTACCACTCCAGTATGATCAGCATATACACAACACTCCTCTCGTAGGGCTGCACACAGTCCTCCTTGTTGTAGGAAAATCGGATCTAATACCCTACGATTTTATAGTACTACTTCAGATAAGGATCGCACAGATTTCTCTAAAGCTGATATAGATTGCTCGATACGGGCCAAATCCTCATCTACAGCAATGCGTAGAGAGGTAAATTCTTGGCTTTGTTTTACCAGAGAGGTAATTCCAGTTCCGGCTCCTGCAGCCCCCAGAATCATCAGAATGGCTAAAGTAACAGCTGTAATAGGCTCTCTCTTCCTTAAGTGGTTTTTTGCCATAGCATGTTGGATGTACATATACTCCTCAGAATGGTAAAGAATCCTTGGGATAATTACTACCTGTACACAGAAATCATGAGACGAGTTGAACAATTTCAAAGATAAGCATGGACTTACCCCCAGAGACGAACATACCCATCTGGTGTTATCTGCTGGTATTAACCATTTTTCTTTGTCTAATTGTGTAACATTTTCTGTAATATTGCATAGATGGAACTTCTCACCAGGGACCGTGCCTACGCATCTGCCATTCTCAGTTACTTCCGTTAACGTTATTCCTACATCCCTTCCACAATTGCATTGTGGGGGATCGGTTTCGTTTGAACGGGTGGTCTCTCCCAGATCCCCAGTGGCGTCGTAATATGGGGGCCTTATATCAAGACATAACCAGCAAGGTCTAGGCACGTCTGGATTTGTTTGATTCAACAACTGATAACTCGCATTCATGATTCTCCATATGTTATTCCCGGTCACCCCTTCATTTCTAATCCCGTACTCTGGGTTTACTGATTTATTAGCAACCTCCAGTGGTTTAGGGCTATTAGGAGTGTCCTGGTTCCAGTTAGGACAGAGTTAATTTTTCCTCATAGTAGCTGGTAGGGTGCTATGTTTTGGATTAGGATGAGAAGAGCGCTGATAACATGCTGATGTTTTAATTGTTGCAGAGCAGTGTTTACACCAGGCCAAGGACTTTTCGGCTTCTCGCTCTGTCCTGCCTGCGAGCAGGCTAGGGGTGCAGCAGGAGCTGGGAGGGGACAGACCCAGGACAGCTGACCCAAACTGGCCAAAGGGGTATTCCATACCACCTGACGTCATGCTAAACAATATATAGGGGTGGCTGGCCGGGGTGGGGGGCCGGCTGCTCGGGGATAGGCTGGGCATCGGTCAGCGGGTGGTGAGCAATTGCATTGTGCATCACTTGTTTCTTACACATTATTATTATTAATACTATTATCATTATCACTATTATTATTATTGTTATTATTATATTCCTGTCTTAATAAACTGTCTTTATCTCAACTCACAGGCTTCACTTTCCTGTTTCTCTCCCCCATCCCAGAGAGGGAGGGGGGAGGGTGAGTGAACGGCTGTGTGGTGTTTAGCTGCCAGCGGGGTTAAACCACAACAAGGAGTTAGCATTCTAAAAGCTTGTGTAGGCTGAATCCTCAAAACACTCCCCGACAGTTTCTGATTTGGTCCCACCCGTTGGGGACTCTTAGTCTCTTCCTTCTTTATATAGATGATGCCTCCCCTATCAGTCCCCCAGCAGTAGTTATCTGCTGAACAACATGGTGATCTTCCCATCTAATCAGGCTCCATTTGAAAGGTTTGTGAGGGTGCGCAGACCCAGGAACAGTGTAAACAATTGTACCCATTACTATGTATCGCAAAAAAAAAAAAAAAAAAAAAATGGCTAGGGCCCATTTTCCAGAGTTCTTTACCTGGCCACGTAATTCCCCACCGTTTCACTCTCTGCCTCGCTTGTCAGTTCGGTTGCAGCGAACTACAAGGTGCAGGTTCTTCTCAGCAGCAGCAGTGTTCTTCAGGGGAGTTTCTCAGGTAACCGCGACCTTTTTCTGATCAAACAGGGTACCCTCTCCTCCTTTTTTTACGATACATAGACAGTTAGACCATACTTATCAAGTTCATTTCAACGTGAGCTTTAAGTCATCAGGGCCTGCGACCGCTTCCCATTCGCTTTTCTGGATCGGTCCTTTCACGCGACTGGCATGCGTTCACCCCTTCTCAGCCGTCCGGATAGTCGTCTCTGTGATAAGTAAAACAACATAGGGGCCTCCCCACCGTGGTGTTAAAGACGTTTCTTTCCATGTCTTAATTAGAACCCTATCTCCAGGTTGTATCCTATGGATTGCTATATCTAGCCACCAAGCCTTTCACTTGCAACTCCCTCCGTCAGTTCATAAGCTGTATTAAATAAGGCTTTAATTGGATATCCTGTACCTGGGGGTGATCAGATGGCATCTCTAAATCATAAGGCATACCATACAGCCTTTCAAAAGGTGAGATTCCGACATCGGCTCGGGGCTATGTCCGGATATTCAATAGTGCAAGCGGTAAACATTTCACCCAGGAGGTTTTTGTCTCTATCATAAGCTTTGTTAGTTGTTTTTTAATTTCACCATTCATTCGTTCTACCTTTCCCGAACTCTGAGGATGCCAGGGAGTGTGATATTCCCATTTAATTCCCAGAGCCTTCATCGTGTCTCGGGATACCTTTGACACAAAGTGTGGGCCTCGATCAGAGTCAATTGCTTCTATTACCCCGTATCTGGGTATGATGCTTTCTAATAATATCTTTACCACGGTTTGAGCTGTGGCCCTTGCCGTAGGGAATGCTTCAACAAAGTTTGTGAGGTGGTCTACAATAACTAACAAGTATCTATATCGCCCCGTTTTTGGAAGTTCAGTAAAATCTAATTGAATCTTTGCAAAAGGTCGATGTGTCAATTCTCATCCTCCCAGGACCCTTTTTCTCATATGTTGAGCATTTACCCTCCGACAAGTTATACAATCATTTATGATCCTCTTTGCTATATTATAAATCCCTATACACATATAATTTGTGGCAAATTGATCCACCAATGCCTGGGTTCCCCAGTGCATCTGTTCATGAAATCTCCGTAGCACCCTCATAGCTACTGATTTTGGTAACACTTCCCGTCCATCAGGCAGTACCCATTTCCCTTTATCGTTTTTTTTTTTTTCGAACCCCCATTTGTGTCATCTTGTCTTCTTCTGTAAGAGTGAAACAGAGTAAGGGGAGGGGAATGGGTCCATTCGACCACAGGGAGTTAGCCAGCCCGCACTTGTAGCAGTTTTTATAAGGCGGGCTTTCTTCCTCAGAACAATTGCATTCAATCCCATCAACTCCCCATTCACTCCAGCAATCATAACATGGAAATTCCTTTAAGTCTTTCCCACAGTATTAAGTATTATATTAAGCATTGTTATATATTATTTATATATTATTATATTATTAATTATTATATTAATTATTATATATTAAGTATTAAGTATAAGTATTAAGTATTTCCCACAGTCTGGGCAATCTTCCTTCGTTCTTATAATTCTTATACTCATTAATGCTGCCTTTTTTGCCTCCTGATCTGCTAGATTATTACCCCTAACCTGAGGGGTGAGGCCTTTTTGATGCCCTTTTATATGTACTACGGCAATTTCTTTGGGCTCTCTGATAGCTTGTAAAACCTGGGTAATCAATTCCTGATGTATTAAACCCTTTCCTTGTGAATTGATGAACCCCCTTTCTTCCCATATTTTACCAAATGTATGTACTACCCCATAAGCATGTTTTGAATCTGTATATATTGTACCGCTTTTATTTTTCAACAATTTTAGGGCCCGCAATATGGCATATAGCTCGCAAGCTTGGGCGGACCAGCTAGGGCTCAAAGGTCCAGATTCCACTATCTCAAATGTTTTCCCGTTTACTAACGCATATCCTGATTTTTGCTTTCCCTCGACTACTCTCGAGGAACCATTCACATATATCTGTTCACCGATGGGTAATTCCACCTCCTCTAGATCAGGTCTCAATTTCGTTTGCTCTTCTATGTTTCGGAGGCAATCATGTCCTAAGGACTCATTTGGTTCCCCTTAAAGAAATTGAGCAGGGTTCTGTAGGGAGGTTGTTTCTAATGTTAATTTTGGAGAGGAAATCAAAATTCCTTCATATTTTAATAATCTGGCATCAGTGATCCATTTCTCTGCCTTCTGTTGCAGTACCCCATGTATATTGTGTAGAGATATTACCTTGATTTCCCCCCAAAAAGTGATCTTCTGTGCTTCTTCCACTAACAAGGCAGCAGCTACCACTACCTGCAAACAGTTTGGCCAACCCTGGCTAACCGGATCCAATAATTTAGACAAATAGGCCACAGGTTTTTTACTCCCTACCCATTCTTGGGCCAGCACTCCGTATGCTGTGCCTTCTGCGCTGTTCACAAAAAAAAAAAAAAACAAAACGGCCTCCTTAAATCTGGTAAGCTTAACACTGGGGGGCATACTAGTTCCTCCTTTAACTTGTTCAGTCGTTCCTCATCTTCTTTTGTCCATTTGAGTAATCCATCCTTATTCAGCTTGTTATATAAAAATTTAACCTTTCCACTATAATCTTCTATCCATTGTCTACAGTATCCGGTCAACCCTAACAGTTGCCGTACCTGCCTTTTAGTTCGCGGGGACGCTAAAACCAATATTCCACTGATTCTGCCCGGGTCTAACTTCTTAGTCCCCTTACTTAACTGGTGACCCAGGTACTTTATCTCTTGCTCCACAATTTGTAATTTTGCCCCTCCTTTTTCTTTCAAAGGGTACAGAGGGTACAGATTAACTCGATTCTCTGAGCCAATCCAAAGGCTCACATATTCGCTCTCCTCTAAACAAAAAGGTTCCTTTGCATTTACATAAACATTTAAGGCTTGACAAACCCAGTCTTCAAACAACCTAGATATGGGCCAATAATTTGCCTACCTTCCCAAACTTCAACACAATAATGAATCATTTTTACTTTATCCTTTCCCCGCCTAAAAGGGGAATCACTCCAATTCTTAATCATTAACCCCAGTGGACTATCTGGGGGAATAGGGGGCAACCTAGCACTAGGCATTACCCCACCCATGGGACCAGAAGGCTTACTCTTCTTCTGTCCCATCTTCTGGAGTGCCTTCACACACACACAGAGCCGCTTCCCCCTGGTCGTGGCCCAGTCCCTCGCGGGATGTGGGAACCGCACTACTGAGGGGTCCGCACTCACTTCGTCCGCAATTGGACGTCTCACACAGACGCACTCCGGGATCACCAACCCCAACCGAACGGATCACCGGCCTATACTTACCCACCCCGTGGGTCTTCGTTCGGTCTTCGTGCACAAAGATTGCTTGGGGTTACCGGTTTTATTTGCTTGTGCCTAATTTTAGGGTTCGTCGGTGAAGGGCTCGAGTGAGGCTTTCCGTTCCAGGGGCTGCCGAAATCGGCGGGGCGCCTCCCCCAAAAGGGTCCTCAGTCAATTTGCCTTCATCCGAGTCACGGCACCAAATTTGTTATAAGCGAGACCACGCAATTTTCTGGTCGAAGATAATTTATTAATTAAGTAAGCAGGTACAAGCAAAACAGTGCTGCGCGGCTGGGGAGTCTCCGCTCCATCACAGCACGCAACTTTCCCTTTTCAGTGTCGCCGTTTTATAGCATCCAAGTTCGGCTTGTCAGCATCCAAGTTTTGGCTTGTCAGGACTTGTTGAATCTTCTGAAGCTGTGCAGTTTGTTCTGTTTCTTTCAATGATCATGCCTTGTGCTCGTGTTCAAGGGTAGTAAAGCAGCAAACAGTATTTCACAAAGTTTGTTTTACCAAGGACGTTTATCCAGCACCCCCTCCCCACTATCTACTTGCTTAGTCTTCCCCTTAACAAGGTCGTAAATTGCAAAACCTTATCTTCTCAGCAGATTCTCTGAATTCCTTTTAAAGACAATGAACAAACACCCGCTAATTTATCACACTTCCCACAGGTACACCCAAGCACCTTCCTAAGGTAATCTATAGCACAACTTGAGCACTCCAGCAACTCCTTGGAGAATATTAACTGCTCTCTGCAGTACCCAGGCACCTCCTTGGGCATCCAAGTGACCCCTTGCAATTGAGCGGTTTCCTAGAGAGTCCAAGGATATTCCCAAGGTATATAAGCTTCTCCCCAGGGCACATAAGGTCAGGTTAGATGACCAGGTTAGCTGACTTCAAAACCAGGTTAGATGAGACCCTGAGCAACCTGTTAAAGTGTGTGGCCTCCTTGTCTATGGCAGGGGGGTTGGAACTATGATACTCGAGGTCCTTTCCCACCTTGGCCATTCTAGGGCTCTATGATTCCATGATAAGTATATCTCTGGGGCAAAAGAAAAACCTCCCTGGAGCACAGAAATTTACCCCCTAGTCATACAAGAGTCTCCCCCAGTCACCCAATCATCTCCCTGCAGCACAGAAGCACCTGCCTGGAACACTCAAGCACCTCATTGAAGTACCCAAGAATCTCCCAACCACGCTCCTACATCTGAGTGGAGAACCCAAGCATCTACCCAGGGCTCCAAAACACCACCTGGGGCACACAGGTATCTCATTGGAGATGGGAAGCACCTCCCTTGGGACCCCAGAGCTTCTGTGGGGTGCAGGAGCCCCTGCCTGGGTCATTCAAGTATGTCCACGGGGCACTCAGTCATCTCCCCAGGGGATGCAAGTATGTTCCTGGGGGATGAATGTGTCTTCTATCAGCACTCAAGCCTCTCACTCCGGATGCAATGAAAAATTTTCCCACACCACAGAAACGTCTCATTGGAGAAGTTAGGAATCTACATAAAGCACTGAGTCATCTCCCTACGGCACCCAAGTACATCCTTCAAGGATCTCTCCTGTTGCATCCCAACACCTCTTTGCATTACCCAAAAGCATCTCCCCTTAGAAAAGAAGCATCTCCTTGGAGGACCCAAACACCTCCCTGGGAAACAGTAGCATCAACAGTGGGTGCCCAACTGTCTAAAAGGGACACCCAAGAACATCCTTGGCGCACCCAAGCATCTCCCTAAGGCAAACCAACAGGTTCCAGGAGAAAACATCCATTTCCATGGGACAGCCAAACACCTCCCTGGGCAATGCAATCACCTCCCTTGAAGACCAAGGATCTCCCTGGTGAACCCAAGCATTTTCCCAAGGCATGCTGACATCTCCTCAGGGCATCCAAGCACCTTCCAGGAGCACACAGTCTTCTCCTGGAGGCACACAAGAACATTCCAAGAGCACCCAAGCATCAATTTGGAGAAAGTATAACACAGGGTCACCCAGGCATATCTCTGGAGTACCCAAGCATCTCCTTTGTGCACCATAGCATCTCCTCAAGGTACACAAACACCTCCATGGGCAACCAGGCATCTTTCCAGAGACCCGCAGTGCTTCCCTGTTGTCCACAAGCACTTCCCAGGGGGACACAAGCTTGTTTCCAGAAAACCAGTGCTTCTCACCTGAGGAAACATACATCTCCCCGAAGCATCCAAGCATCGTTCTTGAGCACTCAGCAATCTTGTTGGAGCACCCAAGCATCTCAACAGGGCAAACAAGCACCTGCCCAGGGAACTCAACAACACTCTTGGAGCACTCAAGACCCTCCCTGGAGGAGACAAACTGCTCTCTGCAATACTCAAGCACATACTGGGGCACCCAAGTATCTCCCAGGGGAATAGGAGCATCTTCCTAGAGAGCCCAAGGATATTCCCAGAGAACACAAGCACTTCCCTCCCCAGGGCACATAAGCATATCCCTGCTGCACCCAAGGTTCTCCCCTGGTCACTCAGACATCTCCATGGAGTTCCCAAGTGTCTCAGTGGAACACGCAAGCTCCTCCCTGGGGACACCACCCATCTTTTTGGACCTGCCAAGCATCTCCCCAAGGAATCCAACACCTTCCTGGAGCACCCAACTGTCTTGCTCAGGGCAAGCAAGCACCTCCCTTGACATCAAAACGTATCCCTGGAGAACCTATGCCTCTTCCCAGAGCGACCAAGGATCTCCCCAAGATACCCAAGCATCTTCCCAGGACATACAAAAACTTCCATATCACTGCTTGAGCTGAAGGTCTGCAACACCGTTTCTGCAGCAAACACTTGGTTCCTGTTCTGCTGTGGGGGCTGCTCAAAGCCAGCCCCTGCTCAGACAGCTGTTGGGCTCCAGCCCCTGCTCAGGCTGCAGCAGGACTCTGGCCCTGCTCAGCCTCGGACACCGCTTCAGCCCATGCTCCATCATGCACTCACCTCCCTGTCCTGTCCTGCTCTGCCCTCTGCTGCCTGTTGCCAGGGACTTCCATCCCGACTGGGGCCTGCCTGCACCCCTGGCCATTTATCCCAACTGGGCTGCCGTGTCATGGCCCCACTGTGACGCCTGGGTGACACAGCCACCGCTGACCCTCTACCCATTGTGACACCTGGGTGACACAGCCACCACTGCCCCTCTGCCCACTGTGACACCTGAGTAACACAGCCACCACTGCCCTCCCGCCCATTGGGGCATCACTCAGTATCTATTTCTTTGGACTCAAAGGTTTGTCAGTGACACTTAAATTTAAGAGAATTTGACAGATTCACCCCCAGAAAAAAATATTTCTGGCAAATTCCGTAAAGCTGACCAGTAATGAATACAAAATATTTCTGAAGATTTAATCATAAATGGTGGTTTTATTTCTTTGTGTTTTTCTTGCCCACGTTTAGCAAGTTTTTTCTTTTCTTCTGGAAGTTTAAAGTTACACACAAATGCTTTCCTCTTTCTCTAGCTTGGAAAGATCTCTTCTAAGAAGATCTTCTATTTCTAGCTGCTTTCTCTACCCCTCTGTTAAAAAGAATCCTCATGGTCTGTGTCTTGTCCATGTCTCTATATTTGCTTGGTCAGCTCTGTGTCTCAGCACTTCTGCGTATTATCATAGAATCATCGAATCATTTAGGCTGGAAAAGACCTCTGAGGTCATCAAGTCCAAGCGCTAACCCAGCCCTGCCAAGTCTACCACCAAACCACGTCCCAAGCACCACATCTACACATCTTTTGTATAGCCTCAGGGATGGTGACTCAACTCCTTCCCTGGGCAGCCTCTTTCAAGGCCCAACAACCCTTTCGGGGAAGAAATTTTTCCTCATACCCACCCCAAACCTCCCCTGGTGAAACCTGAAGCCATTTCCTCTTCTCCTGTTTCTTCTTGATTGGGAGAAAGACCTACCCCCACCCTGCTGCAACCTCTTAGGAGGGAGTTGTGAGAGCGATAAGGTCTCCCCTGAGCCTCCCTTTCTCCAGGCTGAACCACCCCAAGCCAAACTGCTGGCAGCCTTGTTGGCCACCTGAGCACATTCCTGTGTCATAGTCATATTGTTCATTTTTTTGTTGCCCGTTCTCACCCTCATCTCAATTTAAAACTCCTCATCCAGACAGTCTTGTGTGAGTCAGCATCCCCGCATTCTGTCCCTTTCCTTATCAATTGGCACAACTGACCAGGTCTGGCTCCCATCATGGCCGCCCTTATCAGCATCCCTTGGTGCACTGGAAAAAGTCCTTGACCAGATACCATGGAAGGAGCAGACCCTCTGCTTCTGCATACCCTTACACAAAACCTCCAGGAGGGTTTGGAAGCTCCTTGATGACATCTGGCTGACACGGGTGACTGAGGAGCCAGTGAGCTGAGGTGGCCTGCAGGACCTCATACTCAGAACTCAACATGAAGTGCTCAGGAATTTTAAGGAGGTGAGAAGGTAGAGTTGAGGATGCCGAGAGAGGGGACCAAGGCAAAGCAAAGGACTTGAGTTGAGCAGACTTGGGCCTGCTGAGGGAGCTACTTGGAGGATTCCTTTGGGATATGGCCCTGCAGAGAGGAGGGGTGCAGGGAACTGGTTGATGTTTGAGCATCTACTGATAGAATGGATTGTGTTGGAAGGGACCTTCAAGGTCACCCAATTCCAACACCCTGTCACAGGCAGGGATTTCTTCCACCAGACCGGTTTGCTCAAAGCCCCATCCAACCTGGCCTTGAACACTTTCTGGGATGGGGCATCCACAGGTTCTCTGGGCAACCTCCCTGGTGTTATAAGTGAGACCATACAAATTTCTTGGTCTATCAGAAATATTTTATTAATTAAGTAAGCAGGCACAAGCAAAACAGAGCTGGGCGGCTGGGGAGTCTCCGCTCCACCACAGCACGCAACTTTCCCTTTTCAGTGTCGCCGTTTTATAGCATCCAAGTTTCGGTTTGTCAGGACTTGTTGGACCTTCTGAAGCTGCGCAGTTCGTTGTTGGGGGTCCTTGTTTTTCTTTCAATGATCATGCCTTGTGCTCGTGTTCAAGGGGGAGGGTAGTGAAGCGGGAAACAGTATTTCACAGAGTCTTTGTTTTACCAAGGATGTTTATCCAACACCCCCTCCCCACTATCTACTTGCTTAGTCTTCCCCCTTAACAAGGTCGTAAATTGCAAAACCTTATCTTCTCAGCAGATCCTCTGAATTCCTTTTAAAGACAATGAACAAACACCCGCTAATTTATCACACCTGGTAAGGAAAGAATTTCTTCCTCATATCTAATCTAAATCTACGCTTCTTTAAGTTTCAAACCATTGCTCCTTGTTCTATCGTCACCTCTTCAAACTCATGAATGATCCAACCTGACACACAGGAAGTAAACAAAGGTGGCAGGAGGCTGGTATGAATGAGAAAGGGACTCTTGACCAAAATCAACAGGAGAAGGAGGCAGAGGCAGGTAAATGGTGGAGCTTGCTGGCTCCCAGCATCAGAAGTTCAGTGATTCTGTACAGGAGAGACTCATTACAGTTTATGTGTTTAGGGAATGGGAGGAGATCATGAGGCAAGCTCCTGGCTAGACAGAGGGTCCAAGTCCAGCTGCTGGAGGGATCCATAGTGCATGTTTTCCTGTAAAATGCCCTAGCAGACAAAGAGTCCAACATGCATTCCCTCTGATTCTGGCTTTGCTTGCTTTGTAGTGTCATTGGGTGTTTCAGAGATATTTCTCATGGTAATTCTTGCCTGGGTCAGAAATGCCACTAAACAAGTACCTCCCTTAGTGCCTGTAGAGTCCTGACAATCCTCACACTGTTATCGTATGTGAGTCACCACCATCAGGGCGAGCCACCTGCACCCAACCATGAACAGGTGACAAAATGGAGCTTCGGTGCAAGTGGACCTTGGGAATCTCAAGCCTTCAGCCAACAGAAACCCCCTGAAGTTGGCAAGGAGAAGTGGCCAGTGCTGCATGTGGGGCAGAATACCTGCATCCATCAGGGCAGGGTTGGACGTGAGCAGCTATGGGGGGACCCTGAGGAAATGGGCCTGGGTTCTACAAGGACACCATAGGAGCCAGTGGGACATGCTGACAGGGAGCAAGGCCAGCTCCCTACAGGGCTGCACTAGAGGCAATGGGGGCCACCCAGACCACTTGGGTTATCATCCCCCTTGACTCAGTACTGCTGTGGCAATTTCTGGAGCAGTGTGGCACAGGCTGAGGGACCTGGGCTTCTTTGGCCCTAAGTTATGGAGGCTCCAGGCAGTAGAAAAATAGGCTGAGACTGCTTGAGGGGTGGTTGCAGTGATGGTGGATTTTTGCCTCTTTGTAGGAAAGAGCATGAAAGAAAGAATATCACAAAATTCAGGTTTGGGCGTGGTGAGATGGGGGCTGAGGTGAAATGTTACTTGAAGAGCAGAGCTGTAGTGCAAGAGATCACCCAGAGGGTGTCTGATCTGGCTTTGTGTTTCATGGATTACTGAGGGCAGGTGGGGAGACGTCGGTCAAGTTGGGAAGGTGCTCAGGTGAGAGCAAGGTGGGGAAGCAGTGTGGATACCGAAGTCCTGCAGGAAAACAGATACAGACACGCAACAGCATAGGACAACCACCACAGTGGTGGTTATGGTAAAGGATCTTTTGCAAGATGAAAGCCCCCAACAGAGCCAACAGCTTTGTCTGCTGGGCTCTGGCTCTTGTCTCTGTCAGTGATGCCTATGAGGAGACACGTTATCCTTAGAGCATTAGGATCTCGATGCCTTCTTATCCCCTTCCAAGAGCCTAGGAGATGACCACCTGTGGCTTTGTACTTGGCATTACCCATCCCCACACTGAACTGACCCAGCAAGAGCCCTAAACCCCACTGGAGGGACAGGATCTCCCTTCCCAGAGGCTGGGGTCAGGGCCCGACTGTTGAACTTCATGGGACACATCAAGGTTTTCTCAGCCTCAGGGCCACCTTGGTCTCCCCATCATCACTGCCTGCACTTTTCTGCTCTAACAAGTCCATGGGGAGCCTTTGTCAATACTGTCCCTCAGTGGGACCGTTAACACTGAGAGAGGCTTTGGAGTTTGCATTAGGCTTGGACTACTTGAGAAGCTGCTTCAGCCACCCAGGAGCAGCTCCTCTGCAAGGTGCAGCAGGGCTGGGGGCACTGCCTGCAGCTGACATGGGGAGAGGAGAGAAGGGGGAAAGAGGTTCAAGGCACCCTGGGCGTAGGGGGGGGGGGGGGAGGGTGGAGCGGGCAGGCAGAGGAGAGCTCACTGGGGGAGAAATCTTCACAGCCCCACGGTATGTCTCTGGGTTCAGGGCAGTGCCGCTGCACACCCTGCCAGGCTCTCCTGGAGCTGGCACATCCCTCAGCCGATGGGAGCTGTCAGGAGGACGCTCGGTGTTGGAGTTGAAGGGCATGCAGGGCTTGTGTGCTGCAGGGTCAGTGTGCAGGGCCCGAGGGCTCCCTTCTCTTGAGGCTGGCTGCAGGCTGTGCAGCCAGGGGTGCAGACAGGGTTGACCAAGGCTGTGGTGCAGAGCAGGGTCCCTGCTGTGCTCCAGGGGCTGTGTGCCGGGGCAGGGCCTCTGTCGCCTGCCAGGCTCAGCACTCAGCCTTCCTGGGAAGCTGCCCAGGGGCTGCGGTGAGAAGCTGCAGGTGGAAGGAGCCCCCCTGGCAGGGCTGGGCGGGGTCCTACTGCTGCCCAGAGCCTGCTGCCTGGGGCAGGCTGCTCACAGCCCCACACCACCCCAAGCTGAAGTAGAATGGCCACACCACCCACCGCCAGCAGAATTGCAAGGCAAGAGCTACCTGACGGCAATGCAGTTTTTACAATCTTCTTCTATTTTCATGCCCATGTGCTGAAACAGTCTGATGGTAATGGAGAAATAACATCTGTATTAGACACCAAGGCTCCTTGAGCATTGCTGCATGTCCATGAGGCATCTCAAAAAGTCCCTTCATACACCTCAGCCTAGACAGTACCAACATCACCTTTGTTATTTCTTGAGGAATTATTTGACCTTTTCCTCATGACCTGAAAATGGGGAGATGTCCCTGGCCAGTGGACCTCTCTGATCAGTCCAGATTCTCTTTTACCTGTTGCTGTAGACCAGGACTGACTGCTGCAGAGCCCATAGCAGAGCCCCCTGCTTGTTGTGGCACCCTCAGAGCACCAACCCAAGGTAAGCCAAGCAGCTGCAGAAAGCTCTTCCTGAAATGAATGAGGCAGTATGTTGTTTGTGTGGTGTTTTTTGAGACATGCAATGGATTTTAGTCAAAGAAGTCCTTAAATTTTGCACTGTCATTTCTTCTTTTGGACAGGCTCCCTTGCTCAGACGCAGGAAATGTGTAACAACAGCTCCATCACTGAGTTCCTCCTGCTGGCATTCGCAGACACACGGGAGCTGCAGCTCCTGCACTTTGGGCTCTTCCTGGGCATCTACCTGGCTGCTCTCCTGGGCAACGGCCTCATCCTCACCGCTGTAGCCTGCAACCACCGCCTCCACACCCCCATGTACTTCTTCCTCCTCAACCTTGCCCTCCTCGACCTGGGAGGCATCTCCACATCTCTCCCCAAAGCCATTGCAAATTTTCTCTGGGACACTAGGGCCATTTCCTATGCAGGATGTGCTGCACAGGTCTTTCTCATACTCTTTTTCTATTCATCAGAGATTTCCCTTCTCACCATCATGGCCTATGACCGCTACATTGCCATTTGCAAGCCCCTGCACTACGGGACCCTCCTGGGCAGCAGAGCCTGTGCCACCATGGCAGCAGCTGCCTGGGGCAGTGGCTTTCTTCACGCTGTGCTGCACACTGCCAATACATTTTCATTACCCCTTGGCCGTGGCAATGCCCTGGACCAGTTCTTCTGTGAAATCCCCCAGATCCTCAAGCTCTCCTGCTCAGACTCCTACCTAAGGGAAGTTCGAATTACTACGGTTAGTGCTTTTCTATTGTGGGTGTGTTTTGTTTTCATTGCTCTGTCCTACGTGCAGATCTTTAGGGCCGTGCTGAGGATCCCCTCCCAGCAGGGACGGCACAAAGCCTTTTCCACATGCCTCCCTCACCTGGCTGTGGTCTCCTTGTTTCTCAGCACTGTTATGTTTGCCCACCTAAAGCCCCCCTCTGTCTCCTCCCCTTCCCTTGATCTTGTTCTGGCATTTCTGTACTTGGTGGTGCCTCCAGCATTGAACCCCCTCATCTACAGCATGAGGAACCAGGAGCTCAAGGATGCCGTGTGGAAAATTAAGACAGTGTATATTTCGTAGGCCATAACAGTCTGATTTTTTTTCACAAATCACTCATAATGCTACTCTTGCTACTCCTTGGTTTACAGCCAAGCCTGACCTCTGTTTTTGTGTTGTTTTGTTGTTGTGTCCTTTTTGTGTTTTCTGTGATCTTATGCTGAATATTTTTTCCCAGTTTTGTCCTTAGAATATTAGACCACAAAGAAATTCTTCATTTTCTTTTGTATTTAAACAAATTAAAGTGCCTTTTTGTCTTATATGCTTCCTCTGAGATGTTTTCTTGTTCTGCAGAGGCAGTGCCCATGTGCAGAAGTGGAGGGGAAAAGAGTCAGGCCCAGCAGCACAGCCAGGGAGCACCAGCTCTGGTCCATGCAAGAGGTGCTCTCTTGCCACTGCCACCCTCTCCTTCTGAGCCCTGCTGGTGGTGTAAGGCCTGGATGCTCCTATAGCTTGGTGCCAGTGCTGCTGTGTGGCTATGCTGGGACCACAGGCAGGGATAGGCAGTGGGCACTTGGGTGACACAGCTGGTCTCCAGAACAGCATTTCCATCCTAAAAGGGCCGTGACTGAAAGCTCATGTCTGCTTTTAGAGCTGCTGTCAGATCCGAATGTGCCCAAGGAAGAGAGCCCAAAGAGGCTCCTCGCTCTGCCAGGCCAGGCACCTGTGAGCACTCCAGGGCCACAGAAGAGCTGCTGTGGGAGGCGGTCAGTGGCAGGGCCCCCACCAGCGGGCTCTGCCCCTGAGTCTGACCAGCATGGCCATGCACAGAACCCCCATGCCCCGGGCACCACAGCCCCCTTGCTCTGCAGAGCAGCACCACCAGCTGGGGCGGTGGAGAGCGTGGCAAGGGGCTGCAGCAATGGCCGGCCAGGCCAGCAAAGACATGCTCACCTGAGAGAGGCTCCCTGGGAGATGGGATGTCCCAGGAGAAGAGCAGGGCCTTCTCCATGTGCAGGGGAGACATGGGAACAGAAACCCTTTGCTGCTACTGCCAGCAGGCAATTCATATGTATGTGGAGAGAGGAACACGAGCAAGCACAAAGGCCATCTGCTATCTCTAGGGGGGGGTCATGAAAGCCAGTGGGCAGACAGCATCTTCAGGTCCCTTCTTTCTAGCGTAACAGCCATGGAGCAACTGCCTGAATAGCACAGAACAGTTCAGGGGGAAGGCACCTTCAGAGACCATCTAGTCCAAAGTACAAGACCTGAATGCAGCTCTGGGATGTGCTTCCTTGAACCCCCGAGCTCCCTGTGCCCTTTCTTCATGCCTTGGGACATCTCAGAAGAGGGCAGAGCAGGGCAATGCACCACAGGTCTGAGGTGTCTCCCAGCCTCTGGCAGTGGCTGCAGGAGCCAGAGGGACACTGCAAGTACTGCAGTGCACTGCCTGTGTGTGCAAGGCAGGGACTCATGTCTCTGAAAAGCCGTGTGTGTATGAGCAGTGCACGAGGCCAGCTCAGATGTGGGCATCTTATAGAGCCCTGACATTTCTCTGGGTGGGTCTCTAGAAACAACCCCCAGTGTTCCTGTGAGATTTCTGTCACGCTCCTTGCACAGGTTCATTGCAAGTACCCCTCTGCCATTTCACACTACTCTGCCTTTCTGGACTAGTGGTGACAACTGACTGGTGGCTGTTGGTGATAGACAACATGGCTTCACTAAAGACAGATCATGGATGACAAATCCAGTGGCCTTCTATGATGGGCCTATAGCATTGGTGCTATAACATTTGTCAGTGACATGGACGGTGTGACTGAGTGCAGTCTCAGCGAGTTTGCTGATGACACCAAGCTCAGTGATGCAGTTGACATGTGGGAGGGAAGGGATGCCATCCATAGGGACCTGGACAGGCTTGAGAGAAGGGCCTCCTGAGGTTCAACAAGGCTAAGTGGAAGTATTAGAGTCTAGAAAAGGTCAAAAAGATGACTGAAAGTCTGGGGCACCCTTTCAGTTAAGACAGGCTGAGAAAGCTGGTTCTATTCAGCTTGGAGAGACCCTATAGTGGCCTTCCTATACCTAAAGGGGGCCTCAGGGAGTATAGTAATGAGACAATGGATAATGTTTTAAAACCAAAAGAAGGTACTTTTAAATTAGATATAAGGAAGGCATTCTTTCATTTGGGGGTGGTGATCACTGGAACAGGTGTCCCAGAGAAGTTATGGCTGACCCATCCCTTGCGTCTTTGTGGCCAGAAGCCTCCCTTGCCACACCAAGATGGAGAACCCCCCTTGCAAAGCTGCTATTTAACCTCACCTTTTCCCCATGGCGTCTTCTCCACACCACAGAGCCCATTCTCAGCTCCCACTTTGCCACAAGCATTCTGCATGGGCACTACAGGGCCTAACTGTACCATGTCCTGCCCTGGCTCTGCCATCCCGCTGGGCTGTGGAGAGGGTGGTGACAGCAAAGGGATGCATTTGGCTGTGGAACATAGGGCCTGGCAGAGACTAGGAGCTGAGGGAGCAGACAGGGCGAGGCAGCAAAGGCAGCACAAGCTGTGGTGTTGGTGCAGGGCCACATTTGTGCCTGAAGCCTGAGTGGGCAGCAGCTGGCAGGAGGCGAGGGGAAGCCAGGAAGCACCTCCCAAGGCTGCTCCTGCCAGCAGAGACAAGACCAGGGCCGAGGGGAGGGGGCTGGAAGGGCAGTGGTGAGGTCCCTGCTGCTGTGCAGCCTGAATGCCCTGCAGGAGATGTGTTGGCTGGCAGGCCTTGTGAAGTCACCCAGTGCATCACAGAGCACCCCAAGGCAGCAGTGATGGCACTGGAGAGGCGGGTGACAGAGCCCAGCCAGGGGCTGGCTGTGGGTCCCCTCTGCTGCAGCTGCCTGACGGAGCATGGCAGGAGTAGGGCAGGCAGGGCTCATGGTCACCACGCTCATGGTCACCTTGCCACAGGCTGCGGTAGAGCTCTGGGCATAGCCACCACAGCCCCAGCCCCTCGGAAGGCTCTGCAGCTGCTGGGACAAAGGCAGATCTTGATATAGAGCCAAAAGAAAAGGAGGTCATTGATGAACAAGCTGAACAAGACTGGACCCAGTATTGAACCCTGGGGGACACCGTTAGCTACAGGCCTCCAACTAGACCGCACCACTGAGCACAACCCTCTGAGCTCTGCCACCCACCCAGTTGTCAGTCCACCTCACTGTCCACTCATCTAGGCCACATTTCCTGAACTTGTCTATGAGGATCTTATGGAAAACAGTGTCAAAGTCTTTCAAGATATACCACATCCAGCGCTCTCCCCTCACCTACCCAGCTAGTCATCTCATCATAGGCTATCCAATTGGTTAAGCATGATTTCCCCTTGAGGAATCCATGCCGACTACTCCTGATCACCTTATCCTCCACATGCTTGAAGATGACCTCCATGACCAGGATCTGTTCCAGTACCTTCCTTAATGTGCAGTTCTGGTATTTCCCAGATTAACCTATGATGTAGGTTGCAGGGTCCTAGACAAAATCAGGGAGTGTCTTTTCATACTCACCTGTTACATCTTTTGCACATTAAAAGAGCAATGATATAACAGGAGTGAACTTTGAACTACAGTTGAGCTGGGGAAAGAGCTCCTCCACCACACTCAGCACTCACGGGGGAATCCCATCAGGGCCCATGGACTTCAGGATGCCCAGTTTCTTTATGTGGTTCCTAACCTGAGACTCATCCATCAAGGGTAAGTTTTCCTTGCAGAGGACGTTGTGAAACTCTGGGATTTGGCAAATGAATCTCATTCTGTTTTCCAAGGAGAAGAGAGCCTGTCTTTCCCATCTTCTCATGTTCTGCATCAGGGTCAGAACTACCCCATACATCATAGCAGGCTTGGATCGGACTGCAGGAAGAGCAATCAGGAGGAAAAGAGCCTGGGCACAACCAGGGATGCAGGGATGCCATATGAGCTGGCAGTGCTAAATACGGATATGGTCATGTCCACATTGGGATGCTCTAGGAGGAGTGTGTCCACCCAGGCAAGGGACTTAATATCTTCTATGACTCCACACTGGTGTGGCCCTAACTGGAAGAGGGCTTCCCAGTGTGGGGCTCCTTTTCTGAAGGAATAGGGAGGAATTGAGAGGGTTCACAGGAGGTGTGCCAAGACAGGGTGAGAGGTTATGTGTGTGGAGCTTGAGAGACCTGAGCTTCCTAGGCCTGGTGAAGCACAGGCTCAGAGCACTCTTGTAGGAGCTTCTGAGAGCTGGAAAACTGCTTGCAGAGATGATCGCACATGCTGGGGAGGGAGAAAGAGCATGAGAAAGGAAAGCCACTACAATCTGCTGTTTTGGAGGTCCAGAGTGGTGATGAGGAGGAAGAAATACCACTCCAAGGGCAGTGCTGTGGTGACTCAGAGGGAGTCTGGTTCAGCCCATGGCTTTGTGTTTCAGGTAAAAGACAGTGAGGACGAGGAGTCCTTAGTATAGGTAGGGAGATGCTGTGGTGGGGAAGCAGGTTGGATGTCTCCAGGCTGCAGGGAAAAGAGTTCAGGCATGCAACAGGCTAGGACAACCTGTGGGGAGATATCCAGGGCTGGAAGACCCTGACAGAACAGAGGTCTTTGTCCCCTTGGCTATGGCTTTTGTCTCTGCCACTGGGGCCTATGAGATGACACATTGTGCTCCTGGCACTGGAACCATGTGGCCGTCTTGCAGCCCTGTGCAGTGGTGTTGTACTGTTGTCATTTTGTTCCCATCACACACCCTGTATCCCACCGCCCTTTGAAGAGTAGTGTGAGGGACAGAAGCTCTCTTCCCAGAGGCTGGGTGTCAGGCCTTGGTATTTGCATTGATAAAACACATCAAGGTTTCTTTAGCATCAGGGACGGCTTTACTTTGCCTTTGCCTGCCCGTCATCACTGCCTCCCATTTTCTTCTCTAACAAGTCCACAGGGGAGCTGTGGTGGTAATGGTCCCCAGTGGGACCAATTAACACTCCCAGAAACTTCAGCATTTCTTCTGACCTTCCCTTCTTGTGCAGCCTGTGCTATCTCCTCTCAGCATCAGAGGTCCATGGACTCAACACCAAATACATCCTGGGGCCTTGTACATGCCTTTTGCTTAGGACCGACTGACCCATGTTCAACTGCTGTTCACATGGAACCCTGCTCCACTTCGGCCTTCAAAGCTCTCGTTTGAATAGTTGCTACTACCACCAAGATCTGCACCTGCGGCGGCTCCACCCGGGCCCGCGCCCCAGGCTTCCAGGCGCACAACAGCGGCCCTCCTACTCGTCGCGGCCTAGCCCTCGAGGCTCCGCACTGCCGGCGACAGCTGGGTATGGACCCGATGCTCCAGCGCCATCCATTTTCAGGGCTAGTTGATTCGGCAGGTGAGTTGTTACACACTTCTTAGCGGCTTCCAACTTCCATGGCCACCGTCCTGCTGTCTGGATCAACCAACACCTTTTCTGGGCTCTGATGAGCATCGGCATCGGGCACCTTAACCCAGCGTTCGGTTCATCCCGCAGCGCCAGTTCTGCTTACCAAAAGTGGCCCACTGAGCGCTCGCATTCCACGGCCCGGCTCCAACGCCAGCGAGCTGGGTGTCTTACCCATTGAAAGTTTGAGAATAGGTTGAGATCGTTTCGGCCCCAAGACCTCTAATCATTTGCTTTACTGGGTAAAACTGCCCCCGCCTGCGTGCCAGCTATCCTGAGGGAAACTTCGTAGGGAACCAGCTACTAGATGGTTCGATTAGTCTTTCGCCCCTATGCCCAGGTCGGACGACCAATTTGAACGTCAAGACCGCTACGGACCTCCACCAGAGTTTCCTCTGGCTTCGCCCTGCCCAGACATAGTTCACCATCTTTCGGGTCCTAGCACGGATGCTCACGCTCCACCTCCCTGGCGGTGCAGGCGAGACGGGCCAGTGGTGTGCCTGGGGCCCAACGCACGAGCGCCCCGGGATCCCACCTCAGTCGGCGCGTGCCGGCCCTCACCTTCATTGCGCCACGGGCTCGGGTGGGTAGCCGATGTCACTGCAGACCCCGGGTGCACTGGCATGGCTGCGCCCGGCCCGGTGGCACCGCGTGGTCAGGGCGCACTGACCGCAGTCCACCCCCATCGACAGCGGTGCCAGGGGCCGGCAGGCCCAGCTGGCCCCCCACCCCGCGCAGCCCTGATGGAGGGCATGGCAGTGGTCCTCTCCCTCAGCCCTGGGATTTGGCGACACGTCCGGGCCCGGCGGCTCTAACACCCACCGCCGCTTGCACGGCCACGGGCTACCTGCCCGCCGGAGGCCTTCCCAGCCAACCCGGAGCCGATCGCGGCGCATCGCCACAGATGAAATGCACCTGACAGGGGCCAGATGCCAGACGGGCGGGACAGTCCCTGGCATGACCGCCCCCCCCGACCGCCCACCCCAGCGAAGGGGGGACAGAGGGGAGGCGGAGGCGGGGATCTGACGGTGCCCACACCCACTGGCCTCTGCCCGCTGGGTGGAATCCTCCGGGCCGACTGCACGGACCCCACCCGTTTACCTCTTAACGGTTTCACGCCCTCTTGAATTCTCTCTTCAAAGTTCTTTTCAGCTTTCCCTTACAGTACTTGTTGGCTATTGGTCTCGTGCCCGTATTTAGCCTTAGATGGAGTTTACCACCCGCTTTGGGCTGCATTCCCAAGCAACCCGACTCCGAGAAGCCCCGGGCCTGGCATGCCGGGGGGCCGCTACCGGCCTCACACCGTCAGCGGGATGGGCCTCCATCAGAAGGACTTGGGCCCCCCGAGAGCGGCGCCAGGGATGGGGGCTTCCATACGCCACACTTCCCGCGCCCCACCACAGGGCGGGGATTCGGTGCTGGGCTCTTCCCTCTTCACTCGCTGTTACTGAGGGTATCCTCGTTAGTTTCTTTTCCTCCACTGACTAATATGCTTAAATTCAGCGGGTCGCCACGTCTGACCTGAGGTCGCGAATCGAGAAAAAAACACACCGCCACCCGACCCACCATGCCAAGCAGATGATGCCACACACCACAGCTTGCTCCCCTTTCTCCATGAGCCAACCGGACACACGGAATGTGCCCCGGGAGATAGGCGATAGTCAAGCGACGCTCAGACAGGCGTAGCCCTGGGAGGAACCCAGGGCCACAAAGTGCTTTTGAAGTGTCGATGATCAATGTGTCCTGCAATTCATATTAATTCTTGCAGGTAGCTGCATTATTCATCAACGCACGAGCCAAGTGATTCACCACTAAGAGTTGTCTGCCTTTTTGGCACCGCCACGCGCGCACAGGGAGGCCGGGGCCACTCCACGCAGCCCCTTCCAAAGGCGCTCCCTGACAGAACCGCGGCTCCCAACCGACACTGACACGACCCTGAACGACTGCCCCTCTCCTCACGCCGATGCCGGCTGCTGAGAGAGGGGACGTGACCGCGGGCCGACGGACAGCACAGCGAGCTGCAACCACAGGGCGGGCGAGCATCACCTCCGCTGACCGTACGAGCACACGAGTAGACCTGCCGACCACAGGAGGATACAGTAGACCTGGCAACCGCAGGAGGAGACGGGGAGACCTGCCGGCCGGAACCGAACACTGTCGGTCTGCCTTTCTTCGCTTTTCATACACGCCTTTCCGGGCCTTTTCGGGCCTTTCCTGGACTTTCCGGGACTTTTCGATGCTTTTCGTGTGGACGGACCCACTCGGGAATCGTTTGACCGACCGACAGGTAGATGCCTTTCGAAACGCGTGCGCGCGCGCGCGTCCGTCGGTGCCGGCTAGACCCCGATGCCGTTCTCACAGCCGGCCCGGCAGCGACACCTCGCGGTCGCCACGGGCTATGCAAGTATGGCGACCGCCGCCGGGTAGACCTGGCGGCCGCAGGAGGAGACGGGAAGACCTAACGGCTGCCGTCCGCAACGGGTATATTTGGCGCCCGCAACGCCCA
This sequence comes from Anser cygnoides, assembly GCF_040182565.1. NCBI lineage: Eukaryota > Metazoa > Chordata > Aves > Anseriformes > Anatidae > Anser > Anser cygnoides. The sequence continues at coordinate 566,829 of NC_089907.1, forward strand.
AGGTGGGGAAGACCTGCCGGCCGGGACCTAACACCGTCGATCTGCCTTTCTTCGCTCTTCATACAGGCCTTTTCGAACCTTTTCGCGCCTTTCCAGGTGTTTTCGGGTCTTTTCAATGTTTTTCGTGTGGACGGACCCACTCGGGAATCGCTTTACCGACCGACTGATGGATGCATTTGCATGCGTGTGCTCAGTCTCGCAGGTAGTGAGCCACGCACCATTGACCAAGAGACCCAGACCTCCGAGTTGCCGTCGGCAAATCGAAACTGCTAAAAACGCAACCAACCGACCAAAGCAAGCCACAGGCCTCGACTCCTGTCACGGTGGACTACGAGGTGGGGTGGAGGCAGGGGAGCAGGCACACGGAGAAGTGCTACCTGACTCCTGCCGCCAGGTCTACCCGCCACCACTGCCGCGGAGCCAGCAGGAGGGCCGTCCGCCAGCTGCCTGGCTTTGCTTAGCTTTCCTTTGCTTTGTATTTGGACTGAGCTACTGAGGAATCGTTTTTCCCATCGCCCGATGGCTGAGTTGCCACAGACACGCATCCACATGCAAGCACGGGGACATACAAACCACTGAGTTGCGCATGTTGTCGAGCCACTAGTGTCCAAGTGAGAGCCCCTGAGGTGAGAATGAGCGGCAGCCCGAGGCAGCCGGGGGCCTCGGGCTCGAAGGGCGGCGGACTAGGAGGGGGGGACGGGTCTGTCAGAGCCAGAACCGCTATCAGAAACCGGCCGCCAGGTCTACCCGGCGCCACTGCAACGTAGCCGGTTTCCACCCTTTGGCGTGCTTTTTCTGGCAGTGCTTTGTTTTGCTTTCCTCTGCTTTGCTTTTCCTTGCACTGCATTACTCTGCTCTGCTCTGCTGTGCTAGGCTTCATTTGCGGACTGTCCCACCCATTTTGCCAATGGGTCAATCGATACATTTCCACATACATACACCATCAGTCCAACAGGTCGGTGAGCTGCTAGTGTCCAAGCAAGAGCCCATGACGTCAGAGTGGCCAGTGGCCCAAGGCAGCTGGGGGCCGCTGCCACACCCTCCTAGCCTCCTCGAACAGCACCGGCGCAGGCTCCCTGCCCACCTCTCCATAGCCCAGCAACTGGCCCCAATTCATCTGGGACGGCTGGGGGGGTGCATTTTCAATCGACACTATGTAACTACATTTGGCTTTTCACTGCACTGCTCTGCTTTACTTTTTCTTTTCCTTGCACCACTTTGCATTGCTTTTCATGGTGCTATTTTGCTTTTCCTTGTGCTGCTTTGCTTTGCTTTGTCTTGCAAGGCTGTGGTTTGCTTTGCTGTTTTCTTCTTTGCTGTGCTAGCCTTCTTTGGCAGAGTGTCCCACCAATTTTGCCGATGGGTCGGTGGATGCATTTACACACACAGAGACACGCTAGGTCACACAGGTTGGACTCCCCACAGCCCAGCAACTGTCCCCTCAGAGCTGGCAGGCGGGGACAGGGGGTCTGGCCACACCCCAGGTCTATTCCACAGCCCCCACTGCCCAGTGAGCCGCCAGGTGGGTCCCATTCCGATTCGTCTGGGGAACGTGGGGGGTGAGAATGACAATAAGTAACTACTCAATTCCTAAAGCGGGAAACAGGCAGCATAAATTATTCTTATTATTACTATTTCTATTATTGTTATTTTTATTAACATTTAATTACATTGTTTTTAATTATTAATTTAATATTTTTATTTTTATTAATTTTTAATTACTATATATTTACTTTTTTAATATTTATATAATGATAAGCAGCTAAAGCAAACTGGCCAGGCAGCCAGCCACACTGAGTCGCACAGGTGGCAAGCCGCTTGCAGCTGAGCAAGAGCCTCTGACGTCAGAGCAACCGGTGGCCTGAGGCAACCAGGGGCCATGGCCGCACCCTCGCCTTCTCAAACGCCCACCTCCCCGAAGCCCGGCAACGGGCCCCTATTCGTCTGGGGCGGGTGGGGGGGTGTGATTTTGAACGACACTAAGTAACTACACATTTTCTTTTCGCAGCACTGTTTTGCTTTGCTTTGCTTCTCCTGCCCCTGCTATGCTTTGCTTTTCCTGGCCCTGCTTGACTTTACTTTTCCTGATGCCGCTTTTCTTTTCCTAGAAGGGCTTTTCTTTGGCTTGCTTTGCTTTCCTTTGCATTGCTCTGCTCTGCTGTGCTAGGCTTCTTTCACAGACTGTCCCACCGATTTTGCCAATGAGTCAATTGATATATTTATGAACACGTAAGTATAGATGCACAACTTGGCCTCCCCACAGCCCGGCAACTGTCCCCTCAGAGCTGGCGGATGGGGGCAGCAGGTCTGGCCACCCAGCAAGATCTATCTTGTGGCCCCAGCTGTGCGGTGAGCCGCCAGGTGGGCCCCACAGCTATTCTTCTCGGGATGGTTTTGGGTGAGGTTTTCAACGACGATAAGTAACTACATAATTCCCACAACTACAGTGGAAGAAAGGCAACAATAAATGCATAAATAAATAAATAAATATTAAACCAGCTAAAGCAAGACATGGTTCTTGCCTCCTGTCACGGTGGACTAAGAGGTGTGAAGCAATCCAGGGAGCGTGCGAACAGGGTACAGCCACTGTCCAACTCTGGCCACCAGCTCTACCCGGCATGAGGGCCCTCCAGTATTTCCCCAACAGACACTTGGAACCAGCAGGAGGGCTGGCTGCCAGCTGCTTACATTTGCTTCACTTCTCTTTGTTTTTCCTCTTCCTGTCACAGTTTTGCTTTTCCTTCTCTACTTTCCTTTGCTGTTCTTGCCCCTGCTTTGCTTTGCCTCAAATTGCTTTGTTTTGGTTTCATTTGCTTTGTCTTTCCTGGCAATTCTTTGCTTTTCCTTGTGCTACTTTGCTTTGCTTTGCTTTGCCTTGCTTTGCTTTGCCTTCCCTGGCCCTGCTTTGCTTTGCTTTTCCTGGCTCTGCTTTGCCTTTCCTGGCCCTGCTTTCCTTGGTTTTTCTGGCCCAGCTTTGCTTTGTTTTCCTTTGCTTTTCTTGTGATGCTCGGAAACAAACATCACAGCTCAAGGAGAGTTATAAAGCAGGTATGCTTACTGCAGCACTGGGTGCAAGGTGGATCACTCCTCCTAGCTTGCACACCAAGGGTTACTACCAGGGTGCTTATATTGATGAGATTTATACATATTCATTTCACTTCTCCCCCCCCCCCACATAAGTCTCTTGCATATTCATTAGGTATCCAAAGAATCATTAACATAGGTTCCCGCTCCTATTTGCATGTACTCTATAGTCCTCGGGTGGTCATCCAGCATACTCTGGTGGTCTTTTGATGAAGGCCAGAAGTCTTCCTCACTGCTAAACTTTTGACCCTTCCTCTCCTTTACAAACTTTAGCAGTCCAAGTCAGTTCTTGCTGGTTACCTTTAGGGTCATCCTGTCCTTGTGGTCAATATACAACATACTTCCTGTTTCGGTCCTGTCCTTGTGTCTGACAACACTCTTCCCATCTCAGTCCTGTCCTTATGGTTGATTTACAAAATATATCTGTGTTAGTGTATGGTGGTTTTACTCAGGTGGACAGCTGAGTTCCACCACGGCCGCTCTCACACTCCCCCTCCTCAAAGAGGAAGGGGGAGAAAATATGACACAAAGAGCTCAAGGTTTGAGATAAGGATGATTTAATTAAAGGGAAAAGGGAGAGGGGAAAAAAAAAGGCAAAGAAAAAAAAAAAAAAAGCAAAGGCCACACGGAAGCACAGAGAGAGAAAAGCAGTTACTCTCTACTTCCCATCAGTGAGCGATGGTTGGCCATGTCCTGGGAAGCAGGGTCTCAATATGCGTAGCAGTTGTTCAGGAGGACAGACGCTTCCACAACAAGAGGTCACGCCCCCCCCCCCCTCCCTTCCCCTTTCCCACCTTTTATTGCTGAGTGTGACACCATATGGCATGGAATATCCCTTTGGTCGGTTTAGGTCAGCTGCCCTGGTCATGTCCCCTCCCTATCACTTACCCACCCCCAGCCTACTGGCTCTTGGGGGCTTGGAGGGAGTCCTGATGCAGTGCCAGTATTGTGCAGCAATAAACACAACACTGGTGTGATACCACTGCTGTTCTATCTCCAAGTGCAGAGCATAGCACTGTATGGGCTGCTTCTGGGAAAGATAACTCCATCCCAGCCAGACCCAGCACACAGTGTTAGCTAAAACTTGCAAAATCAGCACTGTGTGACTTATGTAGATCTGCTATAGTTCTACAGTTAACCCATTGACATCTATTTCTGACTTCAGTCCCTCTCCCCTCTTTTCTAAACCGTTAGTAAATTCTTTTAGCTATTTCTACAAAATACTTTTTTTTTTCTAAGCACTTCCTAAAGTATTTTCCTGATTCTATCTTCTGACAAAGTTGATGCTTTTTCCAGGATTCATAGTCAGTTAGGGCATTCTTACTACAAAAAATAAAACACTTTAGCAACAGATATATCAGAATTCCTAAGATGATTAATAAAATTAATAATACAAATAATTGTTTTAGCCAGGTGAAATTGGGCAACCATGAGGTTAATTTATCCCACAACTCTTGGAGTCGTGGTAGATCCATCCATCTACCTGGAGTCCAGGTAGATCCATCCTGAGATACTTGATGGAGAACTTTGGCATGTTCCCAAATTTTCTGAATGTTGGTCTCTATTTCCCTAGATTCATCAACATAGGTGCAACAACTGATATTGATTAAAGTACAGACTCCTCCTACATTGGCTGTTATGATATTGAGGGCCTTCCTGTTCTGCATTACTACTCCTTTCAAGGACTGTAGTTCTTTGTCCAGGAGAAAGAGAGCATCAGCGGTAGAATTTGCTATTATTTCCATCTCAGCCAAAATATTCACTATGACCCTTTCTAACAGATACACAGCTAATGAAGGAATTAGAGACCTAACAAAGCTGTGATACCTGCATTGTATCTGACTAGGGGGTTGGTAGAGGTTTGTTTATTAAATTTTCTCCATGTGCCTCGTACTATTCCTTTCAAGTCTCTTTGGAGCATCTGCAAGGGGGGGGGGAGGGGGGAGGCGGGGCTAAGTGACCCATAATACAATCCCCAGTCCAATTTCTAGGTAACTGCTTCCTATCTTTTAAATCTCCACAAAGCCACCAATATCCGTCTGGGAGATTACAGGTTGCATTTACTGCTAAAGAGTCATTATACGTACTTCTACTAAATAAGCAATCTGCCCATTTCCATTCTTCTTCTGTCCTCCCTTTCTTTGTATAATTTGCTGAGTATTTACGTTTGGCCTATTTAACTCTTTTGCTAACATGATTTCTGACCAATTTCCACTCAGCCCAAATTCGGGTTGGAGGCACTGTATTTGATAAATGGGACAGTGGAGTTTATCAGTACCATCTGGTAAGTTACTTGTTCCGTAGTACGGTTCTCTGTCTTGCAAATATAAGAGATATCATGCAATGCATACGGGTCCAATTCAGTCCAGTTACTGGGACTCCAAGGAGTGGGGAGGTAAAGTCGCCAGCTTGTCCACATACCCAACAATCACTAATATTAGTATATTTTACAATGCTTTTCACAAGTGAATCATACATGTTAGCATCAACAGCCGCATCAGACATGCTAATTAAAGCTGTAATTACAAAGAACCAAACTAATGTCTTCATAAATGAAGTCATAAAGGTCCAGAAGGTGTTGACCTCCATTGTACAAATCATAGAATAGAATAGAATAGAATAGAATAGAATAGAATAGAATAGAATAGAATAGAATAGAATAGAATAGAATAGAATAGAATAGAATAGAATAGAATATCTCGAGTTGGAAGGGACCCATAAGGATCATCAAGTCCAACTCCTGGCACTGCACAGGTCTACCCAAAATTTTAGACCATGTGACTAAGTGCACTGTCCAATCGCTTCTTAAATTCAGACAGGCTTGGTGCAGTGACTACTTCACTGGGGAGCCTGTTCCAGTGTGCAACCACCCTCTCGGTGAAGAACCTCTTCCTGATTTCCAGCCTAAACTTCCCCTGCCTCAGCTTAACACCGTTCCCACGGGTCCTATCACTGGTGATTACAGAGAATAGGTCACCTGCCTCTCCACTCCCCCTCGCGAGGAAGTTGTAGACTGCGATGAGGTTCCCCCCTCAGCCTCCTCTTTTCCAGGCTGAACAGGCCCAGTGACCTCAGCCGCTCCTTATATGTCTTCCCCTCTAGGCCCTTCACCATCTTGATCACCCTCCTCTGGACAACCTCCAACAGTTTAATGTCCTTTTTGTACTGTGGTGCCCAGAACTGCACACAGTACTTGAGGTGAGGCTGCACCAGTGCAGAGTAGAGTGGGACAATCATTTCCCTTGACCGACTAGCAATGCCGTGCTTGATGCATCCCAGGATACGGTTGTGGTTTAGTGGCCTTCTTGACTCTGGTATGGTGAATCCAGGATGCTTGTTCCTTGATCTTTATAGCCATGTGAGAGGTCAGTAGTACTTGGAAGGGACCCTCCCACTTCAGTCACAAAGGTGTATCTGCAAAAGATCTAACATATACATAATCTCTGGGTTCAATATTATGCACTGGTCTGTCTAACCCACGAGCTCTAGTTCCCAAGACTAATTTCTCTACTTCTTGGAGCTGTTTCTGCAGGCTTATTATATAATCTGTCAATATCTCGCTGCCGGTCTGAGTTGATATTCCAAACTGTACCGTATAGTGCCTTCTGTAAATTATTTCAAAAGAACTCAACCTCTCCTTGGTCCTGGGCTTAGTCCTGGTTCTCAGAAGTGCTAAAGGCAATGACTGAGGCGAGGACAAACTGGCCTCATGTCCTAATTTTACAATCTGTAGGTTAATTAGGTGGTTCATTTTCTCTACCTGACCACTCAGTTGAGGGTTATATAAGGTATGTAGTTGCCAATCTACTCCCAGAAGCTTACTGACTTGTTGAATGACCTTTGCAATGAAGTGATGAAATGATCTGATGAAATTACCACAGGAACCCCAAATCTCAGTAGTATTTCGCGTAACAATGCCTTGGGTACATCCTTAGCCTTGTTAGTTTGTCAAGGTGTCCTGGTTTCAGCTAGGATAGTGTTAATTTTCCTCCTACTAGCTGGTATGGTGCTGTGTTTGGGATTTAGGATGAGAATAATACTGATAACACACTGATGTTTTAATTGTTGCAGACCAGTGCTTACACTAAGCCAAGGACTTTTCGGCTTCTCACACTATCCTGCCAGCACGCAGGCTGGGGGTGCAGCAGGAGCTGGGAAGGGACAGACCCAGGACAGCTGACCCAAACTGGCCAAAGGGGTATTCCACACCATCTGACGTCATACTGAACAATTAATATGGGGTGGCTGGACAGGGTGGGGGGACCAGCTGCTCGGGGATAGGCTGGGCATCAGTCAGTGGGAGGTGAGCGATTGCATTGTGCATCACTTGTTTTGTACATATTATTATTATTATTATTATTATTATTGTCCTTTCTTTCCTGTCCTAATAAACTGTCTTTATGTCAACCCACAGGTTTTCATTTCTTTCTAATTCTCTCCCGCCATCCCAGAGAGGGAGGGGAGAGAGAGAGCGAATGGCTGTGTGGTGCTTAGCTGCCGGCCGGGTTAAACCGTAACAGCACAGAGTCCTGTTGTGTGAGGGGTTGCATAAAGGCTCCCAAAGGGAGTTCAGGTCTACCCAAAGACTTCCGTTCGGAGCACTTTTTAATGGGAGAAATTGGCGACATACGTGTTTTTTAGAGTCGTAATTGGTGTTAGGGTTAGGGCTACAGTTAGGGTTGTTTGGAAAGAGAGAAAGCGCAGAGCCTTTGTGTGTGGGGTTGTGTAAAGGCTTCCCAAGGGAGTTCAGGTCTAATCAAATGCTTACGTTGGGAGCACTTTTTGATGAGAGGAATTGGTGACGTACTTTTTTTATAGTCATAATAAGGGTTAGGCCACTAGATTACAGGAAGTGTCCTTATTTTGCCTCTAGGTTTCAACAGCAGGCTCGTAGGACACCCTAGAGTGCCCTGGGAGGCCTGTAGGGCGTCCTAGAGGACACTGGGGGTCACTGGGAGGCTTTCCAGGGGAGCTAGAGGGCATTGGGCAGCCCTGGTAGACCTGTGGAGGATCTAGAGTGCAAGGGAGGACCACAGGAGGCCTCCAGTGTGCTTGAGAGTGCACTAGAGAGCCCTGCGAGGCCTCCAGAGACCTCTGGATTCCAGGAAGAGTCCATATTTTGCCTCTATGGTGCAAGACAAGGCCCGTAGGACACCTTAGAGTGCCCCAGAAGGCCTCTAGGTCATCCTAGAGGACACTGGGGGTCACTGCAAAGCTTTCCAGGGGAGCTAGAGGTCACGGGGTGGCCCTGGTAGACCTGTGGAGGATCTAGAGTGCAGCAGAGGATGAGAGGAGTCCTCCAGTGTGCATGATAGTGTACTAGAGAGCCCTGTGAGGCCGCTGGAGACCACTAGATTCAAGGAAGAGTCCATATTTTGGCTCTAGTGTACAAGACGAGGTTCGTAGGGCACCCTAGAGTGCCTTGGGAGGCCTCTAGGTCATTCTAGAGGAAACTGGAGATTACTGGGAGGCTTTCCAGGGGAGCTAGAGGGCACTGGGTGGGCCTCATAGACCTGCGGAGAATCTAGAGTGCAGCAGAGGACCACAGGAGGCCTCCACTGTGCCTGAGAGTGAACTAGAGAGCCCTCTGAGGCCTCCAAAGGCCACGAGATTCCAGGAAGTGTCCTTATTTTGCCTCTAGGTTGCAATAACAGGCTCTTTAGACAACCTAGAGTGCCTTGGGAGGCCTCTAGAGCATCCTAGAGGACACTGGAGGTCACTGGGAGGCTTTCCAGGGGAGCTAGAGGGCACTGGGTGGCCCTGGTAGACCTGTGGAGGATCTAGAGTGCAGCAGAGGATGAGAGGAGGCCTCCAGTGCGCTTGACAGTGCACTAGAGAGCGTTGCGACGCCAGTCGAGGCCACTAGATTCCAGGAAGTGTCCTTATTTTGCCTCTAGTGTGCAAGAAGAGGCTTGTAGGGCATCCGAGAGTGCCCTGGGAGGCCTCTAGGGCATCCTAGAGAAAACTGGAGGTCACTGGGGGGACCACAGAAGGCCAGCGGTGTTCCTGAGAGTGCACTGGAGAGCCCTGTGAGGCCTTCAGAGGCCACGAGATTCCAGGAAGAGTTCTTATTTTACCTCTAGGATTCAAGACATTGCTCGTAGGACACTCTAGAGTGCCCTGGGAGGCCTCTAGAGCATCCTAGAGGACACTGGAGGTCACTGGGAGGCTTTCCGGGGGAGCTAGAGGGCACTGGGTGGCTCTGGTAGAACTACAGAGGATCTAGAGTGCAGTGGAGGACGACAAGAGGCCTCCAGTGTGCCCGAGAGTGCACTAGAGAGCCCTGTGAGGCCTCCAGAGGCCACTAGATTCCAGGAAGACTCCTTATTTTGCATCTAGCGTGCAACAGCAGGCTCGTAGGACACCCTAGAGTGCCTTGGGAGGCCTCTGAGGCATCCTAAAGGACACTGGGGGTCACTGGGAGGCTTTCCAGGGGAGCTAGAGGGCACTGGGTGGCTCTGGTAGACCTATGGATGATCTAGAATACAGCAGAGGACCAGAGACGGCTCACAGTGTTCCTGAGATTGCACTAGAAAGCCCTGCGAGGCCACTGGAGGCCACTAGATTCCAGAAAATGTCTTTATTTTGCCTCTAGGTTTCAACAGCGTGCTCTTAGGACACCCTAAGAGCTGTGCTGTGGTAGAGGTGCACGTAGATGGAAAATTGGGAGCAGAAACACCTCACCTCCATTTGCTCTGTGTTCAGCCTGGGGGAGAGGTGACAGAGCAACATGACATCCCCTCCCACGACAGCCATGTTGAGGTGATCGGACCCCAGGACTTGGAACTGGGCTGCAAACGACAGGTTTAAAGGGTTCTGGTTGGGGTGGTGGTGGCACGTCTGGGGGCAATCAGCAATCAAGCATAAGGCAGGATCATGGTGGGTGCAAGGACTGGGGCACCCAGCATACATCTGCCATGAACAGTGGGTCTGGAAAGCAGCCTAAATAGATGGGGTTAAGCCTGCTGAGATGAAAACACCAGCATTTGCTGATGTGAGACGAAGCAGCCAGATGAAAACTCCACAAACGGTGGAGCAGACATAACAGAGGGAGAAAGGACAAGTTTGGGGGCACAGGAACAATAAAAGACAGAGCTTGGGGTCTCCTCTTTGGGGCTGCTCACTTCTCTACACCCTCTACCCTCCTTCCCCGTATGGAGGGGGCACCCTACTCGTGGATGATAGTGGATCCCCCAAACCAGCATCATTTCAAGTTATGTTCCCCAGAGTTGTGTCCCCCCACACCCCACAAACACACACAATTTGCTATTTATCCCACCTAGTTTTTAAAATGAGCTTTCAATAAGGCCCACAGCTTCTTCTCCCCCATCCCTGGGGCTATTTAGGAGATATGTGGACATGGCACTAGGGGACGTGGTTTAGTGATGGGACTCAGGAGGTCATGTTGATGACTCAGTGATCCTGAAGGTCTGCTCCAACCTAAGTGATCCTATGATTGTCACTATTGCCTCCTAAATGACCTCAATGGAAGGTTTAAACCATATTGGGTTGGGGTCAGAAGCCCTGAGTTACAGAGCAGGGCTGGAAGCACCAGTGGTTTCTTAATATCTCAGTAACAAACTGCTCCCACAGGCAACTTTTCAGCATATATCACCTTTTTTGTAGTATTAAGAAGCCCCCCCCCCCCAAGAAAAAAAAGAAGATATATATATATTCATATATATATAGCAAATGACAGGCTCTGTGTAAGTGGCAGAAAGAGATCGTTACCACGATCCAGCTTGCTAACCTGAAAACCAAAGAAGAAAATTGTGACACAAGCCAGGACAGAGCTGCTGCAAGGGAGGCAGGAGCAAATCAACATCTTCACATCCATCTTCACTAGGGAGAGCTGAACAGCAAAAAAATATGTATATATAAAGCAGTGAAATGAGCTGAGCATGGTGCAAAGAACATCAATATGAAAAGGTTTTCCTAGAGGAAACTTGTTTGCAAGAACCTGCAGAATGAGGCAATCGTTAAAAAAAATAATAATAATAAAGTAAAATAAAATAAAAAACAGTTGGGTTGGGCCAGTGAGATTTGTGTCCAAGCTGTGCTGACAAGGAGGTCAGGTAGCTCCTCCTCCATGGGCACCATTCCCACCACCCAAGGGGAAAAAAAAAATGGTGTCCACAGTGTTCCTGGTCCCACAGACTGAGCACTGCTCTCACATTTCTGCAAGGTCTCCCTTCTCCCTTGGAAGGGAGTTTTTGGGGGGAGAAAAAAAAAAAAAAAAAAGAAGCCATTTTCTCCGGCTTATGATGCTCCTTAAAACAAGGGGGAAAACCTGCAATTGAAATAATCTTTAAGAGGGTGGGGGATAGAGAGAAGAAAAGCTTTCTTCTCACTCCTGTGTGTCTCCGGGATGTGGTGATAGCAGGTAAAGCTGCCAAATAGGGGTCACATTTTTTTGGGGGGTGGGGGGGACACCTAGGAGGAGGGTGACCTGTGATGGATGCCACGGGCCAGGACCTAATTGGTTGCAGAATGAAAATAACTCATCCCAGATTCAGGCCAGCCTGGGGTCCCCTATTGCTGGGGATCCCCAAGCCCCCCATAGCTGCTTGAACACCCTCCCACCCCCCCCCAATCCTACATAGGAACTGGGGGTCCTCCAAGGCCCAGAACCCTGCTGTACCTCTCCTGAAACCATCCAGACCGCTGCTCCCCAGGGTGGAGGAAGTATCGCTGCTTGGGACTGCAGTCCTGCCCCCTTTGCGGCTTGCTGGGGCCTAAGAAGGAGGGGGGGTCAGAAAATCCCAGAGGCTGTGAGGGCATAGGCAAGCTCCTGCCAGCTTCCCCAGCTCACCAAGATTGCTCTCTGCTTCCTGCTTTCTGAGCACAAAGGGTGGAGCTGAACCTGAGATCTGCAAACCCACGGCTCACAGGAGCCTCAAAGACACCCTCCCAAGGTCAAAACCAAAACATCCGAGCTCAAACCGACTCTTCTGCATCCAGATCCCCCTCCGGAGCATCATTTCTGCCCACCCAACCCAGCAGAGCAGAGGGGAATCCTGCCCCAGCGCAGGGGCATCCCGCAAGGCAATCACACATCGGGGCGCCTGTTGCACCCCAAAACCTTCATGCTGCAGGGTGTACATTGCTCCCACTCCCAGCACGTGCTGAAACTAGGGAGGCTGCATTTAGGAGCAAAAAGCAACCAAGGTGTTATATATATATTTATATAAATATAGGTTTTCAGCTGTGATTTTTAATTCTCTTTAAAAAAACAATTATTTTTCCCCCCATATGCCCTCTCCTATTGCTGGCATCACCTTTGCAAACATCTTTTCTGCTGGCATTTCTCCTTCCTCAAAGCAGGAGGCATACACAGACACAAGCTGTGGTTTCGTTTGGGGGCAGCAGGCAACAGAAAGCATTTAGAAGTAGTGACAAGTTCAGAACAACAGCAAATAGCAGGGGACTAGCTCTGAGCTCCTGCTAAAGCAAACACACTTGCAGAAAAGGGCACAAGTCCGAGCACGGCCGACTGCTCCAAATGATTTGAACTGTCTGAACAAACCTTGCTCCATTCCCTGTGACCTCCCCTTGTGCTTCGTGCAAGAAATTGGGAAAATGCCACTCCAGGAGGGTTAAATTCTTACAGCCAGCCGAAGCGAGTGGTAGTTTCATTTCTCATGTCAGCCTTCCCTCGTTTGCTTGCTTTGCTTTCATCCACACTTCTGTCTATGTTTAATCTCAGCCAAGCAAGACTCGGTGCCTGCCAGCTGCTCTGATCAAAGCATCAGGCAAGGAGCACATCCAATGTGTGGCATATTTAGGATGGGTGATGAGGTTGTGTGCCAAACATGCCTTCTTCCAGGCAGCAAGAAGCAAGTACTCCTCAGTAAAAACCTTCAGCTAGGGTTTTCTGCTTGCAGATCATCTCCACGAGCCACAGAACTGCTTTCCCAAGCCTTGTACCAGATTAATCAGCAGGCTTAAAAAGTGCTGGAAGGGGGATAAATGCACCAAGACACACACAACATTTCTGCATTGCTGATTTCCTCCTGGTTTTCACCCTTGACTCCATCTTATCCTGCATTTAGGGCTACATCCACCTCCACATCCTGTATAACATCAGATTTCGGATGAGGGTCCTCAGAGCCCTCTGTGCATTGCAGGGAAGAGTTTCCCTTTGCCACCTCCTATTTAGGAATATCCTAAGTATCCTATAATCCCTTTTCCCTGGTGAGCAAGGATCCAGGCTAAGAGCAAGGGATGAAAGGAGCTGCTGGGTTAGCAAATGGAGAAGAGAGATCGAATCATGACCCATCCCAGGCAGCTGAGCTGCATGAAGATGCCTGCAGCTATCACAGAGCCTCAGACCTCGGATTAACCACAATATTCTCTTTGAGAGCAGAAGAACCAGATTATTCTCTTTGAAGCTGAGGAGGAACCAGAATATTTTGTTATTCCTGAAAGTGCATGAGCCTGTGGATTTCCTGCAGTGCTGGAAACCTTGTGCCCTGCAGCGAGTGCTTTACACACATCCTCGTGCCTGCCAGCAGCACAGCAGCAGCAGGATGCATTGGTGCAATAAAAATGCACAGCCAAAAGTGATGCATTAACACCTAGGTCACGCTTTTGCAGAGAAAAAATGCTGGGAAGCACATGCACATGTGCTTCTGTGCATGCCTGGGTGCACCCACGTGTATGTGCACAACCCAGGAGCTGTAAATATTAGAGACGCAACCAATTTGTGTCTCCTGCACACCTCAAAACCCCACAGTCCTACTGTTCCCCAAAAAAACCTTCCCGCTGTTTTGGGGCTGCTGCTGATGGGGGGCATCAGGGGTGGTGCACCGGGGGTCCAGCTGGGATGGAGTTAATTTTCTTCCAGCAGCCCCATGGCGCAGTGCTGGGGTAAATCAATGCTGATAACGTGTGGACAGGCTGTTTGCACTGTGTCAAGGTCTCCTTTGATTTTCATCTGCACGAGGGGACACAAAAAGGCTTAAGCTAACCACAGAGATATCGTTCTCAGCTTTTAAACAGAAAGGAAGGGGTCTGGGGGGACAAAGTTTGTTCGAGAGCTGCCCGGGCACACATTTACCAATGGGAAATAGTGAGTGGCCTTCACAACATTTTTTTCTGTTTTTTTTTTTTCCTAATTTCTTTCTTCCGCTTCTCCTTTCCTTATGGAGCTATTTTTATCTCGGCCCCAGGTGGAGAAGGAGGAGGAGGAGGATGGGGAAAAAGAGGGGGAGAAGGAGAGGTAGGAGGAGAGGAAGGGAGGGAGGGAGAGGAAGAGAAGGAGGAGGAGGAGGAAGAGAAGGAGGAGGAGAAGGGGGAGGAGAAGGGGGAGGAGGAAGGAGGAGGAGGAGAAGGAGGGGGAAGAGTGGGAGGGAGGGAGGAGAAAGAGGAGGAGTGGGAGGGTGGAGGAGGAGGAGTGAAAGGGAGGGGAGGAGAAGGAAGAGAAGAGGAGGAGGAGGAGGAGAAAAGGGGGGGGGGAGGAGGGGGAGGAGGAGGAAGGCTCTCATCGGGAGCTGCCCCCTCTGGGGCCAGTGGGCAGTGGGGAACCCCCACCGAGCACCCCAGGACCCCCAGAGCTCAGACCCAGCTCCCTGCAGCCCCCACATCCCCTGAAGCTGAAGGTGGGAGCCCAGCAGCGTGCGTGCTTCCTCCCCCGGATTTTCTCTCTCAGAGCGCTCTGGATGGGGAGGAAGAGGAGGCACCAGCCAGAAGCCCCTCAGGCAGGTGGGTAGCAAGAAGGGGGGGAAATGATGGAGCCTTGACCCCAAGGCATTGCCCATTGTTGTCACCACTCCTTGATGCAGTGGCACCACCCGGGGCTATGGGGCAGGCTGGATTTGGGAGAGGGAGCCCTAAAGGTGCTTGGGATCCATGGCCAAACTTTGTAGAACGGGTTTTTTGCATCTCTGTCTTCATCCCTACAGCTGACAATGGCCTGGAGGATGAGAAGGGGGAAAAAACAGAGACACCGAACGGAGCAGGGCTGTGTTCTGGACAATCCAAGAGGAACTTAGCCCAGAAGGCAAACTCAACCCCACAGCGCCAACCACGGCAAAGCTCCAAGGAACCAAGTGGTGAAGCGAGGCTGGAGCCCCATGGCCACCGGTCATCAAGGGCGGGTGGAAGCCCAAAAGGCTGCCAGAGGGATCCCACGGTGGGGAGATCCTATAACATCAGTGAGGCCAGGAGGCCGGGAGGCACAGCACACAGAGCCTCCTACGGGTGTCCGGACTGTGGGAAGACCTTCAGCAGGAGGTCATTCCTCGTCCCCCACCAGAGGATCCACACCGGGGAGAAGCCCTTCACATGCCATGAGTGCGGGAAGGGTTTCCGAGTGGGGTCGTCCCTCAACAAGCACCAGCGGATCCACACGGGGGAAAAACCCTACAAGTGCTCAGTCTGCGGGAAGAGTTTCCGCCTCAGCTCCACCCTCAGCACCCACCGGAAGGTTCACACCGGGGAGAAACCCTACACGTGCTTGGTGTGTGGGAAGGCTTTTCGTGTGAACTCATACCTGCTGGCCCACCAAGCCACCCACAGCATGGACAACCCCTTCCAGTGTCCCGCCTGCGGGAAGCACTTCAGCATGAGGAGGTATCTGGCCATCCACCAGCGGATCCACACGGGAGAGAAGCCCTTCAAATGTCCAGAGTGCAGGAAGGGTTTCAGCCGGAGATCCATCCTAATCGTCCACCAGCGGACCCACACTGGGGAGAAACCCTACAAGTGTCCCGAGTGCGGGAAGGGCTTCATCATGAGCTCAGACCTCGCGGCCCACCGGAGAATCCACACCGGGGAGAAACCCTACAAGTGCCTCAGCTGTGAGAAAACCTTCCGCCTGAGCTCCCACCTGACGAGGCACCGGCGGTGCCACACCGGGGAGAGGCCATACAAATGCACCGACTGCGGGCAGAGCTACACCGACAGCTCTGGCCTCATCAAACATAGGAGGCTCCACACTGGGGAGAAGAAGTCGACACTCAGCACAGCTCAGGGAGCAAGGAAGAGACGCTACAAATGCTCCCGCTGCGGTAAGATCTTCAATATGAAGTCAGCCCTGATGGTCCACCAGGTGAGCCACACTGGAGAACGACCCTACAAATGCCCCAAGTGCGAGAAGACCTTCAGCCACAGCACGGCCCTAGGGAAACACCAGTGGGTCCACACAAGGGAGAGACCCTTCAAATGTCCCGACTGCGGGAAGGGCTACACTGACGGCTCCACATTGCGGAGGCACCGGAGGAGCCATGCTGAGGTGAGACCTTATAAGTGTCCCAGCTGTGGGGAATGCTTCAGCATCATCTCCGCTCTCCTGAAGCACCAGCGGTTCCATACCAAGGACAGGCTTTACAGATGCCCCGACTGCGAGAAGAGCTTCCACTCCAACTTTCTCCTCGTCACCCACCAGCGAACCCACACAGGAGAGAAACCCTACACCTGCCCCACCTGCGCCAAAGCCTTCCGCCAAGCTTCCCACCTTACCCGGCACCAGAAGATCCACACGAGGAGCGCGGCTGGTACTGCATGGCATGCAATGGCCCCATAGCAATTCCAAGCGGCACTCAGCAATGGCACAGGGACTGATCCAGGAATCTCAACCACCTCAAGCCCACTGGCTGCCACAAGTCACTCATCCCAAGAAGCCTTGACCTGTATGCTGCCAGCCCGGTAAGCACTGTAGGGTACATCCTGCTCACCCAGATGTTAACTGGAGCCCAGAATTAACCAGTTACTGGTTACAGCATGACCATGCCACCCTTTTGTAGCATGACCCTTATTTTTTCTCACCCTGTCAACAAGCCTTTGGGTTAAGGCTGCGACCACTCTTGTATTTTAAGTTTTTGTTTACCCTTAGTTCCTATTCCTATTCCTTTATCCCTGAGTCCCTCTCCTACTCCCCTTCCCAAACTGACCCCTCCTGCCCAACTCACTCTCAGCTTCACTCCCATCGTTACCAAAGTTGGTCCAGAAAAATCATATGTAACCTCTACTTTTGGATCACAATTTGTCCTTTAAATGTGTAGAGCTGGCACTGTTAATTAGTGCATCCAGACTGAAACTTCTTGCCTCCTGCTGGCCAAGGATGGCTCTGTTATCACACTCTAATTCCGCTCAGCTTATGCCCATACAAAGATTTTACAGGGTATTTGGGGACTTTATGGTGTATCTGGGGACAGGCACAGGAGTGCTTTATAGTATTGATGCTGAAGTCCTGGCCAATAAGCTAGACACAACAACTACCTTGCTGTGCAATTGTCTCATTTGCTTACAATCATCATTTAAGTTGGGAATGGGGTCATAAAGGTTAACCCTTTATGAGAATGTATAGACCATGGTGACCGTGTGTTATCTCTAAATGTCAAGGGAACGTTTCCTTGGCTTTGAGCTGCCTTCAAACCCAACAGTGGGTGCAAGCTGAAACCGTAAGAGAAGGTGACACCTGCTGAAATTCATGGAGGTGCCTGAGACAATGCTGCTGATACTGAATGCCATCAACAAGCCCAGTGACACTTGGCAAACTTTGCTTGCAATGACTTAGAACCGTATGAGATGCTGAGGTTATCGACCCCTTCTTTGGGTTCCCACCAAGCTGGACCCATGGTCTGTTATCCCATGGATCACCAGCAGGGAAGGAAAGGATGGTGACTGGTAGATGCTGAAGATTGCATTCCCAAGTCAAGAGTTTGGGTGTGAAAGGAAATCCCGTCAAACCCCTGATCTGTGCCTTAATTCGCTTGGGGGAATCCATCCCCGTTGTGTCCCAGCGATCCCACCGAGACGACGTTGCGTATGTTTACAGTCTTTGGATTGTTTTGGGTGTATTGACTCTGTGTAGCCATACTACAAGTGTTCTTCTGTGCTTCCATAAGTTTACTACCCAACCTATTTGTGATTTTAACTGCACTGCCCCAATTACCACTTATCAAGCACTGCCAACTATACTCTCTACTACATATCGCCCCTATCCGTATGAATTTCTCCCTAATTGAACAGTAGAGAAAGGTCCAAGTCACTCAGCCAATGAAGCCCTGATAACCACGGTCATGTAAGTCTTTGCATGCCCAGATATTAATTTTAGCCCGGCATTAATAAATTATTGGATTTTCTGTTGTTTCAAGCCAGAAAATTATGCGACTGTTTCTCATGCTGTTATTTTGAAATAAATAGTTTGTTCCTAAAGCTGTTGGTCTGGTGTCTTTTACCATATCCCAAAACTATAACTCAGCAGGGCTGCCTCAAGCCCCCAGAGCCTGGCTGTGGGGAGAATTCATGGCTCTGCTAATGAGCAGGGACTCGTTTAGCCACAATAACTCTTTTGCTCATCTATCATGGTACCTCCAGCAGCCAGCCAACAGGTCTGCTAACTCTGGTTTCCATGCCAAAGCTTCCAAACAAGAATTGCACTTTATAATCTGAGCTGCATTTTTTTCTGAAGAAAAGCTAGATGCAGTAACTAGAGAACAAAACCACAATTTTATTTGACAAAATAGCTCATTATCTAGGGGGGAAAAAAAAAAAAAACAGGACTCACTGCAAAGTGTCATTCAACACCTCACGGGATGTTACAGTTTCATTAATTTCACCCCAAATCCTACACTTGTCACTTTGCTGAAGCAAAGCCACCCAAGGAAGAGCCCCATAGGAGCCACCAGCCCTTGCGGAGTGTAAGGAAAATAATAATAATAATGCAGCTATTCCAAAACCATCTTCAAAGTACAAAAGTAGATAGATTTTTCCTCTTTTCTAGCATGAAAAGCAAACAGAAACCTTGCAGGTAGAAAAAGCAAAATGCGCTGAGCCCCTCAGCATGTCTTTGGGTGTGATATTCCCCTGTAACTATATCCATACAGATATAGGTTCCCCCAAACCCACTCCATCCAGCTCAGAAGGAGCAGGATGAGGCCAGTGGTGCTGTCTGTGTTGGTGTGGATGCTCTGTGTGACCAGACACATATATGTATATACACACGTGTATATGTGCCTACTGACTGCATTTTAAACCTTGTTACCAGTTGGACCCTGGGGCATGGGGTCGAATCTGTCGTGATGTGTTTTCCTCTAACAACCCTCTCCCTTCCCTCTTCACCTCCAGTAAACTCAGTAAATTCCCATCTCCTCCAGTAAATGTCCTGAAATTCAGAGATCTGGAGACAAAGGGGGAGGAATTTGGGAGGGGGGGGAAGCTGCTCAAAAGAGCCCCAGAGATGCGCAGCCTGGATTTTGGCTCAGCACAAGGAACCAGGGCAGGGCAGTCGGGTGCAAGCATCCCTTCAACCCCCCACCCCACCCCAAATAATTATTGACAAAACAACAAATTATTGACACCTTTCTCTTTCAGAGATGCTCCAGTGATGCTGGGAGGAGGAACCGAGCTCTTGGGCTCTGCTGTCGCCTTTGTTTCAGGCACAGAGAGATTCTGGGCTGCCAAGCAAAGCTGCAGATGCTAATCCTGCCCTTCCAGCAAGGGGAAAACTGCACCGTGCCCCGGCTCCTGTAGGATTTGGTCCGGGATCTGCCCTTAGGATAACTCAGGGCAAGGGGACAGTGGGGCCTGGGGGTGGTTGCAGCCCGGCTGCCTGCACAGAGGCACAGGAAGGGGCTGGGACAAAGTGAGAAGCTGGGAAGAGAAATGTGCAGCCCTGGGCTCAAACAAAGACAAGCCCCGAGCTGGAGCTTGCAGGTACCGTGGCTGCACCGGCCTCTCCTCCTGTATTTTTTTTCCCAGCTCTTTTCCCCTTTCTGTGATGCTCCGGGAGGATTTGGGGGAAGGATGCGTGTCACCAGATGGAGGGGCTGGCAGAAGAGTCGCCCGAATCCAGCTGGGTGGGAATATCACGCAGATCCTCGCTACACAAGTCCAAAGCCCCAAAACGTGATGTCGGGAGAAGAAGCAGGCCCACAAATAACCCACTCTGGTCCAGGTTCAGCCAGACCCACCCTCCCCTGCACCCCAGGCTGTCTCCAGCACCCAGCATCCATCCTTCTCACCCACACGCTCCTTGTTTACCACCCACACCCATGGGTGCAGTGTACCCACTGTATTGGGGGGCATTGTCCCCACTGTGTCACCAAATCTGGGGGTCCGGCCCCATTGATTAAAGACTTCAAGCCCAGGGCAGCTGGAGACACCCCCCCTTGGGGACACCCTGGTGTGTCATCCCCTGCTGCTCAAAGCCTTGGGGACTTCTCCCCATCCCAGGTGGCTGCTTTTGGGGATGGGGGATGGGGTTCATCCCCACCCCGTTGGGGGAAACAGCAACCATGACTCCACCAGGCAGACCCTGGTTTCAATGGGACATGGGCAACTTTTATGGGGTTTTATAGCCCCAGACCAGTGCAGGAGAGGTGAGTGGCTCTGGTCTTACTGGGTGGCAAAACCAGGGTGATCCTAATGCTCAGAGACCCCCAAAACCCTACAGGGATGCACGTAGCTCTGAAAGCCTCCAAAAGGACCAAATCTCCTTGATTTTTCTTGGCTTTCTTTTTTCTTCCCACCCCCCACCCCCCCCACCCCACTCAGGGAAATGTCTGGGTTATTCACGTGCCTGCTGTTTCCCAAAATCTTCCCTCCCGTTTCCCCCTTTCCAAGCTCTCCTTCCCCTGCTGCGACTCCTCACCAGCTTCTCCTCCCTCTCTTGCGGACAATCCCAATGGAGCAGGGGGATTTGGAAGACTCACCCCAAAGGGGTGAGACCGAGGAGAGCACCGGCACGACATGGTGCTGAGGAGGACCGAGGTGGCCGTTTGCCCGAGTGCCAAGCTAGGAGAAGACCCAGAGGAGGAACCCAGGCCACAAAGACCGAAGCGAAACCGTGCCAGGAAGGTGCAGGATAACCCCGGTGAAATCCGTTCCCAGAAAACCGGGATCGAGGCCAGGATGTGCCGCAAGGACAAAGCGTGCGGGTGCAGCAAGTGTGGGAAAACCTTCAATCAGAAGAACAACCTGAGCCGGCACCTGAGGACACACATCGGGGAGCATCCCTACAAGTGTTCCGAGTGCTGGAGGAGCTTCAGCGACCATTCGAACCTCATCTCCCATCAGAAGCTCCACCAGGGGGAGAAACCCTATGAGTGCTTGGACTGCAGGAAGTGCTTCAGCCAGAACACCAGCCTCCTGGCCCACCACCGGATCCACACGGGGAAAAACCCTATGTCTGCTTCAGCTGTGGGAAACGCTTCACCCAGAGGCAAAACCTCACCATGCACCAGAGCATCCACACTGGGGAGAGACCCTACTCCTGCCAGGATTGCAGTAAAAGATTCCGGAGGAGCTCCGACCTCATCCAACACGAGAGCCTCCATACAGGCGAACGGCCCTACAAATGCCCCGACTGTGGGAAGGGTTTCACACGGAGCTCCAAGCTGATGCAACACCAACCACCCACACAGGGGAAGCCCCCTACGGGTGCTCAGTGTGCGGCAAGCACTACAAGGCCAACGTCTCCTTGAGGTCCCATCTGAAGCTGCACACGTGAGATGGGCTCACTGAGGGGCTGGTGGGGCCATGTCCTATGGGGAGATGGAGAGGAGGAAGGTGCTGTGGCCAGGGAGGGCCTGATGGGTGGATGGTGGTGAGCATAGGACCTGGAGGTAGATGGGCTCGCTGCTGAGATCGTTCCCGAGTAGTGATTCTTTCCCTTTTGCACATTAGCATTAAAATATTTTGGATTTTCCACTGTCTGTGTGTCAAGTGCTGGTTGAAACAAAACACCTTAGCTGGTTTTGGAGGTCCTGATTTCCCAAAACCTCCCAACCGCCACCATTTCTGCCTGAAATACACTCGGGCTTTTCTACTGCCACAATACCTTCTTCCGCTTTCCTGTCGAAACTTCAAACCTGCATGTAAAACCCTCTATATCCCTCCCCTTCCAGGCAGGGCTGCCTACATAAGAAAAATCCCCTCTGCGGTTGCCTCTCCCTCCAGGAATCAAAATCTCTCCTGAGGAGCTTCAGGTTCTTCCCACCTCCCATTTTTCCACGTTCCTTGTTCCTTTTCCCAGCTGGTTTGGAGGAGGATCCGTGCATGGCCATGGACCCTATTCATGGGCTGCCTTCCCAGCTCATCTCCTGCCCATGGACCTCCCAATGCTCAGGGCTGATCCTGCCCTGCTCCCCTTGCTTTACTTAGGAGTAACTGCCCAACCCGAAGAAAAAGCATCACCCAAAGCTCTCGTGGTGATGTTCTAGTGAAAAAAAAAAAAAAAAAAAAAAAGAGTGGAAAAGCTTTTTCTGATGGGAAAAGCTTCAGGGGAAGGCCAGATCCTGCTGCACACCGGGAAATCTTCAGAGGGGATGAATTCCAGGGCTTCCAAATGCAGGAAGGGCTTCGGTGCTGGTGTGCATGTTAGGAATGACCCCAGTGCCTCCATGCTGCTATTAAAACCTTTTAATTAGCCATGGGAAATGGCTTGGAGCAGCCATTTGTCTGCCACGAGGATGTGAGGGCTAACGGAGCGTGCTGATGACCTGCCAGGTCTCTGAGACCTTAATATCGGGGGTAATATGGGGAAATCAAGCATGGGGAAATTAATGGGGCTGTGAACCAGGTGCATTTCTGCACCCACGGAGATGGCATCCGCACACTTTTGCTGTTTTCCATGCTTTTTGCACGCTGCCCAGGCACCAGATTTTAGCAAATCCAGCCCTGCCTCATCAATGCTTGCTTTTTCCCTGATGCATCTCGCACCGAGACCTCACAGCAGAAGACTTGGCCTCAAACCAAGCACGTGGGATTCACAAAGGACGGCTCCATCTGAGCCAAAAAAAAAAATACCCAGAAACTCTCTCATAGATCAGTCAGCCGTGCTGAGCTCAGCTCCATGTCGTCCCCCATCAGCTGAGTATCTAGCAGCCCAAAAACACCTATCCATCCGGATTCCTCCCAAAAGAAATCAAGGTGAGAAGGTGCGAGTGTGCATAGTCAAGGGTGCTGGGCTCACCCTTCATCTCACCCCCGTGTGCTCCCCCATCAAGTTGCTCCCCATAGAGCTGCTCTGTGCTGCCACATCTGCTGCCAACAACTCGGCGGTGGGTGGCGGGATGTCTCCTGACTCTTCTTCAGTGATGGCAGATGGTTTAGCAAATGGTTGAAATACTGTTTTTTTTCTCGATTGCTCACTAGCTTTCACTTGCTTTGAGAAAAGCCGAGGCTGGTGGTGGCATCTGGGAATCACCTGCTAAGCACAAACACCCACGCATAACCCTAGAGATGTTCTGTTGCAAAAAAATAATAATAATAATAATAATAAATAAAAGCCCAAGTGGAGATTTAACGGGACTAAAAAACGGTTTTATTATTTTTAAAGATGAGTTTCAGTTGCTCCTGAACAGCCTAGCAGTTAGCAAACTGACTTTTGATGAGTAATTCCTTAAGAAAAGGAGGTGGAAAATCATGAGGTGTGCACACAGCAAACTCTTTTAGGGGAAATCAGAATTTCTGCCCAGGCTTTGTCCTGAAGATACCAATCAGAGAGGGGGTTTTATATGCATAGACCAAAAATAAGGGCTTTTCCACCCACTTTGCATGGCTCTGACTAAACCCAGCTTGAAATAAATCACTATGAATATTCAACACACTGTGGGAGTGCTGGGTCCTCGCCGCAGAGGGGCAGGAACCCAGGACAGAGTGGTGCAAGGATTTGGTGTTCAAACCTGTGCGATGGAACAAAGTTAGGTGAACCTGCCATGAACAAACGTGAAAGGTGAAAAAAAAAATGGGAAAGAACACTTAAATAGGAGGAAAAAAAATCTTTAAAAACTTTAATTCTTAGTAAGGTAAAAATGTGCTTTTCCTCATCCTACCTGTTGACCCCTTCCCTAGCCAATGTTTTAGGGAATTCAGCTGTTCTTTACAAATATAGGAAGAAGAAAAGCAGCTGAAACTGCGGTCTGGGAAATCTGTATCCCTCAACCAAGGCAGGATTTTCTTACATCAACAGCATCGCTGGTGGAGCCCTCAGCTGCTTTTTTTGTGCTGATGTACAACCAAAGAGGAAGAGGCCAGGAGGTGGTGGCAGGTCTGGGTGCAATCCAGACCCCACAAATGTTACCTGAAGAAGAGCGGGTTCCTTTCCTTATGAAGTACTAGTGGTTTAAGGTTGGACTTTTAGGTCCTCACCAGCTCCGGATGGGCTGACCCCATTCTTGCACAACACTTTCTCCTCCACATGCAGTTTCTCGTGGGACACCTTTGCTTTGTAGGTCTTCCCACACACTGAGCACTTATAGGGAGCTTCTCCCATGTGGCTCCTCTGGTGAGTGAGGCACTTGGAGCCCTTCCCATAGTCAGGACATTTATAGGGTCTCTCCCCGCTGAGGGTCCGCTGGTGCTGCACGAGGTCGGAGCTACTACAGAAGCTCTTCCTGCAGTCCAGGCAGCTGTAGGGTCTCTCCCCGGTATGGATTCACCAACAAATAATAAGGCCGGTGCTCTGGGTGAAGCTCTTCCCACAGTCCAAGCAGAGATAAGGTTTCTCACACATAAGCAGCCTGCTGTGCTGGACAAGCACAGGGCTCTGGTTGAAGTTTTTCCTGCAGCTGAAGCACACATGTGGCCACTCTGACCAGTGGATCCGCTGGTGGGACATGAGGTTGGAGCTGTCATTGAAGCTATTCTCACACTCGGGACACTTGTAGGGCCGCTCACCTGTGTGCAGGTGCTGCTGGTGTTGGATCAGGTTGTTCCTCCAGTGGAAGGTTTTCCTGCAGTTGGCACTCTCACACGTCCGCCCTTCAGCACAGACATTTTTAAGGACATCGGTCTTCCTGGGATCCTCCAAAGTGTCTCCAGGAGCATCCAGCTCCTCCTGCCCTTGCCCAGGGCATGGCTCCACTTCTGCCTGCTCTTTTAGGGCCTCATCCTGCTTGGGATCCTGGCACGCAGCCCCTTCCTCCGTCCTCACGCTGGGGCCATTTGCTTCTGCCTGCTGAGAGTCAACTGGTTGGGGCTTCTCCTCTTTGTGGCCACCAGCACCTGTTGGTGGAGAACAGGAACGAGATGGAAGTTGGCCCACAGAAAATCAAGGGTCTCCACATCCCATTGACCTTCCCATCCCATTGGCCTTCCTACCCCATTGGCCTTCCTACCCCGTGCACCTTCCGATCCTATAGACCTTCCCCATCCCATTGACCTTCCCCACCCCACTGACCGCCTCCCACATTGAACTTCCCCCTCCATTGACCTTCCCATCCCATTGATATTTTCATCCCATTGGCCTTCTTATCCCATGCACCTTCCTATCCCACTGACCTTCCCTCCCATATTGGTCTGCCCATCCCATGCACCTTCCCCATCCCATTGATCTTCCTACATCTTTGACCTTCCCATCCCATGAACAGCTTTTACCCAATTCAACCCACAGAGGTTTGTCAAGGACAGACCCTGAGGGATCCTCAAGGGTTGGGGAACAGCACAAAGCTCCAGATGCCTCATGGTTACATGTGGGACCTTAGGAAAGCAGCTTGGGAACCATTTTCTGTGCGTGGCCTCATTCTCCCTCTTCCCACAATTCGTGACCATGATGCAGGAAAGGCTTATCCAGGGAAGGGAGAAATTTGGAGGAGAAAACACATATTTTGAGTAAAGGACGGTTACCTGGTGAGGCCGTGGTCTCAGAGCTGCTCTGCTGGGTGTCCTGCAATGGAAATTTCAGCTTCTCAGCCTCTTCCCCGCTATGGACTCACTGATGCACGATGCAGCAGGAGCTCATGCTGAAACCCTTCCTGCACTCAGGGCACTTGTAGGGCCATTACCCCATGTGCAGGTGCTGGTTTCAGGTCCAGTTTCTCCTCCAGCTGAATGAGGGCCCACAGTCAGCACATCCATAAACCTTTTTCTGGGAGAAAACTGGTGTCTGGGGCTCAGTTTCCCTAATGCTGCCTGGGCTTCCCCCTTGGTTGACGCTTTCTCCCCATCCCTTCCCCTTTTCCCTGCTCTGGTTCTCCGAGGCTCCATCATGCCCCAGCTCCTCTCCATCACCCCATATCACCCCCATGCCTTGTCCCACCTTCTCCTGGACCTTCTCAGGATTTCTCTCTTCCTTCTTGCTCGTCCTCCCCATACCTTCAGGGACCCCACAGCCATGATGTGCATGCAACCCTGCTAAAACACCAAAGGAAGGTTTGGCCAAGCAGCCCTGTGCACCCAAGGTGCAGGATGAAGCGAGTGACGGAGGAGCTGCAACCTCAAACGAAACCCTTACAGGGGGAAAAGATGGGAAGGGGCTCAAAGACCTTGCTGGATCACCCCCCCACAAACACAAATTTATTGCTTAGGCCATATCCTTTCCCCAACCCCCCAGTCAAAATTAGACAGGGTGCTTCTAGGAAGTTACACTTCAGGGGGATTTGGTTCAGTTTCTTAGGAAAACAGGGAAGAAATCAGTGTGGGTTTGCATGAAGTTGCCCACCCCAAGCCCTGGGCTGCTTCCCCAAGCAATTCCCCAACCCCAGAGGCTGCAGCTCCTTCCCTCTGCACCCCCAAAAAGGGTCAGAGTGGTCCAGCTCCATCCCCATGCAGAGCCTGTGCTGCCCACGCTTCACAAGGAAACCCATCAGGATTTTATTAAGTGAAAAAAATAAAATCTAAACATAAAACAATGATAGTGAAAAGAAGAACATTCGACCCTTTGCTTGGTACCAAGAGGGTACAAAAATGGCATCCCCCTCCCGCCATGGAGCAAGAAAATCCCCCCCACTGCCTGAGATTTCAACAATTCCTCTATCACTGAATGCTTGAGCACTGCTCGTGAGCATTAAGACCAGCCTGAAAATGAGGGGGGGGGGGGGGAGGAGAATTTGACTTGCAATCTGCTTTTTTTTTTTTTTTTGGCCCAGAAATGCCCAACAAGGTCGGCTTGATCAGACAATGAATGTGATCCTTCTGCTGCAGCTGTCTCACTGGGCGTCCCTGCCTCCTCTGTCTCACGTGGGAGGACCAGCGTGACTGCCAGCAACCCTGGGGAATAGCATCGCTGTTGCCAGGAGGACAGCTTTGATAAAGATTTCCAGCGTGCTGATCTCCCTGCAGGTCTCCCAGCCCTGCAAAGGCTTCGGGAGCCACACAGACCCGCTGCAAACAAGAGGAGACGCAGCAGGGAGGATGCTTTCTGAGGGGGACTCCCTGAGCTTTGCCTTTGGCCCCATTTCTCTGCTTCTGGGAGGCTTGGGGAAGAAGAACCCTGTCCCAAATGGTGCTGGAGCATCCCCCAAAGCTTGTCCTTATAGCAAATTCTCCTTGCAGAGCACAATCTGCTCCTCTCGCATCCTAATGCATGTGCATCCTCATGTGGGACATCAGGGAGATCTTGGTCCTGTAGCAATTCCCACACTTGGAGCACCTGTAGGGAGTTTCTCCCGTGTGGGTCCTCTCGTGCTTCAGGCATTTGGTGCTCATAGTGAAGCCCTTCCCACACTCATGGCACCTGTAGGGTCTCTCCCCGGTGTGGATCCGATAGTGAACGATAAGGTGTGAGGTGTTGGTGAAGCTCAGCCCGCACTCAGGGCATTTGTGGGGTCTCTCCCCAGTGTGGAGCTTCTTGTGCTGGTTGAGGTTGGAGCGGCGACTGAAGCACTTCCCACAGTCAGAGCAGAGATAGAATTTCTCGGGTTTGTGCACCAAGCTCTGCTTTCGGAGCTTGGTGCTGTCACCGAGTTTTATCCCGCTGTCGGGACACTTGCAGCACTTCTCCAGCTGGTGGGAAGCGAGGTCAGAGCTGTCATCAAAGCTTTTCCCACACTCGGGACACTTGTGGGGCTGCTCCACCACGTGCAGCTGCTGGTGTTGGCTCAGGCTGTTGCTACAGTCAAAGGTTTTCCTGCAGTTGGCACACTCGTACGTCCGCCCTTCAACACGGATACTTGGATGGCCGCCTGACTCCTTGGGATCCTCCAAAGTGCCTTCAGGAGCATCCAGCTCCTCCTGCCCTTGCCCAGGGCATGGCTCCACTTCTGCCTGCTCTTTTAGGGCCTCATCCTGCTTGGGATCCTGGCACGCAGCCCCTTCCTCCGTCCTCACGCTGGGGCCATTTGCTTCTGCCTGCTGGGAGTCAACTGGTTGGGGCTTCTCCTCTTTGTGGCCACCAGCACCTGTTGGTGGAGAACAGGAACGAGATGGGAGTTGGCCCACAGAAAATCAAGGGTCTCCACATCCCATTGACCTTCACATTCCATTAACCTTCCCGTCCCATTGACCTTACCCACCCCATTGACCTTCCCATCCCATTGACCTTCCCCCTCCATTGACCTTCCCATCCCACTGACCTTCTCATCCCATTCACCTTCCCATCCCACTGACCTTCCTATCCCATTGACTTTCCCATCCCACTGACCTTCCCATCCCATTGACTTTCCCATCCCATTGACCTTACCATCACATTCACCTTCCCACCCCATGCACCTACCCATGCCATTGATCTTCTCATCCCATTGAAATTCCCACCCCATTCACCTTCCCACCTCATGCACAGCCCCAGCTCAACCCACAGAGGTTCTCAAGGATAGACCCATTATGGGGAATGGAGCTTTGCTCATGGGTACGTGCGGGACCTTAGGATAACAGCATGGGAACCATTTTCTGTGCATGGTTCCATTCTCCCTCTTCCCACAATTCATGACCAGGATGCAGGAAAGGTTTATCCAGGGAAGGGAGAAATTTGGAGGAGAAAACACATATTTTGAGTAAAGGGTGGTTACCTGGTGAGGCCGTGGTCTCAGAGCTGCTCTGCTGGGTGTCCTGCAATGGAGAATCCTGATGGTCAACCTTCTCCACAAGATGGACCTTTTTATGCGCGTTACAGCGGAAGTTCTGGGTGAAACCCTTCCCGCACACAGGGCACTTGTAGGGTTTCTCACCCGTGTGCACCGTCTTGTGGCGGACAAGGTCGGAGCTCTTGCGGAAGCTCTTCCCGCAGTCCCGGCACTCGTAGGGCCTCTCACCTGTGTGGACGCGGCGGTGCATGATGAGGTATTGGTGGCGGGCGAAGCGCTTCCCGCAGTCGGGGCACACATAGGGCTTCTCTTCAGTGTGCACAGACTGGTGGGCGATGAGGTGGGAGCTCTGGATGAATTTCTTCCCGCAGCTCAGGCACTTGTAGGGCTTCTCTCCCCGGTGGAGCATCTCGTGGATGAGCAGCGGGGAGCTGTCGTTGAAGCCCTTCCCACACTCAGAGCACTTGTAGGGCCGCTCGCCCGTGTGCAGGCGCTGGTGACGGACCAAGTTATGCCTCCAGTTGAACGTTGTCCCGCACTCGTTGCATTTATATGCTCCCTTCCTGCGTTTGGCTTTCACCCGTGGCTTTCTTTCACCACCTGTGCTTCCCTGCTCGCCTTCTTGCAACCCCTGCCTGGCTTCGTGTCCTTCCCAGCTTTCTGAGCCTTCGCCGTGCCCCAGCTCCTCCTCATCATCTTCTATCACCACGATGTCTTCCCCCACCTGCACATGCACTGTGTGCCTCGCCTTCCCATTTTCCTTCTTGCTCATCCTTCCCATCCCTGCGGCAACAGAGAGAAGACCTTGATGCAGCCGTGCCCGCTCCTGCGACACACATCCTTCCAGGCGCTCACTGAATCCCTCCCCAAGCCTGCCATGCCACAGCTTCCCCCACCCCATCCCCTCCGTCCTCACCCCTCCACCCCCTTAAATTTTTTTTTTTTTTTTAGGGGGGGGCTCAACCCACCTGCAAGGTGTGCTTCGCTCCACACCCGCCCCGACACGCCGTTCATGATGCAAACGCGTGGCGGAGGGGGGATGCATGAAACCAACCCGTTCCCAATGGGATGGGGGGTCAGGGAGTCCTGGAGGACCCCAACCCTGTTCCGCCACCCCCCTGCTTTGCACCCCCAGACCCCCTCTCCCCAGCTCTCCACCCTCCCCCGCTGCAGCCTCCGCTCGCCCTTGTCCCAGCCCCTTCCTGTGTCTCTGCACACCCAACCGGGCTGCAACTGGCCCCGAGCAGTGCTGCAGAGGGGGCTGCGGTCATGAGGGGGCTGCGGGGGGGCCGGGCATCCTCCCTGCTTTGCTTTATCCCATGCACAAAGCCAGGCGGGAGAGCAGCTCCAGGGGGGAGAATCCTTCAGTGTGCAGCCCCCATCGGGGCTTCCTGAAAATTTTGGTAAAGAAATGAATTTAAGTGACAGCTTGCATCTCACACGGGGTTTGCATTGGTGTCTGCAAATTGAATTTGCTGTTCGGGCTGGATTTCGTGATATTTTGCTTTTAAAAGAGGCTCACAAGGGATGTCAGGGCAAGGGGGGGTGATACCAAATTCCATGAAACCAAAAGCAAAATAACAGGAGGCCTCAATTGGAGAAGCCAAAATGTGGTTGGGCTTGTGGAAATTAAACCTTGAGTTCAGTTTATTGGGATGAAACAGGAGAAGAAATCCCCCTGGGTTTGCAGGTGAGGAAATGCTGGTACTGACAGAGATTTGCTCTCATGGAGATGTTCTTTAGGATAGCCAGAGCACGGGGTAAGGCTGGTTTCGAGCTGGGAATTTTGTCATCGTGATTTCTAAAGCTGGTTGACTTGTTCTTGGATGTTTTACCCAGAGATGGGCTTGGGTTGCACACCAGCATGGGGTGGCACGGGTGGGATAAAGCAATTCCCTGACCCACAGGCTGCATCTCCTCCCCTTCCCTGGAAGGGCCAGAGTGGGTAATTGGCAAGGAAACTCATCAGGATTTTATTAAATATAAGAATACATAAGGCAGTTAAGGCAAAAATAAGAGAAAGAGGAAAAAAAAAAAAGAAGGAGGAAAAAGACAAAGAAATAACGTTCCCCTCTTTGCTCACTACAGAAGGTACAAAAGCTGGCTTCTGCCGGGGAGCAAGAAGAAAATCCCCTAAATGCTTGAGATTTCACGAACTAACAGCGCCCATGAGGTTTAACCTCAGCCTGAAGCCAAGACAAGGAGAACATCACTGAAATCAGTCTTTCTGGCCCCAAAATGCCCAACGAGGTCACTAAGATGGGACTTGTGTTGGCTCCTCATCCTTGTCCTCATCCTCCTCCTCCTCCTCGTCCTCATCCTCATCTTCTGCCATTTCTTGTTCCACCTAGTCTTTGGGATTTCCCTTTCCCTTCTTGCTCGTCCTCCCCATAGCTGTGGGGATGAGAACCCTGCCTGCAGCTGTGCCCACTAAAAAGTTGGATTTGATGATCTTAGAGGTTTTTTCCGACCTAAAATTCTGTGATTCTGTGGAAATCCTGCAGGAGGGCTTGGCCATCCAGCTCCACATGGAGAAGGTGTGGGGTGGAGGGCCTGCCCCACACCTGGACCTCAAGCCCTGCTCCACCACCTGGTGTTGCTCCTGCATGGGCTCTCCCCTCCCCCCCCCCCCCCCAAAAAAAAAAAAAAAAAACTCCTGGGGCTCAGCCCCACATTTGCTGCTTGATTTGGGACATCAGCATCCACTGAAAAAAGGGAGAAAGGGGGGAAAGGGGGGAAAAAGGAGTAAAATGGGGGGGCAAGGGAGAAAAATAGGGGGGAAGGGGAGGAAAGGAGGAAAAGAGAGGGAGAGAGGAGGGGAAATGGTGAATAGGATGGGAAAAGGGAAGGAAAAGGAGGAAAAGGAGGGGAAGGGGGAAAGGGAAGGGAAAGGGAAGGGAAAGGGAAGGAAAGAGGGGTGAAAAGGGGGAGAAGAGAGGAAAAGCGAAGGAAAAGGGGGGAACAAGGAGGGGAAAAGGAGGAAAAATGGGGGGAAACTGGGTAAAAAAGGAGGGGAAAGTGAGGGAAAAGGGGTAAAAGGGGAAAAGGAGGGGAAGGGGAGAAAGGAAAAAAGGTAAAAGGAGGGGAAAAGCAGAAGAAAGGGGGGAAAAGGTAGGGAAAAGGGTAAAAAAAATAGAGAGGGAAAGGGGGGAAAGAGGGGAAAAGGAGAGAAAAAGAGGGAAAAGGAAGGTAAGGGTGGAAAAGGGAAGGAAAAGGAGGGGAAAAGGGAGGAAAAGGGGAAAAAGAGGGGAAAAGGAGGGGAAAAGGGTGGGAAAAGGGAAAAAACGGAGGGAAAAGGGGGCAAAGGAAGGGACAAGGGGGGCGGAAGAAGGAAAAAGGGGGCAAAGGAGGGGAAAAAGGGGTAAAAGGGTGCGAAATGGGTTTGGGGTGGAGGGGGGCAACCCCTCTGCTTGCCCCCAGGGATGGGGGCTCCCCCCAGTCTCCACCACCCCCTCACCGGTCCCCGTCGTCCTCCGCCGCTCGCCCTTGTCCCAGCCCCTTCCTGTGCCCCCGCAGCAGCAACCGGGCTGCAACCGGCCCCGAGCAGCACTGCGGGCACGGGGGGGAGGGTACAGAGGGGGCCAGGCATCCTCCCCGCTTTGCTTTATCCCGTGCACAAAGATCCCTGGGGAGCATCCCTTGGGTGAGCATCCCAACAGCGCTTTCTCGCTTTTGGGTTAAGAAAGGGGGAAAACCGACATCCGCGGAGCTTTTTTTTTTTTTTTTTTTTTGGGGGGGGGGGTGGGGGGAAGTGGGATCTTTGTAACGGAGGGATGCTCCAAATTTCTTGCGTGGAGCTGAACGTGGAATAAACAGAACTGCCATAATCAAAGAGCTTGGGAGACGTGTTTGGGATTTAAGGGGATCCTCCAGCAAGGTTTGTCTCCAGCATTTAGAGTTCAGAATTGGGAAGGGTTTGGATCGAGGTGGTCATTGGGGAGAAGGGAAAGACCCCCTAGACCCCATCCTCTCTCATTTAATGACATTGTGCAAACACCATCGGGCAATAGCTGAGCCATCCCCACGTTATCAGCACTCACAAACCAAATCCACATCAGCAGGGGGCCGCCAGGAGAAAAATTCTGCAGCAAAACACGTGAAAGTGAATATTTGTGTCGAAACAGAGTGATGTTTTTTGCGCTGAGTGGAAAGAGGAGGACGCTATGTTGGAGGGAAGTGAGAGTGTCAAGCAGGACTTGGAGTAAAGCTGGGAAGTGAACAGTACATGAATCTGAAAGGCTGGATGGAAAATTATTTTCAGCATTATTTTATAGAGAAAATAAAATACAGAGTGCTTCTGTTTACTAGGCAGCGTTTCCTCCGTACACCCATTCTTCTCTGCACGGACCCTACGGAGATGCTGGGAGGGTCTTGGATGTGATGGTCCCATGGGCAATGCAAGACCCCTGCCTCCCACCAAAGGCACCTAGGGCAATCTCCTACATGGCCACATCCATACTTAAGACCCAAAAACCCTCGTTCTACCCCAAGAAACACCTTCAAGGGGCATCAGCATCCCCCAGACATCTCCAAATTGCCCTCCTGAGGTCACCAGCCTCACAGGAGACCAAGGGGGGGGCACCACATCCCCGAAATTCCTCCCCCTTGGCGGTGGGACACCGTGACAGGTTGCCCAAGGAAGCCAATGGGTGGCCTCAATGCTGGAAGAGCTCAAGGTTGGACGGGGCTTTGAGCACAGAATCACACGAGATGTTGGGGTTGGAAGGCACCTCCATCTGCTCCCAGCTCAACCAGCATCAGGATGTCCACGTCCAGGTGGCCTGGAGCATCTCCAAGGTGGGAGACGCACCCGGAACAGCCTCATCATGTGAAAGGTGTGATCTTTAAGGGTCCTCCCAACCCACCCCATTCTATGACCCCACGATCCGTGGCACATCGTCCCCCACACACACACCCTGCTCCTCACCACAGTACAGCACTCGTACAGCCGCTCTTCCTTGTGGGTGCGGAGGGGGGTGACCAGGTCGGAGAACTGGCCGAAGGTCCTCCCGCAATCCAGGCGCTTGTAGGGTCGTTCCCCGGTGTGGCTCTGCTGGTGTCACCTCAGGCTGTTTCTCCAACAGAAGGTCTTGCCGCACTCGGAGCATCAGTGTGGCTTCTGCTGGCTTCTTCTGCTTGGCTGGTGGCTTTGTGGGCATCCTCTGCACCGGCCTCCTGCCTCACCAGACTCCACTCTGGTGTATCAGTCTCCAAGTCCTCCTCTGGCGCTTGGTTGTGCTCCGCTTGGGTGCTCTGAGTGCCTGTTGGGAGAAACAAAGCCATCGCCCTGACTTGTGTGAGCAGAGCAGGATGGAGGATTGGACCTCCACGAGCAAAGGATTGAATCTCCATGAGCAAAGAATTGGGCCTCCATGGGCAAAGCATTGGACCTCCAGAAGAAAAGCACTGGACCTCCACGGGCAAAGGGCTGGACCTCCACAAATAAAGGATTGGGCCTCCACAAGCAAAGGATTGGGCCTCCACAAATAAAGGATTGGGCCTCCACAAGCAAAGGATTGGGTGACTGATCCACACCATGGTGTCACCCATTCCCTTGGTATCACCCATTCCCACAGTGTCACCCACCCCTTGGTGTCACCCAACCCATGGTGTCATTCTCCTTTGGTGTCCCCCACCCCTTGGTGTCAACCCATGATGTCACCTATCCCCTTGGTGTCATCCAATCCATGGTGTCACCCAACCCATGGTGTCACCCAACCTATGATGACAGTCTCCCTTGGTGTCCCCTACTTGATGTCCCCCCCCCCATGGTGTCACCCATCACCAAGCCTGCCTGGGCAGCTCCCAGACTCCCCCTGAATTGGGGGGGGAGGAGCCCCGCCATTAACTAGGGGACACTGCCCAGACCCCCCCCCAGTTACCAACAGGGAACTACCAAGTGCCCCCCAAATTCTAGCAGCAGCTACCCTGGACTCCCCCATTATTTCCAAATCTTGCCCAGACCCCCCCAAATAAAAACGGGGCACTGCCCAGACCACCCATTACCTATGGGGACCTATTTGGGACCCCCCCCCATTAACTATGGGGCACTGCCCAGCCCCCCCAATTACCTATGGGGGGTTATTTGGTACCCCCCGCATTAACTATGGGGCACTGCCCAGCCCCCTCATTACCTATGGGGTCCATCGGGGCCCCCCCATTACCCTCATTGCCCCCCCCGGCTCCACCCACCCGGTACCTGCAGGGAGCCCCGAGCCGCAGGCCCGCCCTCCCCCCCCGCGCCTCCCGGTTGGGCTCTCCCGGCCCCTTCCCGCGGCCGTGCAGGCGCGGCCGGTCTGCACCAAGGCGGCGGGGCCGGGGGGGGCCGGGGCTCCGCGCCCCCAGCGGGGGAGAGAAACGGAATAAGGAAATTAAATTATTAAATTAAATTATTGGTTATTTCTTTAAATTTAATTTTAGAAACATAGAAAAAAATAAAAAGAAGGAAATTCAGAAATAATAAAAGTAGTCAAAAAATAACTCCCCCAAATATTAAACGATGAAAAATATAAATGAAAAAAAAACGAAGATAAAACAAAAAGAAAAAGAAAAAGAAAAAAAATAAAAACCGAAAACAAAATGTAAAAACATAATAAAAATAAAAATTTTAAAAAATGTAAATTAAAACAAAATGTAAAAATAAAATAAAATAAATAAAATAATAAAAATAAAATAAAAATGAAAATTAAATCCCCCAAATTAAAAAAATAATAAGATGAAACACCCAAAATTAAAGAAATAACAAATTTAAAAGGCAAAGAGAAAACCACAAAAAAAATAAAAATAAACAAATTATTTAAAAATAATAATAAAGAAATTACCAAACAAAAAATTTAAAAGTGTTTTTAAAAAAAATCAAATGCAAATTAAACAAATGAACAGAACCCCCCGAAAATAAAGAAATAAGGAAATTAACCAAAATTAAAATTAAAATTTAATTTAATTAAAAGGCCTCCGGCCCCAGGGTCCCAATTTTGGCACTTTCTGGTTGACCAAAACCCCGGGTTTTGAGGTAATTCTGCCCCAAATGGACACAGAGCTGCGAGGGGGGGTGGGGGGGGGTGAGAAAGGGAAGAAACACCCCAAAAGCGGGTGAATTGTCCCCAAATTTTTATTTCCTTCTGAGGGATGAAATAGCTTCTCCTCTCCCACTCTTTGGGGTGAAAACAGCCCTTTTATTGAGCGCTCAAAAATCCCCCGAATCCGGCCAAAATGGGAATTTGGGGGGGGGGGGGGGGGGTCCCCGAGTTCCATCCAGCAGGATGGGTGCTGAGCGCGGGGTGCCCCAGGATGGGAGCTGCGCACCCTGCACAGCACCCAGCAGGATGGGTGCCCAACAGCACCGCCCCCCCCCCCCCCCCCCCGCGGCTGCACCCAGCCGCATCCTGCACCCACAGCCAGGACTGGGGGAAGGTGGGTGCCCCCCCCCCCAAGTGTGGGGCCAGCAGGGTTCAGCTCCCCAGCTGCGTCATCCCGTGGGCAGGATGTGGCCCCCCCCCCCCCGGGTTAATGGGGATGAGCGTGTGTGTCAGGGACAGCAGGGGGGGGGAATGTGTGGGGATTGGGAGCTGGGCACGTGTGCAAGGAGCTGGGTGGGTGTGCAAGGAGCTGGGTGAGTGTGCTAGGCCCTGAGTACGTGTGCAAGGGGCTGGGTCGGTGTGCAAGGCCCTGCATATGAGTGCAA
Organism: Anser cygnoides; assembly: GCF_040182565.1. Classification (NCBI taxonomy): domain Eukaryota; kingdom Metazoa; phylum Chordata; class Aves; order Anseriformes; family Anatidae; genus Anser; species Anser cygnoides. The sequence continues at coordinate 603,282 of NC_089907.1, forward strand.
GGAGCTGGGTGAGATTGCAAGGTGCTGAGTGCTTGTGCAAGGGGCTGGGTGAGGATGCAAGGAGCTGGGAGAGTGTGCAAGGCCCTGAGTACCTGTGCAAGGGGCTGGGTGAGTGTGCAAGGAGCAGGGCATGTGTGCAAGGCGCTGAGAACGTGTGCAAGGAGCTGGGCAGGTGTGCAAGGCGCTGAGAGCGTGTGCAGGGAATCATGGGCCAAGGACTTGTGCAAGGAGGTGGGGTGCGTGCACCTCAGCGCGTGTGCAAGGAACGCGTGACACACGCCCGCACCCGCGTGACCCCGCGCACACGTGGCCGTGGCACACGCATGTGACCGCGCACAGCCCCACGGCCCCACGGGCACACCCAGCGCCTCCCCCCTCACACCCCCGCAACCCCCCCACGCACACCCCCACCCCCACCCCCAACCCCCCCCTCCTCGGACGCCCCCAAACGCAGCCCCCGACACCCCACGCAGCCCCCCCCCAAACCCCCCCCCCACCCCCCCCCCCCCCACGCAACCCCACGGACACGCAGCCCCCCCCCCCCCCAGCCCCCATCCCCACGAAGCCCCCCCAAAACGCCCCCCCCCCCGCTCCGCCTCCGGCCGCTGCTGCGGCTGCCGGGGGGGGGCTTGGGGGGGGCGGGGGGGGGGTCCGGTGTCCTCCCCCCCCCCCGGACCCCTCGGCCCCGCCCCCCGCAGGCTCCGCCCCCCTCCCGCCCCCGCCCACCTGGGCCCCCCCCGGGCACCGCCCCCGCGCCGCCGGGAGCCGCGGCAGCCCCGCTCCTGCCCCGGCCTCCGGGGGGGCTCCTCCGGCCCCCCGTGACCCCCCCCCCCCCCCCACCCTCGAGCCAAGCTCCCGGACCCCCTCCCCCAGCTCCCCCCCGCGATTCCGGACCGCCCCCACCCAGAAAATCTCCGGACCCTCCCCAAATTGCCGCTCCCCTCCCCTAAATCCCCCCCCCCCCCAATTTAACCCCCCCCCTCCAAATTCGCACCCCCCTCCCCAGATTTGCACCCCTCCAATTTCAGGCGCCCCCCCCCCAAATTCCCAAACCCCCCAAATTCGCACCCCCCACCCGAATTTCCCCCCCCCATTTCCAACCCCCCAATTCCCCCGCCCCAAATTCCCCCCCTCCCCAAATCCCCCACCCCAATTTCCCCCCCCCAAATTTTCGCCACCCCCTCCCCAAATCTCTCGACCCCCCCAAAACCCCTCCCGCCCCCCCCACCCCAATTTCCGTGCCTCCCCCCCCCCCCCCCCCCCATACCTTGTACAGGCTCCGCTCCGGCTCCGCCAGCCCGGACGACCCAGGTAAGGCCATGGGAGGGGGTAAAAAAGGGGGGGGGGGGGGCACGGGGGGGCTCCCCGCATTACACACACCCCAATTCCCCCCCCCCTCAAAAAAACCCTTTGTAAGCGAAGCCCCCCAGGCTGGGATCCCCCCCCTGCCTTCCTGGAGCCTTGCACCCCATTGTGTGCTGCCCCCCCTCCAATCCAGCTTGGACACCCCCCCCTTCCTGTGCCCCCCCCAAACCGGGACACCCCCCCCCCCCCCAATAAACTCTCCCCTATTCTGCGGCCTCTGACCCCCCTCCAGGCCTGGGACCCCCTCCCTATATCCAAGCCCACCCCGGTATATCCAGGACCCCCTCCCTTTATTCAGCCCCCCCCCATCCAACTCCCCCCCCCATCCAGGGACACCCCCCCCATTTTTAAAGAGACCCCCTTTTTCAGGGACCCCCCCCGACATCCAGGGACTCCCCCTTGTTTTCAGGGACCCTCCCCTTTATTTCAGAGACGCCCCCCCTATTTCCAGAGCCCCCTCCCTTTTCCAGGCCCCCCCCATTTTCAGGACCCCCCCCCCTTTTTCGAAGACCCCCCCGCTTCTATTTTCAGCCCCCCCCCATATTCAGCCCCCCCATCCAGGACCCCCGCCATTTTCATAGACCTCCCCCCCAGTTTTAGCCCCCCCTATCCCAGGACCCCCCCCACCCGGGGGGGGGGGGACGACAATAAAGGGGGGGGGTGACCGAGGGTCCGGGGAGGGGGGGCCTGCAGGGCCTGAGCTCAGCAGTATCCAAGCAACTGGCTTAGTTAGCGTCAGCCCTCATTAGTGCCCGGCTTAATTACCCCAGGGCCTAGCAATGCTGCTGGGGGGGGGGACGGGACGCTCAGGGGAAGCCCCCCCCCCCCCCCCTCAGGCATCACACCCCCAGCTTCAGGGCAGGCTCCTTTGTGCAGGCCGGGCGTGCAAAGCGGGCGTGCAAGCGGAGCGGTTGCCCGGGTGGGGCTTGCACCGCACTGCACGCAGGGAGGAGCCGGTGCGGGTGCAGCTTGCACAGGCGCGTGCACATGGAGGCGGGGTACGGCCTGCGTGTGCAAGCGGGGTGTGGTGCGCAGGGTGCGTGTGCAAGCGGGGTGTGGTGTGCACTGTGTGTGTGCAAACGGGGTGTGGTGTGCACCTTGCATGTGCAAGTGAGGTATAGCTTGCACTGACCGTGCATTAATGGGGTGCAGCTTGCACAGTGCATGTGCAAGAGGGGTGCAGCTTGCACTATGCATGTGCAAGTGGGGTACAGCTTGCACAGTGCATGTGCACGTGGGGTGCAGCTTGCACCATGCTTGTACAAAGGGGGTGCATCTTGCACCATGCTTGTGCAAGCAGGGTGCACCTTGCACTCTGCATGTGCAAGTGGGGTGCACCTTTCACTCTGCACATGCAAGTGGGGTGCGGCTTGCACTTTGCATACATAAGCAGGGTGCAGTTTGCACTTTGCACATGCACACGGGGTGCAGCTTGCACTTCCCACGTACAAAGAGGCTGCAGCTTGCACCATGCACAGGCAGGCTGCAGTTTGCACTTTGCACGTGCACCTCTAGGATTTGTGGGGTGCACCAGCAGCCCTTGGGGACCTATAGGGCCACGTGTATGGGTACCTATAGGTCGGGGAGAGCCTGCGTGTGCCGTAGGCTCTCCGTAGGGGATGCTGCGTGTGGCTGCAGCCCTTATAGAGCCCCGGGGCATGCTCTATAGGGGCTCAGCGCGTGCGTGCCCCGGGGCGGCGCTCTATAGGGGACGCTGCGCTTGTGCGTGCGCACGCGCGCAGCAGGGCGTGCTCCATAGGGGACGATCTGTTTTGTCTGCGGGCATGTGCGGCGTGGTGTGCCCTATAGGGGATGCTCTCTGCATAGGGGACGCGGGGCACATGGGGCGTGCTCTGTTGTAGGGTATATAACCTGTAGGGGACACGGGGCATGTAGGGTGTGATTTGTAGTTGAGGTACTTTATATAGGGGATACAAAGGCTTATGGGGAGCGCTCTCTAGGGGATGCAGGGCACGTGGGGTGTGCTCTATAGGGGGTGTGCTCTATAAAGGTTGCAGGGCATGTGGGGATGCTGTAGAGGGGATGTAATGTATAGGGGTTGTAGAGCACGAGGGGCATAATTTATAGGGGATGCAGGGCATGCAAGGTGTAATCTATAGGGTGGCACTGTATATAGGGGATGCAGGGCATGTGGGGCATAATTTATAGGGGATGAAGGGCAGGTGGGACATACCCTATATAGGGCATGTACCCTATATAGGGGATGTTACCCTATAGGGGATGTTACCCTATAGGGGATGTACCCTACATAGGGGTCTCAAGGCAGGGGGGGAGTGCTCTACAGGGGCTGCGGAATGTGTGGGGCAGGCTCTATAGGGGCTGTCCTCGCAGGTGACAGCAGCGGTGACGTCCCCACTGGTGGCCAGCATGGAGGGGACGGGACGGATCCTGCCCCATGGCAGGGTAAGGGGCCCGAGCGGCCGACCTGGGGGGAGGTGGGGGACACGGATGCCCACGGTGTCCCCACGTGCCCCCCTATATCCCCCTATATCCCCCCCCCAGCCCCATATGTGCCCCCTAAGTGTGGGGCCACTGCCCCTGCAGGTGCTGCTGGTGCTGCTGGCGCTGAGTGCGGCGCGCAGCCAGGCGGCTGTACGCGTCAACCTGACTGAAGGTAGGTGGGAGGCCAACGTGTCCTCTGCTGCGTCCTCCACCGCTGCGTCCTCCACTGCCTCCATCACGTCTCCAGCATGTCCCCGCCGTATTCCCAACAATCCCTGTGGTGTGCCCACCACATCCTCTACCACGTGCCCATGGTGTCCTCCGCCACGTCCTCTACCACGTCCTCCACCACATCCCCATGGTGTCCTCTACCACGTCCTCCACGGTGTCCCTACAATGTCCCCAGTAACCTCCATGGTGTCCCCCACCGGGTCTTCAATCACATCCTCCAATGTGTCCTCCTCCACGTCCCCACCACGTCCTCCACCACATCCCGACCATGTCTTCCTTTGCTGTGTCCTCTGCCGTGTCCTCCACCCTGTCCTCCTCCATATCCCAACCATGTCCTCCTCCACCGCGTCCTCCAGCACATCACAACCATGTCCTCTTCTACCATGTCCTCCACCACGTCCCCCACTACATCCCCACCGCGTCCTCCACCATGTCCTCCAGTACGTCCCTACCACATCCTCCACCACATCCTCCGCTACATCCCTACCATGTCCTCCTCCACCACGTCCTCCACCATGTCCTCCAGCATATCCCCACCATGTCGTCCTCTACCATGTCCTCCAGTACTTCCCTACCATGTCCACTTCTACCACGTCCTCCAGCACATCCCCATCATGTCCTCCACCATGTCCTCCACTACATCTCCACCGGGTCCTCTTCTACTGCATCCTTCACTATGTCCTCCACCATGTCCTCCAGCACATCCCTACCATGTCCTCCACTGTGTCCTCCACCGTGTCCCCCACTACCCCACCACGTCCTCCAGCACATCCCTACCATGTCCTCATCAACCATTTGCTCCAGCACATCCTCACCACGTCCTCCTCCACCATGTCCCCACTACATCCCCACCGCATCCTCCACCATGTCTTCCAGTACTTCCCTACCATGTCCTCCTCTACCACATCCTCCACCGTGTCCTCCAGCACATCCTTACCATGTCCTCCTCCACTGTGTCCTCCACCATGTCCCCCACTACATCCCCACCACGTGCTCCAGCACATCCCTACCATGTCCTCTTCAACCATGTCCTCCAGCACATCCTCACCACGTCCTCCTCTACCATGTCCCCCACTACATCCCCGACATGTTCTCTTCTACCACATCCTCCACCACGTCCTCCAATACTTCCCTACCATGTCCTCCTCCACCATGTCCCCCACTACATCCCCACCGCGTCCTCCACCATGTCCTCCAGCACGTCCCTACCACGTCCTCCTCCGCCGCATCCTCCTCCGCCGCGTCCCTGCCGCCTCCTCGGCCGCGTCCTCCGTCTCGTCCCCGCCGCAGGCTGCGAGATCATCCACCCGCCGCGGGACGGGGGCATCCGCTACCGGGGGCTGACCCCGGAGGAGGTCCAGAGCGTCCGCTTCCTCCCCTTCGACTATGAGATTGAGTACGTCTGCCGCCCTGACCGTGAGATCGTGGGGCCCAAGGTGCGCAAGTGCCAGCGCAACGGCACCTGGACCGCCATGGGACACCCCAGCCGCTGCTGTGAGCCTCCACCCCCCAAAGAAAAAAAAAAGAATCAGGGTTTTTATGGGGAAAAGACACGGGGCTGAGGCTTTGCACCCCTGTTTTAGTGCGGACTTGCCCCAAAATGCACCTGAGCCTGGAGAACGGGCAGGCGGTGGCACGGGCGATGGAGCGGGTGCCGGTGGAGGGGACGTGGACTGAGTACAGCTGCAACCCCGGGTTCCGCCTGCTGGGCAGCGCCCGCAGCAACTGCACCAAGCTGGGGCGTTGGAGCACCCCGAAACCCGTCTGCGAGCGTGAGTGTCCATGGGGTTTGGGGATCTCTGGGGTGGGGGTTCAGGTGTCTGTGGGGATTCTGGGATGGGGTTCCAGGACCCTGTGGGGTGTTCATGGGGTTTGAGGGGTCTCTGGGGTGGAAGTTCAGGTCTCTGTGAGGTGCCTATGGGGTTGAGGGGCCTCTGAGGTGAGGGTTCAGGTCCCTGTAGGGTCTTTGAGATGGGGATTCAGGTCCCTTTGGGTGTCCATGGGCTTTGGGGGGTCTCTGCAGTAGGGGTTCAGGCCCCTATGGGGTCTCTGGGATGGGGGTTCAGGTCCCTGCGGAGTGCCTGTGGGGTTGGGTTTCTCTGGGATGGAGGTTAAGGTCCTTATGGGGTCTCTACAGTACGGGATAAGGCCCCTGCAGGGTCTTTGGGATGGGGATTCAGGTCCTTATGGGGTGCCCCTGGGCTTTGGGGGTCTCTGCAGTAGGGGTTCAGGTCCCTGTGGGGTCTCTGTGGTGGGGGTTCAGGACCCCATGGGGTTGGGGTTGGGGGGTCTCTGGGGTGGGGGTTCATGTCCCTGGGGAGTCCTGGTCCCCATGGGGGGGTCTCTCTGTGACTCAGTTCCCCCTCCCCCACAGTTCGTCGCCCTCTCTCAGGTGAGTATGGCCCCGTGTGCCCCCCCCCCTCCCCCCAAACCCCGGGTCCCCTCTGCCCTGGGTGGGGGCAACCCCAGCCCCCCAACAGCTCCCCAGGGCTTCATGGCACCGGGGGGGGGGGGGGGGGGGGGGCAACATCCTCAGGGCCCCCTCTCCCCCCACGTACCCCTCTCCTCATCCGGGGGGGGGCCGGGGAATCGGGAGCCCCCCCCATCCCTATGGAACCCCCCCCCGAAGCCCCCCCCGCCCTGCAAAGGGGGGCGAAGGGGCGGGAGCCGCCCCTCTCCGCCTCCTCCTCCTTCTCCCAGCCTCCCTCTGCGCCCCCCGCAGCCTCCGCCTCATCTCCCTCCCTCCCCGTCCTCCATCACCCATCCGCCCCCGCCTCCCGCCCCCCCCCCCCCCCCCCCCCCAGCATCCTCCATCCCCGCTTTCCTCCGTCCCTCCGGCTCCGTCCCTCTGCCTCTCCGCTCCCCGTCCCTTTTTTTTTCCCTCCAGCCCCCCCCCCCCCCCCGGCACCCCCAGCCCCTCCGTCCGTCCGTCCTTCCGCTCGCCTCCGTCTGCCTCGCCGCTCTCCAGCCTCCATCCCTCTGTCCTCCCCCGTCCTTTCGTCCCCCTGCCCTCCAGCCTTCCGTTTTTCTGTTTGGCATCCCCCTTTTCGGCTTTGCATCCATCCTCCTTTCTGTTTTGTATCCTTTCTGCTTTGCAACCGTCCTCTTTTTCTGCTTTGCCTCCTCCGTTTTTTGCCTTGCATCCTCCTTTTCTGCTTTGCATCCATCCTGCACCCTTTTTGCTTTGCATTCTTTTCTGCTTTGCATCCATCCCCCTTTTTTGCTTTGCATCCTCCTTTCCTGCTTTGCATCCTCTTTTCTGCTTTGCATCCTTCTCTGCTCTGCACCCTCCTTTCTGCTCTGCACCCTCCTCCCCGCTCCATCCTTCCTTCTTTCCCCTCTCCACCCCTCTTCCCTTGCCACCCCTCCACTCTCCCCCCCCCCCCAAAACCCTCTTTGCCATTCCTCCGGTGCCTCCATCCCCCCCCCACCGTCGCTGCCATCCACCTCCCCCCGCACCCCCCGCCATGGCCAGCCTGCCCCCCCCCTCGCCCTGACCCGCCATGGCGAGCGTCCCCGCGGCCCCCCCCGGCTCCCAGCGCTGGCTGCTGGTGCTCAGCGCCCTGCTGGTGTCGCGCCCGCCGGGGGGGACAGGCAAGAAGGCCGTGCACGTCGGGGCGCTCTTCCCCATGAGCGGGGGGTGGCCGGGGGGGCAAGCGTGCCTGCCCGCCGTCCGCATGGCGCTGGAGGACGTCAACAGCCGGAGGGACATCCTGCCCGACTACGAGCTGCGCCTCATCCACCACGACAGCAAGGTGGGGAGGGGGCGGTGGGGGTAGGGGGGGTAGGGCGGTATGGGGGGGGGGTGGGGGGAAGTGGGGATGGGGATGTGGGGAGGGGTGGTGGGGATGGGGCAATGGGGATTGGGGGCAGTGGGGATGGGGAGGGGGTGAGGGGCAGTGGGGACGGGGATGGGGACATGGTGGGGGCAATGGGGGGGAGTGGGAATGGAAACATGGAGAGGGGTGATGGGGATGGGGACATGGTGAGGGGCAAGGGGATGGGGACAGAGATGGGGGGTGAGGGGTGAGGGAGACAGGGACATGGGGGGCAGTGGGGGGGACAGGGTGAGGGGCAATGGGATGGGGACAGGGATGGGGACGTGGTGAGGGGCAATGGGGATGGGGACAGAGATGGGGACATGGTGAGGGGTGAGGGAGACAGGGACATGGGGGGCAGTGGGGATGGGGACAGGGTGAGGGGCAATGGGATGGGGACAGGGATGGGGACGTGGTGAGGGGTGGTGGGGATGGGGGGCAGCAGGGGATGGTGGGGATGGGAGCAGAGGGAGGGTAAAAGACATGCTGGGGGTGGTGGGGACAGGGACGTGGCGGGGGTGGAGATGGGGAGCAGTGGGGGGATAAAGGACATGGTGAGGCAGTTGGGATGGGGATAAGGACATGGTGAGGGGCAGTGGGGAAAGGGATGGGGATGGGGACAGTGGGGGGGACAGGGGACATGGTGAGGGACAGGAATGGGGACAGCAGGGGGTGGCAGGGTTGGGGGCAAAGCTATAGGGCAGGTTATAGGGACAGCAGGATGGGGCAGGGACACGGGGCAGGGTGGCCAGGATGGGGCAGAGCTATAGGGCAGGGACATGGGATGGGGTGACTGAGGTGGGACAGAATATATAGGGCAGGGTGACAAGGACGAGGCAGATAAATGGGGGGGGGGGGGGGCAGATATATGGAGCAGGGTGGCAATGACACCACAGATATACAGGGCAAGGGCAGAGGGACCGAGGCAAGGGTTGGGCAGGGGGCTAGGATGAGGCCAGGGTATTTGGGGCACTGGTGGGAGGCTTGGATGTGCTGGGGGGGTCACGGGCATAGACCTGCCCCCTAGCAAGGGGAAGCAGTGGGGGTCCCTCTCACGTCCCCAACCCCGTCCATCTGTCCCTTATCCCAGTGTCCGTCTGTCCTGCACCCCCCCTGTTCCCCCTCCCCTTTCTGTCCCCATCCCCCCCCTTTTTCCTGCATCCCCCCCCCCCCCCCCCCCCCCCCACTGGTCCAGCCCGGTTGCCACGGCAGCAGATGCTGCTGGGTCTGCCGCTGGGTTGCCGTGACAACGGCGCCTCCGTGCCCTGAATTATTCACAGCCCCCCCAGGGACGGAGCCAGAGCATCAGGGGCCCCCCCCGTGGGAACCTGGACCCCCCCTCCCCCCTTCCCTTTTATATAGGGTCAATGGGGAAGCGGATCCAACCCCACCACCAGGAGGGGAATGGGGGCGATGGGATGGGTTAAACTGGGGGAACTGGGATGGGGAAAACAGGCAGTGAGGAAGGGGGGTGGGGTCCAGCAGCTGCTTGATCCTTGTGCACCCCCCCCCCCCCCCAGTGTGACCCAGGCCAGGCCACCAAGTACCTCTACGAGCTGCTCTACAATGATCCCATCAAGATCATCCTCATGCCCGGCTGCAGCAGTGTCTCCACACTTGTGGCCGAAGCCGCCCGCATGTGGAACCTGATTGTGGTGAGGGGCAACACCCAGGGTCCTGGGGGGGCACACCTGGGGTCCTGGGGGGGGAAACATGGGGTCCTGGCGGGGGGAAACACAGGGTGCTGATCTCCCCGATGCTGCTGGGGACGGATGTGGCGTGGTTGCACTGGTGCTCAGCAATGGTCATGCACGTGTGTCGCATTGCATGCAGCAACGCGTTGTTGTATTGCATGCACGGCTGCAGCCACTGCATGCCAAGGATGTGTGCGAGTGCTGCTATGTGCGTGATTGTTGCTCTGCGTGTGCTTCTTGCTGTCAGGTTGCTCTTACGTGCATGGTTGTTGCTTTTGGGTTGTTGCTGTGTGTGTGGTTGTTGCTTTTGGGTTGTTGCTACACGTGTTGTTGCTTTTGGGGTGTTGCTGTGTGCACAGTTGTTGCTTTCAGCTTGTTTTTGTATATGTGCTTGTTGCTTTCAGGTTGTTATGTGTGTGCTTGTTGCCTTCTGGTTGTTGCTTCGTGTGTGCTTGTTGCTTTTGACTTTTTGGGGGTCTCACGACCCCCCTCTACTCTCCCCCCTCCCCTCACAGCTCTCCTACGGCTCAAGCTCCCCTGCCCTCTCCAACCGCCAGCGCTTCCCCACTTTCTTCCGCACCCACCCCTCGGCCACTCTGCACAACCCCACGCGCGTCCAGCTCTTCAAGAAGTGGGGCTGGACCAAGATCGCCACCATCCAGCAGACCACGGAGGTCTTCACCTCGGTACGCATGCTGGAGACCCCCCCTCAAACCTGCTTCGACCCTGCTGCCACGCCCTCCACAACATCCCCAAAATCTGCTGCACCGCTGCTTGCCCCCATCCTGATGGCCCCATGGTTCGTGACCTGACCCAACCCAACACAACCCGACCCCATCCAACTCATCCCGACTCGGCCTGACCCAACTCATCCCGACTCGGCCTGACCCAACTCATCCCGACTCGGCCTGACCCAACTCATCCCGACTCGGCCTGACCTGACCGAACTCGACCCAACTCAACTTGACCTGACCTGACCCGACCCAACCCAACCTAACCCCAATCCCTTGCTTGGTGCCCCTCTGCCCTCCCCGGGCTCACTCTGCACTCTCTTTCCCTTCTGACCCCCCCCCCACCCCATCTGCCTGCCCCCTGTCTGCCTGCTCCCCACCCTGCCGGCCCCCCCGCCAGACCCTTGATGACCTGGACCAGCGGGTGAAGGAAGCCGGCCTGGAGATCACCTTCCGCCAGAGCTTCTTCTCTGACCCCGCCGCACCTGTGCGCAACCTCAAGGTGAGCCCACCTTGCCTGCATCCCCAAAGTCCTCCTTCCGGTGCCCGAAACCACCGGGGTGCTTCTGGAGTCATGCCCCGAACCCCAAAAAGGGAGCAGAGCCACCCCAGGATGCCCAAGCATCCAGGTCAAGGTGGGGTTGTGAACCTGCATCTCCTCCACCCGGATGAGGAGCCATGTCCATGACGGGCAACACTGAGTTTTAACTGCCAGCTACACCTTCCTATGCAAAGTTATGCAAATGAGGGTGGGTGGGGTTGGGTTTGCATAAGCCCCGGGAGCAGAAGTCCCACCCCAGGGTGAGTTGTCTCCCTGCAGCGCCAGGATGCCCGTATCATTGTGGGACTCTTCTACGAGACGGAGGCGCGTAAGGTCTTCTGCGAGGTGAGGGGCGCATGGGTGGAAAGGGGGGGACACCAGTGGGGCAGGCACCAGTGGGGCGTGAGGGAGGATGGAGAGCACGTGGAGTGGAGGAGGGTGGATGTAGGGTGATGGATGGTGGGATGGAGAAAAGGGCAGTGGGGCGCGTGGGTGAGAGGGCAGAAAGGTGGTGGTGGGATGGATGGGTGGAAGCGTGGGGAGATGTGAGTGTGGTAGGACAGGTGGACAGACAGATGGGTGGACAAATGGGTGGGTGGGCAAGTGGGATGGTGGGAAGAGAGATGATTGAGTGGAGGCATAGGGTGAAGAGTGGGTGGACGAAGGTCTGGATGGATGGATGGGGTGTGGATGGTCAGAGGTCTGGAATGATGGGCAGAGGTATAGATGGACAAACATCAGGATGGATGGACAAAGGTCAGGATGGACAAAGGTCTGGTTGGACGGAGAGGGTGTGTATGGACTGATGTCTGGATGGATGAACGAGGTGGGAAGAAGGGTGCTAGATGAGCAAAGGGTGACGGGATGAAAGCAGCTGCCCCGCGGCCTGCCCAGGTCTACAAGGAGAAGCTGTACGGCAAGAAGTACGTCTGGTTCCTCATCGGCTGGTATGCCGACAACTGGTTCCGCATCAAGGACCCGGCCATCAACTGCACCGAGGCGGAGATGGCTGAGGCCGTGGAGGGGCACGTCACAACCGAGATTGTCATGCTCAACCCGGAGAACACCCGCAGTATCTCCAACATGGTACGGGGCTGGGGGGGACACATCCCAGCGGGGAGGGCAGGCAGATAGCTTGGACCGCAAGGGTCTTCTCCATCGCACCTGCCACATGGCCACCTCCTTGTCCCTGTCACAGACGTCTCAGGAGTTCATCGAGAAGCTGCAGAAGAGGCTGGGCAAGAACCCAGAGGAGACGGGCGGCTTCCAGGAGGCACCGCTGGCCTACGATGCCATCTGGGCACTGGCCCTGGCCCTCAACAAGACCTCAGCGGAGCTGGTCAAGAAGGGGCTGCGCCTGGAGGACTTCAACTACAACAACAAGAACATCACTGATGAGATCTACCGGGCCCTCAACTCCTCCGCTTTTGAGGGCGTCTCGGTGCGTTACACCCCAGAGCACCCCCCAACCCTGTCCACCTTCTCCCCACCAAGGTGTCCCATGTCCCCAGCTCCTTAACCTTTGAGGGTGTCCCCTGAAACACCCCCAAAAAGTGCCAGATGGGTGAAAACTTTGCCTCCTAGCACCCGCTGGGCGCATGGTCCTGCTGCCTGACAGGTCCGTGTCCTGATGCTTGTCCCACAGGGCCACGTTGTCTTTGATGCCAGCGGGTCCCGCATGGCCTGGACACTCATCGAGCAGCTTCAAGGTGAGTGAACGCAGGTGTGCAACACGGTCACCATGTCCCATGTGTTCCCTTCATCACGAGATGCTCGTAGCAGGCAACGTTGCATCTGTTGCACACAACAAACCCTTTTGTTGGCACAAAAAATATCATACAACAACGAACTGGTGCCCCAGGTTGGACACCACAACAACCCTTTTGGCCAACAGGACACAAAGCCTTAGCATGCAACCACTCATGCGTGTGATGGAGGGAGGTGGTCAGGAGGTAGGGGGGACAGGAAAGGACAAAGAAGGTCACCAGGAGCGGTCAGCGTGGATTCAACAAGGGGATGTCATGCTTGGCCAACTTGACCACCTCCTGCTGCTCTGGTAGTTGAAGGGAGAGCGATGGACATTGTCCAGGTGGACTTTAGGAAGGCTTTCAGCACTGTCGTAGGATCCTAGAGAAGCTGTTGATGGATGGGCAGATGGTGAGGTGGATTGGGAGCTGGCTGAACCATCCAGAGGGTGGTGATCAGTGGCACCAAGTCCAGGTGGAGGTCAGTCATCAGTATGTCCTGGGACCTGGTGGGGACACCAAGTGGAACAGGAGCCAGTGATGTGCCCTTGCTGCAAGCAAGGGTAACGGTGTCCTGGACTGCAGTAGGTGAAGCATTGTCAGCAGGTCAAGGGAGGTGATCCTTCCAGTCTGATCAGTACTGGTCGGCCACACCTGTGGTACTGGGTCCAATTCTGGGCTCCCCAGTACAAGAGAGACCTGGCCACACTGGAGAGAGTCACGGAAGGATGACAGGATGCTCCAGCTGAACATCAGGAAACACTCTGCCATGGTGCAGGTGACCAAGCACTGGCACCCCAGAGAAGTTATTGGGTCTCCATCCTCATCTTCAAAAGCCACCAGCACATAGTCCCGAGCACCCAGCTCTGGGTGGGCCAGGTGGATCCAGGGGTGCCTTCCAACGTCAACGATCCCAATGGGGTCGTTGCACCTCCCGCCTGACCCACCCCCACTGCCCTTGCAGGAGGTGTCTACAAGAAGATCGGCTACTACGACAGCACCAAGGACAACCTGTCCTGGTACAACAACGACAAGTGGATCGGTGAGAGGGGTGGTGAGAGGATGTGGGGGGGCTTGGGGGGGCACCCATGGGGCTCCTGCCATGGGGAAGGGCCCCTCCGTGCCCCCTAATTGTGCCATGGGCTCTGCAGGAGGTGCTCCACCAGCTGACTACACCAAGGTCATCACCACCTTTCGGTTCCTGTCCCAGAAGCTCTTCATCTCCGTCTCAGTGCTGGCTTCGCTGGGCATCCTCTTGGCCATCATCTGCTTGGCCTTCAACATCTACAATGGGCACGTCCGGTCAGTGACACCCCCTACCCCAAGGCCGATGGCCGAGAATCAGCCCAAATGTCACCGTTTTCCCGGCGTTTGGGTGCTCTCATGTGCTTCCTACGGCAACGGGAGGTTGCTCTTGGTAGGAATCTCATCTTCCCGTGTTGCTTCGGGCGATGCTGAGGCTGTAGCACACAGTGCCCAGCATCTGTTGACCTCCCTTCATGCCTCAGTTTCTCGTGTCCTGTTGGGGTCATCTCGGCACAATGGTGACGCCCAGTGTCCCCATTGTGTGTGTCTTCCAGGTACATCCAGAACTCCCAGCCCTACCTGAACAACATGACAGCCGTGGGCTGCACACTAGCACTTGCTGCCGTCTTCCCCCTGGGGCTGGATGGATACCACATTGGGCCGGGGCTCTTCCCCTTTGTCTGCCAGGTAGGGGCTCAGGGACAGGTGGAGGGGGATGGCCAGGGGAGGGGGACAGCTGGAGGGGGAATGGTTGTGGGTACAGTTATGGGATTGGGACAGCTGGAGGGGGAGTTTTGGGTACAACTGTGGGATGGGGACAGCTGGAAGAGGAACTGTTGGAGATAGAACCATGGGATGGGGACAGCTGGAAGGGGAATAAGCGGGGATGCAGCCATGGAATGGGGTCAGTTGGAGAGGGAATGGTTGGAGATAGAACCAGAGGATGGGGACAGCTGGAAGGGGAATAACCAGGGGTAGAACCATGGGATGGGCACAGTTGGAGAGAGAATGGTTGGCATACGACTGTGGGATGGGGACAGCTGGAAGGGGGGTTAACCAGGGACACAACCATGGGATAGGGACAGTTGAAGGGGGAATGGTCAGAAATGGAACCATGGGATGGGCACAGCTGGAGGGGGAATGGTTGTGGCTACAACCATGGGATGGGGACAGCTGGAAGGGGAGGACACTGTCTAAGCACAGCCAGGCAATGGGGTCACCGCACACCCTCCGCAGGCCCGGCTGTGGCTGCTCGGGCTGGGGTTCAGCCTGGCTTACGGCAGCATGTTCACCAAGATCTGGTGGGTCCACACCGTCTTCACCAAGAAGGAGGAGAAGAAGGAGAAGCGGAAGGTGAGTGGGGTCTGGAGGAGGGGGGGCGGATTGCCGTGGTGCCATGCTGACCCTGTGTGCCCCTGTGCCCCCAAAGCAGACCCTGGAGCCATGGAAGCTGTATGCCACTGTGGGGCTGCTCGTGGGGCTGGACGTGGTGACGCTGATCATCTGGCAGATCGTAGACCCCCTGCACCGCACCATTGAGGTGGGGGGGGGGGTGCTGAGGGCACTGCTGGGGGGGTGTTCATGGCAGCGGGTGGATGCTCAAAGCAGCGGGGTATTGTTGGGGGGATGCGCGCGGTGGTGGGGGGGATGCTCACAGCACCAGGACACTGCTGGAGGGAAGTTCACAGCACTGGAAGGGGAGCGATGGCATCGGGGTGCTGCTGGGAGGTGCAGAGGGGGTCCCACAGCAAAGGCTTCCCCACCCATGTGCCCCCTCCCGCCCTTGCCACCCCAGGAGTTCACCAAGGAGGAGCCCAAGACGGACACGGACGTCTCCATCCTGCCCCAGCTGGAGCACTGCAGCTCCACCAAGATGAACACGTGGCTCGGTGGGCACGGGGGCGTCGGGGAGAGGTTTGGGGGGGGGGGGGCAGGCAGGAATTTGGTGATGGTAGGGGGAAGGGGTTCCAAGCAAGACTGGGGGTACAAGGAGGGTTGGGGGCGCAAGAGCATTGTAGAGGTCCTAAAGGAGGCCCAATGGGGGACAGGTAGGGGGGGTCCCCCATTCCCTGTTTGAACACCGATGTGTGACCCCCCCCCCCCTTTTTACCCTGTATTCCCCCTGGCCAGGGATATTTTATGGCTTCAAGGGGCTGCTCCTGCTGCTGGGCATCTTTCTGGCATATGAGACCAAGAGTGTGTCCACCGAGAAGATCAACGACCACCGTGCCGTGGGCATGGCCATCTACAATGTGGCGGTAAGCTTGGGGAAGAAGGGCCGTGGGGGGGTCCTTTTGCCCCATATCTCACGGGGTGACCCCCAAAATATCACCCGCAGGTCCTCTGCCTCATCACCGCGCCCGTCACCATGATCCTCAGCAGCCAGCAGGATGCGGCCTTCGCCTTTGCCTCGTTGGCTGTTGTCTTCTCCTCCTACATCACCTTGGTCGTCCTCTTTGTGCCCAAGGTGCCAGCGAGGACGGGGGCACTGGGGGGGTCTGGGGTTTCCTCCAAAAGACCACCAGAGAGGGGACGGCCATCTTGTGAGGTTCCTCCTCTGGCCGTAGGATGAGGGTGTTAGGTTTTGGGGTGAGGATCTGAAAGTCGGGGGCCCCACAGATGCGGCGTCTCATCACCCGGGGCGAGTGGCAGTCGGAGCAGCAGGACACGATGAAGACGGGCTCCTCCACCAACAACAACGAGGAAGAGAAGTCCCGGCTGCTGGAGAAGGAGAACCGGGAGCTGGAGAAGATCATCGCCGAGGTGAGTGCACCCCAAAATGCACTGGGGGATGTGTAGCACCCCACGGGTGTTGTAGCATTGGGGTGTTGGGTCACCTCGTTAGGGGTTTTGTAGCATTGGAGTGTTGGGGACATCCCATAAAGGTTGAATGCCCCATAAAGGTGGGACACCCCATAAAGGTGTTGTAGTATTGGGGTGCTGGGGACTCCGCATAGAGGTTGAATGCTCCAGAAAGGTGGGACACCCCATAAAAATGTCATGGTGTTGGGGATACCCCATAACAGTTGGATACCCCATACAGGTTGGACACCTCCTAAATGTATTATGTCGGGGTTTTGCCACCCTACAGCTGCACCCACCCACGGTGCATCACCCCTGGGGTGCTCCCCCCATCCCTTAGGGTCAGGGGCTGTTTACCAAGTCCTGACCCGCCCCCCCCTTTTCCCCCCCTGCAGAAGGAGGAGCGGGTGTCTGAGCTCCGCCAGCAGCTCCAGGACCGCCAGCAGCTCCGCTCCCGCCGCCGCTCCTCCAACCCATCCCGGGAGGCCGACAACCATTTTGCCCCGGGGCTAGGGGCCGCCCCAGCCCCGGCGCCCTTCTACCAGCCCAGCCTGCCCCTGGTGCGCTGCCTGGTCTCGGAGCAAGCCGACAAACTGGGACGGGGCAACTGCGACGGCAGCCGGGTCCACCTCCTCTACAAGTGACCCTCCGGGGGGCGAGGCTAAGAGCTGGGATGTGGGGCTAAGAAGGGTGGGGCCAAACAGGGCTGGGCTAAGCAGGGTGGGGCTGGGGAGGGAGGGCGGAGCCTCTTGGCCTTATAATTGTTATTGTTTTTAAGGCATTTTTCCCTTTTGTCTTAACCCCGGGCAGTTGCGGCCCCCGCTTGCTGCCTGCCTCCGTTTGTGGTCAGGAGGCAAAATTATGGGGAAGGGGGAGTGCGGTTCATTAATTAGGGGAGGGGTGGGCGCAGAATGGGTTACACCACCGCGCTTTCCCCCTCCAAGCATCCCCTGCTCCCCTCCTGGTCCAGCGGCCTCATCACCCTCCTCCTCCTCCCCCTCCCCAGCCTCCCCCGCCAACGCATGACGCAGCCTCCCGGCGAGGCTGGCGGGGCAGCAGGCATCTGTCTGTCCGTCCGACCCCCTCCCATCGCCACCCAGGGCCGGAATCGAGGTGGGGAGAGGCAGCACCATGCCCCCCCCCCCGGGGGGATGCGGAGGCAGTGGCTTCCCTCCCCTCTACTTTTTCCGTCGGGTTGTAGCTTACGACTGAGCGTAGTTACTCGTAGGCATAGCGCGCGACTTCCTCCGCTTGTAGTGACCGGCGTGGCGGGTCATGGCACGAGCAAGGGGAGGTGGGGGGGGGGTGTCCATGCCCACCCTCCTAATGGGGTCTGCACCCCCCTCCCCCCAACGCACTGTGGGGGGGGGGTCTCGGTCCCGTGGGACGTTGCGCACGGCGGGGTCTGGTTCCTCGGATGTACGGTCGCACTGTAGTGGACAACCGGACCCTGGTTCTTCTCATGGTCTCTGTTGCATTGCTGAGCCTTAAAATATCCCGACACCTCCATGTGCCCCCCCCTCTCCCCCCCCCCCGAGACCCTCCCCAAAATGTCCCTAAGCCCTCTGCCCCTTGGGATTTGGGGTGATGATAAAGCAGAGGGATGCGGTTGATCCCAGAACCGATACCGCCCTCACAGGGCACAAACCCTCAAGGTGACGGCTAGCACCGTGCCACCCCCCCCCCCCCCCTAAAATGGAGGTTCCCCTCCCCTCTTATTTGTTTTTTGCTTTTATTTTGGTTCGGGTTCACCCCTCCCGCCCCCAAAATACACACAGCCGCGCCGGGGACGGCTCCGATAGGGACCGGGGAGTTGGCGGCGCTGCCAGGCACGGTGGGAGGTGGAAATTGGGCACCCTGCCACCCTCCTGGCCCTAAAACACCCCCCACACGGCACGGATTTGGGCGTCCCCCTCCTCAATTTAAGCCAAACTGGTGATTTGCAGCTCCTGGTTGCCCCCTGCCCCTTACAAACAAAAGGTCCCGGCTTTGGTTTTTTTGGGGGGGAGGTGTCCTTGGGATCACACTCGCTGCCGTTACAGAAGAGGCATCAGGACGCGGTATTGGGGAAAAAAATTTAATAAAGGGGAAAGGGGGCTGGTGTGTTGTCCCCCCTCCCCCCCACATCCCCAAATCTGGAGGTGCCCCCCCAAAAAAAACCCAGAGCCACATTTGGCCAAGAGTATGAGTTTGGGGGGGGGGGGGTCTGCAAGGAACCCATCCCCACCAAGGGGGGAACCCCAAGACATCCCCGCCCCATAAAATGGGGAGGGGGCTGCTGATGTCGCCACAGGGGGGTTCCCGTTAGTAGGGGGGCCACCCTGGCTGCCCCCAGGTGCTGTTTGTCACCGGGCTGCCCCCCTCGCACGCCGCGGGCAGGAGGAAGAAGAGGAAGATCCCGCAGAGCACCAAGCCCCCCGCCACCATCAGGGCAACGGCGACGGCCACCGCCTTGAAGAGGGGCCACCGCACCCCACTCTGGCCCCCCGGAGGGGCTGGGGGAGGCTCAGACCCCCCCACCTCCAGGCTGAGGGTCACCGTGGGCAGCCGGCCAGGATGGGGGGCGTAGAGCAGGAGCCCCTTGGGGCGATCGAAGCGGACGAAGCCACCGGGGGTGGCGGGGAGGTCGGGGGGCAGGAGGTCAGAGCAGGTGGGCAAAGCGGGGGGCCCGCGGCGGGGGGGCACGGCTGTAGGGCGTCGGCAGACGGGGCAGAGCAAGGGGGCGGCGGGGGCTGCAATGCTGACCCTGGTCAAGCACTCGAGGCAGAAGACGTGGCCGCAGGCCAGCGCTTTGGGCAGCTTGAAGAGGCGGTCGTAGGGGGCGAAGCAGATGACGCAGTCCCGAGGGGGCCCCTCAGGGTCTCCCGGGGGGCTCGGCATGGCAGCAACGTCCCTGGAGAGGGGGGAAACAGCCGGGAGGGGGGGGGGGGGGTTACAAGGTGGCAATAAGGACGTGAGGACACAGGGTCAGGGACCAAAAATACCCAGGGAGGGCATCGCCCCAAAAATACCCCAGACTCAATTTGGGGTGCCAACAGATCCCGAAAAAACACAAAAATACCCAACACCTCCCCCCCCTCAGCCCCTCCTCACCTGCCCCCAGGGGTGCCAGCCCCCGTGGGGGACGCAGCACACGTCCGCTCAGCTCAGTGCAGCCAGACCAGAAGGGACAGCGGCACGCCTCCCGCGTCACCCTGCCACCAGGGGAACGGTCCCAACAGCCACGGTGGCCCTGCAGGTCCCAGTCGGCACCACACCTGGTTTTGGGTGCGACCTGTGGGTTTTGGCAGCTGTCCCGCACCACTTTGTCACCCCAAGGGACTGGTTTCCTCAGGGGAAAGCCTGCTGTCTCTGTCACCCCCCCGTCCCTGTCCTGGTTTTATGTATTCTGCCTTCCCTCAGCGCTGTTTCCTCCACCCCCTGGCGTGGAATCAAGGGAAAAACGGGGCACAGAGGGAATTCTGGGCACGGGGACACAGCCACCAACCTCAAATCATGTCTAGGAATGAGGAAATCCCAACGCTACAAGGTGCCAAGGTGAGCTGGGGACAGCTGGGTGGCTAGGGGACACGTGGGACCTTACGGGACACCCCCATGCTCTGCTGGGGTTCAGCCCCAAAAAGGAGCCCCCCAGGCACCCCTTTTGTGTGTGGAAGAGGACAAAAAAAAAAAAAACAAAACACAAACAGCACCCCCCCCCCATCCCCACGACACAGGGAGGAGCGGAGGGGCACAAAGTAGAAGCCAACTTTATTTCGGGCATGACAACGGCGGCTCTTTAACGGTTGGACTTGGCCACACGCTCCAGTTCGTCCTTCTTCTTGATGGCATACGAGTTGGAAGAGCCCTGGCGGGGGGGGAAATGTGAGAAGTCACGACATGTCGGGACAGTGAGGACGTCCTGCCACCGCCTGGTGACGGCCCCGTCCCCTTCCCTCACCTTGGCAGCGTTGATGAGCTCGTCGGCCAGGCACTCCGCGATGGTCTTGATGTTGCGGAAAGCGGCCTCGCGGGCACCCGTGCACAGCAGCCAGATGGCCTGTGAGGGGGGGAGGGGGGGGGAGGAAAAGGGGGGACATCAGGGACAGTGACAATGCAGGCACAAGGAGGGGGGGCGGGGGTCCCCACAGCTCAGGGTTTCCACAAAAGGGGGCACCTGGTTGACGCGGCGCAGCGGGGACACATCCACAGCCTGTCTCCGCACGGTGCCGGCGCGGCCGATGCGGGTCGAGTCCTCGCGGGGGCCGCTGTTGATGATGGCGTTCACCAGGACTTGCAGGGGGTTCTGCGGGGTGGGGGGGTAAAAATTAGCCACTGCGCTCCTATAACCCGTCCCGGCCCAAAACCCAGCAGCCCCGCACCTCCCCGGTGAGCAGGTGGATGATCTCGAAGGCGTGCTTGACGATGCGCACGGTCATCAGCTTCTTGCCGTTGTTGCGGCCGTGCATCATCATGGAGTTGGTGAGGCGCTCGACGATGGGGCACTGGGCCTTGCGGAAGCGCTTGGCCGCATAGCGCCCGGCGCTGTGGGGCAGGTACTTGGCGTACTTCTCCTTGACAGCAATGTAGTCCTGCGGTGGGGAGAGGGGGGGGGGGTCAGACACCTTCCTGACACACCACGGGGGGGCCCCCCAAGGTGTAACCCCCGCCCCCCCGAACTACCTGGAGGGAGATGTCGTTGATCTGCACATCGTCCGTGCTCCACTTGCCGAAGAGCTTGATGTCGGGGGTCTCGGTGACAGCGGGCGCCGTCTCCCAGTCAGTCATTCTGCCAAGGGAACAGGGATTGGAGCGAAAAGGGGCAACGCAGACGCACCCCTTTACCCCCCCCCCATCGTTGAATAACTGGGGGGTGCAGGTCGTTAAAAAGAAAATTGAGCACCTATGGGTGAGCGCGAAGAGGTGAAGCGCCCTTCCAAATCACCCCTAACGCTGGGAGCTCCCAAGAGCCTTCTACCTTAGAGAGCCCCCCATAAGGGGTCAGCCCCCAGAGCCCCCAAACTCCCACCTCAGTGCCCCCACAAAGCCTGCCCCCCCCCCATTTCTAACTCAGGGACCCCCCGAAATTCCTACCTCAGAGCTCCCCCTGCCTTGAGCATCCCTCATTTCTCCATCAGTGACAACCCCAAGGCCTTAGCCCCCCGATTTCTATTCGGGACCTCAACCAAAGCCTGACCCCGCACACCTTAACCTCAGCTCTGCCCAAAACCCAACCCCCTCCCACCTCATTGCCTCCCCCAAAGGCCTGACACCCGCCCAAAGCCTAATCCCTCTCCTTTCCTACCTCAGTGCCCCCTCCCCCGAAGTCTTGACCCCACAATTTCTGCCTCACTGACCCCACCACTACCCTCACCCCCCAGGCCTGATGTCTCCCCATTTACTCCCCCCCCCCCGGCCTGAGAACCCCCAAATCCCCCCTGAAGTCCTGAACCCCCCCTAATTTCCACCCCAACGCTCCCAAAAAGCCTGAGCCCTCCCCTTCTGTACCCCAGCACCCCCCCCAATGCCTGACCCCACGATTTCTCCCTCAGCGACCCCACCACCCCCAGGCCCGAGCCGCCCCCCCTCCCCCATTTACCCCCTCCCCGGGGCCTGAGGACCCCCAAACCCCCTCCCAGGCCCCGCCACCCCCCTCCTCTGCCCCACCACCCCCCTCCCAGCCATCCCCTCCCTTGCCCCACAGTCACCCCCCACCATTCCCAGCCCCAGAGGCCCCCCAAACCCCCCCAAACTCCCACCCCCCCCCAGCCCCGCCGCACTCACATGGCGGCGGCCGCGGCTCCGGCGGGGAAAAAAGGGCTCGAACGGGGCCTCCCCGCCTCTTATCCAGGGGCAGGCGCCGGCTTCCGGCTGCGCATGCGCAGAGCTGCAGCGGGGCTCCGCGCTTCCGCCCGTTCTTCCCTAGCCGTGCCCGTCCTTTCGGGCTCGCCGGGCGGGGAGGGGGGTTGCGCATGCGCATATTAAGCCGCGCGCGCTGGCGCGGCGGCGCAAGCGCGGAGGGCGATGGTGAAGCCGGGGGGATCATGGTGGTTGAGGGCGTCTGCCCGAACTCTGCCATGTTGTGGGATTTCTCCCTATAGCGTGCGTAGAGGCACGCGTGGGGGGACAGAGGGGATCCCTCTGCAAGGCCTTTCTCTGCTACAGAGTCAGCAGCTCCTCCCGGTTCAGCGTCAGCCACAAATTCATTCAGGTTTCCTTCCCGTCCCGCATCCAGGTCATTTATGGGACCACTGAAGAGACCTGGCCCCAAAATGGAGCCCTGCAGAGCCCCGCTTGTGACTGGCCGCCAGCCTGATGTTGCCCCGTTTACCAGAACCCTCGGAGCCTGACCCCTCAGCCAATTGTTCACCCATCACATTGTGAATTCCTTGTAGCATTTGTCTGGTTCTATGCTGGACATTTGGTCCAGACGGATAGGGTCAGAAACCATGTCGAAATCCTTACTGAAACCCCAAAAGATCACCTCAGCTGGCTCCCCTTGGTCAACTACGTGGGTGAAAAATAAGGAAATTAAGTTTGTCAAACTGGATTTTCCCCTCACGTTGGCCATGACCAACGACTGTGCTGTTTTCCGGGCTTTTTCACTAACTCCCAGAATGATTTTCTCCATAATGTTAGGAGGCAAAAAAGTGGGGCTGAGGCCGGTAATTACTGGCTCTTAATGCTTATCTGAGGAGATTTGGGGGACCAGGGGCCACCTGAGGGAGATTTGGAATCCAGTGAACACCTGAGGGGACTTTATGGACCAACCATCTCCTGAGGGAGTTTTAGGGACCAAGGATCACCTGAGGAGACTTTAGGGACTACAGGCCACCTGACGGAGGTTTAGGGAAGAACAGCCACCTGAGGGGAATTTGTGGACCAGGGATCACCTGAGGGGACTTTGGGACCACATGCCAACTGAGGGGACTTCAGGGACCAACGACAGATCTCCTGAGGTGACTTTAAGGATGAGCAGCTGCCTGAGAGGATTTTGGGGACCAGGGGCCACCTGAGGGGACTTTGGGGACCAAGGAACATCTGAGGTGACTTTGGGGACTAATGAACGCCTGAGGGGACTTTGGGGACTAATGAACGCCTGAGGGGACTCTGGGGCACCAGGGGCCACCTGAGGGAGCTCTGGGGACCAACAAACACCTGAGGGGACTTGGGGCACCAGAGGCCACCCGCGGGGCCCCCGCCGCCTCCGCGCCCCCTCGGGGCCACCAGGGGGCGGCTGCGGGCGAGCGGCGCCGCGGGGGCTGCCGGGGCCGTGGCGGGTGGGGCCGAGCCGCTGCGGGAGGGCGGCGGGGGGGGGGGGGTCCCGGTCCCGATCCCGATCCCGGTCCCGATCCCGATCCCGATCCCGGTCCCTGTCCCCGTGTCGCCGCCGGGATGTTCTTCACGTGCGGCCCCAACGAGGCCATGGTGGTGTCGGGTGAGTCGGGCCCCCCCCCGCCCCACAGAGACGCACCGGGGTGACCCCCTCCCCCCCCCCCCCGGGGATCCCGGCCTACCCCGTGCCCCTCGTCCCGCAGGTTTCTGCCGCAGCCCCCCCGTGATGGTGGCCGGGGGCCGGGTGCTGGTGGTGCCGTGTCTGCAGCAGATCCAGCGGTGAGGGGACATGGGGGGGGACATGAGGGGGACATGAGGGGGGGGTCTGGGGGTGGCGTGAGGGGACAGGGGGGTGGCATGGGGGGACATGGGGGTGACGGGAGGGATTGGGGGGCATGGGGGGGCAAGGGGGGTATGGAGGGCAAGGGACAAGGGGGTGGCCTGAAGGGATATGGGGGGCGTGGGGGGACAAGGGGGTGGCATCAGGGGATAAGGGGGTGGCGTGGGGGGACAAGGAGGGGGCATGGGATGAGGGGGTGGCATGGGGGGGGCATGGGGGGACGAGGGGGTGGCAAGGGGGGATGAGGGGGTGGCATGGAGGAGGGCAGGGGTGATGTGAGGGGACAAGGGAGTGGCACGGTGTGACAACGGGTGACAAGGGATGGCATGGGGGGGATAAGGAGGTGACATAGGATAAGGGGGTGGCATGGGATGACATGAGGGGCACGGGGGTGGCATGGGGGGGACAAGGCAGTGGCATAGAGGGGCAAGGGGGTGACATGAGGGGGCAAGGGCGTGGCATGGGGCGACAAGGGGGTGACACGGGGGTTACCTGTCCCCTCCCTTCCCCCTCCCCAGGATCTCCCTGAACACCCTGACCCTCAACGTGCGCAGCGAGAAGGTGTACACCCGCCACGGCGTCCCCATCTCCGTCACCGGCATCGCCCAGGTACCCCCGTGCCCCCCGCGCCCCCCACCCGTGTCCCCGCAGCTGCCACCACCCCTCCCCAGGGGGCACCGGTGCAGCCCCTTTTAAGGCGGTCCCGCAGTGGGCCCCACCTGGAGCTGCTGAGGGGGTCTCTTAAAAGGGCAGTGTCATGCTGCAATGATTGTGCGGGGGGGGGGGAACATCTCCTTAAAGCGGCCCTGTTGAGGTGGGCCCCACCCTAAGGAGCATATCCTCTTAAAAGGGCACCACTGTCGTTAGCCCACCCGTGGAGTTTCTTGAAGGGGCAACGGTGGTCTTAAAAAGGATGTTTTGTGGTGGACCCCACCTGCGAAAGACCACCCGCAGGGGCTGTTCTCTTAAAAGAGCGCTGTCACGGCCCACCCGAGGGCCTATAAAGACAGCAGCCTCTTCAAAACGCTTCGTTATCGGGGGGAACAAATCACTGGGGACGCCTGCGGGACGCTGCGGCTTCCCCGGGGGGCAGGTGAAGATCCAGGGGCAGAACAAGGAGATGCTGGCGGCCGCCTGCCAGATGTTCCTGGGCAAGTCGGAGAGCGAGATCGCCCAGATCGCCCTGGAGACCCTGGAGGGCCACCAGCGCGCCATCATGGCCCACATGACCGTGGAGGTGAGGAGGGGGGAGTGTGTGTGGGGGGGAAGCCACGCCCCCGTGGGCAAGCCACACCCCTCTTGCCGGAGCCACTCCCTTTTAGAAGCCACACCTCACCATAAACCCCGTCTCTTGTCCAAGCTCCACCCCTTGCCATAAGACCCACCCCAAAGAAGCCCTACCCAGATAAAGGCCCCACTTCCTAGTGGGTGCCCCACCCACATAGGCTCCACCCCTTTTGTTGAAGCCCCTCCCTCACCTCCTGGTGCCACACCCATTGCAAGACCACACCCCTTGGCCCCACCCACCCTAAGCCCCACCCCTGGTATCCTACAGGAGATCTACAAGGACCGGCAGAAGTTTTCGGAGCAGGTTTTCAACGTGGCCTCATCCGACCTGGTCAACATGGGGATCAGCGTGGTCAGCTACACCCTGAAGGACATCCACGACGACCAGGTGGCACCGGGGGGGGGACGGGAGGGGACACGGGCGTCACTGTAGTTAGCTGTGCCTGGAGGACATCCTGCGGTAACCGGGTGGCGTCGGGGACACGGGGATGCAGGGCGACGTGGGGGCAAGCATCAGTGTGGTCGGTGACATGGAGGATACTGCAGGGACACGGTGACATGGGAGCATGGGGACATGGGAAGAGAGACATTCGGACAGACGGACCTTGTTGTACCTTGTGGGCATGGGGACAGTGACACGCGGGTGGGGACATCGGGCGAAGGATGGGGACAGCAGAATGGAGATGAGGACGCTGTCCCAGCGTGGATCGGGGTTGTGACAGTGTCCCCGTGTCCCCTGTCCCCAGGATTACCTGCACTCGCTGGGGAAGGGCCGCACTGCGCAGGTGCAGCGTGATGCCCGCGTAGGGGAGGCCGAGGCCAAGCGGGACGCCGGCATCCGCGTGAGTCTGTCATCTTTGTCCCCCCCCCCAGGTCCCCCACTGCCCCATCACGTCCCTGCATGTGCCCACGTCCCCCTGTTTCATCACTGAGGTCACCGTGTCCCCTCACAGCGTGCTGGTGTCATCCCCTGCTGTCCCCCCCGTGCCCCTAAGGTCACCAGATTCTCTCTGAGGTGCCCTTGTGATGTCCCCACCCCATTTTGCTGGCATTCCCCCCTATCCTTTGGAGTCCTCTGCTGTCTCCATGTCCATTTGTCCCCCGGTGTCCCCCCCACCCTCCAGTGTCCCCATCCCCCCTCCAATCCCACAGTATCCCCACGTCCCCCCCTTATCCCCCAGCATCCCCATCTCCCCACACAACATCCCCACGCTCCCCCTCCATCGTGCAGCACGCCCCCCATCATCCACTCGGTGTCCCCACGTGTCCCCGTGTGTCCCTGCAGGAGGCGCGGGCGCGCCAGGAGCAGGTGTCGGCGCAGCTGCTGAGCGAGACGGCGATGGCGCAGGCCCAGCGGGACTTCCAGGTGCAGCAGGCGCTGTGCGACGCCGCCGTCAACGCCCGCAAGGCCCAGGCTGACCTGGCCTACCAGCTGCAGGTACGCTGGGTCCCCTGTCTGGGATGTTTGGGACCCCCCCCAGGACACTTGGGACACCCCCAGGACACCTGGGTCCCTCCTGGGCACCTGGGATCCCCCTGGGCACCTTGGTCCCCCCAGTTTCTTGCCCCCCCAGAACACCTGGGACTCCCCCACACACACCTGGCTCCCTCAGCTGGGATGTTTGGGACCCCCCAGGACACCTGGGAACCCCCCAGGGACACCTGGATCCCCCTTGGGCACCTGCAGCCCCCAGGGTCCCCCCCTGTCCAGGGTTCCCAGGGATCCCTGCAGTCCCTAGGATGCCCAGCCCCCCCCCCCCCCCCCCGCCGGGTTCTGGCGCAGGGCTGATGTGTGCTGCGGGCGCAGGTGGCGAGGACGAAGCAGCAGATCGAGGAGCAGCGGGCGCAGGTGCTGGTGGTGGAGCGGGCACAGCAGGCGCAGCTGCAGGAGCACGAGATTGGCCGCCGCGAGCGCGAGCTGGAGGCCACCGTGCGCAAGCCCGCCGAGGCCGAGCGGTATCGCCTGGAGCGGCTGGCTGAGGCCGAGCGGTGAGCCCTTCCCCTTCCCCTTCCCCTTCCCCTTCCCCTGCAGGCCATACCCCCATATGGGGGGCCCCACAACCAGGGTGAGAACCATGCCTTTTTTAAAGCTTTTCCCCTTTAAATACCAAGCCTATCTGCTGGGCCCCAACAGCGTGGCAAAGCCATGCCCTCTTTAAAAGCAGTTTTGTCACTCGGCATGCCTCGAAAAACTCAAAAACGTCAAGTTTTGCCTTTTTTGGTGGGTCCTCTTCTAGTGGGGCCGCGACCCTTTTAAGGGAGGCGTTGCCCCCTTTAAAACGAAGCCCCGCCCCTTCCGCAGGCCACACCCCTCTGCGAGCTGCCCCACCCTGGGTGAAGCCCCGCCCTGTTCAAGAGGGTCCCCGTGCCTTTAAAAAGCGTGGTGGTCCCCACCGCCGTGCCCCTTTTAAGGGAGGCGGTGCCCTTTTAAAGGAGAGCCCCGCCCTCTTCCTCAACCCCGCCCCCTTCATCCAAGCCCCGCCCATCTCCCCAAACCCCGCCCCTTTCCACCACCCCTATGCCCGCGACCAATCCGGGCACCCCCTTGAACTCCTCCGCCCTGCCAAGCTCCACCCCCTCCACGAGGCCACACCCCCCTTTATAAGCCACGCCCCCTCGATAAGCCCCGCCCCTCGCGAGGCCCCTCCCCCTCCTAGCCCCGCCCCTCCGCAGGTTGCAGGTGATGATGCAGGCGGAGGCCGAGGCGGAGGCCATGCGGGTGAGTTGAGGACCCCGAAGGACGGGGCCAGGTTTTTGGGGGGGGGGTCCCCAGCCCCCGGGGGTGTCCCCAGAGCCCCCAGGGGACGCGGACGTCTCACGCAGGTGACGGGGGCGGCGCGGGCGGCGGCGGTGGCCGCCCGGGCGCGGGCGGAGGCGGCGCAGACGGAGGCGAAGGCCGAGGCCTTCGGGCAGTTCCGCGAGGCCGCCGTGGTCGACATGGTGCTGCAGCGGCTGCCCCAGGTGCGAGGGGTTCCCCCCCCCCGGCGTGCGTCCCCAAGGGTTTGGGGTCTCCACTACGGGGTGGGGGGGGTGGTTTGGGGGGGGGGGTCCTTAGGGGGGATTTGGGGTCCCCGTGAGGCGTTCGGGGGGTCTCAAGGGGGTGTTTGGGGGTGAACTTTGGGGTTTGGGGGGGGTTGCGTGGGGGGTCGGGGGTCTCCCCCAATGGATTTTGAGGATTTGGGGTTTCTCCTATGGGGTGGGGGTGGTTTCTGGGGTCCCGGGGGGGGGATTTAGGGACCCCTTGAGGTGTTTCGGGGTCTCAAGGGGGAGTCTCAGGGGTACGCATGGGATATTTGGGGGTTGTATGGGGGGTTTCAGGGTTTCCCCCCAGCGGATTTTGAGGATTTGGGGTCTCTTCTATGGGGAGGGGTCGGTTTGGGGGGGGTCCTGGAGGGGAATTGGGATCACCATGAGGTGTTTGGGTTCTCAAGAAGATGTTTTGGGGTCTTAAGGGGGTGTCTCAGGGTGAACCCTGGGTTTTTGAAGCGTTGTATAAGGGATTTTGGGGTCTCCCCCAATGGATTTTGGAGGATTTGGGGTCTCTCCTATGGGGTGGGGGTGGTTTGTGGGGTCCTGGGTGGGATCTGGGGACCCCTTGAGATGTTTGGGGTCTCAAGGGAGTGTGTGGGGGTCTTAAGGGGGTGTCTCAGGGGTACACTTGGGGTATTGGGGGTTGTATGGGGGGTTTGGGGTTCCCTCCAATGGATTTTGAGGATTTGGGGTCTCTTCTCCAGGGAGGGGTCGGTTTGGGGATCCTGGGGTGGATTTGGGGTCCCCATGAGGTGTTTGGGGTCTCAAGGGGGTGTTTGGGGGCGTTAAGGGGGAATCTCAGGGGTACACATGGGGTATTTGGGGGGTTGTATGGGGGTTCCGGGGGTTCCCCCCAGGGGATTTTGAGGATTTGGGGTCTGTTCTATGGGGGTGGGGGTGGTTTGGGGGGTCCTGGGGGGGGATTTGGAGTCCCCATGGGGGTATTTGGGGGCTCCACAGGGTATTTTGGGTCCCCCGAATGGATTTGGGGCCTCTCCTATTGGGTGGGGGTGATTTGAGGGGGCCCAGCAGGAATTTGGGGTCCTCATGGGGGCGCTTTGTGCCCCCCCCTTCAGGTGTGGGGGCAACCAGGGAGGAATTTGGGGTACAAAGGGGCAAATTTGGGGTGAGATACGGTGATTTGGGGACAGGCAAGCGGGCAGGGGGATTCGTGGATGTCTGTGGTGGGTTTTGGGGTGAAACCCAAGGGATTTAGGGCAGTGGCCAGTTGGTGGGTGGCCAGGGAGGGACTTGGGATTGCTGTAGTGAATTTGGAGTGAAGTAAGAGGAATTTGGGTGACAGAAACCACAGAGCCGGTGGGGGGATTTTTGGGGGCGACCCACACGGGTTTGGGGCTGAAACGGGTGAGATTTGGGACAGAGGGGTTTGTGGGGAGGGGGCACGGTGCCGCCTGCAAGGTTTTGGGCTGAAACGCGGCGATTTCGGGCCAGGTGGCGGAGGCGGTGGCGCAGCCGCTGCTGGGGACGCGCCGGGTGACGCTGGTGGCCGGGAGCTCCGGGGACATCGGGGTGGCGCGGCTCCCCGGGGAGATCCTGGACGTCGTCACCCGTCTGCCCACCGCCGTCGAGGCCCTGACGGGCGTCAGCGTCACCCAGGTCCGTGGGGGTCCCCTGCGGGTGACACTGGGGGTCCCTGGGGGGGTGGGGGGGGACACCCGGGGTCCCCTCCTCACCCGTCCCCGCTCTGTCCTCTGCAGGCCGCCCAGAAGAAGTCAGACTGCGTGGCCTGAGCCGGTGCCACCGCGTCCCCAAGGTGTCCCCAAGGTGCCACCACCCTCTGGAGCCTCTGCGTCCCCGCGATGCCACCGCCCCATGGTGCCACCACGTCCCCACCGTGTCCCTGTGGTGCCACCACCCCTATGGAGCCCTTGTGTCACTCAAGTGCCACCACCCCCACGGAGCCCTTGTGTCACCCAAGTGCCACCACGTCCCCATGGAGCCACCGCCCCATGGCGCTACCGTGGCCCCGAAGTGCCACCAACCCCCCAGTGCCACGTTGCGTCCCTCCCACCCCTTCCAGCGGGGTCCCTGGGGTGGGGGACATGTCCCCCCTGTGTGTCCCCATGCCTGTCCCCGTGTCATTAAAGCTATCGCGTCTGCGCCCTGCAGCCATTTTGGGGTGCGCCGGGGTCTTTTGGGGTTTGGGGTGGAGGATTTGAAGACCCCAGAAGGGACACGAGTGGCCCCAAAGGGGACAGGAGGGGCTTCGGGAGGGGGGAATGGAGACCCTCAAGCAGCTGTGGTGGGGACAGGGGACACAAGTGGCCCTATAAGGGGCACGGGGACCCTTGTAGGGACAGATGTGACACAGGAGACCCCCCCTCCCCCCACCCCGGGACAGAAATGACCTTCAGGGGACTTTCAGAAGGGACACAGGGACCCCAAAGTGAACCTGGGAGACCCTAGTGGGGACATTGAGACCCCACCCCGCCCCCCCCCCAAGTGACACAACAAGGGACATGGCAGTGGCTTTACATCCCGGGTTTATTCCTCGCCCGGGGGCGGCTTTTCAATATGAAAAAAAAAAAAAAAGCTCAAAAAGGGAGAAACGAAACCAAAATGGGATGGATTTGGGGGAAGGGGACACGTAGGGGACAGGAGAGCCCTCAGCCAGGGACACGGGGGACAGGGCCATCCTGGAACCCCCTGCAGCCGGGGCAGTGGTTTTGGGGAAAGAACGGGGCAAATTGGTGCCCGGGGGCTGCAATAATTTAGTGGTGCCGTCACCCCCCTGGCAGGGGGGACGTGGGGACAATGAGGGGGACACGGAGGCTTTGCGGTGACGTGGGCCTTCAGGTGACGGTGACAACGCAGGGGGGGCAGGAGGAGTGCTCTGGTGATGAGATGGCGGAGGACGGGGAGGCCCCGAAGTCGAGGACTCTCCGGTGACGATGACGCCGGTGAAGGATGAAGGCTGTGACCGCGCTGAAGGACCTGGGGGGGTCTTGGAGGACGAGGGCTCTTGGGGACCACCTGATGGCCGAGGACGATGACAAAGGCCGAGGGCTGAAGGTCTCCGAGGATGACGACGAAGGCCGAGGGCTCTCCGAGGACGATGGTGAAGGCCGAGGGCTCTCCGAGGACGACGCTGAAGGACGAGGACGCTGACGGTGAAGGCCGAGGGCTCTCCGAGGACGACGCTGAAGGACGAGGGCTCTCCGAGGACGACGCTGACGATGACGGTGGCAGTGAAGGACGAGGGCTCTCCGAGGACGATGACCAGAGGCCGCCCCTTAGGTCTCCTCTTCAGCCTCTTCGCCGAAGTCCTCCTCCTCCTCGGCGGTGGCGTCCTGGTACTGCTGGTACTCCGAGACGAGGTCGTTCATGTTGCTCTCGGCCTCGGTGAACTCCATCTCGTCCATGCCCTCGCCCGTGTACCAGTGCAGGAAGGCCTTGCGCCGGAACATGGCCGTGAACTGCTCCGAGATGCGCTTGAAGAGCTCCTGGATGGCCGTGCTGTTGCCGATGAAGGTGACGGCCATCTTGAGGCCGCGGGGCGGGATGTCGCAGACGGCCGTCTTGACGTTGTTGGGGATCCACTCGACGAAGTAGGAGCTGTTCTTGTTCTGCACATTCAGCATCTGCTCGTCCACCTCCTTCATGGACATGCGGCCCCGGAAGACGGCGGCCACCGTGAGGTAGCGGCCGTGGCGCGGGTCGCAGGCGGCCATCATGTTCTTGGCGTCGAAGACCTGCTGGGTGAGCTCGGGGACGGTGAGGGCGCGGTACTGCTGCGAGCCGCGGGACGTCAGCGGGGCGAAGCCGGGCATGAAGAAGTGGAGGCGGGGGAAGGGGACCATGTTGACCGCCAGCTTGCGCAGGTCGGCGTTGAGCTGCCCGGGGAAGCGCAGGCAAGTGGTGACGCCGCTCATGGTGGCCGAGACGAGGTGGTTGAGGTCGCCGTAGGTGGGGGTGGTCAGCTTCAGGGTGCGGAAGCAGATGTCGTAGAGGGCCTCGTTGTCGATGCAGTAGGTCTCGTCCGTGTTCTCCACCAGCTGGTGGACCGACAGGGTGGCGTTGTAGGGCTCCACCACCGTGTCCGACACCTTGGGGGACGGGACGACGCTGAAGGTGTTCATGATGCGGTCGGGGTACTCCTCACGGATTTTGGAGATCAGGAGGGTCCCCATGCCTGAGCCGGTGCCGCCGCCCAGCGAGTGGGTCAGCTGGAAGCCCTGCAGGCAGTCGCAGCTCTCCGCCTCCTTCCGCACCACGTCCAGGACCGAGTCCACCAGCTCGGCCCCTTCCGTGTAGTGGCCCTTGGCCCAGTTGTTGCCTGCGCCACTCTGGCCTGAGGTGGGGACACGTTGGGGGGGACGTCATGGAGAGGCTCCCCAGGGAGCACAGCCAACCTAGAACCCCTTGGGGACCCTCAACCCCACCACCAGGGGGTCTTCAAACCAGCAGGAAGTGCTTTGGGGACCTCGAGGCCACACCACGGGACCTCCACCACCTTCTCTGGGGACCCTGAGTTCCTTGGGGACCTCCCGTGATCCTCTGGTGATCTCCATCCCACCCTTGAGGACATCTGCCACCTTCTCTGAAGACCTCCAGCCAACCCCTGGGGATAACCAAGCATCGCAGGGACACCCATTGCTCCTCATTATCTGCACTTGGAGCTCCTTGAGGACCCCAAGCTCCCTGGGGACCTCCGTCACCTTTCTCAGGGACCCTTCAGCTCCTTGGGGACCACCACCACTCTCACTGGAGCACCCCGGGAACCTGTTCCTCTTATTGGAGACCTTCAACCCACCCTTGAAGACCTGAAACTCACTGTGAAGCTCTGTCACCCTATATCGGGGACCCCCAACACCCCAAAGACCTTCACCTGTACCCCTTTGGGACCACGATGGGTACCTGGGGGCCACCTAAGAGGACATCCAGGGACCCAACAGGGTCGGGGACTCACCGAAAACGAAGTTGTCCGGCCTGAAGATCTGCCCGAAGGGTCCCGAGCGCACAGAGTCCATGGTGCCTGGCTCCAGGTCCACCAAGATGGCTCTTGGCACGTACTTACCCCCTGGGGACATCGCCGTGTCACCGGGAGGGCGTGTGTGATGGTGACACCACCACATCGCCCCCCCGTAAACCCCCCAAACCCCCCAGAAACCACCCCAAAACCCCCAGACGTGGACAGGGAAGGGAATGGGTTGTGCAACGGGTGAGCTGAGGATGC
The DNA here is from genome assembly GCF_040182565.1 of Anser cygnoides. Taxonomy (NCBI): domain Eukaryota; kingdom Metazoa; phylum Chordata; class Aves; order Anseriformes; family Anatidae; genus Anser; species Anser cygnoides. The sequence goes on from NC_089907.1 coordinate 636,866, forward strand.
CGGGTCTCAGGCAGAGAGGGACAGGGACTGGGGGGGGAAGGTGACCAGGACACAGGGGGGTGACGAGGACACCAGGGTGACATCAGGAGTGGTGGCACCGTACCGGTGGCTTCATTGTAGTAGACGCTGATGCGGTCAAGCTGGAGGTCGCTGTCGCCGTGGTAGGTGCCGGTGGGGTCGATGCCGTGTTCGTCGCTGATCACCTCCCAAAACTGCAGAAAGGGGGTGGGGTCAGAAAGGCTCCGCCCCCTCCGGAGGGGGGGCGGAGTCAGGAGGACCCTTGGGACCCCCCCCCTCTCAGGGAATCGGGGGGTGGGGGGGAAGATTGGAGGTGGAAGGGGCCTCTGGGAGGGGGCGGAGCCTCTGGGAGGGGCGGAGCCTCTGGGAGGGGCAAGTTATTGAAGATAACCCACGTTGGGGGTGGAGCCAACCCAAGAACCAGCCCAGGGGGTGGAGCCGAAGCCAGAAACATTCGGGGGGGCAGGGCTAACGCTGAGGCCGGGCTCCTCCCGAAGGGGTGCGGCCAACCCGAAGGGGGCATGGCATCCACAGCCCGCAGGGGAGGAGCCAAATTTGGGCGTAGCCCCTCCCCATAAAAAAAAAAAAAAAAAAACGGCCAGGGCGGGAACCGGAAACAGCATTTGAATTGCAGAGGCACTTCCAAAAAATGTTAATTTTGGAGATACCCCAAAAATGCCTTGCCTCTCCCCAAAAGCTCCACTCTCTTCGTTAAGACAAATAGAATTTACAAAATTGCCCGTTTTTCCTCCTAAAATGTGCTTCGTCTGGGTGGGGTGCTTGGAACAAAGGGTGGGGGAGGGGCTGGCACCCTGGGGACCCCCCCCCAAGGTCATGGGGGGGGGGGGGGCTCGGCCACGCCCTGGGGGTGAAAACAGGCCAAAACACTGCAATTTGGGGCTGACGGTGGAAGAACTGCTTCTAAATTTTATCTGGGGCCAAAAACCATCATTTTGGAAACTCTAAGGCTACATTTATAGCTCTTTACGGACTGTAATTTCTCCAGTTGTAAAATTACAGTTTCTGGGCAAAACGCATGTTTTGGGGCTGAGAACGTGCATTCCGCGGGTAAAAAAAAATAATTATAGGCTGGAACGTCCATTTTGGAGGAAAAAGAGTGAATTCAAGGCATGTAAAGCTGTCCTGGGAGTGAAAAGCACTCTTTAGGGAGAAAAAGCCTCTATTTCAGGGATGTAAAAAACTAATTACAGGGAGGAAAATCCTGTTCTGGGGTTAAATATTGATATTACGGGGCTGGAAACACAATTGTGGAGCAGAAACAAAGCTTTTTGGGGGGTTGAAAAACTTGCTTTTAGTCGTTCTCAAGAACAAAGACCCTATTCTGCGGCCGAAAACCTCCATTTTGGGGTTTGAAAACCATCTGGATGCACAAAGATTCTGTTCTGGGGCTGAAAGCATCCATTTTGAGATCAAAATTGCCATTTGGGAAGGAAATTCCCCCTTTGGGGGCTTGAAAAAAAAAAACACAGCACAATCATTTTCAGGCTGAAAAGATGTTTAGGTGTAAAAAAATCCTATCGTACATATAAAAAACCCTATTGCCGCATGTAAAGAACATATTCTGGGGCAGAAACCATTCATTCTAGTGCTAAAAGAGCACCATTTTTCAGCAAAAAGCCCCTCATTTGGGGTTAAAAAGCTACGGTTTTAAGCTAAATTCCATACACTGCAGCAGAAAAAAAGGAATTTGAGAGCACAAAGATGCTACTCTTGCGCCGAGAACCTCCATTTTAGGGCTGGAAACCTCCATTTTGGGGGCCAAAACCCTGTATTTTAGCTTTGAAAGAAAATTAAAAAAGCATCTCGGGCTGAAAAATACAATTGGGGCTAAAAAAATTCCTTTTTGTTGGCACCAGAAAAACAATTTTGGAGCAAATAAAACCTATTTTGGAGGCTGAAAAATCATTTTTCAGGGAACAAAGATCTTACTCTGAGGCTGCAAACCTCCATCTTGGGGCTAGAAACTCCCTTTGGAGGCGGAAAGCTGTCTTAGTGGTGAAAAAAAAAAAAACCAACACATTTTGGAGACAAGAAAACCCTATTGGTGTTTAAAAATCTCTTATTAGGGTCAGAATCTCTTTTTTGGGGGCAGAAAAGCCCATTTTAGTGCTAAAAATTCCGTTTTGGGGAACAAAGCTCTTCGTTTGAGGCTGAAAATATTCATCTGGGGGTAGAAAACTGCAATTTTTGAGGCCCAAATCCTTAAATTTTTGAGTTAAAACGCCTTTATTTTGGGGCCACTACAAAATATTTAAGGGCTTAAAGAAAAAAAATCTCAATTTTGGGTACAAATATCCCTTTTGGGGAGTAAAAGGCTCATTTTGAAGGCAGAAGTGCCTCCTCAGACACGGCACGCCCCTCTGGGTGCCGAAAACCTCCAGTTTGGGCTCAAAAAACCCCTTTTTGGCGTGGAAACCCCCCCACCCCCCATTCGGGGGCCGAACGCATCGTGGGCGGCACGCCCCGTTTTGGGGGAGGAATTTTTTCATTTTAGGGCATAAAAATACCCATTTTTATGAGTTATCTCGGGGGAGGGAAACTCCCGTTTTGATGCTTATTTAGCTTATTTTCGGCTATAAAAAAAAGCGGTTTGAAGAAAATTAAGTCGCCATTCTGAAAACGCTATGAGGGGGTGGGGGTCACGGCCATTTTGAGGTTTAAAAAATAATAAAAAGAAAACAATCTGAGGGTAAAAAGCGGAATTTTAAGATACAAAGAAAAAAAAAAGCGTTTTTTGTGTGAAAAATCTCTCATTTCAGTACTAAAATCCCGTGACTCGGGGTGAACTTTATTCTCTAATAAGAGAATTTGGGCCATTTCGAGGCGGTAGCCCCGAGGGGAGGGTCGAAAAAAGGCGATTTTGGGGACAAAAGGCGCCGTTTCGGGGCCGCGGCGCTGAGGCGCGGCGGGAAGCCGCCATCTTGGGGCCGCGTGAGACGAAGGGGGGAGGGGCGGCGCGCCCCCATTTTGAGGCCGGAAACCTCCATTTTGGGGCCCGACCGCTCCGCTTCGACGCCGAGCACCCGCCGCGGCGGGGCCGCGCCTTTCGCGCCAGGCCCTCGGCGGGCGGCGGGGGGACACGTTTTTGGGCTGAAATCGCCCCGATTCGGGTCCGCCTTTGTCTGCGCGGGGAGGGGGAGGGGCTTCTTAAAAGGGGCCGCGCCGCCGAGAGGGAATAAAGGGGGGGGGTCCACCCCCGGGACCCGACGCCGCCCGCCCGCTGTTCACCTTGGCCCCGATCTGGTTGCCGCATTGTCCCGCCTGGATGTGCACGATCTCCCTCATGGCGGCGGTGCGCGAAGGGCTGGGCGCGGTGACGGTGCCGGAGCTGTGGGCCCCCCCCCGGTCCTGATGGGCGGTTCGGCGGCGCGGCCCCTTTAAGGCGGGAGCGCTATTGCGAGCGCGGCGGCGGCGACAATGGCGGCTCCCGCGGCCCCGCGGCGCCTCATATAGACAAAGCGGCGGCGGCCGGCCCCGCGCTCCCATTGGTCGGCGCCGCCCGTCCGCTGCGTTCCCATTGGACGGCGCGCCAGAAGCCCCGCCCCGCCCTGCCGCTCGCCCCGCCCCCTCCCTCCATGTCCCAGCGTGGGCGCTCTGCAATCCCCTCTCTATGGCAGCACCGCCCGGAGCCTCTCCGCCCCTCTCGGAGGACCTCCACCGCCCCCTCTCTATGCTCCGCGCTGGACGGAGCCAATAGGAGCGGGCGGTGGGCGGGGCCTCGGTGTGGTGGTGGCCAATGGGGTTGAGGGGGCGGGGCCTGGAGGCGGTGGCGCGGGAGGGGTGAGCGCGGGGCCCCTTGGCGGGCTTGGTTGGGGTCCCCGGGGCGGGGGGGGCTGGGGGGGGGGCCTGGGGCTCTTGGGGGGGTCCTGGAGGGTCGTGGGGGGCTTCACGCCCCATTTAGGGGCTCCTTGGGGCAATTAAGGCGTCCCCGGGGCAGTTGGGGGGGCCTGGGGCAATTAACGGGTCCCCGGGGCAGTTTGGGGGTCCCTGGGGCAATGGGTCCTTGGGGCAATTAAGGGGTCTCTGAGGCAATTTAGGGGCTCCCCGAAGCATTTAAGGGGTAACTGGGGCAGTTTGGTGTGTTCCCCGGACAGTTTAGGGCGTCCCCGGGGCAATTAAGGGCTCCCCGGGACAGTTTAGGGGCTCCCTGGGGCAATTCAGGGCTCCCTGGGGCAGTTTAGGGGTCCTTGGGGCAATTAAGGGCTCCCTGGGGCAGTTTAGGGGCTCCCTGGGGCAATTAAGGGCTCCCTGGGGCAGTTTAGGGGTCCTTGGGGCAGTTTAGGGGGTCTCGGGGGGTTTAAGAAGCACCCTCAGCCAGTTGGAGGGGTCCCTGGGGTAGTAGGGAGGGGCGCAGAAAATTTTAAGGGGTTTCTGGGGCAGTTTAGGGGATCCTAGGGGGAGTTGAGAAGGTCCGAAGAGTTTAAGGAGCTCCGCTGGGCAGTTGGGGGGCTCCCCGGGACAGTTTAGGGGGTCCAAGGGGCAGTTTAGGGGTCCCCGGGGCAGTTGAAAGGGGTCCTGGGGACAGTTGAGAGGGTCTGGGGGGGTTTAAGGAGCACCCTGGGCTTCTTGGGGGGTCCTCGGGGCAGCTGGGGGGTCCCTGGAGCAGTTAACAGGGTCTGGGGGATTTAAGGAGCACCGTGGGGCAGTTGGGGGGGGTTCTGGTGGCAGCTGGGGGGGTCCCAGGGGCAGTTGAGTAGGTCCGGGGTGTTTAAGGAGCACCCTGGAGCAAATGGGGGGGTCCCTGGCGTAGTTGGGGAGGATTGTGGGGAGTTTAGTGGGTCCCTGGGGTAGTTGAGAAGGGTTGTGGGGCAGTTTAGGGGGTCCCCAGAGCAGGATAGGGGTCTCAGGATCAGTTCGGGGAGCCCAGGGGCAATTCGGAGGACCTTGGGGCAGCTGGGAGGGGGGCATGGGGCAGGTTAGAGGCCCTGAGGGCCAGTTGAGGGCCCTTTGGGGCAGTTTGGGGGTTCCTGGGGCAGGATACAGAGTTGGGGGGGGGCAATTTGAAGGGGCAGATAAAAAACAAGGGGGCAGTAGGAGGATGAAGGATGAAGTCGGGGGGGGGTCCTTTGGCCCCAGGGGGACAGCGGTGACGGAGGGGTGCTCGAGAGGGAAAGCTGGGGCTGACGGGGGGCAGCTTGGGGGGCATGTAGGGGCCGGGGGGGCAGTTGTTTCCATGGGGCAGTTGTTGCTGCCCCTCAGGCGATGCAGCGAAGGCGCCACGGAGGCCTCTGCACCACGGGGGGCACAGGTAGGTCCCCGTCCCCCTCCCCATATCCTGGGGATTGGGTGCAAGGGGGTTCCTGGACGCTGGGGTCCCTATCAGAGGGGTGTCCAGCAGCCCCCGCCCCCCCAAAAAAAAAACCACCTGGATCCCACAGTGCAGGGGCCGGAGCTGAGGCACCCCATCGCCAGCGACTCGGAGGACGACGAGACGTGGCGGTGTGAGTGCGCGGGGATTACGATGGGGAGGGGTCACCACGGTGTTATTATAGGACCTACAGAAACTCAGCAGCGTGGCAACTACAGTAGGGCCTATGTAAACACCAGCTTTACATTATTGTAGGATCCACCGAGGTATGGAGGCTGCGGGGGAAGAGGGTGAGGCCAGACATCATGGTCCAGGACCTCCCCCCCTCCCCGGGGTTTCTGTAGACCCTATAATAACAATGTGTGTCCCCTCCAGGCCCGACCACTGGCAACACCGCCTCACCCCAAGTTGTGCCAGAGAGGTAGGTAGGACCCCACCAGGGTCATGTGGAGGGGTCTGGACCCCTTGGTCCCTTCTGCAGACCCCGTACCCCAATATTTGCCCCCGCAGCGACCCAGAGGAGCCAGATGTGTGCCCAGACATTCGCGTGCTCCGAAAGCGCCGTCCCACCCCAGCCCTGGGCCTCCGCACAGATTTGGCCCAATCCCACCTGGATCCGGACGTCGGGGGACCCAAAAAGCGCCGTTTGTGTCCCAAAACTACCCCAGCTCCAGATGTGGGGAGCAAAACGGCTATTTCAGACATTCGGCCCCAAAATCACTCCCCAAACCCAAAAGGGCAGGTGGATCCAGATGTGAAGCACCTGGGAGGCAGCACAGTGGCTCTTGGCATTGAAAGCGATACAGATGACGAGATGCACCCAAAATCTGCTCTTTTTCACCCTAACCGTCACCAGGCCGCCCTGGAGGCAAGTGGTGACCCAGATGTGGAGAAACGAGGCCCAAATCCAGGTGCTGAAGGTGCCCAAAATGGGCGTTGGATGCTCGCGGTGGACAGCGACACGGACGTGGAGGAGGCTGACGTTCTTCCGTCTGTTGGATGCCCAAAAATGCGTCGAAAGGCCCAAAGGGTGCCAAAAGCCCCAGGTGTGGAGATGAAGCCCCCAAATCCAGATGCTGGCAGTTCGAAAAATGGATTCCAGACGCTCGTGGTGGATAGTGACACGGATGTGGAGATGGAGAGCTCAAATTCAGCTGTGGAGGATCCCCAACGTGGACATCAGGCATTCGGGGTGGACAGTGACACAGATGTGGAGGAAGGTGGAGCAAATCCAGCTGTTGGGCTGGCCAAAACCCCTCAAACGACCGAAAACACCCCGAACTCTTCAAACATAAAGATGAAGAGCCCACATTCAGCTGTTAAAGGCCCCCATGAGGAACATCCACCGCTCACAGTAGACAGCGATACTGATGTGGAAGAGGACAGAGCAAATCCAGATGTTGTGTGCCTCCCAACCCCTCAAACGGCCCAAAACGCACCAAAACCCCCAAATATTGAGCTGGAGACTCCAAACCCAGATGCTGACGGATGCCAAAAGGAGAACTGGATGCTTGTGGTAGACAGTGATACGGACGTTGAAGACAACATCCTTCCAGATGTTGTCAGCCCAAAACCCCACGCAATGACCCACAGAGACCCGGGTGTGGAGACCCGAGGTCAAGATGCTGAGGGACCCAAAATGAGATGCCGGTCCCCACTGGTGGACAGCGATACAGATGTGGATGAGGAGCCTTCGAGTGCAGAAGGCAGGGACCCAAAACCACATCAAATAACCCAAACTGCACAGAGGAACCTGGATGCAGAGATGCAGACCCCGAGTCCACGTCCTGGAGAACCGCAAAGTGGGCACGAGATGGTCAAAGTGGACAGCGATACAGATGTGGATGAGGACCCTTCAAGTGCAGAAGGCAGGGATCCAAAACCGCATCAAATAACCCAAAATGCACAGAGGAACCTGGATGCAGAGATGCGGACCCCGAGTCCACATCCTAGAGAACGGCAAAGTGGGCACGAGATGGTCAAAGTGGACAGCGATACAGATGTGGATGAGGAGCCTTCCGATCCAGAAGGTAGGGATCCAAAACCACATCAAATAACCCAGAATGCACAGAGGAACCTGGATGCAGAGATGCAGACCCTGAGTCCACGTCCTGGAGAACCGCAAAGTGGGCACGAGATGGTCAAAGTGGACAGCGATACAGATGTGGATGAGGACCCTTCCGATCCAGAAGGTAGGGATCCAAAACCACATCAAATAACCCAGAATGCACAGAGAAACACGGATGTGGAGATGGAGACCCCAAGTCCACATCCTGGAGAACTGCAAAGCGGACACGAGATGGTCAAAGTGGACAGCGATACAGATGTGGAGGAGGATGGGCTGAATCCAGATGTTGGGTGTCGAGAAACCCATAGAATGACCCCAAAAATCCACAATGACTCAGACGTAGCAATAAAGACCCCAAATCCTGATCTTGAAGGTCCCCAAAACAGAGGCCAGAACCTGGAGGTGGACAGCGACACAGATGTAGAGGGAGAAGACCTGAACCCAGATGTTCCTGGCCTGAAAAACCACAAAACGCCCCAAAATGCCCAGAAGGACCCAACTGTGGTGATGGAAACCCCGAATCCAGATGTTGTCGGCCTCCACCGTGGCTCGATGCCACCCGGCAGTGACAGCGACACGGATGTGGAGGGCCTCGAGGACATTGAAACTCCAAAAACGCGTCGGACCACACGTGAGGTTACCGGGATGGCTGCTAAGAATGCCGCTGCTCCAGATGTTGATCCTCGGTGGCACGCCTGGAACAAGGGGGGGCTAAATGTGAAGGGGACAGCCCCAAATCCAGATGTTGGTCAGCACGTGGACCTAAACGTGGACAGTGATACCGGGGTCGAGGACAATGGTGTGGTGCCAGATGTTGGGGCTGTACAAGGGGGGCAGGGGACACCTGGTGATCCAGATGTGGCGATGGCACCCTTAGATCCAGATGTTTCCCCTCCTGTGACCCCCCAGAGTGGCAGCGACACCGACGTGGAGGAGGTGGCCCCCACTCCCTACGTTCGGAGCCTCCGGAGCAAAACCCGACCCCGAAATCCAGATGTTGTGGACACCGCAATGGGCAGCGATACCAATGTGGGGCTGACGGACCCCAAATGCCAGAAACCAGTCCAAAACAGGCAGGGTTTGCCCCCCAAATCATGCAGTGACGGAGGTGTGGAAGGAGAGGTGCCAAAACGGCATGATTTAGCCCCAAATACAGACGCGGAGGACCCGAATCCAGATGACAAGGTGCAACAACACAACCCCCAGACCTCAGTGATGGGCAGCGATACAGATGTGGCGCCAGCTGGTCTGGCCCCCAAATCTCCAATTACGGCCCCAAATTTGAGCCTCGGTGGTGATGCTGCTTGGGGATCTAGGAGTGCTCAGGCCACCCCTCATGGGGACACAGATGCGGAGGTGGCAGAAAGTGAAACTGAGGGTGAGTGGGGTGGCCTTTGTCACCTCTGTCCCTTCCTTGATCACCTTGGTTCCTTGGCCACCTGGGTTCCTTCCTTGGTTCTTTTGGTCCCCTTGTCCCCTTCCTTGGCCACCTGGGTCCCTTCCTTGGCCACCTTCACCCTTTTCTTGGCCACCTCGGTCGCTCCTTGGTCCCCTGGGTCCCCTTCCTTGGTCATTTTGGTCCCCTTGTCCCCTTTCTTGGCCACCTTGGTCCCTTCTTTGGCCACCTTCATCCCTTTCTTGACCACATGGGTCCTTTCTTTGGTCCCCTGGGTCCCTTTCTTGGTCACCTAGGTCTCCTTCCTTGGTCCCCTTCCTTGGCCACTTTGGTCCCTTTCTTGGCCACCTGAGTCCCTTCCTTGGCCACCTGGATCCCTCCTTGGTCGTTTCGGTCCCTTGGGCACCTGGGTCCCTTCCTTGGTCCTTTTGGCCCCCTCCCTGGTCACCTGGGTCCCCTCCTGGTCCCGTCGGTCCCATCTCAAGGCTCTTCCCTTCCCCCCACAGATGACCCTGACCTCTTCCTGGAGCCCACCCAGAGCTTCCTGCCACCACCGGTGACCGAAGGTAGGTGACCTTGTTGTGTCCCCCCCTCCGCCTGGGGCCCCGGCGTCACCTCCCGGGTCCCCAACATGGCTTTCCAGCAGATGCAGCCCCGGGCTGGGACCCCGAGGAGGCCACACAGCTCTTCTGCCACCCCAAGCTGGAGGAGGAGGAGGAGGAGGAGGAGAAGGAGGAGGAGGAGGAGGAGGAGAAGAAGGAGGAGGAGGAGGAGAAGGAGGAGGAAGAGGAGAAGGAGAAGGAAGAAGAGGAGAAGAAGGAGGAGGAGAAAGAAAAGAAGGAGGAGGAGAAAGAGAAGAAGGAGGAGGAGGAAGAGGAGAAGGAGCAGGAGGAGAAGGAGGAAGAGCCCCCCGAGGACATCCCAGCCACCCGTGTCCCCCCAGCTGAGCCGGTGGTGGTGACACCGGCCCAGGAGGGAGCAGGGACCGGCGCAGCCCCCAGCGGTGACGTGAGTGGGGTCCGGGTGGTCCCACGGGACCCCAGGGGACCTGACAGGGTCCCCCCGGCCTCGGGGGCACCAGGCCCTGACATCCCCTCCCCAAATCCCGCAGGTAACAGAGGGGCCCCGCCGCAGCCAGCGCCTGGCCCGCGGCCATGGGGGCAGAGCCCCTGGAGGGGGCGGGGCCTCTGCTGTGGGAGGAGCCTCTGGAGGGGGCGAGGCCAGCCAGGCAAGGGGCGGGGCACTGCCACGGCCCACCCCCCCGCGCCGCAGCCCTCGCCTCCAGGCCTGCCCCTCCCCTGCTGAGCCACCAGCCAAGAAGGGGCGGGGCCAAGAGGAGCCACGCCCCCCGCCCCGGCCACGCCCCAAAAGGAGCGGCCACGCCCCCTCACAGAAGCAGACTCGGGTAGGTGTGGCTGGTGGGTGGCGCCTAATAGGGTGTGGTCGTGTGGGTGGAGCCTAATAGGGTGGGGTTGCGTGGGTGGAGCCTAATGGGGGGTGTGGTCATCGCTGGGGTGGGAGGGGCCAATGCGTGTGGGGGCGTGATCAGGGTGGGAGGGGCTGCATGGGGCGGGGTCTCTGCTGGGTGGGAGGGGCTTCTGAGGAGGAGGCAAGCCCCTCCCACTGGCTGCTGGTTGGTGGGGAGAGGGGGAAAGTCCAGCGGTGGGTGGGGCTTGTTGGGGTGGGAGGGGGGCCTTGTGCCATGGCTCCGCCTCCACCCAGGAGGAGGAGGAGCCACCGGAGGTCACCGGGCTCCAGCTCCGCCCTCGGGGAGGCACCGGCTCCTCCAGCCCCAAGGTACACACTGGGGGTCCCCAAAATGTCCGTGTGTCCCCCAAAATGTCCCCAAGTCCCCCAGATGTCCCCCAGAATGTCCCTGTGTCTCCCAGAATGTCCCCATGTCCCCTGAAATGTCCCCAAGTCCCCCAAATGTCCCCCAAAATTTCCCAATGTCCCCCAAAATGTCCCCATGTCCCCCAAATGTCCCCCAGAATGTCCCTGTGTCCCCCAGAATGTCCCCATGTCCCCTGAAATGTCCCCAAGTCCCCCAAATGTCCCCCAGAATGTCCCTGTGTCTCCCAGAATGTCCCCATGTCCCCTGAAATGTCCCCAAGTCCCCCAAATGTCCCCCAGAATGTCCCCTGTGTCCTGTGTCCCCCAAAATGTCCCCTTGTCCCTCCTCCAGTGTCCCCATAACCCCCCCAGTATCCATCTGTCCCCCGCAGGGTGTCCCCATGTCCTCCAAGTATCCCCATGTTCCCCCAGATCCTTTAGGAGTGTCTGTGGTGTCCCCATAGTGTCCCCAGAACATCCCTGTGTCCCCAACATGTCCCTAGGTGCTTTTCATGGGGGCAGTGACCACCCCAAGGATGTCCCCAACGTGTCCCTGGGTGCTTTTGACGGGGACAGTGACCACCCCAAGGACGTCCCCATGGTGTCCTGACATCCTCCCCAAGCTATTCACAGGGGCGGTGCCACCCCAGGGAGGTCCCCACCGCCTCCCCGCCGTGTCCCCAGGTGCTGTTCACAGGGGTGGTGGCCTCCCAGGACATGGAGGTGGCCCTGGGCTCACTGGGGGGGTCCATGGCCACCTCCGTCTTCGACTGCACCCACCTGGTGACTGACCGCGTCCGACGCACCGTCAAGTTCCTCTGCGCGGTGGCACGTGGCATCCCCATCGTCACCCCCAAGTGGCTCCACGAGGTCCCAGGGGACGGGGAGAGGGGCTTGCGGAGTCCCTGGGGACAGGGAGAGGGTTTGGGGACAGGAAGGGGCAGCTGGGGGACATGAGGGTTCTTGGGGACAGAGCGTGGGGTCCTTGGGGACAAGGAGAGGTTCCTTGGGGACACGGGGGTCTTGGGGGACAAAGAGGGAGTATTTGGGGGCAGGGGGTCCTTGGGGTCATGGGACAAAGGCCTTGGGGACAGGAATGTGGTCCTTGGGGACAGGGGGGTCCTTGGGGACAGCAGGTCCTTGGGGACAGGAATGAGGCCCGTGGGGACAGGGAGGTCCTTGGGGACATGGCGTTCCTTGGGATCATTGGAGGGTTGTTCCTCGGGGACATAGAGGTCCTTAGGGATAAAAGGGGGTTGTTCTTGGGAACAGGGAGGGTTATTGGGGATATGGGGGTGTCCCTGGGGGACAATAGTGTCACTGTGTTGTCCCCTGTCCCCAGAGCGCCCGCAGTGGCCGCGTGCTGGCCCCGGGGTCCTTCCTGGTGCGTGACAGCCAGCAGGAACGTCACTTCGGCTTCAGCTTGTCCCAGGCCCTCAGCCATGCCCGCCGCCACCCCTTGCTCCAGGTGACTGTCCCCAAGCATCCCCAAGTGTCCCCAACCGTCCCCACGAGGCCCTCACGCCCCGTGGGTGGCCCTGGCAGCGTCCCCAGGGGGCTCAGGGTGGGACTGACGGACGTGTCCCCTGGTGTCCCCAAGGGCTACGAGGTCCACGTCACCCCCAGCGTCCGCCCCGAGCCCGAACAGATGCGGGACATTGTCACCTGCAGTGGTGGCACCTTCCTGCCCACCATGCCCTGCACCTATGGGGTGAGGGCACGCTGGGGTCCCATAGCCACCAGGGAGGGGACCGGGGGACATTGGGGCCCAGACCTGCTGGGGAGGAGACCAAGGGGACATTGGGGACCCAGGGCCACTGGGAGGGGACCAAGGGGACAGTGGGGGTGCAATGGGGACCCAGAGCCACCGGGGAGGGGACCAGGGGGACAGCGGGGGGACATTGGGGACCAAGGGCTGCCAGGGAGGGGGCAGTGGGGGGACATTGGGGGTTTCAGAACCACCAGGGGACATGGGGGGAATTTGGAATCTTGTTATGGGGAAGGGGTCCTGGGGGATTCCCATTGGGATTGAGGGATCCCGGGGGGGTCTGAGGGATCCCATTGGGATTGAGGGGTCCTGGGGGAGCTAGGGGGGTCCCATTGGGGTTGAGGGATCCGGAGGGGGGCTGGGGGGATCCCATTGGGGTTGGGGGCTCCCAGGGGTCCTGGGAGAAGGGGGAATGGGGGGGGGAAGTGTCTCAAAGTGGGGGTGGCGCTGAGCACATGGGACCCTATTACCACTAATGGGCTCCCAGGTGGGGACACCGAATCCCTCCCCATCTCAAACAACCCCAGGGGATTTTGGGGAGGGGTCCTGGTGATGCAGGGACCCCCTCCAACTCTCCTCCCCGGTGACACCCCCACAGCCCCGGAGGCTGGTGATCTCCTGCGGGGAGGATTCGGGGTGCTGGGCACCGGCGCTGAGCGCTCGCCTGCCCCTGGCCTCGGCCGAGCTCCTCCTGACGGGGCTCCTGCGGCAGCGCCTCCAGCTCCAGGACTTCCTCCTGGCCCCCCCAGAGATCCCCCCAGGACCCTCAGGGGTCCCCCAAGATCCCCCACCAAAGTCCCCTCAACCTCCTCCAGCGTCCCCTCGGCGTCTCCGCGCCCCCCCCTCGACGCAGGGCAGGACGCGGCGGGACCCCCCCAGCACACGGCGGCACCCGCAGCCCCAGAATAAATGAGGGTTTTTGCACAAAAAAAAAAAAAGGTGAAAAAAGTATGATTTGGTGGTTGGGGGGGGTTGGGAATTTGGGGGTGGCATCTCCCGGGGGGGTCCCCAGTGTCAATCAATTTATCATTTTTATCAATCGATTTATCATTTTATCACTTTCGTCAATTTATCATTTTCAACAAGCAATTTACCACTTTATCACTCATTTTCTTGTTTTCATCAAACTATTTCTCTTTTTTTATCAATTTTTATCAATCAATTTATCATCACGTTTCAGTTTTTCAACCAATCACTTTCTCATTTTTGCCAATCGCCATTTTTATCGGCGACCTCAATGGGGAACTCGTGCACGGCACCAGTGAGCCCAAAACCTCGCGTCTGGTTTTGGGCCTCCCACCCCCAAAATGCAGAATTGCTCACATCTGAGGGAAAAATTAAAAAAAAAAGGCAATGAAACTGGCAGAAGAACTAGAAAATGGGAATTATGAGGAGCGGCTTGAGGGAATTGGGACGGTTTGGAGGAAAGGAGGCCAAGAGGAGGCTGCATTGCTCTTGATCACCCAAATGGAGGCCGCGGTGAGGAGGCTGGGCTGACTAAGGGACGTGGCATTAGGGGACGTGGCATTAGGGGATGTGGCATTAGGGGACATGGCACTAAGGGACGTGGCACTAGGGGACGTGGCACTAGGGGACGTGGCACTAAGGGACGTGGCGCTAGGGTACCTGGCACTAGGGGACGTGGCACTAAGGGACATGGCACTAGGGGATGTGGCACTAGGGGACCTGGCACTAGGGGACGTGGCTTTAGGGGACGTGGCACTAAGGGACATGGCACTAGGGGACGTGGCTCTAGGGGACGTGGCTCTAGGGGACGTGGCACTAGGGGACGTGGCACTAAGGGACATGGCACTAGGGGATGTGGCACTAGGGGACCTGGCACTAGGGGACGTGGCTTTAGGGGACGTGGCACTAAGGGACATGGCACTAGGGGACGTGGCTCTAGGGGACGTGGCACTAAGGGACGTGGCACTAGGGGACGTGGCACTAAGGGACGTGGCACTAGGGGACGTGGCTCTAGGGGACGTGGCACTAAGGGACGTGGCACTAGGGGACGTGGCACTAGGGGACGTGGCACTAAGGGACGTGGCGCTAGGGTACCTGGCACTAGGGGACATGGCACTAAGGGACATGGCACTAGGGGATGTGGCACTAGGGGACCTGGCACTAGGGGACGTGGCTTTAGGGGACGTGGCACTAAGGGACATGGCACTAGGGGACGTGGCTCTAGGGGACGTGGCACTAGGGGACGTGGCTCTAGTGGACGTGGCACTAGGGGACGTGGCACTAGGGGACGTGGCTCTAGGGGACGTGGCACTAAGGGACGTGGCACTAGGGGACGTGGCACTAAGGGACGCGGCACTAGGGGACGTGGCTCTAGTGGACGTGGCTCTAGGGGACGTGGCACTAGGGGACATGGCTCTAGGGAACATGGTTCAGCTTGGCCTTGGTGTACTTGAAGGCCCTTTTCCACCCAAAACACTCCTGCTCCATGACTCCACGGTTGTGTTGGGTGTCACCAAAGCCACCGTCCCCAAGAACCCCATTGGTCCCCGGCGAAGCCACCGTCCCCTAAGAGTGTCCCCGTGGCAGCAGCCCCGGGAGGGCGGTGGTGGCATCTTGGCAGCGCTGGGCCACAGCCGTGGCCTCGGTGGTGCCCCCGGTGCTCAGCATCCCCCGGACCACCCGCAGCGTCCCCAAGAGGTGCTCCTGGGCCAGGCGGGCGCTGGCGCCCCACAGGGCCTCGGCCACCGCCACCGCCTCCGCCAGGCCTTTGGGGATGCCCGGGTCCCCCTGCGTGGCCTTGGGGACATCGGGACCCTCCAGGGCCACTGCAGCAGCCTCAGGGCTGCCGTGTCCGGCAGCCACTGTGGCCTCGATGTCCTTGAGGCGGCGCTGCAGGTGACAATAGTAGTGGCAGGCACCTTCACAGGCCACCACCAGGTGCCCCAGAAGCTCGTGGGCCACCGCCGCCTGCCGTCCCCGCTCCCTGGCCGTGACTGCGGCCACTGTTGCCTCTGCCGCCTCCTCGGTGGCCTTGCTGGCCTCCTGCAGCCCTGCCCTGGCCTCTGCCACCCGCGCATCGTGGGCTGCCACCACATCGACCACCTCAGTCGGCTCCAAGGCCATCGGCAGGAGGTGGGTGGCCAACCGGAACCCCCTGCGCGCTTCGGTCTCCAGGGCCACCGCCCCCATCAGGTGGCCCTTGGTGGCCTCGGCGGTGGCCCCAGCGGCGGCCCCGGCGGCGGCTGCCACCTCACAGGCATCCTTCAGGCTTGCAGCCTCCACCTTCAGCTTGGCCCAGGCGGCCTCCACTGAGGCCACCGCCTTCAGCCACTCGCAGGCGATGGCTGCCGCGGTGGCCTTGGGGACGCCGGGACCTTCTGTGGTGGGTTCGGCAGCGGCAGCGGCCAGAGCTCGGCGCAGGCGGGTGGCCTCTCCGTGGCGGTGTCTCATGGCCTCGCGCACGCCGGAGCTGAAGTTCAGGAGGCCAGCCCGCAACGAGCCCCACGGCTCAGCCAGGGGAACGTCCCCGGCGGTGGCCACCAGCTTGCCCAGGGTGGCCACCACGGCCACCAGCGGCTTCAGCAGCTCCGGGGACACCTGGGGATGGGATATGGGGTCCCCCGTGGTCCTTGTGGCCTCCCCGCTGTCCCCTGTCTCTGGCGGTGCTGGGGAACAGGCACGGTGGCCCCAAGACACCCCCAGGGACACCCCTGTCCCCAAGCAGGGGGACGTGGCCACCATCACCTGCTGTTCCTTGTCCCCTCAGTCACCAACCCATCCTGTGTCACCGCTCCCGACGTCACCCCCTGCCACCCTCCATCCCCTTTACCCCCCTCACGTCTCCCCAATCCTGCTCTCCCTCTGCCACCACCCTGTCCCCTTGTCCCATTTGTGCCAGTCCACGCCACCAACTGACCGCGTGCCACCTCCTGTCCCCCCTCGTGCTACCGTGTTGCCACCATCCGGTCCTCATGCCCTCGACCACCCCGTCCCCTTGTCCCCTCTGCCACCCCCTGTCCCCTTGTCCCCATGTCCCCTCATCCGCGCCCGTGGCTGCACCGGACTTTGCCCCACCTCAGTGGCGCTGGTGGCCCCGGTGACATCCGGCGTCCACATAACTGGTGGCAGTGGGGAGTGGCAACCCACAGGGCTCCCCAGCTGGTCCAGGTGTCGCTTCTCAGGCTGGCTTGCCCCAAATTCTGCGTTTTATCACAGATTTCCATAAATCCCTGCTCATAAGGACAGCTGTGATTAATGTGAAAAGCCTGGAGATGCAAAATCCCACAAATTATTAATAAAGCAAGCAAATCCCACAAATTATTAATAAAGCAAGCACAGAAGTACCAGAAGAACCCACAAATTATTAATAAAAAAGCAAGCAAAGCAATCACAGAGACACCAGAAGTACCAAATCCCACAAATTATTAATAAAGCAAGCACAGAGGTACAAAAATCCCACAAAATTATTAATAGAAATCAATCACAGAGCTACAAATTATTAATAAAGCAAGAAAATCCTACAAATTGTTAAAAAAGCAATCAAGGAGGTACCAAAATCACAGAAATTATTAATAAAGCAAGCACAGAAGTACCAAAATCCCAAAAATTATTAATAAAGAAATCACAGAAGTACCAAAATTCCACAAATTATTAATAAAGAAATCACAGAAGTACCAGAATCTCACAAATTATTAATAGAAATCAATCACAGAGGTACCAAAATCCCACAAATTGTTAAAAAAGCTATCAAGGAGGTACCAAAATCTCAGAAATTATTAATAAAGCAAGCACAGAGGTACCAAAATCCCACAAATTATTAATAAAGAAATCTCAGAGGTACCCAAATCTCACAAATTATTAATAAAGGAAGTACACAGACAACAAAATCCCACAAATTATTAATAAAGCTATCACAGAGATACCAAAATCCCAGATTACTGAAGACAGCAAAAATGAAGAATTCAGCAGCGAAAATATTTGAATTAAGCATTAAAACCCCACACCCGAGCCTGTCCCGTACACCCCAGCGAACGTAGGGTTTGTTTTGGGGTCGGGGACAGCACCGGGACCGATCGGTCCCAAGGGCGTGAGCCGCCCTCGGAAATGGTCAAACGGGGCAAAACGGACCCAAAATTGGGGGGGGGGAGAAACGCGGAGGAGCCTCACCGCAGCCGCGGCTCCCGAAGGGAAAGGGAAAGGGAAAGTTCCCGGAGGCTGTTTTGGGTGGAAACGCGTGGATTTGGGGCACGCCCCGCGTGCTCAGCTCCCTTCCGCCAGCTGCCTTCCCGAGTTTTCAGCCGCCCGGGGCCGGGTTTTTCCTTTTTTGGGATTTTTTTTCCCTCTTTTTTTTTGTTTTTGTTTTTTTTTTGTCACTTTTTCGGACGGAGACGTTGCCGTGGGGTTCCCGGTTTGCGTCCTGATGGCCGGCGTCCCCCTCGTCCCCTGTCCCCTCCCTGTCCCTTGTCCCTGCCGTCCCCGCTTCCCCTGGGGGCCTCCAGGGTCCCCACGGGCGGTGGCAGGGGGACACGCGGGGGCTAGGGACGTGGTGGCACTCGGATGTCCCCGCAATGTCCCAAGCACAGCCCCGGCACGGTGACCCCCAGCCCCCAATAGCCCCCAATGTCCCCAACAGCCCCCGATGTCCCCCAATGTGCCCCACAACCCCTGATGTCCCCCGATGTCCCCCATGGTCCCTGATATCCCCTGATGTCCCCAACAGCCCCCGATGTCCCCCAATGTGCCCCACAGCCCCCGATGTCCCCCAATGTCCCCAACAGCCCCCAATGTCCCCAACAGCCCCCAATGTCCCCCGATGTCCCCCAATGTGCCCCACAGCCCCCGATGTCCCCCATGGTCCCCAATGTCCCCTGATGTCCCCAACAGCCCCCGATGTCCCCCGATGTCCCCAACAGCCCCCGATGTCCCCCACAGCCCCCGATGTCCCCCAGTGTCCCCGTCGCAGCACCAAGGACCCCTCAGGATGTCCCCAGCGTGCCTCCAACAGCCCCCCTGTTGTGTCCCCAAACCGTTCCCCAGGGCTGTCCCCCAACGGCCCCGCTGTGTCCCCACATTGTCCCCCACGGCTTGGGGACATCCAGCCAGGGATCCTTAGGGCTGTCGGGGACAATCCCGTTCGCAGGGACAATTTGGGGACGTGTCCCCCTGTCCCTGTCCCCGGGACGGGGTAGGGACACCCCCGCCCCGTGCTGTCCCCACCCCCGGTGACAAACCAGAGGCTCCGCGCACCCTTGAAGTTTATTGGGGGGAGGGGACAGAGGACAGCGCCACCCTCCCCGTCCCCAAAGGCCACCTCAGCGTCCCCAAAGGGAACGCGGGACGTCCGGACGCCCCGAAAACACCCGCGGGGGGACGGCCGCGTCCCCAAGGTGACGGGGACGCTACTGGCACCCCTACACCTCCCCGGGCAGCGCCTGCAGCGCCCGCGCCAGCCTCTGCGCCCCCTCCTCGTCCTGGATCACCGTCCCCAAGGCCACCACGGCGGTCCCCAAGGCGCGGGTGCTGTCGGGGAAGCCCCGGGCCTCCGTCAGGTCCCGCTCGACGGCCTCCACCAGGTCGTGCAGGTGGTTGGCCACCTCCTCCAGCATCCCCTGGGCCACCGAGGCCGCCCGGGTGGCCTCGGTGACATCGGTGACGGCTGCGTGGCCCAGGTGGCGGTAGCGGGTGGCCTGGTGCCGCTGCCGCTCGATGGCGGCGGCCAGGTGGTGCCCGGAGCGGTCGGTGGCCCACATGGCCACCTGGCACAGCAGGAGGACGGTGGCCAGGCAGGAGACGAGGTGGCTCTCCTGGGTCACCCCCAGCGCCTCCCGCACCGCGTCCAAGGACACTGCGGGGCGGCGAGGGGACGGGGACGTCACCCGGCGTCCCCCGGCCCCCCTCCCGGTGTCCCCGTCCCCTCCCGGTGTCCCCGTCCCCTCCCGGTGTCCCCTGGTCCCTCCCAGTGTCCCCCGGTCCCCCTCCTGGTGTCCCCTCCCCAGTACCCCCTGGTCCCCTCCCAGTGTCCCTTGATCCCCCCTCCCAGTACCCCCTGGTCCCCTCCCAGTGTCCCTTGATCCCCCCTCCCAGTACCCCCTGGTCCCCTCCCAGTGTCCCTTGATCCCCCCTCCCAGTACCCCCTGGTCCCCTCCCAGTGTCCCTTGATCCCCCCTCCCAGTACCCCCTGGTTC
Source organism: Anser cygnoides (assembly GCF_040182565.1). NCBI lineage: Eukaryota > Metazoa > Chordata > Aves > Anseriformes > Anatidae > Anser > Anser cygnoides. The sequence continues at coordinate 656,429 of NC_089907.1, forward strand.
CCTCCCAGTGCCCCTTGATCCCGTCCCAGTGCCCCCTGGTCCCCCTCCCAGTGCCCCTGGTCCTCCTCCCAGTGTCCCTTCATCCCCTCCCAGTGTCCCTTCATCCATACTGGGAACACAGCAGTCTATATTGGTCTATATAGGAACTCCCTACTGCTTCTTACTGGTCTATAGTGGTTCTTACTGGTCTGTAGGGCTCCTTGCTGGTCTAAATTGGTCAGGGCGTGATAAAACCTAATGGTTCTTACTGGTCTGTACTGGTCCTTACTGGTTTACAGTAGTTCCTGCTAACCTCTAGTGGTGTATACTGGTCTACACTGGTCTGCAGGGCACCCTAACGGTCCATACTGGTCCGTAACAGAAAAAGGGGAAGAGCCTACCGGTTTGCAGGATTCCTTACTGGTCTGAACTGGTGCCTACTGGGCCATAGCGCTCTCCACCAGCACCAGTGATCCAAATGGACCTGAAGGACTCCCTACCAGTTCCTTACTGGTTCCTACTGGTTCTTTACTGGTTCCTACTGCCTTCTACTGCTTTTTTACTGCCCTCTTACTGGTTCTTACCGGTTCCTTACTGGTTCCTACTGGCTTCTACTACTTTTTTACTGGCCTCTACTGGTTCTTACTGGCCTCTACCATTTTTTACTGGTTCCTACCACTTCTTACTGGTTCTTACTGGTTCCTACTGGTTTCTACTGCCTTCTACTGCTTTTTTACTGCCCTCTTACTGGTTCTTACCAGTTCCTTACTGGTTCCTACTGGCTTCTACTGCTTTTTTACTGGTCTCTACTGGTTTTTACTGGCCTCTACCGTTTTTTACTGGTTTCTACAACTTCTTACTGGTTCTTTCTGCTTCCTCCTGGTTCTCCCCGGCCCGTACTCACGCAGGGGGGTGCACAGGAGCAGCAGCCCCAGGGCGAAGTTCCGCAGCACCACCAGGAGCTTCCTCTGCCGCCGGTTCCGCTTCTGCTCCCGCTCCAGCTCCTGGACTCCGGCGTTGGAGAGGGCCTCCAGGACCCGGTAGATGCCCCGGGCCTCCAGCCCCGGCGTCGCCACCGCCTTGGCGGTGAGCGCGGCCGCCAGCGCGGCATCCAGCCCCTTCAGGGCCTCCTCGGCCTCCGCCGCCGCCTCCTCGGCCTCGTCCCGCGCCGCCGGCACCGCCGCCGGCGTCCCCAGCGCCTCGGCCAGCGCCACCAGCGCCTGCAGCGCCCGCGAGGTGGCCGCTGAGGCCACCTCCAGTGCCGAGGCCAGCTGAGTGGAGGTCATCCTGGGGGGGGACACGAGGGGTTAGCAGGGGGACACTGACCCAAAGATGTCAGCATCCAGATAAGGACACTTTGGAGACACATCTGTCCAGTTGGGGACACCGCCCTGGGAACATTGGTTTCCATGTGGGGATATTTGGGGACACTCTGTCCAGTTGGGGACACCTCCTTGGGGACCTCAGTGTCCAGATAAGGACACCTTGGGGACACATCTGTCCAGCTGGGGACACCTCCTTGGGGACACCTCCTTGGGGACCTTAGTGTCCAGATAAGGACACCTTGGGGACACTTCTGTCCAGCTGGGGACACCAGAGTCCAGGTGGGGACATCTCCTTAGGGACCTTGGTGTCCAGGCAAAGACACCTCCTTGGGAACACCTCCGTGGGGATCTTGGGGTCCATTCGGGGACACCTCCTTGGGGACACCTCCCTAGGGACCTCAGTGTCTAGGCGAGGACACCTTGGGGACACATCTGTCCAGTTGGGGACACCTTGGGGACGCATCTGTCTGTCTGGGGCCATCTCCTGAGGAATCCAAGTGTCCAGGTGAGGACACGTCCTTGGAGACCTCAGGGTCCAGGTGAGGACACCTCCTTGGGGCCACCTCCTTGGGGACACCAGCATCCACACAGGGACACCTTGGGGACACTTCTGTCCAGTTGGGGACACTTCCTTAGGGACCTGAGTGCCCATGTGGGGCCACATCCTTGGGGCCACCTCCTTGGGGACATCTCCTTGGGGCCCCATGGGCCCAAAAAGGGACAACCCCAGAGAAGTGCCCCAAGTGTCCCCGAGGCCCCCAGCACCCCCGAAGGGCCACGTCCACGGGGGTGACATCAAAGTCCCCGCGGACACGTCCCCACCTGGACACTCGGTGACACGCCACCACCCTGGGGACCGCAGAGGGGACACCCCCAGGAGCGGGAACCCGGTGGCCCCGTGTGGGGTCACCCCCCGGGGGCCCCCCGAACACGAGTGTCCCCACGGTGCCCAGCGGTGTCCCCACGAGTGCCACCAAAGCGCTGGCACCCGCACAGGTCCCCGCGGCGTCCCCGCGGCGTCCCTGCTCGCAGGAAGTCACCGACTTCCCCTTCCCGCGGCACCGCCGGTGCCGGGGGCCACCACCCCCCTTCGGTGTCCCCCCCTGAGGGTCCCCAGGTGTCCCCCAGCACCCACCTGCGCCCTTCGGAATGTCCCCAAGCGGGCGGTGACACCGCCGGTGCTGCCTTGTCACCTTCCTGGCTACGTACCCGGGTCACGTGGGGGCCAGGGGCAGGACCTTGTCCCCCCCTGCGCCCGCACGCACCCCCCAGGACCCCATTTGCCCCTCATTTGCCGCCCATTTGCCCCCCTGACCCCCCCAGTCCCTAATTTGCCCCCCAGGGCCCTGCTGATGCCCCCCAGGCCCCCCAGTTGCCCCCCAGGGCCCTTGTCCCCACCCCAGCCGCGCCCTTTGAGTGCTGATTGGCTGTCCGGGCTGTCAATCTGCCCCAGCGCGGCCTCCCATTGGCCGGTGCGGAGATGGGACCAGTGTGTCCCACTGGGGACACCACCTGGGACCTGCTGGGGACACATTGGGTACACGTTGGGGACACGAGGACCTCTGGGGAACCCCGTTAGGACACACTGGGGACGTGGGGGCACACCAGGGACACACTGGGGACACGTGAGGACACACTGGGATGCACTGGGGACATGAGGACCTGCGGGGGACACCATCAGAACACACGGGGGACACTTGGAGACACTTAGGAACACACTGAGGACACGTTCAGGACACAGGGGTGATGCTCGGGGACACACTGGGGACATTTGGGGACACGTTCAGGACACGGGAGATACTCGGGGACGCTTGGGGACACGTTCAGGTCACACTGGGGACATCTGGGGACACATTCAGGACACGGGGGATACTTGGGGACACTTGGGGACACACTGGGGACACACTGGGAATGTGCTAGGATGCACTGAGGACGCATTCAGGACACACTGGAGACAAAACAGAAGGTTTACTGGTCTAAACTGGTCCATACTGGTCGGAGCCCGTACCTCCCCACGTAAACCTGTAGGGTTTACTACCGGTCCTACTGGTTCTTACCGGTCTGTGGGGTTTTCTACTGGCGTTGCGGCTCCTTACTGGTCCCTACTAGTTCCTACTGGTTGTAACTGGCCTTTACTGGTCCGTACTCACCCAGAGGGACGCAGAGATGGCCCCAGCGCAGCTCACACCTCAGCTCGTGGGTGCTGCCTCCATCCCCAATGTCCTCGACGTCCCCGATGTCACCGGTGTCCCCATCGCTGCCACCAACGCCCGTAGGGACGCCGCCAGGGCCACCCTGCGGGGATCGGGGGGGTCCCAGTGGGGAGCGCTCCTCGGGGACCCGGGGGGGGACCCCAGAACCACCCCCCCCCATCCCCAGCACCCACCTGTGTCCCCGGCGGTGTCCCCAAGGTGGTGGTGGCACCCACGGCACCGGGCCTTCACCTGGACGAGGGGACTGAGTCACGGGGGGGTCAGGCACTGACGCCCCCCCCGGCCCCATTTACACCCCCTGACCCCGTTACACCCCCACACCTGTTATACCTCCCCCCGGACCCCATTTACCCCCATCAAGGCCTCAATTCCACCCCCCCCCGACCCCCACTTCCCCCCCTCAAAGGCCCCATCTGCCCCCCCCACAACACCCATTTCCCCCCCCAAGCCCCCATTTCCCCCCCCAAGGCCCCCATTTGCCCCCTCAATTACCCCCCCCCAGACACCCATTTCCCCCCCTAAAGCCCCACTTTCTCCCTCAAGCCCCCATTTACCCCCCTCAGGGCCCCATTTACCCTCCTCAGGGCCCCACTTACCCCCCCCAAGCCCTTTTTTACACCCCTCAGACCCTGTTTTACCCCACAGGGCCTCATTTATCCCCCCTGAGCCCCTTTTTACCCCCCTCAGACCCCCCATTCCCCCCAGGACCTCCATTTACCCCCCAAGGCCCCATTTACCCCCCCAGGGCTCCTTTTTACCCCTCTCAGACCCCCACTGACCCCCCAATTTGCCCCCATTTACCCCCCCCCGGGCCCCCTTTTAACCCCCTCAGGCCCCCATTTACCCCCCCCTGCACCCTCATTTACCCCCCAGGGCCCCATTAGCCCCACCCCAAGTCCCCTTTTACAGCCCTCAGACCCCCATTTTCCTCTCTCAGGCTCCTATTTACCCCCCCAAGTCCCCTTTTACCCCCTTCAGTCCCCCATTTACCCCCCTAAGCCTCCTTTTACACCCCTCAGGCCCCCATTTACCCTTCTCAGACCCCCATTTATTCCCCTAAGCCTCATTTTGCCCCTCCTCAGACCCCCATTTACCCCCCTCAGACCCCCATTTAGCCCCCCAGAGCCCCCATTTACCTCCGTCAGACCCCCATTTACCCCCTCAGACCCACATTTGCCTCCCTCAGACCCCCATTTACCCTCCCAAGGCCCCTTTTTACCTCTCAGATCCCCATTTACCCCCCATTTGCCCCCATTTACCCCCCAAAGCCCCCTTTTCCCCCTCTCAGACCCCCACTTACCCCCCTTTTGCCGCTATTTACCCCCCTGAGACCCCCATTTACCCCTCTCAGACCCCCGTTTATCCCCATCAGACCCCCATTTACCCCCACAGCCCCCATTTACCCCCCTCAGGCCCCCATTTACCCCCCAGGACCCCAATTTACCCCCCTCAGGCCCCCATTTACCCCCCAGGACCCCCTTTTACCCCCTCGGGCCCCCATTTGCCCCCCACTTGTTCCCCATTTACCCCCTCAGAACCCCATTTACCCCCCCTCAGGACCCCATCAATCCCCCCAAATCCCCCTTTTACCCTCCCCAACCCCCATTTACCCCCCATTTGCCCCTTTTTACCCCCCTCAGACCCCCTTTTCCCCCCCCACCCCCCTTTACCCCCAGCACCGCCATTTCCCCCCCAGCGCCCGCGTTCACGCCGGCTCCGCCCCCGAGCTGTGATTGGCTTCCGCCTCTGCCAATCCCAGAGGGCGCTGCCTATTGGCCGGCAGGGAGGCCGCACCTCCGCGCCGCACCGCCGCCTCTCATTGGCTGCCTCTTTCCCGCCGACGGGGCTGGGGGCGGGCTCTTTCGCCCGTTCCGCGCGCTGATTGGCTGCGCCGCCAGGAGCGGGAGAGAGGCGGTGGGGGCGCGTTCCCAGCGTGCACTGCGTGGCTGGGGGGTACTGGGAGGTACTGGGAGGTACTGGGAGGTACTGGGAGGCTTTGGGGGGGGAACTGGGGGCCACTGGGAGGCAGTGGGGGCGTGGGGGGCGGCTACTGGGAGTTACTGGGAGTGAGTGAGGGGATACTGGGAGTCACTGGGGGATCCTGGGAGGTACTGGGAGCCTCTGAGGGGGGAACTGGGAGCCACTGGGAGGCAGTGGGGGCGTTGGGAGTGGTTACTGGGAGCTACTGGGAGTGTGTGAGGGATACTGGGAGCCACTAGGAGCTACTGGGAGTGTGTGTGGGAATACTGGGAGGTACTGGGAGATACTGGGAGCCTCTGTGAGGTGAACTGGGAGCCACTGGGAGGCAGTGGGGGCTTGGGGGAGAGTTACTGGGAGTGTGTGAGGGGATACTGGGAGCTACTGGGAGTGTCTGTGGGGTTACTGGGGGATACTGGGAGGCAGTGGGAGTGTGGGGGGCAGTTACTGGGAGTTACTGAGAACCACTGGGAGTGCATGGGGGGATACTGGGAGCTACTGGGAGTGTTTGTGGGGGATACTGGGAGTTACTGGGAGCCACTGGGAGTGCATGGAGGGATACTGGGAGGTGCTGGGAGACACTGGGTGTTACTGGGAGTGTGTGGGGGGATACTGGGAGTGTGCATTGGGATACTGGGAGCCACTGGGAGTGTGTGGGGGGGGATACTGGGAGCTACTGGGAGTGTGTATGGGGATACTGGGAGATACTGGAAGGCAGTGGGAGCGTGGGGGGCAGTTACTGGGAGCCACTGGGGGTACTGGGAGCTATGGGAGGGGGATATGAGGAGCCACTGGGAGTTACTGGGGTCTACTGGAACTGTGATGGATGAACTGGGAGTCACTGGGGACTACTGGGACTGTTGTGAGAGGAAACTGGGAGCCACTGGGGCTTGCGGGGGGTAAACTGGGAGTCACTGGTGGTTGCTGGTGCTGGGGAAAGATGGGACTGGGACTCAGTGGGGCCACGGTGGGGAGAACTGGGAGTTACTGGGAGCCACTGGGGCTGGGTACTGGGACTGTGTAGGGGTTAGCAGGCCTGAACTGGGGCTTACTGGGAGTGTCCCCTCCAGGCAGGTGCCATGGCCGAGGTTCCCCCGGAACCGCCGGGTACTGGTGGGTACTGGTGGGTACTGGTGAGCACTGGTCGCGTGGTGCCACCCCCCGGTGTCCCCTGGGTGCCACCCCCTGTCCCCCCCAGCTCTGCGGGGTCTCGTCCCCCCGTCGCACTTCGTGCTCCGCCCCCCCGGCCCCAGCACCAGGTAAGACCTCCCAGTAACCTCCCAGTTCTCCCAGTAGCCTCCCAGTTCCTCCCCAGGGTTTCCAGTAGCCCCCGGTGCTCTTCGTAGCCCCGTCCCAGTAGCGCTCCAGTATCACCAGTTGCCCCCCCAGGCTCTGTTCTTAATGTGCTTTCGTGGTCCCAGTAGCACCCCAGTATCTCCCAGTGTTCCCAGTAACCTCTTGGCTCCTCTCCCAGTAACCACTGAACCACTGGCGTCATTACCCAGTTCTCCCAGTAGCTCCCACTGTTCCCAGTAGCCCCGGATGTTCTTCCAGTACCCCCATAAAGGTCTCAGGACTCCCTCACTGCCTCCCAGTAGCCCTCCCAGTAGCCCTTCCAGTAACCCCCAAGTGCCCCCAGTAGCCCTCCCAGTAACCTCCCAGTGACCTCCCAGTAGCCCTTCCAGTAACCTCCAAGTGCTCCCAGTAACCTCCCAGTGCTCCCAGTAAGCCCCAGAGCCTGGACCCGGTCCCTTCAGCAGGTCCCTGGAGGCGGAGCTTGAGGCGGAGAAGAGGCGGAGCCAAGCCCTGGGGGCGGAGCTTGAGGCTGAGAGGAGGCGGAGCCAAGACCTGGGGGCGGAGCTTGATGCCGAGAGGAGGCGGAGCCAAGACCTGGAGGCGGAGCTTGAGGCTGAGAGGAGGCGGAGCCAAGACCTGGAGGCGGAGCTTGAGGCTGAGAGGAGGCGGAGCCAAACGGTAGGGGCGGAGCTTCAAGCAGAGAGGAGGCGGAGCCAAGCCTTGGAGGCGGAGCTTGAAGCCGAGAGGGGGCGGAGCCAAACGGTAGGGGCGGGGCCAAGCCCTGGGGGCGGGGCTTGAGGCTGAGAGGAGGCGGGGCCAGGCCGCGGGGGCGGGGCTTGGAGCAGGAAGGAGGCGGGGCCGGGCCGGGGGGGGGCCTGGTGACGTGGTGGCCTTGTCCCCGTGGCGTCCCCGGTGTGTCCCCACGTCCCCTCGGTGACACGGCGGCCCTGTGTCCGGTGTCCCCGTGTCCCCACCGTGTCCCTGTACCCAGTGTCCCCACGTCACCCCCACGGTGTCCCCGTGTCCCCACAACGTCCCCATGTCCCCATGGTGTCTCCATGTCCCCACCATGTCCCTATACCCACTGTCCCCAGGACGTTCCCATGTCCCCATGGTGTCCCCCTGTCCCCCCGGTGTCCCCACCATGTCCCACCCATGTCCCTATACCCAGTGTCCCCACAATGTCCCCATGTCCCCCCGTCCCCGCGGTGTCCCCACAATGTCCCCATGTCCCCCCCCCCCAGCACCAGGCCCCGGAGCTGCTCCAGGCCCGGCTCAGCGCCCTGAGCCACATCCTGGCCCTCCAGGAGCGGGAGCTGGGGCGCGAGGTAGGGGGGGCTGGGGGGGCTTTGGGGGGCTGGGGGGCGCTGGGGGGGGGCATTTGGGGTGCTGGGGGGGGATTTGGGGAGCCTTTGGGGTGCCGGGGGGAGCCTTTGGGGTGCCAGGGGGGGCCTTTGGGGTGCTGGGGGGCGGGATTTGGGGTGCTGGGGGGAGGTCTTTGGGGTGCTGGGGGGGGATTTGGGGTGCTGGGGGGGGGATTTGGGGTGGTGGAGGGGTCTTTGGGGTGCTGGGGGGTCTTTGGGGTGCTGGGGCGGGCTTTGGGGTGGTGGAGGGGTTTTTGGGGTGCTGGGGGGGCTGTGGAGTTCTTGGGGGGGGCTATGGGGGCCTTTGGGGTGCTGGGGGGGTGCTGGTGAGGCTTTGGGCGACTAGGGGGGGTGCTGGGAGGGGTCTTGGGTGTCATGGGGGGAGTCTAAGGGTGTTGGGGGGGGGGGCGTCTTTAGGCCCCCCAGCCTGTTGCGGGGGGGTCACTTTGGGGGTGCCCCCCCGTGCCCTCCCCGCAGACCGGGGGGCGCTCCGGGTGCCTCGAGGGAGGTGCAGGGTGCCCCGAGCGCCCTCCCCCCTTAACCCCCCACCCCCCCCACCCCGTTATCCCCCAGCTGCCCCCCCCCGGGGTGCCCCTGGCCGTGGCCCCCCCCCGGCTGCAGGCGCTGCTGGGGCGCTGGCGGCAGAAGGTCTTCGCCCTCCTGCTGCAGCTGCGGGCGCAGGAGGAGGCGCAGCGGGGGCTGCGGGCGCAGGTGGGTGTCCCCCGTCCCGCCCCCCTGTGTCCCTTGTCCCCCCCCCGGGGGGTTGGGGACACCCCCTGGCCTCCCGTGTGTGTGTGTGTGTCCCTTTCTTCCAGGTGGGGGCGCTGGGGGCGGAGGCGGCAGCGGGGAGGCGGCGGGGGGAGAGGCTGGAGCTGAGGCTGCGGGAGAGGGAGGCCGGCGCCGAGGTGCTGCGGCGGGAGGCCGAGGTCGGGGGGGGGACGTGGGGACATCGGGGAGGGGGCGTGGGGACATGGGGGGGGCGTGGGGACATCGGGGAGGGGACGTGGGGACACGGGGGGGGACTTGGGGGGGGCAGGCAGGGGGGTGGGGGGGGAACAGGGAGCTGGTGGGGTGGTTTGGGGGATGCTTCGGGCGTGTTGGGGACATGGGGGACACAGTGGGGACATGGCAGGGCCACCCAGGAGGGATTTGCTGGGGGACGGGGACCTGTTGGGGACCCGAGGGGAGGGTTTGGGGACATGCAGGGGACACGTGGGACAGGTACGGACCCGTGGGGACATGGGGGACAGGGAGGGGACACTCGTGGGGACACCTGGGGACGTGTCGGGACACGGGGACCTGCTGGGGACACGCTGGGGACACGTCGGGGACATAAGAGGAACGCGGGGGCGTCCCTTAAGGAGGGGCTGGGGACCTGGGGACACGGTGGGGACACGGTGAGGACACGGTGTGGACACGGTGGGGACACGGTGGCACTTGTCCCAGCGCCTGGCACAGGAGGTGGCGCGGCAACGGGGCCGGGCGGAGGCGGCCGAGGAGGCACTGGGGGGACTGGCCCAGGCGGCCGCCAGGTACTGGGAGCACTGGGAGGGACTGGAGGGAAACTGGGAGGGGCTGGGCAACCACTTGGGGACACTGGGAGGGACTGGGAGGAAACTGGGAGGGGCTGGGGACCACTTGGTGGACACTGGGAGGGACTGGGGAGGGAACTGGGAGGGGGAGGTTCTGACTGGGGGCACTGGGAGGGACTGGGGGGGGAACTGGGGTAGGCTGGGAACGACTGGGTGGCACTGTGGGGACACTGGGAGGGACTGGGAAGGGAACCGGGATTGGCTGGGGACCACCTGGTGGCACTGGGAGGGACTGGGGGGAAACTGGGAGGGAACTGGGGGGGAGGAACTGGGGTGTGCTGGGGATCACTTGGTGGCACTGGGGGGACACTGGGAGGGACTGGGACTGGGAGGGGCCAAAGGCAACTGGGGAGCACTGGGGGGGGGGTGCTGGCTGGGGGCACTGGGAGGAACTGGGAGGGACTGGAGGGAAACTGGGAGGGACTGGGGGGGAACTGGGAGGGACTGGGGGGGAACTGGGAGGGGCTGGGGACCACTTGGTGGCACTGGGGAGATGCTGGGGGGGGAACTGGGAGGGACTGGGAGGAACTGGGAGGCACTGGGCAGGCCGTGGGGGTGCTGGGCCGGGCGCTGAGCCCTGTCCCTGTCCCCGTGTCCCCAGGCTGGCGGCGGCGGTGACGGGGCGCGAGGCTGCGGTGACAGCGGCCACCAGGGCCTTGGGTGTCCTCAGCGCCCGCCTGCGTCGGGCGGGGCGGCGGCTGCGGGTCCTGCGGGGTGAGGGGACGGGGACACGGGGTTGGGGACAGGGGGACACGGGGACAGGGGGACACGGGATTGGGGACATGGGGGCACGGGGTTGGAGACAGGGGGACATGGGGACAGGGGGACATGGGGGCACGGGGTTGGGGACGGGGACAGGGGGACATGGGGACGGGATTGGGGACAGGGGGACACGGGGACATGGAGTTGGGGACATGGGGACATGGGGGCGCGGGGTTGGGGACATGGGGACACAGGGACAGGGGACGTGGGGGCAGGGACATGGGGAGGGGACAGGGATGTGGGGTGGGGACAAGGATGGGGGGACAGGGACGTGGGGACAGAGAGGGGGGATGGGGAAGGGGACATGGGGACAGGGACGTGGGGTGGGGACAACCAGAAGGGGACAGGGACATGGGCTGGGGACAAGGACAGGGACACAGGACCGTGGGGACACAAGGACGGGACATGGACGGGGCCGTGGTGGTCCCGTGTGGCTCCAATGTCACTGTCACCCCCCTCGGGTGGCTGTCCCCCTCCGGGCAGCCAGCGTCACCCTGTCCCTTGTCCCCAGGGCTGGTGGCCCCGGTGGTGGCCCTGGACCGGCCGCGGTGGCAGCGGGAGCCGGCGGGTGACAAGTGAGTGACAGGCAGGGGGGACACCGGGGGACCGTGGCGGTGACGGGAGGTGGCAGGGGGCCCTGCCCTTGCTCTCGGGGACTCCGAGGGTGACACGGTGGCACCGTCCCCAGCCTGGTGGCCGAGGTGACAGCAGGAGCCCGTCCGCCTGCGGGGACATCCGAGCTCCGGCGCAGCGGTGAGCGGGGACACTTTGGGGACGCTTTGGGGACACTTTGGGGACCCGGTGTCACCTTAGATGAGTGGCAGTGATGTCCCCCGCGGTGTCCCCACGGTGGCATGACCCTGTCCCCACAGGGGTGGCCTCGGGGCTGGCCGAGGTGACACGGGACGAGGTGACACGGGACGAGGTGACGTGGGACAAGGTGACACAGGGAGGGGACACCAGGAGACGTGGGGAGGGGACACGGGCTGTGTGGGAGTGCTTGGGGACAGGGGTGGCCGCTGTCCCCCAATGTCCGCCCTTGTCCCCTGCCCAGGCCACCCCCTGTGGGGACAGGACGAGCGTCCCCCCCGGCAGAGGTAGGTCCGGTGTCCCCATGTCCCCCCCCGCAGTGTCCCCATGTCCCCAGCTCCACGGGTGTCCCCTGGGTGTCCCCATGTCCCCTCCCCACTCCCAAACGTCCCCAAAAAATGTCCTGGGGTCCCCCCCCCCCAGCACCCAAATGTCCCCCGCAGTGTCTTGGCATCCCCCCCCACTCCAGTGTCCCCTCCTGTCCCCCAATGTCCCCAATGTGTCCCCCCCCCAGCGGCGCTGGGCTCCCTCGTGACACAGCTGCAGGCCCTGGGCGCCGCCATCCTCGGGGACCTCGAGGACGATGGGGACATCGGGGACCCCCCCTGACCGGTGTCCAGGTGAGTCGCCCCCCCCGTGTCACCTCCCAGGTGACAGTGCCACCCCCCGGGGCCCTGTCACGCGCTGGCTCTCGCCGCCCCCAGCGATTGATTTTATTTGAATTTCACAGGTTTTGCCCCTTTTTCGCACCGTTTCGGCCCATTAAAAGCTGTGACGCCGCTGGTGGCCCCGTGTCCTTTTGGGGGTGGCACTTGGGGACAGGGACAGGAGCGTCCCCGTGGTTTAGGCTGGCAAGGGGGGGGGGTGTGGGGGGGGTGTGGCGTGTCCCCAAGGGGGACAGGAGGGTCTGGGGAGGGACACTGATGTCCCCAAGGGGGACAGGAGGGTCGGGGGGCGTCACGTTGGTGTCCCCAAGGGGGACAGGAGAGTCTTGGGGGGGACACGGGTGTCCCCAAAGGGACAGCAGTGTCCCCAAGAGGGATGAGAGGGTCTGCGGGGGGGGGACATTCATGTCCCCACAGGGGACAGGAGGGTCGGGGGGTCGCATTGGTGTCCTCAAGAGGGACAGGAGTGTCCCCAAGGGGGACAGGAGGGTCTTGGGGGTCACACTGGTGTCCCCAAGGGGGACAGAAGGGTCTTGGGGGGGCACATCAGTGTCCCCAAGGGGGACAGCAATGTCCCCAAAAATGTCCAGAATGGGGACAGGGATGTCCCCAGGAGGGACAGGAGCGTCCCCAAGGGGGACAGGAGGGTCTGCAGAGGGTACAGGGTTGGCCCTAAGAGCGATGAGGGACACACGGGGGGGGTCCCCAGCAGTGACACGAGGGGACACGGGGGACCCCCAGGGCCTGCGGCCTGCGGCAGGGCCCAGCCGCGCCCGCCCCGTTGCCATGGCGACGCCGGGAACATGGCGCCCGTTGCCATGGCGACCCAGCTGGGCGCCTCGCTGTCCCCATGGCGAACCGGAAACCGGAAGTGGGGAGGACCCCAAAATGGGGACAAATCCCCCCAAAATGGGGACAAATCCCCCCCCCCAACTTGGGGCTGGGGCAAAGCAGTCCCTTGGTGCCCCGTGTCACCGCGCCGCAGCCCCACAGACAGCCCCCTGTGCCCTCCCATGGCCCCACACCTGCCTCAAGCCCCACAGACGCCCCCGTGTCCCCCCCCGTGTCCTTGTGTGTCCCCCACAGCCCGTGTCCCGATACTGACATGTCCCCGTGCCCCGTGTCTCCATGTAACCCCCCATCCCCATGCCACTGCGTCCCCACGCCCCCCTCCATATCCCCATCTTCCTGTATCCCCATACCCCCTCTTCCCATGTCCTCCTGTGTCCCCACGTCTTGTGTCCCTATAACCCACCCCATGTCCCCATACCCACTCAAGTCCCCATGCCCCCTCCCATGCCTTCCCCCATCCCCATGCCCCCTTCCATGTCCCCTCTTTGTCCCCATGCCCCCTCCCATGCCTTCCCCCGTCCCCATGCCCCCCTATGTCCCATATCCCCCCATCATCCCACACCCCAATCCCATATCCCCATTCCCCCCCACATCCCCCCACACCCCCATATCCCCCCACCTTCCCCCATCCCATATCCGCATTACTCCCCCTATGTCCCCATTCCCCCCAACACCTTCCCCCATCCCATATCCCCATTCCCCCCCTATGTCCCCATTCCCCCCAGCACCTTCCCCCATCCCCCCACCCCCATCCCATACCCACATCCCCCCCCATATCCCCCCACCTTCCCCCATCCCCACGCCCCCCTCCCCTCTCCCCCTCACCCCCTCACGCCTCCATCCCCTACACCCCCCCATTTCCCCTACACCCCCCCATTTCCCCTACACCCCCCCATTTCCCCTACACCCCCTTATTTCCCCCAACGCCCCCCCCCCCCAAAAAAAAACCCCACACTCACTCGCAGGCCCAGCAGGCCCCCCCCCAGCGCGGCCCCTGGCAGAGCGGCCGGTGCTTGGCCAGCCCGCTGCGCAGGCGGAAGCGGCGCCCGCAGCGCTCGCAGGCGCGCCCGGCGCCCTCGTGGGTCTTCATGTGCTCCGTCAGGTGGTGCTTGAGCTTGAAGCGCTTGTGGCAGGCGGCGCAGGCGAAGGGCCGCAGGCTGAAGGTCAGCATGATGTGCCGGTCCCGCTTGGGCTTGACGGCGAAGCGCTTCCCGCACAGGCACCCGAAGCGCTTCCCGTCGGGGGCCGCCCCCAGCTTCACCGGCGCGTGCAGCGCCTGCCCGTGCGCCGCCTGTGCCAGGATCTCGTTGCCGTGCAGGTCCACCGGCTTCCAGGAGGGCTGCGGGAACGCGGACGCCATGCCGCCGCCGCCGCTACTCGACGGGATGATGTAGCTGACCTCCGCCGGGGAGAAGTCGCCGTGAGCCTCCGCCGCCGGTAGGAAGGTGGCGGCGGAGGTGGCGATGGCGGCGGTGGCGGTGATGGCGGCGGTGTCGCCGGCCTCCTGCTTGACGTAGAAGACCTTGGGGGTGCTTTCGGGAGGCGCCACCACAGCCCCGTCTTCCTCCTCCTCCTCCTCCTCCTCCAGCACGATCTGCAGGGCTTTGTCGCCGTGGTGGCGGCGGTGGTGCCGGCGGCCTCCGCCCTCCTCCTCCTCCTCCTCGTCCTCCTCCACGCAGATCTTGAGGACCTCGTCGCCAGCGTCCTTCAGCAGCGAGCCCAGCGACGACGTCGCTGCCGAGGCCACGTCGGCGGCCAGGCGGATCTTGAGGACCTCGTCGCCACCATCCTTCGGGAAGGAGGCCGCCGTCGTGTCAGCCCACGCCGCTCCCTCGCCGCCCCGCGCGGGCCACGAGGCCGCCACGGCCCCGTCCCCGCCGCGGGCACCGCACGGCGCCGCGTCCCCGCCGCCGCCTCGCCCGCTCGATGACGATGACGCCGTCGCCTCACCGCCGCTTCGCCCAGCCCAGCGGCACGGGCCCCCCTCCAGCTCCCGCAGGATCTCGGAGCACTGGTCCACCACGTGCCACATCTGCAAGCCGCTGGCCACCAGGAGGTGGCCGGGCAGGGCCTCCAGCAGCAGCGTCAGGCGCCCCGAGTAGATGAGGTGCAGGAGGCCCTCGAAAGCCTCGGGGTCGATGGCGGGGGGCAGCAGCAGGCGCCCCCCATCCTGCAGCAGCAGCTTGTCGTGGAAGAAGGGCGAGGCGGCGGCCAGGACGCTCTTGTGGGCCGGGAAGACGCGGCCGCCCACGTGCACGGCCACGTCGCAGAACTTGCCCTCCAGCCGCAGGCGGTTCAGGGAGTCCAGCAGCGCCGCCGCGTGCTGCGGGAACGAGATCTGCACCCGGCCGCCCTCCGCCGCCATCGTGGGCACCGCTTACCTGAGAGGGGGGGACGGGGAACGTCACCGGGCGGCGGCGGGGACCCCGCCACGCACGGCCCCATTGAGACGCGGACGGGGCGTCCCGTTGGCCCATGGGCTGCTCCACTGCCTTGTGGATTGCTGTTGCCCCACAGGGCGCCCTATTGCCCCATGAGGTGCCCTATTGCCCCCTGGGGTGCTGTATTGCCCCATGAATTGTTCTACTGCCCCAGGAGGTGCCCCATTGCCCCACAGGGGGTCATGTTTCCCCATGAGATGCCCTATTGCCCCATGGGGTGTCCCTTTGTCTTGTGGATCACTTTGTCATCCCACAGGGTGCCCTGTTGCCCCTTGGGGTGCTCTACTGCCACATGAGATGCCCCATTGCCCCACAGGGTAGCCTGTTGCCCTATGAGATGCCCTGCTGCCCCACAGGGTGTTCCATTTCCTTGCGGATTGCTTTCTCACCCCACAAGGTGTCCTATTGCCCCCTGGGGTGCACTACTGCCCCATGAGATGCCCTATTGCCTCATAAGATGCCCTATTGCCCCATGGGGTGCCCTATTGCCCCATGGGGTACCCTATTGCCCCATGGGGTGCTCCATTGCCTTGTGGATCGCTCTGTCACCCCACAGGGTGACACTATTGCCTCACAAATTGCTCTGTTGCCCCCAAGTCTACCAAACTGCCCCATGGCATGGCCTGATGCCCCACAAGATGCCCTGTTGACCCATGGGGTGCCCTGTTGCCCCATTAATTGTTCTAATGCCCCAGGGGGTGTCCTTTGGCCCATGAATTGCTCTGTTGCCCCATGGGGTGCCCTTTTTGCCCTTTGGCGCACCCTATTGCCCCAGGGGGTGCTGTACTGCCACACCAGCTCCCCTATCGCCCCATGAGATGTCCCATTACCCCATGGGGTGCCCTGTTCGCCCCAGGACATGTTCCATTACCCCATGAGGTGCCCTTTTTGCCTCACAGACCGCCCCCTTGCCCTATGGGCATGCCCTATTGCCCCACGAGATGCCCCATTACCCTATGGTATACCCTACTTGCCCTCTGCTGCGTCCTATTGCCCCATGGGCTATCCTATTGCCCCCCAGGGTGCCCATTTTGCCCCATAGGCTATCCTATTGCCCCACTGGATGCCTGTTTTGCCCCAAGGGGTACCTGTTTTGCTCCATGGGGTGTCTGTTTTGCCCCATGGGGTACCCGTTTTGCTCCACGAGATACCCCACTACCCCATGGTGTGCCCTGTTTGTCCTCTTCTGCATCCTATTGCCCCATAGGCCAGCCTATTGCCCAAGGGGGTCCTGTTCTGCCCCATGGGGTGCCCTGTTTGCCCCACGAGATACCCTATTGCCCCCCGGGGTGCCCTATTTGCCCTATCGGGTGCGTGTTCTGCCCCCCGTCCCTCCTATTGCCCCCCGGGGTTCCCCACTTGCCCCATGGGGTGCCCCATTCACCCCACGGGGTGCCCTCTGTGCCCAACGGGGCGCCCCCCCCCTTGCCCCACCCCACCCCCGTCACGTGACCGCGCGCCCCGCTCTCGCTCACCCCCCGGCCGCCGGCGCCCTGCGAGCGGTGACGCAGCCGCGGACGCCCCGCCCCCTCCGCCCCATTACGTCACCGGGGAAGCCACGCCCCCTTCCGCCAAACCCCACCCCCCCCTCCGAGCAAAACCCCGCCCACCCCCGGGGGCACCCCGCCTTCTCCCTGGAGGCCTCGCCCTCCCCGCTCAGACCACGCCCCCACGCTCAAGCCACGCCCACTATAGTTAGACCACGCCCCCTATAATCAGACCACGCCCTCCCCGCGTAGACCACGCCCCCTATAGTTAGACCACGCCCCCTATAATCAGACCACGCCCTCCCCGCGTAGACCACGCCCCCTATAGTTAGACCACGCCCCCTATAATCAGACCACGCCCTCCCCGCGCAGACCACGCCCCCTATAGTCAGACCACGCCCCCTATACGCAGGCCACGCCCCCTATACGCAGGCCACGCCCACCCAGCACAGGCCACGCCTCCTACAGTTAGACCACGCCCCCTATAATCAGACCACGCCCTCCCCGCGTAGACCACGCCCCCTATAGTTAGACCACGCCTCCTATAATCAGACCACGCCCACCCCGCGCAGGCCCCGCCCCTGCACGCAGGCCACGCCCTCCCCGCGCAGACCACGCCCCCTATACGCAGACCACGCCCCCTACACGCAGGCCACGCCCTCCCTGCGTAGACCACGCCCCCATACTTAAACCACGCCCCCTATCCTCAGGCCCCGCCCCTCCCGGCGCAGGCCCCGCCCCGCAGGCGGCGCTTACAAGACCGATCCGAGTTTATTAAAGGCTCCGCGGGCACCGGCGGCCCCGGCCGCGGCGGGGGTTGGAGCCAGCCCAGACCCCGCCCTGAGACCGCCCGCGGGCGGCGGATTGTCGGGGGCTGCGGCGGGCCCGGACCGGGCGGGGCACCGGGGGGCTGGGGGCTGGGGGGGGGGGGGCCCGGTGGACCGGGGAGGAGCCCGGTGCATTGTGGGAGGGAGCCCGGTGCACCGGGGGGGGGGGGTCCCGGTGCGTGGTTGGGGGGCCCGGTGTACCGGGGGGGGTCCCGGTGCATGGTGGGGGGGGGTCCCGGTGCACGGTGGGCGGGGGAGGGGGCACCCGGTGCGATGTGGGAGGGGCACCGGTGGACCGGGAGGTTGGGGGGGGGTCCCGGTACATTGTGGGGGGGCTCCGGTGTGCCTGGGCGAGACCCCGGTGCGTTGGGGGAGTCCCGGTGCACCGGGAGGGGGAGCCCGGTGGGTGGTGGGAGGGGGCCTGGTACACCGGGGGGGGGCGGGGGGTGTCCCCGGTACGTTGTGGGGGGGCTCCGGTGAGTTGTGGGAGTCCCGGTGCACCGGGGGGCGGGGGGGGAGCCCGGTGCATTGCGGGGGGTCCCGGTACATGGTGGGAGGGGGCCCGGTGCACCGGGAGGGGGGTGCCCGGTGATGCCCGAGGGACTCCCCGGGCCCGTGCACGGCGGGCGGGGGGTCCCGGGAGGCTGGTGCTGCGTGGGGACCCCCCCTTGTGTGACCCCCCCCTCCCCCCACCCCCCCCGGTGCCGGTGCCCGGTGCGGCCGTTGCACGACGGAGCTG
Source organism: Anser cygnoides (assembly GCF_040182565.1). Lineage (NCBI taxonomy): Eukaryota > Metazoa > Chordata > Aves > Anseriformes > Anatidae > Anser > Anser cygnoides. The sequence goes on from NC_089907.1 coordinate 674,758, forward strand.
GGCGTGCAAGGGGGGGAGGGGGGCGGCTCCTGGTGCACGAGGGGGGAGAAAAATAAAAGGCGGGGGGGGAGTGGGGGGGAGACCCCGGCCTGGTGCACATGTGGGGGGGGGATGCACGAGGGGGGGGAACCGGTGCACGGGGAGCTCCGGTTCCGGTGCACGGCGGGGGGATGCACGAGGAAAGTCGATGCACGAGGAGCTGATGCACGGGGAGGGGGGGGGGGGGCGGTCCTGGTGCATGGTGGGGGGGGGGGGCCTTGTGCACGGCGTGAGGGGGGGGCGATGCACGGGGAGCTCCGGTCGGGGCACGTGGGGAGGTGGCGCACGAAGAGCCGGTGCATGAGGGGTGCTCCAGTCCCGGTGCACGAGGAGCTGGTGTTGCACGAGGAGATGGCATTGCACGAGGAGCGGATGTTGCACGAGGAGATGGCGTTGCACAAGGAGATGGCGTTGCACAAGGGCTGCTCCGGTCCTGGTGCACGAGGACCTGGTGTTGCACGAGGAGCTGCCGCTGTTGCACGAGGCCTCCCCAGTCCCGGTGCACGAGGACCTGGTGTTGCACGAGGCCTCCCCAGTCCTGGTGCACAGGGAGCTGGCGTTGCACGAGGCGCTGGTGTTGCACGAGGCCTCCCCAGTCCTGTTGCACAAGGAGCTGGCATTGCATGAGGAAGCAGTGTTGCACGAGGAGCTGGCGTTGCACGAGGGCAGCCCTAATCCTGGTGCACGAGGACCTGAAGTTGCACGAGGCCTCCCAGCCCCGGTGCACGGGGAGCCGCCACCGTTGCATGAGGACCTGGTGTTGCACGAGGCCTCCCAGTTCTGGTGCACGAGGAGCTGGCATTGCACAAGGAGCTGCCCCCCTTGCATGAGGGGCCGCCGTTACACGAGGAGCCGCCGTTGCACAAGGAGCTGTTGCACGAGGGGCCCCCCCCCCCCCCCGGCCCCCTTGCACGAGGCCGTTGCACGAGGGCCTCCCGGTGCACGAGGGGGGCTGGAGGTGGGGAAAAGGGGGGGATGAGTGGGGATGGGGATGGGGGGGGGGGGGGGAACCCCGTTTCCCCGGGGGCCGCCGGGGGGCCACCGCCATCTGCTGAGGTTGGGGGGGTGGTGGGGGAAATTTGGGGGAGGGGGCTTCAGAGGAAAGGGGGGGGGGGGATGCGGGCGGGGGTCCGGCGGCCCCCGGGGCGGGGGCTAGTGCTCAGCAGCGGGGGCGCGCAGCTCGCCGTTGGCCGTGATCGGGGGTGGCGGGGGCGGAGGCGGGGGCCGCGCGGGGACCCCCCCGGCCCCCCAGCTCACACCCGGGTCTGCTGCACCCACGGCGGAAAGCTGCCTCTCCTGCAAGGCACCGAGGGGGGCTTATTCACCCCCCCGCCCCCCCCATCACCACCGAAAAGGGTCCCCGAAATGTCCCCCCCCCCCCCCCACCCTGAGCCGCCACCCCCCCTCCCCCCCATGTGTCGGGTCCCCCCCCCCCCGCCACCACCCCAAAAATCGGGGTGCCCCCCCCCCCCCCCCAACCCCGTCCCCTGCGGCACTCACCTGCGGCTGCTCCGCGGGACCCTCCGGTGCGTGGCGGGGTCACCCCCCCCCCCCTCCCCCCCCAAAATTTGTGTTCCCCCCCCCCCCCCCCCATCCCCTCCAAAGACAGGACATGGCACAGGGACGCGAGTGTCACCCCCCCACACCCCCCCCCCCCCCAAAATAAAAGGGTGAGGTGAGATGGGGACACGAGACACGAGGATGGAGACGAGGTGGGTGACGGCGGGCGCCAGCGCTGGGGGGGCGGGTGGGTGCCCCCCCCCCCCCCCCCCGACCCCAAAATAACCCCGCCACCCCCAGAGGGGACATGGGGACACCGGTGGTGTCCCCTCCCCTGCCCCCAAGGGGCCCCAGGGGGGACATGAGAGGGACAGGGACAGCCCAAAGCCATGTCCCCAAGGGTCCCCAGTGTCCCTTGGGGGACATGGGGACACAGGGGGGGTGGGGACACCCCCGCACCCCCAAGGGTCCCCAGTGTCCCTTGGGGGACATGGGGACACAGGGGGGACATGGGGACACCCCCGCACCATGTCCCCAAGGGTCCCCACTGTCCCTAGGGGACATGGGGACACAGGGGGGACATGGGGACACCCCGGCTTCATGTCCCCAGTGTCCCTAGGGGACATGGGGACACCCCCGCACCATGTCCCCAAAGGTCCCCAGTGTCCCTTGGGGGACATGGGGACACAGGAGGGACATGGGGACACCCCAGTCTCATGTCCCCAGTGAGACACGGGGACATAAGAGGGACAGGGACACCCTGGATCCTTGTCCCCGGTGGGGACACAGGGACACAGGGGGACAGAGACACCCCAGCTTCATGTCCCCAAGGGTCCCTTGGGGGACATGGGGACATGCGAGGGACATGGGGACACCCCGGATCTGTGTCCTCTGGGGGACAACGGACTCCAGGAGGGGACAAGGACACCCCGGTGGCATGTCCTAGCCATGACACGGGAGGGACAGGGACACCCTGGATCAATGTCACGGAGGGGACAAGGGACATGGGGATGCGGGGACATCCCGGCTCTGCGTCCTCTGGGACGGATCGGGACGAGGGAGGCCAGGGAGGGGACACGGTCCTGCGGTGACACAGCGGGGACATGGGGACACCCCGGGTCCATGTCCCCAGGGGTTCCCAGTGTCCCTGGGGGACATGGGGACACCCCAGCAGCATGTCCCCAAGGGCTCCCCAGTGTCCCCAGGGGACATGGAGACACAAGGGGGACACGGGGACGTAAGAGGGACGTGGGGACACCTGGCTCCATGTCCCCGTGGGTTCCCAGTGTCCACAGGGAGGGACATGGGGACATGGGAAGGACATGGGGACACACCAGCCTCATGTCCCTTAGTGGCCCTTGGGGACATGGAGACGCACGAGGGACATGGGGACAGCTGGACCCATGTCCCCAAGGGTCCACCCAGTGTCCTTTGGGGGACATGGGGACACAGGAAGGACATGGGGACATCGTGGATCCATGTCTCCAGGGGTTCCCCAGTGTCCCTGGGCGACATGGGGACACAGAAGGGACATGGGGACACCCTGGATCCATGTCCCCAGGGGTTCCCCAGTGTCCCTGGGGGACATGGGGACACGAGGAGGACATGGGGACATCCTGGATCTGTGTCCCCAAGGGGTTCCCAGTGTCCCTGGGGGACATGGGGACACAAGAGGGACATGGGGACACCCCTGCATCATGTCCCCAGGGGTTCCCAATGTCCCTGGGGGACATGGGGACACCTCTGAATCATGTCCCCAAGGGTCCCCAGTGTCCCCTGGGGGACAAGGGGACACAAGAGGGACATGGGGACATGCTGGATCTGTGTCCCCAAGGGTTCCCCAGTGTCCCTGGAGGACACGAGGACACGAGGGTGACACCGGGGACACCCCAGATCCATGTCCCTACGGGTTCCCAGTGTCCAGGGGACACCAGAGGGGCGCGGGGACACCCCCAACCCCATGTCCCCAAGGGACACGGGGGACACCTCAGCTCTGTCCCTACGATTCCCCCAGCGTCCCTGGGGGACACGGGGTGGGGGGATGACAACGGGGACACCCAAGGGTCCCCTGGGGCAGCGGGGCGCTACCTATGGGTGGGGGGGGACGGGGGGGGGACGGGGATGGGGACAAGGACCCACCTGGCGTGTCACCGGAGGCCGAGGGTCCCGTGACAAAGGCAGGGCTGGCCCGCGCTACCTGACGGACAGCTAGGACGAAGAGAGACACGGGGGGGTCAGGGCCACCGGGGGTGGGGGGGGGGACGGGGACACACTCATCCCCGTGGGAATTTGGGGGCGGGGGGGGGTGGCACCGGGGGCTTGGGGACACGCCGTGTCCCGGTGGTGGCCTTGGAGGTGGCCCTATGTTGGGGGAAGGGGCCCCAACCCAAGGAGGGGGCCCGGTACCGGCTCCATCACCTGGGGGGGGGAAGGAAGGGGGGGGGGAAGGTGGCCTTGGGGACACGTTGGTGGCCTTGGGGACACGTTGGTGGCCCTGTCCCTAGGTCGGCTCGGGGGAATGGGGAGGGGACACTGTGGCTCTGTCGTCCCCCCCCCCCCCCCCCCCTGCTTCGTGTCCCTCTGGTGTCCCCCCCTGGGGTGGCCCTGTCCCCCCCCCCCGGGGTGGCTCTGTGCCCCCCAGGGATGGCTCTGTCCCCGTGTCCCCCCCCCCCCAGGGGTGACCTTGTCCCCCTGGGGGGTGGCCCTGCGCCCCCGGGGGGGTGGGGGGGTCACCTTGTCACTTTGGGGGTGACAGCGTACCCCCAGCAGTGGCTCTGTCCCCCAGAGGGGTCCCTGTGTCCCACCCTGGAGGTGGCCCTGTCCCCCCCCACCCCTCTCACCACCCCCCCCCCCAGGGGTGACAGTGTCCCCTTGGGGGTGGCCCTGTCCCCCCCAGGGGTGGCCGTGTGCCCCCCCCCCCCCGTGGTCCCTATGTCCCCCCAGGGGTGACCGTGTCCACCCCAGGGGTCCCCATGGGACGGCCCTGTCCCCCTGCAGCCCCCATGGGTGACCGTAGCCCCTCCCCATACCCCCCCCCCCCCCGGGGTGCCCATAACCCCCCCCAGAAGTACCCAGAACCCCCAAATACCCCCCCAGGGCTTCCAAACCCCCCGGGCTGCCAATACCCACCATGGGGGCTAACAACCCCCCAGGGGTGCCCACAGACCCCCCCCCAAGATGCCCCCAAATTCCCCCAGGGAGGCCCAACCCCCCCATAAATGCCCATACCCCCCCCATAGATACCCCCAGGCCCCATAAATGCCCATACATACACACAGCCCCCCACCCCAGATGCCCATACCCCCCCCATAGATGCCCCCATCCCCCCCATAACCCCATAGATCCCTCCCAGCCCCCCACAGATGCCCACAGCCCCCCAACAAACACCCCCGTATATATATACCCCCCCATAAATGCCCATAGCCCCCAATAAATCCCCCCCATATAAACACCCCCCTATAAATATCCCCAGCCCCCAAATAAACACCCTCCCCATATATATACCCCCCCATAAATGCCCCCAGCCCCCAATACCCCCCCATATATATATATATCCCCCATAAATGCCCCCAACCCCCAATAACCCCCTGATATATATATATATATATCCCCCATAAATGCCCCCAGGCCCCCATAACCCCCCCATATATATATATATATAACCCATAAATGCCCCCAGGCCCCAATAACCCCCCCATATATATATATATATAACCCATAAATGCCCCCAGGCCCCAATAACCCCCCCATATATATATATATATATCCCCCATAAATGCCCCCAGCCCCTAATAACCCCCTGGTATATATATATATATAACCCATAAATGCCCCCAGCCCCCATTACCCCCCCCATATATATATATATATATATATCCCCCATAAATGCCCCCAACCCCCAATAACCCCCCCATATATATATATATATCCCCCATAAATGCCCCCAGCCCCCAATAACCCCCCCATATATATATATATATATCCCCCATAAATGCCCCCAGCCCCCAATAACCCCCCCATATATATATATATATATCCCCCATAAATGCCCCCAGGCCCCCATAACCCCCCCATATATATATATTTATATATCCCCCATAAATACCCCCAGCCCCCAATAACCCCCCCACACCTATCCCCCCCCATAATGCCCCCAGCCCCCAATAACCCCCCCATATATATATACACCCCCACAAACGCCCCCAGCCCCCAATAACCCCCCCCCCCAAACACCCACATCCCCCCGCCAAACCCCCAACCCTCCTCCCTCTCCCCGAAGCCCCTTCCCACATGGGTGCCCCCCCCACCCCCCCCCACCCCAGGGGGCTGCCCCCCCCCCAGCGCGGCGGTGGGATGGCCGTGGGCACACGGAGCAGAGCAATGACATTGTAATTTCCACCTGAGCGTCGAGCAGCCGCCGCCGGCCCTCGGGGGGGTCGTGGGCGCCCAAGTGATCCCTGCGCAGCTCCTGCTCCACCAGCATCAGCCTGCGGGGCCAGGCTTCACCGGGGTCACGCTGCCACCCCCCCCCAAAAGCGGGGGGACGCGCGCCCCCCACCCACCCCTACCCCGCTGGCCTTTGGGTGGGGGGTGCCCTTGGGGACATTGCATGGGGCGGGGCGGGGGGGAACACGGTGCTGCCACCCCACCACCCCAAAACCCACCCGGGGATGGGGACACCACAAACAGGCACACATGGTGATACCCCAAGGGATGGGGACACCCCCCCGGGGACAAACCCTAGGGACGTGGGGACACCCCAGTGACATGCCATCCCCCTCCCCCCCCAAGGGAGGGTGACATCCCTGGGGATAGATCCTAGGGATGTGGGGACACCCCAGTGGCACGCTGCCACCCCCCGGGGACACCCCTGGGGACAAACCCTAGGGACACCCCAGTGACACGCTGCCACCCCCCAGGGACACCCCTGCGGCAGGGTCACGTTGCCACCCATCCCAGGAACATGCGGGGACATCCTAGGGACACCCTGGGGAAGCCTTGAAGCCTTGGGGATATGGTGGGGGGGACAAGGTGGGGACAATCCCAGGACACAGAGGGACGCCCTGGGGCTATGCTGCCACCCCACCCTGGGGACACCCTGGGGACACCCTGGGGACACGGGGACAGGGACAGTGGGGTGGACCCTGGGAGGGGACAGGGGTGGTGGGGACAGGGACCCAGCCCATGGGGAGGGGACACCAGGGGACCACAAGCCACCAAGCACTGGGACCTCCTCATGTCCCCCCCCTTCTGTCCCCACGCACGGCCCATGTCCCCCCCAACCCTGTCCCCGTCCTGTCACCCCTTGTCTTGGTGGCCCTCCATACCTCATGTCCCCAGCCCCCTCCTTGTCCTGTTGTGTCCCCACAGAGGTTCCTGTTCCTCCATGTACCCCCATGTCCCCTGTGTCCCCATGTCCCTCTGTGTCACCCATATCCTGCTGTCCCCGTGTCCCCCTATGTCCCCATACGCTCCATGTCCCTCTGTGTCCCCCTGTGTCCCCATGTCTGTGTCCCTCTTTGTCCCTTGTGTTGTTCTTTGTCCCCACATCCATCTACGTTCCCCATCTACGTTCCCCGTGTCCCTCTATGTCCCCTATGTCCCTCCGTGTCCTTCATGTCCTTCCCTATTCCCAGTGTCCCTCTATGTCCCCACAGCCTCCACGTCCCCCTATGCTCCACGTCCCTCTGTGCTTGCCATGTCCCTCATGTCCCCGTATGTTCTGTGTTCCTCTGTCCCCCATGTCCCTCTGTGCTCCCAGTGTTCCTCCATGTCCCCATTGCCTCCATGTCCCTCATGTCCCTCGATGTCCACATATGTTCCATGTCCCTCTACATCCCCCATGTCCCACTACGTCCCCATATGTTCCACGTCCCTCTGTGTCCCCTAGGTCCCCCTATGTCCTCATATGTTCCATGTCCCTCTACGTCCCCAGTGTCCCTCTATGTCCCCATATGCTCCATGTCCATCTATGCTTCCCACGTCCCTCTATGTTCCCCATGTCCCCCTGTGTCCTCATATGTTCCATGTCCCTCTGTGCCCCCATGTCCCTCTGTGCCCCCATGTCCCTCTGTGTCCCCCGTGGCCCACTACATCCCCATATGCTCCATGTCCATCTATGCTTCCCACGTCCCTCTATGATCCCCATGTCCCCCTGTGTCCTCATATGTTCCATGTCCCTCTGTGCCCCCATGTCCCTCTGTGTCCCCCGTGTCCCACTACATCCCCATATGCTCCATGTCCATCCATGCTCCTCATGTCCCCACGTTCCATGTCCCTCTGTGCCCCCCTGTGTCCCCATGTGTTCCATGTTCCTCTGCATCCCCCATGTCCCCCTATGTCCCCATATGTTCTATGTCCCTCTGTGCTCCCATGTTCCTCTATGTCCCCATGTCCCTCTATGCCACCCTATGTCCCCATATGTTCTATGTCCCTCTGTGCTCCCATGTTCCTCTATGTCCCCATGTCCCTCTATGCCACCCTGTGTCCCCATATGTTCCACGTCCATCTATGTCCCCCATGTCCCACTACGTCCCCATATGTTCCATGTCCATCTGTGCTCCTTATGTCCCCATACGTTCCATGTCCCTCTACTTCCCCCGTGTCCCCCTATGTTCTATGTCCCTCTAACCCTCCCATGTCCCCCTGTGTCCCCATATGTTCCATGTCCTTCTACACCTCCCATATCCCCCTATACCCCCAACGTCCCCCTATACCCATCTATCCCCCATACCACCTATGTCCCCCCTCCCATATCCTCAAGCCCTCCTATCCCTCTCCATCCCCACACCCCAACACCCCCCCGAAATCCCCCCGCCCCCCCCCCGGCCGGGTCCCTCCCTCACCTGCCGATGATGCTCTTGATCTGCGAGTCCTTCTCGGCCTGCTGCTGCCGCAGGCGCTTCTCACTCTGCTCCAGGCGGTGCTGGTACTGCAGCAGGATGCGGCTCGTCTGCTCCTCCTGCGACACCAGGCGCCGCTCGTACTCCTCCAGCTTGCGGTTGGACATGTGCAGCCGCTCCTTCAGCGAGTGGATCTCCTCCTCGTACTCCTTCACCTGCCACAGCACACACTGCAGGGCGCCTGGGTCCACCCCCCCACCGCCGCCACCACACCCAGGACCCCCCCAGAAGCAATACCCGGGCGCCTGGGTCAAACCCGTGGAAATGGTTGGGTCAACTCCGTGGGGACATCTGGGTCAACCCAGTGGGGACACCTGGGTCAACCCCATGGAGACTCTTGGGTCAACACCCTGAGGATTCTTAGGTCACCCCATGGGGACACTTGGGTGAACCCCATGGGGACACCTCGGTCGACCTCATGGGGACACTTGGGTCAACCGCATGGAGATGCTTGGGTCAACCCCATGGTGATGCTTTGGTCAACCCAATGGGGACATATTGACACCTGGGTCAACCCCATGGGGCTATATGGACACCTTGGGTCAACCCCATGGTGATGCATGGATGCCTGGTCAACCCCATGGGTACATGGGTACACAGGGTCAACCTCACTGTGACACATGGATGCCTGGTCAACCCCATGGGGACACCTGGGTCAACCTCATGGGGACACCTTGGGTCCTCAGGACCCCTGCCACCCTAAATGCTCAACCTCTATGTCCCCATGTCACCCTAAAAACCCAGACAGCCGCACGCCCAGAACCTGGCTCCATCACGGTCACCTCCTACAACCTGGGTCACCCTAAACCCCAAACTCTTGGATCCCTGGGACCCGCCTCACCCTAAAACCCGCCCCCCCAGGGTCCTCGCCCCCTTGTCACCCCCCAGGACCTGGTGCTGGGTCCCGCGGGTGGCCCTACCCGGTCCAGCCGGCTCTCGTCCATGGACTTGGAGTACTCCTTGAGCTTGTACTCCTCACGCTCGATGTGGGAGCTCTCGATGTCGGCCGAGAGGTGCGGCATGTTGGACACCCAGGCCACCGTGCGCTCGGCCGCCGGCATCACTGGGTTCAGCGTCGACGGCGTCTGTGAGGCCTGGGGGGAACACAAACGGGATGGGACCCCCCCACCCTGTGTCCCCATCCCCACCATGTCCCCATGTCCACCCCATGTCTCTCATCCCCACTGTGTCCCCCACCACCCCCGTATCTCCATGCCCCTATCCTATGTCCCCCATGTCCCCGTATCCCCATGTTCCCACCAGACCCCATGTCCCCATGTCCCAGTAGTCCCATGTCTCTCATCGCATGTCCCCATCGTGCCCCCCACGTCCCAGTATCCCTCCATGTCCCTATATCACCCCCCCATCCCAGTTGTATCCCATGTCCCCATTATGTCCTCCATGTCCCCACCTCCCCATGCCCCCCATGTCCCCACTGTGTCCTGTCTCCCCCCATGTCTCTGTCTGCCACATCCCAGCTGTCCCCCATGTCCTCATGCCCCCAATGTCCCTATGCCCCCACCATGTCCTCCATGTTCCTATGCCCTCCATGTCCCGGCTGTCCCCATGTCCCCCACGTCCCCATCATTTCCTCTATGCCTCTATGTCCCCCATAACCCCATGTCCTAGCTGTTCCCAATGTTCCCACACCCCCTATATCCCCCATGTCCCCATGCCTCCCATGTCTCCATCATGTCCCCATGCCCCTACGTCCCCCATAGCCCATGTCCCAGCTATCCCCCATGTCCCAGCTGTCCCCCATGTCCCAGCTATCCCCCATGTCCCCACACCCCCTAAGCACCCCATGTCCCCACACCCCCCATGTGTTCCCCCCCATCCCCACCTGCTTGGTGACCGGTGGCTTCATCCCAGCCACCGATGCCTCCTTGGCCAGGGAGGGCTGCCGGGACCGGGGGGGCCCATAGGTGGGCTCAGGGGATGCCAGCAGGTTCCCGCTGGCCGGCCGTGGTTTGGAGGGCACCCCCAGGGCCGCCGGCCCCTGCCCCCCACCCTTCCCTGCCCGGGCTCCCCGGGGGGTGGGTGGCGGGGGGGCCCCGATGGTGATCTGGGGGGGGGCCAGGCTGTCCTGCAGGGAGAGCTGCCGCCGGCTGAAGTCCCCCCCTGGCCGGGCGAACTCGTCGCTATAGCTGTGGCTGTGGGTGATGTGCTTGGGGGGAGGCGCCGCCAGCTCCTCGCTCTTGCTGTACCCGTGCAAGGGGGGGGCGAAGGGCCCCTCACTCCCCCCGCCTGCCTCGGGACGCAGGGGGCCATCGGCCGCCAGGTGAAAGAGGGGGTTCTGGAAAGAGAGGGGCACCCGCAGCTGCGGCCCCCCCGGTTCCGGCACCCCTAAACGGGGGGGAGCCAAGCTGGAGGCACTGCCCTGGGACAGGCGACCGGGACGAAGCCCCCCGCCGCCCCCTGGGGCTGGACCACCGGCAGCGGCCAGCAGCTCGGCGGGCAGGCTGGGGACGCTGTCCACGCGGCCGTCCTGGAGGTCCAGCATGGAGACGCTCTTGCCCACCCCCAGAGCTCGCCCCCCCTCCGGCTCCGTCAGGTCCGAGCTGCTGGTGCAGTAAGCGGGCGAGGAGCGGGCGAGGGGGGGGCGGCTCAGCACCAACACCTCCGGCGGCCCCTTCTCTTGCGGCGGGGAGGGCAGGCGCGGCACCTCCATGGAGCTGGGGAGGGGGGCAGACGGAAGGGTTGCGGGGAAGGGGGGGGAAAACCACCGGGGGGGTCCCCAGGGGGGGTGGGAGGGAGAGGAGGGATGGAGCTGGGTCCTCTTGGGGTGGGGACACACCCCAGGGATGGCCCAGATGGAGGTCTTCAGGCGGTACCCATCCACGTCCCATCCTCACCCCATCTCCATCCTCGTCCCAGTCCCATCTCCATCCTCGTCCCAGTCCCATCTCCATCCTATCCACATTTCTACTTCATCCCTGTCTCCAGCCCCATCTCCAGCCCCATTCTCATCCCCATCCCATCCTATTCCATCCCCATCCCATCCCCATTTCTACCTCATCCCTATGTCCATCTCCATCCCCGTTCTCATCCCCAACCCTTTCTATCCCATCCCCCTCTCCAGCTCCATCTCATCCTATTCCATCCCCAGCCCCATCCCATCCCCATTCCCACCCCCAATCCCATCTCCATCACCATCTCCAGCTCCATCCATTTCTAGCCCATCTCCAATCCCATTTCCGTCCCCATTCTCATCCCATCTCCATCCCCAACCTCAACTCCATCTCTATCCCCAACCTCAACTCCATCTCTATCCCATCCCATCCCATCCCATCCCATCCCATCCCTATCCCCATCCCATCCCATCCCCATCCCTATCCCTATCCCATCCCATCCCATCCCATCCCATCCCATCCCATCCCATCCCATCCCATCCCATCCCATCCCATCCCATCCCATCTCCATCCCCATTTCCGTCCCATCCCACCCCATCACCCACCTGTTAAGGCCCCGCACCATGTAGGACTGGAGGTCAACAGAGCTGTGGGGACAGACAACGGGTGACGACAGGGACCCCCACGGGGAGCAGGGGACACGCCGGGTGACACAGGGGGTAACCGGTGGGGACACCACAGCACCGTGCTGGGATACCGTGGCTGGGGGGGGAACGTGGGGCAGGATGTGGTGGCACCCATGGGGAAGTGGGGGGACACGGAGGGACCTCTCGGGGGTCCCCACCTGTTGAGGTCACGGACGAGGTAGGGCTGGAGGTCGGCCGAGGGTCCCCGCAGCACCAGCCCCTTGGGGGGCAGCCGCTCCCCCTGGCTCGGCTGCCGCTGCAGGTGGGGGTTGCGCAGGGCCACGCTGATGTCCGTCAGCAGCCGGGGCAGCGGGCCCAGCTTCAGCAGGGCCTCCTGGGAAGGAAGTCATCCATGACTCCCCCTTTCCCCCACAAATCCCACCCCCCCAGAACCCCAACGACCTCCTCCCTGGGAGGGCATGGGTTGATGGGACCCCCAGTGACCTCCCCTTGGGGGACACACAAGTGGATGAGACCCCAAAAGAGCTCCCTGGGGAATGTGGGCTGGTAGGACCCCAAAACGACTTCCTAGAGGGGGGCACGGGATTCCAGCATGGCCCCTGAGGGTTGCACGGGTGGTTGGGACCCCAAAATGTCCTCCCAGTGGTAGCCAGATGTCCCAGACCCCAGAACATCCCACAGGGTGGACCAAGACACCCAGGTCACCGATGGCCACCCAGGAGAGGACCAAGGCACCCAGGTCCCTGATGACCACCCAGGAGAGGACCAAGGCACCCAGGTCCCTGGTGACCACCCAGGAGAAGACCAAGGCACCCAGGTCCCCGATGACCACCCAGGAGAGCACCCAGATGTCCCGGGTACCTTGCTGAGCTGGGACATGACCTCCCAAAGGAGGGCGTGCAGGGTGGAGAGCTCACGGCCCAAGTCGATGTAGCCCTCGAAGCTGGTGCTGTTGGTGAGGGTGTCCAGGTTGGAGATCTCGTAGAGGAACTGCTGCATGCTGGTCCATTCCAGCTCCAGGAATTCATTCATGAAGGCCATGTACTCCTCCTTGCTGCCAAACCTGCAGGCGGGCGCTCAGAGGGGTCCCCACTCTCCCCACTACCAGCTGGCCCCACCGCTGGCCCTGTGTGCCGCTCTCTGTCCCTTCTGTCCCTCCGGCTTCCAGTCGTCTGGTCATAAAGCCATGTCTGACCTTCATCCAGCTCCTCTTCCATTTGTTCTCCATCCATCTGCAAACTCTTCCCTCTGTCTTCCATCCATCTTTCTTTCATCCAACCCATCCATAAGTCTTTTCATCCATACCTAAGTCCATCCATCCATCCATCCATCCGTCCGTCCATCCGTATCATACCCATCTGTCCATCTCCCCTCCATCCACCACCTCACTCTTCTTCCACGCATCATCCATCAACTCATCCATCTTCTCATCCATTCATCCATAACTCGTCCATCTTCATTCTGTCTATTCATCTTCTCCATCAACTCATCCATCTTCTGCCTGTTCATCTTCTATACTCATCCATCTTCTGCCTGTTCATCTTCTATACTCATCCATCTTCTCATCCGTTCACCCAATAACTCGTCCATCTGCATTCTATTTGTCCATTTTCTGTCCACCAACCCATCCATCTTCTGTCCATCATCCATCTACTCACCCATCTATCTTATCTCCATCTGTCTGGCTTCCCTCCATCCAGCTCACCCATCTTCTCTCTATTTGTCTTCCCTCCATCCAACTCATCCATCCATCTGCCAAATCTCTCATCTACCTTCCACTCATTATCCATCAACTGGTCCATCCATATTCCATCCATTTACCCATCTTCTGTGCATCCAGCTCATCCTTCCATCCACCCACCCACCCACCCATCCATCCATCCATCCATCCATCCATCCATCCATCCATCCATCCATCCATCATCCTTCCATCCATCCATCATCCTTCCACCCACCCACCAACTCACCCATCCATCTTCCCTTCGTCTACCTACCAATCCATCCAAGCACCATCTACCCGCAGACCTTCAGATCCACCTTCCCTCCATTCTCCACCCATCCGTCCACTGTTGCCCACCACCACGCCTCCCCGCTCCCCTCTGGGTTCTCACTTGGTGAAGTTGGCCAGGTTCTGGATGACCTTGGCGATGAGGGTGAGGGTACGGGCAGTCTGCTCGTCAGGGTACTCCTGCATGAGGCCGAAGAGGCTGGGGGACATCACGGCGGGGCAAAGGAACCGCAGGAAGAGCGAGGCACTGATCAGCCGGTCGGCGATGTCCTCGCGGCCCCGCTCGGCGCACCGCAGCCGCCATGAGGCGAAGACCTCCTTCAGCTCCCGTGGGAACACGCTGCGCCAGGGAGGGACATGGTCAGGATCCCGCGGTGGGGACACCGGGGGATGTCCCCAGCCCCGAGCAGCCCCGGGGACTCACCAGTGCGAGTTGACCACCTTGCAGAGGGCGAGCTCGCAGCACATGCGGAGGTTGGCCTGGTGGTCGGCCAAGGTGGAGGCCGAGCACTTCATGGGGTCAACCTCGCAGTTCTCCTCTGATTCGTACAATGCCCGGATGAACTCGCCTGCGGGGGGACGGGGACAACAGCAGGGATCACCTCGCTGTCCCGCAGCCAGGCCACCCCGCTGGGGACATGGCCCCAAGAAGGGACAACTTGGTTGTCCCACAGCCAGACCACCCCACTGGGGATATGGCCATGAGAAAGGACCACCATGCCCATGGGGACGTGATCTAAAGAAGGGACCACCCAACCTTTCCATGACCACGACAGTGGGGGGACAGCCGTGAGAAGGAACCACCAAACCATCCCATGGCCATGCCAGTGAGGACACTTCTATGAGCAGGGACCAGGGACCTCCCAACCATCCCATGGCCAGGCCACTCTAGTGGGGACACGGGTACGACACAGGACCATCCAACCATCCCCTGGTCATGCCAGTAGTGTCATGGCCATGTATGGGGACAACTCACCGTCCCACCGCCATGCCAACGGGGCCCTGCCTGCAACAAGGACCCCAAGCACTGGTGGGGCTCACCAATGGCATCCTTGAGGTATTTCTGGCCGATGAGTTTCAGGTACTCCTCTATGGCTTTCGTGGCGAGGGTGTTTTCCCGGAAGATCAGATGCTCCCGGTCCATGAAGCGATCCACCTCCGTCATGGCCATGTCCGACAGGAAGTCCTGCCCATGGCCGTCAGGGCAGCCCAGCGCCCGCCCGCACCCAGCCCACCCTCCCTGCATGTTTGTGTCCCACCTCCATCTTCTGCCCAGCCAGCCAGCCCTCCGTTCTCCATCTCTCTGTCCTTTGTCCCCATCCTTCTGTCCTCTATTCAGCTGCCATCCACCCATCCATCCATCCATCCATCCATCCGCTGCCCATCCATCTGTCCTGTCCTCCATCTCTCATCCATCTGTACTCCACCTGTGCTCCATCCATCATCCATAAGCCCATCCATCCTTGCTTCATCTGACCTGTATTCATCCCTCTATCCATCTTTCTTCTACCCATCCATCCTCCATCCACTCATCCATCCTTCACGTGCCTGTCCTCCATTCATCCTCCAGCTGTTCTCCATCCAACCTCCATCCATAATCATTTTTCCCTCATCTGTCCGTCCTTTGCCATCCCTCCTCCCTCCATCTTCCATGTGTATGCTCCATCCATCCTCCATCTGCCATCGTCCTCCATCACTCCTTTGCCATTTATTTTCCATGACTCTGTCCTCCATCCATCCTCCATCCCTTCTCTATCCATCCATCCTCCAACCCTCCTGTCTGTCCAGCCATCTTTCCATCCATCCTTCATCCATCCCCCATCATCTAACCATTCTCTTCTATCCATCCTCCACCCAGCCAGCCAGCCTCCATCCCATCATCCATCCATCCTCAATCCATCCATTAGTCCTCCACACATCTGTCCTCTATCCATCATCCATCCATCTCCCTATGCCTCCCCTCCATCCCTCCTCCATCTTTCCATCCATTCTTCCATCCCTCCATCCCTCTTCCATCCATCCATCCATCCTCCATCCATCCATCCATCCATCCCTCCCTCCCTCCCTCCCCCCCTCCTCCATCCATCCATCCATCCATCCATCCATCCATCCATCCATCCATCATCACTCCTCCATCCCTCCGCCATCCGTTCTCCACCCCTCCCTCCGTCCTCCACCCCACCTTAGCCTTGCCGGTGCTCTGCAGGATGTGCACCAGTGCACAGGCCACCTCCTCCTTGCTCTTGACGCTGAGCACCGGCTCAAGGACGGCACAGAGCATCCGGTAGTTGTTGGTGACGTACTCGGCGAACTCCTTGTAGAGTTCCATCGGGAGGATGCTCATGGTCTGGAAGCGGCTCTTGACGCGCAGGGCCGGGCAGCCGGCCTTGCTCTTGCTGCCGCTGGGCTGGCTGAGCGGGTACCACTGCTCGGCGAAGTGCCGCCCGGTGACGCTGGCGATGGGGATGCTCACCATCCCCACGTAGTTGCTCTTGTCCTTCTTGCGCTTCTTGTCGGTGTCCTTGTAGAGGTGCAGGCGGATGGTGCGGACGGCCGGCAGGTTGTTGAACTCGAAGTGCTCGCCCCAGAAGACGTTGTCGGTGCGCGCCTTGCTGGTGGTGCGGGCGTAGAGCATGTCGTCCAGGCACAGCTCGCAGTAGTAGCGCTTCTTGGGGGGCAGGTCCCGCGCCTCGATCACCCATAGCTTCAGCACGTTGTCCACCCGCCGGCTGTTGTCCTGGGGAGGGAAGGGGGAGGGACAGCTGGGGATGAGCACGGCTGGGTGTGGGGCATGGGGTCACCAGGTGACCATCCTCATCTTTACCTGATGGCCAGCTCCACCGGTGACCGTCTGCACCCCCACTAGGTGACCATATCCATCCAGGCCACGTGACCATCCCCACCAGCTGACCAGCTCCATTCCCACCAGTTGGCCATCCCCACCAGGTGACCATCTCCAGCCCCACTTGTTGACCACGTCCACCACTTGACTATCTCCATTCCCACCAGGTGACCATCTCCATCCTCAACAGTTGATCATCCCCATCCCCACCAGCTAACCATCCCCACCAGGTGACCAGCCCCAGCCCCCCTTATTGACCATCCCCAGCCCCAGTTGTAGACTATCCCCACCAGTTGACCATCTCCATCCCCACCAGCTGACTATCTGCAGCCCCCCTTGTCGACCATCCCAACCAGTTGACCATCCCCTTCCCCACCAGGTCACCATTTCCACCAGTTGACCATCTCCATCCCCACCAGTTGACCATCTGCAACCCCCCTTGTCGACCATCCCCACCAGTTGACCACCCCCATCCCTACCAGTTGACGATCTCCAGCCCCCGCCGTCAACCAGCCCCACCAGTTGACCATCTCCATCCCCACCAATTGACCGCCCCCATCCCCACCAGGTGACCATCCCTGCCAGTTGACCACCCCCATCCCCACCAGTTGACCACCCCCACAGAGGAGGTCGACCACCCCACCTTGTTGGGCTTCACGGCCCTCTGCAGGTTCTCGATCCACTTATCCCGCTCAGCAGCCGAGCGGCACGCGAAGCACTTGGTCCCCGAGGCCGTGGTGACCTGCGGGAAGGGGAAGGGACGGTGACAACGACGTGGGGGCCACCACCGCGGGGACACCGGGGGGGGGCCGGCCTTACCTCGAAGCAGAACTCCTGCCCCAGGATGCTGCTGTGGACCGCCTTGATGATGGAGTCCTCGTCCAGGTTGAGCTCCAGCGCCTCGGCTGCGCTGCTGGGGCTCAGCAGCGACTCGTGCGAGTGCGACTCCTTGAAGCTCTGCATCAACCGGGCCCTGCGGGGACGCGGGGGGGACGCTCGGGGGGACGTGGTTTGGGGTTGGGGAGGGGGGACGGCGGATTTTGGGGTAAGGGAAGGTGGTGGCGGTGGTGGTGGGGGGAGGGAGATTTTGGGGGGGGGGTTGGGGGGGGTGCCCGGGGTTGGTGGTGGCAGTGTGTATGGGGGGGGAGGGGGGTGGCATGCGAGTGGGGGGGTGGGGGGGGTGGCGGTGGCAGCGGTGGCGGCGGCGGGGGGGGGGTACCTGGGGCATCCGCGCGGGACCTGGGGGCGCGTCCGCGGCGTCGGGACGGACAGAGAGAGACAGAGTCAGGGCTTGGGGAGGGGGGGGGACATGGGGGGGGGGAGGATATGGGGAGAGGGGGGGGAACATGACGGTGGGCGCCCCCCCCCCCCCCCTCCATGGGCATCCGGAGAGCCCCCCACCCCCCTCCCGAAGCAGACGAGGGATTCCCCGAGTGGATGCGGGACTCCCCAAAAAGGGGGGGGGGGGAGGGAAACCCAGGCACGTATCACCCCAAAACGGCCCTGTGTGTGTCCCCCCCCCCCCCCCCCCCGGCACGGTGCAGCTGGCGCAGGTGAGCCGCCCCCGGGCGCTAAATTTATCCCCGGGGCTGCGTAAGCAGCGGCCCCGCCACGTCCCCACGTCCCCGCGGCCGCCGTCACCGTCACCGTCACCGTGTCACCGGCACCGAGCGCAACGCGGGGGCGGCGCGGATAAAAATACCCCGGCGAGAGGCGGCCCCCACCACCGGCACCGACACCACCGCAAAAAAAAAAAAAAAAAAAAAAACACCCGGATCGCCTGGTGCAGGGGACAGGGGAGCCCCCAGGGCGTCCCCACGGGGACGAGGACAAGGGGCATCCTCCATGGGGTGAGGGGAAGGGGGACATCCCTTATGGGGCGAGGGACATCCTCTATGGGGCAAGGGGACAGGGGACATCCCCTATGGGGAGAGGGACATTCCTTATGGGGACAGGGGACATCCCCTGTGGGGCGAGGGGACAAGGCACATCCCCTCTGGGACAGGGGACGTCCCCCACAAAGCGGGACCAGCCCCGGGGATGAGGGATGCTATCGGCAGCAGGGGACAAGGGACGTCCTCCTTGGGGACCACCCGGCAGTATGGGGACAAGAGACCCCCCCCCGGGGACAAGGGACACCCCTCAGGGGCAAGGGACACCCCTGGGGACAAAGGGACTGGAGATCCCATCCCCTCGGGGCCACCTCCTGGGGACAAGGGGCACCCCAGGGGACAGAAAACCCCCTGGGGACGAGGCAACCCACCTCTGGGGACCCAGGGCCAGGAGACCCCACCTCCTGGCTGTCATCTCCCTGGGGACAAGGGACATCCCGGGGGGGGGGACACGGGATCACCGCCACCCCCCTCTCCCCGGGGCCGTACCCCATCGGTGGCGGTGACGACGGTGACGGTGACGCTGGGCCCGGTGCCAGGCCGGATCCTGCGCCCGGCTCCCACCCACCGGCTCCGGCTATAAACGGCACCGGCGCCGCCTGCCACCTGCCCGGCCACCCGGTCCCCAAAGTGTCCCCAAAGAGGAGGGGACGTGGTAGGGACCCGCCTCAGGCAGGGACGTTGGGGACAACGGCGACATGCCCCCGGATGGGGACGTTGGGGACAACGGGGACCTGCCCCACATGGGGACGTTGGGGACAACGGGGACCACTCCACATGGGGACGCTGGGGACAACAGGGACCACTCCACATGGGGACGTTGGGGACATTGGGGACCTAACCCCCGCGGTGGGGTTGTCCCCGTGTCCAGCAGGAGGACACCCGGACCTGTCACCTCCAAACAGAGCCTGGGGACACTCGGCGCAGAGCTGTCCCCGTGCTGTCCCTGGTGCCACCAGGGGAGCGGGGCTTGTCCCCTGGTTTGGGGACACGGGGGGGAACCGGACTGTCCCTACACCCACCGTGGTGCCACCCAGGGACCAAAGCTGTCCCCAACTCCACCTTGGTGGCACCCAGGGACCAAAACCGTCCCCATGCCCCGGCTGTCCCCAAACCTGCCCAGTGCCACCTGGGCAGCACAACTGTCCCCAGCTCCACTTTGGTGGCACCCAGGGACCGAAACCGTCCCCATCCCAGGGCTGTCCCCAAACCTCCCTGCTGCCACCTGCACAGCGGCACCGTCCCCACGGCCACCCCCGGCGTCCCCCAGACCAGGATGGGAGCATCCCAGGGGTGGTGACATCGGGGGGGGGGTGACATCCCGGGGGGGGGGGTGACATCCCAGGAGGGGGTGACATCCCAGGGGGGTGACATCCCAGGGGGGTGGTGGTGTCCCAGGGGGGTGACATCCCAGGGGGGTGACATCTCGGGGGGGTGGTGGTGTCCCAGGGGGATGACATCTCAGGAGTGGGGGGTGACATCCCAGGGGGATGACATCTCAGGAGGGGGGGTGACATCCCAGGGGGGTGACATCCCGGGGGGAGGGCTATGGTGTCCCTGGGGGGGCTGTGGGGACTTGATGTCCGGGGGGGGGGGTGTTAGTGTCCCTGGGGGGGGCTGTGATGTCCCTGGGGGTGCTGTGGCATCCCGGGGGGGGGGCTGTGGCATCCCAAGAGGGTGGCTGTGGTGTCCCCAAGGGGGGATGTTGGTGTCCGGGGGGGGTGTTGGTGTCCCGTGGGGGGGGGTGTTGATGTCCCTGGGGGGGGTCGTGGTGTCCCCAAGGGGGGGGGTTGATATCCCAGGGGTGTCTGTTGGTGACCCCAAGGGGGGAATGTCAGTGTCCCAGGGGGGTGTAGGTGTCCCGGTGGGGGTGTAGGTGTCCCAGGGGGGGTGGGGGGGATGGATGTTGATGTCCCCGGGGGGATGTCGGTGTCCCCGGGGGGGGGGGGGGAGGTTGGGGGGGTGTCCCCGCGGTGTCCCCCCACCTGTCGTGGTCGGCGCTGCGGAAGCGGGGCAGGATCTGCCGGAAGCTGCTGGTGCGGTCGAGCTTGGGCTGGCTCTTGGTGCGCTTGATGGAGCTCTTCAGGCGGCGGCTCAGGAAGCCTTGCTGGGGTACAGGCGGCTGAGGGCGCGCGGGGGGCACCGGGGGGGGCGCCGGGATGGGGAGGGGGCGCGGGGAGCCGTGGGGACGGGGGAGTAACCGCGGGGACGCGGGTGTAAAGCTGGGCAACCGCGGGGACACGGACGGGCAACCGTGGGGACATGGATGCGCTGGGTAACCGTGGCAACAGGCGTGTAGCCATGGTGACACGGATGGGTGACCGTGGCAACAGGTGTGTAACCATGGAGACATGGATGTGCATGGATGGGTAACCATGGGGGACATGGATGTGCTGGGTAACCGTGGCAACAGGCGTGTAACCATGGCAGCACAGATGGGTAACCACGGTAACAGGCGTGTAGCCATGGCGACATGCATGTAAAGCTGGGTAACCACGGTGACAGGCGTGTAACCATGGCAGCACGGATGTGCACGGATGGGTAACCACGGTAACAGGCGTGTAGCCATGGGGGACACGGATGTGCACGGATGGGTAACCATGGTAACAGGTGTGTAACCATGGCGACACGGATGGGTGACCGTGGCAACAGGCGTGTAGCCATGGAGACATGGATGTAAAGCTGGATAACCACGGTGACAGCCATGTAGCCATGGCGACATGGGTGTGCACGGACGGGCAACCAGGGCAACATGGATGTGAAGCTGGGTAACCATGGCAACACGGATGTGTAACCACGGCGACGTGGGTGTGCATGGATGGGTAACCGTGGTGACAGGCGTGTAACCACGGCGACACGGACGCAATAGCTGGGTAACCACGGTGACACAGATGTGTAACCATGGCAACATGCGTGTGCCCGGCAGTGACCCCGGTAAAAAGGATGCTGGGTAACCATGGCAACACGGATGTGCTGGGTAACCGTGGCAACAGGCGTGTGCAGGGATGGGTAACCACGGTAACAGGCGTGTAGCCACGGCAACGTGGATGTGCATCGATGAGTAACCACGGCAACAGGCGTGTAACCACGGCAACATGGATGTGCTGGGTAACCACGGCAACAGGCGTGTGCAGGAGCATGGCAACCATGGCAATGTGTGGGGTAACCATGGCGACGGGGTGAGGGTAACCACAGCAACACACGTGTGCAGGCTCAGGGTAACCACGGCAAGAGGCATGTGCTTGACGAGGGTAACCGCGGCGACACACGTGTGCAGGATGAGCGTAGCCACGGCAACGCGGGGCCGCGGCAACCACGGCGACAGGCGTGTGCGGGATGGGGTAACCACGGCGACGGCGTACAGCCAGGGTAACCATGGCAACGGGAGCGGGTAACCACGGCGACACACGTGTGGGGGGGACACAACAACCACGGCGACACGGTAACCATAGCAACAGGCGTGTTCAGGTCAGGGTAACCACGGCAACAGGCGTGTTCAGGACGGGGTAACCATGGTAACACGTGCTAAGGATGGGGTGACCACGGCAACAGGCGTGTTCAGAATGCGGTAACCACGGCAACAGGCGTGTTCGGGACAGGTAAGCACGGCAACATACATGTTCAGGATGGGGTAACCATAGCAACAGGCATGTTGAGGACAGGTTTCCATGGCAACATATATGTCCGGGAGGGGGTAACCATGGCGACACACATGTTCAGGATGCAGTAACCATGGCAACAGGCGTG
Organism: Anser cygnoides; assembly: GCF_040182565.1. Lineage (NCBI taxonomy): Eukaryota > Metazoa > Chordata > Aves > Anseriformes > Anatidae > Anser > Anser cygnoides. Next base: position 697,187 of record NC_089907.1, read on the forward strand.
TTCAGGATGGGGTAACCACAGCAACACGTGTTCAGGATGGGGTAACCACGGCAACAGGCGTGTTCAGGACAGGGTAACCATGGCAACATACATGTTCGGGATGGGGTAACCATGGCGACAGGCGTGTTCGGGATGGGGTAACCACGGCAACACACGTTCAGGATGGGGTAACCACGGCAACACACATGTTCGGGATGCGGTAACCACAGCAACACGCGTGTTCAGGACGGGGCAACCGCAGCAACAGGCGTGTCGGGGCCAGGCACACGCGTGTGCGGGACGGGGGGGGCGGGGGGGGCTCACCGAGGGCCGGAAGGGGGGCGCGGGCGGGGCGTCCATGTTGATGCTGTACTGCTTCCCCCCGGGGACGCTCTTCCTGCGGGAGCGGCCGCCGTGGTAATCTGGGGGGGGGGGGGGGACAGGGCCCTGAGGGGACAGCGGGGACACGGGGGGGGGGGCACAGACACACACAGGGGGACCCCACAGACCTCCGCGACCCCCCCCTCCCCCAGGGGACGGGGTGGGCACTGGGGGGGGGACCCAGGCATCCTTTGGGGGGGGGGGGGGGGGGCGTGATATGGGGGGACCCAATGGGGGGGGGACACACATGGGGGGGGACACACACATAGGGGGACACACAAGGGTATGGGGGGCTTGGGGGGGGGGGGGGTCCCCGGTTTCTCTCCATCCCCCCCCTCCCCCCAGCTGTCACCCCGTCCCATTGCCGGGGTCCCCTTGACCCTGGTGTCATCGCCCTCCCCCCCCCCCCAAAAAAAAATCCCCTTAACTCTGCCCCTGGCTCCGGGACCCCCTAAACTCTGCCCCCACCCCCAAATCCCCTTAACTCTGCCCCCCCCCAAACTCTGCCCCCCCAAATACCCCCCCTAACTTTGCACTTTGCCCCCCCCCAAATACCCCCTTAACTCTTCCCCCCCCCAGTACCCCCACTAACTCTGCCCCCAGCCCTGGGGTCCCCCAAACTCAGCCCCCCCCCTCAAAACCCCCCAAAACTCTACCCCCCCCCCCAAAAAAAAATCCCCTGAACTCTGCCCCCGGCCATGGGACCCCCCCTTAACTCTGCCCCCCCAACGCTTCCCCTTAACCCCCCCAAAAAAACCCTTAACCCGCCCCAAGCCCCCTTAACCCCCCCAAACCCCCTTAACTCATCCCCCACCCCCCCCAAATGCCCCCCCCCCCCCAATTTTCCTACCGGCCACGGTCCTGCTGCCGCCCTCCAGGCTGAGGCGGGTGCCGGGGGGGGGCCCCAGGGTGCCCCGAAGCGCCCAGGGGGGGCCCGGCTGGGGGGGGCCCCCACATGGCGCCTCCTGACCCTAGGGGCGCCCCGGGGCCCCCCCGCGAGGCCCGCGGGTGCCCGGGGGGGAGCGGGCCGGGGGCAGCCGCATCCCCGCCGGCCTTGCACACGCGCGTGCCGGGGGCACGGGGGCGCGGGGGGGGGACACCACGACGCTGGCTGGGGTGGGGGTGGGGGGGTGGGGGGGGAGCGGGGGCACGCTCAGGCGCTGGCGCACGTGGAGCCGGGCACGCTCACCGGCAGCCGGGCACGCTCACACTCACCCCCGGAGCCTTGCACGCTCAGCCCGGGCCATGCACGCTCACACTCGCCGCCCCGTGAGCCGTGCACGCTCACCCCCGGAGCCTTGCACGCTCAGCCCGGGCCATGCACGCTCACACTCGCCGCCCCGTGAGCCGTGCACGCTCACCCCCGGAGCCTTTGCACGCTCACCCCCCCCCTGAGCCTTTGCACGCTCACCCCCCCCAGAGCCTTGCACGCTCACCCCCGGAGCCTTGCACGCTCGCTCGCCGGCCGTGCACGCTCCCCGCAGGCCATGCACGCTCGCGCTCAGCCCCGGAGCCTTGCACGCTCCCCGTGCACGCTCCCCGTGCGCTCTCCCCCGTGCACGCTCGCCGTGCACACGGCAGCCCCCGGGCCGTGCACGCTCGCCCCAGGCCGTGCACGCTGCCTGTCACCACCGAGCCATAGCCTGCCCCGTGCACGCGCACGCTCAGCGCTGTGCACACTCAGCCCCAGCCATGCACGCTCCCCCCCCCCTCACCCCCAGAGCCGGGCACGCTCACACTCGCCCCTCCGGCCGGGCACGCTCCCCGGCGGAGCCATGCACACTCACGCCCGGAGCCGTGCACGCTCCCCGGCCCCCCCCCTACGGCTTTGCACGCTCGCCACAGCCCCGTGCACGCTCAGCGCCCCCCCCTCCACCCCCCCGCAGCCGTGCACGCGCCCTGTCACCCCTGCAAGCATGCACACTCGCCCTGCACCCTTGCACGCTCACCCCCTCGCACGCTCCCCCCCCCCGCACGCTCCCCCCACCTTGCACGCTCACCCCCTTGCACGCTCCCCCCCCCACCTTGCACGCTCCCCCCCCCCCCAACCTCCGTGCACGCTCCCGGGGCTCCGCGCACGCTCCCCCACCCCCACCACCCTCCGCTCACACTCGCGTGCACGCGCACCCCCGTTGCACACTCGCCGTCCCCCCCCCGGCGCCCACCCCCCCCCGCCACCAGCTCTCCCGCGCCGCCGCCGCCGCCGCCGCTCCCGGGCCGGTGCCGCTGCCCCGTGCGCGCCCCCGCGCACGCTCCGCCCCCGCCGCGCGTGCGCGCGCACCCTCCCCCCCCCCGCTCCCCCCCCCCCCCCGCACTCACCTCGGGCGCGCGCGGCGCCGCCCGGCCCGGGGAGGGGGGGGGGGGAGGAGGAGGGGGGGGGGAGGGGGGAGGGGGCGTGGTCCGGGGGAGGGGGGCGGGGCTCGGCGCGCGGGCGTTGCCATGGAGACGTGGCCACGCCCCGGCAACGCCGCGCGGGGGATGGGGGGGGGGCGGGGGGGGAGGGGGGGGGACGTGGGGGGGACGTGGGGGGGCATGGGGGGGGAAGGGGACAGTGGGGGGCGGGGGAGGGGACACGGGGGGGCAGTGGGGACAATGGGGGGGACATGGGGCAATGGGGGGGACAATGGGGGGACAGGGGGAGGGGACATGGGGGGGACAGTGGGGACAATGGGGAGGACATGGGGACAGTGGAGACAAGGGGGTGACAATTGGGGGACATTGGGGGAGAGGGTGAGGGACATTGGGGGGGACAGTGGGGGGACATGGGGTACACGGTGAGGGGACACCAGGGAACATATGGGACAGTGGGGGGACAATAGGGGACAACTGGGGGGCAGTGGGGGGGACAGGGTGAGGGGACAATGTGGGGGTCAGTGGGGGGACAATGGGGGGACAATAGTGACAAGGGGGGGACAATGGGGGGACGGGGGAGGGATACGGGGGGACAATGGGGGGATTTGGGGGGTGCTGAGTGTGGGGACACCGGGGGACACTGGGGACACCGGGGGACATTGAAGGAACAATGTGGGGGCATCAGGGAGACACTGGGGGGACACTGGGAGCAACGTGGGGACACCAGGGGGACACTGAGGGGATATTGGGGTGACTCTGGGGACACCGGGGCGGGGGGGGCGAGGGGACACCAGGGGTTGGGGACATCGCCCGCCGCAAGTGGCAGCGTGGGGACAGCAGGGCCGGGGGACACGTCCCTGCCGGTGCCACTGCCACGGGTCTGGTGGCGGGGACAGGGGTGACAGGGACAGGGGTGGCACTGGCGATGGTGACAGCAGTGGTGGTGGCACTGGTGGCAGCGATGGTGGCAGTGGTGGCAGTGATGGTGGCAGTGGTGGCAGTGGTGGTGGCACTGGTGGCAGAGATGGTGGCAGTGATGGCAGTGATGGTGGCAGTGGTGGTGGCACTGGTGGTGGCAGTGATGGTGGCACTGATGGCAGTGGTGGTGGCAGTGGTGGTGGCACTGATGCCAATGGTGGTGGCAGTGGTGGCAGCGATGGTGGCAGTCATGGCAGTGGTGGTGGCAGTGATGGTGGCACTGATGGCAGCGGTGGTGGCACTGGTGGCAGTGCCGGTGGCAGTGCCGGTGGCACCGGTGGCAGCAGCGGCAATGGCGATGACGGTGGCACTGGTGGCAGCATGGGGACAGCGCAGGCGGCACCGGTGGCGGTGGCGATGGTGGCAGTGCCGGTGACAGTGGCAATGGTGGCAGCAGTGGTGGCCCTGGTGACACCGGTGGCAGCGGCGGTGCCGGTCCCGGTGGCGGTGGTGGCAGTGGCGGTGGCGGTGGCCGCGTCCCCCGCTGTCACCGTCACCATGGTGACGCGGCGCTGGCGCGGCCCCGGCGCTTTTTTTAACGCCGGAGGAAGCGGGGGAGGGGCGGGGGGGGGAGGGGCGGCGCCACGAGCAGGGTCCCCACCCCCACCCCCACCCCCCCCCAAGAACCCCCAACCCCCCCGTGACACCCACGGACACGGGGGGGGGGGGTGACAGGGACAGGGACAGGATGGGGACGGGGACAGGGGTGGCCCCCGGTGCCACCACCAGGGGACACGGGGTGGCCTCGGACGCCCGGGGTCCCCCCGCCAGGGGACGGGGACAGGGGACAGGTGGCCCCCGGGTGTCACCGCCGGGTTACGGGGACAGCGGTGGCACCGGACACGGCCAGGTGCCACCACCAGGGGTCGGGGACACGGGGACGGGTGCTACCAGCGAGAATGGGGACACGGGGATCGCAGGTGCCACCATGGGGGTTGGGGACACCAGGACAGGTGCCACCACCAGGGTTTGGGGACACAGGGATCACAGGTGCCACCATGGGGGTTGGGGACACGGGTGCCACCACCAGGGTTTGGGGACACGGGGATCACAGGTGCCACCATGGGGGTTGGGGACATGGGTGCCACCACCAGGGGCTGGGGACACCGGGACAGGTGCCACCAGCAGGAATGGGGACACGGGGATCACAGGTCCCACCACCAGGGGTTGGGGACATGGGGACCAGGGGTGCCACCACTATGGGGGTTGGGGACATGGGGACCGGTGCTATCATGGGGGCTGGGGACACCAGGACAGGTGCCACCAGCAGGAATGGGGACACGGGGACCGCAGGTGCCACCATGGGGGTTGGGGACACAAGGACATGGGTGCCACCACTGGGGGTTGGGGACACGGGGACGGGTGCCACCACCGGGAATGGGGACACGGGGATCACAGGTGCCACCATGGGGGTTGGGGACACGGGGACCGCGCTGTCCCCAGGTGCCACCCCCGCTGTCCCCACGATTTATTTTGGAGGGGGGACCAAGGGGGGACAGCGCCTCCCCCACACACACACGGAGGGGGGGTTGGGGTTTCCCCAGCAACCGTTGCCGAGCGCCCGCGCGCCTCCGGGCCGGGTATTATGGGATGGGAGCTGGGATTGGGGGGGTCCCCAACCCCCCCCCCCCCGAGCCATTTTGTGCCCCCCCCCCCCGGTGCCGGTACCGTGCTCTCCCGGCGGCCTCCCCTCCACCGGCACGCTGACGGTGCGCCGCAGCAGCTTGCTCCGGCACGGCTCGCCCCGGCGGTCCCGGATGAGCAGCGGGTGGATCTGCGAAGGGACCCGGGGGGGGGGGGCACCCCCGGCATGAGCTGGGCCCACCCCACCCCCAGCCAAGGCCCCAAAAGCGCCTGGATTTGCCCCAAAAGTTGCCCCCCCCCCCCCCGCCTCCCCGCTCGCCTCCTCCTCGGCTGGCACCGGCTGCCCGTTCATGGGGGTGATGGAAAATTTGGGGGGGGGGGGGGTGACACCCCCACGGGTTTAACTGTGCCCCCCTTCGCCCCAAACCCCCAAAATCGCCCCGAATCACCCCAAAAGTCGCTCCCCCCCTCCCTCGCCTCCCCCTCAGCCAGAGCCCCGGCGGCACGATGCAGAACCATGGGGGGGGGGGGGGGGGGGCACCCGCACAAGTCAAACCGCGCCCCCCCCCCCCAAAACCACCCGAAATCACCCCAAAATGTCCGCGTGTCCCCCCCCCCGGGCTCACCTCCTCCTCGTCCAGCATCAGCAGCTGGTTCCCGGAGATGATGCAGAACCGGGGGTTCCAGGGGGGCCGCTCGTAGGCCGGGGGGCGCGTAGGGCCCGCGGGCCAGGGGGGCTCCTCGCACATCTGGGGGGGGGGTCAGCGTGGGGACCCCAAAACCCACCCCCCACCCCCCCCCCCCAAAAAAAAAACCCACCCAAACAACCACCCCACAGAGGCCTGGCCCCGGGGGGCGCGCCAGGCCCCGCTCGGCCCCGTTTCCAAGTGGGTCAGGCCCGGGCCCGGTGCCCCCCCCTCGGCCATGTTTGCCCCCCCCCCCCGGTACCGGTTTCGGGCTCTGACCGGGCCCCGGGGCCGGTGGGGGAACGGGGAGGCCGAGCCCGGGCCCGACCGGTGCCAGCGGCCCCGGTACCGGCACCCCCAGTACGGGCATCCCCCGGTACTGGTATCCCCCCAGTACAGGCAATGCCCCGGTACCAGTATGGCCCAGTATGAGCATCCCCCGGTACCAGTATGGCCCAGTATGGGCAGCCCCCAGTACCGGTATCCCCCAGTATGGGCATCTCCCGGTACCGGTATCCCCCAGTATAAGCATCTCCTGGTACTGGGATCCCCCCAGTATAGGCATCTCCCAGTACCAGTATCCCCCAGTATAAGCATCTCCTGGTGCTGGGATCCCCCCAGTATAAGCATCCCCCAGTACCAGTATCCCCCCAGTATGGGCATCTCCCGGTACCAGTATGCCCCGGTAGGAACATCCCCCGGTACCAGTATCCCCCAGTACGGGCATCCCCCAGTACTGGGATCGTTCAGAGATCAGCCCAATACCAGCAGCCAGCGGTACCAGTATCCCCCCCAGCACCAGTATCCTGGTACCAGTAACCCCCGGTACCGGTATCAACCCCCTGGTACCAGTATCAACCCCCCTGTACCAGTATCCCCCCGGTACTAGTATCCCCCCTCAGTACCAGTACCCCACCGGTACCGGTATCCCCTCGATCCCAGTATCTCCCAGTACCAGCATCCCCCTGGCACCAGCATCCCCCAGTTCCAGCATCCCCTGTTTCCAGTATCCCCCCGGTACCGGCATCCCCCCCCCGGTACCGACACCCCCCGGCTCCCAGTATCCCCCCGGTCCCAGTAACCCCCCCGCTCCCAGTATCCCCCCCACCATCCCAGTCCCCCCTCCCATCCCAGTACCCCCCCCCCCGGTACCGGCATCCCCTCCCTGGTACCGACACCTCCCCCGGTACCGACACCCCCCGGTCCCATTAACCCCCCCCGCTCCCAGTAACCCCCCCCGCTCCCAGTAAACCCCCCCGCTCCCAGTACCCCCCCTCCCATCCCAGTACCCCCCCGGTACCGGCCTCCCCCGCTCCCAGCACCAACCCGCCGCCAGCATCCCCCGCATCCCCCCCCGCCCCCCCGGTACCGACACCCCCCCCGGTGCCCCCCCCAACCCCCCCGGTGCCCCCCCCCTCCTCCCCCCCCCCCCCCCGGTGCCGCCGCCCCCGGTGCCGCCGCCCCCGGTGCCGCTCCCGGCCCCACCCCGGTGCCCCCCCCCCCCGGTACCGGGGGCCTCCCGGGGGTGTCGCGCCCCCCGGTGCCCCCCCGGTGCCCCCCCCCGTACCTCGGAAGGGGACATAGGACATGGCTCCGCCGCCGAGCGCTTCCCCCGGGCGCCGGTAACGGGCGGGGAAGGGGGGGGGCGGCGGGGGGGGGGGGGGGGCAGGCGGCCGGGGGAGGGACCCAGGAGGGGGGGGCGGGACCGGCACCGGGGGGGGGGGGGGGCACCGGGAGGGGGGAGGGGAGGGGGAGGGGATTGGGGGGGGGAACGGGGGGGAATAGTGGGGGGATGGGAATGGGGGGAATGGGATTGGGATTGTACTGGGAACACTGGGAGGGGGGCACTGGGAATGGGGGGACTGGGGAATGGGGGGTAATGGGAATGGGGAGGCACTGGGAACACTGGGGGGATGGGAATGGGGGGTAATGGGAATGGGGGGGTACTGGGATTGGGATTATACTGGGAACACTGGGAGTGGGGGGTGGGAATGGGGGGGGTAATGGGAATGGGGGGGCACTGGGAACACTGGGAGTGGGGGGATGGGAATGGGGGGTAATGGGAATGGGGGGGTACTGGGAACACTGGGAATGGGGGGGACTGGGAATGGGGGGACACTGGGAACACTGGGAATGGGGGCGGACTGGGAATACTGGGAGTGGGGGGACTGGGAATGGGGGGGACACTGGGAACACTGGGAATGGGGGGACTGGGAATGGGGGGGACACTGGGAACACTGGGAATGGGGGGCGGACTGGGGAATACTGGGAGTGGGGGGACTGGGAATGGGGGGTAATGGGAATGTGGGGACCACTGGGATTGGGATTATACTGGGAACACTGGGAGTGGGGGGTACTGGGAATGGGGGAGGTAATGGGAATGGGGGGCACTGGGAATACTGGGAGTGGGGGGTAATGGGAATGGGGGGGTAATGGGAATGGGGGGGTACTGGGATTGGGGGGTACTGGGATTGGGATTATACTGGAAACACTGGGAGTGGGGGGGATGGGAATGGGGGGGCAATGGGAATGGGGGGTACTGGGAATGCGGGGGACAACGGGAACACTGGGAATGGGGGGCGGACTGGGAATACTGGGAGTGGGGGGGACTGGGAATGGGGGGGTAATGGGAATGTGGGGAGCACTAGGATTGGGATTATACTGGGAACACTGGGAGTAGGGCTGTACTGGGAATGGGGGGGTAATGGGAATGGGGGGCGGACTGGGAATACTGGGAGTGGGCGGTACTGGGAATGGGGGGACTGGGAACTCTGGGAATGGGGGGGATGGGAATGGGGGGTACTGGGATTGGGATTATATTGGGAACACTGGGAGTGGGGGGTACTGGGAATGGGGGGTAATGGGAATGGGGGGTACTGGGAATGGGGGGGTAATGGGAATGGGGGGCGGACTGGGAATACTGGGAGTGGGGGGGAATGGGAATGGGGAGACTGGAATTGGGGGTGTAATGGGAATGGGGGGTACTGGGAATACTGGGAATGGCGGGGGGAATGGGAATGGGGGGTACTGGGATTGGGATTATACTGGGAACACTGGGAGTGGGGGTGTACTGGGAATGGGGGGCACTGGGAATGAGGGGGAACTGGGATTGGGGGGGTAATGGGAATGGGGGGAATGGGAATGGGGGTACTGGGAACACTGGGAGTGGGGGGAATGGAGGGGTACTGGGAACACTGGGAATGGGGGGCCAATGGGAATGGGGAGGAACTGGGATTGGGAGGATACTGGGAACACTGGGAATGGGGGTGAACTGTAAATGGCGGGGCACCGGGAATGGGGGGCACTGGGAACACTGGGAATTGGGGGGAACTGGAACGGGTTACTGGGAAGGGGGGTACTGTAAATGGGGGGCACTGGGAAAGGGGGGGACTGGGAACGGGGGGGACTGGGAACACTGGGAGTGGGGTGGCACTGGGAATAGGACCAGTGGCGGCCGCTTCGCCTTTAAGGGCTGCCCCCAGTGCCCCCAGTGCTCCCAGTGCCCCCAGTGTCACTGTCCCAGTGCTCCCAGTGCCACCACTGTTCTCGTCCCAGTGTCACCAGTGTCCCCAGTACACCCAGGGCCGCTGTCCCAGTGCTCCCAGTACCCCCAGTGTCCCCATCCCAGCGTCCCCAGTGTCTCCAGTACCCCCAGTGTCTCCCAGTGCTCCCAGTACCCCCGGTGTCCCCGTCCCACTGCCAGCAGCGTCCCCATCCCAGTGCCACCAGTGTCCCCATCCCAGTCCCCATCTCAGCATCTCCCAGTGCCACCAGGGTCCCCATCCCAGTGCTCCCAGTGGCCCCAGTTGTCCCCATCGCAGTGCTCCCAGTGCCACCACTGCCCCCAGTACCCCCATCCCTATGCGCCCAGCGTCCCCATTCCAGTGTCCCCCATTTTACCACCTCCCAGTGCCCCCAGTGTCCCCATCCCAGTGCTCCCAGTGCCCCCTATGTCACCATCCCAGTGCCCCCAGTCTCCTCATCTCAGTGTTCCCATTGCTTCCAGTGGCCCCCCACCCCATTCCAGTGTCTCCCAGTTGCCCCCCGAGCTCCCAGTGCCCCATCCCCGTGCCCCCAGTGTTCCCAGTGTCCCCACCCCAGCACCTCCCAGTGTTCCCAATAGCCCCAGTTCCCCATCCCAGTGCCTCCCAGTGTTCCCAGTAGCCCCAGTTTCCGAACCCAGCGCCTCCCTGGCCTCCATTCCAGTGTCCCCCAGTACCTCCCAGTCCCCCCCGGTACCTCCCAGTCCCCCCGGGCTCCCTTCCCAGTGCTCCCAGCACCCCCCAGGGCACCAGTCCCCAGTGCTCCCATGCCCTCCCAGTAGCTCCCAGTTCACTCCGGGGGCTGTGAGCGTGCAAGGGGAGAGCACGAGCGTGCAGAGGGTGAGCGTGCAAGGGGTGAGCATGCAAGGGGCAAGTGTGCAAGGGGTGAGCGTGCAAGGGGCGAGTGTGCACGGGGCAAGCGTGCAAACGAACGTGCGAGTGTGGTGTGCAGATGTGAGCGTGCGTGGGGCTGAGCGTGCAAACGAGTGTGCACAGCGTGAGCGTGCACGGGGTGAGCGTGCACCAGCCTGGCACGAGCGGCAGCGCGCGAGGCGAGCGTGCAAAGGCGAGCGTGCAAAGGTGAGCGCACACAGGGGCGAGCGTGCAAACGAGCGTGCAAGAGGCGAGCGTGCAAATGTGAGCGTGCACGGGGGCGAGTGTGCAAGGGGGGCCCCGAGTGCGCGTGCACCGCGCGTGCAAGGGGGCAGGGGGCGAGTGTGCAAGGGGGGGCGCGCGTGCAAGGCGCGCGTGCCCGGCGGGGCGCACGCGCGCGTGGGAGGCGTGGCCCCGCCCCCCGGCCCCGCCCCGCCCCCGCCCCCGCGCGCCCCCGCTCGCGCGCAGCCGCGCTCCCACGTGACCGCGGGGGCGGGGCCTCCTCCTCCTGCCCCCGCCTCCCCCGCCGGGCCCCGCCCCCGCGCGCGGATTGGCCGGGCGGCGGGGCCGGCTGTGCGCACGGCACGTGTCACGCGCTCGCCTCCCCCGCCACGTGACCCGTCCGCCCACGTGACCCTCCCCCCCCTCCGCTCGCCGCGCCCCTCCCCCTTCCCTCCTTCCCCCCCCCCCCCACCCCCGGCCGCTTCCGGCGCGCGCTCTGCGCGGTGACGTCACGGGGAGGGGGCGGGGCCGGCGGGTCACGTGGGGGCGCGCGGCGGAGCGGCGGCGGGTACGGGCGGGAGCGGCGGGGGAGGGGGAGGGGGGCCCCGGGAGGGGGCGGGGCCGGGCCGGGAGGGGGCGGGGCCTCGCGGCGCCGCGCTTCCGGTGGGCGGGGCCTGCGGCGGGCCCCTGCGCGCCATGAGAGCGGCCCTGGGCGTGAGTGTCGCGATGCGGGGGAGGGGTATCGCGATAGAGGGGGTGTATCGAGGCGGGGGGCGCGCGGGGCCGTCGCAGCTCGGGCACGGCGCGGTGGGTGGCGCGGCGCGGGGGGCGCGTGGGCCCGGGCGCGTATCGCAATATGGGGAGTATGGCGATGTGGGGAGTATCGCGATATGGGGAGGAGTATCGTGATGTGGGGGGTGTTGCGTGGGCAGCTATCATGACGCGGCGGGTATCACGTTGCCGTGGCCAGGAGCGCTGACACGATGGGTGTCGGGACAAGGGGGCCGTTGGTGGGTATCGCGACACGGTGGGTGTCACAGTGCCCCAGCCAGGCATTGCGGCATGGTAGATGTCACGATATGGGGGTGTTGTGTGGCCAGGTATTGTGAGCGGGCGTCATGACGCGGTGGGTATCGCGACGTGGTGAGTATCGCGACACGGTGGGTATCGCGACGCGCTGGGTATCGTCATGGGGCTGTGGGGCGGCTATCGCAACATGGCAGATATCGCGACACAGTGAGTATCGCCGTGCGATTGCTGGGTACCGCAGAACGGTAGGCATCATGGTGCCACGGTCTGGCGTCACGACACAGTTGGTATCACGACATGCTGGGCATCGTGACATGCCAGCATCCCAGCGCTGCAACCAGCTGTCGCGACGTGCCGGTACATCAGTGTCCACACTTTCACGGTGTTGTTAGCAGCTGTTGCAACACGCTGACTGTTGTGACATGCCGGGTTTCACAGTGCCACTGCTGGGCAACGTGACATACCTTATCGTGATATAGCCAGGTTGATATAGCAACATGTTGTGTGTCGCGATATGCTGGGTATCGCGACAGACTGTCACGGTGTGTTGGGTGTCACACGATGTGCCTGGTATACCCGACACATCATGGTTGCACCAGGCTGGATATCGTGACGCGGTGGGTATTGTGAGATGTCAGATAACGCACGACATGGTGGATATCGTGACATGCCAGGCATCGTCATATGTCTGGTACCACAGCGTGCTGGGTATCGCGACGTGCTGTGTATCATGACATGCCAGGCATCGTGACATACTGGGTATCGCGACATGCCGGGTATTGTAGCACGTCAGATGTTCTGCAGCATGCCCGGTATCATGGTATGCCAGGTATCGCGACATGTTGGGCGTTGTAACGTGTCAGATGTCCTGGGATGTGCTGGGTATCTCGATGTACCAGCTATCGTGATATGCTGGGTATCGTGACATGCAGGTGTCGTAACATGTCAGATACCATGCAGCATGCTGGGTACTGTGACATGTTAGGTATCGTGACGTGCTGGCTATCAATGGCAGGTATCGTGCAGTGCGATACATATCGTGACATTCCAGGTGTTGTGACATGCCGGGTTCCGTAACATTGGGTATCGCGACATGCCGGGCATGGTGACATTCCAGGTATCACGACACGCTGGGTGCCGTAACGTGGGGTATTATGACACGTCGGGTATGGCAAGATTCCAGGTATCATGACATGCCAGATGCCATAACGTTGGGTATCACGACATGTCGGGTATGGCAAGATTGTAGGTGTCGTGACATGCCAGGTGCCACAATGGGTGTCACGATGTGGCGGGTATCACGACATGCCAGGTATCGTGACGTGCTGGGCATGGTGAGATTCCAGATATCGTGACACGCCAGGTGCCATAATGGGTATCGCGACGTGCCAGGCATGGTGAGATTCCAGGTATCGTGACATGCCAGGTGCCATAACATTGGGTATCATGACGTGCTGGTATTGCAACATGTTGGTATCGCGACATGCTGAGTATTGCGACGTGCCGGGTATCGCGATTTAGTGGGTATTGTGACGTAGCGGGTATTGCGACATGCTGGTATTGCGACATGGTGGGTATCGCGATGTGGTGGGTATCGCGACATGCCGGTGTTGTGACATGCTGGGTATCGCGACGTGCCAGTATCGCGACGTGGCGCTGTGCCCGCAGGCGGTGGCGCTGGCGCTGGTGACGGTGACGACGGTGCCGCTGCTGCGGGCGCTGGGCCGCCGCCTGCTCTCCATGGCTGACGCCGACGGCGCCGCCTTCGTCCCCGGCAGCCTGGTGGCCGCCTTCGTCACCTGCCCCAACCAGGGGGTGGCCAAGGAGCTGGCCAGGTGGGGACGGCGGGGGGACAACGGGGGGAGGGGTTGGGGACAGCGGGGGTGACAAGGTGGGGACACCAAGGAAGGGATGGGGACACCGTGGGGACACCGTGGGGACACTGGGGAGGGGTTGGGGACACCACGAGGCCAAGTGGGGGACAATATGGGGACATCAGGGAGGGGTTGGGGACACCGGGGGGACACCGGGGAGGGGATGGGGACATTGGGGAGGGGTTGGGGACACCGGGGAGGGGATGGGGACAGCGGGTGGCCAGGTTGGGGACAATGCGGGGACACTGGGTGGGACCCCATGGGGACATCGGGGACACTGGTGGCCGGGCAGGGGACAGCTGGGAGGGGGTGGGGACGGGGGGGGGGGGGATGACGCGGGGGTACCCGAAGTGGGGACTGGGGGGGGGGGGGGAGGTGACACCGTGGGGACACCGCGGGGACGCCGTGGGGACACCGGGAGTGACCGTGCGGTGCCCAGGGCCATGGTGGAGAAGAAGCTGGCGGCCTGCGTGAACGTCCTGCCCCACGTCACCTCCGTGTGAGCGGGGACACGGGGGGGACATGGGGACACGGGGGGGGGGACACGGGGATGGGGACATGGACATGGGGACATGGGGACACGGGGATGGAGACACAGGTGGGGACATGGGGACGGGGACATGGGGACACGGATGCAGGGACATGGGGACACGGGGACACGGGGATGAGGACATGGGGACATGGAGGTGGGGACATGGGGACGGGGACATGGGGACACAGGGACACGGGGATGGGGACATGGGGTCATGGACATGGGGACACGGGTGGGGACACTGGGACATGGGGACGTGGGGACGTGGGGACATGGAGGTGGGGACACGGGGACAGGGACGTGGGGGTGGGGTCCCAGGGTATGGGGACGTGGGGACTCGGGTGGGGACACGGGGACACGGTTTGGGGACGTGCCCCATGTCCCCCCCGCAGCTACGAGTGGAAGGGGAAGCTGGAGGAGGACAGCGAGGTCCTGCTGGTGAGCGATGTCCCCAAGCGTCCCCGAACGTCCCCGCGTGTCCCCAAATGTCCCTAAACGGCCCCAAATGTGTCCCCCCCCCCAGATGATCAAAACCCGCAGCTCCAAGGTGCCGGCGCTGGCCGAATTCGTGCGGTGAGTGACCGGGGGGGGGATTGGGGACACAATTTTGGGGGGGGACATTTGGGGACACCGCGGGGTCTCCCCCTGACCCCCCGTGTCCCCCCTTCCCCCCCAGGTCCTCCCACCCCTACGAGGTGCCCGAGGTGGTGGCGGTGCCGGTGGTGGGGGGCAACGCGCCCTACCTGCGCTGGGTGCAGGACGCCGTCCCCGAGTGACACCCCCCCATTTTAACCCCCCCCCCCCCAATTTTTGGGGACTCCCCCTTTATTTTTTGGGGACTCCCCCCCTTTATTTTTGGGGACCCTCCCCCTTAATTTTTTTTTGGGGGGGGCCACGAACCACACGGAGCTGCGTCGCCGTCGAGCCGTTTATTCCCAACCGGCGGGGGGGGGGGGCACACCCCATGACCCCCCCAAAAATATCAGCCCCCCCCCAAAATATCGGGGTCCCCCCAAAAATATCGCGCCCCCCCCCCCAAAATATCAGGGTCCCCCCCCAAGATATCACCCCCCCCCAAAAAAAATATCGGGGCCCCCCATATATGGGGGTTCCTCCCCTATATTGGGGCGGCCCCCCCATATCGGGGTGCCCCCCCATATCGTGACGCCCCCATTTCGTGCCCCCCCCCTTTAAAATCCTCCGGAGCGATGAAAAAAAAAAAAGAAAAAAAAGCGCTGCGAAAATAAAAGTTTTTTGAAGCTTTTCGGTGTTTTTTTGGCGTTTTTTTTTTTTTTGGGGTGCCCCCCCCCAGCAGGTTTCGGGGTCCCCCCCCCCACCCCAAATAATTTATGGGGGGCGCTCAGAGCATGCCCCCCCGCCCCACTCCACCAGGTACTGGACGGTGCCGTCCAGCGTCACCCTGCGGGCCAGGACGCGCGCGGGGTCCCCCCCCCGCGCCGAAATGGGGGGGGGGGGGGGCGGGGGGGGCTCCCCGGGGGCGGGGGGGCGAGGGGGGGGGCCCGGGGGGCGCCGCTTGGCGCGGGGGGGGGCGCCGGGGGCGCTCGGGGCTCTCGGGCTCGGGGCTGGCGGGCGCCGTCCTGCGGGGGGGAACGGGGGGGTCGGGGGGCGGGGCGGGGCCACCCCCCGGGGCTCCCAGTAGGAGCCCAGTTCGCCCAGTAGGAGCCCAGTTCGCCCAGTATGCCCCCCAGTTCTCCCAGTAGGAGCCCAGTTCGCCCAGTAGGAGCCCAGTTCTCCCAGTGTGCCCCCCAGTTCTCCCAGTAGGAGCCCAGTTCGCCCAGTAGGAGCCCAGTTCTCCCAGTATGCCCCCCCCCCAGTTCTCCCAGTAGGAGCCCAGTTCTCCCAGTATGCCCCCCCCCCCAGTTCTCCCAGTAGGAGCCCAGTTCTCCCAGTATGCCCCCCCCCCCCAGTTCTCCCAGTAGGAGCCCAGTTCGCCCAGTAGGAGCCCAGTTCTCCCAGTATGCCCCCCCCAGTTCGCCCAGTATGAGCCCAGTTCTCCCAGTATGCCACCCCCAGGCCTCCCAGTAGGAGCCCAGTTCTCCCAGTATGAGCCCAGTTCGCCCAGTATGAGCCCAGTTCTCCCGGTATGCCACCCCCAGGCCTCCCAGTATGAGCCCACACCTCCCAGTATGAGCCCAGTTCTCCCAGTATGCACCCCCCAGTTCTCCCAGTATGAGCCCAGGCCTCCCAGTATGCCCCCCCCAGTTCTCCTAGTATGACCCCAGTTCTCCCAGTATGAGCCCAGTTCTCCCAGTATGAGCCCACCCAGTTCTCCCAGTATGAGCCCAGTTCGCCCAGTATGAGCCCAGTTCTCCCAGTATGCCCCTCCCCCCAGTTCTCCCAGTATGAGCCCAGTTCTCCCAGTGTGCCCCCCTCAGGCCTCCCAGTATGAGCCCAGTTCTCCCAGTATGAGCCCACCCAGTTCTCCCAGTATGAGCCCAGGTCTCCCAGTATGAGCCCAGTTCGCCCAGTGTGCCCCCCCCCCCAGTTCTCCCAGTATGAGCCCAGTTCGCCCAGTGTGCCCCCCCCCAGTTCTCCCAGTATGAGCCCACCCAGTTCCCCCAGTATGAGCCCAGTTCTCCCAGTATGACCCCCCCAGTTCTCCCAGTATGAGCCCAGGTCTCCCAGTATGAGCCCAGTTCGCCCAGTGTGCCCCCCCCCAGTTCTCCCAGTATGAAACCACCCAGTTCCCCCAGTATGAGCCCAGTTCTCCCAGTATGACCTCCCCCAGTTCTCCCAGTATGAGCCCAGGTCTCCCAGTATGAGCCCAGTTCGCCCAGTGTGCCCCCCCCCCAGTTCTCCCAGTATGAGCCCACCCAGTTCCCCCAGTATGAGCCCAGTTCTCCCAGTATGACCTCCCCCAGTTCTCCCAGTATGAGCCCAGGTCTCCCAGTATGACCCCCCCCCAGTTCTCCCAGTATGAGCCCAGGTCTCCCAGTATGAGCCCAGTTCGCCCAGTGTGCCCCCCCAGTTCTCCCAGTATGCCCCCCCCCAGTTCTCCCAGTATGAGCCCAGTTCTCCCAGTATGCCCCCCCAGTTCTCCCAGTATGAGCCCACCCAGTTCTCCCAGTATGAGCCCACCCAGTTCTCCCAGTATGCCACCCCCAGTTCTCCCAGTATGAGCCCAGTCCTCCCAGTATGCCTCCCCAGGCCTCCCACTATGAGCCCAGGCCTCCCAGTAACCCCCCCAGGCCTCCAGGTAACCCCCTCCCAGTAGCCCCCAGTATGGCCCTGCTCTTCCCAGTATGGCCCCAGCCATCCCAGTATGACTCTTCCCCCATCCCAGTTTGCCCCCCGACCTCTCCCAGTGCCCCCCAGTCCTTCCAGTTTCTCCCCACCCCTCCCAGTATGACCCCGTCCCTCCCAGTATGCCCCCCAGTCCTGCCAGTATGAACCTAGTCCTCCCAGTACTCCCCCCAGTCCTCCCAGTGCCCCTCAGTTTGCCCCCTACCCCTCCCAGTGCCCCCCAGTCCTCTCAGTTTGCCCCTCCCCCCACCTCCCGGTTTGCCCCCAGTCCTCCCAGTTTCCCCCAGTCCTCCCAGTTTATCTCCCACCCCTCCCAGTTTCCCCCCAGTCCTCCCAGTTTGCCCCTCACCCCTTCCAGTGCCCCCCAGTCCTCCCAGTTTGCTCTCCCAGTGCCCCCACCCCTCCCAGTGCCTCCCAGTCCTCCCAGTTTGCCCTCCCAGTGCCTCCCAGTCCTCCCAGTTTGCCCCCCGCCCCACCTGAGGCTCTGGGCGGTGTTGGCCGAGGGGTGGAAGGAGGCGAACATCCGGATGGGGGCGCTGCGGGGGGCTCAGCGTGGGGCCCCCCAAACCCCATAACCCCCCCACACCCCATAACACCCCCCCACCCCAAAACCCCCTTAAAACCCCCAAACCACCCCACAACCCCCCTATTTGCCCCCAAACCCCCCATCATCCCCAAATCCCCCCACCCCAAAACACTCCCAAAACCCCAAAACATCCCCCAAAACCCCATAACACCCCCCACCCCATAACCCCCCGAACCGTATAACACCCCCCACCCCATAGCCCCCCTCCCACCCCATAAACCCTACCCCCACCCCATAACACCCCCCCACCCCAAAACCAGCCCAAAAACCCGTAACACCCCCATAACCCCCCCACCCCATAACACCCCCACCCCATAACCCCCATCCCATAACCCCTCTCCCACCCCATAACACCCCCCCACCCCCAAACGCCCCCCAAAACCCCAAAACGCCCCCCACCCCATAACCCCCCCCAAAACTCCATAACCCCCCCGACCCCATAACCCCCCACTCCATAACATCCCCCCCGACCCCACAACACCCCCCGGCCCCATAAACCCCCCCCACCCCATAACACCCCCCAACCCTATAACCCCCCCACCCCAACGACCCCAACCCCCCCACCCCATAACCCCCCCGACCCCATAACCCCCCCCACCCCATAACACCCCCCCGACCCTATAACCCCCCCACCCCCCGACCCCATAACCCTCCCACCCCATAACACCCCCTGACCCTATAACCCCCCCACCCCCCAACCCCATAACCCCCCGCGACCCCATAACCCCCCACCCCATAACCCCACCGTGACCCCATAACCCCCCCACCCCATAACACCCCCCAACACCCCCCGACCCCACAACACCCCGCCACTCCATAACCCCCCCGACCCCATAACCCCCCCACCCCATAATACCCCCTGACCCTATAACCCCCCCACCCCCCGACCCCATAACCCCCCGACCCCATAACCCCCCCACCCCATAACCCCCCGTGACCCCATAACCCCCTGACCCAAAACCCCCCCCGACCCAAAACCCCCCCCGACCCCATAACCCCCCGTGACCCCATAACCCCCCCACCTCTCGGGGCAGCGCGCCTCGGTGCGCCGGAAGTTGTAGGATCCTCCGGGGGGCCCTATAGGGCCGGGGGGGGGCACGATCAAAATTTTATGGGGCGGGGTGGGGGGGGGGGGGGCAGGAAAAAACCCCATAAAATTTTATAGGGTCGGGGGGGGGGGGGGTGGGTCGGGGGGCCTTACCTGGGCCCGGCGGGGGCGGGCGCCGGCGGCCCCCGCTGGAAGGAGGCTGCAAGAGAGCCCCAAAATTTTGGGGGGGGTCCCAAAATTTTGGGGGGGGGCCCCAAGATTTGAGGGGGTCCCCAAAATTTTGGGGGGTCCCTAAATTTGGGGGGGGGCAAATTTTTGGGGGTCCCCAAATTTTGGGGGGTTCCTAAATTTTTGGGGGAGGGGTTCCCAAATTTTTTTTGGGGGGGGGGTCCCCAATATTTGAGGGGGGTCCCCCAAATTTTGGGGGTCCCTAAATTTTAGGGGGTCCCTAAATTTTGGGGGGTCCCAGATTTTTGGGGGGGGTCCCCAAATTTTTGGGGGGTCCTAAATTTTTGGGGGAGAGTTTCCCAAATTTTTTTGGGGGGTTCCCCGAATTTTTTGGGGGCCCCCAATTTGTTTGGGGGTCCCCAAAATTTGTAGGGGTGTCCCCAAATTCTTTTGGGGGTGTCCCCAAAATTTTGCGTTGTCCTCAGACTTTTTGGGGAGTTCTGCAAAATTTTGGGGAGTTCCCCAAATTTCTGGGGGTCCCCAATTTGTTTGTGGGGGTGCCCAAAATTTTGGGGGTGTCCCCAAATTTTTTTGGGGGGTCCCAAAATTTTGAGGGGGTCCCCAAATTTTTTGGGGGTGTCCCCAAACGTTTTGGGGAATTCCCCAGAATTTTGGGGGGTTCCCCAACTTTTTTGGGGGGGGTCCCCGAATTTTTGGGGAGGTTCCCAAAATTTTCGGGGAGTTCGCAAAAATTTGGAGTGGTCCCCAATTTTTTGGGGGGGTCCCCAAATTTTTAGGCTGGTTCCCCAATTTTTTTTGGTGCGGGTCCCCAAAATTTTGAGGGGGTCCCCCAATTCTTGGAGGGTCCCCAAAATTTTTGGGGGTCCCCAATTTGCTTTTGGGGGGTCCCCAAAATTTTGTGCTGTCCCTAATCTTTTTGGGGGGGGTCCCCAAATTTTTTTTGTGGGGGTCTCCAAAATTGAGGGGCTCCCCGAATTTTTTGGGGGGTTCCCCAAAATTTTGGGGGGTCCCTAACTTTTTTGGGGGGTTCCCCAAAATTCTTTGGGGGGGGTCCCTAAATTCTTGTTGGGGTCCCCAAAATTTTTGGGGGGGTCCCCAATTGTTTTTGGTGGGCTCCCCCTATTCTTTGTGGGGTCCCCAATATTCTGGGGGTCCCCAATATTCTGGGGGGTTTCTAGGGGAAAGGGGGGGTTATAGGGGAAGGGGGGGGACCCCAAAATCCCCCCCCCGTTACCTAGCGGGGCGCAGGGCGGCCGCGGCCGCTCACCTGCTGCCGGTGAGCGGGGGCGCGGGGGGGGCGCGGCCGGGGGGCCCCCGCGGCGAGGGGGGGGCGGGGGGCGGCGGGGGGGGGGCAGCGGGGGGCGCCCGCGTGTGCAGCCCGAAGAGGCCCTTGCGCTTCTTCATCTCCCGGCCCGAGATGAACCTGGGGGGGGGCAGCGGGGGGTTAGGGGGCGTTGGGGTTTTTTGGGGGGGGGTTGGGGTTTTTGGGGGGGTTTTGGGGTGGGGGGGTTGGGGGGGGTGGGGGGTTGGGGTTTTTGGGGGGGTCTTGGGGTGGGGGGGGTTGGGGGGTGTTGGGGGGGTTTGGGGGGTTTGGGGTTTTTGGGGTGGGGGGAGTTAGGGAGGGTTTGGGGGTGATGGGGGGTTTAGGGGGGAGTTTGGGGTTTCGGGGTGGGTTTGGGGTTTTTGGGGTTTTTGGGGTTGGTTTGGGGATTTGGGGTTTTTGGGGTGGGTTTGGGGTTTTTGGGGTTTTTGGCGTTGGTTTGGGGATTTGGGGGTTTTGGGGGCGGGTTTGGGGTTTTTTGGGGTTTGTGGGGAGTTTGGGGTTTTTGGGGTAGAGGGGTTTGGGGGGAGTTTGGGGTTTTGGGGGTGGGTTTTTTGGGGTGGGTTTTGGGGTTTTTGGGGCTTGGGGGTTGGGGGGTTTAGGGGGTTGGGGATTTTGGAGGGGTTGGGGGGAGTTTGGGGATCTTGGGGTGGCGGGGGTTGGGGCGAGTTTGGGGCTTTTGGGGTGGGTTTTGGGGTTTTTGGGGTGGGGGGGTTGGGGGGAGTTTGGGGGGTTGGGGTGGGTTTGGGGTTTTTGAGGTGGGGGAGTTTGGGGGAGTTTGGGGGGCTTGCGGGGTGAGGGGGAAGTTTGGGGTCAGTTTGGGGTTTTTGGGGTGGGGGTGAGTTTGGGGGTTATCGGGGTGGGTTTCGGGGTGAGTTTAGGGTTTTTGGGGTGGGGGGGTTAGGGGGTTGGGGTGGAGGTGGGGGTTTGGGGATTTGGGGGGGTTGGGGTGAGTTTGGGGTTTTTGGGGTGGGGGGGGTTGGGGATTTCAGGGAGTTTGGAGGATTTGGGGGTGTATGGGGGTTTTGGGGTGAGTTTGGGGCTTTTGGGGTGGGGGGGTTGGGGTGATGGGAGGGTTTTGTGGGGTGATGGGGGGTGTTTGGAGGGGCGGTGGGGATTTTGGGGCAGTGCTGGGGTCTCGGGGTTTGGGATTTTGGGGCGGTGATGGGGTTTCAGGGTGCTGAGGGATTTCGGAGCGATGGGGATTGGATTTGGGGGGGGAAGGATTTGGGGGTGCGGGGCGGGGGGGGGGGACGTTTCGGGGTGCTCCCACCTGTCCTTGTGGGTGCTGAGGGCGCCCAGCAGCTGGCCGTAGCGCTCACCCTTGGGGGTCTCCGCGAGCTGCGAAGGCAAAAGGGGGGTGGGGGTGGGAGGTCAGAAAATTTGGGGGGTCACCCCAACATTTTGGGGTCGCAGGGGGGCCCCAAAACCTGTCCCAGCAGCAGCGCGTCCCAGTTGGCGTTGGCGAAGGGCAGGATCTCGCGCTCCAGGTCGAAGTACTTCTTCTTGCAGCACACGCTCAGGTGGTACAGGATGAGGTGGGCCACGTCCACCCTGGGGGGGCACCCCAAAAAAAATTAAAATACCGGGGGGGGGGGGCACCCATGGGTGCTGCCTTTTGGGGGAGGGGGAGACGGGAAGGTGCCGGATCGGGGGGAGACCTCCCTAAAATGGGGGTGATGGGGGCTGGATTTTTTTTGGGGGGGGGGGTTGGATTTGGGGGGCAGAGATTTTTGGGGGGCTGAATTTTTTTGGGGGGGCTGAATTTGTTCTGGGGGGGCCGAATTTTTCTGGGGGGGCCCCCATAGGCGCTGGATTTGGGGTGGGAGGGGAGCTCCCTAAAGGCGCCGGAGCGGTGCCAATTTTGGGGGGGGCACATGACAGATGGGGGCATATCCCAATTTGGGGGCGGGGGCGAGGTTTTGGGGTTCCGGATGAGTGCGTAAAAGTGGGGGGGCACTAAATTTCGGGGGGGGGACTAAATTTTGGGGGGGGGGCACAATTCGGTGCCCCCCGACTCACCAGCGCAGCGGCAGCCGCCGGACGCTCTCGGTGCCGCCGGTGCAGACGCAGCACTCGAAGACGTAAAACCTAAATTTTTGAATTTTTTTTTTTTTCCGGGGGGGCACAAGGCTTTAGGGGACCCCCCGTGATGTGGGGGTGCCCCCCCCCCAAAAAAAACCCCACTTACCGGTCCCCGTAGAGCAGGGGCTTGCTGAGGCACTGGGTGCAGGCCTCGTGGAACCACTGCCCGCAGCCGCGGCACTGCAGCATCTTCAGGTTCCACCTGCGCCCCCCCCCATGGGTTATTTGGGGGGGGACCCCAAATTTAATCGGGGGGGGTCTTTCGAGCGGGGGGGGGCACTCACTGCCGGGCCCCCGCAGTAGCAGTAGCACTGCTGGCGGTTGGCGAGGTGGGGGGTCCCAGTCCAGCGCCTTCAGGGCGTAGGGCAGCACCGCCTTCATGCTCAGCATCGCCTTGGCGTGGGGGCCCTTCTTCAGGGCCCCCCCGCTGAAATCAGTAAAAGGGGGGGTCATTTAGGAAGGGGGGGGGGTAGAAATCAAATTTAAAAGCCCCCCCCGCAAATTTTCTTGCCACTCACCTTGGTGGCCACGGCGAAGACGCAGCGGCGGCACACCCAGGCGCCGGCGGGGCGGGGGGCGGTGGCACTGCTGGTGGTAGGCTTATTTTTGGGGGGGGGGGCAATTAATTTTTGGGGGGGGCATCGAGGAGAGGGGGGGATGGTTCTGGGGGGGGCCGCTCACCGTGGCCGCATTTGTCGCAGCGCACCAGGAGGTTTTCGGGGCCCAGCGGCGGGCCCGAGCAGACGCAGCACGTTTGGTCCCCCCCGGCACCGCCGCTGCGATGGGGGGGGGGGGGATTAATTATTTTTTTTTGGGGGGGGTTAATTAATTAATGGGGGGGGTCAGTTAATTAAATTAATTGATTTAATTCCTCCTACCGGGGCTGATGTCCTTCCAGAGCACCAGGAACTGGGAATTGTCCTCGAACTGCACCAGGCAGGCGCTGCGGCCCCCGTCGACCTGGGGGGCACAAATAAAAAGGGGGGCACAAATTAAAAAAGGGGGGTTTAGGAAAAAGGGGGGCGCTGAAATTTTCATTTTTTAATTTTTTTTTTTTTGGGGGGGGGGGGGCTCACCTTTTTGATGGTGCCCAGGTAGAGGAGGCCGTCGGTCCAGCGCGCCAGCACGTCCTGGCCCTCCCAAAAGCGGGGGGGCGCGGGGGGGGCGGCCGGGGGGGGCCCCTGGCTCGCTCGCCATCACATCGTGGCGGGGGGGGGGCTGCGGGAGGGGGGGCCCCCCCCCCCAAAAAAAAAAAAAAAATTGGGAGGGGGGGGACAGGGGGAGGTTGGGGGGGGGGTTAGGGGGTAAAATGGGGGGGTAAAATGGGGGGCACAATGAGGGGCACAATGGGGGAGTCCTTTATGGGGGGGGGGGGGTGTCCCAGGTTGGGGGGGGGGCATTTTGGGGGGGGGGGTCCCGAGGTATGGGGGCAGGGGGATCGTGTAGGATGGGGGGGCACAATGGGGGTCCTTTATGGGGGGGGGTGTCCCAGGTTGGGGGGGGTTCATATGGGGGGGCATTTTTGGGGTGGGGGGGTCCCGAGGTATGGGGGGCCCATGTAGGATGGGGGGGCACAATGGGGGGCACAGATTATTGGGGGGGTCTTCGGGGGAGGGTCCCAGGTTGGGGGGCTCAAGGGGGGGGCATTTTTTGGGGGGGGGTCCCGAGGTATGCGGGGGGCACAGATTGGGGGGGCAGATTGAAAGGGGGGGCCTGGGGGGGCAGATTGGATGGGGGTCACAGATTGGGGGGTGCTCATGGGGGGGGACGTTTGGGGGGTCCCGAGGTCTGGGGGGGCACATTGGATGGGGGGGTCCTAGATGGGGGGGGGGGGGGCATGTAGGGTATGGGGGGGGGCATTTTGGGGGGGGGAGGGTCCTGGAATGGGGGGGCAGGCAGGATATGGGGGGGGACAGATCGGAGGGGGGGACATGGGGGGGGGCACGGATTGGGGGGGTCCCAGCTGGGGGGGCAGGGTAAGGGAGGGGGTCCTAAACCGGGGGAGCAGACTTTCGGGGGGGGTCACGCAGTTTGGGGGGGGCTACCAAATTGGGGGGGGGTCCAATTATTTTAGGGGTCCATTTCTTTTGCGGGGGCATCCCATTTTTTAGGGGGAGGTCCCATTTCTTTCTGGGGGGTCCCATTTTTTTGGGGGTTCCACTTCTTTTTGGGGGGTCCCATTTTTTAGGGGGAGGTCCCATTTTTTTGGGGGGGGGTCCCATTTATTAGGGGGTCCATTTTTTTTAGGGGGGTCCCATTTTTTAGGGGGGTCCCAGTTTTTTTGGGGGGGCATTTTTTGGGGGGGTGTTACCGCAGGGGGGGTCCCGGTGGCAGCGGGGGGGGTGGCAGCGCTGACGCAGTGCCTATGACCGGGGGGGGTCCCGGGCACGGATCTTGGGGGGGGGGGGGAAGCGGACCGGGGGGGGGGGTGAGGGGGGATTTTTGGGGGGGTCCCGGGGGGCCCTTACCGGAGGCGGCGGGGCCGAGCGGCGGGGCCGGGCCGGCAGCGGCAGCGCGGGGCCGTGACGCAGCAGCGGCGGCGGCGGCGGGGGGGGCCCAGGGGGGCGCGGAGGGACGGCGGCACCGGGCCCCCCCCCCCCCGGCCCCCCCCAACCGGGGCCCGGCCCCGCCCCCGCCCCCCCCCCGAGCCGCCGCCGCCGCCGCCCCGCCCCCGCCGCCGAAGCCCCGCCCCCAGCCCCCGAAGCCCCGCCCCCAGGCCACAAACCCCGCCCCCAGGCCACAAACCCCGCCCCTAGCCGCGAAGCCACGCCCCCAGCCCAGAGGCCACGCCCCCAGCCCAGAGGCCACGCCCCTAGCCCAGAGGCCACGCCCATAGCCCAGAAGCCACGCTCCCACCCAGAAGCCACGCCCCCAACCCCGAAGAGCCGCCCCTGTTCCAGAAGCCACGCCCCCAACCCACAAACCACGCCCCCGCTCCCGAAGCCACGCCCCCTCCAGAAAAGCCACGCCCCCTCTCCCTCCCCGCCGGCCGTTACCCCGTGGGTGCGGGGTGCGGGCGGCGCGGCCACGTGACCCCCGGCGCAGCCCTATTGGACGGCGCCCTTGGCGCCGCGCGGCGATTGGCGGAGGCGCCGTCCAATGGGAGCGCGGCGCGGCGGGGTTTGAAGGCGCGCGCGGGATGGCGGCGGAGCCTGGCGGCGGCGGCGGCCCCGGCCCCGGCCCGGTACCGGCCATGGCGGCGGCTGCGTCACTTCCGGCCCCCTCCGCCGCGGCCTCCTCGCGGTTACCGGTGCGCGAGGCCCGCGGCAAGCGCGCGGCGGCCGGGCCGCAGCCGGAGGCTCCCGAGCAGGTTCGGCCCCGTTCACCCGGTCCCGGTAACGCTCCCGGTGCGGCCCCGGTCTCACCCCTCCCCCTCCCCGTTTACCCCGCAGAAGCGGCCCCGGCCCGGCCCCCGAGCACCGCGGGCTCCAAGCGGCCGCGTCCCGTTGCGGCCTCTCAGCGTCCCGGCGGCACCGGGCCCAGGTAAGGCGGCACCGGGGGGGGCCCGGTTCTACCGGGGGGTCCCTTCCGGTCCCGGTAACCCCCCCCACCTCCGTGTCCCCCCCCAGGGCCTCCCCGCAAGGCCATGACCGTGGCCGCCGCCCCCCGTGCCGGTAAGAAGGCCCTGGAGGCGGCTCCGGTACCGGCAGCGCCGCCTCCGGTACCGGGGGTGCGGCGGCGGGCGGCGTGGGACCTGAAGGGGCAGGTGGGCGACCTGCGGGCGGCCCTGGCGGGGCTGCGGGAGAAGGCGCAGGGCCTGGACGGCGAGAACCGGCAGCTCCGCGAGCAGCTGCGGGACCTGCGGGACGAGCTGCGGGACCGCCGGGCCCGGGAGGAGGAGCTGGCCGGCGAAGTGGGGTGAGAGCTCCGGTAACACACACACCACCCCCCCCCGGTACCGGTTTCCACACCCTGGTAACCGGGGACCCCCCCTCCGGTAACCGGGGGACCCCTCCCCTTCCCCCTCCGGTAACCGGGGACCCCCTCCGGTAACGGGGCACCCCTCCCCTTCCCCCCTCCGGTAACCGGGGTACCCCTCCCCTTCCCCCCCCTTGGTAACCGGGGAACCCCCCGGTACCGGGCGCCCCCCCCCCGGTAACCGGGCGCCCCCCAGCTCGCTGGGCACGGAGCTGGAGCGGTGCCGGGAGGAGTCCGGCCGGTGGCGGCGGGAGGCGGAGGCCGAGGCGGGGGAGCGGCGGCGGCAGGCGGCCGAGCTGGAGCAGCGGCACCGGGAGCTGCGGGAGCTGCGGGAGGCGGCGCGGCACCGGGACGAGCGGCTGGCGGCCACCCAGGTGGGCACGGGGCTGCCCCCCCCCCGAGTGGTTATTGGGGTCTCTCCCCCCCCAAATAATTATTGGGGTCCATCCCCGCCCAAGTGATTATTGGGGTCTTTGGGGTTCCCCCCCAGTGATTATTGGATTATTGGGGTCTTCCCCCCCCCCCGAGTGGTTTTTGGGGTCTTCCACACCCCCCCCCCCCCGAGTGGTTATCGGGGTCTTTATCCACCCCCCCCCCCCCCTCCCCAATTATTATTGGGGGTCTTCATCCCCATCCCCTCCCCGATTATTGGGGGTCTTCATCTCCCCCCACCCACCCAAATTATTATTGGGGGTCTTCTCCCCCCCCAAATTATTATTGGGGTTTTTCCCCCCAGGTTTTTGGGGTCACTCCCCCCCAGTTCCGCTTGGCGTTTCCCGCAAGGTTTAGGGGAGTTTCCCCCAATTCTGTTTTTTTTCCCCCAATTCTTGGTGGGTTTTTGCCCCAATTCCGGATGGTTTTCCCCCAAATTTTTTTTGGGGGGGGCCTCTTCCCCAAGGTTTTGGTGGATTTCTCCCCTAATTCTTGGTGATTTTTCCCCAAGTCTTTGGGGGGGGGGGGGGTTTCCCCAAATTCTGGGTGCTTTTACCCTAAAGTTTTGGTTTTTGCCCCCCCCCCCCCCAATTCTTGGTGGGCTTTTCCCCAATTCTGGATGGTTTTTCCCCAAGTTTTTTTGGGGGGGCTCTTCCCAAGGTTTTTGGTTTTTTTTTCCCCCAAATTCTGGGTGTTTTTTTCCCGAAGTTTTTTTTTTTCCCCAATTCTGTTTTTTTTTTTTCCCAAGTTTTTTCGGGGGGCTCTTCCCCGACGTTTTTATGGGGTTTACCCCAAATTCTGGGTGCTTTTTCCCTAAAGATTCTTTTTCCCCCAATTCTTGGTGGGCTTTTCCCCCAATTCTGGATGGCTTCCCCCCAAGTTTTTTTGGGGGGGCTCTTCCCTAACGTTTTTAGGGGGTTTTTCCCCAAATTCTGGGTGTTTTTTCCCTAAAGTTTTGTTCTTTTTGCCCCCCTAATACTTGGTGGGCTTTTCCCCAATTCTGGGTGGTTTTCCCCCAAATTCTCGGTGGCGCTTCCCCAGCTTTTGGGGGCCGCCCCCCTATTTCTTGGGGGCCTTTTCCCTGAACTTTTGGGGTCTTTTCCCCAATTTTTTTCGGTCCTTGCCCCCCCCAGGCGGAGCTGGAGGCGGCGGCGGGCTCGCTGGCGCGGCGCGAGGCGGAGGCGGCGGAGCTGCGGGCGCTGGCGGCGGCGCGGGAGGAGCGGCTGCGGGCGCAGGAGGAGCGGCTGCACGCGCTGGAGATGGAGCGGCGCCGCCTGCACAACCTGCTGCAGGAGCTCAAGGTGTGCCCGGGGGGGGGGGGGCGGAAATTTAAAATAAATAAATAAAAAATTAAAAAAAAAACTAATTTACTTAAAATTAAAATTAATTTAATTTTTAGTTAAAAATTAAAAAAAAAAAATAAAAATACAAAAATCGGATTTCATTTTGGCGGATTTTTCACCCCCCAAATTAAAAAAATAAAAAATAAAAAATCAAATTTCACTTTTTGTTTTTTCAAAATTTAAAAAAAGCAATTTTTTTTTGCTCAGCACTTAAAAAAAAAAAATCATTTGTTTTTCCTCAAAATTAAAAAAAAAATTGCTCAAACCTTAAAAAAAAAAAATTCATTTCTGTTTTTCCCTCCAAATTAAAAAGAATCATTTATTCTTTTGGTTTTTCTCAGAATTAAAAAAAAAAAAAAAAGGGTTTTGCTCAACAACTTAAAAAAAAAAAAAGTAAATTCATTTCTGGTTTTCCCTCAGAATTAAAAAAAAAAATAAATCACTTATTCTTTTGTTTTTTCTCAAAACTAAAAAAAAATAATTTGGTCTTTGCTCAAAACTTTAAAAAAAAAAAAAGGCAAATTCATTTCTAGTTTTCCCTCAGAATTAAAAAGAATCATTTATTCTTTTGACTTTTCTCAAAATTAAAAAAAAAAATAAAATATGGTTTTTGCACTAAACTTTTTTTTTAAAAAAAAGGCAAATTCGTTTCTGGTTTTCCCTCAAAATTAAAAAAGATCGTTTATTCTTTTCATTTTTCTCAAAATTAAAAAGCAAATATACCACTTTTTTTAGTTTACTCAAAATTTAAAAAATCATTTAATCATAGACTCATAGAATGTCCCGAGTTGGAGGGGACCCATGAGGATCATCGAGCCCAACTCCTGGCACCGCACAGGTCTGCCCAAAAGTTTAGACCATGTGACTAACGTTTTTGTTTCTCTTAAAAATTAAAAAAAGAAAAGTCACTTCAATTTTTTCTCAAAACTTAAAGAATAAAAAACTCATATTTCATTTTTTGAGTTCTTTTGCTCAGTTTTTTTTAAATTGCCCCGTATTTCATTTTTTGAGTTCTTTTGCTCAGTCTAAAAAAATAAAAAAATTTTGCCCCATATTTTTAAAAATTAAAAAAAAATCACTTCATTTTTTGCTCATTTTTTAAAAAGCATTTGATTTTCCATCAAAATTTAAAATAAAAATCGTATTTCATTTCTTCGCTCAAAATTTAAAAAAAAAAAAGTTTAACTTTTTTGGGTTTTGCCCGAAATTTAAAAACAGCAACAGAGTCACGGTTCATTTTTGGGTTTTGCTCAAAATTTTACAAGTCCATAGGAATATATAAATAAATATTTAAGTTTTTATACATAAATATATAAAGCACGAATCTATTTTTTTATAATAAGGCTGACGGGCAGGGCTCAAAGGGTTGTGGTAAACGGGGCCGCAGCTGGCGGACGGTCGCCAGTGGGGTCCCCCAAGGCTCCGTTTTAGGGCCGGTCCTCCTCACGTCCTCGATATCCTATGAAATAACTTTTTTTCCCCTTTTTTTTGCCTCCCGTAGGGGAACATCCGCGTCTTCTGCCGCGTGCGCCCGCTGCTGGCGGCCGAGCAGGAGGCGCAGAAGGGGCTGGAGCACCTGCGCTTCCCCCCCGACGACAACAAGGCGCTGGTGCTCTGTAGGACCGAGGGGGGTGAGAGGCGATTTCGGGGGCGACCCCGACCCCAAATCGGGGCTGGGGGCGCCTCCGTGCAGCCCCTGCTGGTCCCAAATCCTGGGCGGCCCCATAAGGAGGCGGGCGGCCCCATAAGCCCTATATCTCCCCAGGCTGAGCGTTGGGCTGGGGCCGGGGCTCGCCGTGTCCCCCCCGTGTCCTGACACGTCCCCCCCCCTGTCCCCATATTCCCCCCCCCCAGTCCCACACGGGGCGCGAGCGCCGGGGCGACGTGCGCTACGACTTCAGCTTCGACCGCGTCTTCCCGCCCGACGCCTCGCAGGAGGACGTCTTCGAGGAGATCGCCCTGCTCGTGCAGGTGCCCCCCGTGCCTCCCCCATAAAGGACCCCCCCAAGTGCCACCAAAGACCCCTGTTCCCCCCCCCATTTCCTCCCAAAGACCCCCTTTTCCCTCAAATTGCCCGTTTCCCCCATTTTTCCCCCCCAAACTGCCCCCACAGTGCCTCCATCTCCACCCAACGCCCCCCCAGGTGCTCCCCAAGGCCCCCGTTTCTACCCTGTTTTCCCCCACTGTATCCCCCTTGTTTCCCCCATAAATGTCCCTGTTTCCCCCCCAAACTGTCCCGCAGGGCCCTTTTCCCCCTCTTTACCCCCAAACCGCCCCCCATAAGTGCCCCCATTTCCCCCCTTCCCCCCCAAGTGCCCCCCAAAGCCCTCGTTTTCCCCTGTTTCCCCCATAAATCCCCCCATTCCACCCCAAGGCCCCCATTTCCCCCATAAATCCCCGTTTCCCCACCAAGGTCCCAGTTTCTGCCCGTTTCCCCCCCAAGCCCCCTCCATCTTCCCCTGTTTCCCCCAAAGCACCCCCGTTTCCCCCCTGAAGGCCCCCGTTTGCCCCTGAACTGCCCCCAAAGTGCCCGTTTGCCCCTATTTCCCCCATAAATGCCCCCATTTCCACCCCAAAGGCCCTCATTCCCCCCGTAAGTGCCCCCATTTCCCGCCCAAGCTCCCCCGAAGGCCCCTGTTTTCCCCCAAAGGCCCCCATTTCCCCCCCCTTCCCTTTTGCCCGTTTCCCCCCGAAGTGCCCGTTTGCCCCTGAACTGCCCCCAAAAGCAGCCCTGTTTGTCCCCCAAGTGCCCCCAATGGCCCCATTTCCCCCATAAATGCCCCTGTTTTCTCCTCAAGTGTTCCCAAAGCTACCCCATTTCTCCTGTTTCCCCCCAAAACTGCTCGATTTCCCCCCAAAGGCCCCTGTTTCCCACAAACTCCCCCCAAACTGTCCCTTTTTCCCCTCTAAGTCCCTGTTTTCCCCCCCAAGGCCCCCATTTCCCCCATAAATGCCCCCATAAACGCCCCAGTTTCCACCCCAAAGGCTCCCATATGCCCCTGAACTGCCCCCAAAGTGCCCATATAACCCCCCCATTTTCCCTATAACCCCATTTCCCCTACAACCCCCCCAGTCGGCGCTCGACGGCTACCCCGTGTGCATCTTCGCCTACGGGCAGACGGGCAGCGGCAAGACCTACACCATGGAGGGGCCGGGGGGCGCCGACCCCACAACCCGGGGGGTCATCCCGCGCGCCGTGCGGCACCTCTTCGGGGGCGCCCGCGAGCTGGCGCACAAAGGGTGGCAGGTGGGTCCCGGACCCCCCCCGCTTTTGGGCGGGGGTTGGGGCTTTTTGGGGCTAATTTACGGCTTTTGGGGCTTTTTGGGGGGGGAGTTAGGGCTTTTTCAGGCTAATTTAGGGCTTTTGGGGGCTTTTTTGGGGGGGCTTAGGGCTTTTTAGGGCTAATTTAGGGCTTTTGGGGGCTTTTTTTGGGGGGGGGGTTAGGACTTTTGGGGCTTCTTTGGGGGGCCTAGGGCTTCTTGCGGGCGGTTTAGGGCTTTTTCAAGGGCTTTTTTAGGGGAGATGGGGCTTTTTTTAGGGGGGGCTTTTTTTGTGGGGGGGCTGGGGCTTTTGGGGGGGTTGGGGCTTTTTTTGGGGGGGGGGGCTTTTTCAGGCTAATTTAGGGCTTTTGGGGCTTTTTCAAGGGGGCTTTGGGGCTTTTTTTTGGGGGGGTAGGGCTTTTTAGGGCTAATTTAGGACTTTTGGGGCTTTTTTTGGGGGGGTTAGGGCTTTTGGGGCTTTCTCATGGGGGGTTTAGGGCTTTTGGGGGCGCTTTTTGGGGGGGGTTGGGGCGCTTTTTGGGGGGGGTTGGGGCTTTTTGGGGGGGGGGTTGGGGCTTTTTGGGGCTTTTTTGGGGGGCTTAGGGCTTTTTCAGGCTAATTTAGGGCTTTTGGGGGCTTTTTTGGGGGGGCTTAGGGCTTTTTAGGGCTAATTTAGGGCTTTTTGGGGCTTTTTTGGGGGGCTTAGGGCTTTTTCAGGCTAATTTAGGGCTTTTGGGGGCTTTTTTGGGGGGGCTTAGGGCTTTTTAGGGCTAATTTAGGGCTTTTGGGGGCTTTTTTGGGGGGCTTAGGGCTTTTTAGGGCTAATTCAGGGCTTTTGTGGGGGGGGGGTTAGGGCTTTTGGGGGCGGTTTAGGGCTTTTTCAAGGGCTTTTTGGGGGGGTGGGGCTTTTGGGGGCTTTTGTGGGGGGGCTAGGGCTTTTGGGGGGGGTTTAGGGCTTTTGGGGGCTTTTTCAAGGGGGGTTTGGGCCTTTTGGGGTCTCTCTAGGGGGTTGGGAGCTTTTGGGTCTTTTTTTCGTGCCCCTCTGACCCCCCCCCCCAGTACCGTTTCAGCGCCAGCTTCCTGGAGATCTACAACGAGGCCCTGCGGGACCTGCTGGGGGGGGAGCGGGGGGGCGGCGAGCTGGAGATCCGCCGCGTGAGCTCGGCCAGCGACGAGCTGCACGTCCCCAACCTGCGCTGCGTCCCCGTGGCCTCCGAGGAGGAGGTGAGAGGCCGGCGGTTCCTCTCGGAGCCCCGTTTACTTATTCTTTTTTTTAATTTTTTAACCCAAAATTTGCCCCCCCCCCCCCCCAAGGTGCTGGGGCTGCTGCAGACGGCCGCCGCCAACCGCTCGGTGGCCCGCACGGCGCTCAACGACCGCTCGTCCCGCAGCCACTGCGTCTTCCAGCTCCGCATCGAGGGCTCCAACGCCTCCCGCGACCTCCGCTGCGCCTGTGAGCTCCTCGGGGGGGGGGGTTTCCTTCCTCCCAGGGGGGTGGGGGGGCGCCGGCCTCCTCTTCCTCCCCACTGAGCCTCTCCCCCCGCAGCGGTGCTGAGCCTGGTGGACCTGGCAGGCAGTGAGCGGCTGGACAAGTCCCTGGCCAGCGGCAAGCGGCTGCGCGAGACGCAAGCCATCAACGCCAGCCTGTCCGCGCTGGGGCTGGTCATCATGGCCATCTCCAACAAGGTGGTTTTTGGGGGGAAAAAAACGGGGATTTAGGCGGGGCGTGACCCCAAAGTGTTGTCCCTTTCCCCTATAACCCGTGGCGTCCCCCCAACCCCGTAGGAGCCCCACGTCCCGTACCGCAACAGCAAGCTGACCTACCTGCTGCAGAACTCGCTGGGGGGCAGCGCCAAGATGTGAGCGGGGTTTTTTGTTTGTTTTTGGGGTCGGGGGGGGGGGGTTTAGGAGGTGTTCACCCTGCTTGGACACCCCGCTATTCCGTGACTCCCCCCCCAGGCTCATGTTCGTCAACATCTCGCCGCTGGAGGAGAACTTCGCCGAGTCGCTCAATTCCCTGCGCTTCGCCAGCAAGGTGCGGGGGGAGTAGTAGTGGGGGGGGAGTAGTAGTGGGGGGGAGTAGTAGTGGGGGGGAGTAGTAGTGGGGGGGAGTAGTAGTGGGGGGGAGTAGTAGTGGGGGGGAGTAGTAGTGGGGGGGAGTAGTAGTGGGGGGGAGTAGTAGTGGGGGGGAGTAGTAGTGGGGGGGAGTAGTAGTGGGGGGGAGTAGTAGTGGGGGGGAGTAGTAGTGGGGGGGGGAGTGTAGTAGTGGGGGGGGGGAGTGTAGTAGTGGGGGGGAGTGTAGTAGTGGGGGGGAGTGTAGTAGTGGGGGGGGGGAGTAGTAGTGGGGGGGAGTAGTAGTGGGGGGGGAGTAGTAGTGGGGGGGAGTAGTAGTGGGGGGGAGTAGTAGTGGGGGGGGGGAGTAGTAGGGGGGGGGAGTAGTAGTAGTGGGGGGGAGTGTAGTAGTGGGGGGGAGTAGTAGTGGGGGGGAGTAGTAGTGGGGGGGGGGAGTAGTAGTGGGGGGGGGGAGTAGTAGTGGGGGGGGGAGTAGTAGTGGGGGGGGGAGTAGTAGTGGGGGGGGGAGTAGTAGTGGGGGGGGGAGTAGTAGTGGGGGGGGGAGTAGTAGGGGGGGGGGAGTAGTGGTGGGGGGGGGAGCAGTAGTGGGGGGGGGGAGCAGTAGTGGGGGGGGAGCAGTAGTGGGGGGGAGCAGTAGTGGGGGGGAGTAGTAGTGGGGGGGGAGTAGTAGTGGGGTTTTTTTTTGGGGTGGGGATTGGGAAGGGTTTGGGGTGGTTTTGGGGAGAGGGAGGGGGGAGGGCTTGGGGAGGAGAGGCTGGGGATGGTTTTGGGGGCACAATTTGGGGGGGCACAGAATAATGGGTGGTTGGGGGGGATGTGGGGACAGTTTTGGGGGGGATTTGGGGGCGTTTGGGATGTGGAGTACTCGAGGGGGGTGGTTTGGGGTGTCATGGAGAGTTTGGGGGTAGTTTGGGGGAGATGCAGGATGCGGGGGGGTGCTGGGGGGGAGGGTACGGGAATGGGTTTGGGGGCATGGCTGGGCAGGTTTGGGGTGGGGGGTGATTTGGGGGCAGGTTTTGGGGGGGTTATGGGGCGGGTTTGGGATATGGGGAGTTACGGGGTGGGTTTGGGATATGGGGGGGTGATGTTGGGGCAGGCTTTGGGGGGTTATAGGGCAGATTTGGGATACTGGCGACAGGTTTAGGATACGGGGCTGTGGTTTTGGGGGGGTGACGGGGTGGGTTTGGGATACGGGGGCGTGATTTGGGGGGGTTTGGGGTGCGTTTTGGGGGATTATAGGGCAGGTTTGGGATATGGAGGGTGATTTTGGGGTTATGAGGTGGGTTGGGGGTATAGGGGGTGTGATTTAGGGGGTTTTGGGGGGGGTTATAGGGCAGGCTTGGGATATGGGGGTTGAGTTGGGGGGGGTTAGGGGGTGGGTTTGGGCTACGGGGGGTGTGAGTTGGGGGGTTAGGGGGGTATAAAGGGCAGATTTGGGATACGGGGATGATTTTGGGGGGGGTTATGGGATATGGGGGGCAGGTTTTTGGGAGTTAGGGGGTGGGTTTGGGGGGTTTAGGGGGGACAGGTTTTGGGGGGGTTATGGGATGGATTTGGGATGGGGGTGTGATTTGGGGGGGGTTTTGTGGGGTTATAGGGCAAATTTGGGATACAGGGGGTGATTTGGTGGGGGGTTATGGGATATGGGGGGAAGGCTTTGGGGTTTATGGGGCAAATTTTGGGTGGTTTTGGGATGGGGGTGTGATTTGGGGGGGGTTGGGGTGGGTTTTGGGGGGTTATAGGGCAAATTTGGGATACCGGGGGTGATTTGGGGGGGTTAATGGATAGGGGGGGCAGGTTTGGGGGGATTATGGGGCAGATTCGGGATGGGGGGGGCATTTGGGGGGGTTATGGGGCGGGTTTTGGGGTCTGGACCCCCCCCCTCACCCCCCTCGTTCCCCCCCCAGGTGAACGAGTGCATGGTGGGCACGGCCCACGCCAACAGGAAGTAGCCCCGGGCCCCCGGGACCACCCCCCCCGCAGCTTCCCGTCCCCCCCCCCCCCCCCCCCCCCCGTTTTTATCCCCTCCCCCACTCCGCTTTTATTCCCCTCCCTCAGTAAAGAGCCCGCTTCGGCCGGCGCTGATTGGCCGCCGGCGTCACGTGTCACTGGGGCGGGGGCGAAACAATGGCGGCGCCCTGTGCGGCTGTGCCTGTGCCGCGTACGGCAACATGGCGGCGCCCAGCGGCGCGGGACCACTTCCGGTCGTGCGCAGTGCTCTGCCTGCCGTGGGGGGGGGATCGGTACCGGAGCAGCCGCCGCCGCCGGGTGGCAAGTGCGCATGCGCTGCATTACGGGGGGGGGGGGTGAGCGAGCTGGCGCATGCGCAGGGAGGGGGGTTGAAGGCGTTGCTGCCCATAGAGGGCGGAGGGGTGGGGTCTTAAAGGCGCAGCGCACCCCAAGGCAGGGGTGGGATCTATTGGGGGGGTTATGGGGTGGGGGCGTATGGGGGGGGTACAGGGGGTGGGGGTGGGTATATTGCCGGGAGGGGGCTGTAGGATGTCGCCTGTATGGGATGGGCCATTTATGTGGTGTGCATTTGGCTGCTCCGTGTAGCCTGATTTTAATAAACATGTAAATAATAAATGAAAACATTTTTTGGGGGGGGTGGGTGGGGGGCACTGGATTTAGATCCTGCTCGCCTCTGTCCTGGCCCTTGTGGCCGTGGGAGTGCACCCAAAAAAGGCTCTGGGTGTCTAGGGACAACCCTTTTCCTAAAAATTAAAAAAAAAAAAAAAAATTGCTGTTGATTCCCAGCTGCAATCAACTTCCTCCCTCTCCTGCCTGCGCCAGTCCCATGTGTGAAATCCAAACCTGCCCCAAAATATGTGGTTTTGTCCCCAAAACATTCCTTTTTGTCCCCGAAGTTGGTGCTTCCGTCCCTGTCGTGTTAGTTTCCAACGCTGCCACCAAAACTGATGATTTACCCGTTAAAAGAAGAATAAATCTCCCAAGTTTGATCTGCCTTGTCCCAAATGGGGCGCTGCAAGGAGCCCTGATGGGGTTTGGAAGCAAAACCTTTAGGGAAAATCTATAGGGAAAGCCTTCCCCATTGCACGTTTCTGTCCTATAACCCCCTTGGCACCTATAGGGGAACATAAACAGGCTGCAGGGTCCTACATTCTGGTGAGTAAAAATCTTACATAAATAATAATAAATGAATGCTTTGCTTTTTTTTTTTTGCCAGTAAATTTTAGAAGTGTAAAGTACTCTGGGGAGGTGCAGGCTCGAAACCCAAAGGTTCCTCATAATCCGCACAAATGTTTTTTCATAGAGCTAATAGTTCACCAAAGTAAAATAAAAAGACAAATATCTTAAAGTAGTCATTAAAGTATTAAGTAAAGTAAAAAGTAAATAGTTCATTATAGTTTTTGTGAACTTTTGGTCCCCTAACTATGAGGCACTGTACAACATAACCCCTTCCCTCACCCTTCTGTGTGG
This sequence comes from Anser cygnoides, assembly GCF_040182565.1. Lineage (NCBI taxonomy): Eukaryota > Metazoa > Chordata > Aves > Anseriformes > Anatidae > Anser > Anser cygnoides. The sequence goes on from NC_089907.1 coordinate 734,180, forward strand.
GGAATGGCAACATTTCACTCACATTGTTGTCATTTATATTGCCAAATTGTATTTGTAAGCCTGATAGTAAATAGTTACGTGGTCTTTCCTCCCAAATTACCACTTAAAACCCCACAGTTGCCCCCAAACTGCCACAATTTTGCTGCTTTTTGGCCTCTTTCCACTGTTGTGGGGGGTTGCTACAGCTTTTCACTGCACTTAAAATCTGGATCATGGGCGAAGAGGAGATAAATATAAGTAAATATCTGTGTAAATATAGGGAAATAAGTAGTGTGCGTATATATTTATATATATATATCCTGTCCAATTTTTGTGCTCTGGCGTTTCAATTTGCATCTAAATGTATTGTATATAGGGTCTTTTATGTTCCCTTGCCAGCTGGTAGGTATTTCACTTTATTTTTACACCAAGGAGACCTGATTTAACCAGAATCCTGTTCTTGTATTTACAAGTAAAACATATTTAATTTAAAATATATTTAATTAACTCCTTCATCACTCTTTGACCACGGTTACAGACGGGCGCATCACTGACAGGTGAAAATGCACATCTGCGAGCTGCTGCTGCTGCTTCTTCCTACATTTACCCCCTTCGGGTTGGGAGTTGCGTGCAATTTGTGTTTTCATACAAATAAATTTCCACAGCTTCCCCCCTTTGTGTGCCATTAGGGGACATTCCTAGGGGCTGAGGGGCTCGGTGGTGCCTTTTTTTTTAGATTTAATTGTGCCTTTTTTGTAAGGAACTCAAGCTAAAACCTTTATTTCATTCCTATTTAACGACTTTATTCCCATTTAATGATTTTATTTTTGTTTAATGACTTGAAAGAGGCAGGGCTGAGGGGGGGGATTTAGGCCCCAAGCCCTGCCTCAGGCCCGGCCCCGCCCCCGCACTGCGCATGCGCCACCTCCCCCTCGTGGCGCCTGCCGGCGACCGTAGCCCCCGCGCACGCGCAGCTCCCCACCCTCCGTCGCCATCTTGTCGTACGCCTGCGCACTGCCGCCTCTCCGCCCGGGCTGCGCTCGCCTTCCGCGGCGGTGCCGGCGCCGCTGGGCCCGGCCCCGGGCCCGACCTCGCCTCCGCCGTTTCCTCCCCCGGGAGTTGCGATCGCGGAGCGCGGAGGGCGCCGCGCTCCCCGCCTCGCGGGGAAAATGGCGGCGCCCAGGCCCCGCCCCCGGCGGCGCCGTACGGTGTCATGGCGGCGCCCGCTGCCGCGGGCCGGCCGGGCCCACTTCCGGTCCTGCGCAGTGAGGCGGCGGCGGCGGCGGCCGCTCGGTGTGGCGGCGCTGGGGGCGCCGGAACGGAGCGAGGAGGCGGTGAGCGGCGGGGGGGGGCGGGGCGGGGGCGGGGCCGGGCGGGGGGGGGGCGGGAGGGACCGGAGGGGGGAGGGGAGGGACCGGGGAAGGGGGGGAGGGACCGGGGAGTGGGGGAGGGGGAGGCCTGAGGGGGGCGGGGGAGGCCTGAGGGGGGAGGGGAGAACCGGGGGGGGGGGAGCGGGAGGGGGGCACCGGGGGTACCGGGGGGGGGGTACCGGGGGGGTCGGTTTGGGGGGCGGGGGGCGGGCCCCGGGGGTGCTGACCCCGCTCCTTCCCCCTCCCCCCCCAGGTGCCCCCGTGACGCCGCCCGTTCCCCGGGGGGGGGGGGGCCGAGGGGGGCCCCCTGCGTCCCCCCGCAGGAAAAAAACGCATAAAAAAACCTGACAGAAACGAGGCGTTGCGGCCCGAATCGGCACGTTTCGGCCCAAATCCGCACGTTTGGGCCCAAATCCGCACGTTTGGACCCAAACCAGTGCATTTGGACCCAAAGCGGCACGTTTCGGCCCAAATCCCCGCTTTTTGGCCCAAATCCCCGCTTTTTGGCCCAAATCCCCGCGTTTCGGCCCAAAGCGTGATCCCTTCGCTCGGGGATGCCCCTGAGCCCCCGCCATGGCGGCCCCCCCGCCCGGCAGCAGCATCATCGTCCTGGACGACGAGGACGAGGGGGTCCCGGAGCCCCCCCTCCCCGCCGCCGCCGCCCCCACCCCCAGCAGCTCCTCGCCCCCCCCGCCTCCCCCCGCCACCCCCCCCCAGCCCAATGGGGGGGGCCCCGGCAGCCCGGAGCCCCCCCATAGCGGGGGCAAGGCCGGGGGGGGCAGCTTCAAGGCGGAGAACGAGCGGCTCTTCGCTGAGGTGAGCGGCCAGGACCTGTGTTTTGGGAGGGGGGGGGGGAAGGGGCACCCATGGGTGGCCCCCCAGGGGTGGGTGGTCCCCCGGGGGTGGGTTGTCCCCCTGGGTGGGTTTCGTGTCCCCACCCCCCCCTCCAGTTTTTGGGGTCCCCAAAACGTGTCCCCCTGCCCTGCTGTGCCTTGGGGTGGAGGGGGGGTGATGGGGATGTCCTCAGCACCATCCCCGCGTCACCGCGGTGTCCCCACGTGTCCCCCCCTTGTCACCTCGGTGTCCCCCCATGTCCCTCCCTTGTCACGTTGGTGTCCCCGCATGTCCCCCCCGTGTCCCCGTGTCACCTCAGCACCTCCACGTGGCCTCCCCGCGTCCCCTCGTGGCATGTCGGTGATGGTTCGGCACCTCTGTCCCTTTGTCACCTCGCTGTCCCCGGTGCTGTCTCCATGTCACCTCCCTGTTTCCGTCCCTCCTCGGTGTCTCGGAGCCACCTCGGCCTCTCCATCCATCTCCACCTCTCTGCCCCCCCCAGGTGTCCCCACCCCTCTCGGTGTCCCCGTGTCACCCCCCCCCCCCCCCCGTCCCATTTCATTGTCTCCGTGTCCCCGTTGGTGTTCCCATCTCTCTCGATGGCGGTTCCATCTCCCTCAGTGTCCCAGCATCACCCCCGTGTCACCTCTGTGTCACGCGGGATCTCTGTTTCTCCGTGGTGTCCCCGTGCCACTTGGGCACCTCGGTGTCACCGTCTAACGTTGGCGCCTCCATGTCCCCCGTGGCATCTCCATTTCTCTTGATGGTTCCATCATCCTTTGGTGTCTCCGTGTCACCTCGGGGTCTCTGTGTCACCTCAGTGTCTCCATGCCACCTCGGCAACTCTTTGTCACCTCAACGTCTCCATCCCATGTTGACATTTCCTTGTCACCTCAACGTCTCCATCCCTGTTGACACCTCCTTGTCACCTCAGTGTCTCCGTGCCACCATGACAACCCTTTGTCACGTCAACGTCTCCATCCCGCATTGACATCTCATTGTCTCCATGCCACCTGGGCACCTCCACGCTGGCTCATTGTCTCTGTGCCACCTCATTGTCTCCATGTCATCTCAACGTCTCCGGCCCTGTTGGCATCTCTTTGTCACCTCAGTGTCTCCATGCCCCCTTGGTACCTCCGTGTCACCTCAACATCTCCATCCCACGTTCCTTGTCACCTCAATGTATCCATGCCTCCTCGACAACTCTTTGTCACGTCAACATGTCCATCCCACGTTGACATCTTGTCACCTCAGTGTCTCCATGCCACCTTGGTACCTCTGTGTCACCTCAGTATCTCCATCCTTGTTGACGCCTCCATGTCACCTCAATGTCTCCATACCACCTTGACAACTCTTTGTCACCTCAGCATCTCCATCCCACGTTGACATCTCCTTGTCACCTCAACGTCTCCACATCCCCCTGGACTCCCCGTGTCCCCCTTTGTGTCCCTGTGTCCTCCTTGGTGTCCCCGCCTCGCCGTCCCCGCGCTACCTCGTCCTCTCCGTCCCCGCAGTTCCTGGAGCTCTGCACCCACCTGACGGAGGAGCACCCCGAGGTCATCCCCTTCCTGTCCGGCCGCCACCAGAAGGCCAGCCCGGACTTCCTGGCCTCGGCTGAGCTGCGCAACATCCTGGCCCGCTGCCTGGCCCGCGTGCGGGCGCGCCACAACAAGGTCTACGTCTACATCAACGAGCTCTGCACCGTCCTCAAGGCCCACACCCTGCGCCGCAAGCTCCCGCTGGCCTCCGCGCCGCCCGCCCCGACGCCGACGCCACCTCCTGATGCCCCGCAGTCGGCGCCCGAGCCCGGCACCGCCGCCCCGCGGCCGCCCACCGGGTCCAAGCGTCAGATCCGCTACCTGGAGAACCTGCTGCGGGTCTACACCGGCGAGATCCGCCGGCTGCAGGAGCGGGAGCTGGACCTGGCCGAGCTGGACAGCGAGGACTCGAGCTACCTGCAGGAGAGCCGGCTGAAGCGCAAGATGATGCGCATCTTCCAGCGCCTCTGCGAGCTCAAGCAGTGCAGCAGCCTGACCGGCCGCGTCATCGAGCAGCGCATCGCCTACCGCGGCACCCGCTACCCCGAGGTCAACCGGCGCATCGAGCGCTTCATCAACCGCCCCGAGGCGTTCCCCGACTACACCGACATCCTCAAGGTGATCCAGAAGGCCAGCGCCCGCCACAGCCTGGGGCTCGCCCGGCGCCAGATGGAGAGCATGGCCCAGGACGCCTTCCGCGAGGTGGGCAACCGCCTGCAGGAGCGGCGCCACCTCGACCTCGTCTACAACTTCGGCAGCCACCTGACGGATCAGTACCGGCCGGGTGAGGGGGGGACGGGGCTGGTGGAGGGGCCACGGGGGTGGTGGGGGGGATGGAGCTGGTGGAGGGGGAAACAGGGCTGGTGGAGAGGGAATGGAGCTCGTGAAGGGGTGATGGAGCTTGTAGAGGCGTGACGGAGCTCGTAGAAGGGTGATGGAGCTCATAGAGGGGTGATGGAGCTCATAGAGGGGTGACGGAGCTCGTAGAGGGCTGATGGAGCTCGTAGAGGGGTGATGGAGCTCATAGAGGGGTGATGGAGCTCGTAGAGGGGTGACGGAGCTCGTAGAAGGGTGATGGAGCTTGTAGAGAGAGGATGGAGCTTGTAGAGGGATGACAGAGCCCATAGAGGAGTGATGGAGCTCATGAAGGTATGATGGAGCTCGTGGAGGGGTGACAGAGCTTGTAGAGGGTTGATGGAGCTCATAGAGAGAGGATGGAGCTCATGGAGGGTTGATGGAGCTCATGGAGGGGTGACAGAGCCCGTAGAGAGGTGATGGAGCTCATAGGGAGGTGACAGAGCTCTTGGAGGGGTGATGGAGCTCATAGAGGGTTGATGGAGCTGGTGGAGGGGTAATGGAGCTCATGGAGAGGTGTTGGAGCTCGTGGAGGGTTGATGAAGCTCGTGGAGGGGTGACGGAACTTGTGGAGGGGTGACAGAGCTCATGGAGAGGTGATGGAGCTCATGAAGGGATGATGGAGCTCGTGGAAGGTTGATGGAGCTCATGGAGCGGTGACGGAGCTAGTAGAGAGGTGACAGAGTTCATAGAGGGGTGGTGGAGCTCGTGAAGGATTGATGGGGCTCGTTGAGGGGTGATGTGATAGAGCTCATGGAGGGTCGATGGAGCTCATGGAGGGTTGACAGCTCATGGAGTGGTGATGAAGCTTGTGAAGGGTTGATGGAGCTCGTGGAGGGTTGATGGAGCTCATGGAGGGTTGATGGAGCTGGTGGAGGGATGAAAGCGCTCAGAGAGGTGACAGAGCTCATGGAAGGGTGGTGGAGCTCGCGGAGGGGTGATGGAGCTTGTAGAAGGATGATGGAGCTTGTAGACAGGTGATGGAGCTCATGGATGGGTGCTGGAGCTCATAGAGGCATGCTGGAGCTCATGGAAGGATGACAGAGCTGGCGGAGGGGTGATGGAGCTCCTGGAGACGTGATGGAGCTGGTGGAGGGGTGATGGAGCTCCTGGGGGCGTGATGGAGCTCATGGGGACGTCATGCAGCTGGTGGAGGGGTGATGGAGCTCCTGGGGGCGTGATGGAGCTCATGGGGACGTCATGGAGCTGGCGGAGGGGTGATGGAGCTCCTGGGGACGTGACGGACCTGGCAGAAGGGTGCCAGAGCTCACCGGCACGGTGTAACGGGGTGGTGACGCCTCCCCCCGCCCCAACCCGTCCTGAGCCCCCCGCCCCGCGTCCCGCAGGCACGGACCCGGCGCTGGTGGACCCCGAGCTGGCCAAGCGGCTGCGGAAGAACCGGACGGTGGCGCTGACCCGCCTGGACGGCGTCATCGCGCACTACGCCCAGCTGCAGGACGAGAGCGAGGAGGAGGAGCGCGGGCGCAAGCGGGCGGCGCGGCAGCAGGCGGCCCCCGGCCCCACCGGCGGCTCCCCGGCGGCGGCGGCGGCACCGGTGGGTGGGGGGCGGGACGGGGATGGGGAATGGGATTGGGATTGGGGATGGGGACAGGGGACGGGAAAGGGGGATTGGGATTGGGGAGGGGGATGGGATTGGGGATGGGGATGGGGATGGGGAATGGGGATTGGGGTCAGGAATGGGGATGGGAAAGGGGGATTGGGATTGGGAATAGGGACGTAGATGGGGTATGGGATTGGGATTGGGGATGGGGACAGGGGACGGGAAAGGGGGATTGGGATTGGGGATGGGGATGGGGAATGGGAATTGGGGTCGGGAATGGGGATGGGAAATGGGGATTGGGATTGGGAATGGGGACGGGGATGGGAAAGGGGGATTGGGGATTGGGATGGGAATGGGGAAAGGGGACGGGAAAGGGGGATTGGGATCAGGAATGGGGATGGGAATTGGGAGATTGGGATTGGGAATGGGGACGGGAAAGGGAGGTAGGGATTGGGAATGGGGAAGGGGATGGGAAAGGGGAATTGGGATGGGGATTGGGGATTGGAATGGGAATGGGGAAAGGGGACAGGAAAGGGGGATTGGGATTGGGAAAGGGGATGGGGATTGGGGTCAGGAATGGGGATGGGAAAGGGGGATTGAGATTGGGAATAGGGACGGGGATGGGGAATGGGGATTGGGGTTGGGAATGGGGGATTGGGATCAGGAATGGGGATGGAAATGGGGAATCGGAATTGGGTTGGAGATGGGGAATGGGGATTGGGATCAGGAATGGGGATTGGGATAGGAAAGGGGGTCTGGGGTCGGGAATGGGGATGGGGATTGGGGATGGAGACTGGGGAAAGGGACGGGAAAGGGGATTGGGGATTGGGATGGGGAATGGGGATTGGGATCAGGAATGGAGATTGGGAATTGGGATGGGGATAGGGATGGAAAAGGAGACGGGAATGGGGATTGGGGAATTGGGAATGGGGATGGGGGCGGGAAAGGGGGATTGGGATCAGGAATGGGGATGGGAAAGGGGATGGGGAATGGGATTGGGAATAGGGATAGGGGTAGGGATGGGGAATCAGAATTGGGATGGTAATGGGGATTGGGATGGGGATGGAAAAGGGGTGGGGGGTTGGAAGTGGGGCCGGGGATGGAAAAGGGGATTAGGGATTGGGGGTGGGGATTGAGGATGGGGAATAGGGGCGGAAAGGGACAGAGAATGGGAAAGGGGATGGAAAAGGGGATTGGGGACTGGGGATGGAAACGGAAAAGGAGGTGAGGATGGAAAAGGGGACAAGGAATGGGGACGGGGATGGAAAAGGGGATGGGGGACGGGGAATAGGGATGGAAAAGGGGATTTGGGGCTTGAGGATGGGGATTGGGATGGAAAAGGGGATGGGGAATGGGGCTGGGGATTGGGCTGGGGATCGGGATTGGGTGTGGGGATGGGGGTGAAGATGAGGATGGCAATGGGGACGGATGTGGGATGGGACGGGGACGGGGACGGGGACGGGCCGAGCCCACCCTCCCTGTCCTGCAGAGCCCAGAGGGCGCCGCTGGGAAGAGCCGCGAGGAAGAGGAGGAGGAGGAGGATTCGGACGAGGAGGAGGACGAGGAGGAAGAAGAGGACGAGGAGGAGGAGGAGGAGGACGAGGAGGAGGACGAGGAGGAGGAAGACGACTCCTCCGAAGCCGACGCCGAGCTGCCGCCCCGCAAGGGCCGAGAGGAGGAAGAGGAGGAAGGGGACGAAGCCGCCGAGGGCGGCAGCGGCGAGGAGGTGGCTGCCACGCAGGGTAGGGTGCCACCGGGGACGGGGGAGATGGGGGGCGGACGACACGAGGACGCGTGTGACCCCCACCCCCCACCCCCCCGCAGTGCCACCAGCGCCGTGCCCGCGCCCGATCAAGGGAGAGGAAGAGGAGGAAGAGGAGGAAGAGGAGGCCGCGAAGGAGGCGGCCGCCCACGACCTCTTCGTCCTGGAGATCGAGGCGCTGCCCCTGGAGCCCGGCGAGACCCCCCCGGGGTCCCCCCCCCTGGGGTCCCCCCCCCCGGGGACGCCCCTGCCGCCCCCCGGCGCCTCCGAGGCCACCCCGAAAGCCGCCCCCCCGTCCCCCGAGCCTTCGGAGGCCACCCCCCCCGCCGCCCCCCTCCCCGGAGGAGGCCTCCCGGACTCTCGCGGCCCCCCCCGGCGGCGGCGGAGGAGATGCCGGGGGCGGGCGGGGGGCGCTGCCGGCTCTGGACTCGTCCCCCCCCCCAAAAAAGACCCCTGGGGGGCAACCCCTGGCCCTTGGAGAACGGCGCCGGGGGGGGCGGCGGGGGGGGCGCCGCCATCACCTCCACCAGCTTCAACGGCAGCGCCGAGCCCCCCCCCGCCGCCTCTCCCCCGCCCCGCAAGCGCAGCCGGCTCCAGGCGGCCCCCCCAAACCCTTCCAGGTACGGGGGGCGGGCGGGGGGCTTCGGGGGGGGGGTTGCGGCGGCGGCCCCGCCGTGCGCCCCCCCGGCCGCCCCCCCCGGCGTGGAGGTGCACAGCGTGGGCTCGGAGGACGAAGAGGAGGAGGAGGAGGAGGAAGAAGGCGAGGTGGGGGGGTCCCGGCACAGCCCCCTCCCCGACTCCACCCGCGCCGACTCGCCCGGCCGCGACCTGGTGAGCAGCTCCCAGGGCAGCCCCCGGCGCCCCCCGCCCAAAACCTGCAAGGTGAGGGGGGGGCAAATATTTTTTTGGGGGGGGGGGGGGGGGTGTGTCCCGGGTACCTGGGGGGGTCCCCGTTGGGTTTGGGGGGGGCTTCGTGCTCCTCTGGGGTCCCTTTTTGGGGATAGGGGGGCACCTGTCCTGTCCCCCCCCGCCCCGGGGGGGCCCTTCGTGTGTCCTGGGGGGGGGGCAAATATTTTTGGGGGGGTCCCGGATACCTGGGGGGGGCCCTGGGGGTTCCCCATTGGATTTGGGGGGGCTTCGTGCTCCTCTGGGGTCCCTTTTTGGGGATAGGGGGGCACCTGTCTCATCTCCCCCCCCCGGGGGGGGTCCTTGGGGTGTCCTGGGGAGGAGTCCCTATTTTGGGGAGGGGGTCCCTGTACTTGGGGGAGGGGGGGGGTCCCCATCGTATCCTTGGGGGGGTCTTGGGAATCCCTTTTAGGGAGGGGTTGTCCCTAATTGGGGGGGGTTCCCTAATTTGGGGGGGAGCCCTATTTGGGAGGGGGGTCCCTAATTTGAGAGGGGGGCGTCCCTGTCCTATCTTGTGGGGGGGTCCCTATTTTGGGGGAGGGTTCCCTAATTTGGGGGAGGGGTCCCTAATCTGGGGGGGTCCCTTTGCTGTCCTGGGGTTCCCTAATTTGGGAGGGGGGGGGGGGTCCCTGTCCTATTTTGGGGGGGGTCCCTAATTTGAGGGGGGGTCCCTAATTTAGGGGGGGGTCCCTAATTGAGGGGGTTCCCTATTTTGGGGGGTCCCTTTGCTGTCCTGGGGGGGGGTCCTGGGGTTCCCTAATTTCGGAGGGGGGGGTCCCTGTCCTATTTTGGGGGGGGGTCCCTAATTTAGGGGGGGGGCTAATTCAGAGGGGGTTCCTATTTTGGGGGGGTCCCTTTGCTGTCCTGGGGGGGGGTCCTGGGGTTCCCTAACTTCGAGGGGGGGGGTCCCTAATTTAGGGGGGGGTCCCTAATTTGGGGGGGGGGGGGTCCCTAATTGAGGGGGTTCCCTATTTTGGGGGGGTCCCTTTGCTGTCCGGGGGGGGGGTCTGGGGGTCCCTAATTTTTGGGGGGGGTCCCTCATTTTGGGGGGGGGGTCCCCAATATGGGGGGGTCCCTAATTTAACTTCGTGCCCCCCCCCCCCCAGACCAGCGTGGCGACGCAGTGCGACCCCGAGGAGATCATCGTGCTCTCGGACTCGGACTAGCCCCGCCCCCTCCCCACATTAGCCCCGCCCCCTCCCACATTAGCCCCGCCCCCCTCCTCTCTTCGGCCTGGCCCCGCCCCCAATAAAGCTCCGTTTTGTTACTGCGCCGGCGGCGCGGTCCCTTTAAGAGCCCGCGGCCCCGCCCCCTCCCCCCCCCAGCCCGAGCGCGGCGGCGGACTGCGCCTGCGCGGCGGCGCGCGGCTCCTCCCCTCCGCCAATGGGCGGCGGCGACGCGCGGCGGGGGGGGGGCGGGGCCGGGCGGATTTAAAGGGGCCGCGGCGGGCGCTGGTGGCGGGGGGGGGCGGGGGAAGGGGGCCGGGATGAGGTGGGGGGGCCGCGGCCGCTTTAAGGCGGGCGGGGGCGGGGCGGGGCCGCGGGGGGGGCGGCGGGGGAGCGCCAAGATGGCGGCGGCGGCGCCCTGAGCCCCGGAGCCCAGCGCGGGTGAGCGGGGGGGGGGGGGAGGGGGGAGGGGGCGGGGCCGGGGGGGCGGGGCCAGGGGGGCGGGGGGGGAGGGGGGCTCCGGGGCCGGGGGGGGGGGCGCGGGGAGGGGTTGGGGGGGGCGTATGGGGGCTGTAGGGGGTGTGGGGAGGCTGTAGGGGCGGGGGTATGGGGGGGGCTATAGGGGACTGTAGGGGCTGGGGGCGTGTAGGGGGCTATAGGGGCTGGGGGCGTGTAGGGGGCTGTAGGGGCTGGGGGTGTGGGGGGCTACAGGGGACTATAGGGGCTGGGGGCGTGGGGGCTTACAGGGGGCTGTAGGGTATGGGGGCTATAGGGTACGGGGGTGTGTAGGGGGCTATAGGGGCTGGGGGCGTGTAGGGGGCTGTAGGGGCTGGGGGTGTGGGGGGCTACAGGGGACTATAGGGGCTGGGGGCGTGGGGGCTTACAGGGGGCTGTAGGGTATGGGGCCGTATGGGGGCTATAGGGTACGGGGGCGTGTAGGGGGCTGTAGGGGCTGGGGGTGTGGGGGGCTGTAGGGGGCGAGGGGCGTAGGGACAGGGGTATGGGGACGTATAGGGGCTGGGGGTGTGCGGGCTATAGGGGCTGGAGGCCTAGGGGGGGTGTTATAGGGGCTGGGGGTATGGGGGCATACAGGGGCTATAGGGGGTGGGGGGGTATGGGGGCTATAGGGGCTGGGGGTGTAGGGGGCTATGGGGGCTATAGGGGCTGGGGGTGTGGGGGGCTATAGGGATTGGGGGTATGGGGGTGTATAGGGGCTATAGGGGCTGGCGGCGTGGGGGCTATAGGGGCCAAGGTGTGTAGGGGCTGGGGCTATAGGGAGCTATAGGGGCTGGGGTTATGGGGGTTATGGGGGGCTGTAGGGGCTGGGGGTGTAGGGTGGTGTGGGGGGCTACAGGGGCCAAAGAGTATAGGGGCGGGGGAGGTGGGGGCGTATAGGGGCTATAGGGGGCTATAGGGGCTGGGGGTATAGGGGGTTGGGGGGGCTGTAGGGGTCAAGGGGTATGGTATAGGGGCTGGGGGTATGGGGACGTATGGGGGATAGGGATATGGCAGTGTATAGGGGCTATAGGGACTGGGGGTATGGGGAGTTATAGGGGCTGGGGGTATGGGGGGTGTGTGGGGAGCTATAGGGGCCAAGGAGTGTAGGGGCAGGGGGTATAGGGACGTATAGGGGCTGGGAGCATAGGGGGATGGGGTGGGGCTATAGGGAGCTATAGGTGCTGGGGGTATAGGGGGGTGGGGTGGCCATAGGGGGGCTCTGGGGGCATAGGGCGGTGTTGTAGGGGCTGGGGGTATAGGAGCTATAGGGGCCAGGGGTATAAAGACGGGGGATATAGGAGCTGGGGGTATACAGAGTATTATAGGGGTTGGGGATATAGGGAGCTATAGGGGCTGGGAGTATAGGGGGCTATAGGGGCTGGGTTTATAGGGCACTATAAGGGGTGGGGGTACAGGGTGGTATAGGTACTGGAAGTGTAGGGGCTGGCCTTGTAGGGGGCTATATGGGGGTATAGGGGCTGGACTTATTTGGGGCTACAGGGGGCTACAGGGGCTGGGGGTATAGGGGGCTATAGGGGCTGGGGGTATAGGGGGGCATAGGGAGCAGGGCTATGGGGGGGGTCAGGGGTGTGTGGGGCGTGCTGGGGGTATAGGGGCGTGCGTAGGGACCGGTGCTATGGGGGTGCAGGGGGGCTGGGGGTATAGGGGCAGGGCTGTAAGGGTTGGGGTTATGGGAACGTATAGGGGCTGGGGACTGGATGCGTAGGGACAGGCCATAGGGGGTGTGTGGGTGCTGGGGCTATAGGGATTGGGCTGTAGGGCTGTATAGAGGCTGGGAGCGTAGGGACCGGGGGTATAGGGGTTGGGGGTCTGGGGTGTGTAGGGGCTGGGGCAGGGCAGGTGCCTGGGCCATATAGGGCCTGGGGGCTATAGGGGGTGCTTGGGTAGGGACCCTATAGGGGGTGCGTGCAGGGTGTGTAGGGACGGGGGTTATAGCTGTGGGGGTGCATATAGGCGCTGTATGGGGTACCTGGGGTGTATATAGGGGCTGGGGCAGACTGGGGGGCCTGTAGGGGGGGAGTGGAGCCTATAGGGGGCGCATGAGACCTATAGGGGGGGTGTGGGGCCTAGGTGCGTGGGGCCTATGGGGGTCTGCGGGGCCTATAGGGGGTGCATGAGGCCTATGGGGGGGGGGGGGCCTATAGGAGGTACCTGAGGCCCATGGGGGGAGCATAGGGGCTAGGTGCATGGGGCCTATGGGGGAGTGTGGGGGCCTATAGGGGAGGTGTGGGGCCTATGGGACCTATGGGAGGGGGGTGGGGGCCTATAGGGTGTGGGAGGGGCCTATGGTGAGGGCTTGGGGTCTGTGGGGGGGCGTGGCGGCCCATAGGGAAGGTGTGGGGCCTATGGGTTGGGGGGGGCTATAGGGTGTGGGGGGGGCCTATAGGGGAGGCATAGGGCCTATAGGGGAGGTGTGGGGTCTATAGCGCAAGTGTGGAGCCTATGGGGAAGGTGTGGGGCTTATGGGGTGGAGGCTATAGGGGAGGAATGGGGCCTATAGGGGAGGCGTGGGGCCTATAGGGGAGGTGTGGAGTCTATGGGGTGTATGTCGGGGGCCTATAGGGGAACTGTGGGGCCTATAGAAGAGGAGTGGGGCCTATGGTGTGTATGTGGCGGGCCTATAGGGGAACCGTGGGGCCTATATAGGGGAGGTGGAGCCTATGGGGGTATGTGGCGGGCCTATAGGGGAACCGTGGGGCCTATAGGGGAGGCGTGGAGTCTATGGGGTGTATGTGGGGGGCCTATAGGGGAGCCTATGGTGTGTGTGGGGGGGCTATAGGGTGCATGTGGGGCCTATAGGGGAACTGTGGGGCCTATAGGGGAACCGTGGGGCCTATAGGGGAGGCGGGGGGCCTATAGGGGAGTGTGTGGGGCCTATGGGTTGTGTGGGGGGGACCTATAGGGGAACTGTGGGGCCTACAGGGGAACTGTGGGGCCTATAGGGGAACCATGGGGCCTATGGGTTGTGTATGTGGGGCCTATAGGGGAGGCGTGGGGCCTATAGGGGAAGCGTGGAGCCTATGGTGTGTGGGGGGGGCTATAGGGTGCGTGTGGGGCCTATAGGGGAGCCGTGGGGCCTATAGGGGAGGCGTGGGCAAGGCCGCGGGGCAGAGCCCCCCTCGCCCGCCCCCCCTCTGACGCCCGTCCCCGCAGGAGCGTCGCCGCCGGGGCAGCGCCATGGAGGCCTCGTGCGGCGGCGGGGGCAGGGGCGGCGGCGGGGGGGGGCTGCTGCACGTGGACTTCCCCGAGATCACCAGCGCCCTCCTGGCCAACCTGAACCAGCAGCGGGTGGAGGGGAAGCTCTGCGACATCTCCATCCACGTCCAGGGCCGCGTCTTCCGCGCCCACCGCGCCGTGCTGGCCGCCTCCTCGCCCTACTTCCACGACCAGGTGCTGCTCAAGAACGTCACCTCCATCGTCCTGCCCAGCGTCATGGACCCCGGCGCCTTCGAGACCGTGCTGGGCTCGGCCTACACCGGCCGCCTCTCCATGGCCCCCGGGGACATCGTCAACTTCCTGACGGTGGGCAGCGTCCTGCAGATGTGGCACATCGTGGACAAGTGCACCGAGCTCCTCAAGGAAGGCCGCGCCGCGCCCTGCTCCTCCTCCTCCTCCTCGTCCTCCTCCTCCTCCTCGTCCTCCTCCTCCTCCTCGTCTTCGTCCTCGCTGCGCGCCCACTCCAGCCGCACCAGCGACAACCAGTCCCCCAGCAGCTCCAATTACTTCAGCCCCCGCGAGGCCGCCGACGAGCCCCACAAGTGCCCCCCGGCCCGCGGCGGCCCCGCGGGGAAAGGCGGCGGCGGAGGCGGTGGCGGAGGCGGCGGAGGAGGCGGCGGCGAGCTGCTGGAGGCCGAGGAAGAGGACGGCGAGGCCGCGCGGCGCCCCCTCTACGTGCAGCCCAGCATCGTGCCCCAGAAGCAGTGGGTCTACGTCAAGCAGGAGTGGCTGCAGGAGGACCTGGTCCTCACCTGCGAGGAGGACGAGGACCCCGTGGAGGGCCCGGCGCGGGCCGAGGGACCCTCGCGGCCTCCTCCTCCTCCTCCTCCTCCTCCTCCCCCTCCTTCCTCCGCCAAGCTGGAGGAGCAGGTGAACTTCTGCGAGTCCTCCGAGGATTTCTCCTCGCCCTACGAGGCGCTGGAGGAGGCCGGGGGCCCGGCGGGCTTCGCCCCGCGCTCGCTGCTCCCCATGGACATGCAAGGCAACCAGATCCTGGTGTTCCCGGCCCAGGCGCCGGCCGAGCACGGCGCCGTGCAGCTGGCGGCGGCGGCGCCCGACGGCAACAAGATCTTCATGTGCCACTGCGGGAAGGCCTTCTCGCACAAGAGCATGCGGGACCGCCACGTCAACATGCACCTCAACCTGCGGCCCTTCGACTGCCCCGTCTGCGGCAAGAAGTTCAAGATGAAGCACCACCTCACCGAGCACATGAAGACCCACACCGGCCTCAAGCCCTACCAGTGCGCCGTCTGCGCCAAGAAGTTCATGTGGCGCGACAGCTTCATGCGGCACAAGGGGCACTGCGAGCGCCGGCACCGCCTGGCCGCGGGGGCTCTGCCACCCCCCGGCGCCGCCGCCGCCGCCGCCGCGGCCCGCAAAGAGCTCGGGGGGGGACCCGAAGGGGACTGGGGGGCGCTGCGCGAGGCGCCGGCCCCGGGGTCTCCCCGCGGGGAGCTGGCGTTCGCCGGGGGGAAGGCGTGAGGCGGGGAGAGGACGCGGGGAGAGGAGGACGGGGACGGGGGTGAGGGGGGAGGATGGGTCCCCGAGGGGGTGCCGGGTCCCTGAGGGGGGTCCCGGGTCCCTGAGGGGGGTCCCAGGTCCCTGAGGGGGGTCCCGGGTCCCTGAGGGGGGTCCCCAAGGAGGGTCCCGGGTCCCTGAGGCGGGTACCGGGTTCCTAAGGATGGGTCCCAGGTCCCCAAAGGGGGTCTCAGCGTGCCCGGACCGGCGTCTGACCCATCCCAGGCAAAGGTTTGGGGTCCCCAGGGTCCACCTCGTCCCAAAAGCCTGGGGCCGGTCCCATCCTGGACACCCAGGTCCCGTGGGTGCCATCCCGCACACCTGGGTCCCGTGGGGTCCCATCCTGCCCGGATGGTTGGGTCCCATCCCACCTGGACGCAGGGGTCCCATCCTGGCCCCCCAAGTCCCGTTGTCTCTGGTCGCCCAGGTCCCGTGGGTCCCGTCCTGGCCACCCCGTCCCCGTCACACGGGGACACCTGGGTCCCATCCTGGACACCCAGGACCCATTGTGGACACCCAGGACCCATCCCAGTGGGACACGTGGCTCCCATCCTGAGCACCCAGGACCCATCCTGGACACGGGTCCCATCCTGGACACCCCGTCCCCATCCCACTGGGACACCCAGGACTCATTGGGGACACCCAGGACCCATCGGGGACACCCAGGACCCATCGGGGCACCCAGGACCCATCTCCCCAGGACATTCGGGTCCCATCCTGGACACCCAGGACCCATCGGGGACACTCAGGACCCATCCCGGCCACCAGGTCCCCGTCCCCCCCACACCCCTGGGTCCCTTGGGGTCCTGCACCTGGGTCCCACCCCCCGTTGGGTGCCACCCATGGGTGCCCCTGCGCGCGTCCCCTCACTGTGTGTGTAAGCGCCCGGTGCTGAGCTGGGACCTGGCCCTGTTGTCACCGCCCCCCCCCGCCCCGGTACCGGGGGTGGGTGGGGGTGGGGTGGGTACCGTGGCCCCTCCCCCCCCCCCCCAATTTTGTATTTTGAGTCAATTTGTGGGTTTTTTTGTTTTTTTTTTTTTTTTTAAACGTCTATAAATATTTACTGGTCCTGCTGCCTCCGGCCTCCTGCTGGGGTGGGGGCTGGAGGGGCGTGGTTTAAAGGGGCGTGGTTCAAAAGGGGGCGTGGTTCAAATGGGGCGTGGTCACGGAGAGGGGGCGTGGCCAGAGAAAGCGAAAGTGAAAGTGAAAGCAGCGACAGGTCCATGGCTGGGTGCGCGGCGCTGCGGCTGCTGCTGGCGGGTGAGAGCGGGGCCCCCCCCGCGCCCCCCCCCCCAAAATGACCCCCCCCACCCCCCCGACCCCTCCCCCACCCCATGCTGAGGCTCTGCCCCCCCCCCCATCCCCGCAGGGCTCTGCTTGGTGCCGTCGGGGGCGGCAGAAGCGGGGCCCCCCCCGGTCCCCCCCCCCGCTGCCCTGCGCCCTGCTGGAGGCGGGGGGGGGCCGGGGGGCGCTGCCGGGGGCCGTCACCCAGCGCCCCGCCGTGCTCAGGCTGGGGGGGGGGGCGCCGGGGGGACCCCCCTGAACCCGGCGTCGACCCCAACGTCACCTTCGATGTGTCCGGTAGGTGCGGGGGGGGACCCCCCCCCGAGACCCCCCCCCCAAGACCCCCCCATCAATGTCCACAGCATGGTGATGAGGGGGGCCACAAAGGGGGCACGACCCCCCCCCCTCCTGGCCCCCCCCCATGAGGTCAATGCCCTTCTGCCCCCCCCCCCCCCCCCCCTTCCCCGCAGACCCCTGGGGCCCCCTGGAGCGGATTTGGGGCCCCCCCTGGGTGCCCCCCACCTGCGAGCTCAGCCCCACGCCCCCCCCACTCCGGCTCCGCGCCCTGGGCCCGCGCCCTGCACCCCGACGGCCGCAGCCCCCCCGAAATGGGGGGGTCCTGGTGGCTGGCCTCCCTGGGGACCCCCTCCTACGGCGTCACCGTGCTGCTGCAGGGACAGCCCGGCCCCCCCGGCGCCACCGCGGTCACCGGTAAGGGCGTCCCCGGGACCCCCCCCCTGTGTCCCCTGTGTCCCCACATCCCAGTGACCCCCCCCATAATCCCCCCAAAGCGTCCCCACCGCGTCCCCATTGCGTCTCCCCATATGTCCCCCATGTGCCCCCCTGTGTCCCCGAAGTGTCCCCACGTTGCCCCCCCCATGTCCCCACGTCCCCCCTGTGTCCCCCTGTCCACACCACGTCCCTGCATCCCCATGTCCCCCCCCCCACAATGTCCCCACGTCCCCACTTGCCCCCCGTGTCCCCACATCCCCCCCATGTCCTGCCCATGCCCCCCCCCGCGTCCCCATGTCCCCCCCACACCCCAAATCCTCCCCACGTCCCCCCCCATGTCCCCACGTCCCCCCTGTGTCCCCCTGTCCACCCCACGTCCCCGCATCCCCATGTCCCCCCCCCCCAATGTCCCCACGTCCCCCCACGTCCCCACTTGCCCCCCCGTGTCCCCACATCCCCCCAATGTCCCCACGTCCCCACGTCCCCCTGCATCCCCCTGTCCCCCCACATCCCCACTTCCCCCCCGCGTCCCCATGTCCCCCCCACACCCCAAATCCTCCCCACGTCCCCCCCCATGTCCCCACGTCCCCCCGGCGTCCCCCCACATCCCCCCATCCCCCCCACATCCCCATGTCCCCCCCCTCATCCCCACGTCCCCCCCACGCCCCAAATCCTCCCCACGTCCCCCTCCCTGTCCCCGCAGCGGCGCTGGCGGTGCTCACCCGCACGCCGGAGGTGCGGGGGCGCCCGGGGGGGGCGGTGGAGCTGCACTGCGCCTTCGCGGCCCCCCCGGGCCCCTTCGCCCTCGAGTGGCGCCACCAGCACCAGGGCGCCGGCCGCGTGCTCCTGGCCTACGACAGTGCCACCGCCCGCGCCCCCCGCGCCACCCCCGGGGCCGAGCTGCTGCTGGGGGCGCCGGGGGGGGACGGGGACGGGGCCACGGCGGTGACGCTGCGCCTGCCCCGCCTGGACGTGGCCCACGAGGGCACCTACTTCTGCTCCGTCTTCCTGCCCCACGGCCACGCGCAGCAGCTGCTGCAGCTCCACGTCCTCGGTGCGTGACTCCCCCCACCCCCGTCCCGGGCTATATGGGGTGTATGGGACCGGTCGTGACACCTACGGGTCCTATAGCGAGCATAGGGGTGGGTGCCGGCATCCCCTAATTCATATATAGGGGGTTGGAACAAGTTATAGGAATTATAAGGTATATTGCACCGGGCCATATAGGGTGTATGGGACCGGTCATGACACCTACAGGTCCTATAGCGAGCGTAGGGGTGGGTGCCGGCATCCCCTAATATATATATATATATATATATGGGGGAGGAAGCAGGTTATAGGGGTTATAAGGTATATCGGACTGGGCCATATAGGGTGTATGGGACTGGTCATTGTACCTATGGGTCCTGTAGTGTGTGTAGGGGTGGGAGCTGGCATCCCCCTAATATGTATATATGGGGGAGGGAGCAGCTTATAAGGGTTATAAGGTATATTGGACCAGGCTGTATTGGACCAGGCTGTATAGGGTGTATGGGACCGGTCACTGCACCTATAGGTCCAAATTGGGGGGGTGGGGGGGGTGGGGGGTGGCGTTGCCAGAATCCCCCAGTGCATGTATAGGGGAACAGAACAGGTTATAGGGGTTATAGTGAGGGTGAGCCACATCAGACCGGGCTGTATGGGCTGTATGGGACCAGTCCGTTATCCCCTATAAGACCCCGTGTTGGATGGGAGTTGGCACCAATGTCACCCAGCACCTCTACAGGGGAAAAGACCAGTCCATAAGTGCTACATGGGGGCTGAGCCATACCAGATGGGGCCATATGGGCTGTATAGGACCAGTCCATAATGCCCTATAAGACCCCATGGGGGGGTGGGAGTGGGCACCAGCCCCCCCCCCCCCCCCCCCCCCCCCCCAGCAGCTATAAAGGGGAAAGGTCTGGTCTATATAACCTATATAAGGTTATACCTAACGCTGTATAAGGTTATACAGGGAGCTGAGCCGTACCAGGTGGGGCCATATGGGCAGTATGGGACCGGTCCATTACCCCCTATAAGACCCCATAGGGGAACGGGATCAGGCACCAGCGTCCCCCAGCACCCATACAGGGGAAGGGACCGGTCCATAAGGGCCATATAGGGTCTGAGCCCTAGGGGCTCGATAGCACCGGGCCGTACGGTGCCATCCCAGACCGACACCCCCCCCGCCGTGTCCCCCAGAGCCCCCCAAGGTGACGCTGTCCCCCCGGCCGCTGGTGGTGGCCCCGGGGGCGGCGGCGGAGCTGCGGTGCCACGTGTCCGGCTTCTACCCCCTGGACGTGGCGGTGACCTGGACGCGCCGCGCCGCGGGCTCGGGGACGTCGGCGCCGGCCGGGGCCGCGGTGGCCGAGACGTGGAGCTCGGGCCACCGGCAGGGACCCAACGGCACCTACAGCCGGAGCGTGGGGGCACGGCTGGTCCCCGCGCAGCCCCAGCACCACGGGGACGTCTACGCCTGCGTCGTCACCCACCCGGCGCTCAGCGCCCCGCTGCGCGCCACCGTCCGCCTCCGCCTGGCCGGTACGGGGGGGACGAGGGGACGCGGGTTGGGGACGCCGGGGGACAGGGGTGGGAGGGGCTGAGGGACAGGGGGACTGGGGTTGTGGACACCAGGGGACATGGATTGTAGGGGCTGAGGGACAGGGGACTGGGGTTGGGGACACCTTGGGATGTTGGGACCGGGGTTGGGGACACCAGGGGACATGGGTTGTAGGGGCTGAGGGAACACCAGGGACATGGGGACCAGGGTTGGGAGGGGCTAAGGGACATTGGGACCAGGGTTGGGGACACCGGGGGACATGGGTTGGAGGGGCTGAGGGACAGGGGGACCGGGGTTGGGGACACCAGGGGACGTTGGGACCAGGGTTGGGAGGGTCTAAGGGACATCGGGACCAGGGCTGGGGACACCGAGAGACATTGGGACTGGGGTAGGGGACACCAGGGGATGTTGGGACCGCGGTTGGGGACACCAGGGGACACTGGGACCTTGTTTGGAAGGGTCTAAGGGACACCAGGACCGGGGTTGGGGACAACAAGGGACATTGGGACCAGGGTTGGGGACACCAGGGGACGTTGGGACTGGGGCTGGGGACATTGAGGGACATTGGGACCGGGGTTGGGAGGGCCTAAGGGACATCAGGACCAGGGTTGGGGACATCCAGGGGACACTCAGAGTGTCCCTGTCCCCGTCCCTGTCCCCGCAGGCTCCGAGGGCCCCGCCCTGGAGGACGCCCTGGGGCTCTTCCTGGTGGCCTTCGTCCTCTGCGGCCTCGTGCGCTGGCTGAGCCCTGCCCGTGAGTGCTGTCCCCGTGTCCCTTGTCCCCCCCATGTCCCCATCCCCCCGTGTCCCCCCCACATCTCCCCATGTCCCCCCACGTCCCCGCCGTGTCCCCATGTCCCCCCATGCCCCCCAAGTCCCCCCATGTCCCCACATCCCCCCAATGTCCCCAAGTCCCCACCCTTTCCCATGTCCCCACGTCCTCCCATGTCCCCATATCCCCCATGTCCCTATGTCCCCATGTCCCCCCATGTCCCCCCAAGCCCCCCCCCCATGTCCCCACGTCCCCCCATGTCCCCCCCTGTCCCTATATCCCCACGTCCCCCCAATGTCCCCATGTCCCCACCCTTTCCCATGTCCCCACATCCCCCCATGTCCCCCCGTGTCCCTATATCCCCACGTCCCCCCAATGTCCCCACGTCCCCCCATGTCCCCCCAATGTCCCCATGTCCCCACATCCCCCCAAGTCCCCAATGTCCCCCCACGTCCCCCCAGTGTCCCCAAGTCCCTTTCTCTCCCCCGCAGCCCCGCGCCCCGAGGACCACCCCAAGGTAAGGTCCCCGTCCCCAGGGGCCGCCGGCCCCCGGTGTCCCCCTATCGCCCCCCCACGCCTCACCCCCCCCGTATCGCCCCCCCGCGCCCCGCAGAAGTCGCAGTGACGCCGAAGACGGATCCCGACGCCTCGGCCTCCAATAAACCCGTTTTTCTCCCCAAAACGCTGTCCCCGCCTCTCCTTGTTCCCCACTCCCGGGTGCTGGCCCCGGTCCGCGGATCCAGCTCCGGCTGTTGCGAGCGGCCGCGCTCGGGGGCGGTGGCGGCTCCGGCTCCGGCTCCGTTCCGCGGCGGCTCCGCTCCGGGCCGGGCTTTGCGGCCGCCCCGCTCCCCCCTCCCCTCCCCTCCCCGGCCCCGGCGCTGCGGGGCCTCGGCTGCAGGTGGGGGGGGGGGGGGGACTGGGGGCACTGGGAGCACTGGGAGGCACTGGGAGGCACTGGGAGGCACTGGGGGCGCTGGGGCAGGAAGCGGGGCGTGCTGGGAGGAGCGACTGGGAGGGGCTGGGGGGAGGAACTGGGGGCACTGGGAGGAGGAACTGGGGGCACTGGGAGGGACTGGGAGGGGGAACTGGGGGCGCTGGGAGCACTGGGGGCGCTGGGGTTGGGGGACGGGGGCGCTGGGAGGCGGCACTGGGGGGACTGGGAGCGGGGAGCGGGAACAGGAAGTGGTGGCGGTGCTGGGGAGGGGAACTGGGGGCACTGGGAGCAGGGAGTGGGGACACTGGGGGGGACTGGGAGGGACTGGGAGCACTGGGAGCAGGGACCGGGAGCACTGGGAGGGAGTGGGGGCACTGGGGGGGACTGGGAGCACTGGGAGCGGGGGGGCTGAGGGGACGGGGACTGGGAGCAGGGACTGGGAGCACTGGGAGGGACTGGGAGCACTGAAAGGGACTGAGAGGGACCGGGAGCACTGGGAGGGACTGGGAGCACTGGGAGAAGGGGGCTGATGGGACGGGGGCTGGGAGCGGGGACCGGGAGCACTGGGAACAGGAAGCGGAGGTGCTGGGAAGAGGAATGGGGAGACTGGAAGCAGGCACTGGGAGGTACTGGGAGCACGGGGGGTGAGGGACGGGGTTACTGGGAGCAGGGACTGGGGGAGCACGGAGGGCTGGGACTGGGAGCACGGGACTGGGGGTACTGGGGGTACTGGGGTTACTGGGTGCAGGGACTGGGGGTGGAGGCTCAAGAGGGAGCTGCAGGGAGGCACTGGAAGCACTGGGGGGCAGCACTGGGAGCTCCGGAGGATGGCACTGGGATGCTATGGGACGGCACTGGGAACACTGGGGTGCTGTGGGACAGCACTGGGAGAGCACTGGGAGAGCACTAGTCGTACTGGGATGCTGTGGGACAGCGCAGTATGGGAGTACTGGGAGCACTGGGATGCTATGGGGCAGCACTGGGAGCACTGGAGTGCTGTGGGGGAGCACTGGGAGACAGCACTAGTCGTGCTGGGATGCTATGGGACAGCACTGGGAGCACTGGGATTCTATGGGGGCAGCACTGGGAGCACTGGGAGCACCACTGAGATGCTATGGGGCAGCACGAGAGCACTGGGATGCTATGGGGCGGCACGAGAGCACTGGGATGCTATGGGGCAGCACTGAGAGCACCACTGGGATGCTATGGGGTGGCACTGGGATGCTGTGGGGCAGCCAGCGGGTGCTGAGGGCCCCCTCTCGCCCAGGCCCCCCCCCCGCCATGCCTGCGCCGTGGGGCTGACCGCGCCGTGGGGCTGACCGCGCCGTGGGTCGGAGCCGTGGGGCGCCCCATGCTCCCGCGGGCGCTGCGGGCGCTGCTGGAGGGGGCCCGGCCCCCCCTGGGCCAGGAGCCAGGGGTGGTGCTCAGCTCCTACCGGCCCTGCCCCCCCGACGAGGACCCCCCCCAGGTGAGAGCAGGGTGGGGGTGGGGGTGGGGAGGTGGGGGGGCCGTGGGGACATCACACCCCAGCGGGGAGTGGGGGGTGGCAGTGGGGGACAGTGGGTGTTGTTGGGGGGCACTGGGTTCAGCTGGGTGCTGTTAGGGGCAATGGGTGCTTTAGGGTGCCACTGGGGGGCAATGGGTTCAGTTGGGTGCCATTAGGGGCAATGGGTGCTGTTGGGTGCCACTGGGGAGCAAGGGGTACTGTTGGGTGTTGGGTGCCATTGCAGGGCAATGGGTAGCACTGGGGGGGCAACTGGTGCAGTTGGGGGGCAGTGGGTGCAGTTGGGGGGTGATGGGTTCAGTTAGGGGGTGATGGGTGCCATTGGGTGCCACTGGGGGTGTTGGGTGCCACCGGGGAGTGATGGGTGCAGTTGGGGGGCAATGGGAACGTTTTGGGGGCAGCGGGTGCAGTTGGGTGCTGTTGAGTGCCATTGGGTGCTGGGTACCATTTGGGGGCGTTGGGTGCCATTGGGGGGCGTTGGGTGCCACTGGGGGGCAGTGGGTGCAGTTGGGTGGTGATGGGTGCCATTGGGTGTTGGGTGCCATTGGGGAACGATGGGTGCCATTGAGGAGTGATGGGTGCCAGTGGGTGTTGGGTGCCATTAGGGAGCAATGGGTGCCATTTGGGGTCAGTGGGTTCAGCTGGGGGGCAATGGGTGCTGTTGGGTGCCATTGGGGGGCAGTGGGTGCAGTTGGGCAGTGATGGGTGCTGTTTAGAGGTGTTGGGTGCCATTGGGGGGTGTTGGGTGCCATTGGGTGTTGGGTGCCATTTGGGGGGTGTTGGGTGCCATTGGGGGGCGATGGGTGCCAGTGGGGGGCAGTGAGTGCAGTTGGGTGCTGTTGAGTGCCATTGGGTGTTGGGTGCCATTTAGAGTTGTTGGGTGCCATTGGGGGGCAATGGATGCCATCGGGGTGGCTGGGTGGTGGTGGGTGCCATTGGGTGTTGGGTGCCATTGGGGGGGTGTTGGGTGCCATTGGGGAGCAATGGGTGCCATCGGGGGTCAGTGACTTCAGCTGGGGGGGGCAATGGGTGCTGTTGGGTGCCGTTGGGGGGCAGTGGGTGCAGTTGGGTGGGGATGGGTGCCGTTGGGCGTTGGGTGCCATTTAGGGGTGTTGGGTGCCACTGGGGGGCAGTGGGTGCCATTGGGATGCCGGTGCCACGGGGCGATGGTACCACATGGTGCCACCCGGTGACCCTGCCCTGCGGCGCGGGTGCCGTCGCAGGCGGAGGTGCGGGAGGATGACGCCGTCTTCTCCCTGGCCCCCCGGCCCGGGGCGCCCCCCGCCCGCCTGCTGCGCGCCGCCCCCCTGCCCCGCCTGGTGCGGCACCTGCTGGAGGCCCCGGCCCGCGGGGACGGAGCCTTCGTCCCCACCTTCCTCGCCACCTTCCGTGCCTTCACCCAGCCCCACGACGTCCTGCGCCTGCTGCTCGCCAGGTGGGGGCGCGGGGACATCGCCTGGGGGCTTGGGGACGTTGTGGGGGGCTGGGGGCTTTGTGGGGGGTCTTGGGGACATTTTGTGGGTGCTTGGGGACATTTTGTGGGTGCTTGGGGACGTTGCATGGGGTCTCGGGGACGTTGCTTGGGGGCTTGGGGTCATTGCGTGGGGGTTGGGGACATCGCTTGGGGGCTTGGGGACATCGCTTGGGGGCTTGGGGACACTGCAGAGGGGGCTTGGGGACACCGTGTGTGTTTGGGGACACGGCACGGTGACACCGCGTGTGGCGGGGGCCCCGTAGCTCTGACCCTCCCCCCCCGTGTCCCACCCAGGCTGGAAGAAATGGGGGGGCTCTCGGCAGCCCCCAGCTCCCCGGAGGTGGCTGAGGCCAAGGGGTGAGTGACGGCCCCATCCCCTTCCCTGTCCCCATCACTGTCCTGGTCCCCATTTCCACCCTGTGCCATCCCATCCCTGTCCCTGTCCCCATCCCTTTCCCTGTCCCCACCTTGTCCCTGTCCCCGTCCTTGTCCCCATCCCTGTCCCCAACCCCATCCCCACCCCGTTCCTGTCCCCTCCCCATCCCCATCCCGTCCTGTCCACGTCCCTGTCCCTGTCCCCATCCCTGTCCCCATCCCTGTCCCCATCCCCATCCCATCCCTGTCCCTATCCGTGTCCCTGTCCCCCCCACACCCCACCCTGTCCCCCTCCCCACCCCGTCCTCGTCCCTCTCGGTGTCCCCGCAGGGCGCTGGCGGCGCTGCTCAGCGCCTGGCTGGATGGGTACCCCGAGGACTTCGGGGGGCCCCCAGGCCGCCCCCCTGGCCGAGCGCCTGGTGGGGGCGCTGGAGCCGGGCTCGGAAGCGGGGCGGCGCCTGGAGAACCTGCGGGGAGCCCCCCCTGAGCCCCCCGCCCCGCCGCCGGACGGGGACAGGGACGAGGACGGGGACGGGGACGGGGACGGGGACGCCGACCCCCTGGACATCCTCGCCTTCCAGGCGCAGGAGGTGGCCGAGCAGCTGACGCTGATGGAGGCGGTGAGCACCCTAAAAAGCTGCACCCCAAAAGTCCTGCACCCCCAAATCCTGTACCCTAAAAAAAAATACCCCAAAACCTTGTATCCCGAAAAAAAACACCCCAAAAATCCTTTATCCTGAAAAAGTGCACCCCAAAAATCCTGTATACCAAAAAACTGCACCCTGAAAAATCTTGTGTCCCCAAAAACTGCATCCCAAAAGTCCTGTATACCCCAAATCCCCCCAAAACTGCACCATGAAGATCCTGTATCCCCCATAAAACACCCCAAAAATCCTGTATCCCAAAAAAATGCACCCCCAAAAAAATTCTATATCCCAAAACAAAACCCCCCAAATCCTGCATCCCCCCCAAAAAAAAACACCCCAAAATCCTGTATCCTGAAAAAAAACAACCCTAATGTCCCTCGATGTCCCCATGTCACTGTCGTGTCCCCGTGTCCCTCGATGTCCCCCATGTCCCCATCTCAGAGTCATGTCCCCATGTCCCCATCCCCGTCTCCTTGTCCCCATGTCCCCACATCCATGTCATGTCCCCATGTCCCCCATCCCCACATCCCTCCATCCCCATGTCCCCATCTCCACACCATGTCCCCACGTCCCTCCATTCCCATGTCCATTGATGTCCCCCATGTCCCCATCTCTGTGTCGTGTCCCTACGTCCCTCGATGTCCCCATCTCCGAGTTATGTCCCCACATCCCTCCATCCCCATGTCCCCATCCCCATGTCGTGTCCCCATGTCCCTCCATCCCCATGTCCCTCGATGTCCCCATCTCCACGCCATGTCCCCATGTCCCCCAACCCCATAACTCCCCATCCCCATGTCCCCATGTCCTCATGTCCCCATGTCCCCATCTCCACGCCATGTCCCCACGTCCCTCCATTCCCATGTCCCTTGATGTCCCCCCATGTCCCCGTCTCCGTGTTGTGTTCCCACGTCCCTCCATTTCCATGTCCCTTGATGTCCCCCATGTCCCCATCTCCGTGTCGTGTCCCCATGTCCCTCGACATCCCCATCTCCGAGTTATGTCCCCATGTCCCTCGATGTCCTCCATGTCCCCATCTCCATGTCATGTCCCCATGTCCCTCCATCCCCACGTCCCCATGTCCCCATCTCCATGCCGTGTCCCCATGTCCCCCAACCCCATAACTCCCCATCCCCATGTCCCCATGTCCCCACCTCCATGCCGCGTCCCCCTGCCCCCGCATCCCCTCGCAGCCCCGCGCCCGACGCCGTTGTCCCCGCGTCCCCAGGAGCTCTTCGTCCGCCTGGTGCCCTACGAGTGCCTGGGGGCGCTGTGGTCGCAGAGGGACAAGAAGGGCCAGGAGCACGCCTGTCCCAGCGTCCGGGCCACCGTGCGCCAGTTCAACCGCCTGGCGGGGGCCGTGGTGCGCTCCTGCCTGGGGGGCGCGGGGTTGCGGCCCCCCCAGCGCGCCCGCCTGCTGGAGAAGTGGATCCGCGTGGCCGAGGTCAGCGGCAGGGGGATGGGGGGGGGGAACGGGGTGGGGGGTGGGTCCTGACGGGGGTGGGTTGGTGCCCGGTGGAGGTGGCCCCAAGGGAGGTGGCCCCAAGGGAGGTGATCCCAATGGAGGTGGCCTTGTCCCCAGTGGAGTTGTCCCCAGGGGAGGTGATCCCAGTGGACCCAACAGAGGTGTCCCCAATGGAGGTGACCCCAATGGAGTTGTCCGCAATGAAGGTGACCCCAATGGAGGTGACCCCAATGGAGGTGTCCCCAGGGGAGTTGGCCCCGATGGTAGTGACCTTGTCCCCAGTGGAGGTGGCTCCAATGGAAGTGACCCCAATGGAGGTGGCCTTGTCCCCAGTGGAGGTGGCCCCGTACCCAATGGAGTTGTCTCCAATGGAGGTGGCCCCATTGGAGGTGGCCCCACTGGAGGTGGCTCCACTGGAGGTGGCTCCAATGGAGGTGGCCCCAATGGAGGTGGCTCCACTGGAGGTGGCTCCAATGGAGGTGGCCCCGTTGGAGGTGGCCCCAATGGAGGTGGCTCCACTGGAGGTGGCTCCAATGGAGGTGGCCCTGTACCCAATGGAGGTGACCCCAATGGAGATGAACCCAATGGCGGTGTCTCCAATGGAGGTGACCCCAATGGAGGTGTCCCTAATGGAGGTGTCCCTAATGGAGGCAACCCCAGTGTCGGTGGCATTGTCCCCAGTGGAGATGACCCCAGTGGAGATGACCCAATGGAGGTGGCCTTGTCCCCACGGGAGGTGACCCCAATGGAGATGGCCCTGTACCCAATGGAGGTGACCCCAATGGAGGTGACCCCAATGGAGGTGGCCCTGAACCCAACAGAGGAGGCCCCAATGGAAGTGACCCCCCAGAAGTGGCTCTGTCCTCGATGGGGGTGACCCCAATGGAGCTGGCTGCAGTGGAGTGGCCCCTTTAGGGTGTCCCCAACGGAGGTGTCCTCAACGGAGGTGTCCCCAGTGGTGGCAGACACCACGGCGGTGACCCACATGGGACATCCCCGCGGCGGTGACCCCGCTGGAGGTGGCCCCATCCCTAACGAAGGTCCCCAGCCCCGGCGGCGCTCTGTCCCCCCCACCCCGTGGGGGTGTCCCCGTGCCGCGGGTGACAGTCCCCGTGTCCCCAGGAGTGCCGTGCGCTGCGCAACTTCTCGTCCCTCTGCGCCATCGTCTCGGCGCTGCAGTCCAGCCCCGTGCACCGGCTCAAGCACAGCTGGGAGGAGATCGGCCGGTACGGGGGCAGGGGACGGGGACGGGGACGGGGACAGGGGACAGGGGACAGGGGACAGGGGACAGGGACACGCTCAGCCCCTGTCCCCCCAGGGACGCCCAGCGGAGCTACGAGGAGCTCAGCGCCATCTGCTCCGAGCAGGACAACTACAGCGCCAGCCGCCAGCTGCTCTTCCAGGTGGGGACATGTCCCCTGTCCCTTGTCCCCTGTCCCTTGTCCCCCGTCCCTTGTCCCCTGTCCCTTGTCCCCAGCCCTGTCACTTTTCCTCATCCTTGTCTTTTGTTCTGATCCCTCTTTCTTCGTCCCCAGCCCTGTCCCTTGTCCCCAGCCCTAGCCACTGTCCCCACGCTTGCCCCCGGTGATGTCCCCTGTCCCTTGTCCCCAACCCTGTCCCTTGCCCCCAGCCCTGTCCCTTGTCCCCATCCTTGCCCCCCATCCCGTCTCTTGTCCCCAGTCCCCATCCCTTGTCCCCAACCACGTCCTTTGTCCCTTGTCCCCATCCCAGCCCCACGTCCCCTGTCCCCCACACCCAGCTGTCCCCGTGCCTGTCCCCAACCTCCCCACCTTGTCCCCTGATGTCCCCATGTGTCCCCATGTCCCCCCCAGGACACCCCGCAGGACGCCACCCCGCGCCGCCAGCCACGCCGCCCCTCGGATCAGCGCCCCGTGGTGAGGGACGGGGACAGGGGACGGTGGGGGGGTGACAACGGGGACGGCGGCCACCGCGCCCTCACCTCTTGTCCCCTCTCCGCCAGGGGGTTGTCCCCTACCTGGGGACCTTCCTCCGCGACCTGGTGATGCTGGACGCGGCCATGAAGGACGAGCTGGAGGTGGGGACGTGTCCCCGCGGGGGGTGACCGGGGTGTCCCCAAGGCCGGGGGGGGGGGGTGACCCTGGGGACAGGGGTGTCCCCAGACTGATGGCTTTGTCCCTCTCCCGCAGGATGGCTGGATCAACTTTGAGAAGCGCCGCAAGGTGGGTCCCTGTCCCTGTCCCTTGTCCTTGTCCTTGTCCCCTGTCCCTGTTCTTGTCCCTGTCCCTATCCCCTGTCCCTTGTCCCCTCTTGTGTTTCTTGTCCCTTGTCCCCCAGTCCCCTGTCCCCAGTCCCCATCCCTGTCCCCTGTTGTGTCCCCTACACCCTGTCCCCCACCCCTGCCCCTGTCCCCAGCCCCCCCCCAGCCGCATCCCCATGTCCCCACATCCTGTCCCCGTGTCCCCACGTCCCCACACCCCGTCCCCGTATCCCCACACCCCGTCCCCACGTCCCCACACCCTGTCCCCATGTCTCCATGCCCTGTCCCCATGTCCCCACACCCCGTCCCCATGTCCCCACACCCCATCCCCGCGTCCCCACGCGCTGTCCCCGCAGGAGTTCGAGGTGCTGGCGCAGGTCCGGCTCCTGCAGGCCTCGTGCCGCCGCTACTGCCTGCAGCCCCAGCCCCGCTTCCGCCGATGGCTGCGGGCGCTGCGGGCCCTGCCCGAGGCCCAGAGGTGGGACACGGCCCCGGGGGTGGTGGCAGGGTCCTGTGGGGTGGTGGTGGGGGCCTTATGGGGTGGTGGTGGGTCCCTGTGGGGTGGTAGCAAGGCCCTGTGGGGTGGTGACATGTCCCTATGGGGTGGTGGCAGGGCCCTATGGGGTATGGGGCATCTCCCTATGGGGGGGGTGGCAGGGCCTTATGGGGTGGTGATGTCCCTATGGGGTGGTGGCAGGGCCCGTTGGGGTGGTGACATGGTCCTATGGGGTGTGGGGCATGTCCCTATGGGGTTAGTGGCACATTCCTATGGGTTGGTGGCATGTCCCCATGGGTTGGTGGCACGTCCCCATGGGTTGGTGGCACGTCCCTGTGGGTGGGTGACACGTCCTTAGGGGTGGGTGGCACGTCCCTGTGGGTGGGTGACACGTCCCCATGGGTTGGTGGCATGTCCCTGTGGGTGGGTGGCACGTCCCTATGGGGTGGGTGACACGTCCTTAGGGGTGGGTGGCACGTCCCTGTGGGTGGCATGTCCCTATGGGGTTGGTGGCATGTCCCTGTGGGGTGGGTGGCACGTGACACCCCCTGCCACACATGTCACGCGTGTCCCCCCGTGTCCCCCTGGCGTGTCCCCACAGCCACAGCCTCTCGTGTGCCATCGAGCCCCCCGGGGACACGCCGCCCCCGCGCCCCCCCAAGCCCTCGCTGGTCATCACGCACTGCACAGAGTGAGTAGGCTGGGGGGGGGGAATTAAGGCGGGGGGGGGGTCACCCCCTTTCTGCCCCCCCCCCCATCCCCTCCCTTTCCCCTTGCAGGCTCCTGACCTCCGTGGGGACCCCCTTGGTGGCCTGGGACCAGCCCTGCGCCCCCGCCGCCCCCCCCGCCCTCCTCATCACCCCCCCGCGGGGCACCTCGCAGCTGCTGCCGCGCCTGGCCCAGGTGAGACCCCCCCCCCCCAAAAAAATACAAAAATACTGGGGGGGGGGGGGGGCCTCAAGGTGACCCTCCTAACCCCCCACCCCCCGCACCCCCCCAGCACATCAAGTGGCCATCGGTGTCGGCGCTGGATGAAGCGGCGGCCACCAGCGCTCCCCTGTCCCCCGTTGTCCCCCCCCCCCAGCCGGGGTCGCTGTCCCCCCCCCCGGCCCCGAGCCCCCCGCCCCGGGGCCACCGGCGCTCGGCGTCCTGCGGCTCGGCCGTGCCCCCCTGCGAGTGCCGCATCATCCGGGCCCGCATGGAGCTGCACAACGGCAGCCTCTACAAGAGCATCCTGGTGAGCGCAACCATCCCCCCCCCCCTCCAAAAAAAATACCCCAAAAATTGAATTTTTGTTTAAAAAAATCGAATTTTGGGCGCGCAGATCACCAGCCAGGACAAGACCCCCGCCGTGGTGGCCAAGGTGCTGGAGAAGCACGGGCAGGAGGGGGCCGCGGCCGCACGCTTCCAGCTGGTCCAGCTCCTCCCCGAGGACCGAGGTGAGCTTTTGGGGTGCCCCCCCCCCCAAAAAAAAATTTAAAAATAACAAAAAAAATCCCCCCCCCCCCCGCAGAGCTCCTCCTGCCGCCCTCCGCCAACGTCTTCTACGCCATGAGCGCCGCCAGCCTCGACTTCGCCCTCCGGCCCCGCCAGCACCCGGGGGGGGCCGCGGGCGGCCGCCCCCCCCGGGGGGGCCCCGAGCTCAGCGCCACCTTCCCCAAAATCAAGGCCACGGGGCGCAAGCTGACCCGCGCCTTGT
Organism: Anser cygnoides; assembly: GCF_040182565.1. Classification (NCBI taxonomy): domain Eukaryota; kingdom Metazoa; phylum Chordata; class Aves; order Anseriformes; family Anatidae; genus Anser; species Anser cygnoides. The sequence goes on from NC_089907.1 coordinate 765,600, forward strand.
TTTGAGGGGGGGGGGGGCACACTCCAGACGCCCACCCCCCCCCCAAAGGGCGTTAACACTACGGCAATACAGACACTACGCCCCGCTGGTGTGTAAATTTGTGCGTTTTTTTTTTAATTGTTTTTATTATTTTTATTATTTTTTTAAGGGGGGGGGTCGGAGTGATGCCCCCCCCCCCCCCGTAATGCTCAGCCCTTGCCCTGCGCCCGCTGCAAGTCCTGCTGCAGCCTGGCCAGCGCCTCGCGCCGCTGCTCCGACTTCTGCTCCATCTCCTGCATCTGCTGCTCGTAGCGCTTGCTGCGGGGGTTAATTAGCGTTAATTAGCTGGGGGGGGGGGGCACCACCACGGCCCCCCCCCGGCCCCCAGCACCCACATCTCGCCGGTGATGTAGGCCAGGCGCTTGGCCACCGTGGCCCTGGCCTCCTCCATGTCCTGCCTGACCAGCACCGGCCCCATCAGCTTGAAGACGGCGTTGGTGTCGTCCAGCAGCTCCAGCTCCTGTTTTTTTGGGGGCAATTCGGGGGTTTTTAGGGTGTTTTGATTTTTCGGGGGTTGTTTTGGGGGTTGCTTTGTGTGTTTTTTTTTTTGGGGGGGGGGGGGGGGGCGCTCACCTCCTTGACGATGTTGTTCTCCGTCAGCTGCGCCTCCAGCTTCTGCCGCGCCGCCACCGACTTGCTGAGGTCTTTGGGGGGGACACACACACACACAAAATTTTGGGGGGGTTCGCCCCGAAACTAGGGTGTAATGGGATGTGTAGGGGGAGTATGGGGTGAGGGGAGTATGGGACCGGGGGGTATGGGCCTATGGGGGAGGATACGGGGTGGAGAGGGGGTGTTGTGGGGAGTGGGGGCTATGGGGGGGGTTATGGGGTATGTGGGGGTGATGGGGGGGTTATGGGGTGGGGGGAGATGATGGGGGTTATGGGGTATGGGGGGGATGATGGGATTATAGGGTGTGGGGGGGTGATGGGGGGGTTGGGGGGTGAACAATGGGGGATTATGGGGGATGGGGGGTATGATGGGGGGGGTTACAGGGTTTGGGGGGGAAGATGGGGGTTATGGGGTACAGGGGGGTGATGGGGGGGATTATGGGGTATGGGGTGGATAATGGGGGATTACGGGGTACGGGGGGGAGAATGGGGGTTATGGGGTACGGGCGGGGAAGATGGGGGCTGTGGGGTGGGGGGGGTTGATGGGGGGGTTATGGGGTACAGGGGGGGGAAGATGGGGGCTGTGGGGTGAGGGGGGTTGATGGGGGGGTTATGGGATACAGGGGGGGGAAGATGGGGGCTGTGGGGTGGGGGGGGTACAAAGTGGGGTATGACAGAGGTGGTATGGGGGGGAAATGGGGGTTATGGGGTCATGGGGGTGGGGGACCAAAGTGGGGGGGAAGATGGAGTTATGGGGTAGGGATACAGGGGGGGCTATGGGGATTATGGGGGGAGATGATGGGATTAGGGGGTACGGGGGGGGATGATGGGGGGGGTTATGGGGTGGGGGGGTTATGGGGGGGATAATGGGGGTTAAGGGGTGCAGGAGGTTACGGTGGGGGGTTATGGGGTGCAGGGGGGATTAAAGGGGTACAGGAAGTTGGAGGGGTTATGGGGGTGGGTTACGGGGTTGGGGGGGGGCTGTGAGGGGTTTTGGGGGGTTATGGGGCGGAGGGGCCCTGCCCGCCCCGTACCTTTCTGCAGCTGCTGGTACTTCTCCAGCTCCCCCTGCAGCTTCTTCTGGATCTGCTCCGCCATGGCCGGGCTGGGAGAGGAGAAGGGGGTGGGGGGGGGGGTCACGGGCACCGCTCAGGCCCCCCAAGACCCCCCCGGCCTTCCCCTCCCCACCCCCCCCCCGGTTCCCCTCCCCCACCTCTCGGCGCTCCCCGCGCCCCAACCGGCTCCGTGCAGGCCCCGCCCCCTCCGCTCACCGCCCACGTGACCCCGGCCCCGCCCTCCCGCCCCGCCCCGCGCCTGCGCACACCTCGACTGCCAACCCCCCCCGCCGCGCGCCCGCTCCCTGGCCACGCCCCCCGCCACCTGGGCCACGCCCCCGCCTTGGCCACGCCCACCCCTCCGCGACACCGCCCGCCCCACTCCGGCCACGCCCACTCCGCCGCTGGCCACGCCCACTCCACCAATGACAGCGGCCGACCGGCGCATAGCCCCGCCCACTCCGATGACCACGCCCACCCCCCTCTGGCCACGCCCACCCCAGCTCCAGCCCCGCCCACTCCACCGCTAACCACGCCCACCCCGCCTCTAGCCCCGCCCACCCCATAGCCAACCACGCACCCGTAGCCACGCCCACCCTCCCAGGCCACGCCCACCCTCCCAGGCCACGCCCACCGGCCCAGGCCACGCCCCCTGCCAGCCCCGCGGGGCCGTGCGCGGCTCCCGCCGGCTTTGCACGCGCCGGGGCCCTTTGCACGCCCCCTCCCGGGCTCTTTGCACGCTCGCGTGCAATGGAGGCGGCGCCGCCGGCCCCGCCGGGCCCCGAGCAGCGGCGGTGAGCGGCGGGGATGTGCCGGAGGCGGCGGCCGGGCCGGCGGGCGCTGCGCAGGGCGGCGGGGCTGGCGGTGCTGCTGCTGGGGCTGGGGCTGGTGGGCAGCGGCGTGAGCGAGGAGCTGCTGGCGGCCCTGCTGGCGGCGTGGCTGGAGCGGGGGGGCGCTGCCACGGACGCGGGGTTTGCAGACGGTGTGGGCTTTGCAAAAGGTGGGGGCGTTGCAAACAATGCAGGGCTTGCAAACGGTGCAGGGTTTGCAAACGGTGCAGGCCTTGCAGCTGCTGCAGGCTTTGCAGACGGGGGGGGCTTTGCAATCGCTGGGGGCTTTGCAAAAGGCGCGGGCATTGCACGGTACGTGGGCACGGCAAACAGCAGGAGCATCGCGACCGGCGGGGGCTTTGCAAATGGTGTAGGCTTTGCAAACGGCGCAGGCTTTGCAAAGAGTGCGGGCCTTGCAAACGCTGTGGGCATTGCAGGTGATGCAGGCTTTGCGATCGCTGCAGGCCTTGCAGACAGCGGCCACATCGCAAACAATGCAGCTGCCGCGGGCATCGCGACGGGTGCGAGCTCTGCGATTGGCGTGGGCGCAGCAAACCTCACGGGCCCTGCAAACAGCGCGCCCGTTGCTGGCGGCGTCCCCATCCTCGGTGACACCCCCGTCCTCGGCGGCATCCCCGTCCTCGTGTCCCCCCCCGGCTGCGGGGACCCTGCGCCCTTCCTGCTGCTGCTGGTGCCCAGCGCCCCGTCGCACTCTGCCCAGCGCCAGGCGGTGCGGGACACCTGGGGGGGCTCGGGGGGGGCCGGGGGGCTGCCCACCCGCACCCTCTTCGGCCTGGGGGTGCCGGCGGGGGGCGGCGCGGCGGGGGCGGCGGTGCTGGCCGAGGCGCGGCGGCACGGCGACGTCGTGCAGGGCGCCTTCGCCGACACCTACGCCAACCTCACCCGCAAGACCCTGCTGCTGCTGGGCTGGGCGGCCGCGCGCTGCCCCGGCGCCCGCTTCGTCCTCAAGGCCGACGACGACGCCTTCGTGCACGTGCCGGCGCTGCTGAGCCTCCTGCGCGCCTCGCCCGCCCCCGCCCGCCTCTACCTGGGCCGCGTGCACTGGCGCGTGCGCCCCGAGCGGGACCCTCGCGGCCGCCACCACGTCCCCGCCTCCCTCTACGCCGCCGCCGCCTTCCCCCCGTACTGCAGCGGCAGCGCCTACGTCCTCTCGGCCCCGGCTGGTGGCGGCGGTGCTGGCGGCCGCCCCCCGCGTCCCCGCCGTGGGGCCCGAGGACGTCTTCGTGGGGCTGTGCGCCCGCCGAGCCGGGCTGGCCCCCCGGCACTCGGCGCGCATGGCCGGGGCCGCCCGCTTCCCCTTGGACCCCTGCTGCTACGGGGGGGTGCTGCTGAGCGCCCACCGGCTGCGGCCCCCCGAGCTGCGGCGCGCCTGGGAGCTGGCGCGGGGGGGGGAGGCCGCCTGCAGCCCCCTGCAGCGGGCGCTGGGCGTGCTGCGCTGCAAGGCGCTGGCCGCGCTGCAGGGGCTGTGGTCCTGAGCTGGGGAGGGGGTGCACGGGGCGGGGGGGGGCACGAGAGCCTGCGATGCGGGTGTAACGGGGTGCAGGGCGTTGCACGGGGTCAGGGGGCTGCAGAAGAAAGGGGCCGCAGCACGAAAAACCGCAGGTGCCACGGGGAGCAGGACCCTGCGAGGCGCTGCCCGAGCCCAAGGAGCTGCAGCAGCGGCGGGACGCAGCCCCAAATAAAGCCCCAGGTGCAAGGGGGAGGAAGAAAAGACGCTGCAAGGCGCTCGCCGTGCGTCCTCCAGGAGATGTAGCGGTGCCGCGTCCTCCCCCGAACATTATTTGGGGCGCAACGGGGACCGGGACAATGCACGGCGCGGCACAAACCGAAGAAGAAAACAAAGCCGCAGCGGAGGCAGGATGCGGCGCTGCGCCTTCATGGGCCATCAGCACAAGCGCAACAGGGACCAGGACACGGCCCGGGGCTCAAGGAGCTGCAGCAGCAAGGGGACATGGCCCCGGACGTCACCGCAGTGCCCCAGGAGCCGCAGCGGTGCTGGGCTGCGGCGCTGCGACCTCCCCGGGGACCCTGCGGGGCGCAGCGGAACCAGGACCTCGCCCGACGGCTGCGGGGACGAGGACACCGCCCGGCGCTGGAGCTGCGGCAGTGACGGGGCCGTGCCGTCACCCAGGGTCTGTCCCCAGCACGGTGGGGACAAAGACTGGCCCCGGGCCACCTCCATGCTGGTGACCAAAGTCCTGGGCAATAAACGAGGACGGCGACATCCGCGGTGCTCGGGGGACGCAGGGCTGGGGGGGGGTTCCCCAAAATCAGGGCACGGAAATGGGGGTACAAAGGCTTTAATAACGAGGGGGGCGCCCCATGGGGGTGTCCCGGCCCCGCAGAGATGTCCCCAAGCTGTTGGGGACGCCATGGAGAGGGGGGGGGAAGCGTCCTTATCCCTATTTCTTGAAGCGGTCGAGCGCTGTGCGCTGTGGGGGGGGCGCCGCCCTGCTCTGCTTCTGCTGCTGCTCCCGCTGCTCCACGCTCTGCCGGATGACAGCCTGGGGGGAGGGACAGGACACGGGGACACATCAAGAACCCCAAATCCGAAGGTTTTTTTTTTTTTGGGGGGGGGGGGGGGGGCACGACACCCACCCGCTGCTCCTGGTGGGCCACCTTCCTCTTGCGCCGCAGCAAGCTGCCCGTCGAGCTGCCGCCCTTCGCCCGCCGCCGCGGCTGGAACTTGCCCTTGGCTTGGGGGTCAAAACCCTGGAAGGGGGAAAAACGGACATTAACGGGGTGAGGGGGGTGACCCCAAACCCCTCTGCCTCCCCTCAAACCCCGTGGCGCCACCCCCGGCCCCGTACCAGGCGCTCGACGCGCTCCGCTCGCTTCTGCTCCATGGTGGCTGTGTCCACGCGCTGCAGCTGCCCCGGGTCCAGCGTGATCAGCTCGGCGGGGATCTGGGGGGGGAGGAAAAGGGGGGGCACGGGGACAACGGGAAGGGGGTGAGCGGCACCCCGGGGGGGTCCCCAAGCCCTTGAGCCCCCTCCCGGCCCCTTCTCACCTTCTCCAGCAGCGCCTTCACCTCCCACTCCTGCCGCTGCTTGCGGCTGCGGTACGGGTTGTTCTCCAGCGCGTCGAAGTTCGCCTCGCCGGCGCCTGCGGGGGGGGACACAGACACGGGAGGCATTGTCCCTTTGTCCCCAAGGAAGGGGGGGACACACGGGGGCGAGGGGGGGCGTCCCCTACCTGGCACCAGCAAGCTGCTGAAGCCGGCGCCGTGCCCCACGCCGAGGACGTCCTCGAAGGGGCAGAAGCGGAGGCCGTGGGGCGGCCGGGACAGGCGGTGGCAGAGGTACGGCTTCGGGGTCAGCTCGCCGCCGGGCGCCTGGTAAACCTGGGGAGGGGGCGAGCGTTGAGGGTTGGGGGGGGGGGATAAAACCCCAAATTGGGGCTGTCCCGACCGTGTCCCACCTGCACCAGGTCCCCGCAGGCGGCGGCCAGCAGCCCGCGCTGGCTGAAGGCGAGCTCGGCGGCGCCGAGGGGCAGCAGCAGCCCCCGCAGCGCCCGGTACGTCCGCAGGTCCCACAGCTGCAGCTTGCGGTCCAGCCCCGCCGTCGCCATGTACCTGAGGGGGGGGGGGGACGGGGGGGTCGAGTGACAGCGATATCAAAATTTCGGGGGGCTGCGGGGGTCCCCAAAGCCCCTCCCGTGCTCACGTGCCGGTGGGGTCGACGGCGGCGGCGCGCACGGCCCCGCGGTGGCACAGCATCCGCACCAGCGGCTCCTTGACGTTGGGGCTCCACAGCGTCACCGTGCCTGCGGAGAGGAAGCGGTGAGGTTTTGGGGGGGGGGGGGGGGGCTGCACCCCAAATTTTAAAGGGGAGGGGGTCAAAAGGGGGGGCCGCTGACCGTTGCTGTGCCCCAGGTGCACGATGGCGGTGGCCGGGTTCTGCGCCATGACAGCCAAGCGCCCGCCGCGTGTGCAAAGCGCTGCCACCTCCTTCCCCACCGAGATGTCCAGGTACTGCAGGAAGCCGCTCTCGTTCTGGGGGGGGGGGGGACACAGCGTCAGGACCCCCCCTCAGATGTCCCCCGGCGTCCCCTAAAAGCGACGCCCACCGCCGTTGCCAGCAGGAAGTGGTAGGGCAGGAACTGCAGGCGCAGGACGCCGGGGAAGGATTTGAGGCAGTTGAGCTCCAGCCCTTGGTTGTCGTAGACGTAGAGCCAGCGGCGCTGCGCCACCGCGAACATCGTCTCCGTGTGCAGCCACCTGCGGGGGGGACAAGGGGGGGGGGGACGTGGGGATGCTGTGGGGACACCCATGGGGGGGTGTGGGGGGGCGTGGGGACGGGCTGGTTGCTCGCGCTCACGCCACGTCGTTGGCCGCCTCCAGCACGTTGACCTCGCACATCAGCGCCTTCGTCTGCCAGTCCAGGGCGGCCACGTGGCCCCGGCGGCCGCCCAGCAGCAGGTGCCTGCGGGACACGGGGTGACAAGGAGGTGACAACGAGGTGACAAGAAGGTGACAAAGAAATATCCCCCCCCCCCCCCAAACAGCCCCCGCTCACCGCCCGGTGCGGGTGTAATCCAGCCGGTAGGGCCCGAACTGCTCCAGCCTCAGCTCGAAGTGCTGCGGGACGGGGGGCAGGGGGGTGAGCGCTGGCTGTCCCCCGGCGTCCCCAAAGCGTCCCCAAGGTGTCCCATCCTCACCTTGGCGGCGCTGGCGACGTCCACGGCCTCAGCGATGTCCCCCTGGGTGATGGTGCAGGTGTCCTCGCCGGGGTCAGCCTCCAGGAAGCTGCGGGGTGGGAGAAGGGGACGCGGGGGGGTGACGCGGGGAGGACGGGGGTGGGGGACACCGGGGGGGTGGTGACACCGGGGGGGGGTGACACCGGGGGGGGGGGACACCCGGGGGACTCACCCCGGCTCCTCGGGCAGCAGCAGCTCCGAGCGCGCCGCCCGTGTGGCCGCCGCCTCCTCATTGCGCTCTGCTCGCTGCAGGTGCCCCCGCAGGCGCTGGGTGCGGGCGCGGGGCTGGGATAAAAAGGGGGGGGGGGGGGGGGCATCAGGTGGGACCCCCAAATCCCTCCCCAAGCCCCCCAGGTCCCCCCTAAGCCACTCCACAAGCCCCCCAGCCACCCCCAAATTCCTCTCCAACCCCCCCAGATCCCCCCCAAATCCCACCCCAAGCCCCCCAACCCCTTCCCGTCCTCCTCCAGCCCCCTGAATCCCTCTCCGAGCCCCCCCAGATCCTCCCCAACCCCCTCCCAGCCCCCCCCAGATCCTTCCCCAAGCCCCCCCCAGATCTCCCCAAACCCTCCCAGCCTCCTCAGCCCCCCCCAAATCCCTCCCCAAGCCCCCAGTTCCCCCCAACCCCTCCTAGCCCCCCCCAAATCCCACCCCAAGCCCCCAAACCTATCCCATCCCCAGCCCCCCCAAATCCCACCCCAAGCCCCCCCCCATCCCATCCCCCTCAGCCCCCCCCAAAATCCCTCCCAGCTTCCTCATACCGTCCCAGACGCCCCCCAAATCCCCCAAGTCCCTCCTCAACCTCTTCAGAGCCCCCCGAATCCCCCCCAATCCCCCCAGCCCCCACCTCCTTGCCCTCCGAGCCCCTCAGGAACCGCCTCACCCGAGGCCGGGGCAGGGGCGCGGCCCCCGGGAAGGGGTCCTGCCTCCTCGGGCCCCCCCCGGGCCCCCCCCGCCGGCCCCGGGCCCCCCGGGCCGCGCCCCCCCCGCCGGTGGCCGCCGCCGCCGCCACCATCCCCGCCGCGTGCGTGCGCGCCGGGCCCGCCCTTCCGGCGCCCCGGCGCGCCGCGGCCAATCAGGAGGCGGGGAGCCCCGGCGCGCGGCCAATGGCGAACCGAGGAGGCTTTGCCCGACGTAGGGCGGGGCGAAGGCGGCGGCGCCATGTTTGTAGCGGGCGGGCGAGGCGGAGGGGCGGGGCGGGGCGCCGCCATGTTGCTGGAGGGCAGCGGAGCGAAGCGGGCGCGGCCATGTTGGTTGAGGGCAAAGCGGGAACGCCGGCGCGGCCATGTTGGTTGAGGGCAAAGCACGGGAACAAGGGCGCGGCGCGGCCATGTTGGTTGAGGGCAAAGCAAGGGAACGCCGGCGCGGCCATGTTGGTTGAGGGCAAAGCAAGGGAACGCTGGCGCGGCCATGTTGGTTGAGGGCAAAGCAAGGGAACGCCGGCGCGGCCATGTTGGTTGAGGGCAAAGCAAGGGAACGCCGGCGCGGCCATGTTGGTTGAGGGCAAAGCAAGGGAACGCCGGCGCGGCCATGTTGGTTGAGGGCAAAGCAAGGGAACGCCGGCGCGGCCATGTTGGTTGAGGGCAAAGCAAGGGAACGCCGGCGCGGCCATGTTGGTTGAGGGCAAAGCAAGGGAACGCCGGCGCGGCCATGTTGGTTGAGGGCAAAGCAAGGGAACGCCGGCGCGGCCATGTCATGTTGTTGAAGGCAAAGCAAGGGAACGCCGGCGCCGCATGTCTTAAGGGCAGCCGGGTGGCGCTTGCACACTAGTGCCAGCAAATGGGCGGGGCTTGCATGCCCTTATCACGGGGTGGGCGGGGCTTGCACGACCACCCCATCCAGAGCCCCCCCAGCTGTACCCAAAGCCCGGCTCCCCCCCCAAGCCCTTGCACTGTGGGCGTGCAAAGCCCTGTCCCCGTGCAAGAACCCCCCGCCCCCATCCTCGTGCAAGGCCCAGTCCTCGTGCAAGGCCCCCTGGTGTCCCCCCCCCAAAAACGACACAGCCCGGAGCACATCTGGTGACAAAAGGCACCTTTATTTCCAGCCAAATTACTTCTTCTTGGAGACGCCGACGGTGCGGCCCCGGCGCCCGGTGGTCTTGGTGTGCTGGCCTCGCACGCGCAACCTAGAGGGGAGAACAGGGGGACAGCGGTGTCATGGCCCCCGTCCCCACGCGTGTCCCCAACCCCCCCGTGTCCCCCCCCATGCTCACCCCCAGAAGTGGCGCAGCCCCCGGTGCGCCCGGATCTTCTTCAGCCGCTCCAGGTCCTCGCGCAGCTTGTTGTCCAGCCCGTTGGCCAGCACCTACGCGGGGACGGGGACGGGCAGTGTCACCGCCGTGTCCCCGGGGATGTCCCCGGTGTCCCCCCGCGCCCCCTCCCCCTCACCTGGCTGTACTTGCCGTCCTTCACGTCCTTCTGCCTGTTGAGGAACCAGTCGGGGATCTTGTACTGCCGCGGGTTCTGCATGATGGTGATGACGCGCTCCACCTGCGGGGACAAAGTGACACGGGAGGTGTCCCCGCGTCCCCCCCCCCCCACATCCCCCCCATCGCATCCCCGGTGTCCCCAAGCCCTCACCTCGTCCTCCGTCAGCTCGCCTGCCCGCTTGGTGAGGTCGATGTCGGCCTTGCGCAGCACCACGTGGGCATAGCGGCGCCCCACGCCCTGCAGCGGGGACAGCGTCAGGGGGGACGGGGGGCCAGCGGGGGACACGGCGGGGACGCCTCCGTCACCGCGTGTCCCCAACCCCCCCCCACCTCACCTTGATGGCGGTGATGGCGAAGGCGATCTTCCGCCGGCCGTCGATGTTGGTGTTGAGCACTCGCAGGATGTGCTGGAACTTCTCGGGGATGACGAGCGACTGCGGGGACGGGGACGGTCACCAAGGGACAGGGACAGTCACTGGGGGACAAGGACAGTCCCCGAGGGATTGGGACAGTCCCCAAAGGATTGGGATGCTCACCAAGGGATGGGGACGGGGACCAAGGGACAGGGACAGTCACCGAGGGACAGGGATGGTCCCCAAGGGACGGGGACGGTCCCCGGGGGACAGGGACAGTCCCCAAGGGATTGCGATGGTCCCCAAGGGATGGGGACGGTCACCAAGGGTTGGGGATGGGGACAGGGACTGAGGGACGGGATCCAAGGGATGGGGACAGTCACTGAGGGATAGGGACGGTGACTGAGGAATGGGGACAGTCACCAAAAAAGGGGGACGGTGACCAAGGGACAGGGACGGCGACCAAGGGACAGGGTCCAAGGGATGGGGACCGAGGGATGGGGACGGGGACCGTGACAAAGGGACAGGGACGGTCACCGGGGGCTCCATGGGGGCGGTGGGAAGGAGGAGCCATGGGGCTGGGTGGCCCTGGGGGGCGGGGAAAGGGGCAGGGAGAGGGGCTTGGGGACACCCCGAGGGGCTTGGGGACACCCCCAGGGGCTCAGGGACACCCCTGGGACCTTGGGGACACCCTCGGGGGGGCTCGGGGACACCTGGGGGGGGGCCTCGGGGACACCCCCAGGGCCCGGCCACGATCGCCACAGGCCGCGGACCCCGCCGACAGCCGCCGATGGCGCCGAGCGCGGTCCCCCCGCCGCATCCGACCCCCTCCCCGTTCCCCCGACCCCCCGTGCCCCTCAGCCCCTTCCCGTCCCCCTCCGCCCCGTCCCGGCGCCGATGCCGCCCGATGCCGCCGCCCCCCCCCCCCCCCTTCCAGGCCCCGCGCCCACCATGGCGGCGCCTCCGCGGTGCTGCTCGGGGAAGGGAAGGAGGCGGAAGTGACGTCAGCGCGCCGCGCGCCGCTCCCTCCCCCGTCACGTGACGCGGGTTGGGGCGGGGCGGGGCGGGGAGGGGAAGGGGAGGGGGAGCCAAGATGGCGGCGGCGGAGGCCGAGCCCCCCCTGCAGGGGATGGCGGAGCCCGAGCTGGAGCTGGGCGGGGAGGACCTGGTGCTGGACGGCGTCGATGGTGCGCGGGGGGGGCACGGGGGGGGATGTTGGGGACACGGGGGGGACACGGGGGGACGCTGGGGGGGGGCGTTGGGGACGTGTGGGGGACGCTGGGGGGTGGCGACAGGGGGCGGGGGGGGGCTGGGGGGACGTGGGGGGCCCTGGGGGGCCCTAGGGGCACGGGGGGATGTTTGGGACACTGGGGGGACATGGAGGGGGGAATTGGGGACAGGAGGGGGACATTGGGGGCTTGGGGGGGTATTGGGGACGCTGGGGGGGACACAGGGGACAGGAGGGGGGACATGGGGGGGCCTGGGGGCAGGGGGGACACTGGGGGGACATGGGGGGGAATTGGGGACAGGAGGGGGACATTGGGAACTTGGGGGGGTTTGGGGGGCACTGGGGGGGGGGTCACAGGGGACAGGAGGGGGACATGAGGGGGCCCTGGGGACGGGGGGACACAGGGAGGGACGTTGGGGACACAGGGGGGACATGGGGTGGTCATTGGGGACAGGAGGGGAGTGTGGGGGTGACACAGGACAGGAGGGGGACAGGGGGTGACTTTGGGGGACACTGGGGATGGGGGGGACATGGGGGGACATTGGGGAACGGGGGAGGATGCAGGGGGACATGGGAGGACATGGGGTGGGTGGCCCGGGGGATGGGGGGTGACACAGGGGGGACCCTGGGGACAGAAAGGGGACACAGGGATGAATGCCAGGAGAGGCGAGGGGCCAAGGGGCAGCCTTAGGGTGGGACAGCGTGGGGGTGGGAACGAGGTGACAAAAAGGGGCCACCAAGGGCGGGGAGGGGGGGAAATGGTGACACCGTGTCCCCCACCCCCAAGTTCACATCCAGGCCAACCTGGAGGACGCGCTGGTGCAGGAGGCCCTGAAGACGGTGAGCGAGGTCCCCCCCCCGCGTCCCCAACCCCTTAACGTCCCCCCCTGCCTTAGTGCCACCACCCCGCAGTGCCACCCCCCCCCCCCCCCCCCCCGGTGTCACCGCTGTGCCCGCAGGGCGTGGACCTGCGCCAGTACTCGAGGCAGGTGGAGCTGGAGCTGCAGGAGGTCGAGCGCGCCTCCATCCGCGACTGTATCCTTCTCGTGGGGGTGTCACGGGGCTGGGGGGGGGGGTCCCTCGGTGTCCCCAATGTCCCCTGGTGTCCCTCGGTGTCCCCTGGTGTCCCTTAACCGTCCCCGCAGACATCAAGGAGAGCGAGAACATCGCCTCGCTGCACAACCAGATCACCGCCTGCGACGCCATCCTGGAGGTCGGAGCCCGGCGGCCCCCGCGGGTGTCCCCAGGGACGTCCCCGCCGCGTCCCCGCCGTGTCCCCAAGTTCCCCTCTGTCCCCTCCCCGCAGCGCATGGAGCAGATGCTGGGCTCCTTCCAGAGCGCCCTGAGCAGCATCAGCTGCGAGATCCGCACGCTGCAGGAGCACTCGGTGGCCATGAACCTGCGGCTGCGCAACCGCCGCGCCGTGCGCCGCCAGCTGGGCCAGCTGCTGGACGAGCTGGTGGTGCCGGCCCCCATGATCAGGTAGGGCAAGGGACGAGGGACGCGAAACCTGTCCCCGTGTCCCCCCGCTTTTCGTATTTCCCCCCTCAGCGCCATCCTGGAGGCGCCGGTGACGGAGCAGGAGTTCCTGGAGCAGCTCCACGAGCTCAACGGGAAGATCAACTCGGTGAAGGAGCAGGCGTTCAGGGAGACCGTGGCCTGTGCCGACGTGCAGCACATCCTGGAGAAGCTCAAGATCAAGGCGAGCCCCCCCCCCCCAAAATAAAAAAAACGATCCCCTCCTCCCCTTCCCGACACCCCCTGACCCGTTTTGTCCCCCCTTTTTTCAGGCGGTGACCAAAATCCGCGAGTTCGTCCTGCAGAAGATTTACTCCTTCCGCAAGCCCATGACCAACTACCAGATCCCGCAGAACGCCTTGCTGAAGTACAGGTGGGTGCCCCCCGTTACTTTTAACCCCCCCCGTTACTTTTAACCCCCCGTTATTTTTAACGCCCCCCCCGTTATTTTAACCCCCCCCCTTTTTGTTTTCTTGCAGGTTTTTCTACCAGTTCCTGCTGGGCAACGAGCGGGCGGTGGCGCAGGAGCTGCGGGAGCAGTACGTGGACACCATGAGCAAGATCTACCTCTCCTACTTCAAGTCCTACACCAGCCGCCTCATGAAGATCCAGGTGGGGTGGGGGGACACCCATGGGGCTGGGGGGCACGCGGGGGGGGGCCAGGACCCCTTTTTGGCGCTCATTTTCCCCGCTTTCCACCCTGCAGTACGAGGAGGTGGCGGAGAAAGGACGACCTGATGGGCGTGGAGGACACGGCCAAGAAAGATATCCTGGGGAGCTGCTTGGGGGGGTGGGGGGTGGCAGGGGAGGGTGTGGGGGGGCAAAACGTGCCCCCCCCGTTTTATTCTTGCCCCCCCCGTTGTGTCCTTGACCACCCCTCCCGGCCGTGCCCCCACGCTTCTTCTCGAAGCCGTCGCTGAAGAACCGCAACACCGTCTTCACGCTGGGCAACCGCGGCAGCGTCATCGGGGCGGCCGAGCTGGAGGGCCCCATCATCGTGCCCCACGCCGCCCAGAAGAGCGACGTGAGGGTGAGCATGAGGCCCAAGGGGGTCCTAAAAATGTGGGGGGGTCCCCAAAAGGCTCTGACCCCCGCCCCCAGTACCCCTTCGAGTCGCTGTTCCGCAGCCAGCACTACGCGCGTTGCTGGACAACGGCTGCCGCGAGTACCTCTTCCTCTGCGACTTCTTCATGGTGGCGGGGCCCAGCGCCCAGGACCTCTTCAACGCCGTCATGGGCAAGACCCTGGCCATGTTCCTGGTGGGTTTGGGAGCGGGATTTTATCGGGGGGTCGCCCCGTGCCGCTGACACCCCCGCCCCCTAAAAACGTCCCCGCAGAAGCACATGGAAGCCTACGTCTGCGACTGCTACGACGGCATCGCCGTCTTCCTCTGCATCCACATCGTGCTGCGCTTCAAGGCCATCATGGCCAAGCGCAACATCCCCGCCGTCGATAAGTGAGTCCTGGGGGGCCGCTCTGACCCCCCCGCCCCTAAAAACCCCGACGTGCCCCCCCCAAACGTCCGTGGGGCCGCGCAGGTACTGGGACGCGCTGCTGGAGATGCTGTGGCCCCGCTTCGAGCACATCCTGGAGCTGAACATCCAGAGCATCCAGAACACCGACCCGCAGAGGCTGGGCTTCCTCGACACGCGGCCCCACTACGTAAATAGGGTTGTTTTTTTTTGGGGGGGGGGGGGGCTTGCGGGGCCCCCCTCGGCCTTATTTTCGCCTCCTCAGATCACGCGGCGCTACGCCGAGTTCTCCTCCGCCATCGTCAGCATCAACCAGACCGTTCCCCAACGAGAAGACCCACGCGCTGCTGGGGCAGCTGCAGGTCTCGGGGGAGGGGGGCTTTTTTTTTTTTTTTGGGGGGGGGGGTCAGGCAAAGCCCCCCCCCATCTTATTTCACCCCTCGCCCACGCAGGTGGAGGTGGAGAACTTCGTGCTGCGCGTGGCGGCCGAGTTCTCCTCGCGCAAGGAGCAGCTCGTCTTCCTCATCAACAACTACGACATGATGCTGGGCGTCCTCATGGTGAGCCCCCAACAAATTGGGGACCCCCCCACCCCCATTTTAGCACCTGGGGGGTCCCTTTTTCTGTTTGTGTCCCCCCCCTCCGATTTAATCCCCGTCCCCCAGGAGCGAGCGGTGGAGGAGAGCAAGGAGGTGGAGGGCTTCCAGCAGCTGCTCTCAGCCCGCACCCAGGTGAGATGGGGGGGGGGCTCTCTCCCGACCCCCAGCAAAATGGGGGGGGGCCCTGGGGGCATCTCACGACCCCCCCCCCGTTTTTTTTTTTTTATGTCCCCCCCGCAGGAATTCATTGAGGAGATCCTCTCGCCGCCCTTCGGGGGGATGATCGCCTTCGTCAAGGAGGCGGAGGCGCTCATCGAGAAGGGGCAGCAGGAGCGGCTGCGCGGGGAGGAGGGTGAGGTTCGGGGGGCCCCGTGACCCCCCCTTCCCCTTTTTAACCCCCCTTCCCCTTTTTGACCCCCCCCCCATCCCCTTTTTACCCCCCCCCCCAGCCCGGGTGACCCAGCTGGTGCGCGGCTTCTCCGGCACGTGGAAGGCAGCAGTGGAGGCGCTGAGCCAGGACGTCATGCGCTCCTTCAGCAACTTCAAGAACGGCACCAGCATCATCCAGGTGGCTTTTTTTTTGGGGGGGGACACCCCGGGGGGTGCTTCGATAACTGACCCCCCCCCCTTTGTCCCTCCCCCTGTCCCCCAGGGAGCGCTGACGCAGCTGATCCAGTACTACCACCGCTTCCACAAGGTGCTGTCGCAGCCCCCGCTGCGTGCCCTGCCCGCCCGCGCCGAGCTCATCAACATCCACCACCTGATGGTGGAGCTCAAGAAGCACAAGCCCAACTTCTGAGGGCTGGGGGCTCCCCCCGCGCCCCCCCGCCCGTCTGTCTGTCCATGTCCCCCCCCGTGTCCGTTTGTCCCCCCCGGGTCCCGCGGACTGCGACCCCGCTTGTATAAAGGACCCGAGGCGCAGGAGGGCTCCGAGCGCTGCTTTATTGCTGCTCCCCGTCCCCAGGGGGGTGACGCACACCTGGGGGGGTGACACACATACCTGGGGGGGGGGCACACACACCTGGGGGGGCACACGTTGGGGGAGCCCCCCCGGGGCGCCCCGCTCCCCTTTTTGCCGTGCCAGGGGCTGTGGACCCCAGGGAGGGGGGACACACGCGTCTCCTGGTCCCCGAGGGGTGACGAAAATGGGGCGGGGGCAGCGGTGACGAGGAGGGGAGGGGGAGTGGGGCTGGGGAATGGGACCCCCGGGGGGCTGGGACCCCCAGTGGGGCTGGGGACTGAGGGGGGGGGCAGTTGTGGGGTGGGGTGGGGGACAGGGAAGCAGCCACTGGGGTGACGCCGCATGTCCCCGTGTCCCCCCCCACCTTTGTCCCCATCCCCAGCCCCTCTCCGTGCCCCACAGCGCACCCGTGGGGCCCCAAATCCCCCCCCCAAAAAGGGGGGGCTGGTGGTGGTGTCCCCCCCCCGCTACTTCTGCTCCTTGGTGGGGGCGTAGTAGAGCTCCAGCGGCTTGCTGACCTTCCAGTACTTCTCGTTCACCAGCTCCAGCGTCAGCGAGCCGTTCAGCGTCTGCGGGCGACACCACGGCCGTGTCCCCCCGTGTCCCCTCGTGTCCCCCCGCCCCCATCCCCGTGCCCCCCCCAGCACGCACCGTGAAGGCGCCGCCGGCGGTGGTGATGTAGATGGTGTACTGCTTCTCGCTCACGTCCTCCAGCCCCGCCGCCTCGGGGCCCGGTGCCGGCGCCTCCTCCAGCGCGATGCGCAGCGCCAGGTACTTGGAGAGGTGGTCCACCGTGGCGTTGGCCGTCGTCTTCACGTATCTGCGGAGGGGTTTGGTGTCACCTCGGGGCCACCACGGGCCACCTTGGGGCCACCACGGGCCACCTCGGTGGCGCCGCGGGTCGGCGTTGCAGCGGGGACGCGGGGCTGAGGGTGGCCGCTGAGCCCCACGGGTGTCCCCCGCGCCCTGCCCTACCCTGCTCTGGTGGCCACCTGGGAGGGGTAGGTGACACCTGGACAGTGCCACCAGGCCCCCAAGCCACCCTTTAGCAAGGTGGTGTCCTCGTGGTGGCCACCTGGGGGTGCTGGGTGACACCTGGAGGCGCCACCCATCCCCTAATGTCACCGTGACCCCTCCAAAAACATCCCCCAACCCCAATCCTGCCCCAGCGCCACCACCGCCAGCCGCCTTGGGGACGACACCCAAAGGTGCCACCCCTCCCCAAGGCCACCGGTGTCACCGTGGGTGCCACCAGGTGTCCCCACGTGCCCTCACCGTGTCTGCGAGTACTCCCCCTTCTCCACCAGCAGCGGGTGCGGGCGGAACACCAGCTCGATCTCGCTGCCGCCCGCCTCCGCGCCCGGCTCGGGGCTGCCCCGGCCCCCGGCCTCGGCCGCCGCTTCGGGGTCGGGCTCGGGGCCGGAGTCATCGGAGGCTCGGGACCGCTTGCGGCTGGGCCCGGCCTCGGGGTGGCTGGGGGCCGAGGCGGTGCTGAGGTGCGAGCGGCTGTCGCAGTTGTCCTCGCCGCCGCTGAACGTGGCGTTGTCCGACTCCTGGTGCAGCTTCCGCACCCGCTGCGCCCTGCGGGGTCGAGAAAACGCATCAAACGGCACCAAAAAAAAAATCAAAAACGCCCCGAAAACACGTCATCAAACACCCCAAACGCATCGTCAAACGCCCCAAACGCATCGTCAAACGCCCCCAAAACATCAAACGCCCTGAAAACATCAAACGCCCCAAAAGCATCAAACACCCCAAAAGCGTCATCAAATGCCATGAAAACACCATCAGACACCCCAAAACATAATCAAATGCCTCTGAAAATGTCATCAAACGCCTCAAAGGCGTCATCAAACGCCCCAAAACATCAAACGCCCTGAAAACATCAAACACCCCAAAAGCATCAAACACCCCAAAAGCGTCATCAAATGCCACGAAAACACCATCAGACACCCCAAAACATAATCAAATGCCCTGAAAATGTCATCAAACGCCTCAAAGGCGTCATCAAACGCCCCAAAACATCATCAAATGTCCCAAAACATCAAACACCCCAAAAATATCATCAAACACCCCGAAGCCGTCAAACGCCCCAGAAACGTCAAACGCTGCAAATGCGTCAAACGCCCCAAAAACACCATCAAACGCCCCAAAAACACCATCAAACGCCCCAAAAACAAACGCCCCAAAAACACCAAACGCCCCAAAAACAAACGCCCCAAAAACACCATCAAATGCCCCAAAAACACCATCAAACGCCCCAAAACACCATCAAACACCCGAAAATGTCATCAAACACCCCAAAGGTGTCAACAAAAGCCTCGAAAACATCATCAAATGCCCCAAAAAGGTCATCAAACGCCCTAAAACATCATCAAATGCCCCCAAAACATCATCAAATGCCCCAAACACGTCCTCAAATGCCCCAAAAACGTCATCAAACGCCCCAAAAACGTCAAACGCCCCAAAAACGTCATCAAACGCCCCAAAAACGTCATCAAATGCCCCAAAACATCAAACACCCCAAAACATCATCAAGCACCTCAAAAACATCATCAAACGCCCCAAAACATCATCAAACGCCCCAAAACATCATCAAATGCCCCAAAGGCGTCACCAAATGCCCCAGAAACGTCATCAAATGCCGCAAATGCGTCAAACGCCCCGAAAACACCATCAAACGCCCCAAAACATCATCAAACATCCTGAAAACGTCATGAAACACCCCAAAGCCGTCAAACGCCCCAAAAATGTCAAACGCCCTGACAACATCATCAAACACCCCAAAAACATCAAACGCCCCCAAACGCGTCATCAAATGCCCCAAAATCATCAAACACCCCGAAAATGTCATAAAACGCCCCAAAGGCGTCATCAAACGCCCCAGAAACGTCAAACGCCGCAAACGCGTCATCAAACGCCCCCAAACGCGTCATCGAACGCCCCCAAACGCGTCATCGAACGCCCCAAAAACGTCATCGAACGCCCCGAAAACGTCATCGAACGCCCCAAAAAAAACATGAAATGCCCCAAAGGCGTCATCAAACGCCCCAGAAACGTCATCAAACGCCCCAGAAACACCATCAAACATCCTGAAAACGTCATGAAACGCCCCAAAGGCTTCAAACACCCCAAAAATGTCATCAAACGCCCTGAAAACGTCATCAAACACCCCAAAAACAAACGCCCCCAAACGTGTCATCAAATGCCCCAAAATCATCATCAAATGCCCCGAAAATGTCATCAAACGCCCCAAAACCACCATCAAACGCCTCGAAAAATCATCAAACGCCCCAAGAACGTCGTCAAACGCCCCAAGAACGTCGCCCATCGCCCCAAACGCATCGAATACCCCCAAATATTTTTTTTTTTGGGGGGGGGGGTCTGACCTGTGCATGGCCTGCATCTTGAGCCCCTCCTCGATGCTGCTGCTGAGCGCCTGCTGGTTGTGCAGGCGGCTCAGCTTGGCCAGCACGCGGTCCTGGTGCGCCTCGTACTCGTCGCGGCTCGGGTAGATCTTGGAGATGAGCGCGTCGAAGTTGGGGTCCGGCCGCAGCGAGCGCTTCGACACCAGCTTCTTGCGGCACGTCGGGCACTCCTTGTTCCTGGAGGGGGAAAGGCGGGGTCACGGGCGCCCTCAGGAGCCCCCCGCAGTGGGTTTCACCCCCCGCAGTTGTTTTTCCCCCCTCTGTTCGGTTTCTGCCCCCTGCGTTGGGTTTTCACCCCCCTGCGTTGGGTTTTCACCCCCCTGCGTTGGGTTTTTGCCCCCCCGCGTTGGGTTTCCCCCCCCTCCGTTGGGTTTTACCCCCCGCGTTGGGTTTTTTTCTATCCCCCGCCGGGGTTTTACCCCCCTTGCCGTGTATTTCACACCCCCGCAGTTGTTTTTCCCCACCCTGCGTTGTGTTTTTGCC
The DNA here is from genome assembly GCF_040182565.1 of Anser cygnoides. NCBI lineage: Eukaryota > Metazoa > Chordata > Aves > Anseriformes > Anatidae > Anser > Anser cygnoides. The sequence goes on from NC_089907.1 coordinate 785,324, forward strand.
CCACTGCAATGGGTTTTATCCCCCTGCAGGATTCCCCCTTCCCCCAGGGTTTTTACCCCCTTGCCGTGGGTTTTACCGCCCCCGCAGTGGTTTTACCCCCCTGCTGTAGGTTTTACCCCCTGCAGTGGGTTTTATGTCCCCTATGGTGGGTTTTACCCCTCCGCAGTGGGTTTTATGCCCCCTGTGGTGGGTTTTACCCCCCAGTAGTGGGTTTTATGCCCCCTGCTGTAGGTTTTCCCCCTGTGGTGGTTTTTGCCCCCTGCTGTAGGTTTTACCCCCCGCAGTGGGTTTTATGCCCCCTGCTGTAGGTTTTACCCCCCCGCAGTGGGTTTTATGTCCGCTGTGGCAGGTTTTACCCCCCTGCAGTGGGTTTTATACCCCCCTATGGTGGGTTTCCCCCACACAGTGGGTTTGTATGCCCCCATTGTTGGGTTTTACCCCCTGCAGTGGGTTTTATGCCCCCTGTGGTGTGTTTTACCCCCAACAGTGGGTTTTATGCCCCCTGCTGTAGGTTTTACCCCCCTGCAGTGGGTTTTACCCCCACCCCAGTGGGTTTTATGTCCCCTGTGGTGAGTTTTACCCCTCATAGTGTTTTTTATGCTCCCTGTGGTGGGTTTTACCCCCTTGTAGTAGGTTTTATGCCCCCTGCTGTAGGTTTTACCCCCCGTAGTGGGTTTTATGCCCCCTGTGGTGAGTTTTAGCCCCTCATAGTGTTTTTTATGCTCCCTGTGGCGGGTTTTACCCTCTTGTAGTGGGTTTTATGCTCCCTGTGGTGGGTTTTACCCCCTTGTAGGGGGTTTTATGCCCCCCGTGGTGGGTTTCTCTCTCCCCTCCCAGCACCGTACCCGCTGCGCAGCGCGGTGACGATGCAGTCGGAGCAGAAGCGGTGCAGGCACTCCTTGGTGGTCATGGTGTTCTTCAGCATGTCCAGGCAGATGGGGCACATCAGCTCACTGTGCAGGCTGCGCGGCGACACCGCGATCTCCGTCCCGTCCATGATGGCCTCCTGCGGGGACACGGGGACACGCCGTGACGCGGGCCGGCCCCACGCGCAGCGACGGGGGTGTCCCCGAGCCCAGGGAGCTGCTGCTTTGGGGTTTGGGGTGGCACGGCCCCGTTCCCTGTCCCCACGTGGGGGCAATCCCCTGCACGCACCTCCTGGGGCACTTATGGGGGACTTTTAGGGTGGCAGGACCCCGTTCCCTGTCCCACCACGGGGACAACCCCCTGCAGCCATCCCCTGGGGAACTTATGGGGTACATTTAGGGTGGCAGGACCCCATTCCCTGCCCCAGCATGGGGACATCCCCTGCACCCGTCTCCTGGGGCACTTATGGGGACATTTAGGTGGACATTTAGGGTGGCAGGACCCCGTTCCCTGTCTCAGCATGGGGACAACCCCCTGCATGCACTTCCTGGGGCACTTATGGGGATGTTTAAGGGGACATTTAGGGTGGCAGGACCCCGTTCCCTGCCCCAGCATGGGGACATCTCCTGCACCCATCTCCTGGGGCACTTATGGGGACATTTAGGTGGACATTTGGGGTGGCAGGACACCATTCCCTGTCCCAGCATGGGGACAACCCCCTGTACCCAGTTTCTGTGACATTTAGGGGGACATTTAGGGTGGCAGAACCCCATTTCTTGTCCCACCATGGGGACAACCCCCTGCATGCACCTCCTGGGGCACTTACGGGGACATTTAGGGGGACATTTAGGATGGCAGCACCCCGTTCCCTGTCCCACCATGGGGACAACCCCCTGCACCCACTTTCTGTGGCGCTTAAGGGACATATAGGGTTCTGTTTAGGGTGGCAAGACCCTGCCCCTTGTCCCACCACGGGGACAAACCCCTGTGCATAGTTTAGGGGGCATTTAGGGGAGCATTTAGAGTGGCAGGACCCGTTTCCCTGTTCCAACATGGGGACAACTCCCTGTGCCCAGCTTCTGGGGTATTTATGGCCACGTTTAGGGCGGCAGAACCCCATTCCCTGTCCCAGCATTGGGACAACCCCCTGTGCCCAGCTTCTGTGACATTTAGGGGGACATTTATTGGGCCAGGCCCCCTCCCCATATCCCAGCACGGGGACACCCCCTGCGCCACCTCCTGGGGCATTTATGGCCACATTTAGGGCGGCAAGACCCCTCCCCTATTCCAGCACGGGGACAACCCCCTGAACCCTCCTCCTGTGACATTTAGGGCCACATTTATGGGGCCAGGCCCCCTCCCCATATCCCAGCACGGAGACACTCCCCTGTGCCACCCCCTGGGGCATTTAGGGTGACACTTAGGGCCTCATTTAGGGTATCAGGACCCCGTCCCCCATCCCAATATGGAGACAACGCCCTGAACCCACCCTCTGGGGCATTTAGGGTGACACTTAGGGCCTCATTTAGGGTATCAGGACCCCGTCCCCTATCCCAACACGGGGACAACCCCCTGAACCCACCCCCCGGGGCACTCAGGGCCCCATTTATGGGGTCGGAACCCACTCCCCATACCCCAGCACGGCGACGACCCCCGCCCCACCCCGCCGGGGCACTCAGGGCCGCATTTAGGGTGCCAGGCCCCCTCCCCCCGCCCTCACGGCGCCATCTTGGGCCCTCCCCCCACCCCCCCGGACCTGCGGGGTGCGGTGCAGCTCGTAGAGGCTCAGCTCCCACGTCTTGCTGGCGCTCTGCGCGTTGGCGGGCGCCGCCATGGCGGCCCCGGGACCCCGGGATCCCCGGGATCCTCCGGGACCCCCGGGACCCCCGGGCCCGCCCCGCGCCCCCCCCCCGCGCCCCCCGCTCGCTCCCGGCGGCTCCCGCTCCGCCGCTTCCGGCCGCAGCCGACGTCACTTCCTGCCCGCCGCCTTAGCCCCGCCCCCCTCGCGCTCCCTTTCCGCCCCCCACCCGCTCGCCTCGCAGCCAATCAGGGGCGGCTCGGCTCGGGCGGCTCGGCCAATGGGAAGGGGAGGGCGGGGTTTGGGGGTATAGGGGGAGGCGCAGGGTCCTAGCGCCGCCCGCCGGGAGGTCCCCGGGGGGGGGGGCACTTCGGGCGGGACACCGGGGGGGCTTGGGGACGCCGGGGGGGACGAAACCACGCGAGGAGGCAGCTGCGGACACAGCTCGGTTTATTTTGGATGGGGGGGGGGGGGGGCACGGATCCGTCAGATGAAGAGACCCCCTGCAAGGAGAGAGGGGGGCGTGGGGACGTGGGGGGGGGCACTGGGGGGGGGGACACACATGGGGACATTGGGGGGTCCCCTGGGTTGGGGACACTGGGGGGGGGGGGGGGGGGGACACTGCAGGGCATGGGGACACTGGGGGGGGGGGGGCACTGGGGGGCACGATGGGATGGGGACATGGGGGGGGCAGGGACCCCCTGGTATGGGGACATTGGGGGGGGACCCCTGGGATGGGGACACTGGGGGGGGGGACACCGGGGGGACAGGGACCCCCTGGGATGGGGACACTGCAGGGGGCCAGGGACCCAGGGGGACACTGGGGGGGACCCATTGGGATGGGAACACCGGGGTGGGGACACTGGGGGGACCCCCGGAATGGGGACACCAGGGGGACAGGGGGACACGGTGGGGGGGGGACACGCGAGGACACTTTGGGGTGGTGGACAAGGACAGAGCCCCACGGGGGACAGGGACCCTGCGGCGAGGGGGGTGGCAAGGAGAAAAGGGGGCCCCGACGGCGACGGGGGGGTGACAGGGACATGGGGAGGTGACAGAGACACGGGGGGGGGTGACAAGGACACGGGGGGGGTGACAGGGACACCCCACCTGTCACCTCCACGCTGGCCCCCGTGATGTAGCGGCTGTCGTCGGACGCCAGGAAGGCGCAGACGTCGGCCACGTCTGGGGGGGGACACAGTGACACCCGTGTCCCCAAGGGGGTGACACCCGTGTCCCCAAGGGGGTGGCACTCGTGTCCCCAGGGGGGTGGCACTCACCCTCAGGGTCCCCGAGGCGTCCCAGCGGCACCTGCCCTGCGAACTGAGGGGGACGGCACGATGCCACCGCTGTCCCCAGGTGTCCCCAAACGCCCCCAGGTGTCCCCAGACGCCCCCAAGTGTCCCCAGACGCCCCCAAGTGTCCCCAGATGTCCCCAAGTGTCCCCTCCGTTACCTTGTCCAGCACCTTGGGGGCACCTTGGCCGTCATGGGGGTGGCGATGAAGCCGGGCAGCACCGCGTTGCACCGGATCCCGAACCTTAAAGCGCGTGTGTGTGTGTGGGGGGGGACACACAGCGGTGCCACCCCCCCTTGGGGACACTGCCACCCCCCCCCCCGGGCGGTGTCCCCGAGTGTCCCCAACCTGGCCAGCTCCTTGGCGCTGCTGCGGGCCAGCCCCTCGACGCCCGCCTTGGAGGCGGCGTAGTTGGCCTGGCCGAGGTTCCCCACCTGCGGGGGGGTTGGGGGGGTCAGGAGTCGGGGGGGGGGGACAAGGTGTCCCCCGCTGTCCCCCGTTGTCCCCAAGGGCCACCTTGCCCACGATGCTCCCCAGCAGCACGATGGAGCCGCCGGGCGCCCCCGCCGCCACCAGCGCCCGCGCCACCGCCTGCGTCACCAGGAAGGTGCCCTGGGGGGGGACACACAAAGGGGGGGGGTCGCGGGGACATTGGGGACGTCGAGGGGGGTGTCCCCAATGTCCCCGGTGTCCCCAATGTCCCCGGTGTCCCCAGACCTTGAGGTTGACCCGCAGCACCTCGTCGAAGGCGGGCTGGGCCAGGCGCAGCAGGAACTCGTCGCGGGTGATGCCGGCGCAGCTGACGCAGATGCCGGGGGGGCCCCGAAATGCTCCTGGGGGGGGGGGACACAATTGGGGGGGGGTTGGGGACATTGGGGGGCGTGGGGACATCGGGGGGGACGTTGGGGATATTGGGGATGGGGGAGGCACGGGGGGGACACGGGGGGAGGCATTGGGGGACATGGGGGGCATTGGGGATGGGGGGGACATGGGGGGGACACGGGGGGTGTGGGGACATTGGGGGGGTGTGGGGACATTGGGGGGACTTGGGGGGTGGGGACGTGGGGGGGGACGTTGGGGGGGATATTGGGGATGGGGGGGCACGGGGGGGACACGGGGGGCATTGGGGGATATGGGGGGGCATTGGGGATGGGGGGACATGGGGGGGACATGGGGGGGTGTGGGGACATGGTGGGGCAGGGGGACAAGGGGGGGACATTGGGGGAGAAGGGGGGATGGGGGGGACTTGGGGGTGGTGGGGGGGACATTGGGGATGGGGGGGACATGGGGGGGACATGGGGGGGTGGGGACAAGGGGGGACAGGCGGACAAGCGGGGGTTGGGGGGAGAAGGGGGGATGGGGGGGGGCTTGGGGGGTGGGGGGAACACGGGGGGCATTGGGGGACATGGGGGGGTGTGGGGACATTGGGGGGGTGTGGGGACACGGGGGGGACATTGGGGATGGGGGGGACATGGGGGGGACATGGGGGGGCAGGGGGACACGGGGGAGTGTGTGGACATGGGGGGGAACATTGGGGGACATGGGGGGGTGGGGGGGACATGGGGGATGTGGGGGGGGGACGCAGGGGGGCACTGGGGATGCAGGAGGGGACACTGGGGACACGGGGGGGACATGGGGATGGGGGGGACACGGGGGGACATTGGGGGTGGGGGGTGCATTGGGGACACGGGGGGGACAACGGGGTCATGGGGGGGACACGGGATGGGGGGGACATGGGGATGGGGGGCACTGGGGACGTGGGGGGCACTGGGGACAATGGGGACACGGGGGAGGGGAGATGACAAAGGCCCCCCCCCCCACCTGCACGGCGGCCAGGAGCTGCTCCACGGCGGGGGCCGAGCCCACGTCCACGGCGAATCCCGCGTGGGGCCGGGGGGCCCGGCCGGGGGTAGCCCCCCCGCCACCGCCCGCGCCCCCCACGTCGCGGTCGGCCACGGCCACGCGCGCCCCCTCCCGGGCCAGGCGGGCGCTCACCGCCCGGCCGATGCCGCTGGCGCCCCCTTCGCGGCCCACGCGCGATCGTGTCAGCCCCGTGGGGGACCCCCCCGCGGGGTTTCTGCATCCCCCCCCCCGAGTGTCCCCCCGTGGGGTTTTTCGGGCCCCCTCAAAGTGTCCCCCGTGGGGTCCGTCCCCACCCCCCCGGGGGGTCTTTCCCCCTCCCAAAGTGTCCCCGGTGGGTTCTGCCCTGCCCCCCCACCCCCCAGTGTCCCCCGTGGGCTTTTTCTCCCATTTTCCCCCTCCCAAGTGTCACCCGTGGGGTCTTGTCCCATCCCCCACATCCCCCGTGGGCTCTGTCCCCCCCCCAGCGTCCCCCGTGGGGTTCCCTCCCCTCCCCCGTGTCTCCCGTGGGCTTTTTTCCCCCTCCCCACGTGCCCCCCGTGGGTTTTTCACCCCCGTGAGCGTCCCGCGTGGGCTCCGCCCCACCCCCACGTGTCCCCCCTGGGCTCTGTCCCTGCCCCAAAGTGTCCCCCGTGGGCTCTGTCACCCCCCCGTGGGCTTTGTCCCCCTCCCCGTGTCCCCCGTGGGCCCTGCCCCCCACCCCTCCCACGCGCGACCGCGACCCCCCCGTGGGACCCCCGCACCCCCCCCGTGGCCCCCCCACCCGCCTCTGACCCCCCTCCCCCTCTTCCACGCGTGACTCCCCCTCCACGCCGCGTGACGTCACGCCCCCCCCCCCCCACGTGACGTCACCCCCCCACGTCACGGCCACCTGTGACCAGCGCCACGGCCCCGCCGAGGCGCCCGCCGGAGCCCATGGCGGACACCGGAAGTGACCAGCGAGAGGAGGGCGGCCAGAGCGCCGCGCCGCTCGGCCCCGCCCCTCGGCCCCGTCTCTATGGTCAGTCCTCCCGGAGGGGTCCCCCAACCCCCCAGCACCCCGGGGACCCCCCAAATGACCCCCCGATCCCCTCAGGGCCCCCCCAGCCCCGTGTGCCTCCAGGTGCCCCCCCAGGGTCCCCTCGGGGTCCCCAGCCCCCCTTCACCCCCTCAGGGCCCCCCCCCACATCCCCTCCGGGACCCCAAAACCCCGCAGTGTCCTCCCCCCATGTCCCCAACCCCCAAACCCCTCAGTGTCCCCCCCCATGGGTCCCCTCATGGTCCCAGACCCCCCCCTCGTATCCCACCGCATCCCCTCCGAGGTCCCCGTGTCCCCTCAGGGCCCCCCTCCATGTCCCCAACCCCCAAACCCCCCAGTGTCCCCCCCAGACCCCCCCCATGCTCCCAGACCCCCCCCCCCCATGTCCCACTGCATCCCTTTAGGGTCCCCTAGCCCCGTGTCCCACCCCACGTCCCCTCCGTGTCCCCCCACCCCCCCATGTCCCCTCCGTGTCCCCAACCCCAAAACCCCTCAGAGCCCCCCGCATTGACCCCCCCCCCCCAACATCCCCCTGCACATCTCAGGCATCACTCTTTAATCGCACCCCCCATCACCAATCCCCCCCCCCCAAAAAAAAAAAACGCGTGACAACAACGGGACCCCCCCCACCACCCCCCCCATCCGAGTGACACCCGAGGCGTCGTCATCGTCCCCGTCCTTGGTCCCACGTGTCCCCCCCGGACACGTGGCGGGGGGGGGCTCCGGATTGGGGTCCCCTTCCTTGGTCCCCCCCCTAACACACAGGGGGGCCGGGCTACAGGACGGGGGGCTTCGGGCTCTGTCCCCCCCCCCCCCAAAACGTCCCCCTACTCGTAGCAGGCGACGGCGGCCATGTCCCCATCCTCGGGACGGCGTCCCCGTCCTTGAGGGGGCTCCGGGATGGGGACTGGGGGGAGGGGGTCTCCGGGCTTTGTCCCCCCCCGAGCCCCCTACTCGTAGCAGGCGATGGCGGCCATCATGGCGACGCCGGCCAGCAGCGCCAGGAGCTGCAGCAGGGACTGGAGCGGGGCGGCCTCGCGCAGCAGCTGGGGCAGCACCGCCACCGTCCCCACGTAGACGAAGCCGCCGGCGGTGAAGGGCAGCACCCAGAGCGGCGCCGCCTCGCCCGCGCCCTCCGCCAGCAGCGAGCAGGCGGCGCCCGCCACCGCGCCCAGCGCCGTCACCAGCTGCAGCCGCATGGCCTGCGGGGAGGGGGACAACGAACGCGGTGACGCCGCTGTGGCCGCTCGTGGGGACGGGGACGCGAGGGGACGCGGCTCACCTGGCGCGTTTGGTGCACCCCGACTGCACCAGGATGGCGAGGTCGCCCACCTCGTGCGGCACCTCGTGGAGCAGGACGGTGAGCGCCGTCACCATCCCCAGCCCGGTCCCCGCCAGGAAGGAGGCGCCGATGGCCAGCCCATCGGTGAAGTTGTGCGCCACGTCGGCCGCCAGGTTCAGGTAGCCCGAAACCTGCATGGCTGGGGGGGGGACGGGGACACCGAGGGGGTCGGTGCCACCCCCCTCGTGTCCCCAACGCGGTCCCCAACAAGCGTATCGAGTGGCGATCCCAGCGGGGTCCCCAACAACGGCTGTGATGTCCCCATTGATGTCCCCAGCGCTATCTCCAATGTTATCTCCGTTGACGTCCCCAACGCTACCCCCTGTCAATGTCCCCAATGCTACCCCCATCGATGTCCCCGCTATCCCCACCGATGTCCCCAACACCACCCCCAACGCTACTGCCATCGATGTCCCCAACACTACCCCCATCGATGTCCCCAACACTACCCCCATCAATGTCCCCAACTCTACCTCCAACAGTCCCCACCGATGTCCCCAACACTGTCCCCATCAACGTCTCCAAGAACATTCCCCAAGATCCCAACAACGCCCCAGTGGTGTCCCCAGCAGTGTCCCCATCAATGTCCCCAACGGTACCCCCACCAATGTCCCCAATGCTATCTCCAATGCCCCCATTGCTATCTCCAAGAATGCTCCCAGCGTTCCCAGTGACGCCCGATGGGGTCCCCAACGCTATCTCCAAGGGTGTCCCCACCGACGTCCCCAACGCTATCCCCATCGATGTCCCCAATAACGTCCCCAACGCTGTCTCCAAGAATGCTCCCAATGATGCCCCGATGGTGTCCCCAATGGTGTCCCCAGTGGTGTCCCCAACGGTGTCTTCAACAGCGCCTCCCAACACTATCCCCATCGATGTCCCCAACGCTACCTCCAATAATGTCCCCAACGGTGTCTCTAAGAATGCTCCCAACAGTCCCAATGATGCCCCGATGGTGTCCCCAGTAGTGTCCCTAGTGCCGTCCCCAGCAGTGTCCCCAACGGTGTCCCCAGTGGTGTCTTCAACAGCGCCTCCCAACGCTATCCCCATCGATATCCCCAATGCTACCTCCAATAATGTCCCCAACGGTGTCTCCAAGAATGTCCCCAATGATCCCAGTAATGCTCCAATGGTGTCCCCAATGGTGTCCCCAACGGTGTCCCCAGTGGTGTCTTCTACAGCGCCTCCCAACGCTCTCCCCATTGATGTCCCCAACGCTACCTCCAACGTCCCCAACAGCACCTCCAAGGTGTCCCCAATGCCCCAACGATGCCCCAGCAGTTGTCCCCAACGCCCCCCCAGCAGTGTCCCCAGAGACCCCTCCCGTACCTGACCCCTCTTCCTCCTTCTCCACCTCCCGGCTCCTCCTCTTGGTGTCACGGCCCTTGGTGGCCTTCCCGTCCCGGTGCCCCGCGGTGCCCCGCGGCCTCCTCCTCGCCCTCGCTGGAGCTGTCCTTGGCCTTGGGCGCTGGGGAGGGGGGGTCAGCACCCCCACGCCCCCCCCCCAGCAGGGGACGGGGACAGGGGCTACGCACCGTGGCTGTGGCCGTGGCCGTGGCCGCCCTTCACGTGCCGCACGAACTTCTCCACCACCAGGAAGGCCACGATGCCGGCCAGCACCCACATCCCCACCGCCAGCATGCGGTCGTGCTCCTGGCCTGGACGAAGGGACGCGGTCACCTCGGTCCCCACCGGTCCCCACCGGTCCCCTCCTGTCCCCTCCCGCCCCCCTGTCCCCCTCCTACCTTGGTGCGAGTGACCGTGACCACGCGGCTCCGCGGGGACGTGCGCGTGTGGCCGCTGTCCGCATGGTGCGCGTGGGGCACTGCGGGGGCGAATGCCAGCGTGCGTGAGCGTCACCTTGTCACCCCGCTGTCCCCACGGGGGACCCAAGGTGGGGGGGGGGGGGACACGCACTCACCCAGCGCGTGGGGGATGAGGTGGAGGAAGGCGTCCCCCAGCAGCCCCCCCGCTGCGAAGCTGAGCAGCAGCCGCAGCAGCGCCTGGTGCCGTGGGGCGTTGGACTCCAGCGGGATGAGGAAGAGGAGGAGGTAGGGCGCCGCGCTGATCAGCAGGGTGGCGCCCAGCGTCTGCGGGGCACGGGGAAGGGGGCCGTCACGGCGGTGGCCACCCCACCCCAGGCCACGTCACCAGGGCGCGTGGAGGGGACGCTCACCTGCAGCCACAGCGTCAGCGTGTCAGGGCGCTCCCGCGTCTCGGGGGGCTTGTGGTGGCTGTGGTGGCCATCGCTGGGCGAGTGGCCGTGGTGGAGGTCCTCGTGGGAGTCACCGTGGCCGCGGTGGAGGTCTTCATGGGCGTGACTATGACCATGGTGGAGGTCTTCATGGGCGTGACCATGGCCACGGTGGAGGTCGTTGTGCGAGTGGCCATGACCATGATGGAGGTCTTCATGGGAATGACCATGGCCGTGGTAGAGGTCCTCATGGGAATGACCATGGCCATGGTAGAGGTCCTCATGGGAGTGCCCATGGCCGTGGTGGAGGTCGTCATGAAAGTGCGCATGGCCATGGTACAAGTCCTCGTGGGAGTGCCCATGGCCATGGTACAAGTCCTCGTGGGAATGACCATGGCCGTGGTGGAGGTCTTCATGGGCGTGACCATGGCCATGGTGGAGGTCCCCATGAGAATGACCATGACCGTGGTACAAGTCCTCATGGGAGTGCCCGTGGCCGCGGTGGAGGTCGCGATGCGAGTGGCCGTGGTGCCCGTGGCTGTGCCCGTGGTGCAGGTCCTCGTGCGCGTGGCCGTGGAACTCATCCCCTTGTGCGTGGCCGTGGCCATCGTCGTGCGAGGCCACGGCGGGGAGGAGGCAGAGGGCCAGCACAGCGCCGGCGGCCATGGCGGCAGCGAGGGTGTGCCGAGTCGCCGCGTCCGGGCGGCCGTCGCCATCGTGCCGTTGTCGCTGCAGGAGAGAGGAGGGGGACGGGGATGGGGACAGGGATTGGGACAAGGATGAGGATGAAAAAGGGGATAGGCATGAGAATGGGGATGAAGATGGGGATAGAGAGAGGGGTGAGGATGAGGATGGGGATGAAGAAGGGGATGGGGATGGGACAGGGATGGGGACGGGGATGGGGATGAGCATGGGGATGAGGATGGGGATGAGGAAGGGAATGGGGATGGGGACGGGGATGAAGATGAAGATGGGGATGAGGATGGAGATGAGGACAGGCATGGGGATGAAGATGAGGGTGTGGATGTGGATGGGAACAGGGACAAGGATGAAGATAAAGACAGGGATGAAGACGAGGATGCGGATGGGGACACGGATGAAGATGGGGATGGGGATGAGGATGAGAGTGAAGACGGGGATAAAGATGAGGATGGGGATGGAGATGAAGATGGGGATGGGGACGGGGATGAAGATGATGATGGGGATGGGGATGAAGATGAGCGATAAGGATGATGAAGGATGAGGATGGGGATGAGGACAGGGATGGGAACAGGGATGGGGACAGGGATCGGGACAAGGATGGGGATGAAGATGAAGATGGGGATGGGGATGAGGATGACGGGGATGAAGATGGGGATGATGGAGATAAAGATGGGGATGGGAACGGGGATGAAGATGATGATGGGGATGGGGATGAAGATGAAGATGAGGATGGGGATGAGGACGGGGCCGTGCCATCCCGGTCCGTTGGTGCCGGGGCCGGGGGCGGGGCCGGGGGGGTCACCCAAGGGCCCCTACCATAGAGACGAAGGCGATGGGCGCCCAGAGCGGCCCCCGGGGGTGGGGGTCACACCATAGAGACGGCGCCTAGAGCGCCGCTCCCCGCCGTGCCACAGAGCGGCGGCCCGGCGCCCAGAGCGGCCCCCGCGGGGGCACCATAGAGACGGCGGGGCAGGGGAGGGGTAGAGCGGCGCCGGGGGGGGGGCGGGGGCCCCTCTGGCCTCGTCTCTATGCCCCGGGGGGCTCTCACCGTCCTCGCGCCGCGCTCCCTCCGGCTCCGCGCCCCGGCCCCGACGTGGCACCGCGGCCCCGCCCCCCGAAGTCTCGCGAGACTTCGAGCGGCCGGGGGGGGGGGTGGTGCGGTGCGGAGAGAGGGCGGGCGGAAGCGTCTTGACGCCGCCGCCGCCATCTTGGTTGCGGGCAAGCGATGGCGGGAGGGGGCCGCGGGGGCCGCCGGGAGCGGCGCAGGGCATTGTGGGGCCGGGGGGAACCGCAGGCGGCGGCGGCGGCGGCGCCCGGAGCTAGGCCCGAGCCCGGGGGGGCGGGGGGGGTCGTAGCCCGGAGCCCCCCGGCGGCGCGGGATGGGCGACAGCGACCGCGGTCAGCGGGGGGGGGGAACGGGGGAGGCCGGGAGGGGGCTGGGGGGCTCGGGGGAGGCTCGGGGGGGGGCTCTGAGGGGGTTGGGGGGGCTTGGAGGGGCTCCCGGGGGTTGGGGGGGTCTGAGGGGGCTTTGGGGGGGGTACTGGGGGGGGCTGGGGGGAGTTGGGGGGGGGTCCTGGGGGTGGGGGGGGGGGTGAGAGGGGGATGGGGGGCTCTAGGGAGGTTGGGGGGGTCGAGAGGGGGCTGGGGGGCTTGGGGGGGGCTCTGGGGGTGTTCGGGGGCCTTTGGGGGGCTGGAGGGGGGCTTTGGGGGGCCTTCTGAGGGGGGGCAGCCTGGGAGGGAGCTGAGGGGCTTAAGGGGGGTCCTGGGGGCTGGGGGGGGGGGGTGTCCTGGGGGCTTGGGGGGGTTCCTGGGGGCAGGGAGGGGGGCTGGAGGGGGGTCGGGGGGGTTGGGGGTGATCTGGGGGGGGGCTGAGGGCTTTGGGGGTGTGCCTGGTGGGGGTCCTGGGGACTTGGGGGGGGGGCTTGGGGGCTTGGGGGGCTGCTGGGGGTGGGGGGAGCCCGGGGGATTTTGGGGGCTGTGGGGGGGAGCCCGTGGATTTGGGGGGGGGGGGGGTTTAGGGTGGAGGTGGGTGCTGGGAGGGTGGGGGGTGTTGGGTTTTGGGGGCTCCCCCATGGGTGGGGGCGTAATGGGGGGCTGGGGGATGTTCGGGGGTGGGCTGAGGGGTTGGGGGGACTTAAAGGGGGAGGCTGGGGGGGTGGGGGGACACCCCGGGTGGGGTTGGGGGAGCTGCGAAGGGGGAGCTCTGTTTTTTTTGGCGGGGGGGCGGTTACGGGGCGCTGGGGGAGGGGGTTATGGGGCGCTAGGTGGGGGTTATGGGGCGTGGGGGGGGTTTATGGGGCTGGGGGAGGGAGTTATGGGGGGCTGGGGGGATTAAAGGGGGGGCTGGGGGGAGCTTGTGGGGGTGGGGGGCTTTTGGGGGTGGGTCTCAGGGTGTAAAAGGGGGCATTAGGAGGATTTTTTTGGGGGGGGGGGGCTGAGGGTTTGCTGCTCACCCCTATGGGGTTTTGGGGGGTCCTGACTCTCCCTTTTTTTCTCCCCCCCCCCAAAACCACCCAGACTGCAGGAGCCCCGACAGCTCGTCCCTCAGCTCCTCCCCCCCCCTCGGAACCCGCTGCCGCCGGCGCCCCCCCACTGCCCCCCACCCCCCCACACACCCCAGCGCCCCCCCGGCCCTGCTGGGCCCGGCCATGGCCGCCTCCGTCAACGCCCCCCCTGGGCTCCCCCTTCCCCGTCATCAGCTCCTCGCTCGGCTCCCCGGGGCTCCCCGCGCCCCCCAGCGTCGCCTACGGCCCCGTCAGCAGCCCCCAGGTGAGGCCGCGACCCCCCTTTTTACCCCCCCCCCCAGTTTATAATTTTCCCGATTCCGACCTTTTTCGCCCCAAAAAGATTAACTCGACGGTCGGCCTGCCCGGCCTGCCCGGCGCCGTCAGCAGCTCGGACGACGTGAAGCCCCCCCGGGGCTGCGCCCCGCTCCCTGCCACCCCCACGGCCCCGGTGCCAAGCGGCTCTGCGCCATCTGCGGGGACCGCTCCTCAGGTACGGGGCGCCCCGAAACGGGGTTGGGGGGCGTTCCCCACGGGTCGGGACGGTTTCGGTCCCCGTAAGGCGGGAGGTAGGGGGCGGGAGCGGGGGGATCCCATAAAATGGGTTGTAGGGGGGGAGAGGCGCCGAGATCCTATAAGGTGGGACGTAGGGAGCGGGTGGTGGGACCCTATAAAATGGGGTGTAGGCAACGGTGGCGGTTGGATCCTATAAAATGGGATGGAGAGGGTAAGAATAGCGGGATCTTATAAAATGGGACGTGTGAAGGAAGAGGCGCTGAGATCCTATAAGATGGGATGTAGGGGATGGGGGCGGTTGGATCCTATAAAACGGGATATAGGAGACAGGAGCAGAGAGATCCTATAAAATGGGATGTACGGAATAGGAGCAGAGAGATCCCATAAAATGGGATGTAGACGTATAGGAATGGTGGGATCTTATAAAATAGATTGTAGGAGGGAAGAGGCGCTGAGATCCTATAAAATGGGACGTAGGGAGCGGTTGGTGGGATCCTATAAAATGGGATGTAGCGGGTAGGAATGGTGGGATCCTATAAAATGGGGTTGTAGGGGGGGAGAGGCGCCGAGATCCTATAAAATGGGACGTAGGGAATAGGAGCAGAGGAATCCTATAAAATGGGATGTAGGGGATGGGGTGGTGGGATACTATAAAATGGGATGTAGGATATAGGAGTGGAAGGATTCTATAAATGGGATGTAGAGAGTAGGAACAGTGGGATCCTATAAAATGGGTTGTAGGAGGGAAGAGGCGCTGAGGTCCTATAAGATGGGATGTAGGGAGCAGGTGGTGGGACCTAAAAAATGGGATGTAGGGGATGGGGGTGGAGGGATCCTATAAAATGGGAGATAGGAGATAGAAACAGTGGGATCTTATAAAATGGGACTATAAATGGTGGATCCTGGGTTGTAGGAGGAAAGAGGCGTTGAGATCCTATAAGGTGGGGATGTAGAGGGCCGGTGGTAGGATCCTATAAAACAGGATGTAGGGGATAGGGGTGGAGGAATCCTATAAAACAGGATGTAGGCGGTAGGGGCAGTGGGATCCTATGAAACGGGATGGAGAGGATAGGGGTGGAGAGATCCTACAAAATGGGAGATAGGGGGTAGGAGTGGCGGGATCCTATAAAATGGGTTATAGGGGGTAGGAATGGTGGGATCCTATAAAATGGGATGTAGGAGGGAAGAGGCGTTGAGATCCTATAAGATGGGATGTAGGGCATGGGGGCAGTGGGATCTTATAAAATGGGATGTAGAAAATAGTGGTGGAGGAATCCTATAAAACGGGATGTAGGGGATAGGAATTCTGGGATCCTATAAAATGGGATTTAGGGAGTAGGAATGGTGGGATCCTATAAAATGGGTTGTAGGAGTGAAGAGGCGCTGAGATCCTATAAGGTGGGACGTAGGGAGCGGGTGGTGGGATCCTATAAAATGGGATGTAGGTGGTGGGGGCGGTTGGATCCTATAAAATGGGTTATAGGAGACAGGAGCAGAGAGATCCTATAAAATGGGACATAGGGAATGGGGTGGGGGGATCCTATAAAACGGGACGTAGGAGGTAGGAATGGTGGGATCTTATAAAATGAGTTGTAGAAGGGAAGAGACACTGAGATCCTATAAGGTGGGACGTAGGAAGCAGGTGGTGGAATCCTATAAAATGGGATGTAGGAAATGGGGGCAGTTGGATCCTATAAAGTGGGATGTAAGAAATTGGGGCAGAGAGATCCTATAAAATGGAAGGTAGCGGATGGGGGCAGAGGGATCCTATAAAATAGGATGGAGGGGATAGAGGCGGTTGGATCCTATAAAATGGGAGATACGGGGTAGGAATGGTGGGACCCTATAAAATCGGATGTAGGGAGTAGGAATAGTGGGATCCTATCAAATGGGTTATAGAGGGTAAGAATAGTGGGATCCTATAAAATGGGATGTGTGAAGGAAGAGGCGCTGAGATCCTATAAGATGGGACGTAGGGGGCGGGTGGTGGGATCCTATAAAATGGGATGTAGGAAACAGGAGCAGAGAGATCCTATAAAACAGGGTGTAGGGGGTAGGAATTGTGGGATCCTGTAAAATGGGATATAGTAGGAATGGTGGGATCCTGTAAAATGGGTTATAGGAGGAAAGAGGCGCTGAGATCCTATAAGGTGGGATGTAGGGAACAGAGGCAGAGACATCCTATAAGATGGGATGTTGGGGATGGGGGCAGTGGGATCCTATAAAATGGGATGCACAGGGTAGGGGCGGTTGGATCCTATGAAATGGGGTGTAGGAAAACAGAGAAATCCTATAAAACGGGATGTAGGGAATAGGGGTAGAGAAATCCTATAAAATGGGATATAGGGGATAGGGGTGGTGGGATCCCATAAAATGGGATGTAGGAGATAGGGATGGAGGGATCCTATAAAATGGGAGATAGGGAGTAGGAAAGGTGGGATCCTATAAAATGGGATAGAGGAGTAAAGATGCGCTGGGATCCTATAAAATGGGAGGTAAGGGATAGGTGCAGTGGGATTTTATAGGATTGGATGTAGGGGACAGGGACAGCAGGATCCTATAAAAATGTGGGGGTAGCGACAGGATCCTGGGATGTAGACAATAATGTAGGGGATCAGGGGCAGCGGGATCCTATAGAACGGGGGCTGTGGGATCCTATAGAGTGGGATGTAAGGGACAGGGGTGCCGGGATCCTATAGGGGCGTTTGTGGGGGAACCGGTGGGTTTCTGCACTTGTCCCCGCTGCTGGGGGTATTGGGGTGCTGTATGGGGTGGGGTGTGTAGGACAGGGACGGCTGCGTCCCCCTCCCCGAGCTCCTGCGGGGAAGATTTGGGGCAGGATGGGATGTGGGGATATTTGGGGTGGTTTTGGGGTGGGATAACGGGAACGGGGACATCTGGGGTTTTAGGATGGGGCGTGGGGATACTTCGGGTCATTTTGGGGTGGGATAACGGGAATAGGGACATCTGGGGCCCCTCAAATTTGTTTTAGGATGGGATGCAGGGATACTTGGGGTCATTTTGGGGTGGGATAACGGGAACATCTGGGGCCCCTCAAATTTGTTTTAGGATGGGATGCGGGGATATCTGGCATGGTTTTGGGGTGGAATAATGGGAACAGAGATATCTGGGTCCCCTCAAATTTGTTTTAGGATGGGATGTGGGGATATTCGGGGTAGTTTTGGGGTGGGATAACGGGAACGGGGACATCTGGGGCCCCTCAAATTTGTGTTAGGATGGGACGTGGGGATATCTGGCATGGTTTTGGGGTGGAATAATGGGAACAGGGATATCTGGGGCCCCTCAAATTTGTTTTAGGATGGGATGTGGGGATATTCGGGGTGGTTTTGGAATAATGGGAACGGGGCCATCTGGGGCCCTTCAAATTTGTGTTAGGATGGGACGTGGGGATATCTGGCATGGTTTTGGGGTGGAATAATGGGAACAGGGATATCTGGGGCCCCTCAAATTTGTTTTAGGATGGGGCGTGGGGATACTTCGGGTCATTTTTGGGATAACGGGAATGGGGACATCTGGGGCGCCTCAAATTTGTTTTAGGATGGGACATGGGGATACTTGGGGAGGGATAACGGGAACGGGGACATATGGGTTGTCTCAAATCTGTTTTAGGATGGGATGTGGGGATATTTGGGGTGGTTTTGGGGAGGGATAACGGGAACGGGGACATCTGGGTCCCCTCAGATTTGTTTTAGGCTGGGATGTGGGGATTTTTAGGGTGGGATAACGGGAATGGGGATATCTGGGGCCCCTCAAATCTGTTTTAGGATGGGACGCGGGGATATTTGGGGTGGTTTGGGGCAGGATAACAGGAACAGGGCCATCTGGGGCCCTTCAAATTTGTTTCAGGATGGGACGTGGGGATATCTGGCATGGTTTTGGGGTGGGTTGAGGGGAATGGGGACATCTGGGGCCCCTCAAATTTGTTTTAGGATGGGACGCAGGGATTCTTGGGGTGGTTTTGGGGAGGGATAATGGGAATGGGGACATCTCGGGCCCCTCAAATTTGTTTTAGGATGGGATGTGGGGATTTTGGGGGTGGTTTTGGGGTGGGATAACGGGAACGGGGCCATCTGGGTCCCCTCAGATTTGTTTTAGGATGGGATGTGGGGATATTTGGGGTGGGATAATGGGAACGGGGCAATCTGGGTCCTCTCAAATTTGTTTTAGGATGGACGCAGGGATACTTGGGGTGGTTTTGGGGAGGGATAACGGGAACGGGGCCATGTGGGGCCCCTCAAATTTGTTTTAGGATGGGATGTGGGGATATCTGGCATGGTTTTGGGGTGGAATAATGGAAACAGGGATATTTGGGTCCCCTCAAATTTGTTTTAGGATGGGATGCAGGCATACTTGGGGTGGTTTTGGGGTGGGATAATGGGAATGGGGCCATCTGGGCCCCTCTTAAAGTTGGGGACTCGGGATGGGACGATATCTCGGAACAGGGATATCCACTCCAGAGCGGGACATCTGGGGTCGGGGCGGGAGGCGCGCCGGGCTCGCCGCGCCGCCCCGGTAGGACCGGGATACGGGGGTGCCGCCGTTCATCCTGCCGTCCCCCCCCCGCCCCGTCCCCCCGCCCCCGTTCCGTAGGGAAACACTACGGGGTGTACAGCTGCGAGGGCTGCAAGGGCTTCTTCAAGCGCACCATCCGCAAGGACCTGACCTACACGTGCCGCGACAACAAGGACTGCGTGGTGGACAAGCGCCAGCGCAACCGCTGCCAGTACTGCCGCTACCAGAAGTGCCTGGCCACCGGCATGAAGCGCGAAGGTACCGGCCCCGCCGGGGGGGGTTTTACCGGGGGGGGGGCGGCTCTCGCTTGCGTCCCCCCCCCCGACCTCTCCTCGAAGAGGACTGGGGCGAAAACATCTCCAAGCCGCCCTCGCGGAGGCGCGGAACCGCCTCGCTTACGGGCTCCGCGCGGCGGTGCCCTTGCCGAACGCGGGGCGGCTTCTAGATCCTTCTCGCGGCCGCCGCCCCTATAGGGCTACCCCCCTCCCACCTAAACCCGCTTCCGAGACCCCCTCCTCGTTCGTTTGACCCCACAACCCCCCTTCGTCCCGCCCCAGCCGTGCAGGAGGAGCGGCAGCGGGGCAAGGAGAAGGAGGGCGAGGGCGAGCTGGGGGCCAGCGCCAACGAGGAGATGCCGGTGGAGAAAATCCTGGAGGCCGAGCTGGCCGTCGAGCAGAAATCGGACCAAAGCGTGGACGGCTCCGGCACCGGGGGCAGCTCGGTGAGCACCGGGAGACAGAGGAGATGGGGGGGGGGATTTGGGGCGCCGCCCTGCTGACCCCCCCTTGCGTCCCCCCCCGCATCAGCCCAATGACCCGGTGACCAACATCTGCCAGGCCGCGGACAAGCAGCTCTTCACGCTGGTGGAGTGGGCCAAGAGGATCCCGCACTTCTCCGAGCTGCCCCTGGACGACCAAGTGATCCTGCTGCGGGCGGGTGAGCCCCGGGATTTGGGGTCGGGGGGTCCCCGGGGTGGGGGGGGGGTTGGCGTCCGCCCCGTAAGGGCGAATTGTAGGGGGACGGTTGTGGGGGGGGAGGCGCGGGGGTGCGGGGGCGGAGGAACGGTTGGAAGGGGTGGAGGAAAGGGTTTGTGCCCTTCGGGGGGGGATATCCCATAAATGGGGGGGGTTTGGGGTCTGAAGGTGGGGGGCTGGGGTTGTGGAAGGGGGATCTGCAGAGCTGCGGCCTCATAGGAGGGGGATTGGGGGGGTGGCACGGGGGGTGTCTGCCCCGTGGGGGGATGTTGGGGGGGATGGGGGGAGTCGTGTGGGGCAGGAGGAAGGTGTTTGGGGGATTTGGGGCCTGGGGGAGGGGGATTTGGGGATTTGGGAGGCAGGATTTGGGGGATGGGGGATTGGGAGGGGGGAATTTGGGGGTCTGGAGGTGGAATTTGGGGGTCTGGGGGGTGGGATTTGGGGATTTGGGAGGGGGAATTTTGGGGTCTGGGGAGTGGGATTTGGATGCCTGGAGGAAGGAATTTTGGGGGTCTGGGGCAGGGAATTTGGGGATTTGGGAGGGGGGATTTTGGGGTCTGGGGAGTGGGATTTGAGGATTTGGGAGGGGGGATTTTGGGGTCTGGGGAGTAGGATTTAGGGGCACGGGGGTGGCGGGATTTGGGGGTCTGGGGGTTGGAATTTGGGGATCTGGGGGGTGGAATTTGGGGTCTGGGGGTGGAATTTGGGGTCTGGGGAGGGAGAACCTACAACCAGGAACGGAAAACGCCCGGGGAGAGGTCGGGGGAGGACGAGAGGAGGCGCTTGGGGTCTGGGGGTGCCGTTGGCCCCCCGGGGGGGGGGGAGGGGGTCGCTGTGGGGCCGGGGGATGGGGGGGGGGGGGGCGGCTGACGACCCACCCGGTGCCGCAGGCTGGAACGAGCTGCTCATCGCCTCCTTCTCGCACCGCTCCATCTCGGTCAAGGACGGGATCCTGCTGGCCACCGGCCTCCACGTGCACCGCAACAGCGCCCACAGCGCCGGCGTGGGGGCCATCTTCGATAGGTGGGGGGCCTCGGGGGGGGGGGGGGGGGATGGGGGGGCGCTCTCTGGGCTTCCCCCGCCCCCCTCCCCACATTTTTTGACTCGCTCCGTTCGGGGGTGCGGCGGCAGGGTGCTGACCGAGCTGGTCTCCAAGATGCGGGACATGCGCATGGACAAGACGGAGCTGGGCTGCCTCCGCGCCATCATCCTCTTCAACCCCGGTAGGGACGCCCCCAAGGACCCCCCCCCCTCTTTATTTTAACCCCCCCCTCGTTAATTTTACCCCCTCCACATTAATTTTAACCCCCCCCCCCCCAGACGCCAAGGGGCTTTCCAACCCGGGCGAGGTGGAGCTGCTGCGGGAGAAGGTTTACGCCTCGCTCGAGTCCTACTGCAAGCAGAAGTACCCCGAGCAGCAGGGCCGGTAAGAAGGGGGGTTTATTAAGTGGGGGGGGGGCTTTTAGGGTTTCTGCACCCCCCCCCCCATGTTTAATAACCCCCCCCGCAGGTTCGCCAAGCTGCTGCTCCGCCTGCCGGCGCTGCGCTCCATCGGCCTCAAGTGCCTGGAGCACCTCTTCTTCTTCAAGCTGATCGGGGACACCCCCATCGACACCTTCCTCATGGAGATGCTCGAGGCCCCCCACCAGCTGTCCTGAGAGACCCCCCCCCCCCAAAAAAAAAAACAATTGGGGTGGGGGGCCCCCCCCCCGGAAAAAAATGGGGGGGGGGAGGCGGCAGGGCCCCCCTGGGGGGGGCTGGGGGCTCCCCATGTGTCCCCCCCCCCCCCAAAAAAAATAACCCAGGGGCCGGTCCCTCCCCCCCCCGTTGTATAATAACCATGTCCCCCCCCCCCAACAAAAAAAAATTCAGGCCCCGGGGTGCCGGTGCCCTGCGGCCGGGGGGAGGGGGGGGGCCCCAACCGTGGTGTGCCCCGGGGGGGGCGGGGGGGGAGCAACCCCCCCCCCCGTGGCCCCCCCACCACTCAGGCACCCGGATAGCACTTTGAATCCCCCCCCTTCCCCCCCCCCCCACTATGCAGCAGGGGGCCCGGGGGGGGGGGTCTCCCTTGCGTGCCCCCCCCCCCCCCACTCCTCTCCCTGGGTTGGGGGCGGGGGGGTTGTTTTTATTGTAGGTCCTACCCCCCCCCCCCCCCCACCATCTCCTCGTGGTTTTATTTCAGCTTCGGCGTTTGCCCCCCCCCCCTTAAAAAAAAAAACCAACCCCTCTCCCCCCCCCCCCCCCCCGTTGCTTCGGAGTTCAGTGATTAAAGTTGCTGCTTCTCGGTGGGGGGGCTCCGGGTGTGTGTGTGTGTGCGCCCCCCCCGGGGCTATTTTTGGGTCTAAATTCCAGGTTTTGGAATAGCGGCGGCGGGGGGGGCCCCCCCCGGGAGCACAGAGGCGGCTCTGTGCACGCTCAAGGGGCCGAGTGTCTGCGCCTGGGCGGGGGCCGGGGGGGTGGGGGGGGCACCCACGTCACCTGGGGGGGGGCGCTGCCACGTCCCACGGGGGGGTCACCTCTGGGGGGGGGGTGTGGGGTCGGGGGGGGGACTGGGGGGGTGGGGAGGGGATGGGGGTCTAAGATGGGGGCTGGGGGGGGGAAGGGGTTTGGGATGGGGATGGGGGTTTGTGGGGGGGGGGGGATGGGGACACGGGATGGGGACACGGGATGGGGACGGGATGGGGACAGGGGCCATGGGATGGGGACAGGGGACGGGATGGGGGGGGATGGGGACAGGGGACGTGGGATATGGGATGGGGACAGGGGACGTGGGACAGGGGACAGGGATGGGGGACATGGGATGGGGACAGGGGACGTGGGACTGAGGGGACAGGGGGGGGCTGTGGGATGGGGACAGGGGATGAGGATGGGGACATGGATTGGGGATGGGGACACGGGCTGGGGACAGGGATGGGATGGGGGGGACACGGGTTGGGGCTGGGGGGGACGTGGGATCGGGAGACGGGATGTGGGATGGGGACACAGGATGGGGATTGGGACCACGACATGGGATGGGGACGTGGAATGGGGACGGAGGGCAGGAGCGGGGCAGCTGGGATGGGGACGTGATTTGGGGACAGGGACATGGGGGCAGGGGTTGGGGATAGGGTCAGGGATAGGGACGGGAGTAGGGTCGCAGACATGGGATGGGACATGGGACAGGGGCGATATGGGACGGGGGTGTATGGGGATATGGGACAGGGTCTGGGGATATGGGATGGGGATAGGGGATAGGGCATGGGGACAGGGATGGGGATATAGGATGGGGTGGGAGCGTGGGACAGGGCTGGAGATATGGGATGGGGGTGGAATGGGGATATGGGACAGGGGCTGGGGGTATGGGATGGGGATAGGGGATGGGGATATGGGATGGGATGGGATGGGAATGGGGGATTGGGATATGGGATGGGGACAGGGGATGGGGATATGGGATAGGGGATGGAGATATGGGATGGGGGACGGGGCTGGGGGGAATGGGGATACGGGATGGGGACGGGGATGGGGATATGGGACGGGCAGGGGATATGGGATGGGGACACGGGATGGGGATACGGGACGGGGATGGGGATATGGGATGGGGACGGGAATGGGGATATGGGACAGGAGATATGGGGATGGGGACGGGGATATGGGACGGGGATGGGGCCAGGGAATGGGGCCGGGGGCGGGCCCGGGGGGGGGGGGGGGGGGGGCGGGTTCGGGCCGGGGCAGCCCCGGGGGCCGGGCGGGGGCGGGCCGGGGGCGGCGGGGCTGGGGCCGGGCAGCGGCGGGGCCGCGCGCACTCGGGACGGGACCGAGCCCGGGAGCGGAACGGGAACGGACCGGGACGGGAACGGAGCCCCCCCTACCCCCCCCAGCCCGGCCCCGCCATGGCCCGGCGCGGCCCCGCGCTGCCCCTCGCCCTCCTCGGGCTCAGCCTGGCCCTGGCCCGGCCCGCGGCGGCCGCAGGTGGGAGCACTGGGGGGACTGGGAGCACTGGGAGCTGCTGCTGGGGGGACTGGGAGGGACTGGGAGCTGCTGCTGGGGGGACTGGGAGGGACTGGGAGCTGCTGCTGGGGGGGACTGGGAGCGCGGGGAGATGCTATTGGGGGGACTGGGAGCGCTGGGAGCTGCTGCTGGGGGGACTGGGAGCGCGGGGAGATGCTATTGGGGGGACTGGGAGCGCTGGGGAGATGCGACTGGGAGGACTGGGAGCACCGGGAGATGCTGCTCAGAGCACCTGCGGTACTGGATCTGACTGGGAGCTGTTACTGGGATGGACTGGGTCTGTCTGGGAGCTGTTACTGGGAGGGATCGGGGAGGTGATGCTTGGAGCGATGGGGATATTGATTCTTAATGGGAGCTGTTACTGGGAGCACTGGGAGGGAGTGGGGAGGTGCTGCTCAGAGCACCTGTGACACTGCATCTAACAGAGCTGTTACTGGGAGCACTGGGAAGGACTGGAAGCTGTTACTGGGAGCACTGAGAGGACTCAGAGGGACTGGGGAGGTGCTGCTCAGAGCACCTGAGATACCGGTTCTAACTGGGAGGGACTGGGAGCACTGCAAGGGGCTGGGGAGATGCAGCTCAGAGCAGCCAGGGTACTGGATCTAAGTGGGAGCTGTTACTGGGAACACTGGGAGGACTGGGGAGCTACAGCTCAGAGCACTGGAGGTGCTGGGTCTAACTGGGAGCTGTTACTGGGAGCACTGGCAGGGACTGGGGAGATGCTCAGAGCACCCGAGACACGGGATCTAATTGGGAGCTGTTACTGGGAACACTGGGAGGACTGGGGAGCTACAGCTCAGAGCACTGGAGGTGCTGGGTCTAACTGGGAGCTGTTACTGGGAGCACTGGCAGGGACTGGGGAGATGCTCAGAGCACCCAAGACACGGGATCTAATTGGGAGCTCTGACTGGGAGGACTGGGGACCTACAGCTCGAAGCACCAGAGGTGCTGGGGCGAACTGGGAGCTGTTACTGGGAGCACTGGGCAGATGCAGTTCAGAGCACCGGGGATGCTGCAGGGCTCTAACTGGGAGACACTGGGGAGCCGATACTGGGAGTGCTGGGGAATCCCGGAGATGGTAACCGGGAGGTGCAGGGGGGTGGTAGGTGGGGGCTGTAACTGGGAGAACTGGGCTGTAACTGGGAAATGCTGAGGAGCCCTCACTGGGAGATGGGAACTGGGATGAGGCTTTAACTGGGAGATACTGGGAGGGCTCTAACTGGGGGGGGGGGGGGAGCTGTAACTGGGAGCACTGGGGGGCTGTGGCTGGGAAATACAACAGGACTGTAGGTGGGACCTGGGGCAAGCGGCACTGGGAGCTGCCGGGGGCTGGCACTGGGAGCACTGGGAGTACTGGGAGCTGCTGGGGGCCGGCACTGGGAGCACTGGGGTGGCCGCGGCACGCCCGCACCGCACTGGTCCCACCCGGGATATTTTTAGCCCCGTGGCCACCGCAGACAGCTCCGGGCTGTTTATAGCCCGGGGCGGGGGGACGGGGAGACACCGGTGCCACCCGTCCCCACGGGACCGGGGGGTCCTGGTGGTCCCCACCCCATAAAAAACCCCAAAGAAAACGGGGCCCCCCCCGGGGACCCCGTCCCCTCCATCCCCTTTTCCATCCCTACCCCATCACGGGGGTGCCCCACGTGTGCCCCCCCAGTCCCCATGTGTCCCCCCCCCCCCCCCCGGTGTCCCTCACCCCCTCCCCATGTCCCCCCTCCCCCTCCGGTGTGCCCCGGCCCCCCCCGGCCCCATAAACGCGCTCCCGCCCAGGCTCATTTTCCACTCGCTCCCGGCCTGGCAGCGGCCGCTGGAAATTCCTTGGGTCGGGATCAGGCGCAGGCGGCTGCCGGCTGCGTGCCCCCCCCCCCCCCCCAAATCACCTTCCCCCAACCAACCTTTTTCCAGAATCAGCCCCTTTCCCCCCCCTCCCCCCCCCAAAAAAAAACAACCCCAATGGCTGAAACCCCAGCACCTGGGGTCTGGTAGGGAATGTGGGTTTTGGGGGCACCTGGGGGGGCTTTGGGGGCACCTGGGGGGGTTTTGGGGACACCTGGGGGGGCTTTGGGGGCACCTGGGGGGGCTTTGGGGACACCTGGGGGGCTTGGCGACACCCAGGAGTCTTGGGGACACCTGGGGGGCTTGGGGACATCTGGGGGGCTTGGGGACACCAAGAGTCTTGGGGACACATGGGGGTCTTGG
Source organism: Anser cygnoides (assembly GCF_040182565.1). NCBI lineage: Eukaryota > Metazoa > Chordata > Aves > Anseriformes > Anatidae > Anser > Anser cygnoides. Next base: position 811,117 of record NC_089907.1, read on the forward strand.
GGACACCCGAGGGTCTTCCTGGGGGCCTTGGGGGCACACAGGAGTCTTGGGGACACCTGGGGGTCCAGGGGACACCTGGGGGCCTTGGGGACTCCCGGGGGTCTTCCTGGAGGTCTTGGGGACACCTGAAGGTCTTGGGGACACCTGGGGGACCTTGGGGACACCCAAGTGTCTCGGGGTGACCATGGGGTCTCGGGGCCACCTGGGGGTCTCGGAGCCACCCGGGGGTCTTCCTGGGCGTTTTGGGGCCACCCAAAGGTCCTGGGGCCACCCAGCGGAGGCCACCCGGAGCTCCGGGGGTCTCGGGGGCTCCCCGGGGTTCTCCGGCGCCGCGCCGGGAGCTTTGGGGACGGCGACCTCGGCTTGGGGTCCCCAATTGCCCCCCTCCCCAGTCCCAGGGGTCGACAAGGAGATGGAGAAATGGGGTCGGGGTGGGAGGGGGGATGAGGGAAGGGGGGGGGGGTGCTGCATTTTTTTTCCCCGTGCCCCCCCCCCGGGAATTGAGCTATGCATCCGTAATGGGTTTTCCTCTCGCTGCGGGGCAGAAGAAAGGTGTCTCTGTGCTGCCCGGGCTGGGAGGGGGCCAAGCGCTGCGGGCGGCGAGGAAGAGGAGGGGACCTTCGGCCTCGCGTGTGCGCCTGTGTCCCCCCTCTCCCTCCTGTGTGTCCCCCCCCCCCTTCCTGCTCTGAGCATCCTTTATAGGGTCCTGGGGGGGCTGCGAGCTTCCCCGCCGCGGTGCCCCCTCCGAAATCTCGGCCGGGGAGCGGGGAGGGGGAGGAAGGAGGGTGAGGATGATGAGAAACGCAGGCTGGGGGCTGGCTGGGGAAGGCTCGGAGGGGGGGGGGTGAAAGGGGGGGGGGGGGACGGACGAACGGGTGGGTGGAAGGGCGGACGTGGGTGGAAGGACGGACACGGGATGCGCGCGTGGCGTGGCGCCCCTCTGAATGGGGTTGGGGTCTTGGGGGGGGGAAGGGGAGGGAGGGAGGGGAAAGGTTGGGGGGCTTGGGGGGGGGGGAGGCCTCGGTGCACACCCCCCGTCCGTCTGCCCGCCCGCCCGCCCCATGCCCCCCCCGTGCTTGGCCGCGGCCCCAATGGGTTCTGCAGATGGTGGGGACGCGGGGCCGGCGCTGGGAGCTGGGCAGGGGGCCGGGGGGTGGGGGTGGGGGAGGTTTTGGGGGTCTGCTTGCGGTCTGGGGGGGGCGGGGGGGGGGGCGGGAGGTGGTGGTGGTGGCGGGGAGGGGGACGCGGGCACAGGTGAGAGCCCCCCGCTGCCGCCCAGGCGAACAAAGCCGCCCTTCATGGGCGTCCCGGGGGGGGAGAGATCGGAATTCGGATAGCGGCCGGACGGGTGTGCCGGGCACGGCTGCGGCGCCCCGCAGTGCCCCGCGGTGTCCCACGGTGCCCCACAGCACCCCACAGCACCCCACTGTGCCCCACAGCGCTCCATGGCACCCCTGTGGTACCCTTGGGGCAGCCCCTGTAGAGCATGGGGAACCCCATGGCACCCTATGGCACCCCGTGGCACCCTATGGCACCCTGTGGCATCTTATAGCACCCCGCAGTGCTTGGGGCACCCATGGCACCCCATGGCACCCTATAGCACCCCGCAGTGCTTGGGGCGCCCCATGGCACCCCATGGCACCCTATAGCACCCTGCAGTGCTTGGGGCACCCCATGGCACCCTATGGCACCCCGTGGCACCCTATAGCACCCCACAGTTTGGGGCACCCTTTGGCACCCTCTGGGCCCCCCTGGCACCCTGCAGTGCTTGGGGCACCCTATGGCACCCCAAGGTACCCTACAGTGCTTGCTGCTCCTCAGCACCCTATAGCACCTTATCATACCCGGGACACCCTATGGCACTCCATGGCACCCTATAGCACCCTGCGGTGCTTGGGGCACCCTTTAACACCCTATGGCACCCCACGGTACACCGTAGTGCCTGGAGCACCCCGGGGTACCCTACAGTGCTTAGCGCAGCCCTTGGTGTCTGGGGTACCCTATGGCACCCTATGGCACCCTATGTGACTCTGGGGCACCATATGGAATCCTACGGGACTCTGGGACACCCTATGGCACCCTATGGGACTCAGAGGCACCCTATGGCACCCTATGGGACCCAGGGCAATCCTATGGCACCCTATGGGACTCAGGGCCATCCTATGGCACCCTACGGGACTCTGGGGAACCATATGGCACCCTATGGCACCCTATGGGACTCCGGGGCACCCTATGGGACTCTGGGGCACCCTATGGCACCCTATGGGACTCAGGGCCATCCTATGGCACCCTATGGGACTCAGGGGCACCCTATGGCACCCCGTCACAGCCACTTCCCCTCCCCCCAGATCCCGTCGACGTGCTCCAGGTCCTCCAGCTCCACACCCTGCCCGAGGGCGTGAAGAAGGCGCCGGGCTTCTGCTCCCAGCACGGCGCCGCCACCGCCGACAACGCCTACCGGATAACGCGGCGCGCGCAGCTCAGCGCGCCCACCCGCCAGCTCTTCGCCGGTAAGCCCCGGGACGCCGCCGCGGTGCCGGCGCCGGTTCCGAGCCGCTCCCCACGTTTCGGGGCGCGTCCCCGTGTTTTTAGGTAAATTCCCCGAGGATTTCTCCGTCATGGCGCTGGTGAAGGCCAAGCCCGGCGTCCAGGCCTTCCTGCTCTCCATCTACAACCGGGACGGCGTCCAGCAGCTGGGCCTGGAGCTCGGCCGCTCGCCCGTCTTCCTCTACGAGGACCAGCACGGCCGCCCGGCCCCCGAGGACTACCCGCTCTTCCGCGGCGTCGACCTGGCCGACGGCGAGTGGGTACCCGGCGTCGCGCCCCGAAACCCACCCCACCCAAGGTCCCAGGACCCCAGCACCCCGTACCCACTGCCGGGTGTCCCCGCAGGTGGCACCGGGTGGCCCTGAGCGTCCGCGGGCGCACGGTGACGCTGCTGCTGGACTGCCAGGAGAAGGTGAAGCGGCCCCTGCCCCGCAGCGCCCGCCCCGTCCTCGACACCCGCGGCATCACCGTCTTCGGCACCCGCATCCTGGACGAGGAGGTTTTCCAGGTACGCCAATTTTTTAATTTGCTTTAATTTTTTTTTTTTGGGGGGGTGGGGGTCCCGCCTCGCCCCCAAAAACCCTGTATTTTGCCCCCCACCCCCCTCCCCCTGCAGGGCGACATCCAGCAGCTGCTCATCGTGGCCGACGCGCAGGCGGCCTTCGACTACTGCGAGCACTACGCCCCCCGCTGCGCACCCGGCGGCCCCCAGGCGCAGGAGCCCCCCCGGCAGCGGCACGAGGTGGGGGTGCAGGGGCTGGGGGGGGGGTGGGGGGGTGGATTTGAGGGGAGGGCACGGGGAAGTGGGTGGCTTGGGGGTGCACGTGGCGCCCCCCCCGGGTGGATTTGACACCCCCCCGTAAAAATATGAGGGGGTGTCCCCCCCCCCCCCTCGCCGTGTGCCCATTGAGGGCTGCGTTACGGTGACGTGTTCTTCTTCTCGCCCCCGCCACCCCCATGTCCCCCCCCACGTCCATCCGTCCGTCTGTCCGTCCGTGTGTCCCCCCCTGTGTCCCCCCCCCCCCCCTCCCCCCCTGGCAGTACTTTGAGGAGGATGCGGAGTACTACGAGTACCCCTACTACTACACAAATAGCGAGGACGGGCCCCCGCAGGGGGGGGGCCCCGAAAAGGTAACGCCGGGCAGGTCCGACTGCCCGTCCGTCCGTCTGTCCGTCCGTCTGTCCGTCCGTCTGTCCGCTGTGTCGCAGCGCCCCCCCCCCCCCCCCCCCCCCCCATTTGCCCTCTCCCCTCCATCAGTGGCCGGAGCATGGATAGAAAAAGAAGGAGAGGGACGGGGATGCTGCAACGGGGGGGGGGACCCAGAGTCATCGTTCCCCCCATTTTTGGGGGTTCCCCAGGGTGATACTGGGTGCTCTGTCCCCCTCCATGACTTGGGTGGGTTCGCACGTCGTTGCTGCGGCATCCTCATCGCCACCCTCCTCCTCCTCCTCCTCCTCCTCGTCGTCGTCCTCCTCCTCCTCCTCCTCGTCCTCCTCATCCTTCCTCCTCCTCGTCCTCCTCCTCCTCGTCCTCCTCCTCCTCGTCCTCCTCCTCTTCCTCCTCCTCCTCCTCTTCCTCCTCCTCATCCTCCTCATGCTCGGAGCCAGATGCCCACTGGGCCGAGCCCCCGCCCACCACCCCAGGGCCAGCCCCCCAAACCTTCAGATGATGATGATGATGAACATGGCACCCGCCTCCGGGCAATAGCCCGGTGGTGGGCAACGTCCCAATAACGGGATTTCCCCCGAAAAATACAAGAGGGGCCCGAGCTGTGGCTCCCCCCCGGGGACCGGGGCCATCAGGAAGCGAAGCAACAGCTACCAGCAGGTAGAGAATGATCCTGAGCCCCCCCCGAGCCCATTTCACGAATGGTCCCCCCCCTCCGGGGGCTGCCGTCGCCCCGCGATCGCTTGGCTTCGCTTGTCTGTCCGTCCGACTGTCCGTCCGCCCCATTGCCCCTGTGACCGCTCACCCCCCCCCCCCCATATCCCCCTCCCCTATTTCCCCCCCCCGAAACCCCCCCACTAGGCAATGGGGCTGCCCCCCACCCAGGAGCCCCATGGGGCCGCCGCGACCCCGGATCACCCCCCGGCCCCGCAGTGGGACCCCGACGGTGCGTCCCGTGGCGATACGGGGCCAGCGGCCGCCCCGCTGCCGGAGGTAACGTGGGGTGGCAGGGGGGTCTGGTGCCGCCGTGGGGTGGGGGCACTGGGGCGGGGGGGTCATGGTGGTGGTGGTGGGGTTAGGGGGGGCCCAGGATGCGTCAGGGGGGCGGTGGTGGCTGTGGGGCGCCAGTAATGGGGTCTCTCCTTGGGGCGAAGGAAGGGGCGGCCGGCCCCGTGTACGGGCATGACTCCGAGGAATATCGCGACTATCGCGACTATCACGACGGGGGGCTGGCGGAGCTGGGCCCTGCCATGTCAGCCGAGAGGCAGGAGAGCGGAGGTGTAAGTGTGTGTGGGGGGGGGGAAGGGGGGGGGGGGTCCGTGCGTCCCGTCTTGATGTCCGTGCGTCCCGTCTTGACGTCCGTGCGTCCCGTCTCGATGTCCGTGCGTCCGTCTGTTCTGTCTCCGTGTCCGTCCGTCCGTCTCCTCGTCATCGCCGCATCGCTTGTGTGTGCCCCCCCCGCCGCCATCACCCCCCCCCTTTCTTCCTCAGCCCTTTTCCCCCCCCCCCCATCCCCAGTCCCTAAATCCCCTCTCCTTTGGGGGGGCTGTTTTAGGGTGGGGGTCAACTCGCCCTGAGCAGCTCGAGTTAATTGTGTGTAGGGGGGTGAGCGCTAATTAAGGCTGTGTTAATTGTATGGGGGGGGGGGGGGGGAAGCACTAATTAAGGCTGTGTTAATTGTGGGGACCCTGTACTGACCGCTCCCTTTTGGGGTTACATGCCTGCCACCCCCAGGCTGCGCGAGGCGCCAGGGGCTACAAGGGCGAGAAGGGCGAGCCGGCCGTCATTGAACCGGTACGTGACCCCTCCCCCCGAAACCTGAGACCCCCCCCCCCCCAAAAAAAAACAAATGGGGGGGGGGCACATCCCCTCTGCCTGTGTCACCGCCGTGTCCCTAATGTCCTTCTGTCCGTCCGCAGGGGATGCTGGTGGAGGGACCCCCCGGCCCCGAGGGACCCGCGGTAAGAGCCGGTGGGGGGCACAGCGGGGTGGGGTGGGGGGGCAGCAGCGCCTGGACGCCCCTTCCTCATGCTGCCCCCCAACACCTCAGGGTATGTCAGGACCACCGGGGACGCAAGGACCACCGGGAGCACCGGGAGAACCCGGCGAGAGGGTGAGTAGGGGACGGGGCGGGGGTGGTGGTGCCACCGTGATGCCACCGCCCGTGACCCCGCTGCTTGTCCCCAACAGGGACCCCCCTGGCCGCGCCGGGCTGCCCGGCTCCGATGGGACCCCCGGCCCCCCTGGGACCTCCATGATGCTGCCAGTGAGTTTCTGGAGGGTGGGGGGATTGGGAAGATGGGGGTTGTGCCCCCCCAAAATTGGGGAGGTGGTGGACGGCACGGGGACGGTGACGCTCGTGTCCCCACCGGCCACCTCTGCCCGTCCCAGTTCCGCTTCGGCAGCGGCGGCGGCGACAAGGGCCCGGCGGTTTCGGCGCAGGAGGCGCAGGCTCAGGCCCTCCTGCAGCAAGCACGGGTGAGTCTGGGGGAGACTGGGGGTGGGTGTGCTGGGGGGGGGGGGGGGGGGCCTCATGTCCCTTGAGACCCCGCTGTCCCCTTGGGGACAAAGGACAGAGGCTGCCACCATCGCCCTTCCCCAAGCTGCGCGCTGGCCGCGTGCATTTCGGGGCACGTGGCCCCAACAATACGCATGTTTTGGTGTGTGTCCCCCCCCCCCGGAAAAATAACCCCCCTCTTTCTGCTTCTCCTCCAGCTGGCCCTCCGGGGCCCCCCCGGACCCATGGGGTACACCGGCCGCCCCGGGCCCATGGTGGGTATCGGCTTCCCGGTGGGTTTTGGGGGTGGGGAGGGGGCTGCAGGTGCCTATGGGGTGGCTGGGGGGGGGGGGGGTCTGGTGTAACCGTGCCCCCCCACATACCCCCTGTTCCGTGCTCTGCTTGCAGGGGCAGCCCGGCAGCACCGGGATGAAGGGCGAATCCGGAGATTTCGGGCCCCAGGTGAGAGCCCCCGGTGTTGTGGTGTCGTCCCCCCCCGCTTCCGTTGGGCTCCAAGCCCCTGCATGCCTCGTTATCGGGGACCTCGTTAACACTCCTCCTTCCCTCCAGGGTCCCCGCGGCCCTCAGGGACTGACAGGACCCCCGGGAAAGCCAGGCCGGAGGGTGAGTTTTGGGGGGGGCTGGAGGTCGGGGTCAGGGGGTCCGTGCCCCTCTCACCCCTCCGTGTCTCGCAGGGTCGACCAGGAGCTGACGGCGCCCGGGGGATGCCCGGCGATCCCGGTGTGAAGGTAACTGTGTTGGGGTGGGATGTGGGATCCCCTCGGGATCCCCTCAGGATCTGGGGGTCCCCGGGGTGCCTGTGACCCATGAGGATACCACTGGGGATCCTGGTGCTGGGAGGGGACGCTCGGGACGTGGTCCCCTTTTGGTGGCACGGCGGCTCCATGGGTCCAGTGTGGGTCCGGTGTGGGTCCGGTGTGGGTCCGGTGTGGGTCCGGTGTGGGTCCGGTGTGGATTTGGTGTGGATCTGGTGTGGATTTGGCGTGGATCCAGCAGTGACATCTCTGCTTCCCCCTCCCCAGGGTGACCGAGGCTTCGACGGGCTGCCGGGGCTGCCGGGTGACAAGGGGCACAGGGTGAGTGATGGGGGGGGGGACACACGGCGGGGGTCCGGGGGCAAACCCCGCTGCTTCTCTCCCCCCCCCAACACACGCACACACCTCCGCCTCCCCTCCCGGTGCGCACCGCGGGCTGAGCAAACACTGGCGCCCCCGCCGCCAGCCGTGTTGCTCCCCCCCCGGCGGCCGGCACAGAGCCCCCCATTGAGGGGGGCGGCGGCGCAGACACTGTGCGCATTCACGGCGCCCGCTCGCCCTGCCCGCTGTCGCTCAACGCCCGGTAGCCGCCGCGCCGCCGCCGCCGCTGCCACCGTGCCGCCGCGCTCCGGCACGAGCCTGGCACCGCCGCGGGGACGTGACCCCGGCTTTTCCCGCAGGGCGAAACCGGCTCCCAGGGCATGCCAGGCCCCCCCGGTGAGGATGGAGAGAGGGTGAGTGGTGTCGTGGGGGGGTTGTGGGGTGGGGGGGGTCGGTGGTCCGGCCCCGCTCACCCCCTTCCTCCCCTCCGTGGCCTTCCCCTGTGCTTGCGCCCCTGCAGGGAGATGACGGCGAGGTGGGACCCCGAGGGCTGCCCGGAGAAGCGGTACGGCACCACACGGCCATGGGGCCGGCGGGGAGGGTCTGTGGGGGGGGACACACACAGACCCAACACCCCCAGGCGTTGGCACCAAGCCCCTGGAGAGTGAGGGTCTCAGCAGTGAAGACCCCCCATGGGTGCTGCCCCCGTAACGCCCCCTCTCCCCACACAGGGCCCCCGAGGTTTGCTCGGCCCCAAAGGCCCCCCGGGAATCCCCGGTCCTCCGGTAAGTGCTGTGGGGGGGACCGCGTCCCCGTCCCCTCCCAAACCTGTTGGTGCCCCCCTGTGTGTCCCCCCCCCCCGGTCCCAATGTCAGCGTGTGTCTCCCCCGCAGGGCGTGCGCGGCATGGATGGTCCTGTCGGGCCCAAGGGGAACCTGGTGAGTTGGGGGCGGCCGGTCCGTCCGTCTGTCTGTCTGTGCTGTCAGCCTCCCCCCCAGCGCTGGGACCCCCACCCGGGGGGTTGTCCCCCCCCCTGCTGGGGACACTGGTGCTTCTTTTGGGGCGCTTTCGGGTACTGACCCCGTGTCTGATCGTCACAGGGGCCGCAAGGGGAGCCCGGACCCCCTGGCCAGCAGGGGACCCCCGGCACCCAGGTGAGCACCCCCAGGTCCATGGGGGACAAACGGACCCCTGTCACCCCCCAACAGCACAACAAGAATTGCTGGGGGGGGGGGGGGGGGGCACGGGAGGTGACTCCCACCCTGCCTCTGTGTTTTAGGGTCTGCCAGGCCCTCAAGGCGCTACGGGACCTCCTGGAGAGAAGGTGACGCGTGGGGACGCGTGGGGACAGGCAGCGCTGGCCTCTGGCCCTCGATGGGACCCTGACCCCGCTTTTCTTCCTGTAGGGCCCCCAAGGCAAACCCGGCCTCCCCGGCATGCCCGGCTCCGATGGCCCCCCTGTGAGTACCCGCTGTCCCCAGCGCCAGGGCGGTGTCACCCAGGCACTGTCCCCTGCCCGTGGCGGTGATGCACAGAGTGGCCCCGGTCCGCTTGAAGCACTGCTGCCCATCGCCTCGTGGCACGTGATGGCCACGTCCAACCATGCTGTCCCCGTGTCCCCAGCCCTATCTCCATGTTCCCAACCCTATCCCCGTGTCCCCAGCCCTATCTCCATGTCCCCACTCCTGTCCCCGTGTCCCCAGCCCAGCTCTTTGGTTTGGGGGAACCAGGTTGGGGAGCAGCCCCTGGGGGCCAGTTGTGGGGCTGGGGAGGCCTGGGGGTCACCCAGCCGGGGCTGCGTGCCCCATTTTGGGGTCTCTCCATCACCATCCCTTCTGCTCTAGGGTCACCCCGGGAAGGAGGGACCCCCCGGCACCAAAGGCCACCAGGTAAGGGCCCAGGGGACAGCAGTCAGCCCCGTCCCCACGTGGACGGCACCCGCGCATGTCCCTCACCCCGTCCTCTCCTCCACAGGGCCCCTCGGGTCCCCAGGGCCCCATCGGCTACCCAGGCCCCCGCGGCGTGAAGGTCAGTGCCTGACATTTGGGGGGGACACACGACAGCAAGGGGGTGTCTGCTGGAATGGCATTTTCTGGGGGGAGAAGAGGAGGAATTGGGGCAGGATCCCGCAGTGCTCGGTGTCTCCCCATGAATCTTCCCTCTCCCCAGGGCGTGGACGGCATTCGAGGGCTGAAGGGCCACAAGGGTGAGAAGGTAGGAACCTTCCCTTGCCCCAGTGCAATTGGGGGCATGGCATGGCCCCCCCAAAACCCCAATACCCCCCACCCCGACTGCTGAGCTCAGCCTCTCCAACCCCGCAGGGCGAGGAAGGCTTCCCCGGCTTCAAGGGGGACATGGGCGTGAAAGGAGACCGGGTAGGTGCACGCGGCGGCGCCCCGTTGAGGCCATGGCCCCGTTGAGGCCGTGGCCCTGTTGAGGCCATGGACCCGTTGAGGCCATGGCCCTGATGAGGCCGTGGCTCTGTTGAGGCCGTGGTCCCGGTGAGGCTGCCCTGACGCCACCTCTACCCGCAGGGCGAGGTCGGCGTGCCGGGGTCCCGCGGTGAGGACGGGCCCGAAGGTCCCAAGGGTCGGACGGGCCCCACCGGTGACCCAGGCCCCATTGGGCTGGTGGGCGAGAAGGTGAGGGGCCGCGTGGGCCTCGGGGAGGGCGGGGGAGCACAGCAGGCACCCTGTGACACCCCGTTTCTCTCTCCTATAGGGCAAGCTGGGAGTGCCGGGTCTGCCCGGGTACCCGGGGCGCCAGGGCCCCAAGGTGAGCACGGCAGCCGTGGGGCTGCCCCAGCTGCGTGTCCCCATTCCCCCTCCCCAAGCACTGCTGACCTCCCCCCCCCAAATTCTCCCTCCTCAGGGCTCGCAGGGGTTCCCCGGTTTTCCGGGCAGCAACGGCGAGAAGGGCGCTCGGGTGAGTGGCTGCGCCCCGCGGCGGGGCCGTGTCCCTGTGGGGGATGAGCGCCATGGGGTCCTGCCCCACGGCGCGTCCCTGAAGCGCTCTCTCTTGTAGGGTCTGTCGGGAAAATCAGGGCCCAGGGGCGAGCGCGGCCCCACGGTGAGTCTGGGGCAGGGCTAACGGGGGGTCCTCGCTCGGCCCCTCTCCAGCCGGTTGGGGTCCCAGCACCTGACTCTATGGGGTGAGGGTCCCTGAGCCACCTCTGTCTCCTTCCACAGGGTCCCAGGGGCCAGCGGGGTCCTCGAGGAGCCACCGGGAAGTCGGGGGCGAAGGTCAGTGCCGGGGCTCTGCTCAGTGGGGCGCTCGCACGGACGCGTGCAATGGTGCTCGCCCGGCGCATGCCACGGTGGATCACCGACTGGATGCCCTAAAACGTGCTCTCCTTGCTCCCACAGGGCACCTCTGGCAGCGATGGCCCCCACGGTCCCCCGGGAGAAAGGGTAAGAGGGTGCCCCCGCCGGGATTTGGGGGCGAGGGGGTCCCACGTGCCCTAACCACCCTGCTCCGCTCCGCTCTAGGGCCTGCCGGGACCGCAGGGAACCAATGGCTTCCCGGGACCCAAAGGACCTCCCGTAAGTAGCGGGGTCCCCGTCCGCCCCTGGGGTGCTGCCAGCACCTCTCACCCCCTGGTCCTCTCCCGCAGGGCCCCCCCGGCAAGGACGGGCTCCCCGGGCACCCCGGGCAGCGAGGAGAAGTCGTAAGTGTCCCCCCCCACCCTAAAATTACCCCCAAACCACCTTGGCACACTCGGGAACTTCACCCTGTGCTGACCTCTCCCCCCCTTTCCTCCCTCCTCCAGGGTTTCCAAGGCAAGACCGGCCCCCCCGGCCCCCCCGGGGTGGTGGGACCGCAGGTGAGCACTGCCCTGGGGGGGCTGCTGCACCATAGGGGTGCACCCGCTCCCTTCGGGGCCGTGCTGATTCTCGCCCCCACCCTATACGCCAGGGACCAGCTGGGGAGTCCGGCCCCATGGGGGAGCGCGGCCACCCGGGGCCCCCCGGCCCCCCGGGAGAACAAGGGCTGCCAGGACCATCTGGCAAAGAGGGCACCAAGGTGAGGAGGCTGTGGGAAGGGTTTTCGGTGCCGTGCCAATGCCAGGGCTTGGTTCAGCCACCGGGGAACAGGGGCCCCTGTGGCTCAGCCCCTCTTTTCCCCTGCCCTAGGGAGACCCCGGTCCCACCGGCTCCCCCGGGAAAGACGGCCCCGCCGGCTTGCGGGGCTTCCCCGGCGAGCGGGGCCTGCCCGGCACCCCGGTGAGTATTGCCCGTCCTCGGTCCCCCCCCCGCTGTCCTCCCCCCCAGAGGCATCGCACTGATCCCCCTCCTCTCGCAGGGTGGCCCAGGGCTGAAGGGCAACGAGGGACCGGCGGGACCCCCAGGACCCGCAGTGAGTGCGCACGCCCTCCCACCGCTGCTCGCCGCGGCCCCATGGCTCCCCTCGCCTTACTCCCCTCCCTCTTGCCCCCCCAGGGCTCCCCCGGGGAGAGAGGAGGACCGGGACAAGGTGGCCCCGTTGGCCCCCCTGGGCGACCGGGACCACAAGGGCCACCGGGCCCCGCCGGAGAGAAGGGCGTCCCCGTGAGTACCGCAGGGAGCGGCGACACGTCCCCCGATGTCCCCGTGTCCCTCACCCTCTTCTTCTTCCCCCCAGGGTGAGAAAGGTCCCATGGGCCCCGCTGGCCGAGACGGCGTTCAGGGCCCGGTGGGCTTGCCCGGCCCCGCCGGCCCCCCCGGTGGCCCTGGCGAGGACGGTGACAAGGTGAGGTGCCACCCTGCCCCGGTGGCCCCGCGGCTCCCAGTTGGGGCTGATCCCTCGGCTTCTTCCCGCAGGGCGAGGTGGGCGAGCCGGGCCAGAAGGGCAGCAAGGGCAACAAGGGCGAGCACGTGAGTAGGGCCGGTGGCCCCCAGCCCGTGCCCCCCCCCCCATGTCCCCCTCCTGTGGGGCTGTCCCAGCCTCGCTGACCCCTTCCCTCCCCTCGCAGGGTCCTCCCGGTCCCCCCGGGCCCATCGGGCCGGTCGGGCAGCCCGGAGCCGCCGTGAGTACCTGATGGGGGACGTGGTTGGGAGGGGGGCTCCTGCCCGCGTTGTGTCACCCCCAGGGTGGGGACGACGGCGGCCAGGAGGTGTCCTTGTGTGTGTGTGTGTGTGTGTGTGTCCCCCGCCTCCTCGGTGAGCCGAGCGGCACCAACCCTCCTTCCTACCCCGCAGGGCGCCGACGGGGAGCCGGGTGCCAGAGGTCCCCAGGGCCACTTCGGTGCCAAGGGTGACGAGGGGACGCGGGGCTTCAACGGCCCCCCCGGCCCCATCGGCCTCCAGGTGAGCACAGAGACCCCCCAGAGACCCCCTGGAGACCCCCAAAGACCCTCCGGAGACCCCCCGGAGACCCCCTCGCTTTGCTCTGCCCCACGGCGAGCGAGGCGGGTGCTGTCCCCACAGTGCCACCGCATCTGCGTCCTGCCTGGCCCCAAGCATTTGTCACTGTTACCCGATCCCCGTCCCACTCCTCGACACCCGTTGCCCCCTACCTGCCCCCCAACACCCTCTGCCCCCCTCCCCCCATTTTAACCCTTTCTCTTCGGTTCTAGGGTTTGCCAGGCCCAGCTGGTGAGAAGGGCGAAACGGGCGACGTAGGACCCATGGTAAGTGTCCTTGCCACCCCCCCCCCCAAAGCCATGTCACTTTTTGGGGGGGACACCCCGCAGACCCATCCTCACGCTGTGTTTTTCTCCCATTCTAGGGCCCCCCCTGGCCCCCCAGGCCCCCGTGGCCCCGCTGGACCCTCTGGAGCTGACGTAAGTGACCCCCCTCTCCCCCTGTGGCCCCAGGATCCTTTCATGGGGGGCACTGGGGTGACCGCCTCTGCTCTCCCCCCCCCTGCAGGGACCCCAGGGACCCCCTGGAGGTGTTGGCAACCTGGGCCCCCCTGGGGAGAAGGTACGTCCGTGGCTCGCAGACAGTGGGGTCCACCCCGAGCCGTGCCTCTGCGGGGTGGTGGTGGTTCAGCGGGGCCAAGGGACCCCACTGGGGGGCTTGGTTTGGAGGGGGGGGGGGTTCACTTCTCTCTCTTCCCATTTTAGGGGGACCCCGGTGAATCGGGGGCCCCGGGCATCCAAGGGGAACCAGGAGTCAAGGTGAGTGCCTGTGGGGGGGAACCCAAAGCCTGGCCCCGTACCCCCCCAGCTGCCTCTGCAGGGTGCCGACCCCTTTTCTTGCACCGCAGGGCCCACGAGGAGAGCGAGGGGAGAAAGGAGAAGCCGGAGCCGCCGGTGTGGCCGGGCCACCGGGGGGAAAAGGCCCCCCCGGCGATGATGGGCCCAAGGGCAACCCCGTGAGTGTGGGGGGCACGGGGCTGGGTGGCTGCGGTGGCTCTGCGTGGTCCCCCCACGCTCACAGCTCTTTCCGTGCCAGGGTCCCGTTGGTTTTCCCGGCGATCCGGGCCCCCCCGGCGAAATGGGCCCCAGGGTGAGTGTCGCGTCCCCAAGGGACTGCAGGACTTATGGGGGGGAGGCGGGGGGGACTCAGGGCTGCGGGCTCACCCCAGGTTTTCCCTTCCCAACAGGGCCAGGACGGTGCCAAGGGCGAGCGCGGGGAGGACGGCGAGCCTGGGGAGCCGGTGAGTGCTTGGTTTTGGTGGGCACCCTGCTTTCTGCGCCCCCCTCCTTAGCTGCCTGGGGCCATCCCCATCACATCCCCTTCCAGGCTCGGGGCCGAAGCTGCCCCAATGTTTTGGGGTGCCACAGCATGGGGAGAAGGGGCCAGCACCACGCTCACATCCATGCGCCCAGCCTCTGGCTGCGTCTGGCGTCCCGCGGCCTGGGTTCTCCTCGCGTGCCCCGGGATCCTCCTCACCACCTCCATCCTGATTTTGGGACGAGGCCAGCTCCCTTCACTCCTCTCTCTCTCTCTCTCTTAGGGCTCGCCAGGTCCAACGGGCGAGAACGGGCCTCCCGGGCCCCTGGGGAAGAGGGTAAGTGGTGGGTGAGGCCGGCTCCAGCTCCTGTGCCGCCCGCCTCGCTGTGTCCCCGTCCCTTGCCACGTCCCCGTCCCTCACTGCCCTGTTTCTCCTCTCTGCAGGGCCCTGCTGGCTCCCCCGGCCCCGAGGGGCGTCAGGGTGAGAAGGGCGCGAAGGTGAGCGATTCTGGGGGCCACGGGGGTCCCACGGGGAGACCCCGGTGGCGCTGCTGAGCCCACGTGCGGGATCGGCCTCACCTGGTTCCTCTGTGCCCGCAGGGAGAACCCGGAGCCGTGGGTGCTCCCGGCAAGACCGGTCCCGTGGGGCCCCAGGGCCTTGCCGGCAAGCAGGGACCGGATGGTCTCAGGGGTCTGCCGGGCTCGGTGGTAAGTGACAATATCCTGGGGGGGGGACATCGAGGTGCAGCTGCCATCGCTGTGCGTCCCCGGGGGTGGCGGTGGCAGCTGCAGATAGCGGGGCCTCACGCAGTCCTCTGACCTGTTCAGGGAGAACAAGGCAAGCCGGGCACCACAGGGCAAGCTGGGCCACCAGGACCAGTGGTGAGTGTGGCCCCACTCCCCCGCTGCCGCCCCCCGAGCCGGGGGGCCCCCGCTTTGTGCTCCCCGCATCGCACGAGCCCGCCCGTGTACCCCCGCAGGGTCCCCCAGGTCTCCCCGGCCTCAAAGGTGACACCGGTGCCAAAGGAGAGAAGGTGAGCGAGGCGCCGGCGTGCGACCCATGCCCTGGGTCACCGCTGCGCCCGACGCGAGTAGGGAACGGTGACGCCTCCACGTGGGGCGCGCCGGTTCCTGTGTCCCCTGAGCGCTGTCCCCACCCGGCATCCCCCACGTCCCTGTGCTGACCTCCCGTGTCTCTCCCCGTGTGTTCTCCCCCCCCCTCCAGGGCCACCCTGGTCTCATTGGCCTGATCGGACCCCCAGGGGAGCAGGGGGAGAAGGGAGACCGGGGTCTGCCCGGCCCCCAGGGCTCCACAGGGCAGAAAGGAGAAACCGTGAGTGTGGGGCTGGGGAATGGGGGGGCTGGGGGGGGACAGGAGGAAGGGTTCAGAGCGGGGTCGGGGTTGGGATTGGGGCTGGGGGGGGTCTCCGGGACTGGGGTGCTGGGGGAGGCGGGGTGGTGGAGGTGGGAACGGGGCTGCCCCCGGTGTCCTCATGCTGATGTCCGCTCTCCTCCCATCATACAGGGGATCCCTGGAGCTACCGGACCCATCGGCCCCGCTGGCCCCCCCGGCCTTCCCGTGAGTGCCCTCCCACCTGCTGCCGGTCCCGCGTCCCTCCTTCCTCTGCCTCCAGTCTCGTCCTTGCTCCTTGCCCTCCCTGTTTTCACCCTTTCCCCCCCCTCCCCAGCACTGACAGACCTGGTCTTGCTTTGTAGGGCCCAGCAGGTCCCAAAGGTGCCAAGGGAGCCATGGTGAGTACCGAGGCCCCCGCCCCGCCACCCCCCTGCCCCCTGCCCAACGCCTGTCCTCTCTGAGTGTCCCTTTCCTCTAGGGCCAAGCAGGACCCAAAGGCGAACGCGGACCTCCAGGACCCCCCGGACACCCGGTGAGCGCCCCAAGGTTTGGGGCCAGGGGAAGGGGTGAGGTGCGGGGTGGCGGGACACAACAGCCAGGAGTGGCTTCCAAAGGACACCTCGTGCCTCAAGCCCTGAGCGCGGGGCGGTTTCGGGATCCGTCGGGCTCCTCATTTTGGGGTGCTGAGGGTGCTGTGCCCACCACAGGGGCCCCCCGGGGAGGTGATCCAGCCCCTGCCCATCCAGCTGCCCAAGAAGAGCAAGCGCTCCATCGACGCCAGCAAGCTGGTGGAGGAGGAGGAGGAGGAGGGTGGAGAGCGAGCAGCCGCCGACCAGGCGGCTCGCGACTACGCCGATGGCATGGAGGAGATCTTCGGCTCCCTCAACTCCCTCAAGCAGGAGATCGAGGGCATGCGGCGCCCGATGGGCACCCAGGACAACCCGGCCCGCACCTGCCAGGACCTGCAGCTCAGCCACCCCGGCCTGCCCGACGGTGAGCGGCGCCGCAGGGTCGAGGGTGGGCAGCGGGCGCGGTGGCGCTGCCCCATGCGCTGAGCCCTCTCTTCCCTGCGCAGGCGAGTACTGGATTGACCCCAACCAGGGCTGCGCCCGAGACTCCTTCAAGGTCTTCTGCAACTTCACAGCGGGCGGGGAGACCTGTGTCTTTCCCAGCAAGGACATAGAGGAGGTGAAGGAAGGGGCACGGCGTGGCCGCGGGAGGCAGGGCGGCGGGGATCGCCCATGGGTAGAGGTCCGCTCATGGCTGCCTCTCCTCTTCCAGGTGAAGATGTCGTCCTGGGAGCAGGAGGAGCCCCAGCGGTGGTTCAGTCAGTTCAAGGAGGGCAGCAGGGTAAGGGTGCTGCTGGCTCGCAGGGGATGTGCTCGATGTCTGCGTGTCCCTGAGCGAGTACCTTGCTTTCGGTGACGGCTGGGTGCCCGTCTTCCTCTGTTTCTGAGGAGAAAGAAATGTCCTCCAACAGGCTTTGAACCCATCAGCCCTCCTGACCATCACCCCTTCCCTGGCTCCCTCCTCTCGGAAACGTGGGGGTCCACATCCCAACAGAACCCCCCCAGCCCCCCTTTCCACACCCCCTCTGGCCACCGTCCCCCATTAATTCGTCTCCTCTCCTGTGTCCCACAGTTCTCCTACACAGACTCGGACAGCCAGCCCCTCGGCGTGGTGCAGCTGACCTTCCTACGGCTCCTCAGTGTCTCTGCCCGCCAAAACTTCACGTACCACTGCCACCGCTCGGTGGCCTGGCACAGCACCACCGCCGGGGACCATCGGCATGCCCTCCGCTTCCTGGCTGCCAACGAGGAGGAGCTCAGCTACGACACCAGCCCCTACATCAAAGCCGTGACGGACGGCTGCGCGGTGAGCACCGCAGCGGAGAGGAGGGGCTGGACACGACGGGGAGGGAGATGTAAAGGGGAGCGAGATACGGGGGGGCTGGAGGTATACTGAGGACAGAAAGGTGAAGCAAAAGGGGTGGATGAAATGGGTAACGAGGACAGAGGAGGCACCAGAAGGTGCTAAGGTGGAGAGCCTCTTTTATGAAGCCCGTCTGAGAGAGTTAAGGTTATTTAACCTAGAGAAGAGAAGGGTCCGTGGGGACCTTGCTGGACCTGGAGGGGGACTCAGCAGCAGCAGAAGTGGGATAAAGAGAAGGGCTGGCTCTGTTGTCCCCAGTGTCCCCAACCCCTGACCCATCTCCCCATCCCCTGCAGGCACGAAAGGGCTCCAGCCAAACGGTGCTAGAGGTGAGCACGCCCCGCCTGGAGCAGCTCCCACTAATGGATGTGCGAGTCATGGACTTTGGCGAGCCCAGCCAGAGGTTCGGGTTCGAGGTGGGACCAGTCTGTTTCCTCGGCTAGGACCAACCAGTCCCCTACAACTGTCACCCTCCCTGCCACACCCTGGCCTCCCGTGGGGCGATCCTTGCCCCCTCGCCTCCCCACTGCCCGCCCCTCGTGTCACCTCCCCACCTGCTGCTGCGAGGGGCGGATGTGGTCAGCCCTGTCCGCACACGTCGAGACCGAAACGCCATCACCTCCACTGGGGCCAGGGTCTGGAGAGATGCCAAAGAGACTTTAATGCTTAGAATAAATCTATATTTTAATATGTAGAGAGACAGAGAGGAAAATTTTTAACTGATCCACTGGCTACCTCCCTCGACGCCCAGCAGTGCTCCCTTCCTCCCAGTATCTCGCTCCGAATCCCAGTGCTCCTTCCCAGCAATCCCAGGGCTTCATTTTCCATGCTCCCAGCTCCACAACCCCAGGGAAGCCCTCGAGGAGCACACCCGCCAGCAAAGGGAGCATTGCTTGGCTTTGCTCTCTGCCCGGAGAGCTGAAGGGTTTCAAAGCAAGCCCAGGCCACCGCCGCCCTTGGTGGTCATGCACCGCTAGCGAGCGCTCGGGGTTAGCACGAGAGTTCTCGTATCTCCCTCTCCATGCGGATTCGCACCACAACAGCCCTTGTGCTTCCAAGTCATGGTCAGAGGGACTGGACCCGTGGCCAAATGTGTCCCCAGGCATGCCATCTCCTGTATATACAACCCCACGGCAGCAGTGCCTGACCACCTCCGACAACTGAGCGACGTTTGTGGGTTCCCTAGCCCGGCCCAGCCTGGCTCATAGAGGTGAAGCTGCTGCTTGACTTCGTTAACTCTGCTAATCCAGGCTAATTAATTTGAAAAAGCTTCCCTGTCGCATCAGGGTGCCACTTCACAGCCCCGCAGCACCCGTCAATGTGAAGGGTGCCGGTCCCTGTCCTCAGTCCTACCTCCGGTCACTGCGAGGCGTCCTCGTGATGGGTGTGCTTAAAAAGCCCCCAACACCGCCTGCCCATAGCCCGTGGAAAGCAGTGAGGAAGAAGGAATTTGTGTTTTTACTGTGTTTTATTTTTTTTTCTATTTTAAATTAATTATATTATTTAAAGGAGTGGATACAACCATCAGTACTGGTCCCTGCTGCGTAATTTTTGGATTTTCCCCCCAAAAAATAAGATGTGAATTTCCGCATGACCCAGCACAGTGCCTGGGGGAGGAGGGAGGAAAAAAAAAATAAAATAAAAAATTATTTTCTTGGTGCCGTCCGATAAAAAGAAGTTTATAGGGCACCAGTCTTTGCTTTTTTGTTTTCTTAAAAAGCAGAGGCATGCCCCCTGGTGCTGAGCTGGCGGCGTGTGTAATGTTTTGTAAGTAATTTTTTAAGTTGTATTGTAATATATCATCTATAATTTTGCTGCTTTTGGGGGGGTCGGTTATTATTTTTTTGTTGCCTTTCTCTCTCTTTCCCCTCGCTCGCCGACCCGAGCTCCTCCGTGACGAAACTCCCCCCCTGCGGCGACGAGTTCCCATCTTTGGGGAGAAAACGGGGAATAAAGAGGCAGGTGCCTCCATCCCCTGCTTGTAAACCCGCTGTAAAGGGGCAGCGCTCGTCCAGAGGGGGCCGTCACGGCGCCATTACCCCCTCCTCTGCCCCACAGCCCCCCCGGTGCCCCCCGCTTCTCCTCACAGACAGGGCAGGGTCGATGCCCGCCTCAGCTCCCGCTTTCCCGCCTTCGGCGGCGCGGCCGATCCACCGGCGAGGAGCCCGTGCCGTCACTCGTTGCGGGGCAGAACGCGAGGAGGTGTGAGGTGACAAAAGGGTGGGAAGCGGCGCGAGGCGAGGGCAGGGGTGTCCCTGGTGCGCCAGCCATGAGGAGAACCAGGCTCCTGTGGTAAAAATGTCCCCAGAACGCCCTTTTCTTAGAATCACAGAATTGTTAAGGTTGGAAGAGACCTTCCAAGATCATCTGGTCCAACCATCCCCCTCAACCATCACTAAACCATGTCCCTAATCAGCTTTCCTTGAACACCCCCAGGGACGGTGACTCCATCACCTCCCTGGGAAACCCGTTCCAATGCCTGACCTTTCTTTCTGAGAAGAAATATCTTCTAATTTCCAACCTGAACCTCCCCTGGCGCAAGTTGAGGCCATTCCCTCTAGTCCTATCACTAGGTATACTAGATATACCTATACCCATACTAGATGTACCTATGCTTTTGGTACCCAGTGACTGACAGTACTCCTGTAAAAGCTTCCAGGGCAGGCTTGGCTGTAGTTAAGTGCTTTTTGTGCAGATGAATGGTGGATGGATGGGGTTTGAAGCCTGGGGGTGGCCGAATGGCATCGTTGTGGCCGCCGCTGGGGTTTGTGCTGTGCCTGCACGAGGCATGAAAAGATGTACAGATGAAGCAGGGCAGGGTGGCCGTGCTTTGCTTTGTCAGGGACAAGAAGCCACAGGGGTGCACACAGTAGTGAGGGCACAGAGGGAAGGGCGGCACCTTGGTCACCATCCCTCAGCCACCATGTCCTTGGCATGGCTAAAAATTGTGTGAGGAAAACAGTGGCTGTGGGCATTTGAGTATCACGGCTCTGATCCAGTGGGACAGCGACGTCTTTCTGGTCATCGTCTCACACTTCTGCCCCTCGTAGTGACGCCACCACGTCGCACTTGCCTTTCGGTGGGTGAGAAGCACGTTGCCTGCTGGCATCGTGTCGGCAAGGAGATGCTGAATGTGTTTTTTTTTTGCTGGGTGAGCCTCGGCATCTTTGATGAATGCAGTAATGTACAGCACTTCCACTGTGGCAGGTGTGGTCCCACAGTGCTTTTGCCTTTCCGCATCATCCCATGAGCTCCACAAAACAAGCAAGGTTCTCTTTGTTGTAGTTTTAGGGCCTTGTGTCCCATGAGGGACATGGACGCGGTGAAAACGGAAGAGAAAAACGTTGTGTGCAAAGCAGGGGCTTGGCCAGAAGGTGTCAGCATGACTGGGAGGATGGCCCGGGTTCCAGCTGGCCTCCATCCTGCTGCAGGTCCAGGCGGGGACCTGAGTTTTCAGTGTGTCGCAGGCAGCATCAGCATCACTTGCAATGAAATGAGCTCTGCTTAGCGTCGTGGCTGGGGACAGATCCCTGGTCCCCCGATCCCTCTTGCTGCCGGATCCCTCTTGACTTGCTGGAGACTGCGCCACGAGCTGGACTTCGGAACAGGGCAGGGCTTGGTCAAGGAGAAGGCGCGTGGAGCCCGGTGCCCTCTTGTGAAGTTCTGCCAAGTCCAAAGGGCTCGCCCCGGTCCTGGCGTACGCCAGCATTGCATTGCTTGCATTGCATGGGGCAAACCCGCTGCTCGCTGCCCTCCCGTGCGCCGCTCGGTGGGGTTGGGGTCAGCTCCCACCTCAGCATCTTCATCCCTCGAGGGCGGGGTCACCCTCCGCTGTGGCTTTTCTGGTGGTTGGAAAAGGGCTGTTTTGGGGACCTTTTGGTCTCTCTTCCACGTTGGGGCACTGGCATCATCACACCACCCTGGGTGTGAGGAGGGGGGGGTTCATTCCGGTGTAGTGCTCCCCTCTGGGAAACCATTCTCTGGAGGAACGTGCTGGAGCGTGAGGCCACCACCTGGGCTCGGCTCTACCCTCGCAATTTTCCCCCGGCAACTGGTGACATGACAGCCCTTGGGGTGAGGGGGTGGGGGGGAAACCGCCTTTTGGAAAGTCCCTGGCACGGTTTGCACCCATTTCCCCCTTCCCGTGACTCCCCTCAGCTCTCGAGAAAGCAGAAGGCACCCCTGGTGTGGGGCTGGGGGTGGAGGGGGGGGTGGCCCCCACCAGGACCACCCTGGGAGTGGGGAACTGGAGCTGTCTGAGCACGGAGCCTTACAAAAGGGACCCCCCCATCTACTGGCCTTGACAGCGATCCTTCCCTGGCCTCAAGGCCCTGATGCTGCGAGGCTTGGCGTCCTCGGGGCGGGGGGGGGGACGGGACCACAAGACACAGAGCTCCCCGGCGGCTCTGTCTGTCTGTGGGTCCTGATGGGTGCCCCCCACCCCCCACCCCGCCAGGCAGGGGATTTCCACCGAAGCCAGTGTCCCCCCCCGCCGTGGGGCACGCCAGCATTTCGGGGAAACGGCCCTGCCTGCTTCCCTTGCCCGCCAGTAACCCCAGTCCAGCCAGTCAGCGGGCGGTACTGGGCTGCGTCACCAGTCTCCGGCAGACTCCGGGCAGCCGAAGTCCCGATGGGAGCAGTGCTGGGTCAGGACGCCTACGTTCTTCTGGGGGCACTGGGGGCTCAGCACGGAGCC
This sequence comes from Anser cygnoides, assembly GCF_040182565.1. NCBI lineage: Eukaryota > Metazoa > Chordata > Aves > Anseriformes > Anatidae > Anser > Anser cygnoides. The sequence goes on from NC_089907.1 coordinate 833,007, forward strand.
CCCCCACACTACCTCCAGCCCTACACACGTCCGTGCCCACCGGCGGCTCGGCTTTTAGGATTTGCCCCCGTGGGGCTCTGGGTCCTGTCTGGTCCCGAGCCTGCGGTGCTGCCTGCAACCCACGCGGGACGGGCTCTGGTTTCCAAACCCTGCCTCCACCCCTGCTGGCATTTTGTCAGTGACTGGTCCTGAGTGGCTGCTGTGCACCTGGCTGTGGCCGCTACTTATTTTATTCTCCTAGAAATACTCATTTCCAGGTGGTTTTTATTCAGGCCCCACGCTGCTCTGCCCCACTGCCCTACCCCTTCCAGCGCTGCCCACCCGGGGGGCTCGGAGCGCTGCCGCCCGCACCCCCCGCATGACCCCAGCGTGCTGCCCGCGTGCGAGGCGGGGGGGTTTCACATCCTCCCCACCGCACGCCATCCGCTTTCTGTTCCCACCGCACCTTCCCCTTCTGCTCCCAGTGGGGAAGGAAGCAGCCTCGAGCCGCTGCTGCCGTGCGGCCTTGTCCGTGGCGCCGCTCCCAAGAGGGATTTGCTCCTTGTCTGCTCCTCAGGGCCTCCCCTACAGCCCCCGGGGCGGTTCTGCCGGTCCGTTCCCCCATCTCGATCCCTGAGCGCTGGTGTCACCAGTTACCAGGCAGAGCGGCTGCTGGGAGAACTGATCTGGCTGAGGGCAAGGTCCAGCTTTGCTCCCCTCGTGCCCGTGGGCCAAACACGGGTGTTGCAGAGCCACCCCCATGCCCCCCGTGCCCCCCGGGACCTCCCTGACAGACCAAGGAGGGAGCCCCCTGCCCAGGGTCTGGGTGCCAGCTGGTGTCTGTGACCCCCTGGGAGCCATCAGTGGGGTCTTCCCCCTTGAAGCCCACCCTAGAGGTGCCAAGATCCCACCACCGGCAGCCAGGAGAACCCAGGAGCCTTGAGGTCACCCTACCCCTTCCCTCTGCTCAAGAGTTGCAGCCCCGGAGCCCTGCCCCGCACCCAAGACCCCCCCCACCCCCCACCCCATAGATCTCCCCCCGACAGATGACCAGGGAGCTCGTGGGGCTGCAGTGCAGAGCATGGATGCGCGGTGAGGGTCGCACAGCAGGATCAACCCCAACCCACTTTATTGCGGTGTCAGAACAGCAGAGCGGGAGTGGCGGGCACGGGACTGGGCGCCAAGGGGGAGCTGTGGGGACAGGACACCCCTCCGCTCACCCCAGAGGCTGCGGGAGAGACCCCCACATCCCTGCTAGGAGGAGACGTGGTGCGTGCTGGATGCTGGGACCAGCGCAGGTGGTGCGGCGTCGTCCCCTGACAGCGGGCAACTCGGAGCGGCCCCGGGGGCTACCTCTGCTCACCCCATCCCGTTGTGGGGCCCAGTCCCATCACCCCCCCGGGTCTGGCTCCAGAGCAGCCTGCGGTGTGTCCTCGTGAGGCACGTGAGGGAGAAGGAAGTGCTGGGGAGGTGCGGCACCGATGTGGGGCACGGGAGCGAGCAGCTCTGGGCGGGCTGAAGCGAGGGGCGGCTGAGGGGGCACAGGGTCCGGCTGGGGGGAGGCAGGGAGGCCTGGCCTCTGCCCCCTCACAAGAGGCCCCGCTGGTTGCGGGCGCTGTTCATCTTCATGGCCTTGATGATGAGGATGGTGCCCACGACGATGCCGACGATGCCCACGGCCAGGCCCAGGGCGCACACCAGGGTCTCGGTGCTCTCGGAGGCGGGCAGGGGCACCTGGGGCTCTGCAAAGGGACGGGGGGTTAGGATGGGGCACCGAGCCCCCCCCCACCGGCGAGGGCAGGGCCCCATCCTCACCCCAGTGCGTCAGCAGCGCGTTGGGCAGCCCCCAGTGCTCCACGCGGCAGTCGTAGTAGTCGCCCCGCGTGGGGATGAAGGGCAGGTAGGAGAACTTGTAGAAGCCGTTGTCCTCCTGGCGGTAGAAAACGGTCTCGGAGACGCCTTCCACCACCTCCTGCCCGTTCTTCAGCCACGTGATGGTGATGATGGACGGCCAGAACTTGTGCACGTAGCAGATGAGGATGTTGGGGTCCCCCAGCTCCACGGGGTCCTCGGAGAACACCGTCACCTCGGGCGGCGCTGGAGGAGATGGAGAAGGGCTTAGTGCAGTCCGGGGTCAGCCAAGCTTCACTGCCCCCAGGTGGTGCCAGGGCTTCCGGCCCCACAGAGGGCCCTTTGTGCCCCACTGCCACCCAGGGGGACCCCGCACACAGCTTGGGGCACAGCCTGGGCGCGCAGGGAGCTGGGCGCTGTTCCCCCTGCTGCTGCCCACAGGTTGGGGGGCAGCCAGCCCCAGCAGGGGCCGCAGGGGTGCAGGGAGCGGCCGCGCCGTGGCTGGGTTGTTACCGATGGTTCCCTGCGAGCGGTTGGACCTCTGCATCATGATCTCCATGTTCTGCTTGCCCACGGCAATGTTCTGCAGAGCTCCCTGGGCCTCGAAGCTGGCAAACTTTGAGAAGAGGGGCAGGCGCCAGATGGTCTCTGACTTCTGCAGGTCCACGTGGAAGATCTCATCCCCGTCGAAATCGAACATGAACTGGCCGCCCTCCTCCTTCAGCGTCTCAGCCCGCTGGTAGAATGTAGTCTGGATCAGCACGTTCCCCACTGGGAAGGGACAGGTGTCAGTGGCAGCCCCCTCCCACTGCCGGGGGGCTCGCCAGAGCCCACCAAGAGCTCCCCGGGCTCTTCACCGCCTGGGGCTGGGGCCAGTGACAGGCTGCGGGGACCCGGCTCGGTCCCCAGGAGCACTGCGGGCTGGGGCGGCGGTCCCGGCAGCCCTGGGACTTGGGCAGGAGGTGCCGTGGCCCCGGCCATCCTGCCCCACACGCGTCCCTTTGGCCCCCAGCCCCCCCCTCGGCAGCCCACCCTGCTCCCCTACAGCTGGGGGCCGCAGCTCCCCGCACCCAGCCCTTACAGCAGCGCCGACCCCCGCCCCCCCCCCCCCCCCCCCCCCGTGGGTCTGGGACCCCTGCTCCCCAGCCGTGTCCCCCGCACGCACCTTTCACGGCCCCCGAGCCCTGCAGGGCCAGCACGGCCAGCAGCACCAGCGGGACGCCCCGTCCTGCGGCCATCACCTCTGCGGCACCGGGCAGTGGGAGCGAGCGAGGGGCGAGCGTCACTGGGGCTGGGGAGCCCAGTGCTGGGGCCCCGTGCCCGGGGGCTCCCCCAACTCCCGAGCCAATAGCAGGGTGCCCCGCGGTTGACTCAGCTGTTCCCAGGCAGAGCACAAACACCAAGCACCCTACGCGACAGACAGACAGCACCGCGCAGGGTGCTGAGGGGGCGCGCCGTGGGGCTGGGGGCGTGCAGGGACCGGGGGGGGGCTGAGGGGAGGGGGGCAGCCAAGGGGAGAGCCCCGGTGTGAGCTGCGCCCGGGTGAGTGCTCCCTGGGGTCGCTCCTGGAACACGTCTGCGGCATGGGACAAGTGTTAGAGGGAGTCCTGCAGAGACAGGCTCTGCCTGGTGACGGGTGATGCTGCCCAGCCCCGCTGCTCACTGGTTCTTGCTGGGACGCCCAGTCACAGCACTGGGCAGAGTCCTGCCTTGCGTGGGGTCCCAGCACCCCTCAGCCTCCGCTGAGCAGCCATGGGGACCGGCCGCATCCTGGGAGCTGGGGCCGTGCTGGTGGCACTGGTGGTGCTGGGAGCCCACCCGGCTGGGGGCGAGGAGACCAAGGGTGAGCTCAGCCCCACGCCGTGGGGCAGGACCTCACGTGTGGCTGCTGGAGGGGAGGTGGGATGGGGTGGGGAGGGGGGCCACCGCGGCCCTGGCACCGCCACGCAGGGTGTGGGCATCCGCAGCGACTGCCTCAGCCTCTGCCTGGCAGCAAAAGGCTCCACGGGGGGGCCCAGAGAGCTCCGGGGGTGCTGCCCCCCCCCCCCCACCCCAGGGCTCTGTTGCATCCTGGCTCCCTCCTCTGGGTTCCTTCCCTGCATTCCCCCCATCTCTTGTCCCCTCCTGCCCCCAGGACCCCCCCTGGGAGCCCCTCGGCCTCTTCCTGAACCCAGCACGTGGGGCTCCAGGGGCTCGGGGTCACGGCATCGGTGTCACCGCGGCTGGGAGGGGAGTGGGGATGGGGGGGGGGGGGCAGGCTCCACGGTGGGGAGGGGGCTCCAGGGTGTGGAGCGGGCTCCAGGGTATCAGTGAGCCCTGCCCAGCTGGGGGCTGGGGGCCTGGGGAGGGGAAGCTGGGCTCCCTAACCTGACCTGCCCGTACAGGGTTCTTCCAGGAGATGATGGTGGATGAGTGTCACTACCTCAACGGCACCGAGCGGGTGAGGTTTCTGGATAGGTACTTCTACAACCGGCAGCAGTACGCGCACTTTGACAGCGACGTGGGGCATTATGTGGCTGACACGGAGCTGGGCAAGCCTGATGCCGACTACTGGAACAGTCAGCCCGAACTACTGGAGCAGAGACGGGCTGAAGTAGACACATACTGCCGGTACAACTATGGGGTGGTGACCCCTTTCACCATTGAGAGGAAAGGTACGTGCACGTGAGCCCAGAGCTGGTGGGGCTGGGCCACCTCTGCACCCTGCCAGGCCGGGCACAGCTGGGGCCAGGGGGGCCGGGCACAGCCCCAGGGGGGGGGGGGCACCCCTGCCCAGGGGCAGCGGTACAGGTGACTGCTGGGCTCTCGCCGCCCTTGCCCAGCTCTCTCCCTCTCCCCGCAGTTGAGCCCAAGGTGAGGGTCTCTCCCATGCAGTCGAGCTCGCTGCCCCAGACCGACAGGCTGGCGTGCTACGTGACGGGCTTCTACCCCGCCGAGATCGAGGTGAAGTGGTTCAAGAACGGCCAGGAGGAGACGAAGCACGTGGTGTCCACGGACGTGATCCCCAACGGGGACTGGACCTACCAGGTGCTGGTGATGCTGGAAAGCACCCCGCAGCACGGGGACACCTACAAGTGCCAGGTGGAGCACGCCAGCCTGCAGAGCCCCATCACCCACGAATGGGGTAAGGCCCCGGCCCCCGGCTCCCGGGGGGTCCCGAGCCCCCACCCTGCTGCAGGCGGGGAGCGGGAGCACGGCCCCGGCCCTGAGCCCCCGCTCCTGTCCCCGCAGTGCTCCCGGCGGATGCCGCCAGGGGCAAGATGCTGACGGGCGTGGGGGGCTTCGTGCTGGGGCTCATCTTCCTGGCGCTGGGGCTCTTCCTCTACGTGCGCAGAAAGGTGAGCGGCCGGGGCGCTGGGGGTGGCGTGGGGCTGGGGGGGCCGCGGTTCCCCCCCGCGGTGACGCTGACCTGGTCTCGCTGTGTTGCAGGGCGCATCGCTCCCCCGGCTGCAGGTAACGTCCCCCACCCGCGGCCCCGCTGCACCCTCCCCGTGGGGGCTGCTTCCCCTTCCCCCCCTACCACCAGCAGGGCTGCGCCCCGGGGCCGCAGGCAGCGCGTCCCTGGGGGGCCGAGGGGCAGAGGGCTGGGGCGCTGCCCCCCGCCCGCTGCTCATCCCCTGCTCTCTCCCCACAGGGCTCCTGAAGCAGCTCCTGCTCCTGCGCCTCGGATCCTCCACCCCCAGCGCCGCCTCTGCCCCGCGCTCGCCCAGCTCCTGCCCTCGGCGCCTGGTCCCACAGCCCCTGGTCCCGCAGCCCCACGGCCCCACGCGACTCCTTGGGGTCCCCCCCTCCCTCGTTCCCATCCCAGCCTGGCTTGGCCGGGGCCACTGGGAGCCCCAAATAAAGTGTCCCGGTGCCCTGCGGCCCTGCTGCTGTGGGGACGGTGGGGCAGGGGCGGGCACCGCCATCCCTGCACACACAGCTCCAAAGCCTTGGGGGGGACGGGGCTGCTTGGGGGCCTGGGTCCCAGAGCCCGGGGGGGGCGCTGCCTGGGGGTGAAGGCAGCGTCCTGTGGGAGGGGGGCTGGTGGCGGAGCCTGCGTCCTGCTGCCTCTGGGCTGCTGCACTGGTGCTGGGGATGGGCGCGGGGTGCAGGGGTCCTGGGCCCCTGGAAGGGCCTGTGGGGTCTGGGAGCTGGGGCACCCATCCTGCCTCCACAGCGACCGCCGTTCCCACCCTGAGCCCCAACACGGCCCCATCAGAGCCCGCGGCTCCCCTGTCCCCAGGCTGGGACACCGCGCAGCCCCCCTGGGTCCCCCCAGCGTCACCACGCAGTACCCCTGGGGTCACCCCACCATCCCACCCAGGTCCCACCGTGCTCCCCCCAGATCTCCCGGTCCCCACAGCCCTGCAGCTTGGGGCCGAGCACACCACAAAGCGGTGACGTGGGGCTGCAGCGGTGCTGGGCTGTCCCTGAGCACCGTCGCTCTGCTGGGCAGCAGCAGCCCAGCGCCGACAGGGCAGATCCTGGTTGGGGGGGGGGGGGGGGGGCGAGGAACAGCATCAGGTGACAGCAGGGCTGAGGATGGAAGGTTCAAGGGGCATGGGGCCACCGGGACACGCTGGGTGTTGGGGGAGTGAGGGCTGGTAGGAGAATTTGTGGAGCCCATGGCCCTTGCACAGCACCCGAGGAACCCCAGGTCGCGGCCACAGCACTCGTCCTGCTGCCCCTCGCAGACGCAGCGCTCCAGCAGCGTCACCCGCTTGGTCCTGGTGAGGAAGTGACACTGCACCGGGAGGTGGAACTGGAGGAACCCTGCAAGGGCAGGCAGGGCAGGGGGTCCCGCTCCCCCTCCCCACACCCCCAGCCAGGGCTGGGCAAGGCTCCCAGATACCCTGGAGCCCCCTCCCCGTGCCCACTCCCCTGCCAGCCGCCCCCAGCCATGGTGACACCGACGCCGTGACCCTGACCCCCTGGAGGCACTGCCGGATCTGCCCCGTCCCTCTGCCTGCTGCCCCTGCTTGGCTGCACCTGGGCCCGATGGTGCCGCTGGGGGCAAGCGGGGCAGTGCCCAAAGGGCCTTGGGGGGTCGCAGCCAAGGGCAGCCGCAGCACATGGAGCTCCCCTGGGGCTGGAGGAGGAGCCCCCCGAGACCGGGTGGGTTTGGGGAAATGGGAGGGCAGCTGAAGGTGCCCATAGCGGGGCTGTGCTCGCGGCCACTTGAGCTGGCAGGAGAAGCAGAGGATGCCCTCTGCAGACAGAGGAGCAGCCTCACATGCTCGCAGGCCCTGCTTCTCACAGGGCGCTTTGCCCCCCCTGCAAGTCTGCTGGAGGGACAGCACGGCAGGACATCAGCGGTCCCGGCGGCTCCTCGGATGCTTCCTGAGAACTTGCTTCTCTCGCTGGGGAGGGGTCCCAGCCCCGCCGGCCGCACGCTCGCACGCACTCACCTCTGCTCCCACGGCAAGAGGGTTCTGCGTCCTGTAGCTGTGCTGGCAGAACACATCCGTGGCTGCCTGGATCCTGTCCCCCATGTTGGGACCTTGCCTTCGGGGATTTGTGGGCCTCGATGGGATCCCCCCGAGCCTCCTCTGCTCCAGGCTGAGCAGGCCCAGCTCCCTCAGCCTCTCCTCCCAGGGGAGATGCCCCAGTCCCTGCAGCATCTTCGGGGCCCTTCCTTGGCTCTCCCCAGTCTGGCCAGGTCTCTTTTGGACTGGGGAGCCCAGCGCTGGGCCCAGTACCCCAGCTGCGGCCTCACCAGTGCCGAGCAGCGGGGAAGGATCACCTCCCTCGGCCTGCTGGCAATGCTTTGCCTACTGCAACCCAGCCCAGGGACAGGACTTAGCCTTTCTCCCGGTGGAACCTCAGGAGGTTCCCATCAGCCCATTTCTCCAGCGTGGCCGGGTCCCTCTGGATGGCATCCCTTCCCTCCTACATGTCAACATACAGGACAACCAGGTGATCAGGTCCATTCAGCATGGGCTTATCAAAGGCAGGTCCTGCTTGACGAATCTGATCTCCTACGACAAGGTGATGTGCTCAGTTGATGAGGAAAAGGCTGTGGATGTGGTCTGCCTAGGCTTCCCAAAGGCTCAGGACTGGGACCAGCTCTCTTCAATACCTTCACCAATGGTCTGGATGAGGGGAGCGGGTGCACCCCCAGTAACTTTGTAGGTGACACCAATTTAGGAGCGTGTATTGATCTGATTGAGAGGGTAGGAAGGCTCTGCAGGAGGATCTGGATAGGCTGGACCAACGATGGGCCGAGGCCAACTGCATGAAGTTCAATAAGGTGAAGTGCTGGGTCCTGCGTTTGGGGCACAACAACCCCATGTAATGATACAGGCTGGGGGCAGAGTGGTAGGAAAGCTGCCCGGCAGAAAGCGTCCTGAGGGTATTGGTCGATATCCAGCTGAATATGAGCCAGCAGCGTGCTCAGGTGGCCAAGAAGACCACCAGCATCCTGGCTTGTATCAGAAATAGCGTGGCCAGCAGGACTAGGGAAGTGATTGTCCCTCTGTACTCGGCCCTGGGGAGGTCACACCTCAACTACTGCGTTCAGCTCTGGGGCGCCCAGTGTAAGACAGACATGGACCTATTAGAACGAGTCCAGAGGAAGGCCCCAAAGATGATCAAGGGGCTGGAGCACCTCTCCTATGAAGAGAGGCTGAGGGAATTCGGGTTGGTCAGCCTGGGCTCCACAAGTTCTCCTACCAGCCCTCACTCCCCCAACACCCAGCGTGCCCCGGTGGCCCCATGCCCCTCGACCCCTCCATCCTCAGCCCCTCTGTCCCCTGATGCTGTTCCTTGCCCCCCCCCGACCAGGATCTGCCCCTGTCGGCGCTGGGCTGCTGCTGCCCAGCAGAGCGACGGTGCTTGGGCACAGCACAGCGCCGAAGCAGCCCCACGTCACCGCTTTGTGGTGTGCTCGGCCCCAAGCTGCAGGGCTGTGGGGACCGGGAGATCTGGGGGGAGCACGGTGGGACCTGGGTGGGGTGGTGGGGTGACCCCAGGGGTACTGCGTGGTGACGCTGGGGGGGACCCAAGGGGGCTGCGCGGTGTCCCAGCCTGGGGACAGGGGAGCCGCGGGCTCTGGTGGGGCCGTGTTGGGGCTCAGGGTGGGAATGGCGGTCGCTGTGGGGGCAGGACGGGTGCCCCAGCTTCCAGACCCTCCAGCACTGCCAGGGGCCCAGGACCCTTGCACCCCGCGCCCATCCCCAGCACCAGTGCAGCAGCCCAGAGGCAGCAGGACGCAGGCTCCGCCACCAGCCCCCCTCCCACAGGACGCTGCCTTCACCCCCAGGCAGCACCCCCCGGGCTCTGGGACCCAGGCCCCCAAGCAGCCCCGTCCCCCCCAAGGCTTTGGAGCTGTGTGTGCAGGGATGGTGATGCCAGCCCCTGCCCCACCGTCCCCACAGCAGCAGGGCCGCAGCGCATTGGGACACTTTATTTGGGGCTCCCAGTGGCCCCGGCCAAGCTGAGCTGGGACAGGAGCGAGGGAGGGGGGAGGACCCTGAGGAGTCGCGTGGGACCAGGGGCTGTGGGACCAGGCGCCGAGGGCAGGAGCTGGGTGAGCGCGGGGCAGAGGCGGCACTGGGGGTGGAGGATCCGAGGCGCAGGAGCAGGAGCTGCTTCAGGAGCCCTGTGGGGAGAGAGCAGGGGGTGAACAGCAGGCGGGGGGCAGCGCCCCAGCCCTCTGCCCCACGGCCCCCCAGGGACGTGCTGCCTGCGGCCCCGGGGCGCAGCCCTGCTGGTGGTAGGGGGGAAGGGGAAGCAGCCCCCACGGGGACGGTGCAGCGGGGCCGCGGGTGGGGGACGTTACCTGCAGCCGGGGGAGCGATGCGCCCTGCAACACAGCGAGACCAGGTCAGTGTCAACACGGGGGGGAACCGCGGCCCCCCCAGCCCCACGCCACCCCCAGCGCCCCGGCCGCTCACCTTTCTGCGCACGTAGAGGAAGAGCCCCAGCGCCAGGAAGATGAGCCCCAGCACAAAGCCCCCGACGCCCGTCAGCATCTTGCCCCTGGCGGCGTCCGCCGGGAGCACTGCGGGGACAGGAGCGGGGGCTCAGGGCCGGGGCCGTGCTCCCGCTCCTCGCCTGCAGCAGGGTGGGGGCTCGGGACCCCCCGGGAGGCGGGGGCCGGGGCCTTACCCCATTCGTGGGTGATGGGGCTCTGCAGGCTGGCGTGCTCCACCTGGCACTTGTAGGTGTCCCCGTGCTGCGGGGTGCTTTCCAGCATCACCAGCACCTGGTAGGTCCAGTCTCCGTTCTGGATCACGTCCGTGGACACCACGTGCTTCGTCTCCTCCTGGCCGTTCTTGAACCACTTCACCTCGATCTCGGCGGGGTAGAAGCCCGTCACGTAGCACGCCAGCCTGTCGGTCTGGGGCAGCGAGCTCGACTGCATGGGAGAGACCCTCACCTTGGGCTCAACTGCGGGGAGAGGGAGAGAGCTGGGCGCGGGCGGCGAGAGCCCAGCGGTCACCTGTACCGCTGCCCCTGGGCCCAGGCAGGACAGGGCACACACGGGCTGCCCCCCCTGGGCTGTGCCCGGCCCCCAGGGCCCGGCTGTGCCCGGCCTGGCAGGGCGCGGAGGTGGGCCAGCCGCACCAGCCCCAGGCTCACGTGCACGTACCTTTCCTCTCGATGGTGAAAGGGTAGTTCACCCCATAGTTGTGCCGGCAGAACCTGTCTACTGCAGCCTTTGCATCCTCCAGTAGTTCGGGCTGACTGTTCCAGTAGTCGGCATCAGGCTTGCCCAGCTCCGTGTCAGCCACATACTGCCCCACATCGCTGTCAAAGTGCACGTCCTGCTGCCGGTTGTAGATGTCCTTGTACAGAAACCTCACCCGCTCGGTGCCGTTGAGGTACTGACACTCAGCCACCATCATCTCCTGGAAGAACCCTGTACGGGTGGATCAGAGCAGGGGCCCCGCTCCACCTCCCCAGGTCCCCAGCCCCCAGCCCGGGCTGGGCAGGGCTCACAGATGACCTGGAGCCCCCCCCCCCCATTCCCACTCCCCTCCCAGCCGCGGTGACACCGACGCCGTGACCCCGATCCCCTGGAGCCCCACGTGCTGGGGTCAGGAAGAGGCCGAGGGGCTCCCAGGGGGGGGGTCCTGGGGGCAGGAGGGGACAAGAGGTGGGGGGTAACGCAGGGAAGAAGCACAGAGAAGGGAACCAGGACGCAACAGAGCCCTGGGGGGGGGGGGGGGCAGCACCCCCGGAGCTCTCTGGGCCCCCCCGTGGAGCCTTTTGCTGCCAGGCAGAGGCTGAGGCAGTCGCTGCGGATGCCCACACCCTGCGTGGCGGTGCCAGGGCCGAGGGGGGGGCTCCCCACGCATTGCCAGGTCCAGGGCCCCCATCCCACCTCCCCTCCAGCAGCCACACGTGGGATCCTGCCCCACGGCGTGGGGCTGAGCTCACCCTTGGTCTCCTCGCCCCCGGCCGGGCGGGCTCCCAGCACCACCAGTGCCACCAGCACGGCCCCAGCTCCCAGGATGCGGCCGGTCCCCATGGCTGCTCGGCAGAGGCTGAGGGGTGCTGGGACCCCACTCAACGCAGACTCCACCCAGTGCTGTGACTGGGCGTCCCAGTAAGAACCAGTGAGCAGCGGGGCTGGGCAGCATCACCCGTCACCAGGCAGAACCTGACCCCGCAGGGCACTCTCTGACACTTGCTACAAAGGTGTTCGAGGACCAACCTCAAGAGCTGGGAGGGAAGGGGGTTTGGATCCCCCAGGGTGCAAAAGAGCCACTGGTGGGGGTGTGGGGTCCCACTGCCCCTTGGGACAGGTGAGGAGCAGCAAGGGACACGGGCACCCAGCCCGCAGCGCCAGTCACTTCCCTGTAGGAAACCTCAAGGAGGCCCTTGGGGGCCAGGCTCAAAGTGGCCAATAGGCTCGGGAGAATAGGGCTCAAGGAGGCCAAGAGGCTCAAGGTCAAGAGTACCAGAGGGACGGGGCTCAAGGAGGCCCAGAGCCCCGGGGGGAATAGGGCTCAAGGAGGCCAAGAGCCCCGGGGGACCAGAATCATAGATTCATAGAATATCCTGAGTTAGATGGGAACCCACAAGGATCATCGAGTCCAACTCCTGGCACCACACAGGTCTACCCCAAAATTCAGACCATGCGACTAAGCGCATGGTCCTAACGCTTCTTAGACTCAGACAGGCTCGGTGCTGTGACTCCTTCCCTGGGGAGCCTGTTCCAGTGGGCGACCACCCCCTCGGTGAAGAACCTCTTCCTGATGTCCAGCCTAAACCTCCCCTGCCTCAGCTTAACACCGTTCCCGCGGGTCCTATCACTGGTGATTACGGAGAATAGGTCACCTGCCTCTCCACTCCCCCTCCTGAGGAAGCTGTAGGCTGCGATGAGGTCCCCCCTCAGCCTCCTCTTCTCCAGGCTGAACAGGCCAAGTGACCTCAGCCGCTCCTCATATGTCTTCCCCTCTAGGCCCTTCACCATCTTTGTAGCCCTCCTCTGGACACTCTCCAACAGTTTTCATGTCCTTTTTGTACTGTGGTGCCCAGAACTGCACACAGTACTTGAGGTGAGGCTGCACCAGTGCAGAGTAGAGTGGGACAATCGCTTCCCTCGACCGACTAGCGATGCGGTGCTTGATGCACCCCAGGATACGGCTGGCCCTCCTGGCTGCCAGGGCACACTGCTGGCTCATATTCAACTTGCTGTCAACCACAACCCCCAAATCCATCTCTGGAGGGCTGCTCCCCAGCGTCTCATCCCCAGTCTATACGTATAGCCAGGGTTGCCCCGTCCCAGGTGGAGGACCCAGCACTTGCTCTTGTTAAACTTCATGCGGTTGGTGATCGCCCAGCTCTCCAATTTGTCCAGATCTCTCTGCAAGGCCTTTCCACCCTCAGCCGAGTCCACAACTCCTCTAAGTGGTGTTGTCGGCAAATTTGCTCAAAACACCTTCTAGTCCTACATCCAAATCATTTATAGAAACATTGAAGAGGACTGGCCCTAAAATGGCGCCCTGAGGGACCCCACCAGTGACCATCCGCCAGCCTGATGCGGCCCCATTTACCACAACCCCTTGAGCCCTGCCCGTAATAGGGCTCAAGGAGGCCAAGAGCCCTGGGGAGAATAGGCTCAACCCAACCCACTGTGTGTGGGGGTAGGGGCGGGGGGGGGGGAAGGGGCAGGAACGACGCCGGCAACTGTCCCCAGAACCAGCCCTGGGGCAGGTGAGGGAGGAGACACAACCCTTATGACCACAGGGAGCCCGGCTCAACTCGAATAATATTTTCTTTATTTACATGTTAAAGAATCGAAAGGTTTGAAACATACAATAAGATGAAAACACGGCTCTAAGGGTCTAATAGTGGGGATGGGGGAGGGAGGGGGGGGGCGGGAGGGTGAAAGGAAGGGAGGAAAAAAAAATAAAACGAGTAGAAAAAAATTATACAGTCAACGTAAAAAACAGGCGGCCCCTCCCTCCCCCCTGCCCCGCCGGGGAACATGCTGCCCTGCTCGTGTGCCGGGGAGGGCTATGTACAACGGGCCGGGGCCCGCGCCAGCACGACGCAGCTCAAATAAATTAAAATCCTCCACAGACAAGGGGACGGGGATGGCGGCGGCTCCCCCGGCCGGGGAAGGGCTGCGGCCACGGGGCACTGCTGTCTGCCCTGCTGCCTCCACGGCAAACCCAAATTCGGGACTGTTAACCCCTTTTTGTGTGTGTGTGTTTTTTTTTTTTTTCTCCTTTAAATGCTTTTTTAAGATTTTTTTTTTTTTAATTTTTCTTATATTTTTTTTTCTTAAAAACCCCAAACTTTTCCCCCTCCGAAAAAATCCCACAAGTCAGAAAAAAAACCTAAAACAACAAACGGTAAAACCTGCTGGGGACAGGGTGGTGGCCATACACCCCCGCCCGGCCCCAGGGGCCTGAGCGCAGCCCCCCCTGCCCTGGCGACACCCGGGAACCTCCAGCCTGTAACCACCAGCCACCCCCCACCCCACCCCAAGTCCGTGGGGGCGTCGCTCAGGCACCGGGAGGGCTCCTCAGCACCCCCCCAGCCCACCCCGGGGGCGCAGTTCGCCGGGCGGGGGCTCTCAGTCCGGTTCACGCGGGCCCGGTCCCGCAGAGCCGCTTCCGAACCTGCCCGTGGCTCCACCCGGCCGCGCCGCTCGCAGCCGCCGTGGACACTCCGGCCGCCCTAACCCGAATCCGAGTCGCTGGTGTCCGAGGACGAGGAGCTGGAGCTGGAGCTGCTGGAGTCGGAGCTGGAGCTGGAGGCGCTGAGCCGCGACACGGCCACCTGCTGCGCCGACTCGGGCTTCTCGCTGGCTGCAAGGTGAGGGCGCGCTCAGCACCGCCGGGGCCTGAGGCCGCCCCCCTCCTCCTCCCCAAAAAATATCCCACCCGCAACCCTAACCCAGCACTCACCCTTCTTCGGGGGTTTCTTGGTGGAGTTGAGCTGGCCGCTGACGTCCTGCAGCCGCTTCTCCAGCTCCCGCTTCTTTTCCAGCGCCAGCTCCTCTTTCGTCTTCCCCACCGGCTTCTTCATGGCTGGGGGGAGAAAGCGAGGGGCTGCTGAGCTCGGCCCGCAGCCCCACAGCCCCCCCACACGCCCCGCAGCCTCGCCCCCGCCTCACTTTCGCTGTAGGGCTTGCGGGGCTTCTTCCGCAGGCAGGACAGCACGTAGCGCTCCAGCTCGCGCAGCGTCGAGGGCTTGAGGGTCTCGAAGTCGATCTCGATCTCCTCGGGGTTGGAGTCACGCAGGGACGGCTCCCGCGACTGGATGATGTGCACCACCCGGCCCAGCTTCTCGCCGGGCAGCTTGTTGATGTCCAAGCTGAGCTGGCGCTTCTCGTCGTAGGTCATGGGTTTGCTCTCCTCCTCCTCCTCCGAGTCGTAGAGCGCCGGGGGAGGCGGCAGCGCCGCTTTCGCCGCCTTCTTCGAGTTCCTGCTGGGAGCGAGGCCTCAGGGATGCTGCAACCCCCCCGCCCCCGAAGCCCACCCCATGAGCGCCCACCCCATGCGCTCCCACCCCTGCTTTCTGGCAGCACTCAGACGGGGTTTGGCTTGTTTGTGTCAGGTTATCACCACGGTCGATCTGACGGGGAAAGAGTCATCACCGCTGCCGCACGCACCCCAAGCCCGGCAGCAGCACCCAGGGGCCCCCCCAACTCACTTGGAGCTGCCTCCGCCGCCGCCCCCGCTGGTCCCTCCGCCGCCCCCGGCCTTCTTGGCTTTGCGCAGCTGGGCCTGGCGCGCCCGGGCCTCGTCGTCGCCTCCCCGGCCTTTGTGCTTCTCCGACTTCTTCTTCTTCTTCTTCTCCCGCTTCTTTTTGGGTTTGGAAATGGGGCCCTGTGAGAGGGCAGCCAGCTGCTCGTGCACGGCCCGCAGCTGTGGGGGGAGACAGGGGGGTGAGGCGGGCATGGGGAGCGGGCGCAGGTCGTGGCACCGGCCCTTCTCCGGCCCTCACCTGCTCCTGCAGCTCGGCCAGGCGGTTGGCGCGCTCCTCCTCCGAGTCCGAGCTCTCCTCGCTCTCCGACGAGCTCTCGCTGCTGCTCTCATCCTCGTCGTCGTCTTCGTCGTCCTCATCATCCTCGTCCTCGTCGCTGGAGGACTCCTCAGAGGAGGACTTGGAGAGGGCACCGGGCAGCGGCGCCGACACCGAGGGCGGGCTGGCGTCCTGCGGCTCGTCAGGCATCTTGGCGTAGCTGAACTCGAAAACGTCCTGAGGGGAAGGAGAGGGAAAAAGGGGGAGGGGGTCGGCACGGCGTTTGGGGTCCGGCGGGGGCCGTGGGGGGAGCCCTGACCCCACTCACCTGCAGCTTGCGGGCCATGGCCACCACGTCGTGGTCGGGCGGGTTGTACTTGTAGCAGTTGGAGAACATTAACCGGACGTCGGCGGCGAACTCCTGCGCGTCGTGGTAGTCCCGGTTCTCCATCTTCCGCTGCGGGGAGCGAAGCGGGTGAGCCCAAACCCCCCAGGCTTCCAGGAACCCCTGCTGGGGCCAAGCAAGCCACATGCCCCCCCCCAAAAAGAGCCGCACAGCAGCTCTTTCGCCCCACCGCCCCCGTCTTGGCCGCGGTGCCAGCCGAACCTTGATGGTGCTGAGGTCCATGGGGTGCTTGATGATCTCGTGGTAGTCGTGCAGCCCCAGGGCTGAGGCGTCGACGGGCTTGTAGAAGGGCCAGGCATACGCCGCGTGCTTCTTGGAGAGCAGCTCCTTGAGGATGCCGTTGCAGTACTTGAGCTGCTCCGACAGCTTGCCCTTCTTGGACGTCTGATGCTGCTGCGAGTCCGGCAAGTCCTTCTTGGGGGGCTTGATCGGCCGGCCGCTCTCACGCCGCGCGGGAATCTTCGCCGCCTTGGCCTCCAGCAGCGTGGCGGAGGGCGAGGACTCCCCGCTGGTGGCGATGATGGCCGTGGTGGTGGGGGTGGTGGTGTCCGCTTTCCGCTTCACGCCCTTCTTCTGCCGGAGGAGGCAAAAGAAGGGGGGCGCGTGAGGCCGCGCCAGGCCCGCGGGCTCGGAGCCTCTCCCCCGCGGCTCCTTCCTCCCGTCCTACCTTGGCCACAGGCTGGGTGGGCGCAGGCGTGGGCAGCACGGCCGGGGCGGTGGAGTGCAGCGACTTGAGGAGCGGAGTGGAGATGACGGACGGGTGGGGAATGTTGACTATGGTGGTGGGGATGTCGGGGCTCGGGGCGTACACCGTGGTGTGGGACACGGAGGAGACGGCTGGCACTTGCTGAGCAGCCGTGAGGCCCGCCAGGAGCGCTGGGCACAGACAGAAGCCCCCTCCCCGTTAGCACCGCAGCTACCCCCCCAAAAAAACCCTTTGGGGGTCCCAAACCCGAGCGGCCGTCCCGCCCCGCGCGGCACCGACGTACCCGCTGCCCGGGACGCTCCCTTCTTGTGGCTGTTCTTGGCCACCGGGACCACAATCTCCTGCTCTTCCGGAGGCATCTGAGCCACCTTCTGCAGGAAAATCTTCTCCAGGGTTTGGGCCATCAGCACAATGTCATCTGTGGGCTGCGGGGAGGGCCAGGGGCAGCGTCAGAAACCGCAGGGAAGGCGCCGCCCCCCGCCCCCCCGTGCACGGCCTCCCCCCTCACCTTGTTGTAGATGTAGCAGTTGGTGAACATGGTGTTGAAGTCCTGCATGCACTCGGCAGCCCCCCAGTAGTAGTTGTTCTCCAAGCGCCGCTTGATCGTCCCCATGTCCATGGGCTGCTTGATGATCTTGTGGTAGTCCTGCCGATGAAACGGGGGGGGGCACGGGCGGTCAGCTGCACGCCAACGACCACGGCGCGCCCCTGCCCACCCCCCTCGCACCCCCGAGCCACCGGCGACGCGTTTCTGGGGTGGGGTAGGGGCTCGAAAGCTGCTCGAGCTCGCGTTAGCGCCGCGGGCGGCGCACGGGGCCGGCCGCCCGCTCACGCACCCGCTCTCACTCATCAGAAAGCAGGCAGGGGGTGCATCGGGTTGACAAAAAACAAAACGCCTCCGGACCTGGTCCCCACCCTAGAGTGCCACCGTCCAGATTTTGATGGGGGAAGGGTCCCTAGGTTGAGCCCTGGAGGGGAGCCTACTTTGCGGGGACGGCTGGACCCCGGCGTCCTGCGGCCTCGAGGGCACGCTCTCGCGCGAGGCGCGATGGGGCTCGGGGGACGCTAACGCTAAGGTTAAGAGCGAACCTACGTGGAATTTACCTCCGGGCTTTAAATCCTTGGGCGCCACAGGTGCACGGGGGGCTGGCGTTTATTATTGGGGTCACAGGATGTCTTCTACAAATTCATGGATGGGAATCTGCAAAACGCATTCAGGGCACAAGAGATTAGGTGGGGGGGGGAGGAGAAGAGGGGGGGAAGCGTCCGGGTTCCCTCCGGAGCAACCGCGTCACCTCACCCGTACCTGCGCGGGGGCAGCGGGAGGGGACAGCGGCTCTGGGGACGTCCCCAGGACGAGCCGAGCGGGCCGGCCGCCTACCGGGACCTTGGTGTGTGTGTGTGTGTGTTGGGGGGGGGCTTCGGAGCCCGTAGGATTTACGCCCCCATGGAGAGGGCGAGGGGACAGCACAGCCCAGGCACCTGCAGCTGCATCTCTGTGGCGGAGCCCCAGGAGGGGACGGCGCCGTCCCTGGCACTCTCAGGCTGGGGACCGTGTCTCGGGGCAGGCGGCACGAGCCGAGCGATGCGTTGGCCTAACACCCCGTGCCTGCCTAACGCCGCCGCCGGCCCCGCGGCCCCCCCGGGGCAAGCGGGGGACACACAGACACACACGCGCTCGCCCCCCCCCCCCCCCCCCCGAGGGGCGCCGCCGCCGCCTCTCCCGCGCCCGCCCGCGAGAGCTCGTTACCGGCAGGCCCAGCTTGACGGCGTCGACGGGTTGGCGGAAGGGCCAGGCAAACTGGTGCTTCCACAGGGCCTTCATCACCACCTTGTGCAGGTACTGCAGCTGGTTGGTGACCCGGCCCGGCTTCTTGGGGTTCGACACCTCCGGCGGGGGCGGGTTCACCTGGGGGGACTGCAGGGCCGGCACCGAGGCCATGGTGGGGCTCTCGAAGCCCTCGTAGAGCAGCGAGGGCTTGCGGATCCGCTTGCCGGGGGTCGACTCCGTCGCCAGGCCCATGAGCCCGGCATTGCCCTCCCCCAGAATCCTGGAAAGGGGGGGGGGGAGCAGAGACACCGTTAGCGGGGGCAGCTCCGCACCGCCAGGGCCCGCCGCAAACGGCTCATGGGGGGGGTAAAAAAATAATAATAAAAATATATATATAAAAAAAATAATAATAAAAAGCACCAGAACCCCACCGGCAGCGCCGGCGCGGCCAGGAGCTGGCGCAAGTCCAGGTCCGCCCGCGAACAAAGAAGCCGGCGCGGGGGTGACGGTGCCGGCGCGCGCCGGGGTGACGCGGTGCCCCGCGGCGTCACCGCCCCGAGGTGGTGGCTGGGGGGTGGCGGTGGTGGGGACAC
This sequence comes from Anser cygnoides, assembly GCF_040182565.1. Taxonomy (NCBI): domain Eukaryota; kingdom Metazoa; phylum Chordata; class Aves; order Anseriformes; family Anatidae; genus Anser; species Anser cygnoides. Next base: position 851,723 of record NC_089907.1, read on the forward strand.
TGGGGACCCAACGGGACCCGTTAGGAGGCGGCGGCGCGGGCGTAACCTCGCAGTGGGGGTCTCGGGGGGGTTTCGGCGGAGCGAGTGGCGTGGAATAGGCACGGCAGCCGGGCGGGGAGGTAGGAGGAAGCCACAGAAGCTGCAGCGGCGGGGGGAAATCGGCCTCAAGCGCCACAGGCAGCAGCGGGGACCCCCGAACCAGGTCGCGAACACAGGGGGGGGTCCAGAGGTTTCCGGAGAACTCAAGGAGGGTCAAAGCCGGCGCCCGGCCGCTTCGCTGGGGGCTCGCAGCCCCCCGGGGCCCCGCAGGACGCCCGGCCCCGGCGGGCCGTCAGCGCCGGGAGCCGCCAAGGACGCGGCGGCGGCGCCAAGGATGAGGGAAGGACGGCGCCGCCGGTGCCACGGACTGGGACGAACTGGGAGGGGGGGGGACGACGCAAGAGGGGAGCCCCCCCTCAAGCCCCGCTGCTGCTCCCCGGGGACCCCCCGCGGGCTTCCCGCTGCCACATCCCCGAGCCCGCGGGGGCTCCGTGGGGACCCCCCGGGCTCCACCCGAGCCCGGTGCCCCCCCCGCAGGCTGGATGCGAGCCCCCCACCCACCCCCCGAGCCCCCCCCCAGCACCTACTTGCTCTGGGGATTCACATTCTGCAGCATCCCGGCGGCTGCGTGCCCGGCTCCCGGCCTTCCTCCTCCTCCTCCTCCTTCTCCTCCTCCTCCACCCGCCGCCGTCTCCTCCGACGCCCCCCCCACTTTGCCCGCCGGGGAGGAGCCTCCCCCCGCCCCGTTAAGGAGCCGGCCCCCGGCCGGGCATCACCGAGCGGCGGCTCGGGACCATCCAGCGGCCTTCACATCGGCGGGCGCGGAGAAAATGGCGGCGGGGCCGAGAAGGGGGGGGGGGGGAAGGGACCGGGGAAAGGGACCGGGGAGGGGGGGGGGGGGGCCGCCTCTTGGGCGCCGCCGGCGGGCCCCGAGTCCTGCGCGACGCCGTCAATACAGGCCCGGAGGTGTCGCTGGGAGCCGGAGGAATCCTCGGAGGCCGGCGGTCGGGCTCGGCGAGGCGGGCCGGGGGTCGGATGGCGGCGGATGGCGGCGGGGCTTCAGCGGCCGGGCTCCATCTTGGCTCCCTGAAGGGAGGAGGGCGGGAGCGCGGGGGGTGGGGGTGGGGGGAGGGCCCCCCTCGCCGCTGGCCGCAGGCAGGGGTCGCTACGGAGGCCGGGGAGGGTCCGGCGGAGCCCTCCGGGAGCGCGGAGGCGGGGGCTGGGCCGCCCGGCGGAGGATGGATCCGGTTTGGGGCCGCCCCCCGCGCGCACCGGGCCCGACCCGCTCCGTCCTTCGTCCCCGCGAAATGGCGCCTCTCGGCCTGCCCCCGGCCGCCCTTATATAGACACCAGCCGGCCCCTCATTGGGCGGCGGCGGCGCTGACATCACCCCCCCGCCCCTGCCCGCCCCGCCGCGGCCTCATTGGGCGGAAGCGTTCGTGGCGCGGCTCTCCCATTGGCCGCCCGGCGCGTCGCTCACTCGGCGCCGCGCTCCCCCGCCCTTCCGCCCGGCGCCCGCAGCCGACAGAGCTCGGCGGCGCCGCCGCCCATTGGCCGCCGCTGCCATTCGTTGCGGCGCCATTGGCTGGCGGGTCACGTGGGGGCGGCGCCCGCCGTTGGCTGTTGTTGTCGCGCGCCCGGCCGGCGAAGGAGGAGGGGGGGGGGGGGGGGGGGGAGGGGGAAGGGAGGGGGCGGCGGCCATTTTGTGCGGCGGCGGCGGACAATGAGCGCGGCCGGGCCCGGCGCTCCGCCGCCCCCGGCCCCGCCGCCCGCAGCCCCCACGGGATCCCCACGGGACCCCCAGGGCTCCACGGGGCCGGCTCCCACCCGCGGCCCCCACGCGGAGCCCGAGGGGTGCCGGTGACCCCCCCTATAAGCGGGGCTCGGTGCCCGGGGGCTGCCCGCAGCCCTGAGGGGAGCCCACGCGGCTCCGTGACACGCGTGGGGGGGGCTCCCTCACCCCCCCTAAGGCCAGCCGGGGGGGGGGGTGCCCGCCCCGGCTCCACGCTGCTCAGCCCGGCCCCAGCACCCCCACGGCAGCTTCGGGACCCCCACGGCGACCTCAACCCCCCCCCCCCCCCCCCCCCCGCAGACCTCCATGGCAGCCTCGGGACCCCCACGGCGAACACGAGACCCCCCACGCAAACCTCGGCACCCCCCCCCGGCCGAGGCCCTCACCCCCCTCGCGGGGTGCGCAGCCCCAGCCCCAGCCGCTCCCGGTTCCCCCTCCTTGCCCCCGGTTCCCCCTCGAAAGATTTTTTTTTAGGGGGGGGACCCCACGGCGGTCCCGGACACGCGTGGGCAGCGGGGAGACCCCCGCTGGCATCCTGCAGCGTGGTGGTGGCGCTGGTGGGGGGGGGCTCGAAAGGGACCGAGGAGAAGGGACCGGGTAAAGGGGACCCCCCCCCCCCCCCGCAGCCGCCACGCCGTGACACAGCACTTTGGGCCCCGCGGGCCCTGCCCGCCGCCGCCCCCGCGCGAACACCCAAACATGGCGCTTTTCGCCCCAAACCGCCGCGCACGGAGCCGCCCCGCGCCGCCCCCCCCCACCCGCGCCGCCTGCCCGTCACCGCCGCCCGCGCCTCCCATTGGCCGCCGGGCCCGGCGGCGGCGGGGGGGGCGGGACTTCGGTTTGATTGACGGCGCCGCCCCACGTGGCCGCCTCCTCCCCCCCCCCCCGCGGGTGGGTTTTATGGGGGAAAAAAATAAAAAAAAAATTAAAAAAAAAAAGAAAAAGGGGGGGGTGAGGTCACACCCCCCCCCCCCCCCCGGCACTCACCTGAGCAGCCCCCGAGCGGGGCCGCGCCCCCCGGTCCCGGCCCGTCGTCATCCGCCCTGCCCGGCCCCCCCAAAAGCCCCGGTTTGGGGCAAAAAAAGAAAAAAAACATCCCAGGGCAGAAAAAGGGAGCCACGCGCTACGTCACCCGCGCCGCGATTGGCTCCCCGCCGTCACGTGGCGCCCCCGCGGCTCTCACGGCCCCATTCATGCCCCCCCCGTCCCCCTCCGCCCTGGGGTGGGGGGGCCGCGGGGCTCCGCGGGGTCCTAGCGCCGACCCCCGCCCCCCCCCCCCCCCCCGGGGAGGAGGGGGGGGAAGGGAGGGGGGCGCATGCGCCGTGCGGGCCCTCTGCAGCGGCCACCCCCTGGGGAGGGGGGGCGGGGGGGGGGGAGTGGTGCTCGGGGGGGGCAGAACGGGGCGGGGGGGGCACCTATAGGTGCGTCCGGCGTTGCAAGGGTGCTCCTATGGGGGGGGTGCACGGCATTGCAAGGGTGCACGGCGTTGCAAGGGTGCACGTTTGGGGGTGCACGGCGTTGCAAGGGTGCACCGATGGGGGTGCACGGCATGGCGAGGGTGCAGCGTGGGGGTGCACGGCATTGCAAGCGTGCGCGGCCTTGCAAGGGTGCACATGTGGGGGTGCACGGCCTTGCAAGGGGTGCCCACGTTGCAAGGGTGCACCTATGGGGATGCATGACACCGCAAGGGTGCACCTAATGGCGGTGCCCGGTGTTGCAAGGGGTGCCCGACATTGCAAGGGTGCGCTTAGGGGGATGCCCCATATTGTAAGGGTGGTGCTATGGGGGTGCAAGGCATTGCAAGGGGTGCTCGGTGTTGCAAGGGTGCACCTACGGGGGTGCATGGCGTTGCAAGGGTGCGCTTAGGGGGATGCCCCTTATTGTAAGGGTGGAGCTATAGGGGTGCAAAGCACTGCTTGGTGTTGCAAGGGTGCACTTATGGGGGTCCATAGCATTGCAAGGGTGCCCCTATTTGGGGCATTAAATTAATGAAGGGTGCACCTGCGGGGGTGCGCAGCATTGCAAGGGGTGCCCAGCGTTGCAAGGGCGCACGTATGGAGTTCCACATACTTGCAAGGGGTGCCTGACATTGCAAGGGTGCGCTTAGGGGGGTGCCCCATATTGCAAGGGTGCCCCAGTGGGGGTGCATGGCACGGTGAGGGTGCATGAATGGAAAAGCACGGTGCTGCAAAGGGTGCCCGGCATTGCAAGGGTGCACCGGTGGGGGGGTGCACGGTCTTGCAAGGGTGTACGAATGGAGACGCGGGGCGTTGCAAAGCATGCCCGGCATTGCAAAGCGTGCCCGACGTTGCAAGGGTGCACCCGTGGGGGTGCGTGGCATTGCGAGGGTGCGCTTAGGGGGTGCACGGCGTTGCGAGGGTGCACCCAGGGGGGTGCCCGGCATTGCAGCAGTGCCGTGCACGCCCTCGGGGCAGTGCAGAGCCTCGTGGCGGCTGCGGCGCCTGCAGCTCGGTGGCTGCAAAGCGGTGCAGTGCGCGGAGCGCAGGCAGGGGGGGCGCGCGCACCGCGCGCGTGGTTGCGGGGCTGGGGGGGGCGGGGGGCGCCGCACCGTCGCCACCACGTCCCCAGGGCCGCGGCGGACCCCAAAACCCCGCGTTTTTACCCCAAAACCCCTTGCAGCAGCAGCAGCAGCAGCAACATCCGGGCGGAGCCGGCGGGGTGGGGGTCCCCGCTCGGTTAATTAGGGCGGTTAATTAATTAGGTTAACGAAGGCGAGCCGCCCAGCCCGTCGCCCACGCTGGGCCCGTGGGGGCGGCCGCGGGTGGGAGTTCGGAGGGTGCCCCCCCCCCCCCCCTTTCAGCGCCTGTCACGGCACCGGGGCGCCCGGCGGGCGTCTTCTCCCTAGCAACCGGTGACGCGGGGGGGCCGCGGGGCGCGGCCATTGGCGGAGGCGGCGGCGGGGCGCGGCGGGGCAGCGGCGGGGCAGCGGCGGGATGGGGGCTGCGGGCGGGCGCGGGGCGCTGCTGGGCGCCCTGCTCGGGGTGGCCCTGGCCGCCGCCGCCACCCCCGGTAGGACGGGGTCGTGCTGGGGACGGGGGTCGGGGGGGCGTGCAAGGGGTGTGCGTGGCCCTGGGGGGGGGTTGGGGGGGGAGGGGGGCGTCGCGCGGTCGTGCCCCGGGTGGGAGTGGGAGGAGGGGGGGTGCAAGTGGGAGTGCGAGGGGCTGGGGGGGGCGTGGAGGGGTGTAAGTGCAGTAGTGCAAGGGGCTGTGTGCTCGTGCGAGGGGTGGCTGTGCAGTGTGCAAGGGGCTGTGTGGTAGTGCAAGGGGCTGTGTGGTAGTGCAAGGGGTGGCCGTGCAGTAGTGCAAGGGGTGGCTGTGCAGCGTGCAGGGGGCTGTGTGCTAGTGCAAGGGGCTGTACAGTGTGCAAGGGGTGGCTGTGAAATAGTGCAAGGGACTGTGTGCTTGTGTAAGGGGCTGTGCAGTGTGCAAGGGGTGGCTGTGCAGTAAGTAGTGCAAGGGGCTATGTGCAGTAGTGCAAGGGGTGGCCATGCAGTAGTGCAAGGGGCTGTGCAGTACTGCAAGGGGCTGTGCGAGGCATGCAAGGGATGGCTGTGCAGTAGTGCAAGGGGTTCTATGCAGCGTACAAGCGGTGGCTGTGCAGTAGTGCAAGGGGCTGCGTGCAGTGTGCAAAGGGTGGCTATGCAGTAGTGCAAGGGGTTCTATGCAGCGTGCAAGGGGTGGCCGTGCAGTGTGCAAGGGGCTGTGTGCAGTAGTGCAAGGGGCTGTGCAGTGTGCAAAGGGTGGCTATGCAGTAGTGCAAGGGGTTCTATGCAGCGTGCAAGTGGTGGCCGTGCAGTAGTGGAAATTGCTGCATGCAGTAGTGCAAGGGGTTCTATGCAGTAGTGCAAGGGGTTCTATGCAGTAGTGCAAGGGGTGGCTGTGCAGCATGCAAGGGGTGGCTATGCAGTAGTGCAAAGGATGGCTATGCAGTAGTGCAAGGGGCTGTGCGTGGCATGCAAGGGGTGGCCATGCACTAGCGCAAGGGGCTATGTGCAGCGTGCAAGGGGTGACTGCACGCTACTGTAAGGGGCCGTGTGCAGTGTGCAAGAGGTGGCTGTGCATTAGTGCAAGGGACTTTGCAGGGAGCTGTTTGTGCATTAACGCATGGGGTGTGAGCAGGACGGGCTGTATGCTAGTGCAGGGGGCTCTGTGCTACTGCACAGAGCCATGCATGGGTTTGTCTGTGCATTCGTGCACAGACGAGTGTGAGCAGGAGTGTACGCATAGCAGGGCAAAGTGCTGTGGGTAGGGTGCAAGGGGGGTTATGCACAGGGCCGCAGGGTGGCCCCTTGCACAAGTAGCAGCAGTGTGTGTGTCACTGCACAGCACGTTTTCATGCATGGTAGGTGTATGCAGAGTGTGTGCACAGTGGGTGTGAACATGGCATGTGTGCAAGGGCAGTGCGTGCATGCGGCGTGCCCACGCACAGCATGGGCGCATCCAAGCAGAGCGTGTGAGTGCGTGCACACTCTGCGTGTGTATCCCTGCACGGCACGTGCGGCGTCACCGTGCAGCGCGTGTGGACAAGCGGGCGGATGCATGTGCGCAGGGTGTCTGTGCTCGCGCGACGTCTGAGCGCGTGCCGACGCAGCGTGCACTTGCAAGGAGCACGCAGGCGGACCGTGACCCTTTGCATAGTGTGTGCATGTGCAAAGTGGATGCCCACGCAGTGCACGGCGCGCGCGCACGCACGGTGTGTGCAAATGTACAGCACGGCGTGCATGCAGACTGCATACATGGGTGCATGCGGTGCATGCATGCAACACAGCGCATGTGCACGCATGCAACACAGCGCGAGTGCACGCATGCAACACAACGCGTGTGCATGCCGCACGCGTGCCGCTGACCCTGCACCCGCACCGCAGAGCCGCCGGTGCACAGCCTGGCCGAGGTGCTTTTCTGCCAGCCGGACGTGCCCTCGCTGGGGCTGGCGCTGACCTTCGACGACGAGCAGCTCTTCTGGTTCGACGCCCCCTCGTCGCGCTGGCAGCCGCGCCTGCCCGACTTCCCTGCGTGGCCCGAGGCCACCGAGCCGCCGTCGGAGCTCGTCCACGACACCACGCTGTGCCAGGAGCTGCTCCAATCACTCACCTTCTACGTTACTCAGTATATGCCGATGGCTGAAGCCAAGGGTAGGTGTCCCCTGTCCCCTGCTGCCACCCTTGCCGGTGCCACCCCTGCCGGTGCCATCCCTGCCGTTGCCACCCCCCTGCCGCAGGCATCCCGGTGGCCAACGTCTTCCTGAAGCGGCCGCTGGAGCTCGGCCGGCCCAACACGCTGGTCTGCATGGTGGGTAACATCTTCCCGCCCGCCGTCACCATCGGCTGGCAGCGGGACGGCGTCCCCGTCACCGAAGGCGTCACCAACACCACCTACACCCCCGTCGAGGAGCTGGGCTTCGTGCGGTTCTCCTACCTGGAGGTGACGCCCCGCGCCGGGGACGTCTACTCCTGCATTGTCACCCGCGAGCGGGACAACACCTCTGTGCTCACCTACTGGGGTGAGTGGGGGCCGCCTTTTCGGGGGGGGGGGGGGGGGTCCCACCTGCGGGGCCAACCTCTGACGGCTCCCGGTGTGTCCCCGCAGTGCCGCAGGACCCCGTCCCCTCCGACGTGCTGGCCACGGCGCTGTGCGGCGCCGCCATGGCGCTGGGCATCCTGCTGGCGCTGGTGGGGCTGGCGCTGCTGGCGGCCACCTACCGACACCGCCGCGGTACGTGGGGACAGACGGGGTGGGGGGGGGGGGAGACAGTGACCGAGGGGACACATCCCCCCCTGCTCATTTATATCCCGCCACCCCCCCCCGTTGCAGGTTGAGAGCGCAGCGTGGGGACGGAGCCGGCGACACGTTGCAATTAAACCCGTTCGTTTGCAGCCTCGTGGTGTCATCTGTCCTGGCGGCGCTGGAGGGTGGCTTCTCCGCTGGCTCGTAGCGGGGTTGCGCCGTGCGGTTCCATGCCCTCAGGGTGGTGCCACCTGTGTCGTTCCCCCCCCCCCCCCCCCCCCCCCGCACCCAAGGGTGCTGGCCCAACCCTGGGCACAGTCCATTGTCCTTGCACCGCCCATGGCGATGACGTTGGATCCCGGGAAAGAAGAAAACAGGGAGGAGGAGGAGGAAGAGAAGGAGAAGAAGGAGGAGAAGGGTGTGCACCGGGTGGTGCGGGGTGGGATGAAGGCTCAGAACCCCGATGCCGCCGCCAGGGATGTGGGCGCTGGGGGTGCTGGGGCTGGTGCTGAGCTGCCGGGGCGCAGGTAGGACGCGGGGTGCAAGGGCGGGGAGGAGGCTGCAGACCCCCCTGGGGCCGTGCCCACCCCGGTGTCCGTTCCTGGGGCAGGTGCTTTCGTGATGCACATGGCCAGCTCCTGCGCGCTGGCGGCCAACGGCTCCGAGCAGGGCTTCAACTTCACCCTGGCCTTCAACAAGAACCAGCTGGTGTGCTACGAGCCCAACGTTCGCTTATTCTACCCGTGCCACGGGGGGCTGCTGCACGGCGTCGCCACTGTCTTGGCCATCCTCTTCAACAACAGCACCTTGGTGCAGCGCGTCGAGGCCCGGCGCCAGGCCTGCCGCGACCTGGCCCCCCACTACTGGGCTCAGACGGCGCTGCGGCGGAGTGAGCCCCGGGGCGCGTTGCACGGGGACGTTGCACGGGGACGTTGCACGGGGACGTTGCACGGGGTGATGCGGGGCGGGGTGTTGCGCGGTGGCGTTGCGCGGGGCGACGCGGGGCGATGTTGTGTGGGGTGCAGCACGGGGTTGTCGTACAGGGAATTGAGGTGATTGCACGGGGACGCTGCACGGGGCATTGTGCGGGACGCTGTACAAGCAAGTTGCACGGGGAAATTGCACGGAGACGTTGCACGGGGCATTGCACAGGGACATTGTGTGGGGAAGTTGCACGGGGACACTGAGTGGGAGATTTCACAGGGGTGTTGCACGGGGACATTGCACAGGGATGTTGCACGGGGCATTGTAGGGGACATTGCACAGCGACACTGCTTGGGGAAATTGCTCGGGGACATTGCATGGGGACATCGGGAGACTTCACAGGGGTGTTGTATGGGGACGTCTTAGGGGACATTGTAGAGGACATTGCACGAGGGACGTTGAACATGGGATTGACTGGGAGATTGCACAAGCAGATTGCATGGGCACGCTGCGCAGGGCGTTGTACGGGATGCCGCACAGGGAAGTTGAGCGGGAGACACACGGGGATGTTGCACGGGGACATTGCACTGGGCGTGGTACGGGACATCGCATGGGGACATTGCATGGGGGATCGGATGGGATATTGCACTGGGAAGTTGCACGGGGGATTGTAGGGAGCGTGCCCAAGGCATTGCGCAGGGAAATTCCAGAGGCACGTTGCATGGGGACGTGCAGTGGACACTGCGAGGGGACGTTGCATGGGGTAAGGCATAGATACGTGCTGCATGGGGACACGCGGGGGACACTGCATGGGGACATTGCACAGGGAATTGACCGGGGGATTGCATAGGGGGTGTCACAGGGACCATTGCACCGGCTACTGCGTGGGGTGGGAAGGGGGCCATCCCCATCCCTGACTGTCCCCTCCCTGCTCCAGCACCGCCCCAGGTCCGCGTCGTCCCCACGCCCCTCACCAATGTCCCTGATGCCGTCCTCCTCACCTGCCACGTGTGGGGCTTCTACCCACCCAACGTGACCATCCAGTGGCTGCGCAACGGCGACGTCGTGGCCTCGGGGGACGCCGCCAAGCTCCTGCCAGCCGGCGACTGGACCTACCAGACGCAGGTGGCCCTGACGGCCACCGCCACGACTGGGGACACCTACACGTGCTTGGTGCAGCACGCCAGCCTGGAGAAGCCCCTCCGGGAGAATTGGAGTGAGCCCCGGGGATGGGGACGTGAGGAGTGAGCCCAGGGTCCCCAGCGGCTCAGCGCGCCCGCTCTTGTCCCCCGCCGCAGGTCCTGGTTTGTCCCGGGAGATGACGGTGATGGTGGCGGTGGCAGCCACGATTATGACTGTGGGGCTGGTGGTCCTGGCCGCCGGCATCTTCGTCTACTGCCGCCAGCCTCGGGCACAGGGTGAGGGATGGGGCAGAGGGGGTGGGACACGGGGTTGGGGACACGCTGGCTCAGGGCATCCTTCTTCATTCATCTTCTTAGGTCCGCTCGGTCCTGGTCCTGCTCCTCATCCTGGTCCTGCTCCTCATCCTGGTCCTGGTCCTCATCCTGGTCCTGGTCCCTGTCCTCCTGGTCCTGGTCCCCACCCGGGTCCCCACCTGGCCGAGTGGGGCCAGGCTGTGACCAAGCTCTGAGTTGGAGCCCCCCCCGCCCCCCGCTGCCTCCCTCCCTCTCCAATTTGGGGTCTTGTGGGATCGCCCCCCCCCCCTCCACGGACCAAGCCTGGGGACACCCAATTTTGGGGGTGCGAGGGGCCGGGGGCTCGACCCCCCCCAAATAAACCAAGTGGGGACCCCGACGGCGTTTGCGACCCTCGCTCGGCGGGGAGCTCCCAGTGCTCCCAGTTTGGACGCGCAAAGTTCCCGGCAGGGGGGCGAAGCAGAGGCCGGGGCGGGGGGGCGGTCCCCCGGGGGTGCAGGTAGCCGTGAGCCCACGAGGGCTCGCCCACGCGGGACGGTGACAGCGGCGTGGGGCCGCGCGGCCACCGCGCTATGTCCCGCCCGACGGCGGCTCCGAGCCGTTCTGCTCCGGCAACCGGTGACGTAGGCGCGGCTCGCGGCTCTCATTGGTTGCCCGGGGGCTCCCCCCCCCCCCCCCCCCAGGACACCCGGCGTGGGGTTGCGGGACCGGAGGAGGGGGGGGGGTGCGTGGAAGTTGGGGGGGGGGGGGCAGAGCGCGGCCGGACGCCCCCGCGATGCTGCTGCTGCTCGGCCTGGCCCTGGGAGCGCGGGGGGCAGGTGGGGACGGGGGGGGGCGGGGGGGGGGCACCCCGGGATGGGTGGGGGGGGGCGGCCCTTGGGGACCCCCCCGGGATGGTTTTGGGGGGGCTCTGCTCTATGGGACCCCCGGGGACGGGCTGGGGGGGGCTCAGCATCGTGGGACCCTGGGGGGAGTTTGGGGGGGCTCTGCTCTGTGGGGCTCTGGGGGGAGTTTGGGGGGGCTCTGCTCTATAGGACCCTGGGGGTAGTTTGGGGGGGCTCTGCTCTGTGGGGCTCTGCGGAGAGTTTGGGGGGGCTCTGCTCTGTGGGGCTCTGGGGGGAGTTTGGGGGGGCTCTGCTCTATAGGACCCTGTGGAGAGTTGGGGGGGGGCTTTGCTCTATGGGGCCATGGGGATATCTAGGGGGGGCTCAAACTCATGGTGCCCTAGGGGGAGTTTGGGGGGTCTCTGCTCTATAGGACCCTGTGGAGAGTTGGGGGGGGCTTTGCTCTATGGGGCCGTGGGGATGTCTGGGGGGGCTCAGCATCATGGGACCCTAGGGATAAATTCTGGGGGGCTCTGCTCTATGAGACCCCCGGGGACAGTCTTGGGGGGCTCAGCATCGTGGGACCATGAGGGTAGTTTGGGGGGCTCTGCTCTATGGGGCCCTGGGGGGAGTTTGTGGGAGGCTCTGCTCTATGGGGCCGTGGGGAAATTGGGGGGGGGCTCAGCATCATGGGGCCCTAGGGATAAGTTTTGGGGGGCTCTGCTCTATGGGACCCCCGAGGACAGTCTTGTGGGGCTCAGCATCATGAGACTGTGGGGTAGTTTGTGGGGGCTCTGCTCTATGGGGCCCTGGGGGGAGTTTGGGTGGGGGCTTTGCTTTATGGGGCCTTGGGGAGGTTTGGGGGGGCTCAGTATCATGGGACCCTAGGGATAGTTTGGGGGGGTTCTGCACTGTGGGACTCGGGGGGGGGCGTGTTGGGGGCTGGTCTGCTGTATGGGACTGTGGGGTTGTATGTGAGGGGCTTTGCCCTTGGGGACCATGGGGGAGGTTTGGGGGGGGCTCTGCACTGTGGGACCCTGGGGATGGTTTGGAGAGGGCTCTGCTGTATGGGATCCTGTGGGGGGCATTGGAGGGGCTCTGCTCTATGGGACTTTGGGGATGCTTTGGGGATACTCAGCTCTATGGGACCCTGGGGATGGTTTGGGGGGCTCTGCTCTATGAGACCCCATAGGGGAGCATTGGAGGGGCTCTGCTCTATGGGACCCTGGGGATTTGGGGGTCTCTGCTCTGCATGGAGGTGGATGGAGGCACAGAGATGACATTCCTTCCCCCCTACCCGCAGGCGCGTTCCTGATGCACATGGCCAGCTCCTGCCCGCTGGCGGCCAACGGCTCCGTGATGGGCTTCGACTTCACCCTGGCCTTCAACAAGAACCAGCTGGTGTGCTACGACTCCGACACTCAGCGCTTCGTCGCCTGCGACTGGGGGCTGCTGCGGCTGCAGGCCACCCACCTCGCCGCCCACCTCAACAACGACAGCACCTGGGTGCAGCGCGTCGAGGCCCGGCGCCAGGCCTGCAGAGACCTGGCCCTGCGCTACTGGGACTGGACGGCGCTGCGGCGCAGTGAGCCCCCGGGGGGGCTTGGCGTGGGGCCGTGGTGTGGAAGCGCTGCAGGAGAATATTGCCTGGGGTGTTGTGTGGGAGTGTTGCAGAGCATGTTGCATGGGGGCATTGCATGGGGCTGTTGCAGAGCATATTGCATGGGGGCGTTGCATGGAGGATAGCAGAGGAGTGTTGCAAAGGGCATTGCATGGACGTATTGCAGAGCATGTTGCATGGAGTTGTTGCATGGTGGCATTGCGTGGGGGCATTGCACAGGGGTTTTGCAGAGTATGTTGTATGGGATTGTTGCACAGGGGTGTTGTAGGGCATGTTGCAAGGAGATGTTGCACCAGGCATTGCATGGGGGTGCTGCAGAGCACACTGCATGAGGACGTTGCAGGGGGATGTTGCACGGAGCACTGCACAGCGCACTGCATTGCACTTTGCATGGGGATGTTGCACGGAGCAATGCCTCTTGCAGGGTGTGGCACAGGGGCGTTGCACAGGGCATCTCGTGGGCATCCCATGGGGATGTCGCACGTGACATCGCGTGGGACAATGCCTAGAGCTTGCACAGGGCGTTGCATGGGGAAGCGGCATGGGGAAGTTGCGTGGAGCTTTGCACAGGGCGTTGCAGGGGAGCGTTGCACGGAACATTGCGTGAGGACGTTGCACGGGGCAGGGAAAAGGGGCTCGCCCACCACTGACCCCATCCCCGTCCCTGCTCCAGCGCAGCCCCAAGTCCGCATCATCCCCGCGGAGACGGGGAACGCCCGTGTGCCCGTCCGCCTCACCTGCCACATCTGGGGCTTCTACCCCCCCGAGGTGACCGTCATCTGGCTGCGCAACGGGGACATCCTGGAGCCCGACGGCTGCAACCCCATCTCCGCCATCCCCAACGGCGACTGGACCTACCAGACGCAGGTGTCCCTGATGGTGGCCCCGGTGACAGGCGACACCTACACGTGCTCGGTGCAGCACGTCAGCCTGCAGGAGCCTCTCCTGGAGGACTGGAGTGAGTGGAGAGGCGCAGGACCGCACCCGGAGGCTGGCGGTCTTGCCCACTCTCCGCCACTCACCCGGCCGTGTCCCCGCAGGTCCCGGACTGCTGCCGGAGGTGACGATAATGGTGGCGGTGGCCACCGTGCTGATGGTGGTGGGACTTGGCTTATTTCTCGCCGGCGTCTACCGCTTCAGGGCCAGGCCTCCCATCCCCGGTGAGTGGCCGGGGAGAGCCGGGGACGTGGTCAAGGGCGATGAGGACTCTGCTCACTCCTCTTCTCCCCCCTGCAGGTTACACTCCCCTCCCTGGAGACAACTACCCTGCAGGTAACGGAGTCCCCATCCCCGTCCCCATTGGCGAGAGCCGAATCACCCCATCTCTCGCCCTGTGTGTGTCCCCCTTCCCCAGGCAGCATCTGAGGACCACCAGACACACACCTCCTGGCACCGGTGGCTCCTGGATGGCCCCATCTCAGACCCGATGCCGCGGTGCTGAGAATAAAGATGCTCCACAAGCCCTGCTGGCGTCTCTGCAGCATTCTGGGGACATGGCAGAGGCTCATGGGGTTCCTATGGTGTCCCACCAAGTGGAGAGGGTGCGTGGGGGACATGGCATGGGACCCCAAAGGGCCAAGCATGCCCTGGGGTGCCTCAGGCACGGCACTGCTGGCCGGCCGAGGGAAGGGATGGTCCCGCTCTGCTCGGCCTGCTGCGGCCTCGCCTCGAGCACTGCGTGCAGCTGTGGGCAGCACAGCAGACGAAGGGCATGAAACTGTGCGAGAGCCTCCAAGGGTGGGCCACAAGGATGGAGAAGGCTCTGCAGGGCAAGGGGTGTGAGGAGCGGCTGAATGCGCTTGGCTTGTTGAGCCCAGAGCAGAGGAGACGCAGGGGAGGCCTCGCGGTGGCCCACAGCTTCCTGATGAGGGGAGCGGAGGGGCAGGCGCCGGTCTGTGCTCTCTGGGGCCAGCGACAGGGCCTGAGGGAACGGCATGGAGCTGCCACAGGGGAGGCTCAGGCACTGAGGAGACGGTCTGCTGCAAGACACCTTCCCAGGCAGCAAAGCCTGAGGACAGAAGCACCCAGGAAATGCCACTGCCAGACTCCATCTTCGCATGCAAAACTTTATTTGCCGCAGTCCTGCTGCTGCTGTGTCTTGATGTGCTCCAGAGGAGGGAACAAAGAGCCCCCACAGGCTGCTCATGCTCAGCACCAGGCACAGAGCAAAGATCAACCCCAAACTAGGAGGCAAAGGTGGCCTGCAATGGCCGGCAGCACACGGTGACCACATCCCTTGCACTGGGGGTCTGCAAGCAGTGCAAGCAGAAGGGAGAGGAGCGTGGAGAGCTGCTGCAGCCCCTGTGCTGCCCGCTGGGGCTCAGAGGCAGGGTGAGACCCGTGGGTGCCAGCAAGGCTTGTGCCCCAGCACAGGAGCCCTGTACAGGGCAGAGCCCGGGGTCTGCAAGGGGCCTGGCCCCTGCTTGCAGTATCCCAGCCCTCCTCCAGCAGCAGGGAGGAACATGGGTCAGCCCCTGGCCCCATTGCCCCTCATTCCTGTGCTGCTCCTGCAGGACCAAGGCGAGGTGATGCAGGAGTGGGTGGAGAAGGGCAGGAGCCCCCCAGGGCTGGGGACAGGGTCTGGGGGGTGCTGTCCCTCAGGCACAGCTGAATTCCCTGTGACCACAACAGGAACCAGGGGCGGATGCTCTCCCCATTGAAGGAGGCTGCTGTGAAAGTGAAGATCTCGACCCCATTGTCAGCATTGATAAAAGACACCTGCTGCTGGGTACAGTCCAGACAGACCCAGATCCTTGTGGGGGCAGAGGACAGGGACAAGGGGGTTGGAGGTGATGTGAGAGACCAGAGCTTTCCCTTATCGTACTCCACAGCCCAGATCCCTCCTTCAGGGCTCCTGTCGATATCCCCCTTCCTCTTCACAGATGCCCTGGCCACCCCCACAGCCCACAAAGAAAACTTTACCCTCTCCCCCTCCACCTCCACCACCCAGCAATGCCTCCCCTCTCTGAACTCCTCACGGCCCAGCACGCAGGTCCAAGCGTGAAATCTCTCCGGTGTGTTAGGCACCTGCTGCCATTCCCTTCCCCATCTCACTCTGCTGTTGTCCTGAGACAGGAAAAGCATGGGATGAGCCGTGTCCGGATCCAGGGTCACCTTCACTGCAGGGACAGAAGGAGCCAGGCCATCAGGGGCAGAGCTCAGCCCTGGGCAGGCTTTCCCCAGCTCGGGGCCAGGAGCTGCCCCACGGGGCAGGAGATGGGGCACCTCTTGGCTCCTGAACATGCCCCAGCAAGGGCAGGAGAAGCACCGCAGAGGGTAACCCAAAGCACACCTACCTCTATCATGAGACATCAGAATCCTTCTCCCTGCTGGAATGAGAGGGGAGAGCTGGTCACAGCCCACGGCTGGTGCCCAGTGGGTGTGGGCAGGGTGAGGGTCCAGCCCTGGGCTGCTCTGTCCCAGCTGCCCACCCTCCCCTGCACATCACCTTGGCATTCCCTGGGGCCCAAGCGTTGGGACACTCACCCAGCTCTGCAGCTTGTTTCTCTACAAATGAAACAGAAAAAAAAACATGATCAGAGGGCACAGTTTCTTATCCCATACCTCTCACTATGACGCTTTTTTTTTCTTATCATTATCTTTTTTCCTTTTGGAGAGTGAGACTTACCCAGCTCTGCAGCTTGTTCGGCTACAAATAAAAGAGAAAAGGAATGCATCAATGAGAGGAGTCAGCTTCTCACCAATGGCTGCTACAAACCAAAGACCCCAAATTCCTTCAGTTGTGGGGGGGAAGAGAGACTCACCCAGTCTTGCATCTTTTTCCTCTTGAAAAGAAAAGCATAAGGAATGCATGATCAGAGGGGAAAACTTCTCATCCATTGTCTATGAAGGAAATTCTTTCAGGTCAGGGATGGCCACTCACCTATCTCTGCAGCTTGTTTCACTGGGAAAGAAAAAGAAAGAGAAAAGCAATGTATGGTCAGAGGGGAGAGTATGCCTATGGGAAGACACCAAATGCCTTCTCTATGTGGAAGGAGACTTACCCAGCTTTGCATCCTTTTTTGCTGCTATAAAAAGCAAAAGGAATGAATGGTCAGAGTGGAGAGACTTTCACCCCATTGCTGCTTCCATGGCTAGACCCCAAATTTTTTTGCTCTCATGCATGCGCCCATACCTCCTTGCTGCCAGACTTGTAGCGACCAGACAAACAAGGACCGAGGCCCAGCATTTTGCAAGACTTGTAGCATTAAGAACAGACACTTGTGCAGCTCTCTGCACCGTGCCACCAAAACACAAGTGGAAGTGAATGGGGACGGGTGGAGGACATCCCTGTCCCGGAAGCGTCAGTGCAGAGCGGGGCAGCCCCGCAGCTCGCTCCCCGTCCCCACCTTGATCCCCGTTCCTTTCAGCCATCCCGGCCGTGTCCCGTGGCCAGGGCAGCCCCAGCCCCAGCACTCCCCACTCCCCCGTCAGGCTCCAGCTGCTCCTCCAGCACCCCCGAGCCACCAGCACACCAGCCCCCACAGCCCACCCAGCCCAGTCCCTCCCGCAGGGACACCACTTCCCCAGGGGGCTAGGGGCAGGGACTGCAAGGACTCACCCAGCTCTCGGCTCTGTGCCGCTGAAAAGCAAAGGCGGAGGAACAGGAGGTCAGCAGAGCAGCTTGGTTGCTCGGTGGGAACATCTGCAGGGGGTCTGGGCCTTCCCACCAGCCCCACGCTGCACCCATGCTCCCTGGCCTCCCACCCAAGGCCCCTTGCCTTCTCCCCTGCCTTCGTTGCCCAAGACAGAGGCCCAAGAGGATCCTAAGGCCTTTGGGATCCCCAGGAGAACATTCCCTTCCTCCTCCTATGCACCTCCCTGGGCCAGGGCTCAGCCCCGCTCCAGACCCACGTAGGTCCCTGCAGAACACCTCCCTCCGCTCCATCCCTGCCCTGCCAGCTTACCTTTCTTTCGAAAGAGATAAACACCGAGGCCAATGGACACAGCCAAAAGCACGAGGACCAGAGCCAGAGCCACCATCCAGGGCTGGGCGTTGTGGAAGAAGGGAGCTGAGAAAAGGCACAAGGAAAAGGGCTTCATTTATGTGCCCGTGGGTGGAAAAGCAAGACCCAGACTTCTCCCAGCTCAGGACAAGTGTAGGGGCCAGGAACACCTCACCCTGGCTGTGCTATTTGTACCTGCGATGTGCAGGGATGATTCCCGCTCCTGCTGGAGGCGGCTGCTCCTGACCACGCAGGACAAGGGCCCCTCCACGCTCCCGGTCACGATGATGGCACCTTCGATTTCAAAGAGCCCCTCCTGGTCCTGGGAATATGTCTGGGAGACCGAGGGCAGATGCTGCCTGCGAGCATCCCTCCACAGCAGCTGCGGCAGTGGGTACCAGCCGGCCGATCGACACAGCACCCGGACGCCTCCGGCCTCGTAGCCCCCCAGGGAGAGGTGGGGGTCAGCACCTGTGGCTGGGGAAAGAGCCCGCGGCTGGGTCTTGACTTGGGGAGGGATTCAGTTCCAAGGCAAAGACCCCATCTGCTCCCATGCCAGACACAGCCCAGCCCAGCCATGGCCTCAGGGGCTCAGGGTCCGGGCGCTCCATGCACCCACCCTCACCGCAAACCACCCCGGCTTGTGCCAGAACCAGAGAGCAGGGCTGCGCAATGCCAGTGGCCCCAAATCACCCTGAAAACCCAGGTGCTGAGCTTCAGCACCTCCAGGCAGCGTCTCGGCACCAAGCTGTTCTGGTTCAAGAAGCCCCGGGGCTTCCAGACAATGTCTCAGGTCTTCCCCAGCACAGAAAGCAAAAGAAAAGCAGACGTCCGGCTGCTCAGAGGACTCTGTGATTCTCCCTGTGGTGTTTGGTCCCATTGCTGACACAGGTGAAGGTGCTGCTCAGCAGCCTGTACCCAGTACCCTCACAATATTATGATTATTGTCTTCAAGGACACCAGGGAAAAATGACAAAAATATCCATGGAGCTCTCTCCCCAAATATTACCTCCACATCATTGGGCATGCTCCATGCTGTGAAAGAGCTGAAACATTAAAAGGACACGTAAACTCTGCCCTGGAAGCATCACCCCAGCCACTAACCTGACACCTCCAGCTCCACAATGGCTTCATTATAAGCATCTTCCACAGTGCAGACGTACAGGCCATCATCTGAGGGTCTCAGCCCCGTGATTCGCAAGTCCAGGTTTCCAGCAGAGAGACCATCTCTGGCCAACTCTGTCCTCCCAGCATATGCCTCCATCTGCTCCCCGTACAGGTCCTCTCCATTGCGGTAGTGGTGCACTGTCTCAGATAAGCTGTGCCGAATCCACCTGACCTCCAAGGTGCGAGCATCCCGTTGAGGGGACAAGTGGCAGGGCAGCACGACATCCTGCCCCACGGCGGCAGTGAGAGGCTGGCCTGGTCCCACCACTCTGAGCTGGGCTGGGCAATGGAGAAGGGCACAGAGAGGAGGTGAGATTTTGCCATTGCAAATTTAGGGGCAGTGAGTGACAAAGGGCGAGCTGTGCGTGAGTTCGTACGTGCTGTGTCCCCTGTGTCCCATGGGAAACCACCAGGGAAACAGGAGAGGAAGAGGGAGGATGTGCAGGAGAAGGAGGTGTGCTGGGAGTGGGAGCCCTCTCTGCAGCATTTGGGCAGGTGAAGAAGAGCCAGAAAGGGCAGCCGAGGCAGCGCCCATATTGCGTGAAAGAACCAAAGGGAAAGTGAAACCCATTGGGGGCTGAGCTGAGGGCTCAGGTCCCCCTGCCCCACGGCCGCTCCCCTGCCCCACAGCACCACGTCTGCCAGGCCCTGGGGGGAGCGCCCCCAGCAGCCCCACAGGATCCTACCTGAGCCCAGCCGGAGGAGGAGGAAAGTGACGAGGGAAGTCAGCAGGCCCTTGGCATGGCCGGTGCGGTTGGAGCGGCCGCAGTCCCAGGGGAGCCCCATCTGAGAGAGAGGTCCACCAGGGGGCAGGCAGCCCCCCAGGGCTTCTTTACCAAGGGAGCCCCACAGAGATAGAGAGGTCCCTCACAGCACCCAGCAGAGCTGCAGAAAGCACAAGGCTACACCCAACGTCCCCAACCTTTGCCCACTTCCTGGTTGAAATAACCCTCTGGGAAGAGCTCTGCCCGTGGGGCAATGAGGACAAGTGTCTGGGGAGCTCTGCAGGGCTGGCACCACCATCCCATCGCAGCTTGGTGCTCAGCCCATGGCTTTCACCCAGCACGAGGGGCTTGTCCCCAGCAGGTGCCTCTCCAGACCCCCAAGGAAAGCCACTCTCTAGGCTCATTCATCTCCACCCATCTAAGGAGGAATCAAACAGTGAGCATTGGGACAATGTGGAGGTGCATAATGTCATCTCGAGACCTCTCCAAATTCTATATTGGGGGTCTTTGGTCTTGGAATTTAAGCTGTCAAACGTTGCCCCAGTTACCAAGAAGGATTAGCAAAGAAGGCCCTGGGAATTACACCCTATCAGTGAACCCTATCTGTGCCCTGACTGCGGGATGGGCTTCACCATTCCCTCAGCCTTCCTCCTCTGCCAGAAAAGCCACGTGGGGCCCAGTCCCCATGTCTGCTCCGACTGCGGGAAAGCCTTTTGGGAGACCACAACCCTCTGCAGGCACCAGCGCATCCACACGGGTGAGAAGCCCTACCACTGCTCGTACTGCGAGAAAAGCTTTCGGGCCAGCTCCACCCTCATCATCCACCAGAGGATCCACACCGCGGAGATGAGGGGTCTTTGGGTCTCCATCCCCACAACATCGCAGCTCCTCCATGTCCCATCCATCCTAGAGCTTGATTTTTGCTGCCGCTCGTGCCTTCAACTCCGAGCATAACTTTCACTGTTCCTCCCAAACAACCCACTGAAGATGATTTATGTGAATTGAGGAGGACCATGCATGCAGCTGTTGGTCATGGCACAGCTTCTCGTAGTGCTTAGGGAAAGTGGTGGTCAGTCAGTCCCCAGTCCCGGGATGGCTTTGGGGATGGTGGGAGCCCAGTGGGATGGAGGACGATTGGGTTAGGGAGTGGTAGGACAGCAGCGGGATGGAGGATGATGAGGTTTGGGGATGGTGGGAGCCCAGCGAAATGGAGGATGATGGGGTTTTGGAAATGGTGGGACCCCACTGGTACGAAGGTAGATGGGGTTTGTGGTGGTGGATCTCAACTGGAATGGAAGACAATGGAATTTTGGGAGATGGGAATGTTCTGGGAGGAAGGAGTATGGGGTTTGGGGATGGTAGGATCTTGGTGGGCTCTTAGTGGGATAAAGGATGAGGGGTTTTGGGGATGGTGAGACCTGACGTGGATGGAGATGGATGGTGGGGTTTGGAGACGGCTCAGCTTGGCTCATGCCTTGAGAACCAGATGGAGGAGAGCATCTGTGTCTCCTCATTGTGTAGCTGGGTTCCAAGCCCCTTCTTAGCTTCCCACCTTCGTATACTGAAACCTTCAAAGAGGCCAAAGGAGTCCTGCAGCCACGGAGGCTCCATCTCACTGAGGTTCAGTCTGCTTGGATCACCTGCTTCTATCGGATGCAGTGTCTTCCAAAGACACGTTTCCTTCCCCAGTTTCCCCACGATGTCTGCTCTTGATTTTAATGCTGCGATGTTTAAAATACACCCCAATGAATTTGGCTCAAGAGTGTCTGTCTTTTTCCATGCTTGCTTTAAAATGAGGTGTAATAAAGTGGAACTGGTTTTCTGGGAGTGCAGGTTTTTTATTGATTGCTGAGGGCTGGGGGAATCTGGGGTGGCCCCGTGGCTCCTGCATGTCCATCTCATGAAGAATTTGGGTGCTGGGGAGTGAAACATGACTGCAGCAGGCTGTGTGCTGGGGCATGGAGGTGGCTTGCAAGGACCTGAGGGACAGCTTCGAGGCTGAGGCCACCTGCTGCCTGTGCTTGGAGGACTTCCAAGAGCTCGTGATGCCCCCTGTGGGCACAGTCGGGGAACCGAGAAGCAGGGGGAGCTGGAGCATAGGTTCCTCCTGGCTTTTGACTCCCAGGACCAACACCAAGGTGACTGTCTGCTGCAAGGCGCATTTCTGATACACATGGCCAGCTCCTGCCCGCTGGCGGCCAAAGGCTCCGTGATGGGTTTCGACTTCACCCTGGCCTTCAACAAGAACCAGCTGGTGTGCTACGACTCCGACACTCAGCGCTTCGTCGCCTGCGACTGGGGGCTGCTGCGGCTGCAGGCCACCCACCTCGCCGCCCACCTCAACAACGACAGCACCTGGGTGCAGCGCGTCGAGGCCCGGCGCCAGGCCTGCAGCGACCTGGCCCTGCGCTACTGGGACTGGATGGCGCTGCGGCGCAGTGAGCCCCCGGGGGGGCTTGGCGTGGGGCCGTGGTGTGGAAGCGCTGCAGGAGAATATTGCCTGGGGTGTTGCGTGGGAGTGTTGCAGAGCATGTTGCATGGGGGCATTGCACGGGGCTGTTGCAGAGCATATTGCATGGGGGCGTTGCATGGAGGATAGCAGAGGAGTGTTGTAAAGGGCATTGCACGGAGGAGTTGCAGAGCATGTTGCATGGAGCTGTTGCATTGTGGCATTGCGTGGGGGCATTGCACAGGGGTTTTGCAGAGTATGTTGTATGGGATTGTTGCACAGGGGTGTTGTAGGGCATGTTGCAAGGAGATGTTGCACCAGGCATTGCATGGGGGTGCTGCAGAGCACACTGCATGAGGACGTTGCAGGGGGATGTTGCACGGAGCACTGCACAGCGCACTGCATTGCACTTTGCATGGGGATGTTGCACGGAGCAATGCCTCTTGCAGGGTGTGGCACAGGGGCGTTGCACAGGGCATCTCGTGGGCATCGCATGGGGATGTCGCACGTGACATCGCGTGGGACAATGCCTAGAGCTTGCACAGGGCGTTGCATGGGGAAGCAGCATGGGGAAGTTGCGCTGAGCTTTGCACAGGGCGTTGCACGGGAGCGTTGCACGGAACATTGCATGGGGACGTTGCACGGGGCAGGGAAAAGGGGCTCGCCCACCACTGACCCCATCCCCGTCCCTGCTCCAGCGCAGCCCCAAGTCCGCATCATCCCCGCGGAGACGGGGAACGCCCGTGTGCCCGTCCGCCTCACCTGCCACATCTGGGGCTTCTACCCCCCCGAGGTGACCGTCATCTGGCTGCGCAACGGGGACATCCTGGAGCCCGACGGCTGCAACCCCATCTCCGCCATCCCCAACGGCGACTGGACCTACCAGACGCAGGTGTCCCTGATGGTGGCCCCGGTGACAGGCGACACCTACACGTGCTCGGTGCAGCACGTCAGCCTGCAGGAGCCTCTCCTGGAGGACTGCAGTGAGTGGAGAGGCGCAGGACCGCACCCGGAGGCTGGCGGTCTTGCCCACTCACCGCCACTCACCCGGCCGTGTCCCCGTAGGTCCCGGACTGCTGCCGGAGGTGACGATAATGGTGGCGGTGGCCACCGTGCTGATGGTGGTGGGACTTGGCTTATTTCTCGCCGGCGTCTACCGCTTCAGGGCCAGGCCTCCCGCCCCCGGTGAGTGGCCGGGGAGAGCTGGGGACGTGGTCAAGGGTGATGAGGACTCTGCTCACTCCTCTTCTCCCCCCTGCAGGTTACACTCCCCTCCCTGGAGAAAACTACCCTAAAGGTAACGGTGTCCCCATCCCCGTCCACATTGGCGAGAGCCGAATCACCCCATCTCTCGCCCTGTCTGTCCCCCTTCCCCAGGCAGCATCTGAGGACCCCCAGACGGACATCTCCTGGCACCTGTGGCTCCCGGATGGCCCCATCTCAGACCCGATGCTGCGGTACTGAGAATAAAGATGCTCCACAAGCCCTGCTGGCATCTCTGCAGCATTCTGGGGACATGGCATGGGATCCCAAAGGGCCAAGTGTGCCCTGGGGTGCCTCAGGCACGGCACTGCTGGCCAGCCGAGGGAAGGGATCGTCCCGCTCTGCTCGGCCTGCTGTGAGCACTCGAGCACTGCGTGCAGCTGTGGGCAGCACAGCAGATGAAGGGCATGAAACTGTGCGAGAGACTCCAAGGGAGGGCCACAAGGATGGAGAAGGCTCTGCAGGGCAAGGGGTGTGAGGAACGGCTGAAGGCGCTTGACTTGTTGAGTCCAGAGCAGAGGAGACGCAGGGGAGGCCTCGCGGCGGCCCACAGCTTCCTGATGAGGGGAGCGGAGGGGCAGGCGCCGGTCTGTGCTCTCTGGGGCCAGCGACAGGGCCCGAGGGAACGGCATGGAGCTGCCACAGGGGAGGCTCAGGCACTGAGGAGACGGTCTGCTGCAAGACACCTTCCCAGGCAGCAAAGCCTGAGGACAGAAAGCACCCAGGAAATGCCACTGCCAGACTCCATCTTCCTGTACAAAACTTTATTTGCTGCAGTCCTGCTGCTGCTGCGCCTTGATGTGCTCCAGAGGAGGCAACAAAGAGCCCCCACAGGCTGCTCATGCTCAGCACCAGGCACAGAGCAAAGATCAACCCCAAACTAGGAGGCAAAGGTGGCCTGCAATGGCCGGCAGCACACGGTGACCACATCCCTTGCACTGGGGTCTGCAAGCTGTGCAAGCAGAGGGGAGAGGAGCGTGGAGAGCTGCTGTAGCCCCTGTGCTGCCTGCTGGGGTCAGAGGCAGGGTGAGACCCGCGGGTGCCAGCAAGGCTTGTGCCCCAGCACAGGAGCTGCGTGCAGGGCAGAGCCCAGGGTCTGCAAGGGGCCTGGCCCTGCTTGCAGCATCCCAGCCCTCCTCCAGCAGCAGCGAGGAACACGGGGCAGCCCCTGGCCCCACTGCCCCTCATTTCTGTGCTGCTCCTGCAGGACCAAGGAGAGGTGATGCAGGAGTGGCTGGAGAAGGGCAGGAGCCCCCCAGGGCTGGGGACAGGGTCTGGGGGGTGCTGTCCCTCAGGCACAGCTGAATTCCCTGTGACCACAACAGGAACCAGGGGCGGATGTTCTCCCCATTGAAGGTGGCTGCTGTGAAAGTGAAGATCTCCACCCCGTTGTCAGCGTTGATAAAAGACACCTGCTGCTGGGTACAGTCGAGACAGACCCAGATCCTCGTGGGGACAGGGGACAGGGACAAGGGGGTGGGAGGAGATGTGAGAGACATGAGCTGCCCCTCTTTGTACTGCACAGCCCAGATCCCTCCTTCGGGGCTCATGTCGATCCATTTCTTCCTCTTCACAGATGCCCTGGCCACTCCCACAGCCCACCGTGAATACTTTCCCCTCTCCCCCTCCTCCTCCACCTCCCAGCAGTGCCTCCCCTCTCTGAACTCCTCACGGCCCAGCGTGCAGCACCAACAGCCAAATCTCTCCGGCGTGTCAGGCACCTGCTGCCATGTACTTTCCCATTTCACACTCATGTGGTCCTGAGACAGGACAAGCAGGGGATGAGCCGTGTGCGGATCCAGGGTCACCTTCACTGCAGGGACAGAAGGAGCCAGGCCATCAGGGGCAGAGCTCAGCCCTGGGCAGGCTTTCCCCAGCTCGGGGCCCGGAGCTGCCCCACGGGGCAGGAGATGGGGCACCTCTTGGCTCCTGAACATGCCCCAGCAAGGGCAGGAGAAGCACTGCAGAGGGCAACCCAATGCACACCTACCTCTATTTTGAGGCAGAAGACAACTTCTCCATGCTGGAATGAGAGGGGAGAGCTGGTCACAGCCCACGTGTGGTGCCCAGTGGGTGTGGGTAGTGTGAGGGTCCAGCCCTGGGCTGCTCTGTCCCAGCTGCCCACCCTCCCCTGCACATCGCCTTGGTGTTTCGCTGGGGCCCAAGTGTTGGGACACTCACCCAGCTCTGCAGCTTGTTTCTCTACAAATGAAACAGAAAAAAAAACATGATCAGAGGGCACAGTTTCTTATCCCATACCTCTCACTATGACACTTTTTTTCTTATTATTATCTTTTTTCCTTTTGGAGAGTGAGACTTACCCAGCTCGGCAGCTTGTTCGGCTACAAATAAAAGAGAAAAGCAATGCATCAATGAGAGGAGTCAGCTTCTCACCAATGGCTGCTACAAACCAAAGACCCCAAATTCCTTCAGTTGTGGGGGGGAAGAGAGACCCACCCAGTCTTGAATCTTTTTCCTCTGGAAAAGAAAAGCATAAGGAATGCATGGTCAGAGGGAAAAAACTTCTCATCCATTGTCTATGCAGCAAATTCTTTCAGGTCAGGGATGGCCACTCACCTATCTCTGCAGCTTGTTTCACTGGAAAAGAAAAAGAAAGAGATAAGCAATGTATGGTCAGAGGGGAGAGTATGCCTGTGGGAAGACACCAAATGCCTTCTCTATGTGGAAGGAGACTTACCCAGCTTTGCATCCTTTTTTGCTGCTATAAAAAGCAAAACGAATGAATGGTCAGTGGAGAGACTTTCACCCCATTGCTGCTTCCATGGCTAGACCCCAAATTTTTTTGCTCTCATGCATGCGCCCATACCTCCTTGCTGCCAGACTTGTAGCGACCAGACCAACAAGGACCGAGGCCCAGCATTTTGCAAGACTTGTAGCATTAAGAACAGACACTTGTGCAGCTCTCTGCACCGTGCCACCAAAACACAAGTGGAAGTGAATGGGGACGGGTGGGGGACGTCCCTGTCCCAGATGCGTCAGTGCAGAGCGGGGCAGCCCCGCAGCTCGCTCCCCGTCCCCACCTTGATCCCCGTTCCTTTCAGCCATCCCGGCCGTGTCCCGTGGCCAGGGCAGCCCCAGCCCCAGCACTCCCCACTCCCCCGTCAGGCTCCAGCTGCTCCTCCAGCACCCCCGAGCCACCAGCACACCAGCCCCCACAGCCCACCCAGCCCAGTCCCTCCCGCAGGGACACCACTTCCCCAGGGGGCTAGGGGCAGGGACTGCAAGGACTCACCCAGCTCTCGGCTCTGTGCCGCTGAAAAGCAAAGGCGGAGGAACAGGAGGTCAGCAGAGCAGCTTGGTTGCTCGGTGGGAACATCTGCAGGGGGTCTGGGCCTTCCCACCAGCCCCACGCTGCAGCCATGCTCCCTGGCCTCCCACCCAAGGCCCCTTGCCTTCTCCCCTGTCTTCGTTGCCCAAGGGAGAGGCCCAAGAGGATCCCAAGGCCTTTGGGATCCCCAGGAGAACATTCCCTTCCTCCTCCTACGCACCTCCCTGGGCCAGGGCTCAGCCCCGCTCCAGACCCACGCGGGTCCCTGCAGAACACCTCCCTCTGCTCCATCCCTGCCCTGCCAGCTTACCTTTCTTTTGAAAGAGATAAACACCGAGGCCAATGGACACAGACAAAAGCACGAGGACCAGAGCCAGAGCCACCTTCCAGGGCTGGGCGTTGTGGAAAAAGGGAGCTGAGAAAAGGCACAAGGAAAAGGGCTTCATTTATGTGCCCGTGGGTGGAAAAGCAAGACCCAGACTTCTCCCAGCTCAGGACAAGTGCAGGGGCCAGGAACACCTCCCCCTGGCTGCGCTATTTGTACCTGCGATGTGCAGGGACAATTCCCGCTCCTGCTGGAGGCGGCTGCTCCTGACCACGCAGGACAAGGGCCCCTCCACGCTCCCGGTCACGATGATGGTGCCTTCGATTTCAAAGAGCCCCTCCTGGTCCTGGGAATGTGTCTGGGAGACCGAGGGCAGGTGCTGCCCACGAGCATCCCTCCACAGCAGCTGCGGCAGCGGGTACCAGCCGGCCGATCGACACAGCACCCGGACACCTACGGCCTCGTAGCCCGCCAGGGAGAGGTGGGGGTCAGTGCCTGTGGCTGGGGAAAGAGCCTGCGGCTGGGTCTTGACTTGGGGAGGGATTCATTTCCAAGGCAAAGACCCCATCTGCTCCCATGCCAGACACAGCCCAGCCCAGCCATGGCCTCAGGGGCTCAGGGTCCGGGCGCTCCATGCACCCACCCTCACCCCAAACCACCCCGGCTTGTGCCAGAACCAGAGAGCAGGGCTGCGCAATGCCAGTGGCCCCAAATCACCCTGAAAACCCAGGTGCTGAGCTTCAGCACCTCCAGGCAGCGTCTCGGCACCAAGCTGTTCTGGTTCAAGAAGCCCCGGGGCTTCCAGACAATGTCTCAGGTCTTCCCCAGCACAGAAAGCAAAAGTAAAGCAGACGTCCGGCAGCTCAGAGGACTCTGAGATTCTCCCTGTGGTGTTTGGTCCCATTGCTGACACAGCTGAAGGTGCTGCTCAGCAGCCTGTGCCCAGTGCCCTCAGAATATTATGATTATTGTCTTCCAGGACACCAGGGAAAAATGACAAAAATATCCATGGAGCTCTCTCCCCAAATATTACCTCCACATCCATGGGCATGCTCCATGCTATGAAAGAGCTGAAACATTAAAAGGACACATAAACTCTCCCCTGGAAGCATCACCCCAGCCACTAACCTGACACCTCCAGCTCCACAATGGCTTCATTATAAGCATCTTCCACAGTGCAGACGTACTGGCCATCATCAGAGGGTCTCAGCCCCGTGATTCGCAAGTCCAGGTGTCCAGCAGAGAGACCATCTCTGGCCAACTCTGTCCTCCCGACATATGCCTCCATCTGCTCCCCGTACAGGTCCTCTCCATTGCGGTACTGGTGCACTGTCTCAGACAAATCATCCCGGATCCACCTGACCTCCAAGGTGCGAGCATCCTTGCGAGGGGACAAGTGGCAGGGCAGCACAACATCCTGCCCCACGGTGGCAGTGAGAGGATGGTCTGGTCCCACCACTCTGAGCTGGGCTGGGCAATGGAGAAGGGCACAGAGAGGAGGTGAGATTTTGCCATCGCAAATTTAGGGGCAGTGAGTGACAAAGGGTGAGCTGTGCGAGAGTTGATACGTGCTGCGTCCCCCGTGTCCCATGGGAAACCACTGGGGAAATGGGAGAGGGAGAGGGAGGACGTGCAGGAGAAGGAGGTGTGCTGGGAGTGGGAGCCCTCTCTGCAGCACTCGGGCAGGTGAAGAAGAGCCAGAAAGGGCAGCCGAGGCAGCGCCCATATTGTGTGAAAGAACCAAAGGGAAAGTGAAACCCATTGGGGGCTGAGCTGAGGGCTCAGGTCCCCCTGCCCCACGGCCGCTCCCCTGCCCCACAGCAGCATGTCTGCCAGGCCCTGGGGGGAGTTCCCCCAGCAGCCCCACAGGATCCTACCTGAGCCCAGCCGGAGGAGGAGGAAAGTGACAAGGGAAGTCAGCAGGCCCTTGGCATGGCCGGTGTGGTTGGAGCGGCCGCAGTCGCTGGTGAGCCCCATCTGAGAGAGAGGTCCCCCAGGGGGCAGGGGGCCCCCCAGGGGTTCTTCTCCAAGGGAGTCCGACCAAAAGAGAGAGGTCCTATGGGTGACCCTTTCGGTGACAAACTGGAGCTGATTGATACGGCGGTGCACTAAGGCATAGAGTGCTAACCAGGCTAGAATAACAGAAAGTGGGAACCAATAAGAAGGAGTTGTTAGGCTCGGACGGGCCTACAGAGGGCTACGCGTGATCAAAAGGAATGCACCAATCAGAAGTCTGCAACTATGTTTGCCAGCCACGTGCAGTGCATTTAGGGGCTCAGAAAAGCTATATAAGATCTGGCATCGGGACAATAAAGGGTCTCCATTTCTCGACTATCTTGGAGTCCGTGTCGTCATTCCCTTCAAATAGTGACCCCGACGTGATAAGGGGTAGAGCAACGCTGCAGGAGCGTCTGGAGGGAACCCAGCCGAGCGAATCAAGCTTGCAGCTGGCCTGCAGCTTCAACCCCGGGACATCGCCTGAAGGACAGGTGAGCGGCTGGGCATTCACAAGGGGAGCCAATCTCTCAGGAGAAGAAGAAGCAATAGTAACATTATTAACGCAATTGTTAACAAAAAGGGGTGTAAAATACGACCCATTTAAGATAAAGCTACTATTAAAGTTTTTGCAGAAACAAGGGGTCCCCTCGACGGCCTCAGCTATATTCGATGTAGAGACTTGGGAATAAGCGGGGGAGAAAGTGTGGGAGGCAGCATCAAGCGGGGATGCGACCGCCGCTGAGGTTATGACCACGTGGGGCCTGGTAACGGAGACTTTAAGAGCGTGGCAGGCAGAAAAGAAGGTACAGAGCGCCACCGAGCGGGCGATCCTGATAGCAGCTCCGGGATCGGAGTCTGATGAGCCACCAGAACAGGACAATTTAATAGACGTGGGGGACGATCAAGAAGAGGGTCGCGAACCAGCACTGTTTAGCCCTACTCCGCGAGCCCCCTCGGCTCCCACATTGCCCCACCTTAACAATGCCTCCCTGGGAGTTCGAGTTTTTGATCCACAGGAGCGATGGGAGCAGGTACGCCGGGAAGCATTAAAGGACGGGGACCCAATAGGAATGGCTTTCCCGGTAGAAGTGCGTGCCAACGGTCCAAATGAGTATCATGCTTTTCAATGGGATTTAATTAAAGAATTACGAAAGACGGTGACTACGTACGGGTTGCACGCACCGTTTACACAGTCGTTGTTAGAGGACGTCATGACTGGTCAATTGTTAGTGCCCTACGACTGTCGCCAGATTGCCGCAATGATTTTAACCCCAACACAAAAGTTGCTGTGGGAACAAAAGTGGAAAGAAGGCTGCGAAACGGCTGCCTTACAAAATCTGGAGAGACAGCCTGGCGACCCTCTTCTGGGAGCCGGGATCCCACAACTAATGGGGACTGAGCCATTGGCTGGACCCGAGATTGCAGGCTAGGCTCAATGATGCCATCTTGCGACAGTCTGCGTCTCTGGCTCTCCAGGCAATGTTGAAATTACCAGAAGTAGGAAAAGTTGAACCCTCATTTACGAGTATTAAACAACAAGTAAGCGAACTGTACATGCAATTTATCGATAGATTATGGGACGCTGTAGATAAACAGGTTGACAATCGCGAGGCAAGAGAGGCATTGATATTAAAATTGGCTGTAGAAAATGCAAACACGGACTGTAAAAAGATACTCCAAGCGTTACCGGTTAATACTATGTTAGTGCAGATGATAGAGGTGTGTAACTGAGTTGGATCGGTGGAGCACCACACTGCCACCTTAGCTGGAGCCTTTGCGGCAGCGCTTCAAATCGTGGGTAAACGTTGTTTCCGCTGCCAAGCTACAGGACACCTTGCTGTCGAATGCTCCCAGCGGGGCATGGGGGGAGGCCGCAGTAACCCTGCTCCCCCCTCTGCTTGTCCCCGATGTGGAAAAGGGTGGCACTGGGCTAGCCAGTGTCGCTCGAGATATAACACAGAAGGTCTGTCCATGCAATCGCGATGGGGAAACGGGAGGCGGAGCGTGGGGCAGGGCCGCGCGACGACACAAGTGCCTCAGTCCTCGATGGTGGGCAGGCCGCCCTCATGGGACTCGCCTCGAGTAATGATGACAGCCGGATCACAACAACAGCAGAGCACCGCTCCAGTGGCCTCGCCAAATATATCACTGTGGATTCCCTCACTGCCAAAACCCGAGGAGGCGCCGGTTTGGATGTCTCCACAGTAGAGGACTGCACCCTTTGGGACACTCGGGTGCGCAAAATAATGCTGAACATTAAGGGACCAATAGGTAAAGGATATAGCGCGCTCCTGTTGGGGCGCTCAAGCACCACCTTGACAGGACTTTTTGTACTGCCTGGAGTTATTGATGCTGATTATGAAGGGGTCATCCAAGCCATGGCGTGGACTCCCTCGCCACCAGTGCTTGTGCCAAAGGATACCAGAATTGCCCAGTTAATATTATTTAAAGCAACGGTTCCCCAAGCAGAACAGTGCGAGTGATGTGACAGGGGTTTTGGGTCAACAGGATCCCCGTCAGTCTTCTGGGCCTCGACCATTGCCACCAAAAGACCTATATTGACCCTGACACTACATCACCCGACCGCTGACCCCCCAAATGCCCTAGTCATGGTGTTAATGGATACAGGGGCAGATGTAACAGTAACAGCCCTAAAGGACTGGCCCAGCGGATGGCCGTTGGATTCAACTGCAAAAGGCCTCATGGGGGTGGGTGGTGTTTCCAATACTTGCCAAAGTAAATATATGCTTACCATTAAAACTCACGAAGGTTCGGCATACCACGTTCGGCCATATGCTGCCCCAATACCTGTCAGCCTCCTGGGGAGAGATGTGATGGGGCAGGGCAATTTCATCCTGAGCTCTCCGGAAAATTTTCGATAGCGGCCATTGACGAGTGACCACTCATGAAACTCACCTGGAAAACTGAGAAGCCAGTGTGGGTGGATCAATGGCCACTTCCAGCGGAAAAGGTCGCTGTGCTCCAAGAACTTATTAAAGAGCAATTGAAATTAGGACATATCACCCCCACAACTAGTCCTTGGAACTCACCAATATTTGTGATCAAAAAGAAAAATGGGAAATGGTGACTGCTCCATGACCTGTGCCAGATAAACAACGTCATGGAAGACATGGGAGCTCTCCAGCCCGGATTGCCTTCCCCTACTATGCTCCCTCGAAATTGGAATATACTAATTATTGACTTGAAGGATTGTTTTTTTACTATACCACTTCACTCTGAAGATGCTCCCCGATTTGCCTTTTCAGTCCCAAAAATCAACAGGAGTGAGCCCATAGACAGATATCACTGGACTGTACTACCCCAAGGGATGAAAAATTCCCCAACTATATGCCAGACATACATTGCAGAAGCTTTGTGCCCTGTGTGAAGGCAATTTCCTCATGTCTACAGTTATCACTATATGGATGATATATTGCTCTCCAGCCCATCCAAGAGCTTAGAGCAAGAAGTGATGCCTGTTCTACAGCAGGAGTTGCAAAAAAGAGGGTTACAAATTGCGCCAGAAAAAATCCAGATGGAAGCACCTTGGAAATATTTAGGCTGGAAAATATTACAACAGAGTATTCAACCCCAAAATGTAGCCATTACAATGGAAATCCGCACGCTGAATGATGTCCAGCAGCTTATAGGAAATATAAGTTGGATACGAATGCTCTGCGGCATTGATAATCAAACCTTAGCACCATTGTTTGAACTTTTTAAGGGGGACACGGACATTAATGCACCCCGAAACATGACTAATAGGGCCAGAATAGCTTTAAGCAACGTTGAGGAAAAAATTTCAGCCCAACAATGCCAACGACGCGTGGAAAACTTACCCATTCAGCTCTACATATGCAACCAGAATCCGCAACCTTTAGCTATCATCGCGCAATGGGATCCAGCCGCAGCGAATCCACTATTGTTACTGGAATGGGTGTTCTTACCTCATCAACCTACTAAGACATTCGCGCCTCGCATTGAAATGTTTGCAGCCTTAATTAAGAAGGGCAGAGAACGTATCATAGAGATAGCTGGAGAGGAACCAAAAAGCATTGTTATCCCGATAGTTAAGGACTACCTCGACTGGTGCCTCCAGAATAGCATTGAGCTGCAAGCAGCCCTTTCGGGCTTTGATGGTCAATTAGATATACACCTCCCTTCTCACAAAATGTTCACCTTTTATAATAATGTTCAACTTGAGGTTAAACCCCTATATAGATGGCACCCTGTCCAAGGACAAACTGTATTCACTGATGGGTCGGGGCGAACGGGAAAAGCTGTAGTTACATGGGAACAAGGGGGCCAGTGGAATCACATACTGGAAAACATTCAAGGCTCCCCACAAATAGTAGAATTGCATGCAATAATATTGGCATTTAAACAATGGCATCATTTTCGTGCCGCCTTTGCCGCCCTTGGCATCCCAAAAGAGAGAAAAACAGATAATGGCCCTGCATATGTCAGCCACTCTACAACGGCATTTTTCCACACTTGGGGTATCACGCACAAGACAGGCATCCCACACTCACCCACAGAACAAGCCATAGTAGAACGAGTACACCGCACAATAAAGGACCTGCTAGCAAAACAAAAACAGGGGGAGACCCAAGAGACACCACAGAATAGGTTAGCTAAGGTAATCTATGTTATGAATCATTTAACGCTACCTTTTCAACACGAAGATGTACCACCCCTTATTAAGCATTTTAAAATAATGGAATCAAGACTAACATCAGTTAAAACAGGGAAAGCGATGGTTATGATGCGAAACTTGGATACCGGGGGGTGGGAAGGACCATACTAGCTAATAACTTGGGGGCGAGGGTATGCTTGTGTCTCCACGGGACAAGGACCACGATGGGTGCCAGCCCGTGGCGTGCGGCCTTGGCTGGGACCACTGCCCTCCTCCACCTCTGCAGTTTTGGCACCGCATGGGTCTCAATCCAGCCCAGACGATATTTCAACAGCTTAAAAAACTGAATGAGTTGTCTGATAAGCTAACAACAAGCTCACTGGGATTGGAGTCTTGGCTAAAGGGATTAGGAATAACCGGGTGGCTAACGGAGTTGGTAAAAGATAATGATTATTTTGTTTATCGCATTTGTTGCAGTTATAATAGTTATACCATGCCAGTTGCAATGTTTGCAAAAAATGATTAAATGTTCGTTGCGCACAATTTGGCTTGTAGAAACAAAAAAAGGGGGAATTATGGGTGACCCTTTCAGTGACAAACTGGAGCTGATTGATACGGCGGTGCACTAAGGCATAGAGTGCTAACCAGGCTAGAATAACAGAAAGTGGGAACCAATAAGAAGGAGTTGTTAGGCTCGGACGGGCCTACAGAGGGCTATGTGTGATCAAAAGGAATGCACCAATCAGAAGTCTGCAACTATGTTTGCCAGCCACGTGCAGTGCATGTAGGGGCTCAGAAAAGCTATATAAGATCTGGCATCGGGACAATAAAGGGTCTCCATTTCTCGACTATCTTGGAGTCCGTGTCGTCATTCCCTTCAAGGTCCCTCACGGCAGCCAGCAGAGCTGCAGAAAGCACAAGGCTACGCCCAACTTCCCCAACGTTTGCCCACTTCCTGGCTGCAATAAACCTCCTGGAGGTGCTCTGCCCCTGGGCCAATGTCTGGGGAGCTCTGCAGGGCTGGCACCACCATCCCATGGCAGCTGGGTGCCCAGTCCACGGCCTTCAGCAAGCACAAGGGGCTTGTCACCAGCAGGGGCCTCTCCAGACCTCCAGGGAAAGCCAGCGCCTAAACTTGTTCATCTCCACCCATCTAAGGAGGAATCAGTGAGCAATGGGACAATGTGAAGAGATGGCAGTGAAGAGCTGAGCGGGATCGCAGGCTGCAGGGAATGGGGCACAGCTGGGAGTCGAGCCTGGAGCTGCCACCCTTTGCCCAGGGTGCTGAAGGCAAAGAGCCAGCCCTGCTCCGGGCTCCAGTAAAGCAGCCGTGGCAGAAGGTTGGCTCAGATGGGCAGGGACCTTCTTCTAGAGCTTACGTGGATAAGGAAAGTTTCTGTTTGCTGGAAGTGAGGTCAGGCAATGTGGAAGGACTACAGAGGTACTGTTTGCCTTTGTAGGGAGAAAATTTGTATGGCCAAAGCACAATTTGAGTTGAAGCTGGACAGTACTGTGAGGGGCAATAAAATGGATTATTTTTTAAACTATCTTAACAGCAAAAGTAGGATGAGAGAAAACATTGGTCTGCTACTGGATGGGGATGCCCAAACAGGGTCATCGACTTCACAGGGATGTTTAATGCTTTCTTTGCCTTTGTCTTCAACACTGATGCTGGGCTGTGGGACCCCAGGTGCCCTGAACTGGAGGACAGTGACTGCAGGAACGATAAACTCCCAACAAACCCCGAATTTGCTGCTCCAGATGGATGCATACAAGACTATAGGGCCTGATGGGATTCATCCCAGAGTACTAAGAGAACTGGCTGCTGTCATCATGTGTGCTGGTTTTACTCAGGTGGGTAGCTGAACTTCACTACAACCGCTCTCTCACTCCCCCTCCTCAAAGGGAAAAGGGGAGAAAATGCAATGAAAAGGGTTCAAGGATTGAAATAAGGACCAGGAGATCACACAATAATTATCATCATGGGCAAACTGACTAACCATAGGAAGATTAAAGGAATTTACTAGCTATTACTAAGAAGCCAGAAAAGTGAGAAACAAAGAAAACAAATCAGAGATATCTTCCCCTCATCCACCCCCACCCTCTTCCACCTCCTCTCCCCAAGCGGCGCAGGGGAACGGGACAATGGGGTTTGCAGTCAGTCTATAGCACTTCGTCTCTGCTGCTCCTTCATGGTCACTCTCTTCCCCTGCTCCAACGTGGGGTCATAGAATCATAGAATATCCCGAGTTGGAAGGGACCCACAAGGATCAGTGAGTCCAACTGCTGGCACCACACAGGTCTACCCAAAAATTCAGACCATATGAATAAGAGCACAGTCCAAATGCTTCTTGGGGGACATGGTCAAGGGTGACAAGGATTCTGCTCACTCTTCTTCTCCCCCCAGCAGGTTACACTCCCCTCCCTGGAGACAACTACCCCGCAGGTAACGGTGTCCCCATCCCTGTCCCCATTGATGAGGGCCGAATCACCCCATCTCTCTCCCTGTGTGTGTCCCCCTTCCCCAGGCAGCATCTGAGGACCACTAGACAGACACCTCCTATCACCTGTGGCTCCCGGATGGCCCCATCTCAGACCTGATGCCGCGGTGCTGAGAATAAAGATGCTCCACAAGCCCTGCTGGCGTCTCTGCAGCATTCTGGGGACAGGGCAGAGGCTCATGGGGTTCCTATGGTGTCCCACCAAGAGGAGCGGGTGGGTGGGGGACATGGCATGGGACCCCAAAGGGCCAAGCATGCCCTGGGGTGCCTCAGGCACGGCACTGCTGGCCGGCCGAGGGAAGGGATCGTCCCGCTCTGCTCGGCCTGCTGTGAGCACTCGAGCACTGCGTGCAGCTGTGGGCAGCACAGCAGATGAAGGGCGTGAAACTGTGCGAGAGCCTTCAAGGGAGGGCTACGAGGATGGCTGAGGCTCTGCAGGGCAAGGGGTGTGAGGAGCGGCTGAAGGCGCTTGGCTTGTTGAGCCCAGAGCAGAGGAGACGCAGGGGAGGCCTTGCGGTGGCCCACAGCTTCCTGATGAGGGGAGCAGAGGGGCAGGCGCCGGTCTGTGCTCTCTGGGGCCAGCGACAGGGCCTGAGGGAACGACGTGGAGCTGTCACAGGGGAGGCTCAGGCACTGAGGAGACGGTCTGCTGCAAGACACCTTCCCAGGCAGCAAAGCCTCAGGACAGAAAGCACCCAGGAAATGCCACTGCCAGACTCCATTGTCCCGTGCAAAACTTTATTTGCCACAGTGCTGCTGCTGCTATGCCTTGATGTGCTCCAGAGGAGGGAACAAAGAGCCCCCACAGACTACTTATGCTCAGCACCAGGCACATAGCACAGATCAACCCCAAACTAGGAGGCAAAGGTGGCCTGCAATGGCCGGCAGCACATGGTGACCACATCCCTTGCACTGGGGGTCTGCAAGCAGTGCAAGCAGAAGGGAGAGGAGCGTGGAGAGCTGCTGCAGCCGCTGTGCTGCCCGCTGGGGCTCAGAGGCAGGCTGAGACCCGCGGGTGCCAGCAAGGCTTGTGCCCCAGCACAGGAGCCGTGTGCAGGGCAGAGCCCAGGGTCTGCAAGGGGCCTGGCCCCTGCATGCAGCATCCAAGCCCTCCTCCAGCAGCAGGGAGGAATATGGGGCAGCCCCCACTGCCCCTCATTCCTGTGCTGCTCCTGCAGGACCAAGAAGAGGTGATGCAGGAGTGGCTGGAGAAGAGCAGGAGCCCGTCAGAGCTGGGGACAGGGTCTACAGGGTGCTGTCCCTCAGGCACAGCTGAATTCCCCGTTTCTTCAAGAGGAACCAGGGGTGGATGCTCTCCCCATTGAAGGAGGCTGCTGTGAAAGTGAAGATCTCGACCCCGTTGTCAGCGTTGATAAAAGACACCTGCTGCTGGGTACAGTCCAGACAGACCCAGATCCTCGTAGGGACAGGGGACAGGGACAAGTGAGTGGGAGGAGATGTGAGAGACTTGAGATGTTCATAATAGTACTCCACAGCCCAGATCCCTTCTCCGGGGCTCGTGTCGATCTCCCCCTTCCTCTTCACAGATGCCCTGGCCACCCCCACAGCCCACCAAGAAAACTTTAGCCACTCCCCCTCTCCCTCCACCTCCCAAAAGTGCCTCCCCTCTCTGAACTCCTCACGGCCCAGCACGCAGCAACAAGTGTCAAATCTCTCTGGTGTGTCAGGAACCTGCTGCCATTCAGTTTCACGTCTCACACTCGTTTGGTCTTGAGACAGGACAAGCATGGGATGAGCTGTGTCTGCATCCAGGGTCACCTTCACTGCAGGGACAGAAGGAGCCAGGCCATCGGGGGCAGAGCTCAGCCCTGGGCAGGCTTTCTCCAGCTCGGGGCCAGGAGCTGCCCCCACGGGGCAGGAGATGGGGCACCTCTTGGCTCCTGAACATGCCCCAGCAAGGGCAGGAGAAGCACCGCAGAGGGCAACCCAGTGCACACCTACCTCTATTTTGAGGCAGAAGACACCTTCTCCATGCTGGAAGGAGAGGGGAGAGCTGGTCACAGCCCATGGCCGGTGCCCAGTGGGTGTGGGCAGGATGAGGGTCCAGCCCTGGGCTGCTCTGTCGCAGCTGCCCACCCTCCCCTGCACATTGCCTTGGCATCATCATACAACCCAAGAATGGGGACACTCACCCAGCTCTGCAGCTTGTTCCACTGGAAGAGGAAGTGAAAAGCAAGGCATGATGAGAGGGGGAGCTTCTCAGCCCATAGCTGCTGCCATGGAAAGATGCCAAGTGTTTGGGTTTATGGAGTCTTACCCATCTTTGCATCTTTTCTCACTGGAAAAGGAAAGGAAAAGAAATGCATGTTTCTGCAAAGAGGAGTGCTTCAAATTCCATGGCTAATTCCATGGCTAGACCCCAAATTTCTTTGCCCTGGTGAGTGGGCACAGACAGTCTTTCTCTCAGACTGGGAGGGTCCGGACTAACAGGGAGCAAGACCCAGCTTTGAGCAAGGCTTGTGCACGTGGAGCAGTAAGGACGGACTCTTGTGCAGCTCTCTGCACCGTGCCACCAAAACACAAGTGGAAGCGAATGGGGATGGGTGGAGGACGTCCCTGTCCCAGAAGCGTCAGTGCAGAGCGGGGCAGCCCCGCAGCTCGCTCCCCGTCCCCACCTTGATCCCCATTCCTTTCAGCCATCCCGGCCGTGTCCCGTGCCCAGGGCAGCCCCAGCCCCAGCACTCCCACTCCTCTGTCAGGGTGAGGGGCCAGCCCTGGGCTTCACTGTCCCAGCTGCCCACCCTCCCCTGCACATCGCCTTGTTGTTCCCTGGGGCCCAAGCACAGGGGCACTTACCCAGCTCTGCAGCTTGTTTCTCTGAAAAGGAAAGCAAAAACAATGTGTGATCAGAAGGAAGAGCTGCTCGGCCCATGGCTAGACTTTGAACACATATCACGAGTGGGAAATGGCCAACTTGCACCCAGATTGTGAGAGACCTGACTAACAGTCAGCTAGAACCAGCTTTGAGCAAGGCTCGTGCACATGGAGCAGTAAGGACAGACACTTGTGCAACTCTCTGCACCGTGCCACCAAAACACAAGTGGAAGTGAATGGGGACGGGTGGAGGATGTCCCTGTCCCAGAAGCGTCAGTGCAGAGCGGGGCAGCCCCGCAGCTCACTCCCCGTCCCCACCTTGATCCCCGTTCCTTTCAGCCATCCCGGCCGTGTCCCGTGCCCAGGGCAGCCCCAGCCCCAGCAGTCCCCACTCCCCCGTCAGGGTGAGGGACCAGCCCTGGGCTGCTCTGTCCCAGGTGCCCACCCTCCCCTGCACATCGCCTTGGTGTTGCCCTGAGGCCCAAGCACGGGGACACTCACCCAGCTCTGCAGATTGTTCCTCTGAAAAGGAAAGCAAAAGTAATGCATGATCAGAGGGGAATGTTGCTCAGCTCATGGTAGACCGTGAACGCAGCCCATGACTGGGAAAATACTGCCTTGCTCCGAGGTGGGACCAAACAAATAGTCATTGTGGCCCAGCTTTGTACAATGCTCTTGTAAGTGGAACAGTAAGGACAGACACTTGTGCAGCTCTCTTGCACCATGCCCAAACTCAGGGACACTCACCCACTTTGGCAGCCAGTTCCGCTGGAAAAGAAAGAGAATAGTAGTGCATGAGGAGGAAGGACAGATTCTCATCAAATGGCTGCTGCAAAGCCAAGGGCCTCAATTCCTTCGGATTAGGGTGGGAGACTCACCCAGTCTTGCATCTTTTTCCTCTGGGAAAGAAAAA
Organism: Anser cygnoides; assembly: GCF_040182565.1. Classification (NCBI taxonomy): domain Eukaryota; kingdom Metazoa; phylum Chordata; class Aves; order Anseriformes; family Anatidae; genus Anser; species Anser cygnoides. The sequence goes on from NC_089907.1 coordinate 891,150, forward strand.
CGTAAGGAATCCATGATCAGAGGGGAAAAATTCTCATCCCATGTCTGGACCCCAAATTCTTTGGGTTTGGGGATGGAGACTCACCGATCTCTGCAGGTTGTTCCTCTGTAAAAGAAAAAGAAAGAGAAAAGTAATGCATGTTCAGAGGGGCAGCTTCTTATCCCATGGCTACTCCTCTGAGAAGACACCAAATGCTTTCTCTTTGGGGAAGGAGACTTACCCAGCTTTGCATCTCTATTCACTGGAAAAGGAAAACAAAAGCATGAGTGATCAGAGGTTACAGCTTTTCATCTCAGGGCTGATCCCATTTGAAGACCACGAAGGGTTTAAAGTGGAAAATGACCAACTTACACCCAGACTGGGAGGGACCAGACTAACAGGGAGCAAGACCCAGCTTTGAGCAAGGCTTCTGCACGTGGAGCAGTAAGGACAGACACTTGTGCAGCTCTCTGCACCGTGCCACCAAAACACAGGTGGAAGTGAATGGGGACAGGTGGAGGACGTCCCTGTCCTGCAAGTACAGAGTAGGGCAGCCCCGCAGCTCGCTCCCCGTCCCCACCTTGATCCCCGTTCCTTTCAGCCATCCCAGCCGTGTCTGTGCCCAGGGCAGCCCCAGCCCCAGCACTCCCCACTCCCCCGTCAAGCTCCAGCTGCTCCTCCAGCACCCCTGAGCCACCAGCACACAAGCCCCCACAGCCCACCCAGTCCAGTCCCTCCCACAGGGACACCACTTCCCCAGGGGGCTGGGGGCAGGCACTGCAAGGACTCACCCAGCTCTCGGCTCTGTACCGCTGAAAAGCAAAGGCGGAGGAACAGGAGGTCAGCAGAGCAGCTTGGTTGCTCAGTGGGAACATGTGCAGGGGCTCTGGGCCTTCCCACCAGCCCCACGCTGCACCCATGCTCCCTGGCCTCCCACCCAAGGCCCCTTGCCTTCTCCCCTACCTTCGTTGCCCAAGGCAGAGGCCCAAGAGGATCCTAAGGCCTTTGGGATCCCCAGGAGAACATTCCCTTCCTCCTCCTATGCACCTCCCGGGGCCAGGGCTCAGCCCCGCTCCAGACCCACGCGGGTCCCTGCAGAACACCTCCCTCTGCTCCATCCCTGCGCTGCCAGCTTACCTTTCTTTCGAAAGAGATAAACACCGAGGCCAATGGACACAGCCAAAAGCACGAGGACCAGAGCCAGAGCCACCATCCAGGGCTGGGCGTTATGGAAGAAGGGAGCTGAGAAAAGGCACAAGGAAAAGGGGTGCACTTCCATGCCCATGGGTGGAAAAGCAAGACCCAGACTTCCAGCTCAGGACAAGTGCAGGGGCCAGGAACACCTCCCCCTGGCTGTGCTATTTGTACCTGCGATGTGTAGGGACGATTCCCGCTCCTGCTGGAGGCGGCTGCTCCTGACCACGCAGGACAAGGGCCCCTCCACGCTCCCGGTCACGATGATGGCACCTTCGATTTCAAAGAGCCCCTCCTGGTCCTGGGAATGTGTCTGGGAGACTGAGGGCAGATGCTGCCCACGAGCATTCCTCCACAGCAGCTGCGGCAGCGGGTACCAGCCGGCCGATCGACACAGCACCCGGACGCCTCCGGCCTGGTAGCTCCCCAGGGAGAGGAAGGGGTCAGCGCCTGTGGCTGGGGGAAGAGCCCGCGGCTGGGTCTTGACTTGGGGAGGGATTCAGTTCCAAGGCAAAGACCCCATCTGCTCCCATGCCAGACACAGCCCAGCACAGCCACGGCCCCAGGGGCTATTGTTCCAGGTGCTCCATTCACCTACCCTCACCCCAAACCACCCCGGCTGATGCCGGAACCAGAGGGCAGGGCTGCACAATGCCAGTAGCCCCAAATTGCCCTGAAAACCCAGGTGCCAAGCTTTAGTGCCTCCAGGCAGCGTCTTGGCACCAAGTCGTGCTGGTTCAAGAAGCCCCAAGACTTCCAGACAACGTCTCAGGTCTCCCCCAGCACACAAAGCAAAAGTAAAGCAGACATCCGGCAGCTCAGAGGACTCTGCGATTCTCCCTGTGTGGTGTTTGGTCCCATTGCTGACACAGGTGAAGGAGCTGCTCAGCAGCCTGTGCCCAGTGCCCTCACAATATTATGATTGTTGTCTTCGAGGACACCAGGGAAAACAGACAAAAATATCCATGGAGCTCTCTCCCCAAATATTACCTCCACATCCATGGGCATGCTCAATGCTGTGAAGTAGCTGAAACATTAAAAGGACACGTAAACTCTGCCCTGGAAGCATCACCCCAGCCACTAACCTGACACCTCCAGCTCCACAATGTCTTCGTCATAAGCATTAGCATTTTTCACAGTGCAGACGTACTGGCCATCGTCTGAGGGTCTCAGCCCCGTGATTCGCAAGTCCAGGCTTCCAGCAGAGAGACCATCTCTGGCCAACTCTGTCCTCCCAGCATATGCCCCCATCTGCTCCCCGTACAGGTCCTCTCCATTGCGGTAGTGGTGCACGGTCTCAGAGATATTGTCCCGGATCCACCTGACGTCCAAGGTGCGAGCATCCCGTTGAGGGGACAAGTGGCAGGGCAGCACGACATCCTGCCCCACGGTGGCAGTGAGAGGCTGGCCTGGTGCCATAACTCTGAGCTGGGCTGGGCAATGGAGAAGGGCACAGAGAGGAGGTGAGATTTTGCCATCGCAAATTTAGGGGCAGTGAGTGACAAAGGGTGAGCTGTGCATGAGTTGCTGCTTTCTGCATCCCCCGTGTCCCATGGGAAACCACTGGGGAAACAGGAGAGGTAGAGGGAGGATGTGCAGGAGAAGGAGGTGTGCTGGGATTGGGAGCCCTCTCTGCAGCATTCGGGCAGGTGAAGAAGAGCCAGAAAGGGCAGCCAAAGCTGTGCCCATATTGTGTGAAAGAGCCAAAGTGAAAGTGAAACCCATTGGGGGCTGAGCTGTGGGCTCGGGTTCCCCCAGCCCCACGGCCACTCCCCTGCCCCACGGCAGCACATCTGCCAGGCCCAGGTGGAGAGCCCCCAACAGCCCCACAGGATCCTACCTGAGCCCATCTGGAGGAGGAGCAGAGTGACGAGGGAAGTCAGGAGGTCCCTGGCATGGCTGGTGAGGCTGGGGCGTTGGCAGCCGCAGGGGAGCTCCATCTGAGAGAGAGGTCCCCTAGGGGGCATGCAGCCCACCCAGGGGTTCTTCTCCAAGGGAACCCCACCGAGAGAGCGGTCCCTCACAGCACCCAGCAGAGCTGCAGGAAGCACAGGGCTACGCCCAACTTCCCAAGCCTTTTCCCACATCCTGGTTGCAATAATCCTCTAGGAGGAGCTCTGGCCCTGGAGCAGTGGGAAGAAGTGTCTGGGGAGCTCTGTATGCCTAGCACTGAGATGGGGAAGATGCTAAAACTTATCCGAATTAATAGTTAGCTACATATATTGTAAAATATCCTGATTATCGGGGATGTAGATGAGAATCTTATGAGAAGCAGAAGTAAAAAGGAAGATATCACTCAAGGCCAACAGATGAGGGAAGGATGAACAACTCGTTAGGGAAGGATGAACAACTTGTTGGCAGGAAACAATGCAAAGATAAGCAATAAACTCCTCAATACTGTCCAAGAGCAGGTCAAAGTCCAGAAAGGTAAAAAGTTTGACCTCCTTTTCCTCTTTGCCTTCATCCTGAAAGACCCCTGCCTGCAACCACCAGGCTACATTACGCAGGCACAACCGGGAAGAGCTAAGGGTGGAGAGTATGGAAATGAGTACTTGGAAGAGGTCCGCCTTGTCGGGGATGTTGTGGTTTAACCCGGTCGGCAGCTAAACACCACACAGCCGTTGGCTCACCCTTCCCCCTCCCTCTCTGGGATGGGGGAGAGAAACAGGAAAGTGAAGCGTGTGAGTTGAGATAAAGACAGTTTATTAACACAGTTTATTAACACATTAATTAACATTAATAATAATAATAATAATAATAGTACTACTACTACTAATGTGTATGAAACAAGTGATGCACAATGCAATTGCTCACCACCCGCTGACCAATGCCCAGCCTATCCCCAAGCCGGCCCCTCCACCCTGGCTAGCCACCCCTATATATTGTTTAGCATAACGGGGTGTGGAATACCCCTTTGGCCAGTTTGGGTCAGCTGTCCTGGGTCCATCCCCTCCCAGCTCCCGCTGCACCCCTAGCCTGCCCGTTGGCAGGACAGAGCGAGAAGCTGAAAAGTCCTTGGCTTGGTGTAAGCACTGCTCTGCAACAATTAAAACATCAGCGTGATATCAATATTATTCTCATCCTAATCCAAAACATAGCACCCTACCAGCTACTAGGAGGAAAACTAACTCTGTCCTAACTGAAACCAGGACAGGGGAAAATAATGAATATGTATTAGAGCTCATTTAATATGTAAAAGCGCACTTTTTTGAGGAAAGCTATTCCCACTGCGCCCGAAGCACTGCAATAAAGTATACCTACTTTACAACCCTATGGTTGTGGAGTCTTTTCCACGCGTCATCACCACCATCCCATGGCAGCTGGGTGCCCAGTCCACTGCCTTCAGCAAGAACGAGGGGCATTTATCCTGGAGGAGCCTCTCCAGACCTCCAGGGAAAGGCACTCTCTAGGCTTGTTCGTCTCCACCCATCTAAGGAGGAATCAAACAGGGAGCATTGGGACAATGTGGAGGTGCATAATGTCATCTCGAGACCTCTCCAAATTCTATCTTGGGGGTCTTTGGTCTTGGAATTTAAGCTGTCAAACATTGCCCCAGTTTCCAAGAAGGTCAACGAAGAAGGCCCTGGGAATTACACCCTATCAGTGAACCCTATCAGTGCCCTGACTGCAGGATGGGCTTCACCGTTCCCTTGGCCTTCTTCCTCTGCCAGAAAAGCCATGTGGGGCCCAGTCCCCATGTCTGCTCCGACTGTGGGAAAGCCTTTTGGGAGACCACAACCCTCTGCAGGCACCAGCGCATCCACACGGGTGAGAAGCCCTACCCCTGCTCGTACTGCGAGAAAAGCTTTCGGGCCAGCTCCACCCTCATCATCCACCAGAGGAACCACACCGGGAGATGGGGGGTCTTTGGGTCTCCATCCCCACGACATCGCAGCTCCTCCACGTCCCACCCATCCTAGAGCTTGATTTTTGCTGCTGCTCGTGCCTTCAACTCCGAGCATAACTTTTACTGTTCCTCCCAAACAACCCCCTGAGGATGATTTGTGTGCATTGAGGAGGACCATGCATGCAGCTGTTGGTCATGGCACAGCTTCTCGTAGTGCTTAGGGAAAGTGGTGGTCAGTCAGTCCCCAGTCCCGGGATGGCTTTGGGGATGGTGGGAGCCCAGTGGGATGGAGGACGACTGGGTTAGGGGGTGGTAGGACAGTAGTGGGATGGAGGATGATGAGGTTTGGGGATGGTGGGATCTTGGTGGGATCTCAGTGGGATAAAGGATGAGGTGTTTTTGGGATGGTGAGACCTGACATGGATGGAGATGGGTGGTGAGTTTTGGAGACGGCTCAGCTTGGCTCGTGCCTTGAGAACCAGATGGAGGAGAGCATCTGTGTCTCCTCATTGTGTAGCTGGGTTCAAAGATTCTTCTTAGCTTCCCACCTTCATAGATTGAAACCTTCAAAGAGGCCAAAGGAGTCCTGCAGCCACGGAGGCTCCATCTCACTGAGGTTCGGTCTGCTTGGATCACCTGCTTCTATTGGATGCAGTGTCTTCCAAAGACACGTTTCCTTCCCCAGTTTCCCCACCATGTCTGCTCTTGATTTTAATGCTGCAATGTTTAAAATACACTCCAATGAGTTTGGCTCGAGAGTGTCTGTCTTTTTCCATGCTTGCTTTAAAATGAGGTGCAATAAAGTGGAAGTGGTTTTCTGGGAGTGCAGGTTTGTTCTTGATTGCTGAGAGTTGGGGGAATCTGGGGTGGTCCTGTGGCTCCTGCATGTCCATCCCATGAAGAATTTGGGTGCTGGGAAGTGAAACACAAGTGTAGCAGGCTGGGTGCTGGGGCATGGATGAGGCTTGCAAGGACCTGAGGGACAGCTTCAACACTGAGGCCACCTGCTGCCTGTGCTTGGAGGACTTCCAAGAGCTCGTGATGCCCCCTGTGGGCACAGCCAGGGAACTGGGGAACTACGGGCAGCTGAAGCTGAGGTTCCTCCTGGCTCTTGACTCCCAGGACCAACACCAAGGAGATGGTCTGCTGCAAGACGCCTTCGTACACAGCAATGCATCTTCACTATATCATGAAATCTCTATAATTTAATTTTAAATATACTGAGGAATCTGGGGAGGTCCCAGTGACTGGAAGCTGCCAAACGTTGCCCCAGATTCAGAGAAGGGCAGCAAAGAGGAACCTGGGAATTACAGGTCTGTCAGTCTCATGGCAGTGCCTGGTAAAGTTACAGAGATTGCTCTGGGAGTGAGTGAAAAACACCTGAGGGACAATGCGGCCACTGGTCACAGGACACATGGGTTCGTGAGTGGAAGCTCATGTTCAACAAACCTGATTTCCTTTTTTTCATAAAAAAGGTCCCCCTCAGGTCCCCCCCACAGCTGCTCTCCTGCCTCACGGCAGCACATCTGCCAGGCCCTGGGGGGAGAACCTCCAGCAGCCCTGCAGGATCTTACCTGAGCCCATCTGGAGGAGGAGCAGAGTGACGAGGGAAGTCAGGAGGCCCCTGGCATGGCCAGTGAGGCTGGGGTGGCCGCAGCCCCAGGGGAGCCCCATCTGAGACAGAGGCCCCCCAGGGGGCAGGCAGCCCCCCAGGGGATCTTCTCCAAGGGAGCCCCACCAATATAGATGTCCCTCACAGGACCCAGCAAAGCTGCAGAAAGCACAAGGCTATGCCCAACTTCCCCAACCTTTGCCCACTTCCTGGCTGCAATAACCCTCTGGGAGCAGCTCTGCCCCTGGGGCAATGTTCGGGGAGCTCTGCAGGGCTGGCACCACCATCCCATCGCAGCTGGGTGCCCAGTCCAGGGCCTTCAGCAAGCATGAGGGACTTGTCCCCGGCAGGGTCCTCTCCAGACCTCCAGGGAAAGCCAGTGTCTGAGCTCGTTCATCTCCACCCATCTAAGGAGGAATCAAACAGTGAGCAATGGGACAATGTGGAGAGATGGCAGTGAAGAGCTGAGCAGGATCGTAGGCTGCAGGGAATGGGGCACAGCTGGGTGCCAAGCCTGGAGCTGCCACCCTTTGACCAGGGTGCTGAAGGCAATGTGCCAGCCTTGGTCACTGCTCCAGTAAAGCAGCTGTGGTAGAAGGTTGTCTCAGATGGGCAGGGACCTTCTTCTAGAGCTTAGGTGGATGAGGAAAGATTTTCTGTTTGCTGGAAGTGAGGTCAGGCCATGTGGAAGGACTACAGTGGTACTGTTTGCTTTTGTAGGGAGAAAATTCGTATGGCCAAAGCACAATTTGAGTTGAAGCTGGATAGTACTGTGAGGGGCAATAAAATGGATTATCTTTTAAACTGTTTTAACAGAAAATGTAGGATGAGAGAAAACATTGGTCTGTTACTTGATGGGGATGGTCAAACAGGGTCGTCAACTTCACTGAGATGTTTAATGCTTTCTTTGCCTTTGTCTTCAACACTGATGCTGGGCTGTGGGACCCCAGGTGCCCTGAACTGGAGGACAGTGACTGCAGGAACGATAAACTCCAAACAAACCCTGAATTTGTGTGGAATTTGCTGCTCCAGATGGATGCATACAAGACTATAGGGCCTGATGGGATTCATCCCAGAGTTCTAAGAGAACTGGCTGAAGTCATACGTCTTCCCCTCTAGGCCCTTCACCATCTTTGTGGCCCTCCGCTGAACACTCTCCAATAGTTTCACGTCCTTTTTGTACTGTGGTGCCCAGAACTGCACACAGTGCTCGAGGTGAGGCCACACCAGCGCAGAGTAGAGTGGGACAATCACTTCCCTCGACTGACTATCAATGCCGTGCCTGATGCACCCCAGGATACGGTTGGCCCTCCTGGCTGCCAGGGCACACTGCTGGCTCATGTTCAGCTTGCTGTCAACCACAACCCCCAGATCCCTCTCTGCAGGGCTGCTCTCCAGCATCTCGTCACCCAGTCTGTACGTATAGCCAGGGTTGCCCCACCCCAGGTGCAGGACCCGGCAGTTGCTCTTGTTAAATTTCATGTGGTTGGTGATGGGCTGGTTCTCACTCCTCGCTCTCCCAGCTGATGTTGTGCAGCAGTTTTTTCCACATTTCTTAAATATGCTCTCACAGAGGCACAAATAACATTGCTTAGTGGCTCAGCTCTGGGCAGCAGTGTGTCCTTTTGGAGCGAGCTGGCCCTTATCTAATATGGGGCAGTTTCTGGATACTTCTCACAGTAGCAACCCCCTGCTACCAAAATCTTGCCACATAAACCTACTACATCATGAAATCTCTATAATTTAATTTTAAATATACTGAGGAATCCGGAGAGGTCCCAGTGACTGGAAGCTGCCAAACGTTGCCCCAGTTTCCAAGAAGGGCAGCAAAGAAGACCCTGGGAATTACAGGCCTGTCAGTCTCATGGCAGTGCCTGCTAAAGTTAGGGAGATTGCTCTGGGAGTGAGTGAAAAACACCTGAGGGACAATGCGGCCACTGGTCACAGGACACATGGGTTTGTGAGGGGAAGCTCGTGTTCAACAAACCTGATTTCCTTTTTTTCATAAGGTCAGTCTCCCATTTGAGCGAGGGAGCCAGTTGAGGTGATCGTTTTGGATTTCAGTAAAGATTATGACATGTTTTCTGACCGTATCCATCTGGACCAAATGTCCATCACAGAGCCAGACAAATGCACAATACGATGGCTGAACAATTGGCTCTGAGGGATTCTGGTAAAAGGGGCTACATCAGGCTGGCGGCCAGTCATGAGTGGGGCTCTGCAGGGCTCCGTTTTGGGGTCAGGTCTCTTCAGTGGTCCCATAAATGACCTGGATGCGGGACTTCAGAGAAACCTGAGTGAGTTTGTGTCTGACACAGAACGGGGAGGAGCTGCTGACTCCCTTGAGGCTGGAGAGGCCTTGCAGGGGGATCTGGCCAAAGGGGAGAGCTGGGCAGCCACCGCCTGCAGGAAGTTTAACAAGAGCAAGTGCGGGGCCTTGTCCCTGGGCAGGGGCAGCCCCGGCTGTACGTACAGCGTGGGGGGCAAGAGGCTGGAGAGCAGCCCCCAGAACGGGAGCTGGGGGTTGTGGCCGATGGCAAGTTGGGTGTGAGCCAGCAGCGGGCCCTGGCAGCCCAAAGGGCCAAGCATGCCCTGAGGTGCCTCAGGCACGGCACTGCTGGCCGGCCGAGGGAAGGGATCGTCCCGCTCTGCTGGGCCTGCTGCGGCCTCGCCTCGAGCACTGCGTGCAGCTGTGGGCACCACAGCATATGAAGGGTGAGAAACTGTGCGAGAGCCTCCAAGGGAGGGCTACGAGGACGGCGAAGGCTCTGCAGGGCAAGGCGTGTGAGGAGCGGCTGAAGGCGCTTGGCTTGTTGAGCCCAGAGCAGAGGAGACACAGGGGAGGCCTCGCGATGGCCCACAGCTTCCTGATGAGGGGAGCGGAGGGGCAGGCGCCGGTCTCTGCTCTCTGGGGCCAGCGACAGGGCCCGAGGGAACAGCATGGAGCTGCCACAGGGGAGGCTCAGGAACCAAGGAGACGGTCTGCTGCAAGACGCCTTCCCAGGCAGCAAAGCCTGAGGACAGAAAGCACCCAGGAACTGCCACTGCCAGACTCCATCTTCCTGTACAAAACTTTATTTGCCACAGGCCTGCTGCTACTGTGCCTTGATGTCCTCCAAATGAGGGAACAAAGAGCCCCCACAGGCTGCTCATGCTCAGCACCAGGCACATAGCAAAGATCAACCCCAAACTAGGAGGCAAAGGTGGCCTGCAATGGCCGGCAGCACACGGTGAACACATCCCTTGCACTGGGGTCTGCAAGTAGTGCAAGCAGAGGGGAGAGGAGCGTGGAGAGCTGCTGCAGCCCCTGTGCTGCCCGCGGGGACTCAGAGGCAGGGTGAGACCTGCGGGTGCCAGCAGGGCTTGTGCCCCAGCACAGGAGCCCCGTGCAGGGCAGAGCCCAGGGTCTGCAAGGGGCCTGGCCCCTGCTTGCAGCATCCCAGCCCTCCTCCAGCAGCAGGGAGGAACACAGGGCAGCCCCTGGCCCCGGTGCTGTGGGGCCCCTGCCCCCTGTGCTGCTGCTGCAGGACCAAGGAGAGGTGATGCAGGAGTGTCTGGAAAAGAGCAGGAGCCCATCAGAGCTGGGGACAGGGTCTACAAGGTGCTGTCCCTCAGGCACAGCTGAATTGCCCGTGTCTCCAGACGGAACCAGGGGCGGATGCTCTCCGCATTGAAGGAGGCTGCTGTGAAAGTGAAGATCTCCACCCCATTGTCAGCGTTGATAAAAGACACCTGCCCCTGGGTACAGTCGAGACAGACCCAGATCCTTGTGGGGACAGGGGACAGGGACAAAGGGGGTGCGAGGAGATGTGAGAGCCATGAGTTGCCCCTCATTGTACTGCACAGCCCAGATCCCTTCTTCAGGGCTCACGTCGATCCACTTCTTCCTCTTCACAGATGCCCTGGCCACCCCCACAGCCCACCACAAATACTTTCCCCTCTTCCGCTCCACCTCCACCAACCAGCAGTGCCTCCCCTCTCTGAACTCCTCACGGCCCAGCACGCAGCAACAAGTGTCAAATCTCTCCGAGGTGTCAGACACCTGCTGCTTTTGAGTTTCCCATCTCACACTGCTGTTGTCCTGAGACAGGACAAGCTGGGGATGAGCAGTGTCCGCATCCAAGGTCACCTTCACTGCAGGGACAGAAGGAGCCAGGCCATCAGGGGCAGAGCTCAGCCCTGGGCAGGCTTTCCCCAGCTCGGGGCCAGGAGCTGCCCCACAGGGCAGGAGATGGGGCACCTCTTGGCTCCTGAACATGCCCCAGCAAGGGCAGGAGAAGCACCGCAGAGGGCAACCCAATACACACTTACCTCTATTTTGAGGCAGCAGACCCCTTCTCCATGCTGGAAGGAGAGGGGAGAGCTGGTCACCGTCCACGGCCGGTGCCCAGTGGGTATGGGCAGGGTGAGGGCCCAGCCCTGGGCTGCTCTGTCGCAGCTGCCCACCCTCCCCTGCACATCGCTTTGGTGCTTCCCTGGGGCCCAAGCACGGGGACACTCACCCAGCTCTGCAGATTGTTCCTCTGAAAATGAAAGCAAAAGTAATGCATGATCAGAGGGGAGAGTTGCTCAGCCCATGGTAGACCCTGAACACATCCCATGACTGGGAAAATACTGCCTTGCTCCGAGGTGGGACCAGACAAATAGCCATTGTGGCCCAGCTTTGTACAATGCTCTTGTAAGTGGAACAGTAAGGACAGACACTTGTGCAACTTTGATCTTTCTGCCACCAAAGCCACTAAGGAAGTGAAGAACGGATTGTTGGAGGACGTCCCTGTCCCAGAAGCATCAGTGCAGTGCGTGGCTTCCACACATCTCGCTCCCCATCCCCACCTTGATCCCCGTTCCTTTCAGCCATCCCGGCCGTGTCCCGTGCCCACGGCAGCCCCAGCCCCAGCACTCCCCACTCCCCTGTCAGGCTCCGGCTGCTCCTCCAGCACCCCCGAGCCACCAGCACACAAGACCCCACAGCCCACCCACCCCAATCCCTCCCGCAGGGGTGCCACTGCTGGGGAGCTGGGGACAGGGACTGCAAAGACTCACCCAGCTCTCGGCTCTGTACCGCTGAAAAACAAAGGCGGAGGAACAGGAGGTCAGCAGAGCAGCTTGGTTGCTCGGTGGGAACATCTGCAGGGGCTCTGGGCCTTCCCACCAGCCCCACGCTGCACCCATGCTCCCTGGCCTCCCACCCAAGGCCCCTTGCCTTCTCCCCTGCCTTCGTTGCCCAAGGCAGAGGCCCAAGAGGATCCTAAGGCCTTTGGGATCCCCAGGAGAACATTCCCTTCCTCCTCCTACGCACCTCCCTGGGCCAGGGCTCAGCCCCGCTCCAGACCCACGCGGGTCCCTGCAGAACACCTCCCTCCGCTCCATCCCTGTGCTGCCAGCTTACCTTTCTTTCGAAAGAGATAAACACCGAGGCCAATGGACAGAGCCAAAAGCACGAGGACCAGAGCCAGAGCCACCATCCAGGGCTGGGCGTTGTGGAAGAAGGGAGCTGAGAAAAGGCACAAGGAAAAGGGCTGCATTTCCATGCCCCTGGGTGGAAAAGCAAGACCCAGACTTCTCGCCACTCAGGACAAGTGGAGGGGCCAGGAACACGTCTCCCTGGCTGCGCTATTTGTACCTGCGATGTGCAGGGATGATTCCCACTCCTGCTGGAGGCGGCTGCTCCTGACCACGCAGGACAAGGGCCCCTCCACGCTCCCGGTCACGATGACGCTGCCTTCGATTTCAAAGAGCCCCTCCTGGTCCTGGGAATATGTCTGGGAGACCGAGGGCAGATGCTGCCCGCGAGCATCCCTCCACAGCAGCTGCAGCAGCGGGTACCAGCCGGCCGATCGACACAGCACGCGGACGCCTCCGGCCTCGTAGCCCCCGAGGGAGAGGTGGGAGTCAACGCCTGTGGCTGGGGGAAGAGCGCGTGTCTGGGGCTTGACTTGGGGAGGGATTCAGTTCCAAGGCAAAGACCCCATCTGCTCCCATGCCAGACACAGCCCAGCCCAGCCACGGCCCCAGAGACTCAGGGACCGGGTGCTCCATGCACCCACCCTCACCCCAAAGCACCCCGACTGGTTCCGGACCCAGACGGAAGGGCTGCACAATGCCAATGGCCCCAAATTGCCCAGAAAATCCAGGTGCCGAACTCCAGGACCTGCTGGCAGCAGCTCTGCACCAAGTCTTGCTACTTCAAGAAGCCCCAGGACTTCCAGAGAGCGTCTCAGGTCTCCCCCAGCACACAAAGCAAAAGTAAAGCAGACGTCCGGCTGCCCAGAGGACTCTTTGGTTCTCCCTGTGTGGTGTTTGGTCCCATTGCTGACAGCTGAAGGAGCTGCTCAGCAGCCTGTGCCCAGCGTCCTCACAATATTATGATTATTGTCTTCTAGGACACCAGGGAAAACTGACAAAAATATCCATGGAGCTCTCTCCCTAAACATTACTTCCACATCCATGGGCATGCTCCATGCTGTGAAAGAGCTGAAACATTAAAAGGAGACGTAAACTCTCCCCTGGAAGCATCACCCCAGCCACTAACCTGACACCTCCAGCTCCACAATGGCTTCGTTATAAGAATCTTCCACAGTGCAGATATACTGGCCATCATCAGAGGGTCTCAGCCCCGTGATTCTCAAGTCCAGGCTTCCGGCAGAGACCATCTCTGGCCAACTCTGTCCTCCCGACATATGCCCCCATCAGCTCCCCGTACAGGTCCTCTCCATTGTGGTAGTGGTGCACTGTCTCAGATAAGCTGTGCCGAATCCACCTGACCTCCAAGGTGTGAGCATCCCGTTGAGGGGACAAGTGGCAGGGCAGCACAACATCCTGCCCCACGGTGGCAGTGACAGCGTGGCCTGGTCCCACCACTCTGAGCTGGGCTGGGCAATGGAGAAGGGCACAGAGAGGAGGTGAGATTTTGCCATGTCAAATTTATGGGCAGTGAGTGACAAAGGGCGAGCTGTGCATGAGTTGGTGCGTGCTGTTTCTCCCGTGTCCCATGGGAAACCACTGGGGAAACAGGAGAGGAAGAGGGAGGACGTGCAGGAGAAGGAGGTGTGCTGGGAGTGGGAGCCCTCTCTGCAGCATTTGGGCAGGTGAAGAAGAGCCAGAAAGGGCAGCCAAGGCAGCGCCCCTATGGCTTGAAGGAACCAAAGGGAAAATGAAACCCATTGGGGGCTGAGCTGAGGGCTCAGGTCCCCCTGCCCCACGGCCACTCCCCTGCCCCACAGCACCACGTCTGCCAGGCCTTGAGGGGAGTGCCCCCAGCAGCCCCACAGGATCTTACCTGAGCCCAGCCGGAGGAGGAGGAAAGTGACAAGGGAAGTCAGCAGGCCCTTGGCATGGCCGGTGCGGTTGGAGCGGCCACAGTCCCTGGGGAGCCCCATCTGAGACAGAGGTCCCCCAGGGGGCAGGCAGCCCCCCAGGGCTTCTTTTCCAAGGGAGCCCCACAGAGATAGAGAGGTCCCTCACAGCACCCAGCAGAGCTGCAGAAAGCACAAGGCTACACCCAACGTCTCCAACCTTTGCCCACTTCCTGGTTGAAATAACCCTCTGGGAAGAGCTCTGCCCCTGGGGCAATGAGGACAATTGTCTGGGGAGCTCTGCAGGGCTGGCACCACCATCCCATCGCAGCTTGGTGCCCAGCCCATGGCTTTCACCCAGCACAAGGTGCTTGTCCCCAGCAGGTGCCTCTCCAGACCCCCAGGGAAAGCCACTCTCTAGGCTCATTCATCTCCACCCATCTAAGGAGGAATCAAACAGGGAGCATTGGGACAATGCGGAGGTGCATAATGTCATCTCGAGACCTCTCCAAATTCTATCTTAGGGGTCTTTGGTCTTGGAATTTAAGCTGTCAAACATTGCCCCAGTTTCCAAGAAGGATTAACAAAGAAGACCCTGGGAATTACACCCTATCAGTGAACCCTATCTGTGCCCTGACTGTGGGATGAGCTTCACCATTCCCTCAGCCTTCCTCCTCTGCCAGAAAAGCCACGTGGGGCCCAGTCCCCATGTCTGCTCGGACTGTGGGAAAGCCTTTTGGGAGACCATGACCCTCTGCAGGCACCAGCGCAACCACACGGGTGGGAAGCCCTACCACTGCTCGTACTGGGAGAAAAGCTTTCGGGCCAGCTCCACCCTCATCATCCACCAGAGGAACCACACCGGGAGATGGGGTGTCTTTGGGTCTCCACCCCCATGACATCGCAGCTCCTCTATGTCCCATCCATCCTAGAACTTGCGTTTCGCTGCTGCCCGTGCCTTCAACTCCAAGCATAACTTTTACTGTTCCTCCCAAACAACCCTCTGAAGATGATTTATGTGAATTGAGGAGGACCATGCATGCAGCTGTTGGTCATGGCACAGCTTCTCATAGTGCTTAGGGAAAGTGGTGGTCAGTCAGTCCCCAGTCCCGGGATGGCTTTGAGGATGGTGGGAGCCCAGTGGGATGGAGGACGACTGGGTTAGGGGGTGGTAGGACAGCAGCGGGATGGAGGATGATGAGGTTTGGGGATGGTGGGAGCCCAGCGAAATGGAGGATGATGGGGTTCTGGAGATGGTGGGACCCCACTGGGATGGAGGTGGATGGGGTTTGTGGTGGTGGATCTCCACTGGAATGGAAGACAATGGAATTTTGGGAGATGGGACTGTTCTGGGAGGAAGGAGCATGGGGTTTGGGGATGGTGGGATCTCGGTGGGATCTCAGTGGGATAAAGGATGAGGGGTTTTTGGGATGGTGAGACCTGACGTGGCTGGAGATGGATGTTGGTGTTTGGAGACGGCTCAGCTTGGCTCATGCCTTGAGAACCAGATGGAGGAGAGCATCTGTGTCTCCTGATTGTGTAGCTGGGTTCCAATGAGTGAGAAAGGGCGAGCTGCGCGTGAGTTGGTGCATCCTGCATCCCCCGTGTCCCCTGGGAAAGCACTGGGGAAATGGGAGAGGGAGAGGGAGGACGTGCAGGAGAAGGAGGTGTGCTGGGAGTGGGAGCCCTCACTGCAGCATTTGGGCAGGTGAAGAAGAGCCAGAAAGGGCAGCCGAGGCAGCACCCGTACTGCATGAAATAGACAAAGTGAAAGTGAAACCCAGCTGGGGCCGAGTTGTGGGCTCGGGTTCCCCCGGTCCCACAGCCACTCCCCTGCCCTATGGCAGCACGTCTGCCAGGCCCAGGGGGTAGAGCCCCCAGCAGCTCTGCAGGATCCTACCTGAGCCCAGCTGGAGGAGGAGCAGAGTGACGAGGAAAGTCAGGAGGCCCCTGGCATGGCCGGTGAGGCTGGGGCCTCCGCAGCCCCAGCGGAGCCCCATCTGAGAGAGACGTCTCCCAGAGCGCAAGCAGACCCCAGGGGTTTTTCTCGAAGGGAGCCCCACTGAGAGAGAGGTCCCTCACAACACCCAGCAGAGCTGCAGAAAGAACAAGGCTATGCCCAACTTCCCCAACCTTTGCCCACTTCCTGGCTGCAATAACCCTCTGGGAGGAGCTCTGCCCCTGGGGCAATGTCTGTTGATCTCTGCAGGGCTGGCACCGCCATCCCATCACTGCTGGGTGCCCAGTCCAGGGCCTTCAGCAAGCACGAGGGGCTTGTCACCAGCAGGGTCCTCTCCAGACCTCCAGGGAAAGCCACTGTCTGAGCTCGTTCATCTCCACCCATCTAAGGAGGAATCAGTGAGCAATGGGACAATGTAGAGAGATGGTAGTGAAGAGCTGAGCGGGATTGGAGGCTGCAGGGAATGGGGCACAGCTGGGTGCCAAGCCTGGAGCTGCCACCCTTTGACCAGGGTGCTGAAGGCAATGTGCCAGCCTTGGTCACTGCTCCAGTAAAGCAGCTGTGGCAGAAGGTTGTCTCAGATGGGCAGGGACCTTCTTCTAGAGCTTAGGTGGATAAGGAAAGTTTCTGTTTGCTGGAAGTGAGGTCAGGCCATGTGGAAGGACTACAGAGCTACTGTTTGCTTTTGTAGGGAGAAAATTCGTATGGCCAAAGTTCAATTTGAGTTGAAGCTGAACAGTACTGTGAGGGGCAATAAAATGGATTTTTTTTTAAACTATCTTAACAGCAAAAGTAGGATGAGAGAAAGCACTGGTCTGCTACTGGATGGGGATGCCCAAACAGGGTCATCGACTTCACAGAGCTGTTTAATGCTTTCTTTGCCTTTGTCTTCAACAATGATGCTGGGCTGTGGGACCCCAGATGTCCTGAACTGTAGGACAGTGACTGCAGGAATGATGAACTCCCAACAAACCCCGAATTTGTGTGAGATTTGCTGCTCCAGATGGATGCATACAAGACTATAGGGCCTGATGGGATTCATCCCAGAGTACTAAGAGAACTGGCTGCTGTCATCATGTGTGCTGGTTTTACTGAGGTGGGCAGCTGAGCTTCAGTACAACCGCTCTCTCACTCCCCCTCCTCAAAGGGAAAAGGGGAGAAAATGCAATGAAAAGTTCTCAAGGTTTGAAATAAGGACCAGGAGATCACACAATAATTATCATCATGGGCAAACTGACTAATCATAGGAAGATTAAAGGAATTTACTAGCTATTACTAAGAAGCCAGAAAAGTGAGAAACAGAGAAAACAAACCAGAGTTATTTCTCCTCATCCACCCCCACCCTCTTCCACCTCCTCTCCCCAAGCGGCGCAGGGGAACGGGACAATGGGGTTTGCAGTCAGTCTATAGCACTTCGTCTCTGCTGCTCCTTCACGGTCACTCTCTTCCCCTGCTCCAGTGTGGGGTCATAGAATCATAGAATATCCCGAGTTGGAAGGGACCCACAAGGATCAATGAGTCCAACTGCTGGCACCACACAGGTCTACCCAAAAATTCAGACCATATGAATAAGAGCACAGTCCAAATGCTTCCTTGGGGACATGGTCAAGGGTGACAAGGACTCTGCTCACTCTTCTTCTCCTCCCAGCAGGTTACACTCCCCTCCCTGGAGACAACTACCCCGCAGGTAACGGTGTCCCCATCCCCGTCCCCATTGGCGAGGGCCGAATCACCCCATCTCTCTCCCTGTGTGTGTCCCCCTTCCCCAGGCAGCATCTGAAGACCCCCAGACGGACACCTCCTGGCACCTGTGGCTCCCGGATGGCCCCATCTCAGACCCGATGCCACGGTGCTGAGAATAAAGATGCTCCACAAGCCCTGCTGGCGTCTCTGCAGCATTCTGGGGACAGGGCAGAGGCTCATGGGGCTCCTACGGTGTCCCACCAAGTGGAGCGGGTGGGTGGGGGACATGGCATGGGACCCCAAAGGGCCAAGCGTGCCCTGGGGTGCCTCAGGCACGGCACTGCTGGCCGGCCGAGGGAAGGGATTGTCCCGCTCTGCTTGGCCTGCTGCGGCCTCACCTCAAGCACTGTGTGCAGCTGTGGCACCACAGCATACGAAGGGTGTGAAACTGTGCGAGAGCCTCCACGGGAGGGCCATGAGGATGGCGAAGGCTCTGCAGGGCAAGGCGTGTGAGGAGCGGCTGAAGGCGCTTGGCTTGTTGAGCCCAGAGCAGAGGAGACGCAGGGGAGGCCTCAGGTGGCCCACAGCTTCCTGATGAGGGGAGTGGAGGGGCAGGCACCGGTCTCTGCTCTCTGGGGCCAGCGACAGGGCCCAAGGTAACGGCAGGGAGCTGCCACCAGAGACACTCAGGCCGGCTGTTTGGAAGTGGTTTATTCCCCGAGAGGGTGGTCGGGCACTGCAACAGGCTCCCGAGGGATGTAGCCACGGCCCTGAGCCTGCTGCAGCTCAAGGAGTGTTTGGAGAAGGCTCTTAGGGAAAGGGTCTGATTTTTGGGTGATCCTTTGTGGAGCCTGGAGATGGACTCGATGGTCCCATTGGGTCCCTACCAACTCAGGCTATTCTGTCATTCTGTGATCTTGGGCTGAAGGCTGAGGAGACCTGCTCCCTCTGCTTGGAGGACTTCCAAGAGCCAGAGATGCACCCGTGTGGGCACAGCCTTTGCAGAGTCTGTGTGATGGGAGGCTGGAAGCTCTTTGGGTGCCCCCAGGGCAGGGCAATGACCCAGCTGGGACAAGTGGGTGCCAGCTGGGGAATCGGGGGCAGCTGGAGTTTAGGTTCCTCCTAGCTCCGACTCCCAGGACCAACACCAAGGAGACGGTCTGCTGCAAGACGCCTTCCCAGGCAGCAAAGCCTCAGGACAGAAAGCACCCAGGAAATGCCACTGCCAGACTCCATCTTCATGTACAAAACTTTATTTGCCACAGTCCTGCTGCTGCTTTGTGTTGCATGGATGGGCTCCAAAGGAAGGAACAAAGAGCCCCCACATGCTGCTCATGCTCAGCACCAGGCACAGAGCAAAGATCAGCCCCAAACTAGGAGGCAAAGGTGGCCTGCAATGGCTGGCAGCACACGGTGACCACATCCCTTGCACTGGGGTCTGCTGGGGGGGAGGGGCTTTGCCCTTGGGGACCACGGGGAATGTTTGGGGGGGCTCTGCTCTATGGCACCCTGGGGGGAGTTTGGGGGGGCTCTGCTCTATAGGACCCTGTGGAGAACTGGGGGGGGGCTTTGCTCTATGGGGCCATGGGGATGTCTGGGGGGGGCTCAATATCATGGGGCCCTAGGGATAAGTTTTGGGGGGCTCTGCTCTATGGGACCCCTGGGGAAGGGCTGGGGTAGGCTCTGCTTCGTGGGACCCTGGGGGTAGTTTGTGGGGGCTCTGCTCTATGGGGCCGTGAGAAGGAGTTTGGGTGGGGGGTTTGCTTTATGAGGCCGTGGGGAGGTTTGGGCTTGCTCAGCATCATGGGACCCTAGGGATAGTTTGGGGGGGGTTCTGCACTGTGGTAGTCTGAGAGGGGGTTGGGGGGAGGTCTGCTGTATGGGACTGTGGGGTTGTTTGTGAGGGGCTTTGCCCTTGGGGACCATGGTGGATGTTTGGGGGGGGCTCTGCTCTGTGGGACCCTGGGGATGGTGAGGAGAGGGCTCTGCTCTATGGGACTTTGGGGATGCTTTGGGGGGACTCAGCTCTATGGGACCCTGGGGATTTGGGGGGCTCTGCTCTGCATGGAGGTGGACGGAGGCACAGAGATGGCATTCCTGCCCCTCTCCCCTCAGCCTCATTCCTGATGCACATGGCCAGCTCCTGCCCGCTGGTGGCCAATGGCTCCGTGATGGGCTTCGACTTCACCCTGGCCTTCAAAAAGAACCAGCTGGTGTGCTACGACTCCGACACTCAGCGCTTCGTCGCCTGCGACTGGGGGCTGCTGCGGCTGCAGGCCACCCACCTCGCCGCCCACCTCAACAACGACAGCACCTGGGTGCAGCGTGTTGAGGCCTGGCGCCAGGCCTGCAGCGACCTGGCGCTGTGCTACTGGGACTGGACGGCGCTGCGGCACAGTGAGCCCCCGGGGGGGCTTGGCGTGGGGCCGTGGTGTGGAAACGCTGTAGGAGAATATTGCCTGGGGAGTTGCGTGGGAGTGTTGCAGAGCATGTTGCATGGGGGCATTGCACGGGGCTGTTGCAGGGCATATTCCATGGGGGCTTTGCATGGGGATAGCAGAGGAGTGTTGCAAAGGGCATTGCATGGACGTATTGCCCCATCTCAGACCCGATGCCGCGGTGCTGAGAATAAAGATGCTCAACAAGCCCTGCTGGCGTCTCTGCAGCATTCTGGGGACAGGGCAGAGGCTCATGGGGCTCCTACGGTGTCCCACCAAGTGGAGAGGGTGCGTGGGGGACATGACATGGGACCCCAAAGGGCCAAGTGTGCCCTGGGGTGCCTCAGGCATGGCACTGCTGGCCGGCCGAGGGAAGGGATCGTCCTGCTCTGCTCGGCCTGCTGTGAGCACTCGAGCACTGCGTGCAGCTGTGGGCACCACAGCAGACGAAGGGCGTGAAACTGTGCGAGAGCCTCCAAGGGAGGGCCACAAGGATGGCAAAGGCTCTGAAGGGCAAGAAATGTGAGGAGCGGCTGAAGGCGCTTGGCTTGTTGAGCCCAGAGCAGAGGAGACGCAGGGGAGGCCTCGCGGCAGCCCACAGCTTCCTGATGAGGGGAGCGGAGGGGCAGGTGCTGGTCTCTGCTCTCTGGGGCCAGCGACAGGGCCTGAGGGAATGGCATGGAGCTGTCACAGGGGAGGCTCAGGCACCGAGGAGACGGTCTGCTGCAAGACGCCTTCCCAGGCAGCAAAGCCTGAGGACAGAAAGCACCCAGGAAATGCCCCTGCCAGATTCCATCTTCCTGTACAAAACTTTATTTGCCACAGTCCTGCTGCTGCTGTGCCTTGATGTGCTCCAGAGGAGGGAACAAAGAGCCCCCACAGGCTGGTCATGCTCAGTACCAGGCACAGAGCAAAGATCAGCCCCAAACTAGGAGGCAAAGGTGGCCTGCAATGGCCGGCAGCACACGGTGACCACATCCCTTGCACTGGGGTCTGCAAGCAGTGCAAGCAGAGGGGAGAGGAGCGTGGAGAGCTGCTGAAGCCCCTGTGCTGCCCACTGGGGCTCAGAGGGAGGTTGAGACCCGCGGGTGCCAGCAGGGCTTGTGCCCCAGCACAGGAGCCCTGTGCAGGGCAGAGCCCAGGGTCTGCAAGGGGCCTGGCCCCTGCTTACAGCATCCCAGCCCTCCTCCAGCAGCAGGGAGGAACACGGGTCAGCCCCTGGCCCCATTGCCCCTCATTCCTGTGTTGCTCCTGCAGGACCAAGGAGAGGTGATGCAGGAGTGTCTGGAAAAGAGCAGGAGCCCGTCAGAGCTGGGGACAGGGTCTACAGGGTGCTGTCCCTCAGGCACAGCTGAATTCCCTGTGTCTCCAGGCGGAACCAGGGGTGGATGCTCTCCCCGTTGAAGGAGGCTGCTGTGAAAGTGAAGATCTCAACCCCGTTGTCAGCATTGATAAAAGACACCTGCTGCTGGGTACAGTCGAGACAGACCCAGATCCTCGTGGGGACAGGGGACAGGGACAAGGGGGTGCGAGGAGATGTGAGAGACATGAGCTGCCCCTCATTGTACTGCACAGCCCAGATCCCTCCTTCAGGGCTCATGTCGATCCACCCCTTCCTCTTCACAGATGCCCTGGCCACCCCCACAGCCCACCACAAATACTTCCCCCTCTTCCCCTCCACCACCACCAACCAGCAGTGCCTTCCCTCTCTGAACTCCTCACGGCCCAGCACGCAGCACTGATTGTCAAATCTCTCCGAGGTGTCAGACACCTGTTGCTTTTGAGTTTCCCATCTCACACTGCTGTTGTCCTGAGACAGCACAAGCTGAGAATGAGCTGTGTGCGGATCCAGGGTCACCTTCACTGCAGGGACAGAAGGAGCCAGGCCATCAGGGGCAGAGCTCAGCCCTGGGCAGGCTTTCCCCAGCTCGGGGCCAGGAGCTGCCCCACGGGGCAGGAGATGGGGCACCTCTTGGCTCCTGAACATGCCCCAGCAAGGGCAGGAGAAGCACTGCAGAGGGCAACCCAATACACACTTACCGCTCTTATGAGGCAGCAGACACCTTCTCCATGCTGGAAGGAGAGGGGAGAGCTGGTTACAGACCACGTCTGGTGCCCAGTGGGTGTGGGCAGGGTGAGGGTCCAGCCCTGGGCTGCTCTGTCCCAGCTGCCCACCCTCCCCTGCACATTGCCTTGGTGTTTCCCTGGGGCCCAAGCACGGGGACACTCACCCAGCTCTGCAGCTTGTTTGTCTGAAAAGGAAAGTGAAAGTAATGCATGATCAGAGGGGAGAGTTGCTCAGCCCATGGTAGACCCTGAACACATCCCATGACTGGGAAAATACTGCCTTGGTCCAAGTTGGGACCAAACAAATAGTCATTGTGGCCAGCTTTGTACAATGCTCTTGTAAGTGGAACAGTAAGGACAGACACTTGCGCAACTTTGATCTTTGTGCCACCGAAGCCATTACAGAAGTGAAGAACGGATTGCTGGAGAATGTCCCTGTCCTGGAAGCATCAGTGCAGAGCGGGGCAGCCCCGCAGCTCACTCCCCGTCCCCACCTTGATCCCCGTTCCTTTCAGCCATCCCGGCCGTGTCCCGTGCCCAGGGCAGCCCCAGCCCCAGCACTCCCCACTCCCCCGTCAAGCTCCAGCTGCTCCTCCAGCACCCCCGAGCCACTTGCACACAAGCCCCCACAGCCCACCCAGACCAGTCCCTCCCGCAGGGACACCACTTCCCCAGGGGCTGGGGGCAGGGACTGCAAGGACTCACCCAGCTCTCGGCTCTGTGCCGCTGAAAAACAAAGGCGGAGGAACAGGAGGTCAGCAGAGCAGCTTGGTTGCTCGGTGGGAACATCTGCAGGGGGTCTGGGCCTTCCCACCAGCCCCACGCTGCAGCCATGCTCCCTGGCCTCCCACCCAAGGCCCCTTGCTTTCTCCCCTGCCTTCATTGCCCAAGGCAGAGGCCCAAGAGGATCCTAAGGCCTTTGGGATCCCCAGGAGAACATTCCCTTCCTCCTCCTACGCACCTCCCTGGGCCAGGGCTCAGGTCTGCTCCAGACCCACACTGGTCCCTGCAGAACACCTCCCTCCGCTCCATCCCTGCGCTGCCAGCTTACCTTTCTTTCGAAAGAGATAAACACCGAGGCCAATGGACAGAGCCAAAAGCACGAGGACCAGAGCCAGAGCCACTATCAAGGGCTGGGCGTTGTGGAAGAAGGGAGCTGAGAAAAGGCACAAGGAAAAGGGCTGCGTTTCCATGCCCCTGGGTGGAAAAGCAAGACCCAGACTTCTCGCCACTCAGGACAAGTGCAGGGGCCAGGAACACCTCCCCCTGGCTGTGCTATTTGTACCTGCGATGTGCAGGGACGATTCCCGCTCCTGCTGGAGGCGGCTGCTCCTGACCACACAGGATAAGGGCCCCTCCGCGCTCCCGGTCATGATGACGGCACTTTCGATTTCAAAGAGCCCCTCCTGGTCCTGGGAATGTGTCTGGGAGACTGAGGGCAGATGCTGCCCGTGAGCATCCCTCCACAGCAGCTGCGGCAGCGGGTACCAGCCGGCCGATCGACACAGCACCCGGACGCCTCCGGCCTCGTAGCCCCCCAGGGAGAGGTGGGGGTCAGCGCCTGTGGCTGGGGGAAGAGCGTGTGGCTGGGGCTTGACTTGGGGACGGATTCAGTTCCAAGGCAAAGACCCCATCTCCTCCCATGCCAGACACAGCCCAGCACAGCCATGGCCCCAGGGGCTCAGGGTCCGGGCGCTCCATGCACCAACCCTCACCCCAAACCACCCTGGCTGATGCCAGAACCAGAGGGCAGGGCTGCGCAATGCCACTGGCCCCAAATTGCCAAGAAAACCCAGGTGCTGAGCTTCAGCACCTCCAGGCAGCATCTCAGCAGTGAGTCATGCTGGTTCAGGAAGCTCCGAGACTTCCAGACAACGTCTCAGGTCTCCCCCAGCACACAAAGGAAAAGTAAAGCAGACGTCCGGCTGCTCAGAGGACTCTGATTCTCCCTGTGTGGTGTTTGGTCCCATTGCTGACACAGCTGAAGGAGCTGCTCAGCAGCCTGTGCCCAGTGCCCTCACAATATTATGATTATTGTCTTCCAGGACACCAGGGAAAAATGACAAAAATATCCATGGAGCTCTCTCCCCAAATATTACTTCCACATCCATGGGCATGCTCCATGCTGTGAAAGAGCTGAAACATTAAAAGGACATGAAAACTCTCCCCTGGCAGCATCACCCCAGCCACTAACCTGACACCTCCAGCTCCACAATGGCTTCATTATAAGCATCTCCCACAGTGCAGACGTACTGGCCATCATCCGAGGGTCTCAGCCCGGTGATTCGCAAGTCCAGGCTTCCAGCAGAGAGACCATCTCTGGCCAACTCTGTCCTCCCAGCATATGCCTCCATCTGCTCCCCGTACAGGTCCTCTCCATTGCGGTAGTGGTGCACTGTCTCAGAGCTATCATCCCGGATCCACCTGACGTCCAAGGTGTGAGCATCCCGTTGAGGGGACAAGTGGCAGGGCAGCACGACATCCTGCCCCACGGTGGCAGTGAGAGGCTGGTCTGGTCCCTCCACTCTGAGCTGGGCTGGGCAATGGAGAAGGGCACAGAGAGGAGGTGAGATTTTGCCATGTCAAATTTAGGGGCAGTGAGTGACAAAGTTCGAGCTGTGCGTGAGTTGGTGTGTGCTGGGTCCCCCGTGTCCCATGGGAAACCACTGGGGAAACTGGAGAGGGAGAGGGAGGACGTGCAGGAGAAGGAGGTGTGCTGGGAGTGGGAGCCCTCTCTGCAGCACTCGGGCAGGTGAAGAAGAGCCAGAAAGGGCAGCTAAGGCAGTGCCCGTATTGCTTGAAAGAACCAAAGTGAAAGTGAAACCCATTGGGGGCTGAGCTGAGGGCTCAGGTCCCCCTGCCCCACGGCCGCTCCCCTGCCCCACAGCAGCACATCTGCCAGGCCCTGGGGGGAGTTCCCGCAGCAGCCCTGCAGGATCCTACCTGAGCCCAGCTGGAGGAGGAGGAAAGTGACGAGGGAAGTCAGGAGGCCCTTGGCATGGCTGGTGCAGTTGGGGTGACAGCAGTCCCTGGGGAATCCCATCTGAGAGAGAGGTCCACCAGGGGGCAGGCGGCCCCCCCAGGGGTTCTTTTCCAAGGGAGTCCCACTGAGAGAGAGAGGTCCCTCACAACACCCAGCAGAGCTGCAGAAAGCACAAGGCTACACCCAACGTCCCCCACCTTTGCCCACTTCCTGGTTGAAATAACCCTCTGGGAAGTTCTCTGCCCGTGGGGCAATGAGGACAATTGTCTGGGGAGCTCTGCAGGGCTGGCACCACCATCCCATTGCAGCTGGGTGCCCAGCCCATGGCTTTCACCCTTCACGTGGGGCTTGTCCCCAGCAGGTACCTCTCCAGACCCCCAAGGAAAGCCACTCTCTAGGCTCATTCATCTCCACCCATCTAAGGAGGAATCAAACAGGGAGCATTGGGACAATGTGGAGGTGCATAATGTCATCTCGAGACCTCTCCAAATTCTATCTTAAGGGTCTTTGGCCTTGGAATTTAAGCTGTCAAACATTGCCCCAGCTACCAAGAAGGATTAACAAAGAAGGCCCTGGGAATTACACCCTATCAGTGAACCCTATCAGTGTCCTGATTGTGGGATGGGCTTCACCGTTCCCTCAGCCTTCCTCCTCTGCCAGAAAAGCCACGTGGGGCCCAGTCCCCATGTCTGCTCTGACTGTGGGAAAGCCTTTTGGGAGACCACGACCCTCTGCAGGCACCAGCGCATCCACACGGGTGAGAAGCCCTACCACTGCTCGTACTGCGAGAAAAGCTTTCGGGCCAGCTCCACCCTCATCATCCACCAGAGGAACCACACCGCGGAGATGGGGGGTCTTTGGGTCTCCATCCCCACAACATCACAGCTCCTCCACGTCCCATCCATCCTAGAGCTTGAGTTTCGCTGCTGCTTGTGCCTTCAACTCCGAGCATAACTTTCACTGTTCCTCCCAAACAACCCTCTGAAGATGATTTATGTGAATTGAGGAGGACCAGGCATGCAGCTGTTGGTCATGGCACAGCTTCTCGTAGTGCTTAGGGAAAGTGGTGGTCAGTCAGTCCCCAGTCCCGGGATGGCTTTGAGGATGGTGGGAGCCCAGTGGGATGGAGGACGACTGGGTTAGGGGGTGGTAGGACAGTAGTGGGATGGAGGATGATGAGGTTTGGGGATGGTGGGAGCCCAGCGAAATGGAGGATGATGGGGTTTTGGAAATGGTGGTACCCCACTGGGATGGAGGTGGATGGGGTTTGTGGTGGTGGATCTCAACTGGAATGGAAGACAATGGAATTTTAGGAGATGGGAATGTTCTGGAAGGAAGGAGCATGGGGTTTGGGGATGGTGGGATCTTGGTGGGATCTCAGTGGGATAAAGAATGAGGGGTTTCGGGGATGGTGAGACGCGACGTGGATGGAGATGTATGGTGGGGTTTGGAGACGGCTCAGCTTGGCTCATGCCTTGAGAACCAGATGGAGGAGAGCATCTGTGTCTCCTCATTGTGTAGCTGGGTTCAGAGATTCTTCTTAGCTTCCCACCTTCATAGATTGAAACCTTCAAAGAGGCCAAAGGAGTCCTGCAGCCACGGAGGCTCCATCTCACTGAGGTTCGGTCTGCTTGGATCACCTGCTTCTATCGGATGCAGTGTCTTCCAAAGACACGTTTCCTTCCCCAGTTTCCCCACGATGTCTGCTCTTGATTTTAATGCTGCGATATTTAAAATACAGCCCAACGAGTTTGGCTCAAGAGTGTCTGTCTTTTTCCATGCTTGCTTTAAAACGAGGTGCAATAAAGTGGAAGTGGTTTTCTGGGAGTGCAGGTTTGTTATTGACTGCTGAGAGTTGGGGGAATCTGGGGTGGTCCCGTGGCTCCTGCATGTCCATCTCATGAAGAATTTGGGTGCTGGGAAGTGAAACACGAGTGCAGCAGGTCGGGTGCTGGGGCATGGAGGTGAGTTGCAAGGACCTGAGGGACAGCTTCGAGGCTGAGGCCACCTGCTGCCTCTGCTTGGAGGACTTCCAAGAGCTCGTGATGCCCCCTGTGGGCACAGCCAGGGAACCGGGGAACAGGGGTCAGCTGAAGCTGAGGCTCCTCCTGGCTCTTGACTCCCAGAACCAATACCAAGGTGACTGTCTGCTGCAAGGCACATTTCTGATACACATGGCCAGCTCCTGCCTGCTGGCGGCCAACGGCTCCGTGATGGGTTTCGACTTCACCCTGGCCTTCAACAAGAACCAGCTGGTGTGCTACGAGTCTGACACTCAGTGCTTCGTCGCCTGCGACTGGGGGCTGCTGCGGCTGCAGGCCACCCACCTCGCCGCCCACCTCAACAACGACAGCACCTGGGTGCAGCGGGTCGAGGCCCAGCGCCAGGCCTGCAGCGACCTGGCCCTGCGCTACTGGGACTGGACGGCGCTGCGGCGCAGTGAGCCCCTGGGGGGGCTTGGCGTGGGGCCGTGGTGTGGAAGCGCTGCAGGAGAATATTGCCTGGGGTGTTGCGTGGGAGTGTTGCAGAGCATGTTGCATGGGGGCATTGCACGGGGCTTTTGCAGAGCATATTCCATGGGGGCGTTGCATGGAGGATAGCAGAGGAGTGTTGTAAAGGGCATTGCACGGAGGTGTTGCAGAGCATGTTACATGGAGCTGTTGCATGGGGGTATTGCACAGGGGTTTTGCAGAGCACGTTGCATGGGATTGTTGCACCAGGCATTGCATCGGGGTGGTGCAGAGCACACTGCATGAGGACGTTGCAGGGAGATGTTGCAGGGAGCACTGCACAGCACACTGCATTGCACTTTGCATGGGGATGTTGCACGGAGCAATGCCTCTTGCAGGGTGTGGCACAGGGGCGTTGCACAGGGCATCTCATGGGCATCGCATGGGGATGTCGCACGTGACATCGCATGGGACAATGCCTAGAGCTTGCACAGGGCGTTGCATGGGGAAGCAGCGTGGGGAAGTTGCGTGGAGCTTTGCACAGGGCATTGCACGGGGGCGTTGCACGGAACATTGCGTGGGGACGTTGCACGGGGCAGGGAAAAGGGGCTCGCCCACCCCTGACCCCATCCCCGTCCCTGCTCCAGCGCAGCCCCAAGTCCGCATCATCCCCGCGGAGACGGGGAACGCCCGTGTGCCCGTCTGCCTCACCTGCCACATCTGGGGCTTCTACCCCCCCGAGGAGACCGTCATCTGGCTGCGCAACAGGGACATCCTGGAGCCCGACGGCTACAACCCCATCTCCGCCATCCCCAACGGCAACTGGACCTACCAGACGCAGGTGTCCCTGATGGTGGCCCCGGTGGCAGGCGACACCTACACGTGCTCGGTGCAGCACGTCAGCCTGCAGGAGCCTCTCCTGGAGGACTGGAGTGAGTGGAGAGGCGCAGGACGGCACCCGGAGGCCGGCGGTCTTGCCCACTCACCGCCACTCACCCGGCCGTGTCCCCGCAGGTCCCGGACTGCTGCCGGAGGTGACGATAATGGTGGCGGTGGCCACCATGCTGATGGTGGTGGGACTTGGCTTATTTCTCGCCGGCGTCTACCGCTTCAGGGCCAGGCCTCCCGCCCCCGGTGAGTGGCCGGGGAGAGCTGGGGACGTGGTCAAGGGTGATGAGGACTCTGCTCACTCCTCTTCTCCCCCCTGCAGGTTACACTCCCCTCCCTGGAGAAAACTACCCTAAAGGTAACAGTGTCCCCATCCCCGTCCACATTGGCGAGAGCCGAATCACCCCATCTCTCGCCCTGTCTGTCCCCCTTCCCCAGGCAGCATCTGAGGACCCCCAGACGGACACCTCCTGGCACCTGTGGCTCCTGGATGGCCCCATCTCAGACCCGATGCTGCGGTACTGAGAATAAAGATGCTCCACAAGCCCCGCTGGCATCTCTGCAGCATTCTGGGGACAGGGCAGAGGCTCATGGGGCTCCTACGGTGTCCCACCAAGTGGAGCGGGTGGGTGGGGGACATGGCATGGGATCCCAAAGGGCCAAGCGTGCCCTGGGGTGCCTCAGGCACGGCACTGCTGGCCGGCCGAGGGAAGGGATCGTCCCGCTCTGCTCGGCCTGCTGTGAGCACTCGAGCACTGCGTGCAGCTGTGGGCACCACAGCAGACGAAGGGCGTGAAACTGTGCGAGAGCCTCCAAGGGAGGGCCACAAGGATGGAGAAGGCTCTGCAGGGCAAGGGGTGTGAGGAACAGCTGAAGGCGCTTGACTTGTTGAGTCCAGAGCAGAGGAGACGCAGGGGAGGCCTCGCAGCTGCCCACAGCTTCCTGATGAGGGGAGCGGAGGGGCAGGCGCTGGTCTCTGCTCTCTGGGGCCAGCGACAGGGCCCGAGGGAACGGCACGGAGCTGCCACAGGGGAGGCTCAGGCACCAAGGAGACGGTCTGCTGCAAGACACCTTCCCAGGCAGCAAAGCCTCAGGACAGAAAGCACCCAGGAAATGCCACTGCCAGACTCCATCTTCCCGTACAAAACTTTATTTGCTGCAGTCCTGCTGCTGCTGCGCCTTGATGTGCTCCAGAGGAGGGAACAAAGAGCCCCCACAGGCTGCTCATGCTCAGCAGCAGGCACAGAGCAAAGATCAACCCCAAACTAGGAGGCAAAGGTGGCCTGCAATGGCCGGCAACACACGGTGACCACATCCCTTGCACTGGGGTTCTGCAAGCAGTGCAAGCAGAGGGGAGAGGAGCGTGGAGAGCTGCTGCAGCCTTTGTGCTGCCTGCTGGGGTCAGAGGCAGGGTGAGACCCGCGGGTGCCAGCAGGGCTTGTGCCCCAGCACAGGAGCCCCGTGCAGGGCAGAGCCCAGGGTCTGCAAGGGGCCTGGCCCTGCTTGCAGCATCCCAGCCCTCCTCTAGCAGCAGGGAAGGACACAGGGCAGCCCCTGCCCCACTGCCCCTCATTTCTGTGCTGCTCCTGCAGGACCAAGGAGAGGTAATCCAGGAGTGGGTAGAGAAGGGCAGGAGCCCCCCATGGCTGGGGACAGGGTCTAGAAGGTGCTGTCCCTCAGGCACAGCTGAATTCCCTGTGACCACAACAGGAACCAGGGGCGGATGCTCTCCCCATTGAAGGAGGCTGCTGTGAAAGTGAAGATCTCCACCCCGTTGTCAGCACTGATAAAAGACGCCTGCTGCTGGGTACAGTCCAGACAGACCCAGATCCTTGTGGGGACAGGGGACAGGGACAAGGGGGTGGGAGGAGATGTGAGAGACATGAGCTACCCCTGATCGTACTGCACAGCCCAGATCCCTCCTTCGGGGCTCATGTCGATCCACCCCTTCCTCTTCACAGATGCCACTCCCACAGCCCACCGTGAATACTTTCCCCTCTCCCCCTCCTCCTCCACCTCCCAGCAGTGCCTTCCCTCTCTGAACTCCTCACGGCCCAGCACGCAGCACCAACAGTCAAATCTCTCCGGCGTGTCAGGCACCTGCTGCCATTCACTTTCCCATTTCACACTCATATGGTCCTGAGACAGGACAAGCATGGGATGAGCCGTGCGCGGATCCTGGGTCACCTTCACTGCAGGGACAGAAGGAGCCAGGCCATCAGGGGCAGAGCTCAGCCCTGGACAGGCTTTCCCCAGCTCGGGGCCAGGAGCTGCCCCACGGGGCAGGAGATGGGGCACCTCTTGGCTCCTGAACATGCCCCAGCAAGGGCAGGAGAAGCACTGCAGAGGGCAACCCAATGCACACCTACCTCTATTTTGAGGCAGAAGACACCTTCTCCATGCTGGAAGGAGAGGGGAGAGCTGGTCACAGCCCATGGCCGGTGCCCAGTGGGTGTGGGCAGGGTGAGGGTCCAGCCCTGGGCTGCTCTGTCCCAGCTGCCCACCCTCCCCTGCACATCGCCTTGGTGTTTCCCTGGGGCCCAAGCGTTGGGACACTCACCCAGCTCTGCAGCTTGTTTCTCTACAAATGAAACAGAAAAAAAAACATGATCAGAGGGCACAGTTACTTATCCCATACCTCTCACTATGACACTTTTTTTTTCTTATTATTATCTTTTTTCCTTTTGGAGAGTGAGACTTACCCAGCTCGGCAGCTTGTTCGGCTACAAATAAAAGAGAAAAGGAATGCATCAATGAGAGGAGTCAGCTTCTCACCAATGGCTGCTACAAACCAAAGACCCCAAATTCCTTCAGTTGTGGGGGGGAAGAGAGACCCACCCAGTCTTGCATCTTTTTCCTCTGGAAAAGAAAAGCATAAGGAATGCATGATCAGAGGGGAAAACTTCTCATCCATTGTCTATGAAGGAAATTCTTTCAGGTCAGGGATGGCCACTCACCTATCTCTGCAGCTTGTTTCACTGGAAAAGAAAAAGAAAGAGAAAAGCAATGTATGGTCAGAAGGGAGAGTATGCCTGTGGGAAGACACCAAATGCCTTCTCTTTGGGTATGGAGACTTACCCAGCTTTGCATCCTTTTTTGCTGCTATAAAAAGCAAAAGGAATGAATGGTCAGTGGAGAGACTTTCACCCCATTGCTGCTTCCATGGCTAGACCCCAAATTTTTTTGCTCTCATGCATGCGCCCATACCACCTTGCTGCCAGACTTGTAGCGACCAGACCAACAAGGACCGAGGCCCAGCATTTTAAAAGACTTGTACCATTAAGAACAGACATTTGTGCAGCTCTCTGCACCGTGCCACCAAAATACAAGTGGAAGTGAATGGGGACGGGTGGGGGACGTCCCTGTCCCGGAAGCGTCAGTGCAGAGTGGGGCAGCCTCGCAGCTCACTCCCCGTCCCCACCTTGATCCCCGTTCCTTTCAGCCATCCCAGCCGTGTCCCGTGCCCAGGGCAGCCCCAGCCCCAGCACTCCCCACTCCCCCATCAGGCTCCAGCAGCTCCTCCAGCACCCCCGAGCCACCAGCACACAAGCCCCCACAGCCCACCCAGCCCAGTCCCTCCCGCAGGGACACCACTTCCCCAGGGGGCTAGGGGCAGGCACTGCAAGGACTCACCCAGCTCTCGGCTCTGTGCCGCTGAAAAGCAAAGGTGGAGGAACAGGAGGTCAGCAGAGCAGCTTGGTTGCTCGGTGGGAACATCTGCAGGGGCTCTGGGCCTTCCCACCCAGCCCCACGCAGCAGCCATGCTCCCTGGCCTCCCACCCAAGGCCCCTTGCCTTCTCCCCTGTCTTCGTTGCCCAAGGGAGAGGCCCGAGAGGATCCCAAGGCCTTTGGGATCCCCAGGAGAACATTCCCTTCCTCCTCCTACGCACCTCCCTGGGCCAGGGCTCAGTCCCGCTCCAGACCCACGTGAGTCCCTGCAGAACACCTCCCTCCGCTCCATCCCTGCACTGCCAGCTTACCTTTCTTTAGAAAGAGATAAACACCGAGGCCAATGGACACAGCCAAAAGCACGAGGACCAGAGCCAGAGCCACCTTCCAGGGCTGGGCGTTGTGGAAAAAGGGAGCTGAGAAAAGGCACAAGGAAAAGGGCTTCATTTATGTGCCCGTGGGTGGAAAAGCAAGACCCAGACTTCTCCCAGCTCAGGACAAGTGCAGGGGCCAGGAACACCTCCCCCTGGCTGTGCTATTTGTACCTGCGATGTGCAGGGACGATTCCCGCTCCTGCTGGAGGCGGCTGCTCCTGACCACGCAGGACAAGGGCCCTCCACGCTCCCGGTCACGATGATGGTGCCTTCGATTTCAAAGAGCCCCTCCTGGTCCTGGGAATGTGTCTGGGAGACCGAGGGCAGGTGCTGCCCACGAGCATCCCTCCACAGCAGCTGCGGCAGCGGGTACCAGCCGGCCGATCGACACAGCACCCGGACGCCTCTGGCCTCGTAGCCCCCCAGGGAGAGGTGGGGGTCAGCGCCTGTGGCTGGGGAAAGAGCCCGCGGCTGGGGCTTGACTTGGGGAGGGATTCATTTCAAGGCAAAGACCCCATCTGCTCCCATGCCAGACACAGCCCAGCACAGCCATGGCCCCAGGGGCTCAGGGTCCGGGCGCTCCATGCACCCACCCTCACCCCAAACCACCCCGGCTTGTGCCAGAACCAGAGAGCAGGGCTGCACAATGCCAGTGGCCCCAAAATCACCCTGAAAACCCAGGTGCTGAGCTTCAGCACCTCCAGGCAGCGTCTCGGCACCACACTGTTCTGGTTCAAGAAGCCCCGGGGCTTCCAGACAATGTCTCATGTCTCCCCCAGCACACAAAGCAAAAGTAAAGCAGACGTCCGGCAGCTCAGAGGACTCTGCGATTCTCCCTGTGGTGTTTGGTCCCATTGCTGACACAGCTGAAGGTGCTGCTCAGCAGCCTGTGCCCAGTGCCCTCACAATATTATGGTTATTGTCTTCAAAGACAGCAGTAAAAACTGACAAAAATATCCATGGAGCTCTCTCCCCAAATATTACCTCCACATCCATGGGCATGCTCCATGCTATGAAAGAGCTGAAACATTAAAAGGACACATAAACTCTCCCCTGGAAGCATCACCTCAGCCACTAACCTGACACCTCCAGCTCCACAATGGCTTCATTATAAGCATCTCCCACAGTGCAGACGTACTGGCCATCATCAGAGGGTCTCAGCCCCGTGATTCGCAAGTCCAGGCTTCCAGCAGAGAGACCATCTCTGGCCAACTCTGTCCTCCCGACATATGCCCCCACATGCTCCCCGTACAGGTCCTCTCCATTGCGGTAGTGGTGCACTGTCTCAGACAAATCATCCCGGATCCACCTGACGTCCAAGGTGCGAGCATCCCGTTGAGGGGACAAGTGGCAGGGCAGCACGACATCCTGCCCCACGGTGGCAGTGAGAGGATGGTCTGGACCCTCCACTCTGAGCTGGGCTGGGCAATGGAGGAGGGCACAGAGAGGCGGTGAGATTTTGTCATTGTAAATTTAGGGGCAGTGAGTGACAAAGGGTGAGCTGTGCGTGAGTTGGTGCGTGCTGCGTCCCCCGTGTCCCATGGAAAACACTGGGGAAATGGGAGAGGGAGAGGGAGGACGTGCAGGAGAAGGAGGTGTGCTGGGAGTGGGAGCCCTCTCTGCAGCATTTGGGCAGGTGAAGAAGGGACAGAAAAGGCTAGTAATATAAGGCAGATTTAATATAAGCCTTAATATAAGGTGTGTATTGCATGGAAAAAAAAAAAAGAAAAAAAAAAGAGAGAGAGAGGGGGAAAGTAAAAGTGAAACCCAGCGTGAGCCAAGCTGTGGGCTCGGGTTCCCCCCTGTCCCATGGCCGCTCCCCTGCCCCACAGCAGCACGTCTGCCAGGCCCACAGGGGAGAGCCCCCAGCAGCCCCCCAGGATCCTACCTGAGCCCAGCCAGAGGAAGAGTAGAGTGAAGAGGGAAGTCAGGAGGCCCCTGGCATGGCTGGTGAGGCTGGGGCGGCTGCAGCACAAGGGGAGCCCCATCTGAGAGAGAGGTCCCCCAGGGGGCAGGGGGCCCCCCAGGGGTTCTTCTCCAAGGGAGTCCGACCAAAAGAGAGAGGTCCTATGGGTGACCCTTTCGGTGACAAACTGGAGCTGATTGATACGGCGGTGCACTAAGGCATAGAGCGCTAACCAGGCTAGAATAACAGAAAGTGGGAACCAATAAGGAGTTGTTAGGCTCGGACGGGCCTACAGAGGGCTACGCGTGATCAAAAGGAATGCACCAATCAGAAGTCTGCAACTATGTTTGCCAGCCACTTGCAGTGCATGTAGGGGTTCAGAAAAGCTATATAAGATCTGGCATCGGGACAATAAAGGGTCTCCATTTCTCAACTATCTTGGAGTCCGTGTCGTCATTCCCTTCAAATAGTGACCCCGACGTGATAAGGGGTAGAGCAACGCTGCAGGAGCGTCCGGAGGGAGCCCAGCCGAACGAATCAAGCTTGCAGCTGGACTGCAGCTTCAACCCCGGGACATCGCCTGAAGGACAGGTGAGCGGCTGGGCATTCACAAGGGGAGCCAATCTCTCAGGAGAAGAAGAAGCAATAGTAACATTATTAACGCAATTGTTAACAAAAAGGGGTGTAAAATACGACCCATTTAAGATAAAGCTACTATTAAAGTTTTTGCAGAAACAAGGGGTCCCCTCGACGGCCTCAGCTATATTCGATGTAGAGACTTGGGAACAAGCGGGGGAGAAAGTGTGGGAGGCAGCATCAAGCGGGGATGCGACCGCCGCTGAGGTTATGACCACGTGGGGCCTGGTAACGGAGACTTTAAGAGCGTGGCAGGCGGAAAAGAAGGTACAGAGCGCCACCGAGCGGGCGATCCTGATAGCAGCTCCGGGATCGGAGTCTGATGAGCCACCAGAGCAGGACAATTTAATAGACGTGGGGGACGATCAAGAAGAGGGTCGCGAACCAGCACTGTTTAGCCCTACTCCGCGAGCCCCCTCGGCTCCCACATTGCCCCACCTTAACAATGCCTCCCTGGGAGTTCGAGTTTTTGATCCACAGGAGCGATGGGAGCAGGTACGCCGGGAAGCATTAAAGGACGGGGACCCAATAGGAATGGCTTTCCCGGTAGAAGTGCGTGCCAACGGTCCAAATGAGTATCATGCTTTTCAATGGGATTTAATTAAAGAATTACGAAAGACGGTGACTACGTACGGGTTGCACGCACCGTTTACACAGTCGTTGTTAGAGAACGTCATGACTGGTCAATTGTTAGTGCCCTACGACTGTCGCCAGATTGCTGCAATGATTTTAACCCCAACACAAAAGTTGCTGTGGGAACAAAAGCGGAAAGAAGGCTGCGAAACGGCCGCCTTACAAAATCTGGAGAGACAGCCTGGTGACCCTCTTATGGGAGCCGGGATCCCACAACTAATGGGGACTGAGCCATTGCTGGACCCGAGATTGCAGGCTAGGCTCAATGATGCCATCTTGCGACAGTCTGCGTCTCTGGCTCTCCAGGCAATGTTGAAATTACCGGAAGTAGGAAAAGTTGAACCCTCATTTACGAGTATTAAACAACAAGTAAGCGAACTGTACATGCAATTTATCGATAGATTACGGGATGCTGTAGATAAACAGGTCGACAATCGCGAGGCAAGAAAGGCATTGATATTAAAATTGGCTGTAGAAAACGCAAACACGGACTGTAAAAAGATACTCCAAGCGTTACCAGTTAATACTACATTAGTGCAGATGATAGAGGCATGTAACCGAGTTGGATCAGTGGAGCACCACACTGCCACCTTAGCTGGAGCCTTTGCGGCAGCGCTTCAAATCGTGGGTAAACGTTGTTTCCGCTGCCAAGCTACAGGACACCTTGCTGTCGAATGCCCCCAGCGGGGCATGGGGGGAGGCCGCAGTAACCCTGCTCCCCCCTCTGCTTGTCCCCGATGTGGAAAAGGGCGGCACTGGGCTAGCCAGTGTCGCTCGAGATATAACACAGAAGGTCTGTCCATGCAATCGCGATGGGGAAACGGGAGGCGGAGCGTGGGGCAGGGCCGCGCGACGACACAAGTGCCTCAGTCCTCGATGGTGGGCAGGCCGCCCTCATGGGACTCGCCTCGAGTAATGATGACAGCCGGATCACAACAACAGCAGAGCACCGCTCCAGTGGCCTCGCCAAATATATCACTGTGGATTCCCTCACTGCCAAAACCCGAGGAGGCGCCGGTTTGGATGTCTCCACAGTAGAGGACTGCACCCTTTGGGACACTCGGGTGCGCAAAATAATGCTGAACATTAAGGGACCAATAGGTAAAGGATATAGCGCGCTCCTGTTGGGGCGCTCAAGCACCACCTTGACAGGACTTTTTGTACTGCCTGGAGTTATTGATGCTGATTATGAAGGGGTCATCCAAGCCATGGCGTGGACTCCCTCGCCACCAGTGCTTGTGCCAAAGGATACCAGAATTGCCCAGTTAATATTATTTAAAGCAACGGTTCCCCAAGCAGAACAGTGCGAGCGATGTGACAGGGGTTTTGGGTCAACAGGATCCCCGTCAGTCTTCTGGGCCTCGACCATTGCCACCAAAAGACCTATATTGACCCTGACACTACATCACCCAACCGCTGACCCCCCAAATGCCCTAGTCATGGTGTTAATGGATACAGGGGCAGATGTAACAGTAACAGCCCTAAAGGACTGGCCCAGCGGATGGCCGTTGGATTCAACTGCAAAAGGCCTCATGGGGGTGGGTGGTGTTTCCAATACTTGCCAAAGTAAATATATGCTTACCATTAAAACTCACGAAGGTTCGGCATACCACGTTCGGCCATAAGCTGCCCCAATACCTGTCAGCCTCCTGGGGAGAGATGTGATGGGGCAGGGCAATTTCATCCTGAGCTCTCCGGAAAATTTTCGATAGCGGCCATTGACGAGTGACCACTCATGAAACTCACCTGGAAAACTGAGAAGCCAGTGTGGGTGGATCAATGGCCACTTCCAGCGGAAGAGGTCGCTGTGCTCCAAGAACTTATTAAAGAGCAATTGAAATTAGGACATATCACCCCCACAACTAGTCCTTGGAACTCACCAATATTTGTGATCAAAAAGAAAAATGGGAAATGGTGACTGCTCCATGACCTGTGCCAGATAAAGAACGTCATGGAAGATATGGGAGCTCTCCAGCCCGGATTGCCTTCCCCTACTATGCTCCCTCGAAGTTGGAATATACTAATTATTGACTTGAAGGATTGTTTTTTTACTATACCACTTCACTCTGAAGATGCTCCCCGATTTGCCTTTTCAGTCCCAAAAATCAACAGGAGTGAGCCCATAGACAGATATCACTGGACTGTACTACCCCAAGGGATGAAAAATTCCCCAACTATATGCCAGACATACATTGCAGAAGCTTTGCGCCCTGTGTGAAGGCAATTTCCTCATGTCTACAGTTATCACTATATGAATGATATATTGCTCTCCAGCCCATCCAAGAGCTTAGAGCAAGAAGTGATGCCTGTTCTACAGCAGGAGTTGCAAAAAAGAGGGTTACAAATTGCGCCAGAAAAAATCCAGATGGAAGCACCTTGGAAATATTTAGGCTGGAAGATATTACAACAGAGTATTCAACCCCAAAATGTAGCCATTACAACGGAAATCCGCACGCTGAATGATGTCCAGCAGCTTATAGGAAATATAAGTTGGATATGAACGCTCTGCGGCATTGATAATCAAACCTTAGCACCATTGTTTGAACTTTTTAAGGGGGACACGGACATTAATGCACCCCGAAACATGACTAATAGGGCCAGAATAGCTTTAAGCAATGTTGAGGAAAAAATTTCAGCCCAACAATGCCAACGACGCGTGGAAAACTTACCCATTCAGCTCTACATATGCAACCAGAATCCGCAACCTTTAGCTATCATCACGCAATGGGATCCAGCCGCAGCGAATCCACTATTGTTACTGGAATGGGTGTTCTTACCTCATCAACCTACTAAGACATTCGCGCCTCGCATTGAAATGTTTGCAGCCTTAATTAAGAAGGGCAGAGAACGTATCATAGAGATAGCTGGAGAGGAACCAAAAAGCATTGTTATCCCGATAGTTAAGGACTACCTCGACTGGTGCCTCCAGAATAGCATTGAGCTGCAAGCAGCCCTTTCGGGCTTTGATGGTCAATTAGATAAACACCTCCCTTCTCACAAAATGTTCACCTTTTATAATAATGTTCAACTTGAGGTTAAACCCCTATATAGATGGCACCCTGTCCAAGGACAAACTGTATTCACTGATGGGTCGGGGAGAACGGGAAAAGCAGTAGTTACATGGGAACAAGGGGGCCAGTGGAATCACATAATGGAAAACATTCAAGGCTCCCCACAAATAGTAGAATTGCATGCAATAATATTGGCATTTAAACAATGGCATCAGGTTCCAGTGAATATTGTGTCAGATTCACAATATGCGGTAGGAATGGTACAAGGAATTGAACGATCTCAAATCAGGCACATTCAGAATGAAGCACTATTTGCAAAATTCAAGG
This sequence comes from Anser cygnoides, assembly GCF_040182565.1. NCBI lineage: Eukaryota > Metazoa > Chordata > Aves > Anseriformes > Anatidae > Anser > Anser cygnoides. The sequence goes on from NC_089907.1 coordinate 930,102, forward strand.
AATTGCTATTCCTTGTTGAGCAATGTACCCATCCATACTGCATAATTCATATTAGGAGTCATACCACCTTACCAGGTTTCCTTACAGAGGGGAATGCCCGAGCCGATCATCTAGCTAACATAACATTGCAAGTCCCGGTACCAAATACACTATCTCAGGCTCGTTTGTCACACCAGTTCTTTCACCAGGCAGCGAAAGTATTGTCCAGACAATTTGCCATCCCTATAGGAGAGGCAAAACTCATAGTCCAAACCTGCTCAGATTGTCAACAGCAGACAGGCCCACTGACTACCGTCAATCCTAGGGGCCTCTCCTCCCTCCAGATTTGGCAAACCGACGTTACTCACATTCCCGAATTTGGAAGGTTAAAATATGTTCACGTATCCATAGACACCTTTTCACATGCAATCTGGGCCACGGCCATGGCAGGCGAGACTAGCCACCATGTCCAAGCACATTTTCGTGCCGCCTTTGCCGCCCTTGGCATCCCAAAAGAAAGAAAAACAGATAATGGCCCTGCATATGTCAGCCACTCTACAACGGCATTTTTCCACACTTGGGGTATCACTCACAAGACAGGCATCCCACACTCACCCACAGAACAAGCCATAGTAGAACGAGTACACCGCACAATAAAGGACCTGCTAGCAAAACAAAAACAGGGGGAGACCCAAGAGACACCACAGAATAGGTTAGCTAAGGTAATCTATGTTATGAATCATTTAACACTACCTTTTCAACACGAAGATGTACCACCCCTTATTAAGCATTTTAAAATAATGGAATCAGGACTAACATCAGTTAAAACAGGGAAAGCGATGGTTATGATGCGAAACTTGGATACCGGGGGGTGGGAAGGACCATACTAGCTAATAACTTGGGGGCGAGGGTATGCTTGTGTCTCCACGGGACAAGGACCACGATGGGTGCCAGCCCGTGGCGTGCGGCCTTGGTTGGGACCACTGCCCTCCTCCACCTCTGCAGTTTTGGCACCGCATGGGTCTCAATCCAGCCCAGACGATATTTCAACAGCTTAAAAAACTGAATGAGTTGTCTGATAAGCTAACAACAAGCTCACTGGGATTGGAGTCTTGGCTAAAGGGATTAGGAATAACCGGGTGGCTAACGGAGTTGGTAAAAGATAATGATTATTTTGTTTATCGCATTTGTTGCAGTTATAATAGTTATACCATGCCAGTTGCAATGTTTGCAAAAAATGATTAAATGTTCGTTGCGCACAATTTGGCTTGTAGAAACAAAAAAAGGGGGAATTATGGGTGACCCTTTCAGTGACAAACTGGAGCTGATTGATACGGCGGTGCACTAAGGCATAGAGTGCTAACCAGGCTAGAATAACAGAAAGTGGGAACCAATAAGAAGGAGTTGTTAGGCTCGGACGGGCCTACAGAGGGCTATGTGTGATCAAAAGGAATGCACCAATCAGAAGTCTGCAACTATGTTTGCCAGCCACGTGCAGTGCATGTAGGGGCTCAGAAAAGCTATATAAGATCTGGCATCGGGACAATAAAGGGTCTCCATTTATCGACTATCTTGGAATCCGTGTCGTCATTCCCTTCAAGGTCCCTCACGGCAGCCAGCAGAGCTGCAGAAAGCACAAGGCTACGCCCAACTTCCCCAACGTTTGCCCACTTCCTGGCTGCAATAAGCCTCTTGGAGGTGCTCTGCCCCTGGGCCAATGTCTGGGGAGCTCTGCAGGGCTGGCACCACCATCCCATGGCAGCTGGGTGCCCAGTCCAGGGCCTTCAGCAAGCACAAGGGGCTTGTCCCCAGCAGGGGCCTCTCCAGACCTCCAGGGAAAGCCGCTGTCTGAGCTTGTTCATCTCCACCCATCTAAGGAGGAATCAGTGAGCAATGGGACAATGTGAAGAGATGGCAGTGAAGAGCTGAGCGGGATTGGAGGCTGCAGGGAATGGGGCACAGCTGGGTGCTGAGCCTGGAGCTGCCACCCTTTGACCAGGGTGCTGAAGACAAAGAGCCAGCCCTGCTCCAGGCTCCAGTAAAGCAGCTGTGGCAGAAGGTTGTCTCAGATGGGCAGGGACCTTCTTCTAGAGCTTACGTGGATAAGGAAAGTTTCTGTTTGCTGGAAGTGAGGTCAGGCAATGTGGAAGGACTACAGAGGTACTGTTTGCCTTTGTAGGGAGAAAATTCGTATGGCCAAAGCACAATTTGAGTTGAAGCTGGACAGTACTGTGAGGGGCAATAAACTGGATTTTTTTTTAAACTATCTTAACAGCAAAAGTAGGATGAGAGAAAACATTGGTCTTCTACTGGATGGGGATGCCCAAACAGGGTCATCGACTTCACAGGGATGTTTAATGCTTTCTTTGCCTTTGTCTTCAACACCGATGCTGGGCTGTGGGACCCCAGGTGCCCTGAACTGGAGGACAGTGACTGCAGGAACGATAAACTCCCAACAAACCCCGAATTTGCTGCTCCAGATGGATGCATACAAGACTATAGGGCCTGATGGGATTCATCCCAGAGTACTAAGAGATCTGGCTGCTGTCATCATGTGTGCTGGTTTTACTCAGGTGGGTAGCTGAGCTTCACTACAACCGCTCTCTCACTCCCCCTCCTCAAAGGGAAAAGGGGAGAAAATGCAATGAAAAGGGTTCAAGGATTGAAATAAGGACCAGGAGATCACACAATAATTATCATCATGGGCAAACTGACTAACCATAGGAAGATTAAAGGAATTTACTAGCTATTACTAAGAAGCCAGAAAAGTGAGAAACAAAGAAAACACATCAGAGATATCTTCCCCTCATCCACCCCCACCCTCTTCCACCTCCTCTCCCCAAGCGGCGCAGGGGAACGGGACAATGGGGTTTGCAGTCAGTCTATAGCACTTCGTCTCTGCTGCTCCTTCACGGTCACTCTCTTCCCCTGCTCCAACGTGGGGTCATAGAATCATAGAATATCCCGAGTTGGAAGGGACCCACAAGGATCAATGAGTCCAACTGCTGGCACCACACAGGTCTACCCCAAAATTCAGACCATATGAATAAGAGCACAGTCCAAATGCTTCTTGGGGGACATGGTCAAGGGTGACAAGGATTCTGCTCACTCTTCTTCTCCCCCCAGCAGGTTATACTCCCCTCCCTGGAGACAACTACCCCGCAGGTAACGGTGTCCCCATCCCCGTCCCCATTGATGAGGGCCGAATCACCCCATCTCTCGCCCTGTGTGTGTCCCCCTTCCCCAGGCAGCATCTGAGGACCGCCAGACAGACACCTCCTGGCACCTGTGGCTCCTGGATGGCCCCATCTCAGACCCGATGCCGCGATGCTGAGAATAAAGATGCTCCACAAGCCCTGCTGGCGTCTCTGCAGCATTCTGGGGACAGGGCAGACGCTCATGGGGTTCCTATGGTGTCCCACCAAGTGGAGCGGGTGGGTGGGGGACATGGCATGGGACCCCAAAGGGCCAAGCATGCCCTGGGGTGCCTCAGGCATGGCACTGCTGGCCAGCCGAGGGAAGGGATCGTCCCGCTCTGCTCGGCCTGCTGTGAGCACTCGAGCACTGCGTGCAGCTGTCGGCACAACAGCAGATGAAGGGCGTGAAACTGTGCGAGAGCCTCCAAGGGAGGGCTACGAGGATGGCTGAGGCTCTGCAGGGCAAGGGGTGTGAGGAGCGGCTGAAGGTGCTTGGCTTGTTGAGCCCAGAGCAGAGGAGACGCAGGGGAGGCCTCGCGGCAGCCCACAGCTTCCTGATGAGGGGAGCGGAGGGGCAGGTGCTGGTCTCTGCTCTCTGGGGCCAGCGACAGGGCCTGAGGGAACGACGTGGAGCTGTCACAGGGGAGGCTCAGGCACTGAGGAGACGGTCTGCTGCAAGACACCTTCCCAGGCAGCAAAGCCTCAGGACAGAAAGCACCCAGGAAATGCCACTGCCAGACTCCATTGTCCCGTGCAAAACTTTATTTGCCACAGTGCTGCTGCTGCTATGCCTTGATGTGCTCCAGAGGAGGGAACAAAGAGCCCCCACAGACTACTTATGCTCAGCACCAGGCACATAGCACAGATCAACCCCAAACTAGGAGGCAAAGGTGGCCTGCAATGGCCGGCAGCACACGGTGACCACATCCCTTGCACTGGGGTCTGCAAGCAGTGCAAGCAGAAGGGAGAGGAGCGTGGAGAGCTGCTGCAGCCCCTGTGCTGCCTGCTGGGGCTCAGAGGCAGGGTGAGACCCGCGGGTGCCAGCAAGGCTTGTGCCCCAGCACAGGAGCCATGTGCAGGGCAGAGCCCAGGGTCTGCAAGGGGCCTGGCCACTGCTTGCAGCATCCCAGCCCTCCTCTAGCAGCAGGGAGGAATATGGGGCAGCCCCCACTGCTCCTCATTCCTGTGCTGCTCCTGCAGGACCAAGAAGAGGTGATGCAGGAGTGGCTGGAGAAGAGCAGGAGCCCCCCAGGGCTGGGGACAGGGTCTACAGGGTGCTGTCCCTCAGGCACAGCTGAATTCCCCGTTTCTTCAAGAGGAACCAGGGGTGGATGCTCTCCCCATTGAAGGAGGCTGCTGTGAAAGTGAAGATCTCGACCCCGTTGTCAGCGTTGATAAAAGACACCTGCTGCTGGGTACAGTCCAGACAGACCCAGATCCTCGTAGGGACAGGGGACAGGGACAAGTGAGTGGGAGGAGATGTGAGAGACTTGAGATGTTCATAATAGTACTCCACAGCCCAGATCCCTTCTCCAGGGCTCGTGTCGATCTCCCCCTTCCTCTTCACAGATGCCCTGGCCACCCCCACAGCCCACCAAGAAAACTTTAGCCACTCCCCCTCTCCCTCCACCTCCCAAAAGTGCCTCCCCTCTCTGAACTCCTCACGGCCCAGCACGCAGCAACAAGTGTCAAATCTCTCTGGTGTGTCAGGAACCTGCTGCCATTCAGTTTCCCGTCTCACACTCGTTTGGTCCTGAGACAGGACAAGCATGGGATGAGCTGTGTCTGCATCCAGGGTCACCTTCACTGCAGGGACAGAAGGAGCCAGGCCATCGGGGGCAGAGCTCAGCCCTGGGCAGGCTTTCCCCAGCTCGGGGCCAGGAGCTGCCCCACAGGGCAGGAGATGGGGCACCTCTTGGCTCCTGAACATGCCCCAGCAAGGGCAGGAGAAGCACCGCAGAGGACAACCCAGTGCACACCTACCTCTATTTTGAGGCAGAAGACACCTTCTCCATGCTGGAATGAGAGGGGAGAGCTGGTCACAGCCCATGGCCGGTGCCCAGTGGGTGTGGGCAGGGTGAGGGTCCAGCCCTGGGCTGCTCTGTCGCAGCTGCCCACCCTCCCCTGCACATTGCCTTGGCATCATCATACAACCCAAGAATGGGGACACTCACCCAGCTCTGCAGCTTGTTCCACTGGAAGAGGAAGTGAAAAGCAAGGCATGATGAGAGGGGGAGCTTCTCAGCCCATAGCTGCTGCCATGGAAAGATGCCAAGTGTTTGGGTTTATGAAGGGAGTCTTACCCATCTTTGCATCTTTTCTCACTGGAAAAGGAAAGGAAAAGAAATGCATGTTTCTGCAAAGAGGAGTGCTTCAAATTCCATGGCTAATTCCATGGCTAGACCCCAAATTTCTTTGCCCTGGTGAGTGGGCACAGACAGTCTTTCTCTCAGACTGGGAGGGTCCGGACTAACAGGGAGCAAGACCCAGCTTTGAGCAAGGCTTGTGCACGTGGAGCAGTAAGGACGGACTCTTGTGCAGCTCTCTGCACCGTGCCACCAGAACACAAGTGGAAGCGAATGGGGATGGGTGGAGGACGTCCCTGTCCCAGAAGCGTCAGTGCAGAGCGGGGCAGCCCCGCAGCTCGCTCCCCGTCCCCACCTTGATCCCCGTTCCTTTCAGCCATCCCGGCCGTGTCCCGTGCCCAGGGCAGCCCCAGCCCCAGCACTCCCCACTCCTCTGTCAGGGTGAGGGGCCAGCCCTGGGCTTCACTGTCCCAGCTGCCCACCCTCCCCTGCACATCGCCTTGTTGTCCCCTGGGGCCCAAGCACAGGGACACTTACCCAGCTCTGCAGCTTGTTTCTCTGAAAAGGAAAGCAAAAACAATGTGTGATCAGAAGGAAGAGCTGCTCAGCCCATGGCTAGACTTTGAACACATATCACGAGTGGGAAATGGCCAACTTGCACCCAGATTGTGAGAGACCTGACTAACAGTCAGCTAGAACCAGCTTTGAGCAAGGCTCGTGCACATGGAGCAGTAAGGACAGACACTTGTGCAACTCTCTGCACCGTGCCACCAAAACACAAGTGGAAGTGAATGGGGACGGGTGGAGGATGTCCCTGTCCCAGAAGCGTCAGTGCAGAGCGGGGCAGCCCCGCAGCTCACTCCCCGTCCCCACCTTGATCCCCGTTCCTTTCAGCCATCCCGGCCGTGTCCCGTGCCCAGGGCAGCCCCAGCCCCAGCACTCCCCACTCCCCCGTCAGGGTGAGTGGCCAGCCCTGGGCTGCTCTGTCCCAGGTGCCCACCCTCCCCTGCACATCGCCTTGGTGTTGCCCTGAGGCCCAAGCACGGGGACACTCACCCAGCTCTGCAGATTGTTCCTCTGAAAAGGAAAGCAAAAGTAATGCATGATCAGAGGGGAATGTTGCTCAGCTCATGGTAGACCGTGAATGCAGCCCATGACTGGGAAAATACTGCCTTGCTCCGAGGTGGGACCAAACAAATAGTCATTGTGGCCCAGCTTTGTACAATGCTCTTGTAAGTGGAACAGTAAGGACAGACACTTGTGCAGCTCTCTTGCACCATGCCCAAACTCAGGGACACTCACCCACTTTGGCAGCCAGTTCCGCTGGAAAAGAAAGAGAATAGTAGTGCATGAGGAGGAAGGACAGATTCTCATCAAATGGCTGCTGCAAAGCCAAGGGCCTCAATTCCTTCGGATTAGGGTGGGAGACTCACCCAGTCTTGCATCTTTTTCCTCTGGGAAAGAAAAACATAAGGAATCCATGATCAGAGGGGAAAAATTCTCATCCCATGTCTGGACCCCAAATTCTTTGGGTTTGGGGATGGAGACTCACCGATCTCTGCAGGTTGTTCCTCTGTAAAAGAAAAAGAAAGAGAAAAGTAATGCATGTTCAGAGGGGCAGCTTCTTATCCCATGGCTACTCCTCTGAGAAGACACCAAATGCTTTCTCTTTGGGGAAGGAGACTTACCCAGCTTTGCATCTCTATTCACTGGAAAAGGAAAACAAAAGCATGAGTGATCAGAGGTTACAGCTTTTCATCTCAGGGCTGATCCCATTTGAAGACCACGAAGGGTTTAAAGTGGAAAATGACCAACTTACACCCAGACTGGGAGGGACCAGACTAACAGGGAGCAAGACCCAGCTTTGAGCAAGGCTTGTGCACGTGGAGCAGTAAGGACAGACACTTGTGCAAATCTCTGCACCGTGCCACCAAAACACAGGTGGAAGTGAATGGGGACAGGTGGAGGACGTCCCTGTCCTGCAAGTACAGAGTAGGGCAGCCCCGCAGCTCGCTCCCCGTCCCCACCTTGATCCCCGTTCCTTTCAGCCATCCCAGCCGTGTCTGTGCCCAGGGCAGCCCCAGCCCCAGCACTCCCCACTCCCCCGTCAGGCTCCAGCTGCTCCTCCAGCACCCCCGAGCCACCAGCACACAAGCCCCCACAGCCCACCCAGCACAGTCCCTCCCGCAGGGATGCCACTTCCCCAGGGGGCTGGGGGCAGGCACTGCAAGGACTCACCCAGCTCTCGGCTCTGTGTCACTGAAAAGCAAAGGCGGAGGAACAGGAGGTCAGCAGAGCAGCTTGGTTGCTCGGTGGGAACATGTGCAGGGGCTCTGGGCCTTCCCACCAGCCCCACGCTGCAGCCATGCTCCCTGGCCTCCCACCCAAGGCCCCTTGCCTTCTCCCCTGCCTTCGTTGCCCAAGGCAGAGGCCCAAGAGGATCCTAAGGCCTTTGGGATCCCCAGGAGAACATTCCCTTCCTCCTCCTACGCACCTCCCTGGGCCAGGGCTCAGCCCCACTCCAGACCCACGTGGGTCCCTGCAGGACACCTCCCTCCGCTCCATCCCTGCGCTGCCAGCTTACCTTTCTTTCGAAAGAGATAAACACCGAGGCCAATGGACACAGCCAAAAGCACGAGGACCAGAGCCAGAGCCACCATCCAGGGCTGGGCATTGTGGAAGAAGGGAGCTGAGAAAAGGCACAAGGAAAAGGGTTTCATTTATGTGCCCGTGGGTGGAAAAGCAAGACCCAGACTTCTCCCAGCTCAGGACAAGTGCAGGGGCCAGGAACACCTCCCCCTGGCTGTGCTATTTGTACATGCGATGTGCAGGGATGATTCCCGCTCCTGCTGGATGCGGCTGCTCCTGACCATGCAGGACAAGGGGCCCTCCACGCTCCCGGTCACGATGATGGCGCCTTCGATTTCAAAGAGCCCCTCCTGGTCCTGGGAATGTGTCTGGGAGACCGAGGGCAGATGCTGCCCACGAGCATCCCTCCACAGCAGCTGCGGCAGTGGGTACCAGCCGGCCGATCGACACAGCACCCGGACGCCTCTGGCCTCGTAGCCCCCCAGGGAGAGGTGGGGGTCAGCACCTGTGGCTGGGGGAAGAGCCCGTGGCTGGGGCTTGACTTGGGGAGGGATTCAGTTCCAAGGCAAAGACCCCATCTGCTCCCATGCCAGACACAGCCCAGCCCAGCCACGGCCCCAGAGGCTCAGGGTCCGGGCGCTCCATGCACCCACCCTCACCCGAAACCACCCTGGCTGGTGCCGGACTCAGAGAGCAGGGCTGCACAATGCCAGTGGCCCCAAATCACACTGAAAACCCAGGTGCCGGCCTTCAGCGCCTCCAGGCAGCGTCTCAGCACCAAGCCGTGCTTGTTCAAGAAGCCCCAAGACTTCCAGACAACGTCTCAGGTCTCCCCCAGCACACAAAGCAGAAGTAAAGCAGACGTCCAGCAGCTCACAGGACTCTTTGGTTCTCCCTGTGTGGTGTTTGGTCCCATCGCTGACACAGCTGAAGGTGCTGCTCAGCAGCCTGTGCCCAGTGCCCTCACAATATTATGATTATTGTCTTCGAGGACACCAGGGAAAACTGACAAAAATATCCATGGAGCTCTCTCCCCAGATATTACCTCCACATCCATGGGCATGCTCCATGCTGTGAAAGAGCTGAAACATTCAAAGGAGACGTAAACTCTGCCCTGGAAGCATCACCCCAGCCACTAACCTGACACCTCCAGCTCCACAATGGCTTCATTATAAGCATCTCCCACAGTGCAGACGTACAGGCCATCATCAGAGGGTCTCAGCCCCGTGATTCTCAAGTCCAGGTTTCCAGCAGAGAGACCATCTCTGGCCAACTCTGTCCTCCCGACATATGCCTCCATCTGCTCCCCGTACAGGTCCTCTCCATTGCGGTAGTGGTGCACTGTCTCAGAGAACTCATCCCGGATCCACCTGACCTCCAAGCTGCGAGCATCCCGTTGAGGGGACAAGTGGCAGGGCAGCACGACATCCTGCCCCACGGTGGCAGGGAGAGGCTGGTCTGGTCCCTCCACTCTGAGCTGGGCTGGGCAATGGAGAAGGCACAGAGAGGCGGTGAGATTTTGCCATTGTAAATTTAGGGGCAGTGAGTGACAAAGGGCGAGCTGTGCGTCAGTTGGTACGTGCTGCGTCCCCCGTGTCCCATGGAAAACACTGGGGAAATGGGAGAGGGAGAGGGAGGACGTGCAGGAGAAGGAGGTGTGCTGGGAGTGGGAGCCCTCTCTGCAGCATTTGGGCAGGTGAAGAAGGGACAGAAAAGGCTAGTAATATAAGGCAGATTTAATATAAGCCTTAATATAAGGTGTGTATTGCATGGAAAAAAAAAAAGAAAAAAAAAAGAGAGAGAGAGGGGGAAAGTAAAAGTGAAACCCAGCGTGAGCCAAGCTGTGGGCTCGGGTTCCCCCCTGTCCCATGGCCGCTCCCCTGCCCCACAGCAGCACGTCTGCCAGGCCCACAGGGGAGAGCCCCCAGCAGCCCCCCAGGATCCTACCTGAGCCCAGCCAGAGGAAGAGTAGAGTGAAGAGGGAAGTCAGGAGGCCCCTGGCATGGCTGGTGAGGCTGGGGCGGCTGCAGCACAAGGGGAGCCCCATCTGAGAGAGAGGTCCCCCAGGGGGCAGGGGGCCCCCCAGGGGTTCTTCTCCAAGGGAGTCCGACCAAAAGAGAGAGGTCCTATGGGTGACCCTTTCGGTGACAAACTGGAGCTGATTGATACGGCGGTGCACTAAGGCATAGAGCGCTAACCAGGCTAGAATAACAGAAAGTGGGAACCAATAAGGAGTTGTTAGGCTCGGACGGGCCTACAGAGGGCTACGCGTGATCAAAAGGAATGCACCAATCAGAAGTCTGCAACTATGTTTGCCAGCCACTTGCAGTGCATGTAGGGGTTCAGAAAAGCTATATAAGATCTGGCATCGGGACAATAAAGGGTCTCCATTTCTCAACTATCTTGGAGTCCGTGTCGTCATTCCCTTCAAATAGTGACCCCGACGTGATAAGGGGTAGAGCAACGCTGCAGGAGCGTCCGGAGGGAGCCCAGCCGAACGAATCAAGCTTGCAGCTGGACTGCAGCTTCAACCCCGGGACATCGCCTGAAGGACAGGTGAGCGGCTGGGCATTCACAAGGGGAGCCAATCTCTCAGGAGAAGAAGAAGCAATAGTAACATTATTAACGCAATTGTTAACAAAAAGGGGTGTAAAATACGACCCATTTAAGATAAAGCTACTATTAAAGTTTTTGCAGAAACAAGGGGTCCCCTCGACGGCCTCAGCTATATTCGATGTAGAGACTTGGGAACAAGCGGGGGAGAAAGTGTGGGAGGCAGCATCAAGCGGGGATGCGACCGCCGCTGAGGTTATGACCACGTGGGGCCTGGTAACGGAGACTTTAAGAGCGTGGCAGGCGGAAAAGAAGGTACAGAGCGCCACCGAGCGGGCGATCCTGATAGCAGCTCCGGGATCGGAGTCTGATGAGCCACCAGAGCAGGACAATTTAATAGACGTGGGGGACGATCAAGAAGAGGGTCGCGAACCAGCACTGTTTAGCCCTACTCCGCGAGCCCCCTCGGCTCCCACATTGCCCCACCTTAACAATGCCTCCCTGGGAGTTCGAGTTTTTGATCCACGGGAGCGATGGGAGCAGGTACGCCGGGAAGCATTAAAGGACGGGGACCCAATAGGAATGGCTTTCCCGGTAGAAGTGCGTGCCAACGGTCCAAATGAGTATCATGCTTTTCAATGGGATTTAATTAAAGAATTACGAAAGCTGGTGACTACGTACGGGTTGCACGCACCGTTTACACAGTCGTTGTTAGAGGACGTCATGACTGGTCAATTGTTAGTGCCCTACGACTGTCGCCAGATTGCCGCAATGATTTTAACCCCAACACAAAAGTTGCTGTGGGAACAAAAGTGGAAAGAAGGCTGCGAAACGGCTGCCTTACAAAATCTGGAGAGACAGCCTGGCGACCCTCTTCTGGGAGCCGGGATCCCACAACTAATGGGGACTGAGCCATTGGCTGGACCCGAGATTGCAGGCTAGGCTCAATGATGCCATCTTGCGACAGTCTGCGTCTCTGGCTCTCCAGGCAATGTTGAAATTACCAGAAGTAGGAAAAGTTGAACCCTCATTTACGAGTATTAAACAACAAGTAAGTGAACTGTACGTGCAATTTATCGATAGATTACGGGACGCTGTAGATAAACAGGTTGACAATCGCGAGGCAAGAGAGGCATTGATATTAAAATTGGCTGTAGAAAATGCAAACACGGACTGTAAAAAGATACTCCAAGCGTTACCAGTTAATACTATGTTAGTGCAGATGATAGAGGTGTGTAACTGAGTTGGATCGGTGGAGCACCACACTGCCACCTTAGCTGGAGCCTTTGCGGCAGCGCTTCAAATCGTGGGTAAACGTTGTTTCTGCTGCCAAGCTACAGGACACCTTGCTGTCGAATGCCCCCAGCGGGGCATGGGGGGAGGCCGCAGTAACCCTGCTCCCCCCTCTGCTTGTCCCCGATGTGGAAAAGGGTGGCACTGGGCTAGCCAGTGTCGCTCGAGATATAACACAGAAGGTCTGTCCCTGCAATCGCGACGGGGAAATGGGAGGCGGAGCGCGGGGCGGGGCCGCGTGACGACACAAGTGCCTCAGTCCTCGACAGTGGGCAGGCCGCCCTCATGGGACCCGCCTCGAGTAATGATGACAGCCGGATCACAACAACAGCAGAGCACCGCTCCAGTGGCCTCGCCAAATATATCACCGTGGATTCCCTCACTGCCAAAACCCGAGGAAGCGCAGGTTTGGATGTCTCCACAGTAGAGGACTGCACCCTTTGGGACACTCGGGTGCGCAAAATAATGCTGAACATTAAGGGACCAATAGGTAAAGGATATAGCGCGCTCCTGTTGGGGCGCTCAAGCACCACCTTGACAGGACTTTTTGTACTGCCTGGAGTTATTGATGCTGATTATGAAGGGGTCATCCAAGCCATGGCGTGGACTCCCTCGCCACCAGTGCTTGTGCCAAAGGATACCAGAATTGCCCAGTTAATATTATTTAAAGCAACAGTTCCCCAAGCAGAACAGTGCGAGCGACGTGACAGGGGTTTTGGGTCAACAGGATCCCCGTCAGTCTTCTGGGCCTCGACCATTGCCACCAAAAGACCTATATTGACCCTGACACTACATCACCCGACCGCTGACCCCCCCAATGCCCTAGTCACGGTGTTAATGGATACAGGGGCAGATGTAACAGTAATAGCCCTAAAGGACTGGCCCAGCGGATGGCCGTTGGATTCAACTGCAAAAGGCCTCATGGGGGTGGGTGGTGTTTCCAATACTTGCCAAAGTAAATATATGCTTACCATTAAAACTCACAAAGGTTCGGCATACCACGTTTGGCCACATGCTGCCCCAATACCTGTCAGCCTCCTGGGGAGAGATGTGATGGGGCAGGGCAATTTCATCCTGAGCTCTCCGGAAAATTTTCGATAGCGGCCATTGACGAGCGACCACTCATGAAACTCACCTGGAAAACTGAGAAGCCAGTGTGGGTGGATCAATGGCCGCTTCCAGCGGAAAAGGTCGCTGTGCTCCAAGAACTTATTAAAGAGCAATTGAAATTAGGACATATCACCCCCACAACTAGTCCTTGGAACTCACCAATATTTGTGATCAAAAAAAAAAAAGGGAAATGGTGACTGCTCCATGACCTGTGCCAGATAAACAACGTCATGGAAGACATGGGAGCTCTCCAGCCCGGATTGCCTTCCCCTACTATGCTCCCTCGAAATTGGAATATACTAATTATTGACTTGAAGGATTGTTTTTTTACTATACCACTTCACTCTGAAGATGCTCCCCGATTTGCCTTTTCAGTCCCAAAAATCAACAGGAGTGAACCCATAGATAGATATCACTGGACTGTACTACCCCAAAGGATGAAAAATTTCCCAACTATATGCCAGACATACATTGCAGAAGCTTTGCGCCCTGTGCGAAGGCAATTCCCTCATGTGTACATTTATCACTATATGGATGATATATTGCTCTCCAGCCCATCCAAGAGCTTAGCGCAAGAAGTGATGCCTGTTCTACAGCAGGAGTTGCAAAAAAGAGGGTTACAAATTGTGCCAGAAAAAATCCAGATGGAAGCACCTTGGAAATATTTAGGCTGGAAGATATTACAACAGAGTATTCAACCCCAAAATGTAGCCATCACAATGGAAATCCGCACGCTGAATGATGTCCAGAAGCTTATAGGAAATATAAATTGGATACGAACGCTCTGCAGCATTGATAATCAAACCTTAGCACCATTGTTTGAACTTTTTAAGGGGGACACGGACATTAATGCACCCCAAAACATGACTAATGGGGCCAGAATAGCTTTAAGCAACGTTGAGGAAAAAATTTCAGCCCAACAATCCAACGACGCGCGGAAAACTTACCCATTCAGCTCTACATATGCAACCAGAATCCGCAACCTTTAGCTATCATCGCGCAATGGGATCCAGCCGCAGCGAATCCACTATTGTTACTGGAATGGGTGTTCTTACCTCATCAACCTACTAAGACATTCGCGACTCGCATGGAAATGTTTGCAGCCTTAATTAAGAAGGGCAGAGAACGTATCATAGAGATAGCTGGAGAGGAACCAAAAAGCATTGTTATCCCGATAGTTAAGGACTACCTCGACTGGTGCCTCCAGAATAGCATTGAGCTGCAAGCAGCCCTTTCGGGCTTTGATGGTCAATTAGATATACACCTCCCTTCTCACAAAATGTTCACCTTTTATAATAATGTTCAACTCGAGGTTAAACCCCTATATAGATGGCACCCTGTCCAAGGACAAACTGTATTCACTGATGGGTCGGGGCGAACGGGAAAAGCAGTAGTTACATGGGAACAAGGGGGCCAGTGGAATCACATAATGGAAAACATTCAAGGCTCCCCACAAATAGTAGAATTGCATGCAATATTGGCATTTAAACAATGGCATCAGGTTCCAGTGAATATTGTGTCAGATTCACAATATGCGGTAGGAGTGGTACAACGAATTGAACGATCTCAAATCAGGCACATTCAGAATGAAGCACTATTTGCAAAATTCAAGGAATTGCTATTCCTTGTTGAGCAACGTACCCATCCATACTGCATAATTCATACTAGGAGTCATACCACCTTACCATGTTTCCTTATAGAGGGGAATGCCCGAGCCGATCATCTAGCTAACCTAACATTGCAAGTCCCGGTACCAAATACACTATCTCAGGCTCGTTTGTCACACCAATTCTTTCACCAGGCAGCGAAAGTATTGTCCAGACAATTTGCCATCTCTATAGGAGAGGCAAAACTCATAGTCCAAACCTGCCCAGACTGTCAACAGCAGACAGGCCCACCGACTACCGTCAATCCTAGGGGCCTCTCCTCCCTCCAGATTTGGCAAACCGACGTTACTCACATTCCCGAATTTGGAAGGTTAAAATATGTTCACGTATCCATAGACACATTTTCACATGCAATCTGGGCCACGGCTATGGCAGGCGAGACTAGCCGCCATGTCCAAGCACATTTTCGTGCCGCCTTTGCCGCCCTTGGCATCCCAAAAGAAAGAAAAACAGATAATGGCCCTGCATATGTCAGCCACTCTACAACGGCATTTTTCCACACTTGGGGTATCACGCACAAGACAGGCATCCCACACTCACCCACAGAACAAGCCATAGTAGAACGAGTACACCACACAATAAAGGACCTGCTAGCAAAACAAAAACAGGGGGAGACCCAAGAGACACCACAGAATAGGTTAGTTAAGGTAATCTATGTTATGAATCATTTAACACTACCTTTTCAACACGAAGATGTACCACCCCTTATTAAGCATTTTAAAATAATGGAATCAAGACTAACATCAGTTAAAACAGGGAAAGCGATGGTTATGATGCGAAACTTGGATACCGGGGGGTGGGAAGGACCATACTAGCTAATAACTTGGGGGCGAGGGTATGCTTGTGTCTCCATGGGACAAGGACCACGATGGGTGCCAGCCCGTGGCGTGCGGCCTTGGCTGGGACCACTGCCCTCCTCCACCTCTGCAGTTTTGGCACCGCATGGGTCTCAATCCAGCCCAGACGATATTTCAACAGCTTAAAAAACTGAATGAGTTGTCTGATAAGCTAACAACAAGCTCACTGGGATTGGAGTCTTGGCTAAAGGGATTAGGAATAACCGGGTGGCTAACGGAGTTGGTAAAAGATAATGATTATTTTGTTTATCGCATTTGTTGCAGTTATAATAGTTATACCATGCCTGTTGCAATGTTTGCAAAAAATGATTAAATGTTCGTTGCGCACGATTTGGCTTGTAGAAACAAAAAAAGGGGGAATTATGGGTGACCCTTTCAGTGACAAACTGGAGCTGACTGATACGGCGGTGCACTAAGGCATAGAGTGGTAACCAGGCTAGAATAAGAGAAAGTGGGAACCAATAAGAAGGAGTTGTTAGACTCGGACGGGCCTATAGAGGGCTACGTGTGATCAAAAGGAATGCACCAATCAGAAGTCTGCAACTATGTTTGCCAGCCACGTGCAGTGCATGTAGGGGCTCAGAAAAGCTATATAAGATCTGGCATCGGGACAATAAAGGGTCTCCATTTCTCCACTATCTTGGAGTCCGTGTCGTCATTCCCTTCAAGGTCCCTCACGGCAGCCAGCAGAGCTGCAGAAAGCACAAGGCTACGCCCAACTTCCCCAACGTTTGCCCACTTCCTGGCTGCAATAAGCCTCTTGGAGGTGCTCTGCCCCTGGGCCAATGTCTGGGGAGCTCTGCAGGGCTGGCACCACCATCCCATGGCAGCTGGGTGCCCAGTCCACCGCCTTCAGCAAGCACAAGGGGCTTGTCACCAGCAGGGGCCTCTCCAGACCTCCAGGGAAAGCCACTATCTGAGCTTGTTCATCTCCACCCATCTAAGGAGGAATCAGTGAGCAATGGGACAATGTGAAGAGATGACAGTGAAGAGCTGAGCGGGATCGCAGGCTGCAGGGAATGGGGCACAGCTGGGTGCTGAGCCTGGAGCTGCCACCCTTTGACCAGGGTGCTGAAGGCAAAGAGCCAGCCCCGCTCTGAACTCCAGTAAAGCAGCCGTGGCAGAAGGTTGGCTCAGATGGGCAGGGACCTTCTTCTAGAGCTTACGTGGATAAGGAAAGTTTCTGTTTGCTGGAAGTGAGGTCAGGCAATGTGGAAGGACTACAGAGGTACTGTTTGCCTTTGTAGGGAGAAAATTCGTATGGCCAAAGCACAATTTGAGTTGAAGCTGGACAGTACTGTGAGGGGCAATAAAATGGATTTTTTTTTTAAACTATCTTAACAGCAAAAGTAGGATGAGAGAAAACATTAGTCTTCTACTGGATGGGGATGCCCAAACAGGGTCATCGACTTCACAGGGATGTTTAATGCTTTCTTTGCCTTTGTCTTCAACACTGATGCTGGGCTGTGGGACCCCAGGTGCCCTGAACTGGAGGACAGTGACTGCAGGAATGATAAACTCCCAACAAACCCCGAATTTGCTGCTCCAGATGGATGCATACAAGACTATAGGGCCTGATGGGATTCATCCCAGAGTACTAAGAGAACTGGCTGCTGTCATCATGTGTGGTGCTTTTACTGAGGTGGGCAGCTGAGCTTCACTACAACCGCTCTCTCACTCCCCCTCCTCAAAGGGAAAAGGGGAGAAAATGCAATGAAAAGGGTTCAAGGATTGAAATAAGGACCAGGAGATCACACAATAATTATCATCATGGGCAAACTGACTAACCATAGGAAGATTAAAGGAATTTACTAGCTATTACTAAGAAGCCAGAAAAGTGAGAAACAAAGAAAACAAATCAGAGATACCTTCCCCTCATCCACCCCCACCCTCTTCCACCTCCTCTCCCCAAGCGGCGCAGGGGAACGGGACAATGGGCTTTGCAGTCAGTCTATAGCACTTCGTCTCTGCTGCTCCTTCACGGTCACTCTCTTCCCCTGCTCCAACGTGGGGTCATAGAATCATAGAATATCCCGAGTTGGAAGGGACCCACAAGGATCAATGAGTCCAACTGCTGGCACCACACAGGTCTACCCAAAAATTCAGACCATATGAATAAGAGCACAGTCCAAATGCTTCCTGGGGGACATGGTCAAGGGTGACAAGGATTCTGCTCACTCTTCTTCTCCCCCCAGCAGGTTACACTCCCCTCCCTGGAGACAACTACCCCGCAGGTAACAGTGTCCCCATCCCCGTCCCCATTGATGAGGGCCGAATCACCCCATCTCTCGCCCTGTGTGTGTCCCCCTTCCCCAGGCAGCATCTGAGGACCACCAGACAGACACCTCCTGGCACCGCTGGCTCCCGGATGGCCCCATCTCAGACCCGATGCCGCGATGCTGAGAATAAAGATGCTCCACAAGCCCTGCTGGCGTCTCTGCAGCATTCTGGGGACAGGGCAGAGGCTCATGGGGTTCCTATGGTGTCCCACCAAGTGGAGAGGGTGGGTGGGGGACATGGCATGGGACCCCAAAGGGCCAAGCATGCCCTGGGTTGCCTCAGGCACGGCACTGCTGGCCGGCCGAGGGAAGGGATCGTCCCGCTCTGCTCGGCCTGCTGTGAGCACTCGAGCACTGCGTGCAGCTGTGGGCAGCACAGCAGATGAAGGGCGTGAAACTGTGCGAGAGCCTCCAAGGGAGGGCTACGAGGATGGCTGAGGCTCTGCAGGGCAAGCGGTGTGAGGAGCGGCTGAAGGCGCTTGGCTTGTTGAGCCTAGAGCAGAGGAGACGCAGGGGAGGCCTTGCGGTGCCCCACAGCTTCCTGATGAGGGGAGCAGAGGGGCAGGCACCGGTCTGTGCTCTCTGGGGCCAGCGACAGGGCCTGAGGGAACGACGTGGAGCTGTCACAGGGGAGGCTCAGGCACTGAGGAGACGGTCTGCTGCAAGACACCTTCCCAGGCAGCAAAGCCTGAGGACAGAAAGCACCCAGGAAATGCCACTGCCAGACTCCATTGTCCCGTGCAAAACTTTATTTGCCACAGTGCTGCTGCTGCTATGCCTTGATGTGCTCCAGAGGAGGGAACAAAGAGCCCCCACAGACTACTTATGCTGAGCACCAGGCACATAGCACAGATCAACCCCAAACTAGGAGGCAAAGGTGGTCTGCAATGGCCGGCAGCACACGGTGACCACATCCCTTGCACTGGGGGTCTGCAAGCAGTGCAAGCAGAAGGGAGAGGAGTGTGGAGAGCTGCTGCAGCCCCTGTGCTGCCCGCTGGGGCTCAGAGGCAGGGTGAGACCCGCGGGTGCCAGCAAGGCTTGTGCCCCAGCACAGGAGCCGTGTGCAGGGCAGAGCCCAGGGTCTGCAAGGGGCCTGGCCACTGCTTGCAGCATCCCAGCCCTCCTCCAGCAGCAGGGAGGAATATGGGGCAGCCCCCACTGCTCCTCATTCCTGTGCTGCTCCTGCAGGACCAAGAAGAGGTGATGCAGGAGTGGCTGGAGAAGAGCAGGAGCCCGTCAGAGCTGGGGACAGGGTCTACAGGGTGCTGTTCCTCAGGCACAGCTGAATTCCCCGTTTCTTCAAGAGGAACCAGGGGTGGATGCTCTCCCCATTGAAGGAGGCTGCTGTGAAAGTGAAGATCTCGACCCCGTTGTCAGCGTTGATAAAAGACACCTGCTGCTGGGTACAGTCCAGACAGACCCAGATCCTCGTAGGGACAGGGGACAGGGACAAGTGAGTGGGAGGAGATGTGAGAGACTTGAGATGTTCATAATAGTACTCCACAGCCCAGATCCCTTCTCCAGGGCTCGTGTCGATCTCCCCCTTCCTCTTCACAGATGCCCTGGCCACCCCCACAGCCCACCAAGAAAACTTTAGCCACTCCCCCTCTCCCTCCACCTCCCAAAAGTGCCTCCCCTCTCTGAACTCCTCACGGCCCAGCACGCAGCAACAAGTGTCAAATCTCTCTGGTGTGTCAGGAACCTGCTGCCATTCAGTTTCCCGTCTCACACTCGTTTGGTCTTGAGACAGGACAAGCATGGGATGAGCTGTGTCTGCATCCAGGGTCACCTTCACTGCAGGGACAGAAGGAGCCAGGCCATCAGGGGCAGAGCTCAGCCCTGGGCAGGCTTTCCCCAGCTCGGGGCCAGGAGCTGCCCCACGGGGCAGGAGATGGGGCACCTCTTGGCTCCTGAACATGCCCCAGCAAGGGCAGGAGAAGCACCGCAGAGGGCAACCCAATGCACACCTACCTCTATTTTGAGGCAGAAGACACCTTCTCCATGCTGGAAGGAGAGGGGAGAGCTGGTCACAGCCCATGGCCGGTGCCCAGTGGGTGTGGGCAGGGTGAGGGTCCAGCCCTGGGCTGCTCTGTCCCAGCTGCCCACCCTCCCCTGCACATTGCCTTGGCATCATCATACAACCCAAGAATGGGGACACTCACCCAGCTCTGCAGCTTGTTCCACTGGAAAAGGAAGTGAAAAGCAAGGCATGATGAGAGGGGGAGCTTCTCAGCCCATAGCTGCTGCCATGGAAAGACGCCAAGTGTTTGGGTTTATGAAGGGAGTCTTACCCATCTTTGCATCTTTTCTCACTGGAAAAGGAAAGGAAAAGAAATGCATGTTCAAAGAGGAGTGCTTCAAATTCCATGGCTAATTCCATGGCTAGACCCCAAATTTCTTTGTCCTGGTGAATGGGCACAGACAGTCTTTCTCTCAGACTGGGAGGGTCCGGACTAACAGGGAGCAAGACCCAGCTTTGAGCAAGGCTTGTGCACGTGGAGCAGTAAGGACGGACTCTTGTGCAGCTCTCTGCACCGTGCCACCAAAACACAAGTGGAAGCGAATGGGGATGGGTGGAGGACGTCCCTGTCCCAGAAGCGTCAGTGCAGAGCGGGGCAGCCCCGCAGCTCGCTCCCCGTCCCCACCTTGATCCCCGTTCCTTTCAGCCATCCCGGCCGTGTCCTGTGCCCAGGGCAGCCCCAGCCCCAGCACTCCCCACTCCTCTGTCAGGGTGAGGGGCCAGCCCTGGGCTTCACTGTCCCAGCTGCCCACCCTCCCCTGCACATCGCCTTGTTGTTCCCTGGGGCCCAAGCACAGGGACACTTACCCAGCTCTGCAGCTTGTTTCTCTGAAAAGGAAAGCAA
Source organism: Anser cygnoides (assembly GCF_040182565.1). Classification (NCBI taxonomy): domain Eukaryota; kingdom Metazoa; phylum Chordata; class Aves; order Anseriformes; family Anatidae; genus Anser; species Anser cygnoides. Next base: position 950,796 of record NC_089907.1, read on the forward strand.
AAACAATGTGTGATCAGAAGGAAGAGCTGCTCAGCCCATGGCTAGACTTTGAACACATATCACGAGTGGGAAATGGCCAACTTGCACCCAGATTGTGAGAGACCTGACTAACAGTCAGCTAGAACCAGCTTTGAGCAAGGCTCGTGCACATGGAGCAGTAAGGACAGACACTTGTGCAACTCTCTGCACCGTGCCACCAAAACACAAGTGGAAGTGAATGGGGACGGGTGGAGGATGTCCCTGTCCCAGAAGCGTCAGTGCAGAGCGGGGCAGCCCCGCAGCTCACTCCCCGTCCCCACCTTGATCCCCGTTCCTTTCAGCCATCCCGGCCGTGTCCCGTGCCCAGGGCAGCCCCAGCCCCAGCACTCCCCACTCCCCCGTCAGGGTGAGGGGCCAGCCCTGGGCTGCTCTGTCCCAGGTGCCCACCCTCCCCTGCACATCGCCTTGGTGTTGCCCTGAGGCCCAAGCATGGGGACACTCACCCAGCTCTGCAGATTGTTCCTCTGAAAAGGAAAGCAAAAGTAATGCATGATCAGAGGGGAATGTTGCTCAGCTCATGGTAGACCGTGAATGCAGCCCATGACTGGGAAAATACTGCCTTGCTCCGAGGTGGGACCAAACAAATAGTCATTGTGGCCCAGCTTTGTACAATGCTCTTGTAAGTGGAACAGTAAGGACAGACACTTGTGCAGCTCTCTTGCACCATGCCCAAACTCAGGGACACTCACCCACTTTGGCAGCCAGTTCCGCTGGAAAAGAAAGAGAATAGTAGTGCATGAGGAGGAAGGACAGATTCTCATCAAATGGCTGCTGCAAAGCCAAGGGCCTCAATTCCTTCGGATTAGGGTGGGAGACTCACCCAGTCTTGCATCTTTTTCCTCTGGGAAAGAAAAACATAAGGAATCCATGATCAGCGGGGAAAAATTCTCATCCCATGTCTGGACCCCAAATTCTTTGCGTTTGGGGATGGAGACTCACCGATCTCTGCAGGTTGTTCCTCTGTAAAAGAAAAAGAAAGAGAAAAGTAATGCATGTTCAGAGGGGCAGCTTCTTATCCCATGGCTACTCCTCTGAGAAGACACCAAATGCTTTCTCTTTGGGGAAGGAGACTTACCCAGCTTTGCATCTCTATTCACTGGAAAAGGAAAACAAAAGCATGAGTGATCAGAGGTTACAGCTTTTCATCTCAGGGCTGATCCCATTTGAAGACCACGAAGGGTTTAAAGTGGAAAATGACCAACTTACACCCAGACTGGGAGGGACCAGACTAACAGGGAGCAAGACCCAGCTTTGAGCAAGGCTTATGCACGTGGAGCAGTAAGGACAGACACTTGTGCAGCTCTCTGCACCGTGCCACCAAAACACAAGTGGAAGTGAATGGGGACAGGTGGAGGACGTCCCTGTCCTGCAAGCACAGAGTAGGGCAGCCCCGCAGCTCGCTCCCCGTCCCCACCTTGATCCCCGTTCCTTTCAGCCATCCCAGCCGTGTCCTGTGCCCAGGGCAGCCCCAGCCCCAGCACTCCCCACTCCCCCGTCAAGCTCCAGCTGCTCCTCCAGCACCCCCGAGCCACCAGCACACAAGCCCCCACAGCCCACCCAGCCCAGTCCCTCCCGCAGGGACGCCACTTCCCCAGGGGGCTGGGGGCAGGCACTGCAAGGACTCACCCAGCTCTCGGCTCTGTGCCACTGAAAAGCAAAGGCGGAGGAACAGGAGGTCAGCAGAGCAGCTTGGTTGCTCGGTGGGAACATGTGCAGGGGGTCTGGGCCTTCCCACCAGCCCCACGCTGCAGCCATGCTCCCTGGCCTCCCACCCAAGGCCCCTTGCCTTCTCCCCTGCCTTCGTTGCCCAAGGCAGAGGCCCAAGAGGATCCTAAGGCCTTTGGGATCCCCAGGAGAACATTCCCTTCCTCCTCCTACGCACCTCCCTGGGCCAGGGCTCAGCCCCGCTCCAGACCCACGCGGGTCCCTGCAGAACACCTCCCTCTGCTCCATCCCTGCGCTGCCAGCTTACCTTTCTTTCGAAAGAGATAAACACCGAGGCCAATGGACACAGCCAAAAGCACGAGGACTAGAGCCAGAGCCACCATCCAGGGCTGGGCGTTGTGGAAGAAGGGAGCTGAGAAAAGGCACAAGGAAAAGGGGTGCATTTCCATGCCCATGGGTGGAAAAGCAAGACCCAGACTTCTCCCAGCTCAGGACAAGTGCAGGGGCCAGGAACACCTCACCCTGGCTGTGCTATTTGTACCTGCGATGTGCAGGGACGATTCCCGCTCCTGCTGGAGGCGGCTGCTCCTGACCACGCAGGACAAGGGCCCCTCCACGCTCCCGGTCACGATGACGGCACCTTCGATTTCAAAGAGCCCCTCCTGGTCCTGGGAATGTGTCTGGGAGACTGAGGGCAGGTGCTGCCCACGAGCATCCCTCCACAGCAGCTGCGGCAGCGGGTACCAGCCGGCCGATCGACACAGCACCCGGACGCCTCCGGCCTCGTAGCTCCCCAGGGAGAGGAAGGGGTCAGCGCCTGTGGCTGGGGGAAGAGCCCGTGGCTGGGTCTTGACTTGGGGAAGGATTCAGTTCCAAGGCAAAGACCCCATCTGCTCCCATGCCAGACACAGCCCAGCACAGCCACGGCCCCAGGGGCTATTGTTCCAGGTGCTCCATTCACCTACCCTCACCCCAAACCACCCCGGCTGATGCCGGAACCAGAGGGCAGGGCTGCACAATGCCAGTAGCCCCAAACTGCCCTGAAAACCCAGGTGCCAAGCTTTAGTGCCTCCAGGCAGCGTCTCGGCACCAAGTCGTGCTGGTTCAAGAAGCCCCAAGACTTCCAGACAATGTCTCATGTCTCCCCCAGCACACAAAGCAAAAGTAAAGCAGACATCCGGCAGCTCAGAGGACTCTGCGATTCTCCCTGTGTGGTGTTTGGTCCCATTGCTGACACAGCTGAAGGAGCTGCTCAGCAGCCTGTACCCAGTGCCCTCAGAATATTATGATTGTTGTCTTCGAGGACACCAGGGAAAACAGACAAAAATATCCATGGAGCTCTCTCCCCAAATATTACCTCCACATCATTGGGCATGCTCAATGCTGTGAAGTAGCTGAAACATTAAAAGGACACGTAAACTCTGCCCTAGAAGCATCACCCCAGCCACTAACCTGACACCTCCAGCTCCACAATGTCTTCGTCATAAGCATTAGCATTTTTCACAGTGCAGACGTACTGGCCATCGTCTGAGGGTCTCAGCCCCGTGATTCGCAAGTCCAGGCTTCCAGCAGAGAGACCATCTCTGGCCAACTCTGTCCTCCCAGCATATGCCCCCATCTGCTCCCCGTACAGGTCCTCTCCATTGCGGTAGTGGTGCACGGTCTCAGAGCTATTGTCCCGGATCCACCTGACGTCCAAGGTGCGAGCATCCCGTTGAGGGGACAAGTGGCAGGGCAGCACGACATCCTGCCCCACGGTGGCAGTGAGAGGCTGGCCTGGTGCCATAACTCTGAGCTGGGCTGGGCAATGGAGAAGGGCACAGAGAGGCGGTGAGATTTTGCCATCGCAAATTTAGGGGCAGTGAGTGACAAAGGGTGAGCTGTGCATGAGTTGCTGCGTTCTGCATCCCCCGTGTCCTATGGGAAACCACTGGGGAAACAGGAGAGGTAGAGGGAGGATGTGCAGGAGAAGGAGGTGTGCTGGGAGTGGGAGCCCTCTCTGCAGCATTCGGGCAAGTGAAGAAGAGCCAGAAAGGGCAGCCAAAGCTGTGCCCATATTGTGTGAAAGAGCCAAAGTGAAAGTGAAACCCATTGGGGGCTGAGCTGTGGGCTCGGGTTCCCCCAGCCCCACGGCCACTCCCCTGCCCCACGGCAGCACATCTGCCAGGCCCAGGTGGAGAGCCCCCAACAGCCCCACAGGATCCTACCTGAGCCCATCTGGAGGAGGAGCAGAGTGACGAGGGAAGTCAGGAGGTCCCTGGCATGGCTGGTGAGGCTGGGGCGTTGGCAGCCGCAGGGGAGCCCCATCTGAGAGAGAGGTCCCCTAGGGGGCATGCAGCCCACCCAGGGGTTCTTCTCCAAGGGAACCCCACCGAGAGAGCGGTCCCTCACAGCACCCAGCAGAGCTGCAGGAAGCACAGGGCTACGCCCAACTTCCCAAGCCTTTTCCCACATCCTGGTTGCAATAATCCTCTAGGAGGAGCTCTGGCCCTGGAGCAGTGGGAAGAAGTGTCTGGGGAGCTCTGTATGCCTAGCACTGAGATGGGGAAGATGCTAAAACTTATCCGAATTAATAGTTAGCTACATATATTGTAAAATATCCTGATTATCGGGGATGTAGATGAGAATCTTATGAGAAGCAGAAGTAAAAAGGAAGATATCGCTCAAGGCCAACAGATGAGGGAAGGATGAACAACTCGTTAGGGAAGGATGAACAACTTGTTGGCAGGAAACAATGCAAAGATAAGCAATAAACTCCTCAATACTGTCCAAGAGCAGGTCAAAGTCCAGAAAGGTAAAAAGTTTGACCTCCTTTTCCTCTTTGCCTTCATCCTGAAAGACCCCTGCCTGCAACCACCAGGCTACATTACGCAGGCACAACCGGGAAGAGCTAAGGGTGGAGAGTATGGAAATGAGTACTTGGAAGAGGTCCGCCTTGTCGGGGATGTTGTGGTTTAACCCGGTCGGCAGCTAAACACCACACAGCCGTTGGCTCACCCTTCCCCCTCCCTCTCTGGGATGGGGGAGAGAAACAGGAAAGTGAAGCGTGTGAGTTGAGATAAAGACAGTTTATTAACACAGTTTATTAACACATTAATTAACATTAATAATAATAATAATAATAATAGTACTACTACTACTAATGTGTATGAAACAAGTGATGCACAATGCAATTGCTCACCACCCGCTGACCAATGCCCAGCCTATCCCCAAGCCGGCCCCTCCACCCTGGCTAGCCACCCCTATATATTGTTTAGCATAATGGGGTGTGGAATACCCCTTTGGCCAGTTTGGGTCAGCTGTCCTGGGTCCATCCCCTCCCAGCTCCTGCTGCACCCCTAGCCTGCCCATTGGCAGGACAGAGCGAGAAGCTGAAAAGTCCTTGGCTTGGTGTAAGCACTGCTCTGCAACAATTAAAACATCAGCGTGATATCAATATTATTCTCATCCTAATCCAAAACATAGCACCCTACCAGCTACTAGGAGGAAAACTAACTCTGTCCTAACTGAAACCAGGACAGGGGAAAATAATGAATATGTATTAGAGCTCATTTGATATGTAAAAGCGCACTTTTTTGAGGAAAGCTATTCCCACTGCGCCCAAAGCACTGCAATAAAGTATACCTACTTTACAACCTTATGGTTGTGGAGTCTTTTCCACGCGTCATCACCACCATCCCATGGCAGCTGGGTGCCCAGTCCACTGCCTTCAGCAAGAACGAGGGGCATTTATCCTGAAGGAGCCTCTCCAGACCTCCAGGGAAATGCACTCTCTAGGCTTGTCCATCTCCACCCATCTAAGGAGGAATCAAACAGGGAGCATTGGGACAATGCGGAGGTGCATAATGTTATCTCGAGACCTCTCCAAATTCTATCTTGGGGGTGTTTGGTCTTGGAATTTAAGCTGTCAAATGTTGCCCCAGTTTCCAAGAAGGTCAGTGAAGAAGGCCCTGGGAATTACACCCTATCAGTGAACCCTATCTGTGCCCTGACTGCAGGATGGGCTTCACCGTTCCCTTGGCCTTCCTCCTCTGCCAGAAAAGCCACATGGGGCCCAGGCCCCATGTCTGCTGTGACTGTGGGAAAGCCTTTTGGGAGACCACGACCCTCTGCAGGCACCAGCGCATCCACACAGGTGAGAAGCCCTACCACTGCTCGTACTGCGAGAAAAGCTTTCAGGCCAGCTCAACCCTCATCATCCACCAGAGGAACCACACCGCGGAGATGGGGGGTCTTTGGGTCTCCATCCCCACAACATCACAGCTCCTCCATGTCCCATCCATCCTAGAGCTTGATTTTCGCTGCCGCTCGTGCCTTCAACTCCGAGCATAACTTTTACTGTTCCTCCCAAACAATCCTCTGAAGCTGATTTGTGTGCATTGAGGAGGACCAGGCATGCAGCTGTTGGTCATGGCACAGCTTCTCGTAGTGCTTAGGGAAAGTGGTGGTCAGTCAGTCCCCAGTCCCGGGATGGCTTTGAGGATGGTGGGAGCCCAGTGGGATGGAGGACGATTGGGTTAGGGGGTGGTAGGACAGAGGCAGGATGGAGGATGATGAGGTTTGGGGATGCTGGGATCTCGGTGGGATCTCAGTGGGATAAAGGACGAGGGGTTTTGGGAATGGTGAGACCTGACATGGACGGAGATGGGCGGTGAGGTTTGGAGACGGCTCAGCTTGGCTCATGCCTTGAGAACCAGATGGAGGAGAGCATCTGTGTCTCCTCATTGTGTAGCTGGGTTCCAAGCCTCTTCTTAGCTTCCCACCTTTGTATACTGAAACCTTCAAAAAGGGCAAAGGAGTCCTGCAGCCACGGAGGCTCCATCTCACTGAGGTTCGGTCTGCTTGGATCACCTGCTTCTGTTGGATGCAGTGTTTTTCAAACATACGTTTCCTTCCCCAGTTTCCCCACCATGTCTGCTCTTGATTTTAATGCTGCGATGTTTAAAATACACCCCAACGAGTTTGGCTCAAGAGTGTCTGTCTTTTTCCATGCTTGCTTTAAAATGAGGTGCAATAAAGTGGAAGTGGTTTTCTGAGAGTGCAGGTTTGTTATTGATTGCTGAGGGTTAGGGGAAGCTGGGGTGGTCCTGTGGCTCCTGCATGTCCATCTCATGAAGAATTTGGGTGCTGGGACGTGAAACACGAGTGCAGCAGGTCGGGTGCTGGGGCACGGAGGTGGCTTGCAAGGACCTGATGGACAGCTTCAACACTGAGGCCACCTGCTGCCTCTGCTTGGAGGACTTCCAAGAGCTCGTGATGCCCCCTGTGGGCACAACCAGGGAACCGGGGAACAGGGGTCAGCTGAAGCTTAGGTTCCTCCTGGCTCTTGACTCCCAGGACCAACACCAAGGAGATGGTCTGCTGCAAGACGCCTTCATAGACAGCAGTGCATCTTCACTACATCATGAAATCTCTATAATTTAATTTTAAATATACTGAGGAATCTGGAGAGGTCCCAGTGACTGGAAGCTGCCAAACGTTGCCCCAGAGAAGGGCAGCAAAGAGGACCCTGGGAATTACAGGTCTGTCAGTCTCATGGCAGTGCCTGGTAAAGTTACAGATATTGCTCTAGGAGTGAGTGAAAAACACCTGAGGTACAATGCGGCCACTGGTCACAGGACACATGGGTTCGTGAGGGGAAGCTCGTGTTCAACAAACCTGATTTCCTTTTTTTCATAAGATCAGTCTCCCATTTGACCGAGGGAGCCAGTTGAAGTGATGTTTTTGGATTTCAGTAAAGATTATGACATGGTTTCTGACAGTATCCATCTGGACCAAATGTCCATCACAGAGCCAGACAAATGCACAACACGATGGGTGAATAATTGGCTGAGGGGTCAGGCTCCGAGGGTTCTGGTAAAAGGGACGATATCAGGCTGGCGGCCACCCACGAGTGGGGCTCTGCAGGGCTCCATTTTGGGGCCATGTCTCTTCAGTGGTCCCATAGATGACCTGGATGCAGGACTTCAGAGAAACCTGAGTGAGTTTGTGGCTGACTCTGAACTGGGAGGAGCTGCTGACTCCCTTGAGGCTGGAGAGGCCTTGCAGAGGGATCTGGCCAAAGGGGAGAGCTGGGCAGACACCGCCTGCGGGAAGTTTAACAAGAGCAAGTGCCGGGCCCTGTCCCTGGGCAGGGGCATCCCCGGCTGTACGTACAGCGTGGGGGGGAGAGGCTGGAGAGCAGCCCCCAGAACGGGAGCTGGGGGCTGTGGCCGACGGCAAGTTGGATGTGAGCCAGCAGCGGGCCCTGGCAGCCCAAAGGGCCAAGCGTGCCCTGGGGTGCCTCAGGCACGGCACTGCTGGCCGGCCGAGGGAAGGGATCGTCCCGCTCTGCTCGGCCTGCTGCGGCCTCGCCTCGAGCACTGCGTGCAGCTGTGGGCAGCACAGCATATGAAGGGTGCGAAACTGTGCGAGAGCCTTAAGGGAGGGCTAAGAGGATGGCAAAGTCTGTGCAGGGCAAGGCGTGCGACGGCCCACAGCTTCCTGATGAGGGGAGTGGAGGGACAGGGGCCAGTCTCTGCTCTCTGGGGCCAGCGACAGGGCCCAAGGGAATGGCACGGAGCTGCCACAGGGGAGGCTCAGGAACCAAGGAGACGGTCTGCTGCAAGACGCCTTCCCAGGCAGCAAAGCCTGAGGACAGAAAGCACCCAGGAAATGCCACTGCCAGACTCCATCTTCGCATGCAAAACTTTATTTGCCACAGTGCTGCTGCTGCTGTGCCTTGATGTGCTCCAGAGGAGGGAACAAAGAGCCCCCACAGCCTGCTCATGCTCAGCACCAGGCACAGAGCAAAGATCAACCCCAAACTAGGAGGCAAAGGTGGCCTGCAATGGCTGGCAGCACACGGTGACCACATCCCTTGCACTGGGTGTCTGCAAGCAGTGCAAGCAGAGGGGAGAGGAGCGTGGAGAGCTGCTGCAGCCCCTGTGCTGCCTGCTGGGGCTCAGAGGCAGGGTGAGACCCGCAGGTGCCAGCAGGGCTTGTGCCCCAGCACAGGAACCCTGTACAGGGCAGAGCCCGGGGGCTGCAAGGGGCCTGGCCCCTGCATGCAGCATCACAGCCCTCCTCCAGCAGCAGGGAGGAACATGGGCAGCCCCTGGCCCCACTGCCCCTCATTCCTGTGCTGCTCCTGCAGGACCAAGGAGAGGTGATGCAGGAGTGGGTGGAGAAGGGCAGGAGCCCCCCAGGGCTGGGGACAGGGTCTACAAGGTGCAGTCCCTCAGGCACAGCTGAATTCCCTGTGTCCTCAGCCAGAACCAGGGGCGGATGCTCTCCCCATTGAAGGAGGCTGCTGTGAAAGTGAAGATCTCCACCCCATTGTCAGCGTTGATAAAAGACACCTGCTGCTGGGTACAGTCCAGACAGACCCAGATCCTCGTGGGGACAGGGGACAGAGACAAGTGAGTGGGAGGAGATGTGAGAGACATGAGCTGTCCTTCATCGTACTGCACAGCCCAGATCCCTTCTTCAGGGCTCATGTTGATCCATTTCTTCCTCTCCACATATTCCCTGGCCACCCCCACAGCCCACCCTGAATAATTTACCCTCTTCCCCTCCACCTCCACCAACCAGCAGTGCCTCCCCTCTCTGAACTCCTCACGGCCCAGGACGCACCACCAATAGTGAAATCTCTCCGGTGTGTCAGGCACCTGCTGCCATTTTCTTTCCTGTCTCACACTGCTGTTGTCCTGAGACAGGACAAGCATGGGATGAGCAGTGTCCGGATCCAGGGTCACCTTCACTGCAGGGACAGAAGGAGCCAGGGCATCAGGGGCAGAGCTCAGCCCTGGGCAGGCTTTCCCCAGCTCGGGGCCAGGAGCTGCCCCACGGGGCAGGAGATGGGGCACCTCTTGGCTCCTGAATATGTCCCAGTAAGGACAGGAGAAGCACTGCAGAGGGTAACCCAGTGCACACCTACCTGTATTTTGAGGCAGCAGAAACTTTCTCCATGCTGGAAGGAGAGGGGAGAGCTGGTCACAGCCCATGGCCGGTGCCCAGTGGGTGTGGGCAGGGTGAGGGTCCAGCCCCAGGATGTTCTGTCCCAGCTGCACACCCTCCCATGCCCATTGCCTCGGCGCCCTGGGGCCCAAGTGCAGTGACACTCACCCAGCTCTGCAGATTTTTGTATTTTTTTTTTGAATAGAAAAGCAAAATAAAATGCTGATGGGACAGAACAGCTGCTCAGCCCATGGCTGCTTTCATGTAACAACCCCATTTTCCCTTAGTTAGGGAAGGAGACTCACCAAGCATTGCACGTTCTTTTGCTGCAATAGAAAGAGAAAAGGAGACCATGATCAGAGGGCACAGTTTCTGATCTCATAGCTCTCACTTTGATACTGGCTTTTTTTTTTTTTTTTTTCTGTTTGGAGTGTGAGACTTACCCAGCTCTGCAGCTTGTTCGTCTACAAACGAAAGAGAAAAGCAATGCATCGATGAGAGGAGTCAGCTTCTCATCAATGGCTGCTACAAACCAAAGACCCCGAATTCTGTCAGTTGTGGGGGGGAAGAGAGACTCACCCAGTCTTGCATCTTTTTCCTCTGGAAAAGAAAAGCATAAGGAATGCATGATCAGAGGGAAAAAACTTCTCATCCATTGTCTATGAAGGAAATTCTTTCAGGTCAGGGATGGACACTCACCTATCTCTGCAGCTTGTTTCACTGGAAAAGAAAAAGAAAGAGAAACGCAATGTATGGTCAGAAGGGAGAGTATGCCTGTGGGAAGACACCAAATGCCTTCTCTATGTGGAAGGAGACTTACCCAGCTTTGCATCCTTTTTTGCTGCTATAAAAAGCAAAAGGAATGAATGGTCAGAGTGGAGAGACTTTCACCCCATTGCTGCTTCCATGGCTAGACCCCAAATTGTTTTGCTCTCATGCATGCGCCCATACCACCTTCCTGCCAGACTTGTAGCAACCAGACAAACAAGGACTGAGGCCCAGCATTTTGCAAGACTTGTAGCATTAAGAACAGACACTTGTGCAGCTCTCTGCACCGTGCCACCAAAACACAAGTGGAAGTGAATGCGGATGGGTGGAGGACATCCCTGTCCCGGAAGAGTCGGTGCAGAGCGGGGCAGCCCCGCAGCTTGCTCCCTGTCCCCACCTTGATCCCCGTTCCTTTCAGCCATCCCGGCCGTGTCTGTGCCCAGGGCAGCCCCAGCCCCAGCACTCCCCACTCCCCCGTCAGGCTCCAGCTGCTCCTCCAGCACCCCCGAGCCACCAGCACACAAGCCCCCACAGCCCACCCAGTCCAGTCCCTCCCGCAGGGACGCCACTTCCCCAGGGGGCTAGGGGCAGGGACTGCAAGGACTCTCACAGCTCTCGGCTCTGTGCCGCTGAAAAGCAAAGGTGGAGGAACAGGAGGTCAGCAGAGCAGCTTGGTTGCTCGGTGGGAACATCTGCAGGGGTCTGGGCCTTCCCACTAGCCCCACGCTGCAGCCATGCTCCCTGGCCTCCCACCCAAGGCCCCTTGCCTTCTCCCCTGCCTTCGTTGCCCAAGGCAGAGGCCCAAGAGGATCCTAAGGCCTTTGGGATCCCCAGGAGAACATTCCCTTCCTCCTCCTACGCACCTCCCTGGGCCAGGGCTCAGCCCCGCTCCAGACCCACACGGGTCCCTGCAGAACACCTCCCTCTGCTCCATCCCTGCGCTGCCAGCTTACCTTTCTTTCGAAAGAGATAAACACCGAGGCCAATGGACACAGCCAAAAGCACGAGGACCAGAGCCAGAGCCACCATCCAGGGCTGGGCGTTGTGGAAGAAGGGAGCTGAGAAAAGGCAGCAGGAAAAGGGCTGCGTTTCCATGCCCCAGGGTGGAAAAGCAAGACCCAGACTTCTCCCAGCTCAGGACAAGTGCAGGGGCCAGGAACACCTCCCCCTCGCTGTGCTATTTGTACCTGCGATGTGCAGGGACGATTCCCACTCCTGCTGGATGCGGCTGCTCCTGACCATGCAGGACAAGGGCCCCTCCACGCTCCCAGTCACAATGATGGCACCTTCGATTTCAAAGAGCCCCTCCTGGTCCTGGGAATGTGTCTGGGAGACCGAGGGCAGGTGCTGCCCACGAGCATCCCTCCACAGCAGCTGCGGCAGCGGGTACCAGCCGGCCGATCGACACAGCACCCGGACGCCTCCGGCCTCGTAGCCCCCCAGGGAGAGGTGGGGGTCAGTGCCTGTGGCTGGGGGAAGAGCCCGGAGCTGGGTCTTGACTTGGGGAGGGATTCAGTTCCAAGGCAAAGACCCCATCTGCTCCCATGCCAGACACAGCCCAGCACAGCCACGGCCCCAGGGGCTCAGGGACTGGGCACTTCACGCACCCACCCTCACCCCAAAACCACCCTTGCAGGAGCCAGACTCAGAGAACAGAGCTGCACAATGCCAGTGGCCCCAAATTGACCAGAAAACCCAGGTGCCGAGTTCCAGGACCTTCAGGGAATGTCTCGGCACCAAGCCGTGCTGGTTCAAGAAGCCCCGAGACTTCCAGACAACGTCTCAGGTCTCCCCAAGCACACAAAGCAAAAGTAAAGCAGACGTCCGGCTGCTCTGAGGACTCTGCGATTCTCCCTGTGTGGTGTTTGGTCCCATTGCTGACACAGCTGAAGGAGCTGCTCAGCAGCCTGTGCCCAGTGCCCTCACAATATTATGATTATTGTCTTCAAGGACACCAGTGAAAACTGACAAAAATATCCATGGAGCTCTCTCCCCAAATATTACCTCCACATCCATGGGCATGCTCCATGCTGTGAAAGAGCTGAAACATTCAAAGGACACGTAAACTCTCCCCTGGAAGCATCACCCCAGCCACTAACCTGACACCTCCAGTTCCACAATGGCTTCATCATACACATTAGCATTTTTCACAGTGCAGACGTACTGGCCATCATCAGAGGGTCTCAGCCCCGTGATTCGCAAGTCCAGGCTTCCAGCAGAGAGACCATCTCTGGCCAACTCTGTCCTCCCAGCATATGCCTCCATCTGCTCCCCGTACAGGTCCTCTCCATTGCGGTAGTGGTGCACTGTCTCAGAGATATCATCCCGGATCCACCTGACGTCCAAGGTGCGAGCATCCCGTTGAGGGGACAAGTGGCAGGGCAGCACGACATCCTGCCCCACGGTGGCAGTGAGAGGATGGTCTGGACCCTCCACTCTGAGCTGGGCTGGGCAATGGAGAAGGGCACAGAGAGGCAGTGAGATTTTGTCATGTCAAATTTATGGGCAGTGAGTGACAAAGTTCGAGCTGTGCGTGAGTTGCTGCGTGCTGGGTCCCCCATGTCCCATGGAAAACACTGGGGAAATGGAAGAGGGAGAGGGAGGACGTGCAGGAGAAGGAGGTGTGCTGGGAGTGGGAGCCCTCTCTGCAGCATTTGGGCAGGTGAAGAAGAGCCAGAAAGTGCAGACAAGGCAGTGCCCATATTGCGTGAAAGAACGAAAAAGAAAGCAACACCCATTGGGGGCTGAGCTGTGGGCTCGGGTACCCCCTGCTCCAAGTCCGCTCCCCTGCCCCATGGCAGCACGTCTGCCAGGCCCAGGTGGAGAGCCCCCAGCAGCCCCACAGGATCCTACCTGAGCCCATCTGGAGGAGGAGCAGAGTGACGAGGGAAGTCAGGAGGCCCCTGGCATGGCCGGTGAGGATGGGGCGGCCACAGCCCCAGGGGAGCCCCATCTGTGCTGCAGCGGGAGCAGGAGCTGGGTGCAGAAGCTGGAGCAGAAGAGAGAGGGGACTGAGGGGCTGCAGGCACCGCAGGCGGATGGGGAAGGAGTCCCCTTGGGCCCGGGCACAGAGAGCCAGAGCCAGCAGCGCCTTGGGCAGGGCGCAGAGCCTGTGCTTATCACAGGGTGGGGGACACAGCAGGCGGCCCCCAGGGGTTCTTCTCCAAGGGAGGCCCACCAAGATAGACGTCCCTCACCACACCCAGCAGAGCTGCAGAAAGCACAAGGCTACGCCCAACTTCTCCGGTCTTTGCCCAGTTCCTGGCTGCAATAACCCTCTGGGAGCAGCTCTGCCCCTGGGGCAGCTGGGACAATTGTCCGTTGAGCTCTGCAGGGCTGGAACCACCATCCCATCGCAGCTGGGTGTCCAGCCCAGGGCCTTCAGCAAGAACGAGGGGCTTGTCCCCAGCAGGGGCCTCTCCAGACCTCCAGGGAAAGCCGCTGTCTGAGCTTGTTCATCTCCACCCATCTAAGGAGGAATCAAACAGGGAGCATTGGGACAATGCGGAGGTGCATAATGTTATCTCGAGACCTCTCCAAATTCTATCTTGGGGGTGTTTGGTCTTGGAATTTAAGCTGTCAAACATTGCCCCAGTTTCCAAGAAGGTCAGTGAAGAAGGCCCTGGGAATTACACCCTATCAGTGAACCCTATCTGTGCCCTGACTGCAGGATGGGCTTCACCGTTCCCTTGGCCTTCCTCCTCTGCCAGAAAAGCCACATGGGGCCCAGGCCCCATGTCTTCTGTGACTGTGGGAAAGCCTTTTGGGAGACCACGACCCTCTGCAGGCACCAGCGCATCCACACAGGTGAGAAGCCCTACCACTGCTCGTACTGCGAGAAAAGCTTTCAGGCCAGCTCAACCCTCATCGTCCACCAGAGGAACCACACCGCGGAGATGGGGGGTCTTTGGGTCTCCATCCCCACGACATCGCAGCTCCTCCACGTCCCATCCATCCTAGAGCTTGCGTTTCGTTGCTGCTTGTGCCTTCAACTCCGAGCATAACTTTTACTGTTCCTCCCAAACAACCCTCTGAAGATGATTTATGTGAATTGAGGGGGACCAGGCATGCAGCTGTTGGTCATGGCACAGCTTCTCGTAGTGCTTAGGGAAAGTGGTGGTCAGTCAGTCCCCAGTCCCGGGATGGCTTTGGGGATGGCTCCACTTGCTGAGGCAATTGGCTCTGGGGCAGACGCATTGTGCAGTGGAGCGGGGGATCGAGACAGGCAGGGCTTTTTTTTTGGCATCGAGGCCACTCGAAGCAGCCGAGGGAGTCTCCAGTACCCGGCAGCCCTCATGAGGGAGGCTGACAAGGCACAGGTGGAGCCAGCAACACCCCCTCCCTGGCCGTTCAAAAGCAGCCCCTAGGGAGCGCGAGCGACCAGGAGCACGGTGACCAGGACGGGCAAACAGGGTGTGGTGCATCAGAAGGGCAGGGCGCGGCAGTTTGTGTGGCAGTGCGCACAGGCAGGGTGAGCAGGGAGGGCCACTCACAGCTCTATTGCAGCGGTCTTTCCCTCCGGTACTTGTAACCTGCCTGCAAGGAACCTGGCCATGGTATCAACCAGGCAGAAAACCATGGCCTCCGCATCTCTTGCGGCCTCTCCAGCCACAGTCACGGATGTGGCTACTCAGACGGAGGGCTCGGGGAAACACGCAGCCATCCAGGTCTTGGGCTGCAGGGTGTGCCCGAGTCTTCTGTCAGTATCCGACAGCAGCGGCGAGGGGTATGCCTGTGGGAGGTGTGCCCAGGTTGAAGAGCTGCTCAGCCAGGTAGCGGAGCTTCGGGAGGAGGTGAGCAGGCTCAGGAGCATGAGGGAGTCAGAGAGGGAAATTGACTGGTGGAGGTATACTCTGCCCTCTCTGAGACAGACTCACAAGCCTGCCACAGCACAGGTGTCTCCTGCTACACAGAAGACAAAAGTTCCCTCATCCCACCAGGCAGTAGGAGGAGACCTAGGCCAAGGGGGGGGGAATGGAGGCAGGTTCCTGCTCGGGATGGTAGATGAGCCCTGTCCCTGCCCACCTCA
The DNA here is from genome assembly GCF_040182565.1 of Anser cygnoides. Taxonomy (NCBI): domain Eukaryota; kingdom Metazoa; phylum Chordata; class Aves; order Anseriformes; family Anatidae; genus Anser; species Anser cygnoides. The sequence continues at coordinate 966,235 of NC_089907.1, forward strand.
CCCTCACCTTCCCACCTTCCCATCTACTCTTCCCATCTACCCTTATCTAACAGGTATGAGGGTCTAGAACACGACATTCAGAACAACAAAGTAGATGAAAGCCTGTCCCAGTTGGAGAGGGTGCCTAAGGCAAGGCAACCTACCCCCCACATTGCTACACCATCTGTCAAAAAAGAAAGAAGGGTTATTGTCATGGGGGACTCCCTTTTGAAAGGGACAGAGGGCCCAATATACCGACCTGACCCTACCCACAGGGAAGTCTGTTGCCTCCCTGGGGCTCGGGTGAGAGACTTCACTAAGAAAGTCAAGTGCCTGGTACGGCCCACCGACTACTACCTGCTACTGGTCTTTCAGGCTGGTAATGACGAGGTAGCAACGAGAAGTCTGAGAACGATTGACTTTAGGGCTTTGGGGTGACTACTTAAAGGATCAGGGGCACAGGTTGTGTTTGCCTCTGTCCTTCCGATAGGGGGGATCAATGCTGACAAGCAGACTCATCACATTAACACGTGGCTTCGGGACTGGTGCAACCAGCAGAATTTCGGGTTTTTCGATCATGGGAAGGTCTACGTGACACCGGGCCTGCTGGCACCAGATGGGATGTGCCTTTCTCAGAGAGAGATGAGGATTTTTGCTCAGGAGTTGGCAGGGCTGATAGATAGGGCTTTAAAGTAGAGGCGAAGAGGGAAGGGGATAAAACCAGGCATGCCGGTGACGAGCTAAGGGATGGTGTGCTAGAATCAGAGGGACTGTGTCCTAGTGAGGCCCTTCAGTTGGCTACACAAGGTGCTGCATGTAGGGAGGCGCATTTGAAGTGCTTCTACACAAACGCACGCAGTATGAGGAATAAAATGGATGCGCTAGAAGTCTTGGCCCAGTCCCACAGCTACGACATCATCGGCATAAGCGAAACCTAGTGGGATGAGTCCTGTGGCTGGTGTGTTGCAATAGATGGTTACAGGCTCTTCAGGAGGGACAGGCAGGGTAGGCGAGGTGGCAGGGTGGCAACGTATGTTAAGCATGGGCTGAACTGTGTGGAACTTCAAGTTGGTGATGGCAAAGTTGAGAGCCTCTGGGTAAGGATTAAGGGACGAACAAACAAAGGGGATGTCGTTGTGGGAGTCTATTACAGGCCACCTGGCCAGGACGACAACGCCGATGAATTATTCTTTGCAGAACTAAGAGATGCCTCAAGATTAACTCCCCTTGTCCTTATGGGGGATTTCAACTTGCCAGATGTCAACTGGGATTACCACACGGCTGACACGAGCAAGTCCAGGAGGTTCATAAAGCACCTAGACGATAACTTCTTGATGCAGGTGCTAAAGGAGCCAACTAGGAAAGGTGCCCTCCTAGATCTGTTGCTCGAGAACAGAGAGGGTCTTGTGGGAGACGTGGCAAATGGCAGCCGTCTCAGTCATAGTGACCATGAAGTGCTTGAGTTTAGAATTTATGGTGATAGAAGGAAAACTGCCACCAAAACTTCAGCCCTGGATATGGGGAAAGCAGACTTCAGGCTGCTCAGGGAACTAGTCAGCAAGGTCCCCTGGGAAACTGCTTTTGAAGGCATTGGCGTCCATCAGTGCTGGTCAATCTTTAAGCACTGCCTCCTAAAAGCACAAGATCAGGCGATTCCAAAATATTGGAAGTCAGGCAGGCGGGGCAGAAGGCCGGCCTGGCTGACCAGGGATCTTCTACTGGAGCTTAGGTGAAAAAAGAAAGTGTATGGCTGCTGGAAGAAGGGTCAGGTGACGAGGAAGGAATACAGGGATGCTGTTCGTGTTTGTAGGGAGAAAATTCATGTGGCCAAAGCCCAACTAGAGTTGACGCTGGCCATGTCTGTGGGAGACAATAAAAAAAGTTTTTTTAGATATGTGAACAGAAAAAGGAGAACCAAAGAAAACATAGATCCGCTACTAGATGGGGAAGGTCTCCTCACAGACAATGACATAGGCAAAGCAGAGACATTTAACACCTCTGTCTTCGCCTCTGTCTTCAACACTGATGATGAGCTTCAGGACTCAGGGTACCTTGAGCTGGAGGACCATGACGGTGGGAATGACAAACTCCCAACCGACCCTGAACGTGTGCGGGATTTGCTGCTCCACCTGGATCCATACAAGTCCATGGGTCCGGATGGGATTCATCCCAGGGTGCTTAAAGAGCTGGCTGACGTCATCGCAGGACCTCTCTCAATTATTTTTCAACGATCTTGGGAATCTGGAGAGGTCCCATTGGACTGGAAGCTGGCAAATGTTGTGCCAGTTTTCAAGAAGGGTAAGAAAGAAGACCCTAGCAATTACAGGCCTGTCAGTCTCATGTCAGTGCCTGGTAAAATTATGGAGAGGATGATCGTTGAAGTTATTGAAGCGCACCTGGTGGACAATGCAGTCATTGGTCCCAGCCAAGATGGGTTCATGAGGGGTAGGTCCTGCCTAACAAATTTGATTTCCTTTTATGATATGATCACCCATCTAGTCGATCAAGGGAAACCAGCTGATGTGATCTTTTTGGACTTCAGCAAAGCTTTTGACATGGTTTCCCATAGGATCCTACAGGACAAAATGTCCAGCATACAACTTAACAAAAACAACATACGATGGGTGAGCAATTGGCTGATGGGCAGGGCTCAAAGGGTTGTGGTAAATGGGGCCACATCATGCTGGCGGATGGTCACTGGTGGGGTCCCTCAAGGCTCCATTTTAGGGCCAGTCCTCTTCAATGTTTTTATAAATGATTTGGATGTAGGACTAGAAGGTGTTTTGAGCAAATTTGCCGACGACACCAAACTTGGAGGAGTTGTGGACTCGGCTGAGGGTGGAAAGGCCTTGCAGAGAGATCTGGACAGATGGGAGAGCTGGGCGATCACCAACAGCATGAAGTTTAACAAGAGCATGTTCCGGGTCCTGCACCTGGGACGGGGCAACCCTGGCTATACGTATAGACTGGGTGACGAGACGCTGGAGAGCAGCCCTGCAGAGAGGGATCTGGGGGTTGTGCTTGACAGCAAGCTGAACATGAGCCAGCAGTGTGCCCTGGCAGCCAGGAGGGCAAACCGTATCCTGGGGTGCATCAAGCACGGCATTGTTAGTCGGTTGAGGGAAGTGATTGTCCCGCTCTACTCTGCGCTGGTGCGACCTCACCTCGAGCACTGTGTGCAGTTCTGGGCAGTACAGTACAAAAAGGACATTAAACTGTTGGAAAGTGTCCAGAGGAGGGCTACAAAGATGGTGAAGGGCCTAGAGGGGAAGACATATGAGGAGCAGCTGAGGTCACTTGGCCTGTTCAGCCTGGAGAAGAGGAGGCTGAGGGGGGACCTCATCACAGTCTACAACTTCCTTGAGAGGGGGAGTGGAGAGACAGGTGACCTATTCTCCGTTATCACCAGTGATAGGACCCGCGGGAATGGGAAAGCTGAGGCAGGGAAAGTTTAAGCTGGACATCAGGAAGAGGTTCTTCACCAAGAGGGTGGTCGCACGCTGGAACAGGCTCCCCAGGGAAGTAGTCACTGCACCAAACCTGTCTGAATTTAAGAAACGATTGGACTGTGCACTTAGTCACATGGTCTAAACTTTTGGGTAGACCTGTGCGGTGCCAGGAGTTGGACTTGATGATCCTTATGGGTCCCTTCCAACTCAGGATATTCTATGATTCTATGATTCTGTGGTGGGAGTCCAGTGGGATGGAGGACGATTGGGTTAGGGGATAGTAGGACAGAGGCAGGATGGGGGATGATGAGGTTTGAGGATGGTGGGAGCCCAGCGAAATGGAGGAAAAGCCTCTGCGAGAAAAGCCACATGGGGCCCAGGCCCCATGTCTGCTCCGACTGTGGGAAAGCCTTTTGGGAGACCACGACCCTCTGCAGGCACCAGAGCATCCACACGGGTGGGAAGCCCTACCACTGCTCGTACTGCGAGAAAAGCTTTTGGGCCAGCTCAACCCTCATCATCCACCAGAGGATCCACACCGCGGAGATGGGGGGTCTTTGGGTCTTCATCCCCACAACATCGCAGCTCCTCCACGTCCCATCCATCCTAGAGCTTGATTTTTGCTACAGCTCGTGCCTTCAACTCCGAGCATAACTTTTACTGTTCCTCCCAAACAACCCTCTGAAGATGATTTATGTGAATTGAGGGGGACCAGGCATGCAGCTGTTGGTCATGGCACAGCTTCTCGTAGTGCTTAGGGGAAGTGGTGGTCAGTCAGTCCCCAGTCCTGGGATGGCTTTGGGGATGGTGGGAGCCCAGTGGGATGGAGGACGATTGGGTTAGGGGGTGGTAGGACAGTAGTGGGATGGAGGATGATGAGGTTTGGGGATGGTGGGAGCCCAGCGAAATGGAGGATGATGGGGTTTTGGAGATGGTGGGACCCCACTGGGATGGAGGTGGATGGGGTTTGTGGTGGTGGATTTCCACTGGAATGGAAGACAATGGAATTTTAGGAGATGGGAATGTTCTGGGAGGAAGGAGTATGGGGTTTGGGGATGGTGGGATCTTGGTGGACTCTCAGTGGGAGAAAGGATGAGGGGTTTTGGGGATGGTGAGACCCGACGTGGATGGAGATGGATGGTGGGGTTTGGAGACAGCTCAGCTTGGCTCATGCCTTGAGAACCAGATGGAGGAGAGCATCTGTGTCTCCTCATTGTGTAGCTGGGTTCAGAGATTCTTCTTAGCTTCCCACCTTCATAGATTGAAACCTTCAAAGAGGCCAAAGGAGTCCTGCAGCCATGGAAGTTCCATCTCACTGAGGTTCGGTCTGCTAGGATTACCTGCTTCTATCGGATGCAGTGTCTTCCAAACACACATTTCCTTCCCCAGTTTCCCCACCATGTCTGCTCTTGATTTTAATGCTGCGATGTTTAAAATACACCTCAACGAATTTGGCTCAAGAGTGTCTGTCTTTTTCCATGCTTGCTTTAAAACGAGGTACAATAAAGTGGAAGTGGTTTTCTGGGAGTGCAGGATTGTTATTGATTGCTGAGAGCTGGGGGAATCTGGGGTGGTCCTGTGGTTCCTGCATGCCCATCTCATGAAGAATTTGGGTGCTGGGAAGTGAAACATGACTGCAGCAGGTTGTGTGCTGGGGCATGGAGGTGGCTTGCAAGGACCTGACGGACAGCTTCAACACTGAGGCCACCTGCTGCCTCTGCTTGGAGGACTTCCAAGAGCTCGTGATGCCCCCTGTGGGCACAGCCGGGGAACCGGGGAACTGGGGGCAGCTGGAGCTTAGGTGCCCCCTGGTTCTGACTCCCAGGACGAACACCAAGGAGACGGTCTGCTGCAAGACACCTTCCCAGGCAGCAAAGCCTCAGGACAGCACCCAGGAAATGCCACTGCCAGACTCCATCTTCGCATGCAAAACTTTATTTGCCACAGTCCTGCTGCTGCTGTGTCTTGATGTCCTCCAGAGGAGGGAACAAAGAGGTCCCACAGGCTGCTCATGCTCAGCACCAGGCACAGAGCAAAGATCAACCCCAAACTAGGAGGCAAAGGTGGCCTGCAATGGCCGGCAGCACATGGTGACCACATCCCTTGCACTGGGGTCTGCAAGCTGTGCAAGCAGAGGGGAGAGGAGCGTGGAGAGCTGCCCCTGTGCTGCCCACTGGGGCTCAGAGGCAGGCTGAGACCTGTGGGTGCCAGCAGCGCTTGTGTCCCAGCACAGGAGCTGCGTGCAGGGCAGAGCCCAGGGTCTGCAAGGGGCCTGGCCCCTGCTTGCAGCATCCCAGCCCTCCTCCAGCAGCAGGGAGGAACACGGGGCAGCTCCTGGCTCCACTGCTCCTCATTCCTTTGCTGCTCCTGCAGGACCAAGGAGAGGTAATCCAGGAGTGGGTGGAGAAGGGCAGGAGCCCCCCAGGGCTGGGGACAAGGTCTGGGGGGTGCTGTCCCTCAGGTACAGCTGAATTCCCTGTGTCCTCAGCCAGAACCAGGGGCGGATACTCTCCCCATTGAAGGAGGCTGCTGTGAAAGTGAAGATCTCGACCCCGTTGTCAGCGTTGAGAAAAGACACCTGCGGCTGGGTACAGTCGAGACAGACCCAGATCCTCGTGGGGACAGGGGACAGGGACAAGTGGGTGCGAGGAAATGTGAGAGACGTGAGCTGTCCTTCATCATACTGCACAGCCCAGATCCCTTCTTCAGTGCACCTTTTGAAATACCCCTTCCTCTTCACAGATGCCCTGGCCACCCCCACAGCCCACATTGAATACTTTCCCCTCTCCCCCTCCACATCCACCTCCCAGAAGTGCCTCCCCTCTCTGAACTTCTCATGGCCCAGCACGCACCACCGATTGTCAAATCTCTCTGGTGTGTCAGGAACCTGCTGCCATTCAGTTTCCCATCTCACTCTGCTGTTGTCCTGAGACAGGACAAGCTGGGGATGAGCTGTGTCTGCATCCAGGGTCACCTTCACTGCAGGGAGAGAAGGAGCCAGGCCATCAGGGGCAGAGCTCAGCCCTGGGCAGGCTTTCCCCAGCTCGGGGCCAGGAGCTGCCCCAAGGGGCAGGAGATGGGGCACCTCTTGGCTCCTGAACATGCCCCAGGAAGGGCAGCAGAAGTACTGCAGAGGGCAACACAGTGCACACCTACCTCGATTATGAGACAGCAGAAAACTTCTCCATGCTGGAATGAGAGGGGAGAGCTGGTCACAGCCCATGGCTAGTGCCCAGTGGGTGTTGGCAGGGTCCAGCCCTGGGCTGCTCTGTCCCAGCTGCCCACCCTCCCCTGCACATTGCCTTGGCGTCATCATACAACCCAAGAATGGGGACACTCACCCAGCTCTGCAGCTTGTTCCACTGGAAGAGGAAGTGAAAAGCAAGGCATGATGAGAGGGGGAGCTTCTCAGCCCATGGCTGCTGCCATGGAAAGATGCCAACTCTGGGTTTATGAAGGGACTCTTACCCATTTTTTCATCTTTTCTCACTGGAAAAGGAAAGTAAAAGCAATGCGTGATCAGAGAGGAGTGCTTCAAATTCCATGACTAATTCCATGGCTAGACCCCAAATTTCATTGTCCTGGTGAATGGGCACAGAGAGTCTTTCTCTCAGACTGGGAGGGACCGGACTAACAGGGAGCAAGACGCAACTTTGAGCAAGGCTTGCATACGTGGAGCAGTAAGGACAGACACTTGTGCAGCTCTCTGCACCGTGCCACCAAAACACAAGTGGAAGTGAATGGGGACGGGTGGAGGATGTCCCTGTCCCAAAAGCATCAGTGCAGAGCGGGGCAGCCCCGCAGCTCACTCCCCGTCCCCACCTTGATCCCCGTTCCTTTCAGCCATCCCGGCCGTGTCCCGTGCCCAGGGCAGCCCCAGCCCCAGCACTCCCCACTCCCCCGTCAGGCTCCAGCTGCTCCTCCAGCACCCCCAAGCTACCAGCACACAAGCCCCCACAGCCCACCCAGACCATTCCCTCCCGCAGTGACACCACTTCCCCAGGGGGCTGGGGGCAGGCACTGCAAGGACTCACCCAGCTCTCGGCTCTGTGCCACTGAAAAGCAAAGGCGGAGGAACAGGAGGTCAGCAGAGCAGCTTGGTTGCTCGGTGGGAACATCTGCAGGGGCTCTGGGCCTTCCCACCAGCCCCACGCTGCAGCCATGCTCCCTGGCCTCCCACCCAAGGCCCCTTGCCTTCTCCCCTGCCTTCGTAGCCCAAGGCAGAGGCCCAAGAGGATCCTAAGGCCTTTGGGATCCCCAGGAGAACATTCCCTTCCTCCTCCTACGCACCTCCCTGGGCCAGGGCTCAGCCCCGCTCCAGACCCACGCGGGTCCCTGCAGAACACCTCCCTCCGCTCCATCCCTGCGCTGCCAGCTTACCTTTCTTTCGAAAGAGATAAACACTGAGGCCAATGGACACAGCCAAAAGCACGAGGACCAGAGCCAGAGCCACCATCCAGGGCTGGGCGTTGTGGAAGAAGGGAGCTGAGAAAAGGCAGCAGGAAAAGGGCTGCGTTTCCATGCCCCAGGGTGGAAAAGCAAGACCCAGACTTCTCCCAGCTCAGGACAAGTGCAGGGGCCAGGAACACCTCCCCCTGGCTGTGCTATTTGTACCTGCGATGTGCAGGGACGATTCCCGCTCCTGCTGGAGGCGGCTGCTCCTGACCACGCAGGACAAGGGCCCCTCCACGCTCCCGGTCACGATGACGGCACTTTCGATTTCAAAGAGCCCCTCCTGGTCCTGGGAATGTGTCTGGGAGACCGAGGGCAGATGCTGCCTGCGAGCATCCCTCCACAGCAGCTGCGGCAGCGGGTACCAGCCGGCCGATCGACACAGCACCCGGACGCCTCCGGCCTCGTAGCCCCCCAGGGAGAGGTGGGGGTCAGCGCCTGTGGCTGGTTGAAGAGCCCGTGGCTGGGGCTTGACTTGGGGAGGGATTCAGTTCCAAGGCAAAGACCCCATCTGCTCCCATGCCAGACACAGTCCAGCCCAGCCACGGCCCCAGGGGCTCAGGGACCGGGCACTTCACGTACCCACCCCCACCCCAAAACCACCCTTGCAGGAGCCAGACTCAGAGAACAGAGTTGCACAATGCCAGTGGCCCCAAATTGCCCAGAAAACCCAGGTGCCGAGTTCCAGCACCTCCAGGCAGCATCTCAGCATTGAGTCATGCTGGTTCAAGAAGCCCCGAGACCTCCAGACAGCATCTCAGGTCTCCCCCACCACACAAAGCAAAAGTAAAGCAGATGTCCGGCAGCTCAGAGGACTCTGTGATTCTCCCTGTGTGGAGTTTAGTCCCATTGCTGACACAGCTGAAGGTGCTGCTCAGCAGCCTGTGCCCAGTGCCCTCACAATATTATGATTATTGTCTTCTAGGATGCCAGTGAAAACTGACAAAAATATCCATGGAGCTCTCTCCCCAAATATTACCTCCACATCCATGGGCATGCTCCATGCTGTGAAAGAGCTGAAACATTCAAAGGACACGTAAACTCTCCCCTGGAAGCATCACCCCAGCCACTAACCTGACACCTCCAGCTCCACAATGGCTTCATCATAAGCATCAGCATCTCCCACAGTGCAGACGTACTGGCCATCATCTGAGGGTCTCAGCCCCGTGATTCGCAAGTCCAGGTTTCCAGCAGAGAGACCATCTCTGGCCAACTCTGTCCTCCCAGCATATGCCTCCATCTGCTCCCCGTACAGGTCCTCTCCATTGCGGTAGTGGTGCACTGTCTCAGAGATATCATCCCGGATCCACCTGACGTCCAAGGTGCGAGCATCCCGTTGAGGGGACAAGTGGCAGGGCAGCACGACATCCTGCCCCACGGTGGCAGTGAGAGGATGGTCTGGTCCCTCCACTCTGAGCTGGGCTGGGCAATGGAGAAGGGCACAGAGAGGCGGTGAGATTTTGTCATTGTAAATTTAGGGGCAGTGAGTGACAAAGGGTGAGCTGTGTGTGAGTTCGTGCGTGCTCTGTCCCCCATGTCCCATGGAAAACACTGGGGAAATGGGAGAGGGAGAGGGAGGACGTGCAGGAGAAGGAGGTGTGCTGGGAGTGGGAGCCCTCTCTGCAGCATTCAGGCAGGTGAAGAAGAGCCAGAAAGGGCAGATAAGGCAGTGCCCATATTGCATGAAAGAACAAAAAAGAAAGCAAAACCCATCTGGGGCTGAGCTGTGGGCTCGGGTACCCCCTGCTCCAAGTCCGCTCCCCTGTCCCATGGCAGCACGTCTGCCAGGCCCAGGTGGAGAGCCCCCAGCAGCCCCACAGGATCCTACCTGAGCCCATCTGGAGGAGGAGCAGAGTGACGAGGGAAGTCAGGAGGCCCCTGGCATGGCCAGCGAGGCTGGGGCGGCCACAGCCCCAGGGGAGCCCCATCTGTGCTGCAGCGGGAGCAGGAGCTGGGGGCAGAAGCTGAGGCAGAAGAGAGAGGGGACTGAGGGGCTGCAGGCACCGCAGGCGGATGGGGAAGGAGTCCCCTTGGGCCCGGGCACAGAGAGCCAGAGCCAGCAGCGCCTTGGGCAGGGCGCAGAGCCTGTGCTTATCACAGGGTGGGGGACACAGCAGGCGGCCCCCAGGGGTTCTTCTCCAAGGGAGGCCCACCAAGATAGACGTCCCTCACCACACCCAGCAGAGCTGCAAAAAGCACAAGGCTACGCCCAACTTCTCTGGTCTTTGCCCAGTTCCTGGCTGCAATAAGCCTCTGGGAGCAGCTGTGCCCCTGGGGCAGCTGGGACAATTGTCCGTTGAGCTCTGCAGGGCTGGAACCACCATCCCATTGCAGCTGGGTGCCCAGTCCACTGCCTTCAGCAAGAACGAGGGGCATTTATCCTGAAGGAGCCTCTCCAGACCTCCAGGGAAATGCACTCTCTAGGCTTGTCCATCTCCACCCATCTAAGGAGGAATCAAACAGGGAGCATTGGGACAATGCGGAGGTGCATAATGTTATCTCGAGACCTCTCCAAATTCTGTCTTGGGGGTCTTTGGTCTTGGAATTTAAGCTGTCAAACATTGCCCCAGTTTCCAAGAAGGTCAACGAAGAAGGCCCTGGGAATTACACCCTATCAGTGAACCCTATCTGTGCCCTGACTGCAGGATGGGCTTCACCGTTCCCTCAGTCTTCTTCCTCTGCCAGAAAAGCCACGTGGGGCCCAGTCACCATGTCTGCTGTGACTGCGGGAAAGCCTTTTGGGAGACCACAACCCTCTGCAGGCACCAGCGCATCCACACGGGTGGGAAGCCCTACCACTGCTCGTACTGCGAGAAAAGTTTTCGGGCCAGCTCCACCCTCATCGTCCACCAGAGGAACCACACCGCGGAGATGGGGGGTCTTTGGGTCTCCATCCCCACAACATCGCAGCCCCTCCATGTCCCATCCATCCTAGAACTTGAGTTCCGCTGCCGCTCGTGTCTTCAACTCCGAGCATAACTTTTACTGTTCCTCCCAAACAATCCTCTGAAGATGATTTGTGTGCATTGAGGAGGACCAGGCATGCAGCTGTTGGTCATGGCACAGCTTCTTGTAGTGCTTAGGGGAAGTGGTGGTCAGTCAGTCCCCAGTCCCGGGATGGCTTTGTGGATGGTGGGAGCCCAGTGGGATGGAGGACGATTGGGTTAGGGGGTGGTAGGACAGCAGCGGGATGGAGGATGATGAGGTTTGGGGATGGTGGGAGCCCAGCGAAATGGAGGATGATGGGGTTTTGGAGATGGTGGGACCCCACTGGGATGGAGGTGGAGGGGTTTGTGGTGGTGGATCTCAACTGGAATGGAAGACAATGGAATTTTAGGAGATGGGAATGTTCTGGGAGGAAGGAGCATGGGGTTTGGGGATGGTGGGATCTCGGTGGGATCTCAGTGGGAGAAAGGATGAGGGGTTTTGGGGATGGTGAGACCCGACGTGGATGGAGATGGATGGTGGGGTTTGGAGACAGCTCAGCTTGGCTCATGCCTTGAGAACCAGATGGAGGAGAGCATCTGTGTCTCCTCATTGTGTAGCCGGGTTCAGAGATTCTTCTTAGCTTCCCACCTTCATAGATTGAAACCTTCAAAGAGCCCAATGGAGTCCTGCAGCCACGGAGGCTCCATCTCACTGAGGTTCGGTCTGCTTGGATCACCTGCTTCTGTTGGATGCAGTGTTTTTCAAACATACGTTTCCTTCCCCAGTTTCCCCACCATGTCTGCTCTTGATTTTAATGCTGCAATGTTTAAAATACACCCCAATGAGTTTGGCTCAAGAGTGTCTGTCTTTTTCCATGCTTGCTTTAAAATGAGGTGCAATAAATTGGAAGTGGTTTTCTGAGAGTGCAGGTTTGTTATTGATTGCTGAGGGTTGGGGGAAGCTGGGGTGGTCCCGTGGCTCCTGCATGTCCATCTCATGAAGAATTTGGGTGCTGGGACGTGAAACACGAGTGCAGCAGGTCGGGTGCTGGGGCATGGAGGTGGCTTGCAAGGACCTGACGGACAGCTTCAACACTGAGGCCACCTGCTGCCTCTGCTTGGAGGACTTCCAAGAGCTCGTGATGCCCCCTGTGGGCACAACCAGGGAACCGGGGAACAGGGGTCAGCTGAAGCTTAGGTTCCTCCTGGCTCTTGACTCCCAGGACCAACACCAAGGAGATGGTCTGCTGCAAGACGCCTTCATAGACAGCAGTGCATCTTCACTACATCATGAAATCTCTATAATTTAATTTTAAATATACTGAGGAATCTGGAGAGGTCCCAGTGACTGGAAGCTGCCAAACGTTGCCCCAGAGAAGGGCAGCAAAGAGGACCCTGGGAATTACAGGTCTGTCAGTCTCATGGCAGTGCCTGGTAATGTTACGGAGATTGCTCTGGGAGTGAGTGAAAAACACCTGAGGGGCAATGCGGCCACTGGTCACAGGACACATGGGTTCCTGAGGGGAAGCTCGTGTTCAACAAACCTGATTTCCTTTTTTTCATAAGGTCAGTCTCCCATTTGACCGATGGGGCCAGCTGAGGTGATGTTTTTGGATTTCAGTAAAGATTATGACATGGTTTCTGACAGTATCCATCTGGACCAAAAGTCCGTCACAGAGCCAGACAAATGCACAAAACGATGGATGAACAATTGGCTGAGTGCCGGGCCCTGTCCATGGGCAGGGGCAGCCCCGGCTGTATGTACAGCCTGGGGGGCGAGAGGCTGGAGAGCAGCCCCCAGAACGGGAGCTGGGGGTTGTGGCCGACGGCAAGTTGGGTGTGAGCCAGCAGCGGGCCCTGGCAGCCCAAAGGGCCAAGTGTGCCCTGGGGTGCCTCAGGCACGGCACTGCTGGCCGGCCGAGGGAAGGGATCGTCCCGCTCTGCTCGGCCTGCTGCGGCCTCGCCTCGAGCACTGCGTGCAGCTGTGGGCACCACAGCAGACGAAGGGCGTGAAACTGTTTTGAGAGCCTCCAAGGGAGGGCTATGAGGATGGCAAAGGCTCTGCAGGGCAAGGTGTGTGAGGAATGGCTGAAGGCTCTTGGCTTGTTGAGCCCAGAGCAGAGGAGACGCAGGGGAGGCCTCGTGGTAGCCCACAGCTTCCTGATGAGGGGAGCAGAGGGGCAGGTACTGGTCTCTGCTCTCTGGGGCCAGCAACAGGGCCCGAGGGAATGGCATGGAGCTGCCACAGGGGAGGCTCAGGCACCGAGGAGACGGTCTGCTGCAAGACGCCTTCCCAGGCAGCAAAGCCTGAGGACAGAAGCACCCAGGAAATGCCACCGCCAGACTCCATCTTCCTGTACAAAACTTTATTTGCCGCAGTCCTGCTGCTGCTGCGCCTTGATGTGCTCCAGAGGAGGGAACAAAGAGCCCCCACAGGCTGCTCATGCTCATCACCAGGCACAGAGCAAAGATCAACCCCAAACTAGGAGGCAAAGGTGGCCTGCAATGGCCGGCAGCACATGGTGACCACATCCCTTGCACTGGGGTCTGCAAGCTGTGCAAGCAGAGGGGAGAGGAGCGTGGAGAGCTGCTGCAGCCCCTGTGCTGTCCACTGGAGCTCAGAGGCAAGGAGAGACCCATGGGTGCCAGAAGGGCTTGTGTCCCAGCACAGGAGCCACGTACAGGGCAGAGCCCAGGGGCTTCAAGGGGCCTGGCCCCTGCTTGCAGCATCCCAGCCCTCCTCCAGCAGCAGGGAGGAACACGGGGCAGCCTCTGGCCCCACTGCCCCTCATTCCTGTGCTGCTCCTGCAGCACCAAGGAGAGCTGATGCAGGAGTGGGTGGAGAAGGGCAGGAGCCCCCCAGGGCTGGGGACAGGGTCTGGGGGGTGCTGTCCCTCAGGCACAGCTGAATTCCCTGTGACCACAACAGGAACCAGGGGCGGATGCTCTCTCCATTGAAGGAGGCTGCCATGAACTTAAAGATCTCGACCCCGTTGTCAGCGTTGATAAAAGACACCTGCTGCTGGGTACAGTCCAGACAGACCCAGATCCTCGTGGGGACAGCGGACAGGGACAAGGGGGTGCGAGGAGATGTGAGCGACCAGAGCTTCCCCTTATAGTACAGCACAGCCCAGATCCCTCCTTCAGGGCTCGTGTCGCTCTCCCCCTTCCTCTTCACAGATGCCCTGGCCACCCCCACAGCCCAGCAAGAAAACTTTAGCCACTCCCCCTCCCCCTCCACCACCCAGCAGTGCCTCCCCTCTCTGAACTCTTCACGGCCCAGCACGCAGCACCAAGTGTCAAATCTGTCCTGTGTTTCAGGAACCTGCTGCGGTTCACTTTCCCATCTCACACTGCTGTTGTCCTGAGACAGGATAAGCCGTGGATGAGCCGTGTGCGGATCCAGGGTCACCTTCACTGCAGGGACAGAAGGAGCCAGGCCATCAGGGGCAGAGCTCAGCCCTGGGCAGGCTTTCCCCAGCTCGGGGCCAGGAGCTGCCCCACGGGGCAGGAGATGGGGCACCTCTTGGCTCCTGAACATGCCCCAGCAAGGGCAGGAGAAGCACCACAGAGGGTAACCCAGTGCACACCTACCTCTATTTTGAGGCAGCAGAAACTTTCTCCATGCTGGAATGAGAGGGGAGAGCTGGTCACAGCCCATGGCCGGTGCCCAGTGGGTGTGGGCAGGGTGAGGGCCCAGCCCTGGGCTGCTCTGTCCCAGCTGCCCACCCTCCCCTGCACATTGCCTTGGGGTCATCATACAGCCCAAGAATAAGGACACTCACCCAGCTCTGTAACTTGTTCCGCTGGAAAAGGAAGAGGAAAACAAGGCATGATGAGAGGGGAAGCTGCTCAGCCCATGGCTGCTGCCGTGGAAAGATGCCAACTGTTTGGGTTTATGAAGGGAGTCTTACCCATCTTTGCATCTTTTCTCACTGGAAAAGGAAAGGAAAAGTGATGCATGATCAGGGAGGAGTGTTTCAAATTCCATGGCTAATTCCATTACTAGACCCCAAATTTCTTTGCCCTGGTGAATGGGCACAGACAATCTTTCTCTCAGACTGGGAGGGACCGGACTAACAGGGAGCAAGACCCAGCTTTGAGCAAGGCTTGTGCACGTGGAGCAGTAAGGACAGACACTTGTGCAGCTCTCTGCACCGTGCCACCAAAACACAAGTGGAAGTGAATGGGGACAGGTGGAGGACGTCCCTGTCCCAGAAGCGTCAGTGCAGAGTGGGGCAGCCCCGCAGCTCGCTCCCCGTCCCCACCTTGATCCCCGTTCCTTTCAGCCATCCCGGCCGTGTCCCGTGCCCAGGGCAGCCCCAGCCCCAGCACTCCCCACTCCCCCGTAAGGCTCCAGCTGCTCCTCCAGCACCCCCGAGCCAGCAGCACACAAGCCCCCACAGCCCACCCACCCCAGTCCCTCCCGCAGGGACACCACTTCCCCAGGGGCTGGGGGCAGGGACTGCAAGGACTCACCCAGCTCTCGGCTCTGTGCCGCTGAAAAGCAAAGGCGGAGGAACAGGAGGTCAGCAGAGCAGCTTGGTTGCTCGGTGGGAACATCTGCAGGGGGTCTGGGCCTTCCCACCAGAACCACGCTGCAGCCATGCTCCCTGGCCTCCCACCCAAGGCCCCTTGCCTTCTCCCCTGCCTTCGTAGCCCAAGGGAGAGGCCCAAGAGGATCCTAAGGCCTTTGGGATCCCCAGGAGAACATTCCCTTCCTCCTCCTACGCACCTCCCTGGGCCAGGGCTCAGCCCCGCTCCAGACCCACGCGGGTCCCTGCAGAACAGCTCCCTCCACTCCATCCCTGTGCTGCCAGCTTACCTTTCTTTTGAAAGAGATAAACACCGAGGCCAATGGACACGGCCAAAAGCAAGAGGACCAGAGCCTGAGCCACCATCCAGGGCTGGGCGTTGTGGAAGAAGGGAGCTGAGAAAAGACAGCAGGAAAAAGGCTGTGTTTCCACGCTCGTGCGTGGAAAAGCAAGACCCAGACTTCTCCCAGCTCAGGACAAGTGCAGGGGCCAGGAACACCTCACACTGGCTGCGCTATTTGTACCTGCGATGTGCAGGGACGATTCCCACTCCTGCTGGATGCGGCTGCTCCTGACCACGCAGGATAAGGGCCCCTCCACGCTCCCGGTCATGATGATGGCACCTTCGATTTCAAAGAGCCCCTCCTGGTCCTGGGAATGTGTCTGGGAGACCGAGGGCAGGTGCTGCCTGCGAGTATCCCTCCACAGCAGCTGCGGCAGCGGGTACCAGCCGGCCGATCGACACAGCACCCGGACGCCTCCGGCCTCGTAGCCCCCCAGGGAGAGGTGGGGGTCAGCACCTGTGGCTGGGGGAAGAGCCCATGTCTGGGGCTTGACTTGGGGAGGGATTCAGTTGCAAGGCAAAGACCCCATCTGCTCCCATGCCAGACACAGCCCAGCACAGCCGTGGCCCGAGGGGCTCAGGGTCCAGGCGCTCCACGCACCCACCCTCACCCCAAACCACCCCGGCTGGTACTGGACCCAGAGAGCAGGGCTGCACAATGCCAGTGGCCCCAAATCACCCTGAAAACCCAGGTGCAGATTTCCAGGACCTTCAGGCAGCGTCTTGGCACCAAGCCATGCTGGTTCAAGAAGCCCCAAGACTTCCAGACAACCTCTCAGGTCTCCCCCACCACACAAAGCAAAAGTAAAGCAGATGTCCCGCTGCTCAGAGGACTCTGCGATTCTCCCTGTGTGGTATTTGGTCCCATTGCCGACACAGCTGAAGGTGCTGCTCAGCCTGTGCCCAGTGCCCTCACAATATTATGATTATTGTCTTCAAAGACACCAGGGAAAACTGACAAAAATATCCATGGAGCTCTCTCCCCAAATATTACCTCCACATCATTGGGCATGCTCCATGCTGTGAAAGAGCTGAAACATTCAAAGGACACGTAAACTCTCCCCTGGAAGAATCACCCCAGCCTCTAACCTGACACCTCCAGCTCCACAATGGCTTCATTATAAGCATCAGCATCTCCCACAGTGCAGACGTACTGGCCATCATCAGAGGGTCTCAGCCTCGTGATTCTCAAGTCCAGGTTTCCAGCAGAGAGACCATCTCTGGCCAACTCTGTCCTCCCAGCATATGCCCCCATCTGCTCCCCGTACAGGTCCTCTCCATTGCGGTAGTGGTGCACTGTCTCAGAGATATCATCCCGGATCCACCTGACGTCCAAGGTGCGAGCATCCCGTTGAGGGGACAAGTGGCAGGGCAGCACGACATCCTGCCCCACGGTGGCAGTGAGAGGATGGCCTGGTCCCACCACTCTGAGCTGGGCTGGGCAATGGAGAAGGGCACAGAGAAGTGGTGAGATTTTTGCCATTGTAAATTTAGGGGCAGTGAGTGACAAAGGGCGAGCTGTACATGAGTTGGACAGTACTGGGATGGAGGATGATGAGTTTTGGGGATGTTGGGAGCCCAGCGAAATGGAGGATGATGGGGTTTTGGAGATGGTGGGACCCCACTGGGATGAAGGTGGATGGGGTTTGTGGTGGTGGATCTCAACTGGAATGGAAGACAATGGAATTTTGGGAGATTGGACTCTTTTCGGAGGAAGGAGCTTGGGGTTTGGGGATGGTGGAATCTCGGTGGGATCTCAGTGGGATAAAGGATAAGGGGTTTTGGGGATGGTGAGAGACGGCTCAGCTTGGCTCATGCATTGAGAACCAGATGGAGGAGAGCATCTGTGTCTCCTCATTGTGTAGCTGGGTTCCAGTGAGTGACAAAGGCGAGCTGCGCGTGAGTTGGTGCATCCTGCATCCCCCGTGTCCTATGGGAAACCACTGGGGAAATGGGAGAGGGAGAGGGAGGACGTGTAGGAGAAGGAGGTGTGCTGGGAGTGGGAGCCCTCTCTGCAGCATTCGGGCATGTGAAGAAGAGCCAGAAAGGGCAGCCAAGGCAGCGCCCATACTGCGTGAAAGAACCAAAGGGAAAGTGAAACCCAGCTGGGGCTGAGCTGTGAGCTCAGGTCCCCCCTGTCCCACAGCCAGTCCCCTGCCCCATGGCAGCAAGTCTGCCAGGCCCACGGGGGAGAGCCCCCAGCAGCCCCACAGGATCCTACCTGAGCCCAGCTGGAGGAGGAGCAGAGTGATGAGGGAAGTCAGGAGGCCCCTGGCATGGCCAGTGAGGCTGGGGCGGCCGCAGCCCTAGGGGATCCCCATCTGAGAGAGACGTCCCCCAGGGCATAAGCGGACCCCAGGGGTTTTTCTCGAAGGGAGCCCCACTGACAGAGAGGTCCCTCACAGCACCCAGCAGAGCTGCAGAAAGTACAAGGCTATGCCCAACTTCCCCAGCCTTTGCTCACTTCCTGGTTGCAATAACCCACTGGGAGGAGCTCTGCCCCTGGGCCAATGCATGGGGAGCTCTGCAGGGCTGGCACCACCATCCCATCGCAGCTGGGTGCCCAGCCCAGGGCCTTCAGCAAGCACGAGGGGCTTGTCCCCAGCAGGGGCCTCTCCAGACCTCCAGGGAAAGCCACTGTCTGAGCTCGTTCATCTCCACCCATCTAAGGAGGAATCAAACAGTGAGCAATGGGACAATGTGGAGAGATGGCAGTGAAGAGCTGAGCGGGATCGGAGGCTAAAGGGAATGGGGCACAGCTGGGTGCCAAGCCTGGAGCTGCCACCCTTTGCCCAGGGTGCTGAAGGCAAAGTGCCAGCCTCGGTCACTGCTCCAGTAAAGCAGCCGTGGCAGAAGGTTGGCTCAGATGGGCAGGGACCTTCTTCTAGAGCTTAGGTGGATGAGGAAAGTTTCTGTTTGCTGGAAGTGAGGTCAGGCAATATGGAAGGACTACAGAGGTACTGTTTTCTTTTGTAGGGAGAAAATTCATATGGCCAAAGCTCAATTTGAGTTGAAGCTGGACAGTCCTGTGAGGGGCAACAAAATGGATTTTTTTTTAAACTCTCTTAACAGCAGAAGTAGGATGAGAGAAAACATTGGTCTGTTACTTGATGGGGATGCTCAAACAGGGTCATCGACTTCACAGGGATGTTTAATGCTTTCTTTACCTTTGTCTTCAACACTGATGCTGGGCTGTGGGACCCCAGGTGCCCTGAGCTGGAGGACAGTGACTGCAGGAATGATAAACTCCCAACAAACCCCGAATTTGTGTGGGATTTGCTGCTCCAGATGGAAGGCCCTGAAGATGCTGCAGGGACTGGGGCATCTCCCCTGGGAGGAGAGGCTGAGGGAGCTGGGCCTGCTCTGCCTGGAGTAGAGGAGGCTCAGGGGGAGCCCATCAAGGCCCACAAATCCCCGAAGGAAGGGTGCAGATAGGACAGGGCCAGGCTCTTCTCACTGGTGCCAGGACAAGAGGCAATGGGCACAAACTGGAGCACAAGAGGCTCTGTCTGAACATCAGGAAGTGCTTTACAGTGTGTCACAGAGCACTGGCACCAGTTGAGAGTTTTGGAGTCTCCCTCCCTGTAGATCACCAAAGGCCACCTGCATGTGGTCCTGGGCGACGTGCTCTGCATGTCCCTGCGTGAGCAGGGGGGTTGGACCCAATGGACCCAGAGGTGCCTTCTGACCACAACCGTTCTGTGATTCTGTAATGTCCTTTTATGACGATCAAGTCAATTCCCTTGAGGGTAGAGAGGCCTTGCAGAGAGATGTTGACAGATGAGAGCACGGTACAATTGCCAATAAAATTGGTGTATGAAATTTAACAAGTGTAAATGCTGGATTCTGCACCTGTGGTGGTGTAATCCTGGGTGCATGTCTAGCGGCTGGAGTGCGAATGGAAAGAGATCCAGGGTTGGTGGTAAGCTAAATGTGAGCCGAGAGTGTGCCCTAGTGGCCAAAAGGGCCAACTGTATTCTGGGTGCATGGAGCCAAGAGAAAGGATTGACCCCGCTCTACGAAGCACTGGTGTGGCCGCATCTGGAATTCTGTGTGCAGCTTTGGGCACCACGATATAAGAAGGACACCAAATAGCAGAATGTGTGCGAAGGAGGGCAACAGAGACGGTGAAAGGACTGCAGGCAAGGCGTGTGAGGAGCGGCTGAAGGCACTTGGCTTGTTGAGCCCAGAGCAGAGGAGATGCAGGGGAGGCCTCGCGGTGGCCCACAGCTTCCTGATGAGGGGAGCGGAGGGGCAGGTGCCGGTCTCTGCTCTCTGGGGCCAGTGACAGGGCCCGAGGGAACGGCATGGAGCTGCCACAGGGGAGGCTCAGGCTGGCTGTTCGGGAAAGGTTCTTCCCCGAGAGGGTGGTTGGGCACAGGAACAGGCTCCCCAGGGCTGTGGCCACAGCCCTGAGCCTGCTGCAGCTCAAGGAGCATTTGGAGAAGGCTCTCAGGCACAGGGTCTGATTTTTGGGTGGTCCTGGTGGGTCCCTTCGAACTGGGGCTGTTCTGCGATTCCAGCCTCCCACGGGGGGACGCGCCGGGGTCGAAGCCGGGGAGAGCCACTGGAGCCGGAAGGGGGCCCGGGGCACCGCCCGCAGCGCTTTCGCTTTCGCTTTCCGCTTCCCGGAACCCGCCGGGACCGGGATCTGCCCGGCGCCCGGTGACGTCAGGAGAGATTCTAAGTCGCCATTGGCGGGTTGGCGGCGGCGGCATCAATTGCTGCGCGGGGCTCAGAGCGGAGCGGGGCAATGGGGCCGGGGCGGGTGGGGGGCTTGGGGCTGCTGCCGGGTCTGCGGCTGCTGCTGGGGGTCCTGGGCGGCGAGTGGTGAGTGCGGGCGGGGCCGGGCATTCCCGGCACCGGGACCCCCCGGGCCTCCCCTTCCCCTCCCGGGCCCCCCTGGGAGGGGAATGGAAAAAGGCCCCCGCTCAGTGCTGCACGTCAGCGAGCCCCCTTCTTACCTGCGTCACCTCCCCAGGTGCCCTTACACAATAGGTTTGAGGCTCTGGAGCTTGGGGGACAGGTAGGTGAGGATGTGGGGGAGGGTTCACACAGGAGGTTATCAAGGGCAAGAAAGTCGACTGCGCGCCTCAAGACTGCCTCCACCAAGAAGGAAAGAACGAGGACCTCGCGCGGATCGGTTGCAGCGAGGGCTCCTGGCCTGGAGGCAGACGGAGCTAACCCCTAAACTCCCCCCCCCCAATAGTGTGGCGCAGAGCCATTTGGTCTGAGAGGCTCCTGGGAGTCTCTGAGGGAGACGGATAGGAGGTGTCAACCTGCCCCTACTGAGGCCCAGCAGCCCCCTTCTAAGTCCCTGCAAGGGGTTGTAGCTGATCCAGCTGCTCAGCTGCAGGACAGAGGACTCAACCACCCACGAGAGGAAAGGGGTTGGACCCTCATCTCAGCTCGAAGCAGAAGGAGGCATCTGCCCCCAACACCCACAGTGCCACCAACCCCCACGGTGTCCCTGGGTAACAGGTTCGAGGCTTTTGGTCAGGAAAGGGATGAGGGTCTGGACAGTAGTCGGAACCTGTGCCCCGAGAAGCATGTCAAGGGAAGTACCAAGCATAGGGAGCGGTGCTGGATGGGGCGCTGCATCCAAACCAGTGCCACAAAAAAAAAGGGCGGTCAAAAAAAAAAAGCAAGGTCAAAGGATCTGCACAGGAGACCAAGTGATGGGGGAGTCAAATGGCAGGATGGATGTCACCACGCCACTATGGATGTGGCCAATAAGGTGACAGCTATGTTCCCACCAGCAGCCCAGAAATAAACACAAGCTTTTTGAGGTGTTGTGGGTTTCTGAAGAACATGCGTTCCAGGCTATAGTCAGCTTGTGAGCCCTCTCTATCGAGTAACCCAAAGGAAGAACCATTTTGAGCAGAGCTTTGAGCAACCAGCCTGGATCCCTGAAATCCTGCCTCGGTCACTGGGTCACAAACCAGTGGCCACCAGTGCTCCCAGTGCAGCCCCCAGACCCACCCATGATCCCTAAGACCCTTCCCAGTGTCCTAGAACACACACCAGTGCTCCAGTATGCCCCCTTCCCCCCACCCTCCAAAACACTGCCTGGCTTACTGGGGCACACACCAGTGACCCCCAGTGCTCCCTGTCCAAGTGTCTTCCCTCCAGACCGATTTGGTCCCGCACCCCCTAGACACTCCCCCTTTTACTTTCACTTTTGGTTTTGTAGCCCCACCCTTTCTGAGCCTCACCCCGCCCCCTCTCCACCAGCCCCTTCCCAGTGGGTGCCATGGGGGGGTGGCACCCCCAGGACCCAGCAACCATGACTGTGCTCCCCACCCCCCCCCCCCGAATCCCCAGCACATCCCAGGTACAAACATGAGGATTTATTAACACTCTGTGTCACATGGCCGTCCCCGCCAGCCGCCAGCCTTGGTGGCACCCAGTGGCACCTGGTGACACCCCAGTTCATCCAATGGCCGCCCTGGTCACGGCCATGCAGCAGGGACACTGCAGCATTGTCTGGCTTGTTGCCCACGTCTCATGGTCCCTTGTCACTGCTCCTGGGGTCCCCATCTCTGCCCTTTGTGTCCCCATCCCAGCTCCTGGTGTCTCCATCCCAAGGAGTAGTAGTGTCCCCACCTCTGCCCTTGGTGTCCCCATCCCTGGCCCCGGTGTCACCATCCCAGCTCTCAGTGTCACCACCCTGGCCCCCAGTGTCCCCATCCCAGCTCCCCGTATCCCCATCCCCTGATGTCTCCATCCTGGCTTGTACCGTCCCCATCCCTGGTTCCTGCTGTCCCTCATCCCCACTCCCCGTGCCCTTGTCCCCATCCCCTGGCGTCCCCTGGCGTCCCCCATCCTGCAGCAGGTGCCAGTAGCGGCTGCCAGGGCGCAGTAGCTTGCTGGGGGGGCCCTGCTCGCGCACCTGCCCCCCCTCCAGCAGGGCCACCTGGTGCGCCCGTGCTGCCAAGGCCACCTGCCCTGTCACCAGCAGCACCGTGCGCCTGGTCCCGCTGGCCTCGAAGAGCTCCCGCTCCACCTGCGGCAGGAGATGCGGTCAGCGGAGATTCACGGGATGTCCCCAACCCCACCTCAGGACCGAGGGGACGCCGAGAGTGAGGACCCAGGAGGCATGGAGACTGGGGACCCAGGGGATGTGGAAATTAGGGGCCCCAGAGGCTTTGGGAGCAAGGACCAAGGGGGACTGCAGAAGGACCGTATGGGGACCCAGGAAATGAGGGAGCAGGGCCCCTGGGGACACCAGGAGTGGGGACAAAGGGAGCCCAGGGATCAGGGGACACTGAGAGTGGGGACAAAGGGAACCCAGGGACCCAGGGAAGACCAGGGTGGGGGTAAAGGGGACACAGGGATCAGAGACCCACAGGACACCAGGAGTGGGGACAAAGAGGACCCAGGGACCAGGGGACACCAGGAGTGGGGACAAAAGGGACCCAGGGGACACCAGGAGTGGGGACAAAGGGAACACAGAAACCAGGGATGATGGGACAGTGGGAAAGGGAACACAAAGGGATGCCCGGGGACAGGAGTGCTGTTAGGAATGGGGACTGAGGGGATGCGCGGACACAGGGACGCGCCCCACCTGCTGCTGGCACTCAGCGTCCAGGGCGCTGGTGGGCTCATCAAGGACAAGGATGTGAGGGTCCCGCACCAGGGCGCGGGCGATGGCCACCCCCTGCCGCTGTCCCCCGGAGAGCTGCCCCCCAAGCTCACCCACCTCTGCAGGGACAGAGAGGTCAGGGGAGGGGACACGGGGACCCTAGATGGGACAGGGATGGGGGGGGGACACCCTACCTGTGTCATAGCCTCGGGGCAGGCGGGTGATGAATTTGTGGGCGCCCACCCGGCGGGCTGCCGCTGTCACTTGTGCCCGGCTCCAGCTCTCCGGCCCGTAGGCAATGTTGGCGTGGAGTGAGCGGGCGAAGAGCACCGGCTCCTGGGGGACGGTGGCCACCTGCAGTGGAGGGGACAGCTGGGGACGTGGTGGGAACACAGCAGGGACCCAGCAGGGGGAGATGGCAGGGATGGCTGGGGGTGAAGTGGGGGACACAGTGGGGGACATGGCAGGGACAGCAGGTGATGTGGTGGGAAGGGGTGGTAACACAGCTGGTGACATGGGAGGGGTGGCCGGGGGGGGACACAGTGGGGACCGCTGGGGACATAGTGGGGATGGCTGAGGATCTGGCAGGGACGTGGCAAGGATGCAGTGGGGGAGATGGTGGGGATGGCAGGGGACATGGTGGGGATCTGGTGGGGGACACAGCAGGGACCTAAAGTGGGACACAGCGGGAACATAGAGGGGACATGGTGGGGATGGCTACGGACATGTCAGGAACATCTGGGGACATAATGGGAATGGGTGGCAACATAGCAGGGATGGCTGGTGACACGGTAGGGGTGGCCATGGAGGACATTATTGGGACAGCCGGGGACATGGTGGGGGTGGCTGGGGACGTGGCAGGGACCTCTGGGGACATGGTGGGGATGGGCAGGGACATCTGGGGACATGGCTGGGGACCCAGTGGCGATGGGAAGGGGTGCAGGGGGACATCCAGTGACCTCAGGGGGGGTGGCTGGGGATGTGTGAGGACGTCCTCAGGTGGCCCCACGGGGACAACCGAGGCCACGGAGGAGGACGAGGTCCGGTGACAGGGTGCGGGCAAGCAACTCACCCGGTGGCACAGGTAGGAGTGGCGGTAGGCGCTGAGGGGGTGGCCGTCCAAGAGCAGGCGCCCAGCCGTGGGCTGCTGCAGGCGCAGCAGCAGGGACACCAGGGTGCTCTTCCCCGAGCCCGGGGGACCCATCAGTGCCAGCACCTCCCCGGGGCGCAGCTCCAGGGACACGCCCTGGGGGGATGTGGCCATTCGCACCTCTGTGACCCCGTGTCCCCACACCCTCCCTGCTGTGTCCCTCTTGTCCCATCCCCTCCCTGTGTCCCCCCAGCCCCCCGCCTTCCCTGCCACACCTGTGGTAACAATGCCATGTCCCCGCTGTGGCCCTGTGCACCCTGTCCCCATGCCCTCCCCACCACGTCCTTGTGTCCCTCTGCCATGTCCCCACACTGTTCTATGTGTGCCTATGCCACATCCCCACCGTGTCCCTGTGTCCCCTTGCCATGTCCCCACACCCTCCCCACCATGTCCCTGTGGCCTCCCACCATGTCCCCATGCCATGTCACTACCATGCCTTTGTCCCCCTGCTGTGTCACCACAACTGCCACGCTCTCCCATTATGTCCCTGTGTCCCCCTGCCGTGTCCCCTCACGCCACACTCTCCCATCACATCCCCATGTCCCCCTTGCCGTGTCCCCATGCCTGCCATGCTCTGCCATTGTGTCCCCGTGTCCCCCTGCTGTGTCCCCACACTTGTCACACTCTGCCAGTGTCCCTATAGCCCCTTACCATGTCCCCACACCTGCCACACTCTCCCATCATGTCCCTGTGTCCCCTCGCCGTGTCCCCACGCCTGCCACACTCTGCCATCGCATCCCTGTGTCCCCTTGCTGTGTCCCCATGTCCACCTTGAGGACAGGCTCCTGGCGCCCGGGGTAGGAGAACCAGACATCCTCAAGCTGGAGGTGGCCCCGCAGGTCACTGGGTGCCAGTGTCCCCGAGGGTGCGACCTGTGTCTCCCGGTCCAGGAACTCGAAGATCTTCTCCGAGGAGCCCACAGCCTTCGTCAGCGTGGGGTAGTAGCGGAGCAGGACCTGGGGACAGCACAGGGATGTGAGTGACAGCGTTTGGGGTCGGAGGGAATGGGTATGGGGACATGGCCAGGAGGGCATGGGGACGTGGAGGACACAGGAACTCGGAGGATGCAGGTACACAGGGGGACTGGCATGGGGATGTGACAGGGTACATATGGGGACATAGTGGGTGATATGGGGACATGGTGGGGAGGGCACAGGGACACAGCAGGGGGTCACAGAGGGACAGAAATGGGGACAGAGCGAGCACCTGGGGACATGGGTAGGCACAGGGACACAGAGGGACTGGCTGTGGGACATGGCAGGGAGGACATGGGGACGAAGGCACCTGGGCTCACCCCCACGACATCAGTGAACTGCAACTGGTAGAGGAGGAAGGTGACAAGGTCCCCAGTGCTGATGGTCCCCGCGGCCACCAGCTGTCCTCCGTAGTAGAGGATCCCCATCTTCAGGGCCAGCGCTGAGAACTGGGGACATCGTGAAGAGTCACCCCCAGGGAACACCTCCCCATAGGGCCGTGGCCAACTCTCTGCAGGGACACTGAGTTCCCAGCCCTGCTCTGTCACCTCCCTCATGCCATCAATGTCCCCCATGTCCTGGAGCCCCAGAACTGTCATGTTTCCCCGTGCCATTGTGTCCCCCGTGTCCTGGACACTCTGTGCTGTCCCATTCTCTATGTCATCACACCCTTGTGCCCCGCAACCCCTGCGCTATCATGCTCACCATGTCCTGATGTCCCTGTGCTGTCACATCCCGTGTCCCACTGTCCCCATGCCATCATATCCCCATGTCCCCTAGCCCTATACCGTCATATCTCTCAGCTCCGGCATTGTGTCCCCTTGTCCCCCAGCCCCATGTCATGTCCCTCAGACCCTTCTCATCATGTCCCCATGTTCTGCAGTCCCCATACCATTGTGTCCCCATGTCCCACCACCCCCATGCCATTGTGTCCCCATGTCCCACCGCCCCCATGCCATCCTGTCCCCCAGCCCCCTGCCACTGTGCCACCGCATCCCGTACACCGCTGGTCCAGGCAGAGACGGTGTAGAGGACCGCATCCTGCTTCTCCAGCTGGTGGGTCTGGTGCAGGCACTGGCGGTAGCGCGCGGCCACCCCGTCCTCGTTGGCGAAGCTGCGCACAGTGGCCATGGCCTGGAAGGTCTCCACTGCCACCTCGCTGGCGTGGGCCAGCGCCTTCTGCACCTTTGGAGCCAGGCCCTGGGGACAGCAGTGTCACTGCAGGGCTGGCAGGTGGGGAATGGGGTGCAGGAAGGGGGCAGAGGGTATGTGGAGGGGATGGTGGGCATGGGGAGGGGTCAGGGGGGACATGGTGGGCATAGTGGAGGGGACAGTGGGGACATGCAGAAGGTGGTGGGTGAATGGAGGGGACATTGGGTGCGTGCAGGGGGCAGTGGGCACATGGAGAGGACAACACGCATGTCGTGGGGACAGCGGGCCCAGAGAGGGTGGGCACATGGAGGTGACAGCGGGCACATGGAGAGGGGATGGCAGCGGACACACGGAGGTGACAGCGGGCCCACAGCCCCCCCTCACCTGCTGCAGCCTGCCGATGGCCCTGGGCAGCGACAGGAGGAAGGGCAGCACCAGGGCGGTGACAAGGGCCATGCGCGGGGACAGCCAGGCCATGGTGCCGAAGAGGCAGATGCCCCGCGCCAGGTACCACAACAGCAGGCTCAGTGCCTCGCTCAGGGCCTCACGGGTGGCCTCCGCGTCCCCCGTCACCCGCGCTGCCACATCCCCTGTGGGGGGACAAGGCGGAGGACGACAGCGGGGTGAGCATCCCCATGCCTGTCCCCACCCCGCTGCCGGGCCTGTCCCCGAATCCCATGCTCACCGGCCCCCTCGTCCCGCAGCTCGGCGATGTCCCTGCGGAGGACGGCGGCGAAGAGGCGGCGCTGCAGGTGGCCGTGCACGCGGCTCAGCGTCCCCACGAAGGCGGTGTCGCAGGCCAGCTCGGTGACGGCGCTGCAGTGGGAAGGGGACAAGGAGGGGTGTGTGTGTGTGCATCAGGGAGACCCCCGCGCTGCTCCCTGACCTCAACCAGTGTGTCCCTCTCCCCGAAATACCTGCTCAGCCCCAGCAGCACCATGGGCCAGATGGCCGCCAGCTCGTCCTCGCGGGCCACCCAGTCGCTGGCGCGCCCCGTGTAGTATGGGACAGCCATCTCCCCTGTCACCAAACCATGGTCACGTTGATGGGGCCCCCCCGGGGCAGTGAGGGCAGTAGGGGTCCGATGATGCCCCCCAGATTTTGTGCAGCCCCCCCAAGCTTAGTGTTGCTGCCCATTGGGGTGCTGCTCCCCTGGTTTGTGGCTGACCCCCCCAAATTTCATGCAGCCCCCACCCCCCAAAGCTCAATGTTGCTCCCCATTTGGGTGCTCCTCCCCCCCGCTTGCTGACGCCCCCAGATTTTGTGCAGCCCCCCCAAAGCTCAATGCAGCTCCCCATTAGGGTACAGCCCCCCCCGCTTTTGTGCAGCCCCCCCAAATCTCAATGCTGCTCCCATACGGTGCTGCCCCCCCCACTTGCTCACCCCCCCAGATTTTGTGCAGCCCCCCCAAAGCTCAATGCGGCTCCCCATTGGGGTACAACCCCCCAGCTTTCGTGCAGCCCCCCCCAAATCTCAATGCCGCTCTGATAGGTGTGCTGCCCTCCAGATTTATGGCTGCCCCCCCACATTTCATGCAGCCCCCCCAAAGTGGGGGTGCTGCCCCCCAGTTTTGTTGCCCCGCCCCGTACCGAGCGCCGAGGCCCCCATCAGTGCCGCCACCACCGCGCAGCGCCAGCGCTCGGGGCGCAGCGACTCCAGGAGGCGGCGGCCGGCGCCCATCGTCCCCGGTCAGCGCCCGCGACCCTCCCGGCCCCGCTCCGGTCCCGGCGCCGCTCCCGTCCCCGTTTCTCGGAAAATGAAACCCAGCGTGGGGACGGGACGGGCGCCGGCGCCGCCTGCCATTGGCTGAGGCCGGCGGTGCGTCACCAGTTGTCGGGCAGATCGGGCCGGAGCAGCTTGGCGAGGGGAGGGGAGGGGCGGGGAGGGGGGCGTGGCGTGGGGGCGGAGGGGGCGTGGCAATGGGCGGAGGGGGCGTGGCGATGGGTGAAGGGGGCGTGGCGAGGCGGGAATGGGGCGGGGCCGGGGGAGAAGGGCGGGGGCTGTAGGGCCGCGAAAACGAAAGTGAAATGTGGCAGGGCCAGAGCGTAGCGGGAGCAGCCGGGGCCGGGTGGGTCTGGGGGCCCCGGGGGGGTCAGAGCGGGCTGGGGGGAGCAAGGGGGGGTGGCTGGACTCGGCCGGGCTGAGCCAAGCAGCACCGGGGAGCACGGGTCGGTGGGGAGGGGCTGGACTGGGAGGACTGGGAGAGTTGGTGTGTCCCCAGTGTGCTGGGGGCGGGTCTCAAAAAGGTGAAGGGGGCTGCGCTGGGGGTCAGTGGTGTATTCCTGAGCGGTTTGGAGAGCCAGGCTGGGACTGGGGGGCCATACTGGGAGTACTGGGTTGTGTTCTAGGGTACTGGGAAGGGTCCTGGGGAACCTGGTCAGGACTGGGGGATTTACTCGGAGCACTGGTGTCCCAGGGAGCTCAGCAGGGTCTCAGGGAGCTAAGCCGGGAGCACTGGTGTGAGCCACAGGGTGCTGGGCAGGGTCGAGGGGAGCTGAGGAGTCTGCACTGGGAGCACTGGTGTTCCCTGGGGAGTGCCCCAGGGAGCCCAGCTGTGTCCAGGTGACCAGCAGAGGGTCTGGGGGTGCTGGGTAGGGCCTTGAACACTCCTCAGACCCCCCAAGCCATGGAGTTGCTGCCCACCTTGCGCCTGGCCTGTGTCCTGCTCCCGGCTGACCTGGTGGTGCTGGCAGCACTGGCCCGGTTGGCCCCGGCACTGGCCCAGCTGGGTCTAGTGGCCACATGGCTGGAGGCTGGGCTGCGGCTACCAGTGCTGGTAGGGGCTGGGAGGCTGTTGGCCCCCGGAGGACCCCGGGGAGCTGCAGCCCTGGTGAGCCTGGCCCCTGCCACCTTCCTGACCCTGCGGGGCTGCCTGGAGCTGCCTGGGGCTCCACCAGTGCTGCTGGCCATGGCCACACTGTCCTGGCTGGCATTGGCCTATGGGGCAGCCCTGCTGGCCCTGCTGACCTGGACCTCCCTGGCACCTGGGGTGGCCCTGGGGACCAAGGAGGCCAAGCACCAGGCGGCCCTGCGCCGGCAGCTGGCCCTGGCCTGGCCTGAGTGGCCCTTCCTCAGTGGAGCCTTCTTCTTCCTCGTGCTGGCTGCGTTGGGTGAGACCTCCGTGCCCTACTGCACCGGGAGGGCCTTGGACGTCCTCCGCCATGGGGATGGCCCCACTGCCTTTGCCACTGCCATTGGCTTTGTGTGCCTCGCCTCCGCCAGCAGGTAGGGACCCCCAGTTCCTCCCCCAAATCCTGTCCACACCTGGAATGGTGCCTGATGGGTGTCGGGGTGTCTCTGTCCCCCCATTCTGCCCAGTTCGCTGTTTGCCGGCTGCCGAGGGGGCCTCTGCACCTTCATCAGGTATCGCCTCACCCTGCGCACCCGCGACCGGCTCTTCTCTGGCCTGGTGCACCAGGACCTGGCCTTCTTCCAGCAGACCACAGCAGGTACAAAGAGGGGGGAGGTCCCTGTCCCTGTCCCCACAGCATGTCCCCCTCTCACCTCACTCAACCCTTGCAGCTGAGCTGGCCTCCCGGCTGGCCACTGACGTGCCACTGGCGAGCAGGGTGGTGCCAAGCAACGCCAACATCGCCCTGCGGAACCTGGGGAAGGTGCTGGGGCTCAGCGCCTTCATGCTGGCGCTCTCACCACGCCTGACCCTGCTGGCGCTGCTTGAGGTGCCCCTTGCCATTGTTGCGCACAAGGTCTACAATGCCCGGCACCAGGTGATGGTGGACCTGGGACAGTAGGGACAGGAGAGCATGGATGGTGATGGGATGGCCAGATGGGGACAGTAGGAAGAGAGTGGCAGGCTGGGGGCAGCAAGAAATGGGGATGGTGGGGATGGGATGTGAGGTAGAGATGGCTGGGCAACAATGGTGAGGTGGAGATGGCTGGGACAGGACAGCAGGGTGAGGATTACAGGGATGGGACAGGAGGTTTGGGGCTGGGAATGACAGGGTAAGGAAAGTGGAGATGACGATTGCAGGGATGGCGATCATAGGGATAGGATAACAGGCAAGAGGAGAGCAGGAACGGAAATGGGATGGGATGGCGAGGACTTGGCTGTGCCGTCCCATGGGTGCTGATGCCCGCTGGCCCTACCCAGATGCTGCAGCAGGCCGTGCTGGATGCAACAGCTGGCACTGGGGTGGTGGTGCAGGAGGCCATCTCCTCCATCGAGACAGTGCGGGCCTTCGCTGGGGAGGAGGAGGAAGAGCGCCGGTACGGCCAGGCACTGACCAAGATGCTGGGGCTGCGGGACCAGCGGGACATGGAGAAGGCAGTCTTCCTCCTCATCCGGCGGGTGAGGCTGACATGGGGGGACCCAGGTGCCTGTTGGCACAGGAACATCCCCACTCACCCCTCTTCCTGCAGGCGCTGCAGCTGGCCGTGCAGGCGCTGGTGTTGTACTGCGGGCACCAGCAGCTCCGTGAGGGGACCCTCACTGCTGGCGGCCTCATCGCCTTCATCCTCTACCAGAATAATGCCGGCAGCAGTGTGCAGGTAAGGCCGGGCAGTGCATCCCCCATAGGCACATCCCCATGTCTGCCCCTCAAATGAGCACGTCACTGTGTCCCCATCCTGGGTGCCAGTAGCTCTGCCCCACACAGGCGCTGGCGTACGCCTACAGTGACCTGCTGAGCAATCTGGCAGCCGCCCACAAGATCTTTGACTACCTGGACCGTGAGCCGGCTGGGGGCACTGGGGGCACCTGGGAGCCTGCCATGCTGCAAGGCCACGTCACCTTCCAGCACGTCACCTTTGCCTACCCCACGCGCCCCGAGCACCTTGTCCTGCAGGATGTCTCCTTCGAGCTGCGCCCTGGTGAGGTGACAGCGCTGGCGGGGCTGAACGGCAGCGGGAAGAGCACCTGTGCTGGGCTGCTGCAGCGCTTCTACGAGCCCACAGCTGGGGAGGTGCTGCTGGACGGGGTGCCACTGCGCGACTACAAGCACCGGTACCTGCACCGCCAGGTGAGTGTGGCTGCAGGAGGGTGTGCGGCACAAACATGCCGATCAGTGCCCGGACTCAGCCTCTGCCCCGGGGCAGGTGGCACTGGTGGGGCAGGAGCCCGTGCTCTTCTCTGGCTCCATCCGGGACAACATTGCCTACGGGCTGGAGGGCTGCAGGGAGGAGGAGATCATAGCAGCTGCAGAGGCTGCTGGTGCCTTGGGCTTTATCTCTGCACTGGACCAAGGCTTTGACACTGGTGAGTACTGGGGAGCGGGGGGGACCTGGGTGTCCATCCCAGTTACCTCACTGTCCCCATCCTGCAGACGTAGGGGAGAGAGGAGATCAGCTCTCGGCTGGGCAGAAGCAGCGTGTTGCCATTGCCCGGGCCTTGGTGCGATGCCCCACTGTCCTCATCCTCGATGAGGCCACCAGTGCCCTGGATGGGGATGGGGATGTGGCGGTGAGTGGTGGACTGGGCCTGGGAGAAGGGGTCCAGCCACATGGCAGAGGCTGATGGGCACCAGCATCTCCTGCAGCTGCAGCAGTGGGTGCAGAGTGGGGAGGACCGGACGGTGCTGCTCATCACCCACCACCCACGGATGCTGGAGAGGGCTGACCGCGTTGTGGTGCTGGAGCGTGGCACCGTGGCCGAGATGGGGACGCCCGCTGAGCTCGCGGCCTGTGGTGGGCCCTACAGCCGCCTGCTGCAGCGCTAACAACCCACGGGGCAGCCAAAAACCCCCAGGGATAGGCCACAGGGAGCAGAGGCCAGCTCCTGTCCTGGCTGCAGGATGGGAGGTGGGGACTGCTCCTGTTGGTGCCAGGATTTGTATGGAATAAAGTGGAAACACTCCAGAGACAAGTGAGCTGGGTTGTGGCAACATATGGGGAGCTCTGCTCTATGCTAGTGAGGCCTCGCCTGAAGCATTACATGCAGCTGTGGGCAGCACAGCAGATGAAGGGTGTGAAACTGTGCGAGAGCCTCCAAGGGAGGGCTACGAGGATGGCGAAGGCTCTGCAGGGCAAGGCCTGTGAGGAGCGGCTGAAGGCGCTTGGATTGTTGAGGCCAGAGCAGAGGAGCCACAGGGGAGGCCTCACGGTGGCCCACAGCTTCCTGATGAGGGGAGCAGAGGGGCAGGTGCTGGTCTCTGCTCTCTGGGGCCAGCGACAGGGCCCGAGGGAACAGCATGGAGCTGCCACAGGGGAGGCTCAGGCTGGCCACTCAGAAAAGGTTCTTCACCAAGAGGGTGGTTGGGCATCCACAGCTGGGGCACTGGGCCATCAGTGACAAGAGAGACCTGGCCCCCCTGGGGAGAGGCAGATGCTGCAGAAGATGCGAAGATGCTGCAGGGACTGGAGCATCTCCCCTGGGAAGAGAGGCTGAGAGAGCTGGGCCTGCTCAGCCTGGAGCGGAGGAGACTCAGGGGAGCCCAGAGGAGCTGTGGAGTCTCCCATATTAGAGATACCAAGAAGTGCTCTGGACTGGTCCAGGGCAACAGGCTCTGGGTGGTGCTGAACAGTGGTTTGGGGCAAGGGGACCTCAAGAGGTCCCTTCCAACCCCAGCCCCTCTGTGAATCTCTTTCTTGTGACAAGTCCTGGCAAACAATGAATTCACCCAGACAGAAGAGGCCCCAGCTGTACTGACGCATAGGCTCACTGTGCTGAGCTCTTTCTGCATGCAGCTCCCAGCCTCCCTCGATGCCTCCCCAACTTCCCCATGCAGCTTCTCCGGACAATCCTGACCCACCATGCCAGGACAGGAGCACCTTGCCCACCTGCTCCCACATGCCACTCCAGGTCAGACACCAGGCATGCTTTGTGGCAAATCAGAAAATCATTGGGCTGTTTATTTTGTTTGAAGGCGTGCAGATGCAATTATGCTGTGGCGTTGCTCTTGCAGTAGCAGATAAGAGATGTGAGAGATTGGGGGAACGGGGCCACATCCAGCTGCAGCACAAAGTGCACATGGGGCCAGCTGGTCCCTCACGGGCTGAAGTGGAGCCGTTAGACACTGGGGTTGCTCCCTGCAGGGACAAGAAGAGACAGCGTCATATGGGGCCACATCTTCATCCCAAACCTACTACTCTGGGAGTCTTCCCAGGGAATCCAAGGATCAGTTGGGCACAGCAACACCCTGCATGCGGGTACCACAGGGAGACATGACAAGCTGCGACCTCCTAACCTCCCCGGGGCTCCTGCCTAAACCCCCAGCCTCGTTCTCTACCTGCGTTCGAGCTGCTGGATCCCCCGTCACTGCCTGCAAGAGAAGAGCAGCCGTGAGCCCCAGCCCAGGAGCTGGCACAGGAAGGGCAGCAGAACCAGGAGCGGAACACGGCACCGCTATGCTGGGAGCCCCAAGAGAAACCAGAGCCCCAAGACTGCCCCAGTGATGGGCAGAGGCAGGGGACATCGCTGGCACCATCACTCACCTGGCGCCATGTTGTAGCCCTTCTTCTCCTTCCCTGCAGACAGAAAGAGGCATCAGCACCAGCCACATGTCACAGCCAGGCAGGGGGCCTCCCATAGGTGCCCCAGCTCCTCACACAGCCCCTCCAGCCCCTGCCTTCCTCCACACCCCTCTGCCTCATCCACCCAGGCACTTTACCCTGCTTGCTCTTCCAGACAGCAAATCCGACCAGGGCAGCAATGACAGCCACGACAGCGACAGCCACCCCCGCCACGATGGGGATGAGGTTGGACTGTGGCTCTGGGAGAAATTAGGGCCGTCAGGAGGGGGAGGAGGAGCCCCAGACCACCCCAGTCCCACACACCCCATGCTGCTGGGCTCACCCCACGAGAAGAGGCCAGGCTGGGGCAGGCTGGCATGCTCCACGCGGCACTGGTACTTGTCCTTGTCTCCCGGCATGACATCGATGGTGGCCCAGGCATGGTAGGTGCCATCACTGTTGGGCACGGTGCTCCCCCTCTGGGTCTCCTGCTCCTGGACCACGCCGTCCTTCAGCCAGCTGATGGAGATGGGCCGTGGGTAGAAGCCGTGAGCGCGACAGGACAAGGTCAGGATCCTGTCGGCCTCCATCCCCGACACTCGGACCTCGGGGCGCTCTGAGGAAGGGGTGGAAGCAAGGGCCAGGCTGAGCTCCCTGCACTGGCCCTGCTCCTGCTTCCAGCCTGGTGCTGAATCCCCTCTTGACCTCACCTCTCCTCTCCAGCATGGCCTTCCCATAGCTCACATATTTCCTCAGCCACTCAATGCAGGTGTTCTCCAGGTAGTGCTTCAACTGCTCAGCATAAGTCCCTTCCTCCTCCCACTTCCTCTTGGTGATTTGTGCCCCAGCATCAGCTGCAGTGAATGTCAGCGTGTCCTTGTCAAAGACGAGGAAGTCCTTCCCATCATAGCCATGCTGCTCAAAGCCTCTGATGCTACCATCCTCAAGGAGGTCACAGCCATACATACGCTGCCGTGTGTGAGAGCCTGTAACATAGCCAGGGACAGGGGGTGAGGGGCAGCCACAGTCCCAGCCATTTAACAAGGTGCAGACCTCTCCGGCAGCACATGCAGGTGCCACACAATGCCCTGTCACAGACTCCTGCATCCCTGCAAGCCTGGTGCTGCCCCAAAATACTCACCGGAATATTTTGGGGCAGCAAGGGCCTTGTACAGGGTTGTAAATGCTGTGAGGTGACGAGAAGCTGAGATGGGGTGGGGGAAATCCCTCAGGTTTTGGGGTGGGGGCCTGAAGCACCATGGGGAAAGCAAGGGGCTGGGACAATGGGGGCAGCAGCCCCTCTGGCTCTGGGGGTCCTGACTGCTGTGGGGATGCTGAAGGGCTGGGATGGGATGACCTGGAGCTCCCCAGCTCCAGGACAGGGGGTTCTGAGCAGCATGGGGGTGGCAAGGGGATGGGTTGGGTCTGGAAGCACCCCTCTGGGTCTGGGACAAGGGACCCCAAGCACCATGGGGCTGGGACAGGGCGGCTGGAAGCCCCGTGACAGCGACACCAGGCATGGACCCAACAGCACGGCTGGGTCTGGGGCAGCAGCGTGGGGGCAGGGCCAGGCCTCAGTGGGGCTGGGGACCCCCCCACCCCTCCCACAGCACCCGCTTCCACAGCCCCCAGAGCCACGGCCCGGCCCACTCTCACCCCTGCTCTGGTTGTAGCGCTCCCGCAGCGTGTCCAGGTTCACGCGGTGAATCTGCTCAGCGTTCTGAAAGGTCCGGGTCTCCCTGTCCCAGTACTGCTGGTCCACATTGGCCACCATCCAGTCCACCTGGGGCTTCGTCCTCTTGATCTCGCTGTCATAGCGCACGAAGACCTCCCCGTCCACGTACCCCACGACCACGAACTGCGGCAGCCCCGGGCCCGGGTCCGACACCGCGGTGTAGAAATAATGCAGGGAGTGGGGCCCTGCGGGGACAGGGGGCAGCTCAGGGACAGCCCCGAGGCGAGGCCGAGCCCGGGGGGGGGGCCGGGAGGGGAAGGGGAGGCCCGGGGGTCCCTGTGCCGGGAGAGCCCCATGGCCCCGCCCGCACTCACCGCTCGCTGCTCCGCCCAGGACCCCTAGCAGCAGCAGCCCCAGGCCCAGCTCCAGGACCCCCACCCGCCCCAGCCCCATGGCTCCGCTCTGCCCCGAGCCGCCTTCGGAGCTCGAAGGTATCCGACGGCTCCGGCCCCGCCCTGCGACGCGATTGGCGGCTCTGCCGCGAGTCTACCAATGACTAACCGGTGTTCTCGTGACGTCACCGGGCGCCGGGTAGATCGCGGTCCCGCAGGTTGCCAGAAGCGAAAGCGAAAGCGCTGCGGGCAGCGCGCGGCGGGGGCTGGGGACAGGGAAATCCCGGCCCCACCCGGACCCTTCCCCCCCCCACGCAACCCCCGCGTTTCTCGGCCCTGCCGTGGGCTGCAGCGGTGCCCGGGGACAGCAGGGCCACCCACTCAGCGATGGGGCACCCAGGACGTGTCCCCCTCGGGGCTGTCCCCAGGAGCGGGGGCAGCTGCCATCAGGCAGGACCCCGCTGGGGGCCATCTCCATCGCCACCTCCTGCCCTCCACCCGCAGACCAGGCGGGAGGGGACCACTCAGAGCCAGTTGTCTGTGGCCGTGCCCATGAGGCTTTTGAATGTGCCCAAGGACGCACACCCCACCAACCTGTGCCATAACGTGGTTGCCCACACTGTGACAAAGTTTCCCGGTGCTCAGATGGAGCCCCCTGTGCTCCAGCACCTTCATCCCCTTCGTGACCCTGGTTGGACTCTCTCCAGGTCTCTCTTGTGCTGGGGAGCCCAGCACTG
Source organism: Anser cygnoides (assembly GCF_040182565.1). Classification (NCBI taxonomy): domain Eukaryota; kingdom Metazoa; phylum Chordata; class Aves; order Anseriformes; family Anatidae; genus Anser; species Anser cygnoides. The sequence goes on from NC_089907.1 coordinate 1,002,992, forward strand.
GGCCCACAAGCGCTGAGCAGAGGCGAAGGATCACCTCCCTCGGCCTGCTCCAACACGGCTCCTGCTGCAGCCCAGGACACTGCTTGCTGCGCAGCCCAGGCAGGCTGTAAGGGTTTGTGGAAGGAGAGTTTCTGCTCCCTAGGGGAATCTGGCCAAAGACCTCCTTCAGTGGGATGAGGGATAATAAGTAAAAGAGTAAGCCATAAAGAAGACCAGACGGGGACATAAGCCTGATCAGGTGGCAGTGGTGGGAACCAAAGCTGCTCACTCACACTGACTGATGGGGGCATGGGAGAGCGAGAGCATTTCTTCCAGCAAGGCTGTTTGGAGACCTCATGCATTGGAAACCAATGGAAAAGGGGGAAACCAAGCAGAAACCAACCTCTAGCTGGACACAGACCTGACAGAACCAACATGGGCACAGTGACAAGAAAGGAACGTCCCCGTCATGCTCCCTGTTGGCAAGCAAGCAAGCAGAGGCGCTGCTTCCAGGAAGATCAGCCTGGACTTTGCAACTGATAAGATGTGAACCAGGAGCACCTTGGACTGGGAGTGGTGTGGGACCGGTGGGGGATGTGCAGGGCAGGGGAGCAGAAGGAACAAAGAGGTGGGGAGGCAGAAAAGGAAGGAAAGGGGCCAGCTGTGTGTGAAATAGGACCAGTCAGTACTTGTCTGCCTGAGCGCTGTGCCCAACCACCAGTCTATCCTGTCTTCTTGTAACTTCTCATTAAACATTTTCTTCAATTTAGGGACTAGGGTGAGGGTGAGTGAGGCCAGTGCAGGGCTCAGGGCCAGCAGCTGGAGTGGGGTGTCGAGTCACAGCCCATGGGCCCAGTGCTGGCTGCTGGGGCTGAGAGTCTCTGTGACTGGACACGTGTGTCTGTGTGCGTGTGTCTGTCCGTCTGTCTGTCTGTGAGACCTGTGCTCAGCTTGGCTGCTGGCTGACCCTTGGAAAGTGGTAGCTTTCCTCAGGAAAAGGTAGCTTTCCTGAGGTAGCTTACCTCAGCCTGGGCAGAAATGCCAGGTCCCTGGGCACCCAGCTGGGCTCCAACATCTGGGCAGGATGGCACTGGGTGTTCCTGCCTGTCCTGGTGTGTACTGGTTCCAGTGACCAGGCAGGAGGGTTCTGGGCTGCAGCAGCTGGAGGAGATAGCCAGGCTCCTGACATCCCTTAACTCACCCCAACCCAGCCCAGCCTGTGGTGTCCAGCAGCCAACTGGTGTGGGTTGGAACAGGTAGAATAGTGTGTAAAGTAAAGAACAGTGAAATCTGAGCATCTTTGGCAATTTTTATTGCTGACATTCCATGTAAGATTCCAGGACTTCAAACCATTAAAAGCACCTTCGATGGTAAATGCTGATTCGCTGTCACAGGCCAATGAGGTTTTCAGGTCAGCGTCAAGACAAGCGCCTATGCTGTGACATTAAAAAAGCAGCCCCACTGGGGTGTGATTATAATATCAGGTGTAATTACAACTGCTTGTTATTCCCACCCGTACTGAATTGCTGGTGCATTGTAATGCACCATGGGGCCTAATCGTATTGATGCCAGTAACAATTTAAGTTTGTACTGTTAACTTTGTGTTGTGTTAAAAGCTGTAAAATATGTACTTCAAGGCAAGGGCAAGATGATCCAGGCCTTGAGGATATCTAAAAGATGATTCATAAAAAAACTACTTAATCAGAAAGACCATTTGGTAAGGAAACATCCAACACATATACTACTGAATGCGCTACTAATCAACTTTTTAGAAATACTTGGCTGAAAAACAAAGGTATGAGTTTCTAATACTCTAATACTAATGAGAACTATCCTCATTAGAATAGTAAAAATCATGCCCCTAGGCTGAGAGACCCCAGCCCAACAAGAGACCCTTCCCCTCTGAGGATGCACAGAACGATTTTGTCAAATCACCAGTATACTCATTATGTAACCAATTAGAAATTAGAGGATTGTGCTAACATGTACATGTAGTGATAAGAGATTGTATAAAATGTGGCATGGAAAATCCTTAGGTGTGCCAGCTTAGCAAGAAACCACCTGGCACTTGCACAATTCTGAAATAGACAATATCTCGACCTAGTGTGTGGATAGGCTCATTGCACACTGGGTAAGGAATCCAAACTTTCTGTTGGACAACAACATGAGCATGCTTTGACAGGCTGTGGCTGATAATTTAGAGTATCACGGAATAAGTGTGATGACTTGGGTTGATATCTAAATGTTTCATGGACTGGTTTTGCTAAGCACCAGTATTCAGTATCCAGTAGTGATTTTTTTTTTTTTTGACAATGCCAGCAATCTATTGCATTGTCCACTTGAGATACGGTACTCATAAACTGATCAATACAGTTGTCAATCAAGTTGTTGATAATGACACTGAACTGGGAGGATCTGTGTATTCCATCAAGGGTGGAGAGGCCTTGCAGAGGGATCTGGACGAATAGGAGAGATGGGCAGCCAATGACTGCAGGAACTTTAACAAGAGCATGTGCCAGACCCTGCCCCTGGGCATATAAATCAAAAGGTTTTGAGTAATCTGGGAGCCCCAGTGCAGGGGCAGATGTTAAGGCATCTTTAATAGCTTTGAATGCCTTTTCCCTTTCCACTTCCCAGGAGATGGGTTCTATTTCCTCATCCTTGGTGCCCTCAGTTACAGGTGTAGTCAGTTCCCCCAGCCCTGGTACCCACAGTCTGTAAAAGCTGACCCCATGTTCCCACAGTAGTAGCATTCTCTGCTTTCTCCCCTATTATTCCTCTCCCTTTATCCAGTCCCTCTTTCTTGACCCAGAACCAGGGTCTGACTTTCCCCTTCCTTGGACTCCTCTATTTCCTCCTCTAGCCTGCAAACTCCTCGTGAGCACTGCCACCCATAAATTATTTTCCTGTTCCTCGGTTCTCTTTTGTGCATTCATTGTGTCCACCTTCTCCATTTCCTCTCGCCCGTCATAAACAACTAGCGCTACACTCAAAATCTTCTGCAATGTCTCCCTTGCCAACCCAGCAGATGTTCCTTGACTCACTGCAGCCTACAGGGGGGTTTCCTGAGCTGGGGAAGCCCCAGGGGAGCACAGAGACATGCCCAAGGCCGGCAGCTCCTCCAAAGCAGCCGATGAGCCATGGGCAGGTCCAGCAGTGAGGGTGGCCACCCCTCAGTGTCCCCTGAGCATCCCCTGGGGAGTGTGGCCAACATGGTGTGTTGTGTGTGGTGCCTCAGCCGGGCCTGGCATGGCCACTGGTGCAGGAGAGAACCAGGAGGGCACCCCATGAGGGTGCCCCATGAGGGTGGGAGGCACCAGCAACACCTGCACTCCACACCTGGGCCTGCGCAGGCCAATAGTGCGTGCCTCACCAATCCTCAAGGCAAAATGGTGGGCACTCACCTCTGGGCAGAGGCTGTGGCTCCAGCTGGGTGGTCTGGACCATTTGCCCCAGCGGTGGCCGATGCCTCCACCCAGACGGAGCTGCCGAGGGGTGAGGCCGCCCTGCAGACTTCAGGCTGCTGGAAGTGCCCAGGCCTGTCCCCTGGGGCAGGTGGCAGACCTGCCTGCCAAGGGGTGCCCAGCTGGAGTGGGGAGTGGGAAGCAGCCCTGCAGACCCCAAGGTCAGTGCAGAAGGAGGGCAGGAGGTGCTTTAGGCATGCAGCAGAAGTTCCCCTGCAGCCTGTGGAGGGGCCTCTGGTGGAGCAGGCTGGTTCCTTTGTCCAGATTAATGCACAGTACTTAATTTATTTTTATCATTTCACTGCCCCAGGGATAGCTCCCTGTCCCCTGGAAGCCTTATTTCCCTTTTTTTCCCAGCCCTTGTCAGTGTGCTGCTACAGAAATTTACCTCCTGCAGGGTACCACACACTAACATTCCAGTTCTAGAAAATGGGGGTGTACTGCCAAGCACTGTACTGTGCATGGGGTACCGTACACTTACGGGTTAACCAGATTCCCCAGTGTACTGCTGAGCTCTTTACCGTGTAAGGGAGCACCATACACCAGATTTCCCCAAGACTCTTGCTTTCTCCCTTCTACTCTTGCTTCATCCATCTCAAGCTGTGCCCCTCGCAGAGTTACGGAACCGTGGATCAGGGCTCCACACTTGCTTCATGCAGAAGTACATCTCAGTCACGCTTCACACACTAGTCTTGCCTGACCCAAGGCAATGCTTCATATTTCTTACCTTGGTCTGTGCACAGAGTTACCGGGTCAGTTCTCGAAGCCGGAGTGCCTACCTTGCTTTCTTCCCTAAGTCTTCACCGATCCTGTCTTCTTAACCAGTCTCGGTTCTTTGTCAGCTCTCTGCACAACCACCGTCACCAAGGCACAGGCCGAAATCAGTGGGGCATGCCTTCTGGCTGCAGTGGTAATGGGGCTACTCAGAAGGAGACTGGATCCCGGATGAGCCCCGAATTTGTGAGAAACAATCTGCAGCCAATAACACAGGCTCAGGCGAGAATCTCACTGAAGCAGAATTTTTGTGTTTGCAATGGTGGGCATCCTGCAAGCAGGAGCGAATAGCAAAAGTATATCATAACCTTATGTTCCCTATTAGCTGACACTTGATAACTCCTCTGTTTCCTCATTGGCTGAGAACTACAGGTTCACAAACTACTCAACACTTCTTACTATACCATGTATGTACAATTTTATTTGACCAACCATTACCATGACAACCATACCCCCCACCGTTAAGCCTGCACAATCACTTCTGAATATGCAAGGTTAGTGGAAGTTTCTACTGCAAAACCACAACTTATTTCTCACAGTGACCAGTGATAGGACCTGAGGAAATGGCTTGGAGCTGCAACCGGGGTGGTCCAGGCTTGATATCAAGAAAAGGTTTCTTCACCAACAGGGTGGTCAGGCACTGGAACAAGGTCCACAGGGAACCGGTCACAGCATCAAGCCTGTTGGAGTTCAAGTAGTTGGATAACACTCTCAGATACAAGGTCTCATTTTTTGGGTGGCCCTTTGAGGACCCAGGATTTGGACCCAGTGATCCTTGTGGCTCCATCCAACCCCAGCCCCTCTGTGAATCTCTTTCTCGTGACAAGTCCTGGCAAACAGTAAATTCACTCAGACAGAAGAGTCCCCTGCTGTCCTGACGCATAGGCTCACTGTGCTGAGCTCTTTCTGCATGCAGCTCCCAGCCTCCCTTGATGCGTCCCCAACCTCCCCACGCAGCTTCTCCGGACAATCCTGACACACCAGGCTGGGATAGGAGCACCTTGCCCACCTGCTCCCACACGCCACTCCAGGTCAGACACCAGGCACGCTTTGTGGCAAATCAGCAGATCATTGGGCTATTTTGTTTGAAGGCGTGCAGATGCAATTATGCTGTTGCGTTACTCTTGCAGTAGCAGATAGGAGATGCGAGAGGTTGGGGGAACGGGGCCACATCCAGCTGCAGCACAAAGTGCACATGGGGCCAGCTGGTCCCTCACGGGCTGAAGGAGAGCAGTTAGACACTGGGGTTGCTCCCTGCAGGGACAAGAAGTGACAGCGCCACATGGGGCCACGTCCCTGTCCCAAACCTACTGCTCCAGGAGTCTTCCCAGGGAATCCAAGCAGTGGTTGGGCACAGCAGCACCCAGTGTGCGGGTACCACAAGGGGACACGACAAGCTGGGACCCCAAAACCTCCCTGGGGCTCCTGCCTGAACCAACAGCCTCGTTCTGTACCTGCGTTTGAGCTGCTGGATCCCCCATCGCTGCCTGCAAGAGAGGAGCAGCCGTGAGCCCCAGCCCAAGAGCTGGCACAGGAAGGGCAGCAGGACCAGGAGTGGAACACGACACCGCTGTGCTGGGAGCCCCAGGAGAAACCAGAGCCCCAAGACTGCCCCAGTGATGGGCAGAGGTAGGGGACATCACTGCCACCATCACTTACCTGGTGCCACGTTATAGCCCGTCTCATTCTTCCCTGCAGACAGAAAGAGGCATCAGCACCAGCCACATGTCATGGCCAGGCTGGGGGCCTCCCAAAGGTGCCCCAGCTCCTCATACAGCCCCTCCAGCCCCTGCCTTCCTCCACACCCCTCTGCCTCATCCACCCAGGCACTTTAACCTGCTTGCACTTCCAGACAGCAAATCCGACCAGGGCAGCAATGACAGCCACGACAGCCACCTCCGCCATGATGTGGATCAGGTTGGACTGTGGCTCTGGGAGAAATTAGGGCCATCAGAAGGGGGAGGGGGAGCCCCTGAACACCCCAGTCCCACACACCCCATGCTGCTGGGCTTACCCCACGAGAAGAGGCCGGGCTGGGGCAGGCTGGCGTGCTCCACGCGGCACTGGTACTTGTCCTTGTCTCCCAGCAGGACATCGATGGTGGCCCAGGCATGGTAGGTGCCGTCACTGTTGGGAAGGGTTCTCCCCCTCTGGGTCTCCTGCTCCTGGACCACGCCGTCCTTCAGCCAGCTGATGGAGATGGGCCGTGGGTAGAAGCCGTGAGCGCGGCAGGACAAGGTCAGGATCCTGTCGACCTCCATCCCCGACACTCGGACCTCGGGGTGCTCTGAGGAGGGGGTGGCAGCGAGAGCCGGGCTTAGCTCCCTGCACTGTCCCTGCTCCTGCTTCCAGCCTGGTGCTGCATCCCCTCTCGGCCTCACCTCTCCTGTCCAGCACGGCCTTCCCATAGCTCACATATTTCCTCAGCCACTCAATGCAGGTGTTCTCCAGGTAGTGCTTCTTCCGCTCAGCAGAAGTCCCTTCCTCCTCCCACTTCCTTTTGGTCACTTGTGCCCCAGCGTCCGCTGCAGTGTACGTCAGCGTGTCCTTGTCTAAGGCAATGAAGTCCTTCCCATCATAGCCAAGCTGATCAAAACCTGTGATGCTACTGTCCTCAAGGAAGTCACAGCCATACATCCACTGCAGCGTGTGAGACCCTGCAACACAACCAGGGGCAGGGCATGAGGGGCAGCCACAGTGCTGGCCCTTTAATGAGGCACAGACCCCTCCGGCAGCACATGCGGGTGCCACACATTGCCCTGTCCCAGAGTCCTGCACCCCTGCAAGACTGGGCTGGGGCCCAGCACCAGAGTACTTTGGGGCAGCGAAGACCTTGTATGGGGTTGTAAATGCTGTGAGGTGACGAGGAGCTGATATGGGTGGGGGGAATCCTTCAGGTTTTGGGGTGGGGGTCTGAAGCACTATGGGGAAAGCAAGGGGCTGGGACAATGGGGGCAGCAGCCCCTCTGGCTCTGGTGGTCCTGACTGCTGTGGGGATGCTGAAGGGCTGGGATCACAGAATCGTCTAGGTTGGAAGAGACCTCCAAGATCATCTAGTCCAACCTCAGCCCTAACACTAACAAGTCCTACACTAAACCATATCACTAAGGGCTACATCTAAACGTCTTTTAAAGACCTCCAGGGATGGCGACTCAACCACCTCCCTGGGCAGTCCATTCCAATGCCTAACAACCCTTTCAGTAAAGACGTCCTTCCTAACATCCAACCTAAATGATGGGATGGGGTGACCTGGAGCTCCCCAGCTCCAGGACAGGGGGTTCTGAGCAGCATGGGGGTGGCAAGGGGCTGGGTTGGGTCTGGAAGCACCCCTCTGGGTCTGGGACAAGGGACCCCAAGCACCGTGGGACTGGGACAGGGCAGCTGGGAGCCCCCGTGACAGGCATGGACCCAACAGCACAGCCGGGGCTGGGGCAGCAGCATTGGGGCAGAGCCAGGCCTCAGTGGGGCTGGAAACTCCCTTTCCCCCCGCCCCACGGCATCCACTCCTGCAGCCCTCAGAGCTGCGGCCTTGCCCACTCTCACCCCTGCTCTGGTTGTAGCGCTCCTGCAGTATGTCCAGGCCCACACGGAAAACCTGCTCAGAATTCTGAAAGTTCCGGGTGTTCCTGTCCCAGTACTGCTGGTCATCGATGGCCAACATCCAGTCCACCATGGCATCCGTCCTCTGAGTCTTGCTGTCGTAGCGCACGAAGACCTCCCCGTCCACGTACCCCACGGCCACAAACTGCCACATCCCTGGGCTCGGATCCGACACCCCCGTGTAGAAATAATGCAGGGAGTGGGGCCCTGCGGGGACAGCGGGGGCTGAGGGGCAGCCCCGAGGGGGGGCTGAGCCCGGGGGGGGGCCCGGAAGGGGAAGGGGAGGGCCGGGGGTTCCGGATGCCGACCCCACCCGCACTCACCGCTCGCTGCTCCGCCCAGGACCCCCAGCAGCAGCAGCAGCCCCCAGCCAATCTCCAGGCCCAGGCCCCCCGCCCGTCCCGGACCCATGGCCCCGCTCTGCCCCAAGCCCCCTCTGGAGCTCGAAGGCATCCCACTGCTCTGGCCCCGCGCCGCAACGCGATTGGCGCCTCCGCAGCGCGCCTACCAATGGCTATCCGGTGTTTTCGTGACGTCACCGGGCGCCGGGCAGATAGCGGTCCCACAGGCTGCCAGAAGCGAAAGCGAAAGCGCTGCAGGTAGCGCGGGGGACCGGGAAACCCCGGACCCACCCGGACCCTGCACCCCCACAAACCCCGCGTTTCTCGGCCCTGCCGTGGGCTGCAGCGGCGCCCGGGGGCAGCAGGGCCAGCCCTGTAGCGATGGGAACACCTGCACTGTGCACCCGGGCCTTCACGGGCCAAGGGTGCACGCCTCACCGATCCTCGAGACAGAACGGTGGGCACTTGTCTCTGGGCAGGGGCTGTGGCTCTGGCTGGGTGGTCTGCACTGCCTGCCCCAGCGGTGGCTGATGCCTCCACCCAGATGGAGCTGCCGAGGGGTGAGGCTGCCCTGCAGACTTCAGGCTGCTGGAAGTGCCCAGGCCTGTCCCCTGGGGCAGGCAGCAGACCTGCCTGTCAAGGGGTGCCCAGCTGGAGGAACGCCGGCAGCAGGGGGCCGAGCTGCAGGAGGCAGGGAGAAGGCTGCGCAGCAGTAGGGAGGCTGAGGAGGAGTTGGACAGCTGGATCCTGCACAGTCGGCAGGGAACCCACAGCCCATAGCCAAATAGCCCCAAAATACCCCATCAGCACTCCCAGAAGAAGTGGGGCTGATAATGCAGAGAGAGGAAGCTGATAAGTCAAGTGCCAGCAGGAGGAAGACGCTTTCCCCAAATCCTCAGGTGCCCTTACAGAACTGCTTCACCTCTCTACAGACAGAAAAGACTCGTGGCAGGGGGTAGGGGATGAGTAAGAGAGCCCAGTCTATTCCCCTAACAACCAGTCCCACTAAGGAAAGGCCAAGGGTAATAGCAGCAGGAGACTCTTCTGAGAGGTACTGAGGCATCCATCTGCTGACCCAATCAGCTCTTGAGAGAAGTCTGCTGCTCACGGGGGTCCTGTATCAGGGCTGTCACCGAGAGTCTGCCAAGCCTCCTACAGCCTAAGGGCTCTTATCTGCTGCTGTTTCACATGGGCACGAGTGACAGAGCCAGGAGCAGTCAGAGGAGCGTCGAGAGGGATTACAGAGCCCTGGGAGCAGCAGTAAGGGACTGGGGAGCACAGGTAGTTTTTTCATGGGTGCTGCTGGTCAAAGAGAAGGGTATTGAAAGGGCCAGTCTGATCTGGCAAATCAACAGAGTGTTGCAGGAGAGGTGCCACAGACGGGTTCAGCTGCTTACACTGTGGGACTGTCTGTGAGAACCCTGGTTAAAGCATAACTTTTTTTCCACAATCCCCCCTTCTTCTTTTCTTACTCCTGTTGTTTTTGCAGCTCTTCACATCCTCTACTTCTGAGGTTTTAAAACACTAGGACGCAATATTTTTATTTGGATGTCATGGGGGATGACAGATACACAATGCCATTATTACTATAATACTATAAAACAGTTGCTTGAGCCAATCCCATCCAGGCAACCACGAGGTCAATTTTTCCCAAATGTCTCTAAATCCCCAGGAAGTGTCATCTTGGACCACCTCATGTAAGATCTTGGTTTTCTCCCCAGTATTTTTGAGATCCGTCTCAGTTCGCCCCGTTTGTTCTACGTATATACAGCAACTAGCATTAATTATAGTGCAAACCGCTCTTCACAAGTCCAGTAATAAATCCAGTACCATTAGATTCTGGAATACTATCTCTGACAGACTTGTCAACTCCTCTTGCAGTGCCCAGATCACATCTGAAGTGTTATTTTCTAATTCTTCAGCTATGGCTGAGATATTCACAATAGCTTTTTCTAATTCATTCACCCCTAACCAAGGGATAAACCACCTCACAGAACTGTGAAAAGCCATTCCCCTCTCCACTAGAGGATTAACTGAAGTCCTCTTGATTTTGCGGAGGTGGGCCTCAAGGAGGCCTGGGCTTTGGTTTTGCATATCCTCAATAATAGTTATGTTCAGAATTATTGCCCTCAGGGTGCAAGCTCCTTTCCATCCTAGGGGCAACACTTCCCTGTCCTTATTACCGCATAGCCAATACCACCCTTTGCCATTCAGGACTGGCCATCCAGTTACCGAATGACTCCTGCGCCGTGTTTGGTGTGCATTATATATATTAGCACTCCTATAATTACCATATTCGGTACAGTATAGATAATTCCCTACCTCACAGGTAACATTTCCACACCCAGGGTCAGTATTATTGCCCCCTGAATCTCCATCAGGATGAAGAATGATATTCATACGAACATAAAAAACAGAATACCCTGGCAACACTCTAATTCTATGTAATCCAACACTTTTCCCCAATTATAGGTGGTATTCGTTAATTTTTCCTAAGGACAAGTTAAATATTCGTTTACAATTAAGATTCACACTTCCTCCTAATTTTTTAATTTTAAAGGTTCTCCTATAGGAAGAATCTCTCGGGTCTCGGGGTCAACTGATGCCTTCATGCTGGTGTAATGAGTGTAATGAGTCCACCATTTCTCAGCTGTTCTTACTGTTGTCTCAGTAGTCTGGAGTACTTGGAACAGTACATCCCACTCATGTTGTAGCTTCAGTTCCCTCCCTGTTCATATCAGAACCCAATCTCCTGCTCGGAGACATAAAATAATTGCCCAGTGATCATTGTATCCCCTAGTCTCAGCTTGGTGTCCCCAAAAAGTAGCACTGTTATCCCAGTCCCTTCTACCCCTGTCACTGTAGGGTTTCATCAGTTAATTTAAGCCCTGGTATTTTACGGGCCGGCAACGACCTAGCTGCCCCAGTGCATTGGGTTTACGTGGCAAGGTTTTGGTAGAAGGGGGCTGCAAAGGTGGCCTCTGTCAGAAGAATCCAGCAGCTGCCCCATGTTAGATAAGGGCTCCGTGGTGGAGTAGGCTGGTTCCTTTGTCCAGATTAATGCACAGCACTTAATCAATTTATTTTTATCATTTCACTGCCCCAGGGATAGCTCCCTGTCCCCTGGAAGACTTATTTCCCTTTTTTCCCCAGCCCTTGTCAGTGTGCTGCTACAGAAATTTACCTCCTGCAGGGTACCACACACTAACATTCCAGTTCTAGAAAATGGGGGTGTACTGCCAAGCACTGTACTGTGCATGGGGTACCGTACACTTACGGGTTAACCAGATTCCCCAGTGTACTGCTGAGCTCTTTACCGTGTAAGGGAGCACCATACACCAGATTTCCCCAAGACTCTTCCTTTATCCCTTCTACTCTTGCTTCATCCATCTCAAGCTGTGCCCCTCGCAGAGCTACGGAACCCTGGATCAGGGCTCCACACTTGCTTCATGCAGAAGTACATCTCAGTCACGCTTCACACACTAGTCTTGCCTGACCCCCAAGGCAATGCTTCATATTTCTTACCTTGGTCTGTGCACAGAGTTACCGGGTCAGTTCTCAAAGCCAGAGTGCCTACCTTGCTTTCTTCCCTAACTCTTCACCGATCCTGTCTTCTTAACCAGTCTCGGTTCTTTGTCTGCTCTCTGCACAACCACCGTCACCAAGGCACAGGCTGAAATCAGCGGGGCATGCCTTCTGGCTGCAGTGGTAATGGGGCTACCCAGAAGGCGACTGGATCCCGGATGAGCCCCGAATTTGTGAGAAACAATCTGCAGCCAATAACACAGGCTCAGGCGAGAATCTCACTGAAGCAGAATTTTTGTGTTTGCAATGGTGGGCATCCTGCAAGCAGGAGCGCACAGCAAAAGTATATCATAACCTTATGTTCCCTATTACCCAACACTTGATTCCTCCCCCATTTCCTCATTGGCTGAGTACTACAGGTTCTCAAACTACTCGACACTTATTACTATACCATGCATGTACAATCTTATTTGACCAACCATTAATTTCACCTTTTCCCCACCTTTTTTTCCTTCTCTTGTGACTGGAGGGGCCTGCAATTTTTTTTTTTATTTTAAGACATCCTCCTTATTTTGGGACAGTGGGACATTCCCCTGTCCCCTTATCTGCTTAACATATCCCCCACCGTTAAGCCTGCACAATCACTTCTGAATATGCAAGGTTAGTGGAAGTCTCTACTGCAAAACCACAACTTATTTCTCACAGTGACCAGTGATAGGACCTGAGGAAATGGCTTGGAGCTGCAACCGGGGTGGTTCAAGCTTGATGTCAAGAAAAGGTTTCTTCACCAACAGGGTGGTCAGGCACTGGAACAAGGTCCACAGGGAACTGGTCACAGCATCAAGCCTGCCGGAGTTTAAAGTTGGATAACACTCTCAGATACAAGGTCTCATTTTTTGGGTGGCCCTTTGAGGACCCAGGATTTGGACCCAGTGATCCTTGTGGCTCCCATCCAACCCCAGCACCTCTGTGATTCTCTTTCTCGTGACAAGTCCTGGCAAACAATAAATTCACCCAGACAGAAGAGGCCCCTGCTGTACTGACGCGGAGGCTCACTGTGCTGAGCTCTTTCTGCGTGCAGCTCCCAGCCTCCCTCGATGCCTCCCCAACTTCCCCACGCAGCGTCTCTGGACAACCCCGACCTACCAGGCTGGGACAGGAGCACATCGCCCACCTGCTCCCACACGCCACTCCAGGTCAGACACCAGATACGCTTTGTGGCAAATCAGCAAATCATTGGGCTGTTTATTTTGTTTGAAGGCGTGCAGATGCAATTATGCTGTGGCGTTGCTCTTGCAGTAGCAGATAGGAGATGTGATAGATTGGGGGAACGGGGCCACATCCAGCTGCAGCACAAAGTGCACATGGGGCCAGCTGGTCCCTCACGGGCTGAAGCAGAGTGGTTAGACACTGCGGTTGCTCCCTGCAGGGACAAGAAGAGACAGCGCCACATGGGGCCATGTCCCTGTCCCAAACCCACTGCTCCAGGAGTCTTCCCAGGAAATCCAAGCAGTGGTTGGGCACAGCAGCACCCTGTGTGCGGGTACCACAAAGGGACATGACAAGCTGGGACCCCAAAACTTCCCTGGGGCTCCTCCCTGAACCCCCAGCCTCGTTCTGTACCTGCGATCCAGCTGTTGGATCCCCCGTCACTGCCTGCAAGAGAGGAGCATCCATGAGCCCCAGCCCAGGAGCTCGGACAGGAAGGGCAGCAGCACCAAGAGTGGAACACAGCACCGCTGTGCTGGGAGCTCCAAGAGAAACCAGAGCCCCAAGACAGCCTCAGTGATGGGCAGAGGCTGGGGACATAGCTGTCACTCACCTGGTGCCACCTTGTAGCCCTTCTCCTTCTTCCCTGCAGACAGAAAGGGGCATCAGCACCAGCCACATGTCACGGCCAGGCTGGGGGCCTCCCAAAGGTGACCCAGCTCCTCACACAGCCCCTCCAGCCCCTGCCTTCCACCCACACCCCTCTGCCTCATTCGCCCAGGCACTTTACCCTGCTTGCTCTTCCAGACAGCAAATCCAGCCAGGGCAGCAATGACAGCCACAACGGCAACAGCCACCCCCGCCACGATGGGGATCAGGTTGGACTGTGGCTCTGGGAGAAATTAGGGCCGTCAGGAGGGGGAGCCCCCAAGCACCCCAGTCCCACACACCCCATGCTGCTGGGCTCACCCCACGAGAAGAGGCCAGGCTGGGGCAGGCTGGCATGCTCCACGCGGCACTGGTACTTGTCCTTGTCTCCCAGCAGGACATCGATGGTGGCCCAGGCATGGTAGGTGCCGTCACTGTTGGGCACAGTGCTCCCCCTCTGGGTCTCCTGCTCCTGGACCACGCCGTCCTTCAGCCAGCTGATGGAGATGGGCCGCGGGTAGAAGCCGTAAGCGCGGCAGGACAAGGTCAGGATCCTGTCGGCCTCCATCCCCGACACTCGGACCTCGGGGCGCTCTGGGGGGGGGGTGGCAGCCAGAGCCGGGCTTAGCTCCCTGCACTGGCCCTGCTCCTGCTTCCAGCCTGGTGCTGAATCCTCCCTCGACCTCACCTCTCCTCTCCAGTGCAGCCTTCCCATAGCTCACATATTTCTTCAGCCCCTCAATGCAGGTGTTCTCCAGGTAGTGCTTCTTCTGCTCAGCAACAATCCCTTTCTCCTCCCACTTTCTCTTGGTGATTTGTGCCCCAGCATCAGCTGCAGTGAATGTCAGCGTGTCCTTGTCAAAGATGAGGAAGTCCTTCCCATCATAGCCATGCTGCTCAAAGCCTCTGATGCTACCATCTTCGAGGAGGTCACAGCCAAACATACGCTGCCGTGTGTGAGAGCCTGTAACATAGCCAGGGACAGGGGGTGAGGGGCAGCCACAGTCCCGGCCCTTTAACAAGGTGCAGACCTCTCCAGCAGCACATGCAGGTGCCACACAATGCCCTGTCACAGACTCCTGCATGCCTGCAAGCCTGGTGCTGCCCCAAAATACTCACCGGAGTATTTTGGGGCAGCAAGGGCCTTGTACAGGGTTGTAAATGCTGTGAGGTGACGAGGAGGTGAGATGGGGTAGGGGAAATCCCTCAGGTTTTGGGGTGGGGGCCTGAAGCACCATGGGGAAAGTAAGGGGCTGGGACAATGGGGGCAGGAGCCCCTCTGGCTCTGGGGGTCCTGACTGCTGTGGGGATGCTGAAGGGCTGGGATGGGGTGACCTGGAGCTCCCCAGCTCCAGGACAGGGGGTTCTGAGCAGCATGGGGGTGGCAAGGGGCTGGGTTGGGTCTGGAAGCACCCCTCTGGGTCTGGGACAAGGGACCCCAAGCACCGTGGGGCTGGGACAGGGCGGCTGGGAGCCCGTGACAGCGACACCAGGCATGGACCCAACAGCACAGCCGGGGCTGGGGCAGCAGTGTTGGGGCAGGGCCAGGCCTCAGTGGGGCTGGAAACTCCCTTTCCCCCCTGCCCCACGACATCCACTCCCGCCCCCGTCAGAGCTACAGCCCGGCCTGCTCTCACCCCTGCTCTGGTTGTAGCGCTCCCGCAGTGTGTCCAGATTCACACGATAAATCTGCTCATTACTCCGTGAGCTCTGAGTGTCCCTGTCCCAGTACTGCTGGTCCACATTGGCGGCCATCCAGTCCGCCCGGGGCTCCATCCTCTGGGTCTCGCTGTCATAGCGCACGAAGACCTCCCCGTCCACGTACCCCACAATCACGAACTGCGGCAGCCCCGGGCCCGGGTCCGACACCGCGTAGAAGAAATAGCGCAGGGAGTGGGGCTCTGCGGGGAGAGTTGGGGCTGAGGGGCAGCCCCTAGGGGAGGCCGAGCCCAGGGTGCCCCGGAAGGGGAGGCCCGGGGGGGTCCCTGTGCCGGGAGAGCCCCATGGCCCCGCCCGCACTCACCGCTCGCTGCTCCGCCCAGGACCCCCAGCAGCAGCCCCAGCTCCAGAACCCCCACCCCCCCCAGCCCCATGGCTCTGCTGTGCCCCAAACCGCCTTCGGAGCTCGAAGGTATCCGACGGCTCCGGCTCCACCCCGCGACGCGATTGGCGGCTCCGCCGCGAGTCTACCAATGACTAACCGGTGTTCTCGTGACGTCACCGGGCGCCGGGTAGATCGCGGTCCCGCAGGTTGCCAGAAGCGAAAGCGAAAGCGCTGCGGGCAGCGCGCGGCGGAGGCTGGGGACAGGGAAATCCCGACCCCACCCGGACCCTTCCCCCCCCAAACCAACCCCCGCGTTTCTCGGCCCTGCCGTGGGCTGCAGCGGTGCCCGGGGACAGCAGGGTCACCCACTCAGCGATGGGGCACCTAGGACGTGTCCCCGTTGGGGTTGTGCCCAGGAGCGGGGGCAGCTGGCATCGGGCAGGACCCCGCTGGGGGCCATCTCCATCGCCACCTCCTGCCCTCCACCCGCAGACCAGGCGGGACAGGGCCACTCAGCCAGTTGTCCGTGGCCGTACCCATGTGGCTTTTGAATGTGCCCAAGGACGCACACCCCACCAACCTGTGCCAACACGGGCACAGTGACAAGAAAGGAACGTCCCCGTCATGCTCCTTGTTGGCAAGCAAGCAAGCAGAGGCGCTGCTTCCAGGAAGATCAGCCTGGACTTTGCAACTGATAAGATGTGAACCAGGAGCACCTTGGACTGGGAGTGGTGTGGGAGTGGTGTGGGACTGGCGGGGGATGTGCAGGGCAGGGGAGCAGAAGGAACAAAGAGGTGGGGAGGCAGAAAAGGAAGGAAAGGGGCCAGCTGTGTGTGAAATAGGACCAGTCAGTGCTTGTCTGGCTGAGCGCTGTGCCCAACCACCAGTCTATCCTGTCTTCTTGTAACTTCTCATTAAACATTTTCTTCAGTTTAGGGACTGGGGTGAGGGTGAGTGAGGCCAGTGCAGGGCTCAGGGCCAGCAGCTGGAGTGGGGTGGCGAGTCACAGCCCATGGGCCTGGTGCTGGCTGCTGGGGCTGAGAGTCTGTGACTGGACACGTGTGTCTGTGTGCGTGTGTGTCTGTGTGTCTGTCTGTCTGTGAGACCTGTGCTCAGCTTGGCTGCTGGCTGACCCTCGGAAAGTGGCAGCTGCTTACCTCAGCCTGGGCAGAAATGCCAGGTCCCTGGGCACCCAGCTGGGCTCCAACATCTGGGCAGGATGGCACTGGGTGTTCCTGCCTGTCCTGGTCTGTACTGGTGTGTACTGGTTCCAGTGACCAGGCAGGAGGGTTCTGGGCTGCAGCAGCTGGAGGAGATAGCCAGGCTCCTGACATCCCTTAACTCACCCCAACCCAGCCCAGCCTGTGGTGTCCAGCAGCCAACTGGTGTGGGTTGGAACCCGTAGAATAGTGTGTAAAGTAAAGAACAGTGAAATTCGAGCATCTTTGGCAATTTTTATTGCTGACATTCCATGTAAGATTCCAGGACTTCAAACCATTAAAAGCACCTTCGATGGTAAATGCTGATTCGCTGTCACAGGCCGATGAGGTTTTCAGGTCTGTTATAACAACTGCTTGTTATTCCCACCCGTACTGAATTGCTGGTGCATTGTAATGCACCATAGGGCCTAATCATATTGATGCCAGTAACAATTTAAGTTTATATTGTCAAATTAGTTTTGTGGTAAAAGCTGTAAAACATGTACTTCAAGGCAAGGGCAAGATGATCCAGGCCTTGAGGATATCTAAAGGATGATTCTTAAAAACCTGCTTAATCAGAAAGACCATTTGGTAAGGAAACATCAACACATACTACTGAATGCGCTACTAATCAACTTTTTAGAAATACTTGGCTAAAAAACAAAGGTATGAGTTTCTAATGCTCTAATACTAATGAGAACTATCCTCATTAGAATAGTAACAATCATGCCCCTAGGCTGAGAGACCCCAGCTCAACAAGAGACCCTTCCCCTCTGAGGATGCACAGAACGATTTTGTCAAATCAGCAGTATGCTTTTTATGTAACCAATTAATTTCACCTTTTCCCCACCTTTTTTTCCTTCTCTTGTGACTGGAGGGGCCTGCAATTTTTTTTTTTATTTTAAGCCATCCTCCTTATTTTGGAACAGTGGGACATTCCCCTGTCCCCTTATCTGCTTAACATATCCCCCACCGTTAAGCCTGCACAATCACTTCTGAATATGCAAGGTTAGTGGAAGTTTCTACTGCAAAACCACAACTTATTTCTCACAGTGACCAGTGATAGGACCTGAGGAAATGGCTTGGAGCTGCAACCGGGGTGGTTCAGGCTTGATGTCAAGAAAAGGTTTCTTCACCAACAGGGTGGTCAGGCACTGGAACGAGGTCCACAGGGAACCGGTCACAGCATCAAGCCTGCCGGAGTTTAAAGTTGGATAACACTCTCAGATACAAGGTCTCATTTTTTGGGTGGCCCTTTGAGGACCCAGGATTTGGACCCAGTGATCCTTGTGGCTCCCATCCAACCCCAGCCCCTCTGTGATTCTCTTTCTCGTGACAAGTCCTGGCAAACAATAAATTCACCCAGACAGAAGAGGCCCCTGCTGTACTGACGCATAGGCTCACTGTGCTGAGCTCTTTCTGCATGCAGCTCCCAGCCTCCCTCGATGCCTCCCCAACTTCCCCACGCAGCTTCTCCGGACAACCCTGACCTACCAGGCCGGGACAGGAGCACCTTGCCCACCTGCTCCCACATGCCACTCCAGGTCAGACACCAGGCATGCTTTGTGGCAAATCAGCAAATCATTGGGCTGTTTATTTTCACAGAATCACAGAATCGTCTAGGTTGGAAGAGACTTCCAAGATCATCTAGTCCAACCTCAGCCCTAACACTAACAAGTCCTCCACTAAACCATATCACTAAGGGCTACATCTAAACGTCTTTTAAAGACCTCCAGGGATGGCGACTCAACCACCTCCCTGGGCAGCCCTTTCCAATGCCTAACAACCCTTTCGGTAAAGAAGTTCTTCCTAACATCCAACCTAAACCTCCCCTGGCGCAACTTTAGCCCACTCCCCCTCGTCCTGTCACCAGGCACGTGGGAGAATAGACCAACCCCCACCTCTTTACAGCCTCCTTTAAGGTACCTATAGAGAGCGATGAGGTCTCCCCTGAGCCTCCTCTTCTCCAGGCTAAACAACCCCAGCTCCCTCAGCCGCTCCTCGTAAGACTTGTTCTCCAGACCCCTCACCAGCTTCGTTGCCCTTCTCTGGACTCTCTCGAGCACCTCCATGTCCTTCTTGTAGCGAGGGGCCCAAAACTGAACACAGTACTCAAGGTGCGGCCTCACCAGAGCCGAGTACAGGGGGACAATCACCTCCTTAGACCTGCTGGCCACACTGCTTCTTATGCAAGCCAGGATGCTGTTGGCCTTCTTGGCCACCTGAGCACACTGCTGGCTCATATTCAGCCGACTATTTTGTTTGAAGGCGTGCAGATGCAATTATGCTGTGGCGTTGCTCTTGCAGTAGCAGATAGGAGATGCGAGAGGTTGGGGGAACGGGGCCACATCCAGCTGCAGCACAAAGTGCACATGGGGCCAGCTGGTCCCTCACGGGCTGAAGCAGAGCAGATAGACACTGGGGTTGCTCCCTGCAGGGACAAGAAGAGACAGCGTCATATGTGTCCATGTCCCTGTCCCAAACCTACTGCTCCAGGAGTCTTCCCAGGGAATCCAAGCAGTGGTTGGGCACAGCAGCACCCTGTGTGCGGGTACCACAAAGGGACATGACAAGCTGGGACCCTCCAACCTCTCTGGGGCTCCTCCCTGAACCCCCAGACTTGTTCTGTACCTATGGTCCAGCTGCTGGATCTCCAGTCACTGCCTGCAAGAGAGGAGCGTCCGTGAGCCCCAGCACAGGAGCTGGCACAGGAAGGGCAGCAGCACCAGGAGCGGAACACGGCACCTCTGTGCTGGGAGCCCCAAGAGAAACCAGAGCCCCAGGATTGCCCCAGTGATGGGCAGAGGCAGGGGACATCGCTGTCACTCACCTAACGCCACGTTGTAGCCTTTCTCCTTCTTCCCTGCAGACAAAAAGAGACATCAGCACCAGCCACATGTCACGGCCAGGCTGGGGGCCTCCCAAAGGTGCCCCAGCTCCTCACACAGCCCCTCCAACCCCTGCCTTCCTCCCGCACCCTGCTGCCTCACCCGCCCAGGCACTTTACCCTGCTTGCTCTTCCAGACAGCAAATCCAGCCAGGGCAGCAATGACAGCCACAACAGCGACAGCCACCCCCGCCACGATGGGGATCAGGTTGGACTGTGGCTCTGGGGGAAATTAGGGCCGTCAGGAGGGGGAGCCCCCAAGCACCCCAGTCCCACACACCCCATGCTGCTGGGCTCACCCCACGAGAAGAGGCCAGGCTGGGGCAGGCTGGCGTGCTCCACGCGGCACTGGTACTTGTCCCTGTCCCCTGGCAGGACCTCGATGGTGGCCCAGGCATGGTAGGTGCCGTCACTGTTGGGCACAGTGCTCCCCCTCTGGGTCTCCTGCTCCTGGACCACGCCGTCCTTCAGCCAGCTGATGGAGATGGGCCGTGGGTAGAAGCCGTGAGCGCGGCAGGACAAGGTCAGGATCCTGTCGGCCTCCATCCCCGACACTCGGACCTCGGGGCGCCCTGAGGAAGGGGTGGAAGCAAGAGCCAGGCTGAGCTCCCTGCACTGGCCCTGCTCCTGCTTCCAGCCTGGTGCTGCATCCCCTCTTGACCTCACCTCTCCTCTCCAGCATGGCCTTCCCATAGCTCACATATTTCTTCAGCCCCTCAATGCAGGTGTTCTCCAGATAATGCTTCCTGCGCCCAGCAACAATCCCTTCCTCCTCCCACTTCCTCTTGGTGATTTGTGCCCCAGCATCTGCCGCAGTGTACGTCAGCGTGTCCTTGTCAAAAGCGAGGAAGTCCTTCCCATCATAGCCGTGCTGCTCAAACCCTCTGATGCTACCGTCCTCAAGGAGGTCACAGCCGCACATGTACTGCAGCGTGTGAGACCCTGAAACACAACCAGGGGCAAGGGGTGAGGGTCACCCCTTCAGTGGGGCACAGACCCCACTAGCAGCGCACGCAGGTGCCACACAGAGCCCTGTCCCAGAGCCCTGCACCCCAGCACATCTGCGCTGGCAGCCAGCCCCATGGCACCTCGGGACAGCGAGGAGCTGGGACGGGGTCCTGAATGATGGGAGGTGATGAGAAGCTGAGATAGGATCAGGGGAGCTCCTCTGGGGCTGGGACAAGGGACCGCATGCATCTGGGGATGCCCCTGCCCCGTGGCACCCACTCCCACCACCCCCAGAGCCATGGCCCAGCCCGCTCTCACCCCTGCTCTGGATGTAGCGCTCCCGCAGTGTGTCCAAGTCCACGCGGTAGTTCTGCTCGTCATTCTGGGCGATCTCGCTCTGCCTGTCCCAATACTGCTGACCCTCGTTGGCCGCCATCCAGTCCACCCGGGGCTCCATCCTCTGGGTCTCGCTGTCATAGCGCACGAAGGCCTCCCCGTCCACGTACCCCACAATCACGAACTGCGGCAGCCCCGGGCCCGGGTCTGACACCGCGGTGTAGAAATAATGCAGGGAGTGGGGCCCTGCGGGGACAGGGGGCAGCTCAGGGGCAGCCCCGAGGCGAGGCTGAGCCCGGGGGGGTGGAGGGGGGGGGGCGGGAGGGGAAGGGGAGGCCTGGGGGTGCCCAGTGCCCACCCGCACTCACCTCTTGCCGCCCCGCCCAGGACCCCCAGCAGCAGCAGCAGGAGCAGCAGCAACAGGCGGAGGCCCCCCGCCCGCCCCGGCCCCATGGCCCTGCTTTGTCCTGTTGCATTCGGAGAAGTGAAAAACGAAAGTGAAAGTGCTGCCGGCGGCGCGGGACAGGGGTTGGGGACACGGAAACCCCCGCCCCCCCTGCCCTTCCCCTCTCCCCTCCCTGGTTTTCCCGACCTTGCCGTGGGCTGCAGCAACGCCTGGGGACCCCAGGGCCATCCGCGCAGCGATGGGGCACCCAGGAAGTGTCCCCATCGGTGCTGTGCGATAGAAAGTTGGGACGCGTTACCTGGTGTGCAATGAGACAATCAATCCACACACTAGATCGAGACAGTGTTTATTTCAGAATTCCACAAGTCTGGGCGCCAGGAGGTTTCCCTCTAAGCTGGAAGACCTCCGTGCCTCACTTGTCTCTTATTACTACATTCACATGTTAGTACAATCCTTTAACTTCTAATCAGTTATTAGAATTAGAATTAGAATTAGAATTAGAATTAGAATTAGAATTAGAATTAGAGTTAGAGTTAGAGTTAGAGTTAGAATTAGAATTAGAGTTAGAATTAGAATTAGAATTAGAATTAGAATTAGAATTAGAATTAGAATTAGAATTAGAATTAGAATTAGAATTAGAATTAGAATTAGAATTAGAATTAGAATTAGAATTAGAATTAGAATTAGAATTAGAATTAGAATTAGAATTAGAATTAGAATTAGTTAGTACAATCCTCTAACTTCTAATTAGCGTACGGCTGACTTGACAAAATCATTCTGCACGTCCTCAGAGGGGAAGGATCTCTTGTTGGGCTGGGGTCTCCCAGCCAATGATATTTTCTTTCTATTATAATGAGGATAGTTCATGGATAGTTCACTTTAATATCTTTAGTTTTCAGCCAATTATTTTAACACAGCGAGCTGAGCCCCCCCCTCCCCCTCCTCCCCTCCCAACCCAAGCTCCGTAGGGCTCCAGCCTGAACCCCCGGTCCTGCACCATACCCGTGATTGACTTTTTGGATCCTCTGTTTCTGCCTGTGAGAGAGGAGCAGCACTGAGCCCCGGCCCAGGAGCTGACAGAGGAGCCTCATCAGCGCCCGAAGTGGAGGATGGCACCACTGTGCTGGGTGCCCGAAGAAATAACCAGAGCCCCAAGATTGCCCCAGTGCCAGGCAGAGGCTGGGGACATCAGCACCAGCCACATGTCACGGCCAGTCTGGGGGCCTCCCAAAGGTGCCCCAGCTCCTCATACAGCCCCTCCAGCCCCTGCCTTCCTCCCGCACCCCTCTGCCTCTCCCGCCCAGGGACTTTACCCTGCTTGCTCTTCCAGACAGCGAATCCGACCAGGGCAGCGATGACAGACGTGATGGTGACGGCCACCCCCGCCACGATGGGGATCAGATTGGACTGTGGCTCTGGGGGAAATTAGGGCCATCAGGAGGGGAAAGGGGCACCCCAGAACACCCCAGCCCCACGCGCCTCATGCTGCTGGGCTCAGGACCAGGACTCCCAGCAGCAGCAGCCCCACCCCCGTTGCCCCCCCGTGGGCACCGTGGAAATTTCGTCTTCGAATGGCAGCTGGAAGCTCTCCTGACGTCACCGGTTGCTGGACAGATCCCGGTCCCGAGCATTGCGAGACGCAATCTGCCCTTAGTGGAGCCGTGTTGGCTGTCACCAATCACCTCTATGACCTCCATCAGCCTTGGCTAATTTCCAGGAGAATCTGCTCTGCTATTTGGCTGGGCACAAAGGTGAGACTGACTGGCTTGTAGTTCCCTGGGTCTTCTTTTTTTTTTTTTTTTCCTTTTTAAAAATGGGTGTTATGTTTCCCCTCTTCCAGTCAGTGGAAATTTCATTGGGCTGCCACAGCTTCTCGATTATAGTGGGCAGTGGCTGAGCAGATATATTCAACAGTTTCTTCAAGACTCACAAATGTATCTCATCAGGTCCCACGGCCTTGTGCACCTTTAGTTTCTTTAGATGGTCTAGAACCTGAGCTTCTCCCCATTGCACCTCACAGAACCCATGGGACACCCATTTCCCCCCTTGCCCATAGATTCCTCATTTTCCCCCTGCCTCCTAGGGTCCCATACCCTCCAGAGCCCCGTAGCCCCCCCCCCCCCCCCACTGCCCCATAGACACTCATATCCCATTTCCCCACAGCACCCTCCCCTTCTGTTTCCCCTCATCCACGTGGATCCTTGATCAGGGTCGATGCCCTTGGGGCCTGTGGGTGAACCTAGACATCCGCCCCCCCCCCAGTTAATGATTGACCCTCACTCCAGTGTCTTTGTGTCCCTGGCCCTGGCAGCCTCACAACATCAGTGCCATGGGGTCTTGCTGGGCCTTTGGCCTCCTCCTCCTCCTCTCCTTCCTGCCACTGATGGAGGGCAATGCCCAGGACCCTGAGTATGGGGCTATGAGGCACCTATGGGACTGGGAGGGTGGGCTATGGGGTTGGGGGTGACTGTGGGGCATCTGCGGGGCTGGTGGGGACTATGAAGGCCCTACAAGGTCTGTGAGAGACTACAGGGCAGCTATGGGGCTGGGGAGGCTGTGGGACTGGGAGCAACTATGGGGCAGCTATGGGGTTCGGGTGCTATGGAGCCCTGTGGGAATGGTGGGGGATTACTGTGCACCTGTGTGGCTGGGGGGGGGGGGGGGGTTACAGGTCTGGGGCTGTATGGGGTTCCAATGGGATCTGGGAGGGGTTATGGACCTCTATGGGGACTGTGGCATCAGGGTGCTTATGGGGTCTGTGAGGGACGGTGGGACAACTACCTGTGGGACAGGGGGGGCTAAGAAGCAGCTCTGGGGCTGGTGGCAGCCATGGGTCAGGCAATGCCTCCCCCAGGCTTGTGCTGGTGGCCCCTCGGCGTGCGGCTCTTGGGGCACCCCTGGGGCTGCTGGTGGCAGCTGTGGGGCCGGTGACCGGGACAGTGACAGCGTGGCCTGAAGGCAGCCGTGGGGCAGGGCCCTGTGCACCCCCGACCCCCTTCTCCCTTGCATCCCACAATGACTTCAACCAGCTCCTGCACATTGAGGTACTGGGACATGGGGGCACTGGGGGCATGGGGGCACTAGGGGACATCCTTGTGGAGCATAAGGACTCTGGGACATTGCTACGGGGTAGCGGGATTGAGGACACCCTCACGGCACACAGGGACACAAAAATGTCCCTGTGGGCTGTGGGGACACAAGGACACGTGCCCCTACATCCTTTGGGTCTCCCCTTCCCATGTCACCCTACACCTCTTCCCTGGAGCCCCCATGCCTCCAGTGTCCCCCCTGCCCCTCAATGTCTCCTGTGTCCCCCATGTCCCTCCCCATTCCCCATGTTTCTGCCATGTCCCTCAGTGCCCCCCTATGTCCCCCTGTGTCCAACCATGTCCCCCATGTTCCCCCTGATGTCCCAATTCCCCCCATGTCTCCATTTCCCTCTATGTCCCCATGTCCCCCCCATGCTCCCCTATGTCTCCTGTGTCCCCAATGTCCCTCCCTATCTTTTATGTCCCCCCATATCCCTCCATATCCCCCCTGCCATGTCCCCATTTTCCCCCTGTCCCCATCTTCCCTGCATCCCTCCATGTCTCCCCAGTGTCCCCATGTCCTCTGCAGGTCACCGCAGTGCAGGCCGAGCGCTGTGGGGTGCTGCGGGGGGCTGGGGGCCGGGTGCTGCTCCTGGAGGCCCAGAGTGCCCAGCTGCCTCCCCCTGGCACCCGGCTGGTGCGGGTGGCCCTGGGGGGGTCCCGGGGACACCTCATCATCCAGACCGACAAACCCCTCTACGCCCCCCGCCAGACAGGTGAGCCCCTGCCCACCAGATCCATCACAGATCTACCCACATCCCCCCCCCTGCAATTCACCCTGAATGCCCCAAACCCCTAAATCCATCCCCAATCCATCCCGAATTCCACCCTCAATCCCCCAGATCCACTCCAATCCAACTGGCCCAAATCCACCCAATTTTCCAAATCCCTCCCAAATCCTCTCCAAATCCTCCAAATCCATCCCAAACGTCCCCCATGCACCCAAAGCCACCAAATTCCCCCCAAATCCTTTCCAAATCCCCCAGATATGTTCAGAATGCTCCCAACCCTCAAATCTATCCCAAATCCACCCAATTTTCCCTTAAATCGACCCTTATCCCCCAAATCCACCCCTAATCTTCCCGATCCACCCAAATCACCTCAAAACCTCCCAAACCCTCCAATTCATCCCAAATCCCCCCACTTCCATCCCAAACACCCCCAATCCACCCAAATATCCCCAGATGCTCTCATTTATCCCCCATACAGCTCTCTGCATGTCTATATATCCCTTCTTGCACCACATACCCCTCCCTGAGCTTCCTATATTCTATATTCCTATATTCTTCTACAACCCCCTGTACCTGTTATACCTCCACGTGTCTCTACATATTATTCTGCACCCCCATAGATCTTTCTGCACCCCTATATATTACCCTGCAGCCCATAGAGCTCCCTGCAACCCCATAAACCCTGCAAGTTCCCATATGTCCCTATGTCCCCAGTGCGCTTCCGTGTCTTCTCCATGGACCCTGACCTGCAGCCAAACCCCGAACCCATCCTGGTCACCATCACGGTATGGGCCCTATGGGACTCTCGCTGTGGGGTGGCCCTATGAGGCTGGGACAGCCTATAGAGCTGGAGCTGTTGTGCTAGGGTAGCCCTATATGGGTTATGGTTATGGAGCAACCCTATGAGGCTGGGGTGGCTCTATAAGGCTGGGGCTGTGGGACAGTCCTAGAGGATTCGGGTGACCCTAGAGGGCTGGGGTTTTGGGGCTGAGTTTGGGCCCTATACTCACTCTGTGCTCCCCAGAACCCTCTGGGGGCGCGGGTGCGGGAGGGACAGCGGGTGCCCCTGGACACAGTGCTGAGCGACCAGCTGGTGCTGCCTGACATTGCCCTGTAAGTAGGATGTGGGGGACTATGGGGCTGGGGGGGCTATGGGGCAGTAGGGGGACATGGGGTGGTAGTGGGCTGTGGGGTGGTATGGGGGGATATGGGACTGTGGGGCTACAGGGGGCTGAGGAGGGCTGTAGAGGTTTGTGGAGTGTTATTGGGGCTGTATTTTTGGGGTACTGGTGAGGCTTGGTTGTGCACAGTGGGGTGTCATGGGGCTACAAGGGGTTGGGGGCTATGGGTTCTATTGAAGGGCTATAGGTGGCTGGGGGTTATGGAGGCTGTAGGGAACTAGGAGCCATAGGGGTTAGAGGGGAATATGGGGGGCTACAGGCAGAGCTAAAGGGGGCTGGGGGCCGCAGGTGAGCTGGAGGGGTGTGGGAACTATGTGGCTATTGGGGGTACTATAGGGGCCATAAAGGGCTTATAGGGGACCACTGAGGCCATAGGGGCCATAAGGCGCTATTGGAGACTATAGGGGTGATATGGGGGCCATTGGGAACCATAGAGGTTATAGGGGGCTATAGAGTCTATTTGGGACCATAAGGTCTATAGGGGGCTAAAGGAGCTATAGGGGGTTATGGGGGGGCTATAAGGGACTGTAGGGGCTACAGGTGCCCCCGTGTCCCCCAGGCCAGGGACGTGGCACGTGCGAGCCCAGCTGGCGGCCAGCCCGGACACCAATGGCTCAGCTGCCTTCGAAGTGCGCAAGTATGGTGAGTGGGGGTCCAGGGGGAGGGAATGGACCCCTGGCTGGGGACCAGTGCTGGGTAAGGGGTTCCCCTAATGTCTGCATCCCCCCAAAAACCCCACTGCCTCCCCCAGCCCTGCCTGGCTTCGAGGTGCGGATCCGCCCCGAACCACGCTTCGTGGTGCTGAACAAGCCTGAGCCGGCCCCGCTGCGCGTCCACCTCCATGTCCAGTATGAATCCAAACCCCCCGGAATCCCACAAATCCCCCTTAAAGATCCCCAGGGGCCTCCCGATCTGCCTGGGATGCCCAAAATCCTCCTTATGTCCTCCCAGCTCCCCCCACCAGCCCCCAGATCCACAACCCCCTAGGACCCTCATCCTCATGGTATTCCCCCAATCACACCCCGGGGCCCCCCAAATCCCCTCTGTGACTCCCAACAGCCCCCACGACCCCTCAAAGCTCCTCCAGGACCCCTCCAAAGCCCTTCTGGACCCACTCCAGCCCTCCCCATCTCTCTCACCCCTCCCAGGACCCCAACCCCCTCCCGTGAACCACCCACCCCAGGACCCCTTTTGGGCCTTCTCAGCCCCCCAAACTCTCCAGGGGACCCCACATACCCCCTGATCCCCCCCCAGCTGCCTCCCCTGCCCTTCTGGGCCTCCCCTAACCCCAGCCGACCCCTGACCCTGGATGACCTTTGCGGTCCCCCCCAACCCTATTGATCTTTGGGGACCCCCAGGTTCCCCGACGGGGCACCCGTAGGGGGCCACGCGCAGCTGCGCGTGGGGCTCCTCAACGCCGGGGGCCGGGGGGGACAATTCCTGCGGGGACTGGAGCAGCAGTGCCGGGTGAGCATCACCCCGGGACCCCCAAAACCCTGGGGGGAAGACCCCAAATCCCCCCACCCCTCCCATCCTTGGGACCCCCTAAACGCGGGCGTGCCTCAATTCCCCATTCATTCTCTGGCCCCGTCCACCGTTTCTGGCCCCGCCCACCGTTGCTAGGTGACCGAAGGCCACGCCTCCCTGGACGTGTCCCTGCTGGCCGTGGCCCGTGCCCTTGGCGTGGCGCTGCCCGACCTGCAGGGGGCGCGCTTGCGCCTGGCAGTCGCTGTGGTGGAGGCGCAAGGTAGGGGCGGGGCTAGGGGCGGGGCGAGGGAGGAGGCGGGGCCTGGCGCGGGTGGGGGGTTGTGGCTAGGAAACTGCGGGGGCGTGGCCACGATGATGGGGGCGTGGCCAGGGCGGTGGGGGCGTGGCTGAGATGGGCCTCAAGGGGCCGTGTCCCTGCGGGGCCGCGGGTTCGAGTCCACTCCAGGCTGACCCCTGCGACACCGGGTGCAGGCGGGGAGCTGGTGGAGCAGGAGGCGACGGTGGCCCTGGTGGCCTCGCCCTGGGCCCTGGACCTGGCTGAGACGCCCCGGTTCTTCGTGCCGGGGGCTCCCTTCACCCTCCTGGTGAGCTCGTGGGAAACGTGCGAGCCCTCGTGCATGCTTGTGTGAAGCCGTGTGAGCCCTTGTGTGTGGTGGTGCACGCTCGTGCGTGCTTGTGGGAGGTGGTGCGTGCTTGTGCACAGCTCTGCAAGCCCCTGTACATCGGTGGTGCATCCTTGTGCAGGGTTGTGCATGGCCATGCAAGCCCTTCTGTGTGGTGGTGCATGCTTGAGCATGCTTGTGCAAGGCCGTGCAGGGAGGTGGGCGTGCATGCCTGGGGAATGCTCATGCAAGGGGTGCACAGTTGTGCACACTTGTGCAAAGCTTTGTGCACATCCTTGTTTTTGAACACTGCTCCCCACAGGGCCGGGTGCTGCAGGCCGGGGGAGAGCCGGCCCCTGGCATCGGGGTGCGGGTGACAGTGGGGGTGACAGGGGCCACCCCCCCACCCCCCATCGAGTTTCGGGCTGACACCACCGGTGCCATCGTCATCCCCATCAACGTCCCCAGCGGAGCCACGGCCCTCGACCTCAGTGTGAGTGGGGACATGGGGGACATATGTGGACATGGGGATATGGGGAAACATGGGGAAATGGGGGGACATTGGTACATGGGAATATGGGGACATGGGGGACATTTGGATGAGGCGATATGGGGATATAGGGACAAAGGTACATAGGGGTATGGGGACATAGGAGCATGGACGTATGAGGGCATGGGGGGACATAGGGACATGGGGACATGAGAATATAGGGATAAGGGGACATAGGGGACATTGGGGACAGGGGGACACAGAGGCCACAGGGACACGGGGGGACACGGGGAGCATGGGGTGCTGTGGGGGACTACAGGAGAAGGAAGGGGACCCGGCTGCCATGAGTGCTCTGGGTCCCCCCCAGGTTGAAGCGGGGCAGGCAGATGGCCCCCCGGCCCGGGCGCAGATGACGGTGGCCCCAGTGGAAGCGGTTTCGGGGCGCTTCCTGCTGCTGGGGGGCCCGGGGGGACCCCTGCAACCTGGGGAGGTGCTGAGGCTGCAACTGCGTGACCTGGGCCCCCCTCCGGCCCCCCGCCTCTTCCACGTGCTGGTGAGCTCCACGCCCACGGGACCCCTTGGCATCCACCCGCTCCCTCAATGGGGACCCCCTGGGGCCCCCACCAGGGACCTCTGCAAGCCCCCGGGGCCATGAGTGTGTGTGGGTGCATGGCATGTGCTGCATGTGCGTGTTGCAGGGTGCATGCATGTGTGTCATGCATGCATGTCATGTGTTGGATTGCATGGTGCACGATGCGCACTGTGTCACACGCATGGTGCACGTCCCGTGTGCAGATCCCGTGTGCATGGCATGCATTGCATGCTATGTGTGCATGTTGTCATATGTGCATGGTGTGCATTGCATGTTATACGTGCATGTTGCCATGAGTGCATGTTGTGGGTTGCGTGTTGCGTGTTGCACATGGTGTTGCATGCATGTTGCATGTCCCACGTGCACGCTGCATGTGCATGCTGTGCATTGCATGTTGTGTGCGCATGCTGTCAAGCATGCATCTGTGTTGCGTGTTGCAGGTTGCATGCACTGTTGCACATGCATGTTTTGTAGTGTATTGTGAGCGCATGTTTAACACACATCGTCCTGAACATGCATATCACGCACTGCATGCTGCATGTACACACTTGCATGCCATATGCTGCATGCCACGTGTTGCCCCTTGCATTACGCCCCACGGGCTCCCTGCTTACCACCCCCTGTCCCTTGTCCCCCTGTCCCCATGTCCCCACGCAGGCAGTGGCACGGGGGCGGCTGGTGGCAGCCCAGGCGGTGCAGCGGGGGACGGTGACGGAGGTGACGCTGCCGGTGACACCTGCCATGGCCCCGCGGCTCCGCATCGTCGCCTTCTTCCAGGCCGGGGGGCAGCTGGTGGCGGCCAGCTGGGGGGCACCTGTGGGAGATTCCTGCGGCGGCCAGGTGCTACTGGGGGCACTGGGACATATTGGGGGGGGGGGGACTGGGAGCTGCTGGGGGCACAGGGAAATACTGGTGGGGGGGAACTAGGAGCTGTTGGGGGTACTGGGCCATACTGGGGGGCGGGGGCTGGGAGCTGCAGTGGGCACTGGGAAATGCTGGTGGGGGGGAACTAGGAGCTGTTGGGGGTACTGGGCCATACTGGGGGGGGGGGACTGGGAGATGCTGGGAGCACTGGGATGTACTGGGGGAAGGGACTGGGTGCTGCTGGGGGCACTGGGAAATACTGGTGGGGGGGAATTAGGAGCTGTTGGGGGTACTGGGGCATACTGGGAGCACAGGGAGGGCAACAGGGGGACGAGGAGCTGCTGGGGCAGTGGGAGCACTGGGGGTACTGGGAACAGCTGGGTGCACTGGGAGCACTGGGAGCTGCCGATGCCCATACTGGTGCACACTGGAGCGGCAGGGCTGTGGCAGGTGCGGGTAGTGGTGCCCCCGCCAGGGCCCGACCTGCGTCCCCAGGCCTCCCTGACGGTGACAGTGACCACGGGGACCCCAACCACCGTGGCCCTGGGGGCAATCGACACAGCCGTGCTGGCGCTGGAGCCGCGGCACCGCCTTGGCCCTGCCAAGGTGACACCCCAAACCCCAAACCTTGCACCCCCAAAACCTGGGGACCCCCCCTGAAAACCCAGCACCCCAAAACCCCAAGTCCTGGTGACCCCAAACCCCCCATACTCTCATCCCTAAACCTGACACCCCCAAACCTCACAGCCCCCCAGCCCTGGGGACCCCAAAACTCACTGTCCTAAAGCCTGAATCCCAGCACCCCAAAACTTAAAAAAACAGCCCCCCCAACCCAGGGTCCCCAAAACCCAGCACCTGCCAAAAACATGGCACCCCAAAACCCCAAAGCTGTGAGGACAACAAACCCAGACCTCCCCCAAACCCCCCAAACGATGCACCTTGAAATCCAATACCCCAAAACCTCACGCCCCTAAACCCCCAAAACCCAGGACTTCCAAATCCCTAAATCCTGGGAACCCTAAACCCAGCTCCCTAAAACCCCCAAACCTGGCACCCCAAACCCTCAGTGACACCAAAGCCTACCGCACCCCCAAACCTGACGGTGATGCCCCAAATCCCCCTGTACCCCAAAACCCAGAACCCCAAGTCCCAGGGACCCTCAAAATCCCTCGGTCCCCCCTAAATCCCATGGACCCCCCTAGTATTCCCCAAATCCCTTGGACGCTTTGGTGATGCCTTGTGGAAATGGGGCCCTGGGGATACACTGGGGACACGTTGGGGACATGGGGTGACTCCCCCCCATGCCTTCCAGGTGAAGGCAGTTTTGGGCACCAGCGATTTGGGGTGCAACCCTGGGGGGGGCCCCAATGTTGCTGGGATCTTCAGGGCTGCGGGACTTGTGCTGGGGATGGGGGGAGCCACCCCTCCCCTGGGGCCAGGTGAGTAGGGACAAGGACCTGGGGGACATGGGAGGGTGCGGGGGACATAGGGGGACATGAGACATGGGCAGGCATGGGGGGACATGGGGGGCATGGGGGGCACAGAGGACATGGGACAATGTGGGGGACGTGAGGGACATGGGAGGATATGGGGGACATTGGGGGACATGGGACATGGTGGGGTCATGAGAATATAGGGGACATGGGGGTATGGGGTGGATATGGGGACATTGGGACAAAGGCATCATGGGGGACATGGGGTTATAGGGGCATGGAATGGGGAGGGACATGGGGATACGGGAGGACATGGGGACATTGTGACATGAGGACATGGGGGACACGGCTATGGGGGGGATGTGGTGACATTGGGACATGGGGATATGGGAGACATGGGGACGTAAGGGGTCATGGGGACCTGGGGGGCATGAGGATATGGTGGCATTGGATGTCCCCCTCCCTAGGTCCCGGCTGTCCCTCGTCCCCTCCCCGCCAGCGGCGCTCGCTGGAGCTGCTGCAGCTGCTGGAGGAGAAGGGTGAGTGCTCAACGTCACCTTGTCCCTGTGTCACTGCATCCTCCTGCTGCCCTCCAGTCCCAGCCCCTTGCCCTGTCCCCCTCAGTGGTGGCTTTCAGCAGTGGTCTTGTCCCCATCCCTGTTCCCAGGTCCCCACATATCCTCCTGCCATGGGCCACAAGTGACCCTTGTCCCCATCCCCATCCTTGTCCCCGCATGCTATGGCCGTGGTGTCACCTCTGTCCCCATGTGTCCCCGTGGTATCACCATGTCTGTGTGTATCCCTGTGACATCACCCCTGTCCCCATATACATCCCTGAGATGCATGGTGTCACCCGTGTCCTTGGTTTCCCCACGGTGTCACCCACATCCCCGTGCATTCCCATGATGTCACCCAAGTGTCCCCACATATTTCCATGGTTTTACAGATGTCCCCACATGTCCCTGACCTATGTGAGTGGCATCGCCCGTGTCCCCAAATGTTTCTCTGAGCTGGGCATGTGGTGTCACCTGTGTCCCCATGGTGTCACCCACATCCCCACACATCCCTGTGATGTCACCTGCGTCCCCGTGTGTCTCCCTCAGTCATGTTCATGGTGTTACCCACATGTCCCCATGCATCCCCACGTGGCCCCAAGGTGTCACAGATGTCCCCACATGTCCCCACTACATGTGGCATTGCCCATGTCCCCATGTGTCCCGAAGGTTGTGACCCCCATCCCCATGTGCCCCTGTGGTGTCACCCTGACCTGTCCCCATGTCCCCTTGTGTGTGTGTCCCCTGCACCAACCGGGTGTGTCCCCATGTTCCCGCAGCGGGGCAGTGGCGGGGTGACCCAGCGACATGGCGCTGCTGCCGGGATGGGGCGACAGCACTGCCACTGCGGGCGACGTGTGACCAGCGGGGACAGCGGGTGACAACAGCCGGGGGCTGTCGTGATGCCTTCCTGCACTGCTGCGCCCTGGCCCGTGACTTGCGCCGGCGGGGACGACCCGGGGGGTTGGCACGAGGTGAGCACGGGTGGCGGTACATGGGGACATCCCAGATTTGGGGTCCCTGTGGGTGGCGATGCATGGGGACCTCCCAGATTTGGGGTCCCCATGGGTGGGTGGCAGTTCATGGGGACATCCTGGACAGGGGGTCCCCATGGGTGGTGGTTCATGGGGAAAACCCATACACGGGGTCCCCACGGGTGGTGGCACGTAGGGACATCCTGCACATGGGTACTCCTTGGGTGGTGGTGCATGTGGACATCCCAGATTTGGGGTCCCCCTGGGTGGCAGTGTGTGGGGACATCCTGGACGCGGGGACCCTGTGAGTGGCAGTGCTTGAGGACATCCTGGACGTGGGGTTCCCTGGGTCCTGCAGTGCTGGAGGCGGCGCTGGAGCAGCAGCTGCTGGATGACGAGGAGGTGCCGACCCGGAGCTTCTTCCCCGAGAGCTGGCTGTGGCGCAGGGTTCCTGTCGATGGCTCCGTTCGGTGAGAATGCAGGGACACCTGATGTTCCCCCAGCCCCGTGTCCCTGTGTCCATGTGTCCCACATCTCTGTGTCCCCAGGATCTCAGTGCTGCTCCCAGACTCCATCACCACCTGGGAGATTCAGGCTGTTGCCATCATCCCCGGCCTGGGTGAGTGTCACCACCTGCCCTGGTGGCCCCATGTGGTGGCTTCTCCCAGTAGTGACCTGTCCCGTCCATGTCCCCACCCCCCTGTGGTATCCCCGTGTCACCCTTTCCTGCTGCCCCTGTCACTCCTCAGTGACATGGCCACCCCATGTCATGCCACCATCCCTTGTTCCCCATGGTGTCACCGAAGGGCAGTGTCCCCATGTCTCCCATGGTGTTCCCATGTCTCTGTGGTGCCTCCGTGTCCCCGTGTCTCCCATGTCCCCCCATATCACCCCCATGTTCTCATGTCCCTATGCTGTCTCCATCTCCCCCGTGTCCCCCCATGCCCCCAAGTTCCCATGGTGTCCCCATGTCCCCATGACCCCTGTGTCCCCCGTGTCCACGTGTGTGTGTCCCTGCCCCATGGTGACGGGGTGCTTGCAGGGCTGTGCGTGGCTGTGCCCCAGCGGGTGACGGTGACACAGGACGTGCGTGTGGCCCTGCGGCTGCCCCCCAGCACCCGCCCCCGCGAGCAGCTACAGCTCCAGCCCCTCATCCACAGCAGGCTGCCCCGCAGCATCAACGTGAGCACCCCAAACCCCCCGGACACCCCGTAGGCACCCTCTGCCCCACAGAAATTCCTTCTTCCCTAGAGGTACCCCCTGCACCTGGATAACCCTGGATAACCCTGGATAACCTGCTGCCCTGTAGATAACCTTCTGCCCCCATACATACCCACTGTCCCATAGATACCCTGTTCCTTCCAACAGATACCCCAGAGATCCCCCCTCTGTCCCATAGATATCTCTCTGTGCTCCCTGGACACCCCATGCCCTATAGATATCCCTTCTGCCCCATAGATAACCCCTGTGACACACAGATACCCCTCGTGCCCTGTGCATCCTTTTGTACCCTTCTGACCCATAGACACCTGCTGCCCCATAACCACCCTTAGCTCCTACCCGTCCGGTGGCGGCGTGGGTGACAGTGATGGTGATGCAGGTGACAGTGACGCTGTCAGTGGCTGAGGGCGTGTGCGCGGCGCTGGACGGGGCCCCCCAGAACCTGGAATTGCCTCCAGGGGGCGCTATTGCTGTGCCCCTCACCTTGGTGGCCTTGCACCCTGGGGATGTTCCCATCACTATCACTGCCCGCGGGCCCTGGGGGCTGAGTGACCGTGTCACCCGCATCCTCCACGTCGAGGTGAGAATTGGAGGTGTGGCCCCTCTTGTCACCTGGATCCCTTCCTGGTCACTGGCACCTCCTCCTGTGTCCCCTGGACACTGTGGTTCCCTGGGGGCTCAGGGACACCAGGTCCTTGGTGGTCCTGGACATTGGGGTCTCCTTGGTGCTCAGGGACATAGGGGTCCCCTTGGGGCCCTAAGCACTGGAGCTCTCCTTGGCACTCAGGGCCACCAAGTCCTTGGTGGCCCTGGATACTGGGGTCCCCTTGGGGCTCAGAGACACCGGGTTCTTGGTGGCCTTGGGCTCTGAGGTCCCTTGAGGCTCAGGGACGCTGGGTTCTTGGTGGTCCTGGACATTGGGGTCCCCTTTGCACTCAGGGACACCAGGTCCTTGGTGGCCCTGGGCACTGGGGTTCCCTTGGTGCTTGGGGACATAGGGCCACTGGTGGCCCTGGACACTGAAGTCTCTTTGGTGCTTGGGGACACGGGGTCCCTACTGACACCTGTTCCTGTAGCCCGAGGGTGAGCTGCACCTGGAGGAGACCAGCTACGTCCTGGACACCGACAGTCAGTCTGAGGACTCAAGGGTCTAGCCTGGGGGACCCAGGTGACCGGGGGGGGACACACAGGGTTGTGGACCCCCTGACGCACTATCCCTGCAGACAAGCAGGGCAGGACCCTGGAGCTGCCGGGGGATGTCCCAGCCGAGATTGTCCCCGATGGGGATTTCAGCATGAGCATCCGCGTCACCGGTGTGCGGGGACATTGGGATGGGCGCTGGGGACATGGGGACGGGGATACAGGGATGGAGTTATGGTGGGGACATGGCGTTGGGTGTTGGGAACATGGTGGGGACATGGTGGTGGGGATGTGGTGGGCATCTGGTGGTGGGGACATGGGGACAAGTGGGGACATGGGGATGGGGACACAGGGTGGGGACATGGGGACCATGCAGACATGGAGGTGGGGGCATGGGGATGTGGGGATGGTGGGGACATAGGGATGGCTGTTGGGGATGTGGGGGTGGACATGGTGGGGACATGGGGACAGGGGACAAGCAGTGGGGATGGGGGAGAGAGACTTGGGGGTGGGTATTGGGAACATGGTGGGGCCACAGGGGGGGACAGGGGTACGTGGTGGTGGGGACAGGAGGGACAAGGGGACATGGGGAATGTAGGGATAGGGAGATGTGAGAACGGAGGTATGTGAGGACAGGGGGACATGGGGGTAGGGTGGTGGGGACATCAGGTGTCCAGCCCTGATCGTATCTCTGTCCTTGCCCCTGTGTGTCCCCATATTCATGTGTGTGGCCATGCCCCCATGTGTGTCCCCGTGCCCCTGTGTGTTCCCCTGTGCATGTCCCACGGGTGTCTGTGTCCCTACATTCCCCCTTGCCCACGTGCATGTCGCCATGTCCCTGTGCATGTCCCCATGCCTGTCCCTGCATCTCCTGCGCATGTCCCCATACACGTGTTTGTGTCCCTGTGTATATCCCCCACTCATGTCTCCACGCCCACCACATGTCCCCATGCACGTCCCCATGCCTGTCACCGTGTCCCCTGCCCTGCACAGGCCGGGTGCCGGGCTGGGCACTGCAGGGGGCTCTGGGGGTGGGGGGGACACTGCTGCGGGCCCCCCGGGGCTGCGGGGAGCAGTCGTTGATGGTGCTGGCCCCCGCCGCTGCTGCTCTGCGCTACCTGGATGAGAGCGAGGGGTGGGCGCAGCTGCCCCCCGGGCACCGCCAGCGTGGCCTCAGCACCCTGCAGCAGGGTGAGCAGGGCATGGGAGCACTGGGGGGGTACAGTGCCCTTTGCAGGGGTTGCAGTGCTCTGTGAGGGGGGCTGCGATGCTCTATAGGGTATGTAATTAGGTGTGCAATGCTGTAGGGTGGGTGTAATGATTTATGGGGTGTGCAGAATTCTATATAGGATATGCAATTAGGTGTGCAACGCTATAGGGTGGGTGTAATGCCTTATGGGGTGTGCAATGCTTTAGGGGGGGGTGCGATGCCTTATGAGGTGTGCAATGCTCTATAGGGTATACAATGGGGTGTGCAATGCTGTAGAGGGAGTACAATGGGGTGTGCAATACTTTAAGGGCTGTGCAGTGCTTTAGGGTGTGTGCAACGGGGTGTGCAATGTTCTATGGGGTGTGCAATGCTCTAAGGGTTGTGCAATGCCCTGCAGGGTGTGCAGTGCTATGTGGGGGATGCAATGGGGTTTGCAATGCTCTGGGGGGTTGCAGCAGTGTGCGCAATGCTCTGGGGGGGGGGGGGGGGGGGGGGGGGTGCATTGCCCTACAGGGGGTTGGAAGTCCAATGCAGGGGATCAAGGCCCCACCAGTGGCCCTGGTGACTCCCATGTCCCTAATGTCCCCCATGTCCCCACAGGCTTCGAGCGGGTGCAGAGCTTCCGCAAGAGCGACGGCTCCTACGGGGCCTGGCTGCACCGGGGCAGCAGCACCTGGTGAGGGGGGAAGCAGGGACGCGGGGACATGTTGGGCGGGGGGACACGGGGACACGGTGGCGGCTGTCCTGGTGCAGGCTGACGGCGCTGGTGCTGCGTGTGATGGCCCTGTCCCGTCCCTACCTGCTGGTGGATGCCGATGGCCCCAGCACGTCCCTGCGGTGGCTACTGGGACAGCAGCGACCGGATGGCGCCTTTGTGGAGCATGAGCCCGTGATACACCGCGAGATGCAGGTGGGTGGCCACTGGCTGTCTCGTGTCCCCATGCCACGTCCCTGGGTGACGTCTTCCTGCTAGGGCAACGCTCCTATGTGATGTCCCCACGTGAGGGTCCTGCACCACGTTCCCTTGCAATGCACCTGCACAAAGTGCCCGTGCAAGGCGCTGTGCAGGGTTCCTGTGTCATTGCCCCATGCAGTGTCCCCATGCCATGTCCCCATGCAAACGTCCTCATGCAATGTCCTCATGGAGTGTCCCCATGCCATGTCTCCATGCCATGTCCCCATGCAAACATCCTCATGCAGTGTCCCCATGCAACGTCCCTATGCAATTCCCATGAAAAATCCCCACGCAATGTCCCCATGCAATGTCCCCATGCAGTGTCCCTATGCAGTGTCCCCATGCAAAGTCCCCATGCAGTGTCCCTATGCAATGTCCGCCCCATGCAATGTCCTCATGCAGCATCTCTATGCAGTGTCCCTCTGCAATCCCCATACAAAGTCCCCACGCAATGTCCCCATGCACCGTCCCACTGCAACCCCCCATGAGACCCTGTGTCACCCCCACCTGGCTGTCCCTGTGTCCCCAGGGCAGTGTTGGAGACCCAGGCCCGGAGGCCACTGTGTCCCTGACTGCCTTCGTGGTGGTGGCTCTGCACAGCGCCCGTGTGCTCCTGCCGCCGGACAGCCCCGAACAGCCACTTCTGGTGTGTCCCCATCCCCTCCCCATGTCCCCATGTCCCCTCCCTGTGTCTTCAATGCCCCCGTGTCCCCTTCTGGTCCTATGGGCATCTTTGTGCATCCCTCACGTGTCCCCTGTGGTGTCCCCCTGTCTGTCCTTGCATCCCACTGGTGTCCCCATGCTCCCATGTCCCCAAGTCCCAGTCCTGGGCCCCATCCCCTGTCCCCACACCCCTGTCATATCCCCCATGTCCCTCATGCCACAATGTCCCCCAAGTGTCCCCCATGTCCTCATGCCCCCACATATCTCCATGTTCCCCATATGTCCCCACGTCCCTCAGTGTCCCCCCATGCTCCTTGTGTCCCCAGTGTCTTCCATGTCCCCCCATGTTCCCATGTCCCCCCATGTCCCAGTGTCCTCACATCCCATGTCCTGCTGCCGCAGGACAAGGCACTGTCCCAGGCATCCACCTTTCTGCGGGGCCACGTGGAGACGCTAGGGACCTTTGGGATGGCCATCACGGCTTACGCGCTGGCACTGGTGGACACCAGCCCCCCAGGGCCACAACCCGCTGTGGAGCGCTTGCGTCGCCTGGCCCGCACCGCCCACGGTGAGCACACGGCATGGGGTCACTCCCATGCCTGAGTCCCCAGAGGTTCGTGGCTTCAGAACAACTTTCTTCCCATGGGTTGGTGGCTCCTGGACACCTGGGTCCCCATGGATTGGTGGCACCTGGACGCTTGGGTCCCCATGGGTTGGTGGCTCCTATACATTGGTTGGTGGCTTCTGGGCTCCTTCTCCCCATGGGGTGTTGGTTTTGGGTGTCCTAAGGCATTGATGACCCTGCCCATGGGCACTGTCCCTTGGCAGGGGGTCGGGCACAGTTCTGGCCAGCCGGGGGTCCTGCTGCCACGGTGGAGGCGACGGCCTATGGGCTCCTAGCGCTGCTGCAGAGCCGCGATGTTGCCGGCGCCAGCCGGGTGGCCCAGTGGCTCCGCGAGCAAAGCAACTACGGCGGTGGCTTCCATTCCACCCAGGTGCCCAGGCGCTGGGAGCACTGGGACACTGGGGTCCCCTGAGGTGGGGGTATCTCAAGTGTCTGGGTCCCCTGGGACACCTGAGTGCCCTGGGCTGGATGTGACCAGGACACTTGGGTGCCCTGGGGTGAGGGTGACCCAAATACTTGAGTGTCCTGGAAACCTAGAACGCCTGGGTCACCCGGGGTGGGGGGTGACACTTGGGTCCCCAGGGGTAGAGGATCTCCTGGATAACTGTGTCACCTGTATGACTGGGTCCCCTGGGGTGGGGGTGATGCAAATGTTTGGGTGTCCTGGACATCTGGGTGCCCTGCGACACCGGTGTGTTTGAGGTGGATGGTGCCCAGACACCGAGGTCCCTAGCCCACCTGGACTCCTGGACCCACAGGACACGGTGGTGGCGCTGGAGGCATTGGCCCAGATGTGGCTACAATGGGGACGTGGGGCCAGATCTGGGCTCAACCTGGGGCTCTCCTGGCCGGGGGGGATCCGAGGAGGTGCTGGGGGCACCCAAGTGACACTGGAGCCTGGCCTGGAGCCGCTGGAGCAGGAGCTTCGGGTGGGTGTCATGGAGGAACATACAGGGGGACATGGGACACTGGGGATGTGGGGGGACGTATGAGGACATGGAAGACATGGGGAGATGTGAGGACATGAGGGACATAGGGCGAACAGGTTTGGGGGACATGTGGGGACGTGGGTGACATTGGGAGACATGGGGGGACATATGGGGACATGGAAGACATGGGGAGATATGAGGACAAGAAGGACATATGGGGATCAGGTTTGGGGAAGATGGTAGGACATGGAGTGCAGGACACAACTAGACATGGGGTATTGGTGTCCCTTGTTCCTTGCTCTGACCCCATATTCCTCCACACCCCCGTGTCCCCCAGGTGCCCTTGGGCAGCCCGGTGACGGTGAAGGTGGAGGGACACGGTGAGGGGACCCTCACGGTGAGTGGCTGATCCTGGACACCGCCTCCGGTGATTGGCCCGCTCCTGAACACCGCCTCCCCTCACCGCTGTCCCCAGGTCCTGCGCCAGTTCCGCCTGATGTCACCCCCCAACGCCACCTGCCAGGGGCTGGGCCTGGAGGTGGCCATCACCGGCCCCATACTCTACCAAGGTGAGGCCCCGCCCCCACGGGCCCCGCCCACTGAGGCCACGCCCCCACTGGCCCCACCCCCTTCCTGCAAGGCTTGGCCTTTCAAGTGGTTGTCTCCTGCAGACGAAGAGGACTACGAGGACTATGAGGAGGAGGCGGAGCTTGAGGGGAGGGCGGAGCCTGCAGGAGGGGCGGAGCCTCCGGAAGGGGTGGGGCCTGCAGGAGGGGCGGGGCTTGCAGAGGCCGCCACCCCCCTGAGCCCCATGGCCTTGTGGGACGCCCGGCGGCGGCGGCGGCGGGACGTGCGCGACCCAACTCGCGAGGTCGCCTTCCTGGTCTGCTTCTGGTGAGAGGCAGGACTTCCTGTCCATGGGGCAGGGGGACTTCCTGTGTCAGCAGGGTTCGTGGGCGGGACTTCCTCTTCCACCCTCAGGCCAAGGCTTCCGCTTCCTAATGGCCATGCAGGGGCAGGACTTCCTGCTGGGCTGGGCCTGTGAGGGTTGGACTTCCTGTGGCTACAGGAAGTTGTGGGCAAGACTTCCTGCTAGGCTGGGTCTGTAAGGGACCGACTTCCTTTTGCTGCTGGAAATTGATGGCGGGACTTCCTGCTTGGCAGGATCTGTGAGGGCTGGACTTCCTGTGGCTGCCCGAAATCGGGGGCGGGACTTCCCCTTGTTTGGGGGGGCGGGGCTTCCCACCACACCCATCATGGGGAGCTTCTCGTTTTGGCCACAGTTATGGGTGGGACTTCCTATTTCCATGTTTCTGTGGGCAGGACTTCCTCTTCTGCCCACCAGTTGGGGGCAGGACTTCCTGGTAGTCCTGGCCTGTGAGTGGCGTGGGTGGGACTTCCTGCTTGGCCCATGCACGAGGGCGGGACTTCCTGTTTCACTGGGGTTTCGGTGGTCTACTGGGGTGGGACTTCCTGTTCTGCCTCGTGGCCCCGCCCCCTGATGGGCGGGGCTTGGCTGTAGGCGGGTCCCAGGTGCAGGTCTGGCGGGAATGGCCGTGGTCGAAGTCTCCCTGCTCAGCGGCTTCCGGCCCCACCGGCCTGACCTGGACAAGGTGGGGGGCACTTGGGTCCCCCTGGGGGCAGCGGGGGGCACGGTGGGGGGAGGTGGCAGGGAATGGGAGTTTTGCGGGGGGGTGTTGGGGGGGGGGGTGCTGTAGAGGGGTGTAAGGGTGATGGGTGGTGAGGATTTGGGGATAGTTGAGGCCTGGGGGTGTTGGGATTTGGGGGTGTTGGGGTTTGGGGACATGGGGGTGTTGAGGTTTGGGGGTGTAAGGGTGGCGGGGTGGGTTGTTGGGGTTTGGGGAGATTGGTCACTGGGCATGCGGTGTGGGGGATGTTGGGCCGTGGGAGTGCTCAGGGGTTGGGATGCGGGGGCGTTGGGGTGGGGGTGTGTTGGGGTGCTGGGGTGCCAGTGTCTTCCCCCCAGCTGCGGGACGTGGTTGATCGCTGGATAAG
Organism: Anser cygnoides; assembly: GCF_040182565.1. Taxonomy (NCBI): domain Eukaryota; kingdom Metazoa; phylum Chordata; class Aves; order Anseriformes; family Anatidae; genus Anser; species Anser cygnoides. The sequence continues at coordinate 1,045,109 of NC_089907.1, forward strand.
CCACTACGAGCTCGACGGGGCCCGGCTGGTGCTGTACCTGGACGAGGTGGGGGGCACAGGGGGTTGGGGGGCTCTGGGGGACAATGGGAGGAGCTGGGAGGGACTGGGAGCAGTGGGGAATTGGGGATTGGGGAGGGACAGGTCCCCTGTGTCCCCCCATATCCCCACGTTCCCCTATGCCACCGTATATCCCCAATGTCCCTGTGGACCCCCATGTCCCTACCTGTCCCCTTGTCTCCCCATGTCCCCACCATACCCCACTTCCTCTCCATATTCCCCATGTCCCCAGGTCCCCCCCCAGCGCCAGTGTCTCAGCTTCGGGGCAACGCAGGATGTGGCCGTGGGGCAGCTGCAGCCCGCGATGGCGGTCATCTATGACTACTACGAGCCAGGTAGGCGGGGCCTCCATGGGTGGAGCCCGGGGAGGGGACATGTCTGTTCAGACTCCTCCTTCTGCCCCACCCAGCTCGGCGCTGCACCGTCTTCTACAGCGCCCCCCGCAGGAGCAGCACTGTGGCCACCCTCTGCTCCCCGAAAGTCTGCGAATGCGCACAAGGTGGGCCCCACATCCCCCAGACCCAGGGGACCCCCCACCAAAGGGACTCCCCACATCCTGGACCTCATCACCACACAGTCCCGGGGAACCCCACGCTGGGTTCCCCCCTCCACACATATTCGTGGGGTTCAAGGGGGCAGCTGGGGTTCGGGGGGGGGGAGGGAACAGTGGGGTTCAGGAGACACCGGGGCAATGCGGGGACATGGGGTCATGGGAAATGGAGGAACACGGGGACATGGAGGACATGGAGAGAACTTGCAACCAGGTATCGTGGTGTGGGGGGAGGAGAGCTAGGGTTTGGGGGTGTCCTGTTGATGTGAGGGAGTCGTGTTGATTTTGGGGGAACCCTGGTATATATGAGGGTATATATGAGGGGGGTGGATGCTGGGGGCTCCAGGGTTTCACCTAGCCGTATTACCCCAAGGTGGGTGTCCCCGGGCCCAAAAGGGGTCGCAGGAGCTGACGGCTGATGATCGCCTTGATTTCGCCTGCTACAGCCCCCGCGTTGACTACGGTGAACCCCCAAAACTGCCTACACCCCCCAAACGGGCTGCACCCCTAACCAGCTGCACCCTGAACTCCACTGTAACCCCCCAAAACCCAGCGGCTCCTCCTGAGCCCCACAATTGTTTCCCTGCTCTCCTTGAACCCCAGTTCCCACCCTGAACCCCAGTTGTCCCCCCCTGACGCCCAAGCTTCTGCTGCACCCCTGTAACCCCTGGCACCCATAACCCTGTTGGGCTGCACCCTGTATGGGGACACTCCTTGTCGCCCGTAACCCCTGTGGTCTCCATAACTCCCGTGACCCCCATGACCCTCATGGTCTGCCCCTTCCCCAGCGCTGGTGGTTCAGGTGCTGACCCAAAATGAGGTTGGGGCTTTTGTGGGGTTCGAGACGGAAATCCAGGAGGTTCTGCTGATGGGTGAGATTGGGCAGACTGGGAGGGACTGGGAGGGATGGGGGGTGGGCCTGGGGGAACTAGGAGGTGCTTTTTGGGGAGACTGGGAGGGACTGGGAGCATTGGGAAGGAATGTGAGGTGAAACTGGGAGAGACTGGGGGTTGAGACTGGGGGAACTAAGTACGGTAGGGATGGGGTGGGTATACTGGGGGGACTGGGAGGACTGGGAGAGATTGGGGGCTGAGACTTGGGGGGGGTATTGGATTATAGTGGGCCAAACTGGGATGGCCCTAGGCTGCACGGTGTGGGGGGCTGGGCCATACTGTGGGAAAACTGGGATAGACTGGGGTATATTTGGAGGCACTGGATGTCCACAAGCATAGCATGGAGAAATCTTGAGTCATAATTGAGGGTACTGGGTTAGACTGGGCCATGCTGGGGTGGTCCTGGGCTGTAACTGGGTGTGGCTGGGCCATGCTGTGGGGCACTGGGATGTACTGGGCGATATTAGGGTGGCGCTGGGCTGTATAGTGAGGACTCTCAGCCGTACTGGAAGAACCTGAGAGTACAGTGGGCCATACTGGGAAAACCCGGGCAGAGCAGGCTGCGTGCTGCACTGCAGAGTTACTGGTGCATACTGGTGCAGGGCAGGATGCAGCGGCGGCCCCTGGGGAACGGCGGCGAATACTGGTGAGGGAGAGCTGCACCCTGCGCCTGCGCTCCCCCAACACCTACCTGGTGATGGGGTTGGACGGGGGGACACGGGACCCCCAAGGACGGTGAGAAGGGGTCTGAGTCCCCACGTGTCCCCATTGGCCTATGACCCTGTGTCCCCTCATGGCCCCCATATGCCCCTTTGCCCGCCCCACATACCCACGTCTCCCTGTAGTTTTGTGTGCTGCTGTGTACTCACGCCCCTGCGTACCCCTATGTCCCCTGTGTCCTCATGCCTCAGTGTCCCCATGCCTTCCTGTCCCCCATGTCCTCTCATATCTCTTTGCCCACGCCATGTCCCCCCATGTCCTTGTATGTCCCTGTGTCCCCATGCCTCTGTGTCCCCCTTGTCTCCATGCCCCCGTGTCCTCCATGCCCCCATGCCTCATGACCCCATGCTCTCTTGTCCCCCCATGTCCCCGTGCCTCTGTGTCCCTGCTGTCTCCGTGACCCCATGTCCCCTTGACCCCATGTCCCAGTGTCCCAATGACCCCCCACATCCCCATGTGACCACAACCACCATACCCCTCCATGTCCCTGTATCCCTATGCCCCTGTGTCCCTCCCCGCCCCAATGTCCCCCAATGTCTCTGTGCCCCTTGTACCAGTGTATCCCCAATGTCCCCATGTCCCATTGTCTTCCTGTCCCTGACCCTGTGTCCCTGTCCCTAGCCCCCAGTACCTACTGGGCCCCCAGTCATGGGTGGAAGAGGTACCATCCCCTGCCCGCTGTGGGGCCACACGGCTGCGGAGCCGCTGTGCCCAGCTGCAGGACTTCCGCTACCGCCTTGGCCAACTGGGCTGCCAGCTGTGAGCCGGGGACACTTGGTGCCGTTGGAGGACACCCATGCTGGGGCCAACTGGGAGCAACTGGGATTTACTGGGGGCAACTGGGAGCAACTAGGACCACACTGGGAACAACTCAGACTGCGCTGGTTTTAATTGGGACCCTACCTGGATCAATTGGGGTCAACTGGAAATAAACTAGTGTCAACTGAGACCGTGCTGGGATCAACTGGAACCATGCTGAGGCCAACTGTGAGAAACTAGGAACTTCTAGGGCTAATTGGGAGCAACGGGGACCATGTTGGGGGACACGGGAGAGCGTAGGACCATATTGGGGGAACACTGGGAGCTTCAGGCAGCACACTGAGGGAATCTGGGCCCGTGCTGGGGTCAATTATCCCATTCAGTGGATGAGGGAAAGGATGTGGATGTTGTTTACTGGAACTGTGTTGGGTTAAATAAAACCACACGTGGGTCAACGAAGAGCAACTTGTACCTGCAAGGGGCAGCTGGGAGCCACTGGGACTATTTTGCGGGCAATTGGGAGCTTCTGCAACAACACTGGGGGAAACTGAGAGCATGATGGGGAAAACTTGGGACATGGGGAACAATGTTGTGGAAACTGGGATCTTCTAGAACCACACTGGAGAACAACTAGAACCATGGTGGTTTCAAGTGGGAGCACAGCTGTGCCAGCTAGGATCAATTGGCTACAAACTTGGAGCAACTGAGACCATGGTGGGGCAAACTGTAAGCAAATGGAACCTGCTGCTGGCATACTGGGCATGCTGGGACCACGATGGCACAAACAGAGAGCATCTGGGACCATACTGGGGACAACTAGCTCTATGCTATAGCCAGCTGGGAGCAACTAGGACTGCACTGGGGACCACTGGGAGCAACTGGGATTTGCTGGTGGCAGCCAGGAGCATCTGGGACAATTTGGGGACAACTGGGACCACAACTGGTCAACTGGGATTCACTGGGAGTAACTGAGTCCACGCTGGGGTCACAGAATCATAGAATATCCTGAGTTGGAAGGGACATACCAGAACCATCAAATCCATCTCCTGGCTCCACACAGGACCATCCAAAAATCAGGCCTTGCGCCTTGAGCTGCAGCAGGCTCAGAGTTGTGGCCATGTCCCTGGGGAGCTTGTTCCTGTGCCCGACCACTCTGTTGGTGAAGAGCCTTTTCCGAACAGCAAGCCTGACCCTCCCCTGTGGCAGCTCCATGCCGTTCCCTCGGGCCCTGTCGCTTGCCCCAGAGAGCAGAGAGCGGTGCCTGCCCCTCCGCTCCCCTCATCAGGAAGCTGTGGGCCACCACGGTGGCTGCCCAGCTCTCCCCTTTGACCAGATCCCTCTGCAAGGCCTCTCCACCTTCAACAGAGTCAGCAGCTCCTCCCAGTTCAGTGTCAGCCTCAAACTCACTCAGGTTTCCTTCCCATCCCGCATCCAGGTTATTTGTGGGAGCACTGAAGAGACCTGGCCCCAAAATGGAGCCCTGCAGAGCCCCACTCGTGACTGGCTGCCAGCCTGATGTTGCCCCTTTTACCAGAACCCTCGGAGCCTGACCCCTCAGCCAATTGTTCACCCATCGTATTGTGCATTTGTCTGGCTCTGTGATGGGCATTTGGTCCAGATGGATACGGTCAGAAACCATGTTGAAATCTTTACTGAAATCCAAAAAGATCACCTCATCTGTCTCCCTCGGTCAAATGGGAGACTGACCTTATCAAAAAAAGGAAATTAGGTTTGTTGAACATGAGTTTTCCACTCACGAACCCGTGTCTGCTGTGACCAGTGACCGTGTTGTCCCTCAGGTGTTTTTTGCTTACTCCCACAGCAGTCTCCCAGAGCAGTCTCGTTACCAGGCATTGCCATGAGACTGACAGACCTGTAATTCCCAGGGTCTTCTTTGCTGCCCTTCTTGGAAACTGGGGGCAACGTTTGGCAGCTTCCAGTCACTGGGACCTCTGCAGATTCCTCAGTATATTTAAAAATTAAATTATAGAGATTTCCTTATGTATTGGGTTCATGTGGCAAGGTTTTGGTAGCAGGGCGTTGCAGGGTGGCCTCTGTGAGAAGAATCCAGAAGCTGCCCCATGTTAGATAAGGGCCAGTTTCAGCCAGCTCCAAAGGAACCCACCACTGGCCAGAGCCGAGCCACTAAGCGATGTTATTTGTGCCTCTGTGAGGGCATATTTAAGAAATGTGGAAAATGCTGCTACACAACAGCAGCTGGGAGAGCGAGGAGTGAGAACCAGCCCTGCAGACCCCAAGGTCAGTGCATCAGGAGGGCAGGAGGTGCTCCAGACACGCAGCAGCAGTTCCCCTGTGGCCTGTGCAGAGGCCCCTGGTGGAGCAGGCTGTCCCCTTGCAGCCCATGGGTCCCACATGGAGCAGATCTCGATGCTGCAGCCTGTGGAGGAGCCCCCGGTGGAGCAGGTGGATGTGGCATGGAGGAGGCTGCGGCCTGTGGAGAACTCCCAGTGGAGCAGACTCTGGGCCGGAGCTGCAGCCCGTGGAGAGGAGCCCACACAGGAGAAGGGGATCTGCCAAGAGCTGCTGCCTGTGAGGACCCAGGTTGGAGCAGTGTGCTCTTGATGGATGGACCCCATGGTACGGACCCATATTGGATCAGTTGTTGAAGGACTGCTGCCTGTGGGAAGCCCACGTAGGATCAGTTTGGGAAGGATGGCATCCCATGGGAGGAGTTGTTGACTCTGTTGAGGGTGGAAAGGCCTTGCAGAGAGATCTGGACAGCTTGGAGAGCTGGGCGATCACCAACCACATGAAGTTTAACAAGAGCAAGTGCTGGGTTGTGCACCTGGTACGGGGCAGCCCTGGCTATACGTACAGACTGGGGGAGAAGACGCTGGAGAGCAGCCCTGTAGAGAGGAATCTGAGGGTTGTGGTTGACAGCAAGCTGAATATGAGCCAGCAGTGTGCCTTGGCAGCCAGGAGGGCCATGGCACTTGCTAGTTGGTCGAGGGAAGTGATTGTCCCGCTCTATCTACTCTGTGCTGGTGCGGCCTCACCTTGAGTATGCAGTTCTGGGCACCACAGTACAAAAAGGATGTGAAACGGTTGGAGGGTGTCCAAAGAATGGCCACAAAGTTGGTGAAGGGCCTAGAGGGGTAGATGTATGAGGAGCGGCTGAGGTCACTGGGCCTGTTCAGCCTGGAAAAGAGGAGGCTGAGGGGAGGCCTCATCTCAGTCTACAGCTTCCTCACAAGGGGGAGTGAAGGGGTAGGCACCGATCTCTCTTCTTTAGTGACCAGTGATAGGACCCATGGGAATGGTGTCAAGCTGAAGCAGGGGAGGTTTAGGCTAGATATCAGGAAGAGGTTCTTCACCAAGAGGGTTGTTGCTGACTGACAGGCTCCCCAGGGACATAGTCATGGCACCAAGCCATGTTTAAGAAGTTTAAGAGGCGTTTGGACTGTGCTCTTATTCATATGGTCTGAATTTTTGGGTAGAAATTTTGGCACCTGTGTGGTGCCAGCAGATCCTTGTGTGCCCCTTCCAACTAAGGATATTCTATGATTCTATGACCCCACGTTGCAGCAGGGGAAGAGAGTGACCGTGAAGGAGCAGCAGAGACAAAGTGCTATAGACTGACTGCAAACCCCATTGTCCCGTTCCCCTGCGCCACTCGGGGGGAGGAGGTGGAAGAGGGTGGATGAGGGGAAGGTATTTCTGGTTTGTTTTCTTTGCTTCTCACTTTTCTAGCTTGTTAGTAATAGGTAATAAATTTCTTTAATCTCCCTATGGTCTGTTTTGCCTGTGATGGTAATTATTGTGTGATCTCCTGGTCCTTATTTCAGTCCTCGAGCCCTTTTCATTGCATTTTCTCCCCCTTTCCCTTTGAGGAAGGGGAGTGAGAGAGCAGTTGTGGAGGAGTTCAGCTGCCCACCTAAGTAAAACCACCACACATGATAACTTCAGCCAGTTCTCTTAGTACTCTGGGATGAATCCCATCAGGCCCTATAGTCTTGTATGCACCCATCTGGAGCAGCAAATCCCACACAAACTTGGAGTTTGTTGGGAGTTTATCGTTCCTGCAGTCACTGTCCTCCAGCTCAGGGCTCCTGGGGTCCCACAGCCCGTCGTCAGTGTTGAAGACAAAGGCGAAGAACACATTAAACATCTCTGTGAAGTTGATGACCCTGTTTGAGCATCCCCATCCAGTAACAGACCAATGTTTTCTCTCATCCTACTTCTGCTGTTAAGAAAGTTTTAAAAAAATCCACTTTATTACCCCTCACAGTACTGTCCAGCTTCAACTCAAATTGAGCTTTGCCCATATGAATTTTCCCCCTACAAAGGCAAACAGTATCTCTGTAGTCCTTCCACATTCCCTGACCTCACTTCCAGCAAACAGAAACTTTCCTTATCCACTAAGCTCTAGAAGAAGGTCCCTGACCATCTGAGCCAACCTTCTGCCACGGCTGCTTTACTGCAGCCTGGAGCGGGGCTGGCTCTTGGTCTTCAGCACCCTGGTCAAAGGGTGGCAGCTCCAGGCTCGGCACCCAGCTGTGCCCCATTTCCTGCAGCCTCTGATCCCACTCAGCTCTTCACTGCCATCTCTCTACATTGTCCCATTGCTCACTGTTTGATTCCTCCTTAGATGGGTGGAGATGAACGAGCTCAGACACTGGCTTTCCCTGGAGGTCTGGAGAGGTCCCTGCTGGGGACAAGCACCTTGTGCTTGCTGAAGGCCCTGGGCTGGGCACCCAGCTGCCATGGGATGGTGGTGCCAGCCCAGCAGAGCTCCCCGGACATTGCCCCAGTGGCAGAGCTCCTCCCAGAGGGTTATTGCAGCCAACGAACTGGGCAAAGGTTGGGGAAGTTGGGCGTAGCCCTGTGCTTTCTGCAGCTCTGCTGGGTGCTGTGAGGGACCGCTCTCTCGGTGGGGCTCCCTTGGAGAAGAACCCCTGGGGGCCTGCCTGCCCCCTGTGGGACCTCTCTTTCAGATGGGGCTCCCCTGGGGCTGTGGCCACCCCAGCCTCACCAGCCATGCCAGGGGCCTCCTGACTTCCCTCGTCACTCTGCTCCTCCTCCAGCTGGGCTCAGGTAGGATCCTGCGAGGCTGCTGGGGGCTCTCCCCCCTGGGCCTGGCAGACTTGCTGCCGTGGGACAGGGGAGCGGCCGTGGGGCAGGGGGGACCCAAGCCCACAGCTCAGCCCCCAATGGGTTTCGCTTTCCCTTTGGATCTTTCATGCAATACATGCGCTGCCTTGGCTGCCCTTTCTGGCTCTTCTTCACATGCCCAAATACTGAAGAGAGGGCTCCCACTCCCAGCACACCTCCTTCTCCTGCACATCCTCCCTCTCCCTCTCCTGTTTCCCCGGTGGTTTCCCATGGGACACGGGGGACGCAGCATACACCAACTCATGCACAGCTCACCCTTTGTCACTCACTGCCCCTAAATTTGCGATGGCAAAATCTCACCTCCTCTCTGTGCCCTTCTCCATTGTCCAGCCCAGCTCAGAGTGGTTGGACCGGGCCACGCTGTCACTGCCACCGTGGGGCAGGATGTCGTGCTGCCCTGCCACTTGTCCCCTCAACGGGATGCTCGCACCTTGGATATCAGGTGGATCCGGGATGATAGCTCTGAGACAGTGCACCACTACCGCAATGGAGAGGACCTGTACGGGGAGCAGATGGGGGCATATGCCAGGAGGACAGAGTTGGCCAGAGATGGTCTCTCTGCTGGAAGCCTGGACTTGCGAATCACCAGGCTGAGACCCTCAGATGATGGCCAGTACGTCTGCACTGTGGAAGGTGCTGATGCTTATAATGAAGCCATTGTGGAGCTGGAGGTGTCAGGTTAGTGGCTGGGGTGATGCTTCCAGGGGAGAGTTTACGTGTCCTTTTAATGTTTCAGCTCTTTCACAGCATGGAGCATGCCCATGGATGTGGAGGTAATATTTGGGGAGAGAGCTCCATGGATATTTTTGCCAGTTTTCCCTGGTGTCTTTGAAGACAATAATCATAATATTGAGAGGGCACTGGGCACAGGCTGAGCAGCACCTTAAGCTGTGTAGGCAATGGGACCAAACACCACACAGGGAGAATCGCAGAGTCCTCTGAGCAGCGGGACATCTGCTTTACTTTTGCTTTGTGTGCTGGGGGAGACCTGAGAGGTTGTATGGAAGTCTTGGGGCTTCTTGAGCCAGAACGGCTTGGTGCCGAGACGCTGCCTGAAGGTCCTGGAAATCTGCACCTGGGTTTTCAGGGTGATTTGGGGCCACTGGCATTGTGCAGCCCTGCTCTCTGGGTCCAGCACCAGCCGGGGTGGTTTGGGGTGAGGGTGGGTGCGTGGAGCACCTGGACCCTGAGCCCCTCGGGCCACGGCTGTGCTGGGCTGTGTCTGGCATGGGAGCAGATGGGGTCTTTGCCTTGCAACTGAATCCCTCCCCAAGTCAAGCCCCAGACATGGGCTCTTCCCCCAGCCACAGGTGCTGACCCCCACCTCTCCCTGGGGGGCTACGAGGCCGGAGGCGTCCGGGTGCTGTGTCGATCGGCCGGCTGGTACCCGCTGCCGCAGCTGCTGTGGAGGAATGCTTGCGGGCAGCATCTGCCCTCGGTCTCCCAGACACATTCCCAGGACCAGGAGGGGCTCTTTGAAATCGAAGGCAGCGTCATCATGACTGGGAGCGTGGAGGGGCCCTTGTCCTGCGTGGTCAGGAGCAGCCGCCTCCAGCAGGAGCGGGAATCGTCCCTGCACATCGCAGGTACAAATAGCACAGCGAGGGGGAGGTGTTCCTGGCCCCTGCACTTGTCCTGAGCCACGAGAAGTCTGGGTCTTGATTTTCCACCCAGGGGCATGGAAATGCAGCCCTTTTCCTGGTGCCTTTTCTCAGCTCCCTTCTTCCACAACGCCCAGCCCTGGAAGGTGGCTCTGGCTCTGGTCCTCGTGCTTTTGGCTGTGTCCATTGGCCTCGGTGTTTATCTCTTTCGAAAGAAAGGTAAGCTGGCAGCGCAGGGATGGAGCGGAGGGAGGTGTTCTGCAGGGACCCGCGTGGGTCTGGAGCGGGGCTGAGCCCTGGCCCAGGGAGGTGCGTAGGGGGAGGAAGGGAATGTTCTCCTGGGGATCCCAAAGGCCTTAGGATCCTCTTGGGCCTCTGCCTTGGGCAACGAAGGCAGGGGAGAAGGCAAGGGGCCTTGGGTGGGAGGCCAGGGAGCATGGCTGCAGCGTGGGGCTGGTGGGAAGGCCCAGACCCCCTGCAGATGTTCCCACCGAGCAACCAAGCTGCTCTGCTGACCTCCTGTTCCTCCACCTTTGCTTTTCAGCGGCACAGAGCCGAGAGCTGGGTGAGTCCTTGCAGTCCCTGCCCCCAGCCCCCTGGGGAACTGGCATCTCTGTGGGAGGGAATGGGCTGCGTGGGCTCTGGGAGCTTGTGTGCTGGTGGCTCGGGGGTGCCGGAGGAGCAACTGGAGCCTGATGGGGGAGTGGGGAGTGCTGGGGCTGGGGCTGCCCTGGGCACGGGACACGGCCAGGATGGCTGAAAGGAACGGGGATCAAGGTGGGGACAGGGAGCGAGCTGCGGGGCTGCCCCGCTCTGCACTGACGCTTCTGGGACAGGGATATCCTCCACCCTTCCCCATTCACTTCCACTTGTGTTTTGGTGGCACGGTGCAGAGAGCTGCATGAGTGTCTGTTCTTAATGGTACAAGTCTTGCAAAATGCTGAGCCTCGGTCCTTGTTAGTCTGGTCGCTACAAGTCTGGGAGCTAGGTCGTCTGTGCCCATGCACGAGAGCAAAAAAATTTGGGGTCTAGCCATGGAAGCAGCAATGCGGTGAAAGTCTCTCCACTCTGACCATTCATTCCTTTTGCTTTTTATAGTAGCGAAAAAGGATACAAAGCTGGGTAAGTGTCCTTTCACAAAGAGAAGGCATTTGGTGTCTTCCCATGGGTGTACTCCGCTCTGACCATACATTGCTTATCTCTTTCTTTTTCTTTTCCAGTGGAACAAGCTGCAGTGATAGGTGAGTGTCCATCCCTAAACTGAAAGAATTTGCCGTATAGACAAAGGATGAGTAGTTTTTCCCTCTGATCATGCATTCCTTATACTTTTCCAGAGGAAAAAGATGCAAGACTGGGTGAGTCCCTCTTCCCCCCCACAACTGAAGGAATTTGGGGTCTTTGGTTTGTAGCAGCCATTGATGAGAAGCTGACTCCTCTCATCAATGCATTGCTTTTCTCTTTCATTTGTAGACGAACAAGCTGCAGAGCTGGGTAAGTCTCACTCTCCAAACAGACAAAAAAAATCATAAGGAAAAAAAAAAAGCATCATAGTGAGAGGTATGGGATCAGAAACTGTGTCCTCTGATCATATTTTGCTTTTCTCTTTCATTTGTAGAGAAACAAGCCGCAGAGCTGGGTGAGTGTCCCCATGCTTGGGCCGCAGGGCAACACCAAGGTGATGTGCAGGGGAGGGTGGGCAGCTGGGACAGAGCAGGCCAGGGCTGGACCCTCACCCTGCCCACACCCACTGGGCAATGGCCATGGGCTGTGACCAGCTCTCCCCTCTCCTTCCAGCATGGAGAAGGTGTCTGCTGCCTCATAATAGAGGTAGGTGTGCACTGGGTTGCCCTCTGCGGTGCTTCCCCTGCCCTTGCTGGGGCATGTTCAGGAGCCAAGAGGTGCCCCATCTCCTGCCCCGTGGGGCAGCTCCTGGCCCCGAGCTGGGGAAAGCCTGCCCAGGGCTGAGCTCTGCCCCTGATGGCCTGGCTCCTTCTGTCCCTGCAGTGAAGGTGACCCTGGATCCACGCACGGCTCATCCTGACCTTGTTGTGTCTAAGGACAACAGGAGTGTGAGACGGGAAAGTAAACGACAGCAGGTTCCTGACACAGTGGAGAGTTTTGACATTCGGTGCTGCGTGCTGGGCCGCGAAGAGTTCAGAGAGGGGAGGCACTGGTGGGAGGTGGAGGTGGAAGGGTTGTTGCTAAAGTATTCTTGGTGGGCTGTGGGTGTGGCCAGGGCATCTGTGAAGAGGAAGGGGTGGATCGACATGAGCCCTGAAGAAGGGATCTGGGCTGTGCAGTACGACCAGGGGCAGCTCATGTCTCTCACATCTCCTCCCACCCCCTTGTCCCTGTCCCCTCTCCCCACGAGGATCTGGGTCTGTCTGGACTGTACCCAGCAGCAGGTGTCTTTTATCAACGCTGACAATTGGGTCGAGATCTTCACTTTCACAGCAGCCTCCTTCAATGGGGAGAGCATCCGCCCCTGGTTCCTGTTGTGGACACAGGGAATTCAGCTGTGCCTGAGGGACAGCACCCCCCAGACCCTGTCCCCAGCCCTGGGGGGCTCCTGCCCTTCTCCACCCACTCCTGCATCACCTCGCCTTGGTCCTGCAGGAGTAGCGCAGGAATGAGGGACAGTGGGGCCAGGGGCTGCCCCTTGTTCCTCGCTGCTACTGGAGGAGGGCTGGGATACTGCAAGCAGGGGCCAGGCCCCTTGCAGACCCTGGACTCTGCCCTGCACTTGGATCCTGTGCTGGGGCACAAGCCCTACTGGCACCTGTGGGTCTCACCCTGCCTCTGAGCCCCAGCGGGCAGCACAGGGGCTGCAGCAGGTCTCCACGCTCCTCTCCCCTCTGCTTGCACTGCTTGCAGACCCCAGTGCAAGGGATGTGGTCACCGTGTGCTGCCGGCCATTGCAGGCCACCTTTGCCTCCTAGTTTGGGGTTGATATCTTTGCTCTGTGCCTGGTGCTGAGCATGAGCAGCTGTGGGGGCTCTTTGTTCCCTCCTCTGGAGCACATCAAGGCACAGCAGCAGCAAGTCTGTGGCAAATAAAGTTTTGCACAGGAAGATGGAGTCTGGCAGTGGCATTTCCTGGGTGCTTTCTGTCCTGAGGCTTTGCTGCCTGGGAAGGCGTCTTGCAGCAGACCATCTCCTTGGTGTTGGTCCTGGGAGTCAGAGCCAGGAGGAACCTCAGCTTCAGCTGCTCCCTGTTCCCCAGCTGATGCCTGGGACCCACTTGTCCCAGCTGGGTCATTGTCCTGCCATAGGGGTACCCAGAGAGCTTCCAGCCTCCCATCACACAGGCTCTGCAGAGGCTGTGCCCACAGGCGGCATCATTGGCTCCTGAAACTCCTTCAAGCTGAGGCAGCAGGTGTTCTCAGCCTTCAGCCCTAGATCACAGAATCACAGAATAGCCCCAGCTGGAAGGGACGCAACGGGACCATCCAGTCCATCTCCTGGCCCCACAAGGACCACCCTAAAATAAGACCCTGTGCCTGAGAGCCTTCTCCAAACACTCCATGAGCTGCAGCAGGCTTGGGGCTGTGGCCATGTCCCTGGGGAGCCTGTTCCTGTGCCCGACCACCCTCTCGGGGAAGAACCTTTTCCGAACAGCCAGCCTGAGCCTCCCCTGTGGCAGCTCCATGCCGTTCCCTCGGGCCCTGTCGCTGGCCCCAGAGAGCAGAGACCGGCCCCTGCCCCTCCGCTCCCCTCATCAGGAAGCTGTGGGCCACCATGAGGCCTCCCCTGTGTCTCCTCTGCTCTGGGCTCAACAAGCCAAGCTCCTTCAGCCACTCCTCACACCCCTTGCCCTGCAGAGCCTTTGCTGTCCTTGTGGCCCTCCCTTGGAGGCTCTCGCACAGTTTCACGCCCTTCATATGCTGTGGTGCCCACAGCTGCACACAGTGCTCGAGGCAAGGCCGCAGCAGGCCGAGCAGAGCGGGATGATCCCTTCCCTCGGATGGCCAGCAGTGCCGTGCCTGAGGCACCCCAGGGCACCCTTGGCCCTTTGGGCTGCCAGGGCCCGCTACTGGCTCACACCCAACTTGCCATCGGCCACAACCCCCAGCTCCCATTCTGGGGGCTGCTCTCCAGCCTCTCGCCCCCCACGCTGTACATACAGCTGTATCTGCCCCTGCCCAGGGACAGGGCCCGGCACTTGCTCTTGTTAAACTTCCTGCAGGCGGTGGCTGCCCAGCTCTCCCCTTTGGCCAGATCCCTCTGCAAGACCTCTCCAACCTCAAGTGAGTCAACAGGTCCTCCTAAGTTAGTATCACCTGCAAACTTACTTAATATGCATTCCAGTCTTATGTCCAGATCATTTACAAAGCCACTGACGAGACCTGGACCTAAAATGGAGCCCTGGAGATCCCCAGTAGTGACTGGATGCCACTGGGACATGAATCCCATTGGGCCCCATAGACTTATGTGCATCCAGCTGAATCTGTAAATACCACACATGTTCAGGGTTGGCTGGGAGCTCCTTGTTCCTGCAGTCATGGTCCTCCAGCTCCAGGCTCTGGGGTCCCAGGGCCCACCATTGATGTTAAAGACAGAGGCAAAGAAGGCATTCAGTATCTCTGCTTGGTCTACGTCCCTGTTTGTGAGGCGACCATCCTCATCAAGTAGCAGACAAATGTTATCTCTGGTCCTCCTTTTGCTGTAAACATAAAGAAGCCCTTTTTGTTGTCCCCACAGTACTGGCCAGCTTCAAATCCAATTAAGCTTTGGCCGTACGAATTTTCCCCCTACAAAGGTGAGCAGCATCTCTGTAGCCCTCCCATATTGCCTGACCTCGCTTCTAGTATCCATCTGCTTTCCTTTTCTGCCTAAACTCTAGAAGAAGATCCCTACTCAGCCAAGCCGACCTTCTGCCATGCCTGCTTGACTTCCAACACTTCCGACAATACTGGGGGACAACTGGGAGTATCTGGTACAATACTGGGGGAAACTGGGTCCTTGATGTGATCTACTGTATCCTACTGAGATCATGCTGGGAGCAAATGACAACTCTTGGGCCAACTGGAAGTAACTGGCGCCATGTTGGAGGCAACTGGGACCATGCTGTGGCCAACTGAGACATCTAGGATCATATTGTTGGCAGCTGGGTCCATGCTGGGATCAACTGGGACCAATTGGGGGCAGATGAGACTATTCTGTGATCAACTGGAACCCACTGGGATCATTCTGGGGGCCAGCTGGGAGAAACTGGGATCATATTTCCCCCCTGTGATCCCCCCCAGGATCATATCCCCCCCCTGTGATCCAGGAAGAGACAGAGACCTGCTCCTCCATCTGGACTGTCACAAGTCCATGGGACCAGACGAGCTCCACCCTAGGGTGCTGAGGGAGCTGGCGGAGGTAATCGCCAAGATGCTTTCCACCATCTATCAGCATTCCTGGTTCTCTGGAGAGGTCCCAGAGGATTGGAGGCTTGCCGATGTGACTCCCATCTACAAGAAGGGCCATAAGGAGGACCTGGGGAACTACAGGCCTGTCAGCCTGACCGCTGTTCCAGGGAAAGTTATGGAGCAAACCATCTTGGGTGAGGTCACACGGCACTTGTGTGGCATCCAGGGGATCAGGCCCAGCCAGCACAGGTTCACAAAAGGCAGGTCATGCTTGTCCAACCTCATCTCCTTCTATGATGGTGTGACCAGACTGGTAGATGAGGGAAGGGCTGTTGATGTAGTCTACCTAGACTTCAGCAAAGCCTTTGACACGGTCTCCCACAGTATTCTACTGGGGAAACTGGCTGCCCATGGCCTGGACAGGTATACTCTTCTCTGGGTAAAGAACTGGCCGGAGGGCTGTGCCCAGCAGGCAGGGGTTAATGGAGTTAAGTCCAGCTGGCATCCCATTACAAGTGGTGTCCCCAGGGGTCGGTACTGGGGCCTATCTTGTTTAATATCTTTATTCGTGTCCTGGATGAGGGGATTGAATGTACCCTCAGTGAGTTTGCAGACGACACCGAGTTGGGAGGCAGTGTCGATCTGCCTGAGGGTAGGGTGGCTCTTCAGAGGGATCTGGATAGGTTGGACTGCTGGGCTGAGGCGAATGGGATGAGGTTTAATAAGGCCAAGTGCCAGGTCCTGCACTTTGGCCACAATAACCCCATGCAATGCTACAGGCTTGGGGCAGACTGGCTAGAAGACTGTGAAGAGGAAAGGGACCTGGGAGTGTTGGTTGATGCTCACCTGAACATGAGCCGGCAGTGCACCCAAGTGGCCAAGAAGGCCAATGGCACCCTGGCCTGTATTAGAAATAGTGTAACCAGCAGGAGCAGGGAAGTGATCGTCCCCCTGTACTCAGCTTTGGTGAGGCCGCACCTCGAGTACTGTGTTCAGTTTTGGGCCCCTCACTACAAGACGGACATTGAGGCCCTGCAACGTGTCCAGAAAAGGGCAACAAAACTGGTGAGGGGTCTGGAGCACAAGTCATATGAGGAGCGTCTGAGGGAGCTGGGGTTGTTTAGTCTGGAGAAGAGGAGGCTCAGGGGAGACCTCATTGCACTCTACAACTTCCTGAAGGGAGGTTGTGATAGGGAGGGGGTCGGCATCTTCTCTCAGATAACTAATGATAGGACTAGAGGAAATGGCCACAAGTTGCATCTGGGGAGATTTAAGTTAAATATCAGGAAAAACTTTTTTTCTCAAAGAGTGGTCAGGCACTGGAACAGCCTGCCCGGGGGGTGGCGGAGTCACCATGGACGAGGTGCTACGAGATACAATTTAGTAGCTTAGTGGGTAGTATTGGTGATAGGAGGACGGTTGGACTAGATGATCTTGTAGGTCCTTTCTAACCTTGTGTTTCTATGATTCTGTGATATTGTGGGTAAGTGGGATTACACTGGGGCCAGCTGAGGACCACCTGATACTACTGATACCTGATATCAGTCCTACTGGGATCACAGTGGAGCCACCTGAGACCACAAAGGGGCAACTTGACCATGCTGGGGTGAGCTGGAATCACACTGGGAGCAACTGGGAACTTCTGAGACCACGCTGTGGGTAACTGAGATTGTGCTGGGGTCAACTTGGATCACAGTTAAGTCATCTGGGATTGACTGGGAATGAAGTTGGAGCAACTCGTACCATGCCGGGGTTCAGCTGGGACCATGCTGGGGTCAAGTTGGGCACATCTGGGTCCGTATTGTGGGTAGCTGGGACCATGGTGGGGCCAATCGGGAGCAACTGGGGCCTACTGGAGGCAACTGAGACCACCGTGGGGTGAATAGGGAGCAACTGGGACCATGGTGGGATCAATGGGGAGGCACTGGGACCTGCTGGGGACAGCTGGGAGCAACTGGGACCATATTGGGGGCCAACTGGGTCCATGGTGGGATCAATGGGGAGCCACTAGGACCTGCTGGGGACAGCTGGGAGCAACTGGGGCCATATTGGGACCAATGGGGAGGCACTAGGACCTGCTGGGGACAGCTGGGAGCAACTGGGACCATACTGGAGGCCAACTGGGAGCATTTGGGACCATGCTGGGGCCACCTGGAACCATTTTGCAGGCACGTGGATCCTTGGTGGGGGCATCTGGGATCTACTGGGAATCACACTGGAGCCAACTTGGGCTGCCTGGGACCACACTGTGTCCCACTGGGATCAAAGGGGAGGGTGCCACCCGATGTGACGATGGGGTCAACTGGGAGTGACTGGAGGGTAATTGGTGCCAACTGGGACCGTTTTGTGGCCAACTGGGACCATTAGGGACTGGGGCTTAGTGGGACCACGCTGGAGCCAACTGGGATCATACAGGGGCCAACCGGGAGCAACTGGGGACAACTGGGAGTCCACAGGGACTGAAATGGGGCCCCGGGAGCTGTACTGCCTCCTCGAGCCCCCAGCGAACGGAACAGCGCGATTGGAGGAGGGGGGGGTGGGATGCAAATTTATGCAAATGAGCCCGCTACAACTCCCGGTCCGCCGAGCCACCATAGAGACGAGACCTCCGGCGGCGCAGAGCGGCCGGATGGGGGAGCGGGCTGCCGGCGGATATTACGTCACGAGGCGCTTCGCGGCGGGAGCTTTGAATCGGGACGCGGCGGCGGCGGCGGCGGCGGGGGTCCCGAGCGTGACGTCACCGCGCCCCCCCCCCCCCCCCCCGCCATGCCGCGCCCCAAGGACCGCGCCCCCCGGCGCCGCGGCGCACCCCCGGTTTCCCCCCGGCGCTCCCCGAGGCGGCCGCCGGCCCCGGCGCCTTCCCCCCCGCGCCGTGAGTGCGACCCCACCCCGGTGGGACCGACACCCCGACCCCCCCCCACCCCGCCCCGGTGTGACACCCACCCCCCCCCCCCCCGGTCCACGCAGGGCACCGGCGGTACCGGCCGGGCCAGCTGGCGCTGAAGGAGATCCGCAAGTACCAGAGCACCACCAACCTGCTGCTGCGCCGGCAGCCCTTCTGCCGCGTGGTGAGCGACCCCGAGGACCGGCACCCCCCCCCCCCCGGGGACCCCCCCCCATCGGGACCCCCAAACCACCCCCGGGACCGTGCCGGGACCCTCCAAGCGCCCCCGGGACCGCTTCGGGACACCCAGCCCCCGCCCGACACCCCCAAATCTTCCCCGGGACCCCCCCCCGGGACCGCCAAACCACCCCCGGGACACTCCCTGGTACCCCCATCCCCCCCCCGGGACCCCCAAACCACCCCCGACACCCCCGGGACCCCCAACCCTGCCCGACAACCCCAAACCTTCCCCGGGACCCCCCCCCCGGGACCCCCAAACCTTCCCCGGGACCCCCCCCCGGGACCCCCAAACCACCCCCAGGACCCCCCCCCGGGACCCCCAAACCACCCTGGGACCCCCAAATCTTCCCCGGGACCCCCCCCCGGAACCCCCAAACCCACCCCCCGGGACCCCCAAACCACCCCCGGGACCCCCCCGGGACCCCCAAACCACCCCCGGGACCCTCCCTGGACCCCCAACCCCCCCCCCGACACCCCAAAATCTTCCCCGGGACCCCCAAACCAGCCCCGGGACCCCCAAATATTCCCCAGGTTCCCCCAAGGAACCCCCAAGCTCCCCCCCAGGACCGCCCCGACACCCCCAAGCCCCCCCCAACACCCCCAAACCACCCCTGGGAACTCTCCTGGGACCCCCAAACCACTCCCGGGACCACCCCGACACCCCCAAACCTCATCTGGGACCCCCAAGTCTTCCCCGGGACCTTCCCTGGGACCCCCAAACTACCCCCGGGACCCCCCCCCCGGGACCGTCCCGGGACCCTTCAAGCACCCCCCGGACCGCTTCAGGACCCCCAACCCCCGCCCGACAACCCCAAATCTTCCCCGAGACCCCACCCCCGGGACCCCCAAACCACCCCCGGGACCCTCCCGGGGCCCCCAACCCCCCCCTGACACCCCCAAATCTTCCCCGGGACCCCCACCCCCAGGACCCTCGACCCCCCGAGAACCCCCTGGGACCCCCAAACCACCTCTGGGAAGCCCACCAGGACCCCCCCCTGCCCCCGGGACCCCCAAAATTCCCCTGGGAACCCTCCCGGGAACCCCCAAACCACCCCTGGGACCTTCCCGGGACCACCCCCAAGACCCTGGGACCCCCCCGGGACTCCCAAACCCCCCCCCGGGAACCCCCCGACATCCCCAAACCTCCCCTGGGAACCCCCCCGGGACCCCCAAGTCTTCCCCGGGACTTTCCCTGGGACCCCCAAATCTTCCCCAGGTTCCCCCCAGGAACCCCCAAGCCCCCCCCAAGGACCACCTCGACACCCCCAAACCACCCCTGGGAACTCTCCTGGGACCCCCAAACCACCCCCGGGACCACCCCGACACCCCCAAACCTCCTCTGGGACCCCCAGGTCTTCCCCGGAGCCTTCCCTGGGACCCCCAAACAACCCCCAGGACCCCCCCAGCACCCCCAAACCCCCCTGGGAACCTCCCCGGGACCTTCCTGGGACCCCCAAACCACCCCCGGGACCCCCAAATCTTCCCCAGGACCCCCCCCAGGACCCCCAAACCACCCCCGGGACCCTCCCCAAGCCCCCCAAACGGATTTCCTCCCCCTCCCGGGATCCCCCCCAGGTCGCCCCCGGACCCTCTGAGTGCCCCCCCCTCCCCCCCCGCGTCCTTGTGCCCCCCCCATGGTGTGATGCCCCCCCCACAACGTCCTTGTCACACCCCCCGCCCCCCCCCCCCAAGTGACGCGGTGGCCTTGTCTGGGACAAGATCCCCCCCCACGTCCTTGTCCCGTCCCCCCCCTGCGTCCTTGTGCCCCCCCCATCCTTGGCGCCTCGTGTGACACTGTCCCGTGTCCCCCCCCCCCCAAAATATCCCTGTCCCCGGGGTGTCCCCGTGGCGGCGTCCCCGTCCCTGGGGTGTCCCAGGTCCCCCCGCAGTGTCCCCGTGCCCCCCCCCGCGGTGTCCCCGTGCCCCCCCCCGTGTCCCCATGGCCCCCCCCCCCCTCCGGTGTCCCCCTGTCCCCAGGTGCGGGAGATCTGCCTGCTCTTCACGCGGGGGGTGGACTACCACTGGCAGGCCATGGCGCTGATGGCACTGCAGGAGGTGGGGGACAAGGGGGGGGGCCCCAAGGGGTTTTGCGCCCCCCCCCCTTTAGCTTTGGGGGCGGGGGGCATCTCTTGGGCATTTTGGGGGTGTCTTTCACTTTGGGGGGGGGGGTGACGTTGGGGTGCCTGATGTTTTTTTTGGATTCTACTGCTGGGGGGGGTGTCAGGCACCCAATAGGGTTTGGGGGGGGGGGGCTGTAACCCCCCCAATTTGCTCCTTTCCCATGCCTTTGTTTTTTTTGGGGGGGGGGGGGGCTGTGGCTTCTGGGGGGGGGGGTTAAGATTTGTACCCCTTGGGTGCACCCCTGGAGACTGGGGGGGGGAGGACTCTTGCGGGGGGGGTGTATTGAAGGAGGAAGGGGGTATCCGGGGGGGGGGGGGGTGGGGGTGTGATATTGGGGGGGCACCCCTGATATCTCCCCCCCCAAAAAAAAAAAAGGCGGCGGAGGCTTTCTTGGTGCGCCTGCTGGAGGACGCCTACCTGTGCTCGCTGCACGCCCGCCGCGTCACCCTGTACCCCAAGGACCTGCAGCTGGCCCGGCGCCTGCGGGGGCTGAACGGGGGGGGGATCTGAGAGCCCCCCCCCCCCCGTATCCCCCCCCCCTTTCTCTAATAAAGGAACGATCCCCCTTTTTTTTTCACAACCTGCCTCCCCCCCCCCCCTTCTTCAATTGTTGGTTGGGTCCCGCTCGGGGGCACCTTGGGGGGGGGGGTGGGGGTTAATTATGGGGGGGGGCACCCGAGTGTGATTTCTGGGGGGGGGGGGGGGGGGCACGGCAGCACCCCCATGGGAAAGGGTTTGGAAGGGGGGGGGGCAGCAGCCCAAAGTTGGGGGGGCTATATGAAAGGGAGATCCACCGGGGGGGGTGTGCAAAAAGGATGTGCCCCCCCCTCATTATTCCCCAAATGCTACGGGGGGGGGCGGAGCTTTTTGTGGCCCCCCCCCCCAAGGTTCGAGGCTGTTATAGGGGCACTGCGGGCTCCCCCTAACTCCCCCCCCCCTCCAAATCCCCAGCATCGCGGGGTGATGGCGGCCACGCTGCTGCTGCTGCTCCTGCTGCTGCTCCTGCTGCTGCTGGCGTTTGGGGGGGCGCGGGAGGGGTCCCCCCGGGGGGGGGCTCTGCACCTCCTGCACCCCCGGGGGCCACTGCACCTGCTCGCCCTCGCCCGCCGCCACGGGCCTGCCCTGCGCATGCGCCTGGGGGGCCATGGTGAGTGGGGGGGGGGGGGAAGGAGGGGGGCACCCCACTATTTTTAATCCCCCCCCCCCCAGAACCCTCCCCCCAGCCTGCCTTGGGACCCTAAAACTGCTCCCCCCCCCCCCCCCGGCCTCCACCTCCTGGGACCCCCAAATTTTGGCTTGGGGACACCCTTGGTCCCCCCTCCCTGCACCCCACTGTTGGTCCAATGAGAGCTGGGGGGGGGGGTTGCAAGGGACGCCCCCTTCCCCCCCCCCCCTAAATCTCTCCTTGCTCCCCTCACCCCTTTGATTTGGGACCCCCCCCCCGCTTTGTTCCTGGGACAACCCCCCCCTTCTATCCCTGCACCCATTTCCCCCCCGGAATTGGGGGTCCCTGACCCTACTGGGAGGGCTGGGACCGCCAAGCCCCCATATCCTGGGACCTCCCTGACCCCCCCCCCCCCCCGAAGGGGGTCGCATCCATCCGGCCCCCCCCCCTTTTTTTTTTTTCCCCCTTCTCCTTACCCCCAAGATGTGCTGGTGCTGAGCTCGGTGGGGACCATCCGGGAGGCTCTTGCTCGCCGCTGGGGGGACTTCGCTGGGCGCCCCCCAAGTTACCTGGGTATGGGGGGGGGGGGGCCAGGGGGGGGGCTGCACTGGGTACACCCCCTCCCCAAGTTACGTGGGTACAGGTGGGTTATGGGGGGCTTATGGGGCTGGAGGAATATCCTGTGGGGTTGGGGGTGTTATAAGGGCTGGGGGGGGTTGTCGGGCACCCTGAAATTCCCTGGGTATTGGGGGGGCCCTGTGGGGGGGCACCTTATGGTACTGGGGGTGTCCCTGTGGGTGGCTGTAGGGTACTCGGGGGGGGGGGGGGGGAGCCCTGTGGGTTCCTCAAAAGGGTGTCTGGGGGGGTACTATGGTGTCTCGTGGGGGGGGGGGGTCCCTCTGGGTTCCCTGCAAGTGCTGGGGGGGTCCCTAGGGGTCCCCGGGGTTGTCTGAGGGGGGGGGGGGAGGCTGGGGGGGTCCTCGTGGGTGCCGGAGGGGAAGGAGGAGGGTGCCAGTGGTGACACAGGCGCGGTGCCGCAGGGGGGCTGGTGTCGCGGGGGGGCCAGGACCTGGCACTGGGGGACGTGTGCCCGGGGTGGCAGCAGCAGCGGGGGGCGACGCGGGGGGCGCTGGCCCGGGCTCAGGGGCGACTCGAGCCCCTCCTGGCGCAGCAGGCGAAGGCACTCTGCCAGGTGAGCACCCCAAACCTCGGGATCCCCCCCCCCAAAAAAAAAAAAAGCACCCCAAACCTGGGGATAACCCCCCATCCCCTTCCAGAACTCCAAGCCAACCCTGGGACCCCCAGATTGCACCAGGGTGCCCCCAAATTGCCCCCAGCACCCCATAGCTGATAGGGCAGCAGGGGATCCCTGCGGTATCCCAGTAATCCCATGGGGGCCACCCAGTAGCCTTTATGGGACCCATATGGTCCTTTTAGGGCAGCCCTATATCCCAATGGGGTACCCCTTGCACTGCCCCCCCAGGGAGCCCCAGTGTCCCTTGGGATACCCCTTTGCCATGTAGGCATCCCTAATATCCTTTCTGGGATCCCTGAATCTCCCTGGGGCACCCCAATACTCCATTTATGCTCCCCAGAACTCCCCTTTATCACCCATGACCCTACAGACACCCCAATATCTGACCGTGGGACCTCAATCCTCCCATGATCCCCTCTTCTTTCTTGGGGCTCCCTATATCCACTAGCACACCCCAGTATGCCCTGGGACACCCCCCCCTTACCCACTTGGGGCCCCCTATATCTGCTTGGGACACCCCAAAACTCCCTAGGTCCCCCCTATATTACCCCAGTGCACCGCAATACCCCCGTAGGGTCCCCTCCCCTCTATCACCCTTGGGTATCCCAATACCCCCTAGGGCCAGTGGTATACCCCTGGTGACCCCAAAATCTCCTTAAGTCACCCCAACAACCCCCTGGGAAGCCCCATGTCCACCCAGGCACTCCCCAGCCCCCCCCGGTGACCCCCTTTCCCCCCCCCCCAGGACCTGGGTTCTTATGGGGGGGCGCCCATCGACGTCTTTGAGGCCTTCGCCTTCCACACCTGCAGCACCATCTGCCTCCTTGTCTTTGGGGACCTGGTAGGGACCCGGGTGTCTGGGTGTCCCTTTGGGGGGATCCAGGTGGCCCTAAGGCATGGGGGGGGGGGGCACCCTTGGGTGGGGGCTGTCTGGGCCCGGGGGCCACCCAGGTGTCTGGGTGCCACTTGAGGGGACCCAGGTGTCACCTTGGGGGGGGAGAATCAACACACGGGCACCAAGGTGTCCAAGGGGCAGTGGGTCCCCGATGTCCCCGATGTCCAGGTGCCACCTGGGGGACTCGGGGGGACCCAGGGGTCTGTGGGGGTGACCCAAGGCATCTGGGTCCTCGCAGATGCCCCCCGAGGCTGAGGTCCGGGCCTTCACCCGCTGCGTAATGGAGCTGCTGGAGGTGTGGGGCAGGGCCAGCGTCCGGGTGCTCGACCTGCTGCCGCTGCTGCGGGTGAGCCCCACCGCGGGGCCGGGCCCTACAGGGGCCATATGGCTCTGGGTACAGGGTTTCTGGCATCTATGGGGGCCTGGGGGAGGTCTGTGTGGGACTGAGAAAGGGCATGGGAGGGGATGTTAAAGGGTCCGTATGGGATTTGGGGGTGTTATAGGGTCCAGATGTGGGAGACTATACTGGGGAGGAACTATATTGCCCTGGAGGGGTTGTAGGGTATATATGAAGGTGTGGAGGGACCTATGTAGGGCCTGGGAAGTGGTTATACGGCCTTGGGGAGGATGTATAAGATCTGGGGAGGTGCTGGGGGTGTGGGAGGGTACAGGGTCTATATGGAGCCATCTCCATATATATGGGGTTGAGGGGGGGGGGTCTATATGGGGCTTGGGAGGGGCTTAAATGGTCTATAAGACCTTGGGGGAGATGTCATGGGGTCTACACAGGGTTGAGAGTCTGTAGGGCTGTGGGGACTGTCTGTGTGACCGGGGTGGATCTGTAGGGTCTGTATGCAGCTGGAAGGGGTTACATAGCCACTGTGGCGTGAAGTGGGGGGCTCTATAGGGTCCTGGGGGCTCTTTGTGGCCCCTGGGGTGCCTACGGGCTCCATACGGTCCCAGGTGCTGCCCAACCCAGGGCTGCGGCGGCTGCTTAGCCTGGTGGAGTGCCGTGACGCCTTCGTGGAGGCCCAGATCCGGCGTCACAAGGTGGGACGGGGACACGGAACTGGGGCAGGGGGAAACCGGTGAGGGGACACGGGGAGGTGACACGTGTCCCCCTGCAGGCCTGCGCATCGCCCCCTGGGGACACGGTGCTGGGGGCGCTGCTGGGGGGGGACCCCAGTGTCCGGGGGGGGGCACTGGGCCCCGACCGGCTGCACATGGCCCTGGTTGACCTCTTCATCGGTGGCACTGAGACAACAGCGGCCGCCCTGGCCTGGGCCGTGGCCTTCTTGCTGCACCGCCCTGAGGTGCCACACACGCGTGTCACAGCGGCGTCTGTGTCCCTGCATGTGTCCCTGGGGGGGTCCTGAGTCCTCACCTATGTCCTGGGCATCTCCTGGGTTCCCCTCACCCTGTATTGCCCTGAGGTGCCACATCCATCCATGTCACATCTGTGTCCATGTCCCCATGCAGGACGCAGGTCCCGGGGCTGGGGGGGTGGGTCTTACATACGTTTGTGTCCATTGTCCTGCAAATCCTGTGTCCTCCTCCCCATGGCCATCACTGTCCCCTTGCACCACCCTGCAGTGCCACACATGTCACACTCATATCCCCAGGCAGGTCCCAGGTGGGGCTCACATCCCGAGGGTGCTCCCACCCATGTCCTGGGCATCCCTCGTGTCCCCCACACCATAACCACCGCCATCCCTCTGCACTGCCCTGAGGCGCTGCATGCATGCCACGTCCGCGTCATGTCTGTATCCCTGGTC
This sequence comes from Anser cygnoides, assembly GCF_040182565.1. Lineage (NCBI taxonomy): Eukaryota > Metazoa > Chordata > Aves > Anseriformes > Anatidae > Anser > Anser cygnoides. The sequence goes on from NC_089907.1 coordinate 1,070,510, forward strand.
AGGTCCTGGGGAGGGTTCCACGTCCTGGATGTCCCTGATGACCCCCTCCCATGGCCATCACCACCACCCCTGCACTGTCCCAAGGTGCCACGTGCATTGCATCCATGTCACATGCATGAGGGACAGCTGTACATGACATGGCGTGGCATGTGTGCCCCCCCCGTCCCCTGTCCCCAGGTGCAGGAGCGAGTGCGTGCAGAGCTGCGTCAGGAGCTGGGCCCCACGGGCACCCCCCAGGTGGGGGACATGGGACGCCTGCCCCTGCTCCGCGCCACCATCACCGAGACCCTGCGCCTGCGGCCACCTGCACCCCTGGCCCTGCCCCACTGCACACGTCGCCACACCAGGTACAGCCAGTAGAAACCAGTACGGGTCTGTACAGACCACTATTGACTAGTATAGACCAGTATGGGTCACCAGAGCCCAAAAGGCATCATAAAACCCAGAAGCCCCTGGTAGAGCCCAGTAGAGCCTGGCAGAGCCCAGCAAGATCTGTCAGGTCCCAGTAATGCCCGGTAGGCTCCAGCAGAGCTCAGTCGGCCCCAGGAGGTCCTAGGAGCACCCATTATTCTCCAGTAGGTGGCAGCAGAGTCCAGAGAACTAGAGCAGAGCCCATCAGGCCTCATAAACCTCAATAATGCCCAGAAAGTCCCAGTAAAATCCAGCAGCACCCAGTAGTTACCAAAAAACAAACAAACAAAAGGAACCCTGTAGGCACCAATAAAGCCCAACAGGCCTCAGCAGGTCCCAGTAAAGCCCTGTAGGCACCAGGAGGGCCCAGTAGATCCCAGCAGAGGCCATTAGGACCAGGTATGTCCCAGAGGACCGCAGTAGAGCTCAGTAGGTCACAGAAATGACCAGTAAACCTCACTAGATCTTCACAGAACCCGGTAAAATTATATATATATATATATATATGTATATATATATTTTAAGAAAAAAAAAATCAATTTCACTTAACACAGGCAGAGGGTGCTATTGAAAAGCATCAGCGAGTTAAGCTTTTTTTTTTTTTAATTAATACTTTGAATAGATCCTGTAGTTACTTTCTTCACCACTACTAAAAGCAACGCAGCACTAGATAATAAAATACATTGCACAATAAAAGCCCCATTAAAAATCTTAGTTAAGCTGAAAGATAAAAGGAAAAACATTTTATTTCACAAGCTGCCAAGGAGGGGAGTTGTGTTTGTAGTACTCATGCGTATTGGCCTGCAAATCCTAGGACGACATTAACTCCCAGGTCCACTTCACTTCAGCATAAGACAGAGAAATAGAAGTTGACTTGCTGCCCCAGATGAGTTGTTCACTTGCTTTTGCCCCCAAATTTGGTGGTGGTTATGCTGAAGGTAGACTGGACCTTCTGGGACAGGGAGCTAGATAGTGTCTTGGACAGCTGCTGTTCCAGAGCAGTGAGTGGTCCAAGCATGCTCACTTTAACATCTGGTGTCTGTGGCGTGGAGTAGGCATTGGTGTTCTCAATTACATGTGCTGGGGTCAATGTTTTCTTGCTCTACCAGCATCAGCTGGCTCCAGTGCTCGATGTGCAGCAGCAGAAGCCGCTCCACTACCTTGGGCTGCTGCTTAGTGTCCTGCAGTAGTGTCATGGCAGTAGGACCCAGCAGTTCCCAGAACAGGCCCAAGAACAGCCCAGTAAGCCCCCATAGGGTCCAGTAGGCCCAGTTAGCCACAGTAGGCCCAGTCAGCCCCAGAGAAGCCAAGAAGGCTCCTGCAGAACCTCAGTAGGGCTCAGAAGGCCCTAGTACAGCCCAGCAAACCTCACAACAACCCAGTTAGCCTCAGCAGGCCTTAAGAGGACCTACTTCAGCAGGGTTTCTTCATAAGATGTTAGTAGGCCATCCCCATACAGTGGTATAGGTTTAGGGAAGAGTGGCTGGAAAGTTTGCCAGCAGAAAAGGACCTGGGGATGTTGGCCAGGAGACAGCTTAACATGAATTAGCAGCGTACCCAGGTGGCCAAGAAGGCCAGCAGCATTCTGGCTTGTATCAGAAATAGCGTGGCCAGCAGGACTAGGGAAGTGATCATGTCTCTGTACTCAGCATTGGTGGGACTGCACCTTGAGTACTGTGTTCACTTTTGGGCCCCTCACTACAGGAAGGATACTGAGTTGCTCAAGCATGTGTAGAGAAGAGCAATGAGGCTGGTGAAAGGATGAGAAAACGAGGCTTATGAGGAGTGGCTGAGGGAACTGGGGTTGTTTAGTCTGGAGAAAAGAAGGAGGCTGAGGGGAGGCCTCATTGCTCTCTACAAGTACACAAAAGGAGTTTGTAGTGAAGAGAGTGTAGATCTCTCTTCTTAGATAACAAAGTGATGAGACACGAGAAAGTGGCCTCAAGTTGTGTCAGGGGAGGTTTAGATGGGATGGCAGGAAGAATTTTTTCATGTAAAACGTGGTTAAGCATTGGAACAGGCTGCCCAGGAGTGAGTAGAGTTGCCATCCCTGAGTTATTTATTGTGGGTGTGGTGCTTAGGGATGTGGTTGAGTGGTGGACTTGGTAGTGTTAGGTGGATGTTTGCACTTGGTGATCTTCAGGGTCTTTTCCAACCTCAATGATTCTATGAATTGGGATGACATTGGAGACAAGTGGGGTAAGCCAGGACTATGTTGGGAGCCAACTGAAAGTGTCTGGGACCAAGCTTGCGGCAACTGGGGTCAACTGGGAATTGGCTGGGAGACTGTGCTAGGGCCAACTGGGAGTAACTGGGACCTGCTGAGGGCAGAGGGGAACAACTTAGACCATACTGGGGACAACTGAGAGGTTACTGAGGTGGGTCTCAGGAGCACCCAGCAAGCCCCAGTAGCATCTAGTAGAGCCCAGGAGTGCCCCGGTAGTTTCCATCAGAGCCAGGTAGGCCCCATCAGAGCCAAGTGGAGTCCCAGTGGTCCAGGGAGTCTCCAGTAAAGCTCAACTGTCTCTACAGATCCCCAAAGACTCAGGTAGAGCCCAGAGCCCCCAGCAGATCCCAGTAAGTTACAGTAGGTCCCACTGGATCCCAGCAGGCCCTACTAGGTCACGGTATTGCACATTCAGCCTCAGTAGGTCCAGTATCACCCACTGGAGCCACAGTAGATCTCAGCAGGCCTCAGTACAGTCCAGTAAATCCCAGCAGAGCCCTGGAGAGCCCCAGTAGGGCTCAGTAGGCATTAGTAGAGCCCCATAGGCCCCAGAAAATCCCAGTAGGCCTCAGTACAGCCTAGAAAAGACCAGTAGGAAGCACTAAAGCCCCCAGGAGAGCCCAGTGGTAGGCTGTAGTAACCCAGCAGAGCCCAGCAGGACCCAGAAAAGCCCAAGCAGGGCTCAGTAGTAGCAAATCCCAGTACAGCCTTGTAGGTCCCAGTAGAGCCCAGTAGGCCGCAGTGTAGACCAGGAGAGCTCCAGTAGGGCTCAGTAAAGCCCAATGGTCCCAGTAGGTGGCAGTAGAGGAACTATGTAGACTCCAGTCTGGCCCAGTCCATCCCAGCAGCACCTTGTCCTGTCCTAGTGTTGGGGGTGTCCCTGTGCCAGCTGGCTCCATCGTCATCCCCAACCTCTTCGCTGCCCACCACGACCCTGAGACCTGGCATCGCCCTGACGAATTCCTGCCAGGTACGTGTTGACCCTGGGGTTCCCTGGACATTTGGGCCCATCCTGGACACCTGGGTCCCTTCTCCAGGTACTCGGGTCCCCTGAGCCCCTAGGGATGGGTCCCTTCCCTGCTTGCCAGGGTCCCTGATACTGTTGGGGTGATCACCAGCCTGGACATCTGTGTCCCTGGCCCTCCTGGCGGGTTCCCTCCCCAAATGGCTATGTCCCTGACCTCCTCCCCTCCCCCCCCCCCATTTTCCCCCTCCAGAGCGGTTCCTGGAGCCAGGGGCACCCTGGCGAGCGCTGGTACCTTTCGGCTGTGGAGCCCGATCCTGCCTGGGTGAGGCATTGGCACGAGCTGAGCTCTTTGTTTTCCTGGGCCACATCCTGCATCACTTCCGCCTGGAGCCACCGGTGCCTGGGGCCCTGCCCAAGCTGGGGGTGACAGCTGGCACTGTCCTGCGCTGCCCCCCATTCTGTGTGCGCCTTGTGCCCTGCCAGCCCCCCACCCCCTGAGCCCCGATGCCTGGGGACACATGGAAGCCTGGGCTCGCTTGCTGGTTGCTCGCAGCTTTTATTGACCCCATAAAGGCTTCATCACCACTGCCCCCGGTCGCCCTGCCTCCTCTCTGGGTGCTCTCAGTCACGCTGTGGCCGCAGCTTCATCTCCGTGAAGGGGATGGAGAACTCGAAACCTTTCCAGGGAAACCAGTTGATGCCCTGGGGAGAGGGAGGAGGGGCCCTGTCAGGACTTGTCGGCATACTACAGGGGCCCTACAGACCCATATATGGCCTATGGGCACCATACTGAAGCCCTGAAAAACCCACTCCCCTGCCCCAGGCCCTATCACTCCTATAAAGCCCCATGCCCACATAGGGGAGATCTGGAGCTGGGGCGGGAGGGGTCCTGTATGGTGTCTTGCACTCTGTAGAAGGCCTATAGGATCTCAGAGGGGTGCATGACCATATGGCCCCCATAGCCCCCCAGAGAGTTCCTGGCCCCCATTGTTCCCCATAGGGCACCAATCTCTATAGGTGTGAAATCCCCTGCTGCCACTCCCCAGACCCTCTAGGTCCCCATAGGTACCTGCTGCTGTGGGCAGTGCCATATGGATCTTGTGCCCCATACACAAGCCATGGGGCTCCCCCACCCCTTAGCCCCTATGGAACCTCCTGGGGTCATTTTAATCCCATTGCAGGCTGCCTTGTGGCCTCCATAGCCTTCCTCATAGCCCCTATAAATCTCTGTATGGTCTGTATTGACCTCCATATTTACCCTCTATGGCTCCTATAGCCTCCCATGGCCCCTATAGACCCCATCAAGTCCTCTTTTGCTGTTGTTGTAGTGCCCATAGACCCCCGTTATGGCCCCTATACACCCTCCCCATGACCCCCACAGCCCCGCAACGTGCCTGATGGTCGTAGGGGGTACCATAGCGCCCATTGAGGTTGGCATAGTGGCAGTTGCGGTACCACCAGGCCCCTGTGTAGGCGACAGCGCAGGGCCGGGGGCGGCGCCGGGGGTCACGGTCCCGTGTTGAGAAGGGGCTGCCAGCGTGGTAGGACATTGCGTCCCCTGCAGGACCCAAATTAGCACTCTGGAGACTCCATCACCCCCAGGCCCCCAGAAAGAGAGCTCTCCAGAACACCCTCAGTAGGTCAGAGAACCACAAGATGTTCCCTAAGACACCCCCCACCCACCCACCCACCCCCAGGATAGGTCACAGCCCCCCATGGACCTCTATGTTCCATATCAGGGAGCATGATATGGGCCACTCTCAAGACCTCTTAGGGGCTCCCCAGGACCACCCCATGGGCTAGTGATCTGCAATAGGCCCCCAGAGCCCCGCCACCCATGAGTCATGGACTCCCAAAACCACTCCAAGCTCCCCTCCAGGACTGCCTCTCATTGGCAAAAGGACCTCCCCCCCCTCCTCCCCCCACCAAGGCCTCCTCTAGGTACCCTCCCATGGGTCAAGAGACCTTCAATAGCCCCCAGACAACACTCTCCCAGGAATCCTCTATGGCCTGTGAATGCTCAAGACCTCGCCACAAGTGCTGCCACTATATGGGCAAAGGGCAGCTTCCCCCAAACCACCGTGCCCCCCACCCCCCATAAACCATCACTATTCAGGGACCCCACTCTCCCTCCCCCCAAGACTTCCCCTAAGGACACCCATGGGCTAAAGGACTCCACCAAGACCTTCTGAAGGGAACCCCCATGGGCCAAGGCACCCCCCTAAGACCCCCATAGGGCTCCCCAAAACCCTTCCCATGGGCCAACAGCCCTCCCCCCTAGGGCCCTCCCCTCCCCCAATACCCCCCCAATACCCTCGGCCCCTTCATGGGTCAGGAACCCCCCGCACCGGCGGTGCCGCTGTAGGCGCCGAGGTGGAGGCGGTAGTGCTCCTCGGGGCCAGCGATGGCGAAATCACGGTAGTGGGCAAAGGCAGCGTCCAGCGGCGTCCGTAGGTCCACCCGCAGCTCCGTGGGGCCAGCCGCCGTCAGCGCATGCAGCGCCTCATTCCCTGCACCCAGATGCCTTGGGGCCTTCAGCCACTGCAGCCCACCCAGGGCCACCCAGACACCTGGGTCCCTCCCCTGGAGACCCACCTGGGGCCACCTAGACACCTGGGTGTCCCCCTGAGGTCCCCTTGGGTGCCTTTGTCCCCCCGCCAGAACCCTGGGTCCCCCCAGATGCAGGGGTCCTCACCAAGCCAGAACTCCTGGGAGACATTGCCAAAGCCGTGGGCGTACTCTTCCCATCCCCGCCAGAAATCAGTGGCCCCATTCATGCGTCGCTGGAACACCTGGGAGTGGAGAGTCAAAGGAACCCCCCCCCCCCCCCCCCCGCCCACCCTCACCTCCCATTACCTCCCCCTGAACCCCCAGCTCCTTCCATTGCCCCTCATGGTCTTCCCCAGTGCACCCTGAGACTACCTAGGCTCCCTCGGACCCTTGTTGCTCCCCAAGACTCCCCATTGCACCCCCAGATCTGCCACAGACCTACAAGATGGACCCCCATTATCCCTCCCCAGTTCTCCCACTGCCCCCCATAGAAACATCAAGAAGACCACAATAACGCCCCTCAGTGACCCCCAACTCGCCCCCAAGTGCACCCCCAGGGACCCCCATTGACCTCAGTCCCCCCACACACACACAGTGCACCCCATAGTCCCACCAATTGCACTCTAAAGACCATCTATAGTACACCCCCCCTGCCCCCAGTTACCCCTTCAGATCTGTCAGGACACCCCTTGTCCCTCAAACCTCTCTACTGCCCCCAGAGGACACTCACAGACCCCTAAATGCCCTTCAGTGTGCTTCTTGGACCTCCTGGGACCACAGATACCCCCACTACCCCTCATAGAACCCCATCACTGCCCTCCCAGTGACCCCCCATTATCCCCCAGGCCCCTCAATGCCCCTCACTGAACCTCCCAGACCCCCCAGTTCCCTATAGTGACCCCAGTTGCCCCACAGGCCCTTCCCATTACCCCCCAGGTTTGCCAGGGACCACCCCATTGCTTACAAGCTCCCCCCTACTGCATCCCACAGAACCTCCCTACATACTCCAAATTCCCCCAATTGCACCCTCAAGGCCATACCTATTGCCCCCTAGAGCCCTGCACAATGTCCTCCATAGAACCCACCAGACATCCCCAATGCCCCCCCAGTGACCCCATTTGCCCCCCGTTACCTCTCCAAATTTGTCAGGGAACCCACTGGGATGCCCCGGCCTCATTACCTCCCTAGATCCTGCTATTGCTCCCCACAAAACGTCCCCTGACACCCCCAATGCCCCCTACTGCCCCCCTGCCCGCACCAGCCAGCCACCGCCATCGGTCTCCATGTCGCAGAAGACACGCAGGGGCTGCTGTCGGTCACCCCCGAGGAAGATGAGGGCCTCGCGTGAAGGCCTTGGTCCATTGAGCTGCTCCTCGATGCAGTCCCGGGGGTATGGATGGAGTAGGGGCGCTAGTGGACAGAGTGCAAATGTGGGGACCAGGTGTCCCCAACCAAGGGGCTCAGGCACCTAGGTACCCACTCCCCACCCAAGAAACCAGGAATCTGGGTGCCCCCCTATCTAGGGACCCAGTCTCAAGGTGTTCCCCTCCCACCCCCCAGCCAAGACATCCAAGTATCTGGATACCTCCAGAAACCCCCACCCCAGAACCCAGGCATCTGGGTGCCCTCTGTGTCGAGGGACCCAAGTGTGTCCACCTGCAAGGCATCCAGGGACATGGGGATCCCCCTGGCCCCAGCAACCCACCCAAGGACTCAGGCATCTGGGTACATCCCACCCCCAAGGGACACATGTGCCCAACTCACGGGTGTCGAAGGTGGCCTCGAGGGGCACGGGGGCCGGCTCCAGCCCCTGACTCTGCAACTGCACCCAGTAGTGGCCCATGGGCTCCAGGCCCCACAGCTCCTTCGATGTTGCCTCAGAAGGCAGCTGTAGTGTCTGTTTGTGTGGGGAAGGGTTATTGGGGGAGGCAGGGGGCTTCTAGGGTCCGTAGAGGCATTATAGGGGCTGCCGGGGGGGTCTTTTAGGTATCCAGGGAGCATAGGGTGGGCCTGGAAGGTGTACTGGAGTGCTGTAAAGGAGTATTGGGGACCACAAGGAATATTGGGGTGAATAGGGGTGCACTGGGGAGGTACCAGTAGGGTTCCCAGGGTGTTACTGGTGTGCCTGGTGTGTGTGGGGGGGTGCTCTTGGGTTCCTCAGGGTGGTATAAGGGTCTCCCGTGAGGTTATTTGGGTTTCCAGTGGATACTGGAGTCTCACAAGAATTACTGGGGTCTTCAGAGGGGTGAATAGGGACCTCAGGGGGTTCTCAGAGGTTCCATGGGGCTATGGGGGTTGCCAGGGGGGCACTGGGTTTCTCAGGGGTGTTGTGTGGGTCCCCAGGGGGATTTCTGGGGTCACAACCAAGTTGTAGCTGACCCCAGGGGGCTACTGGCAAGGATCCCAGAGGCGTACTGGGCACCTAATGTGTTGGGGGGGATGAGGAGCTACTGGGGTGCCCAGATTGTTGTTGGGGTCCCCAGGGGCCAACTGGGATGCTCCAAGGATGTAACCTGTGTTCCTTAGTGTGGTGTAAGGGTCCCCAAGGAGGTTATTTGGGTTCCCAGCAGGGTACTGGGGTTCCACAGGATTACTGGGGTACCCCATGTGGTGTTGAGGGCTCCAGGAAAGCTCACGGGGTTGGGAGGTTTTGGGGTGTTTGGGGAAATTACCTGCAGGGGGCCACCGGGGGGGCCGTAGACAAGGATGTAGCCATCAGGGGGAACTTGGGGGGGCGCCCAGTGCAGACGAGCACTGCGGGGCCACAGGGACCCCACCCACAGGGTCCCTGGGGCACCTGCGCAAGAGATGGTGACCACTGAGGCCCACACCCTCCCCCCAGCCCCCCCATAGACCTTCCCACTGACTCTCCCCACAAACCCCCTCTGGACTCCCCCAAAGGTCATCACACCACACTCTCACCACCAGTGCTCCCACTGACCCCAAAGACACCCCCATGGACTACACCCCGAAGACCCCCTGTAGTATCCCAGTGACTCCCATCCACAGTACCCCACACACAGAGTACCTCAGGGAGCATCCAGGGACTCCTCAGGAGCCCCAGCCATCCCCTATAGCTTCCCAGGGACTCTCCATCCACCCAGTCACAATGTTCATCTCTTCACCACCCATCCATCCATGCTGCCACTCCTTCAGTCAACTGCCCACTCAGTCCTATGTCCTTCTGTCCATCTACACATTTCTCTGTCCATTCCAATATGCATACATCAGTTTGCCTCACTATCCATCCATCCTTCCTTCCATCCCTCGCTCCCTACCTCCCTGCTTCCCTCCTTCCCTCTCTCCATTTTCCCCTCAGCCACCCATCTTCTCATGCACCTTTTACCATCCGTCATTTCCTGAAACCACCCTTCCACTGAACTTTGCCTCCATGGCTCCAATTCATTTATTCTACCAGCAAAACACAAATCCAACCAGCTATCTGCCTGTACATGCTTCAGTCGATCCTTTCACAAAAAAAATGGGCTCATCACACTATCCATCCCATAAGGAGCCACAGTCTGAACCAACCATTCAACAACTTGTCCATCCGTTTGTCTGCCCATCCATCCATCCAATCAAATAATTAAAGAGCCATCCATTCATCCTACATCCATCCATACACCCAACCACCCATCCATTGTTTCAACTAACTAATATCCATCCATCCACCCATCCATCCAAACAGGTAAACATCCACCCCTCCATCTTCCACACGTCCCTCCATCTTCCACACGTCCACCCCTAGCTCTCCAAATCTCTCTTTGCTCTTGCCTGAGACCATCCCTCAATCAGTCACCCAATGAGCACAAAAACCTGTTCCCATTGCTCACAAAGCCATGATCCAGCCAACCACCTAACAATACACCCAGCCATAGAGCCCCCCAAGCTGCCAGACAGTCATACAAGCAACCAACTTTCATCCATCCATTCCTCTCTCCAAACTGGCACACACCCATCCCATTTGGCCTTTCCCAAACACCTGCCACACCCACTCAGTGCTGAAAGGTGACAAGAAAAGGGCCCACAGCCACTCTCACCTGTCACAGCATCAGTGGAGATGGGGCCCAGACGTTTCCGTCCCCACATCCCATACAGGTTGAACTTGTAGCGGCGGGATGGCGACAGCCCTGGCACGGTCACTGTGCGGGAATCTCCGTCCACGGGCAGCACCTGTGGCTGGCCTTGTGCATCCTTGTACTGCACTGTGAAGGAGTCAAAGGTGCCCTCGGGGACACTCCATTCCAGCTGGACTGAGTCAGGGGTGATGTGGGAGGCCGTGAGCTCGCCAAGACGGGGCTGGGATGGTGGTTCCTCCTCTGTTGGAGATGGGGCTGCAATATGGAGAGCACAACGCAGGGCATAAACGTCCCCCCATACAACTATCCATCTGTTCCACAACCAACCATTCATCTAACCATCTATCTGTCCCCTGTGCAAACAGTTGTCTGTCCGTCTGTCCATCCATCATCCTCTACTCCCGCCAAACTTACATGCTCCTAGCCTTCATACATTCCCCAGTCAGCACCAAAGGTTTCCCCATTTTCGTTAAGACCCAAGTGACCAGGACGGGCCCTCAGAAGGTTCCTGACACAGTCCAAACTCACAGCCCACAAAAGGTCATGTACATGGTGTGCACCAGCCCTCACCTGTGACAGCATCAATGGAGATGGGGCCCAGACGTTTCTGCCCCCACATCCCATATACGATGAACGTGTAGCGTTGGGATGGTGACAGTCTGGGCACAGTCACTGTATGGGACCCACCGTCCACAGGCAGCACCTGCAGTTGGTCTTGTGTGTCCCTGTACTGCACCACAAAGGAGTCAAAGGTGCCCTCGGGGACACTCCATTCCAGCTGGACAGAGTCAGGGGTGACGTGAGAGGCCGTGAGGTCACCCAGGCGTGGCTCAGTTGCTGGTTCCTTTTCTAGTTCATCTACAGCTGCAACACAGAGGGCACAATGCCGCCTATAAATATACCCCAGTCTGTTCTTCCATCCATCCATCCATCCATCGCATATTCCCATCCCTCCAACCCTCCATCCTGTTCAGCAACCAGGAGATGTTCCCATTTTCCAGAAGGCCCAAGGGGCTCAGGACAGATCCTGTCCTGGTTCAAGCCCTGATCCAAACCCAGGGCTTGCAAGGGACACAGATACAGCATGCAGCTGCTCTCACCTGTGACAGCATCAGTGGAGATGGGGCCCAGACGTTTCTGCCCCCACATCCCATACAGGTTGAACTTGTAAGGGTGGGATGGCGACAGTCCTGGCACAGTCACTGTGCGGGAACCACCGTCCACAGGCAGCACCTGCAGCTGGCCTTGTGCATCCTTGTACTGCACTTTGAAGGAGTCAAATTTCCCCTCGGGGACGCTCCATTCCAGCTGGACAGAGTCACGGGTGACATGGGAAGCTGTGAGTTCACCGAGGTATGGCTGGGATGGTGGTTCCACTTCTGACTTGACTAGTGCTGTGAAAAAGAGGGCACGATGCAGGGCAGAAACATCCCCTAGTTCATCCATCCATCTATTTGTCTCTCTATTAGTTGGCATACCCAACCTTCCTTCCTTCCATCCTTCCATCCATCCCTACACCTTTGTACTCATTATACTGTGTCTAGCTGTGATCGAGTGAGTTCAGCTTTCCCAGAGCAGGACACGTAGTGCTGTGCTCTGCACTTGCAGGTAGGACAGCAATGTTGTTACACCAATGTTTTGTCTGTTGTTGAGCAGTGCTGGCACAGCGTCACGACTCCCTCCAACCCCTGTCAAAGCCAGTAGGCCAGAGTGTGTAAAAGGTGCAGAGGGGACATTGCCAGGGCAGCTGACCTAAAATGGCCAAAGGGATATTCCATACCGTATGATGTCACACTCCAGAATAAAAGCTGGGAAAGGGGAAGGGGAGGATCTTGTTATGAAGAGGTATGTCCTCCCAAAAAACTGCTATGCGTATTGAGGCCCTGCTTCCCAAAATGTGGTCAAATATCACTTGCTACTATGAAGTAGAGAATAATTGTTTTAAACTTTTGCTTCCATGTGACATTTGCTTATTTTTTAAAAAATTTTCCCTTTAATTAAACTGCTTCTTATCTCAACCCCTGAGCCTTTTTTCATCATATCTTATGTCCTTGCTCTTTTCAGGAGTGGGAGTGAGCTTATTAAGCCACCACACTCATCTGTCTGTCCAGCCATTCATCCAGATACTCATCCCATCATCAGGGACCTTCACCAACCAAATCCAGTGATCTAGACTTTCATTTAATGCTTTGCTCACCCCTATCTTCCCCCACTTTGAAGTTTTTCATACTCCTTAATCTGATCATCCACTTATCCAGCTCTCCATCCATCCATCCGTCTGTCTGTCCATCCATCTGTCCGTCCATCCATCCAATTGCCCTTTTTTCCTGATTCCGTTTCCCATTTATCACCCCTTTATTTCATCCATCTGTCCAGCTTTTCACCCATGAAGCCATTGATGCATTCTGACATACAGACAGACAGACACCCACAACAAAATATCCTTTCAAAAATCCATACTACCAAACTTCCTGCCACTTAATTGTTGATCCCGCCAATAAACACTATCTCCGTATCGATGACTTTACTTGCCCCCATCCTACCATCCATCCAACCATTCACCAGGAACCACCAAAGAGATGCACCCATTTCCCAGAAGGGCCAAGGACCCTGGATGGATGTGGTCCCCACTTCTGACTTGCTCTAAAGCCAAGGCATGCAAGGGATGCATAAGTGGCATGCACCAGAACATACCTGTGACAGCATCAGTGGAGATGGGGCCCAGACGTTTCCGCCCCCACATCCCATACAGGTTGAACTTGTAGCGGTGAGATGGCAACAGCCCTGGCACGGTTACTGTGCGGGAATCTCCATCCACACGTAGTGCGTGCGGCTGGCCTTGCACATCCCTGTACTGCAGTGTGAAAGAGTCAAAGGTGCCCTCGGGGACACTCCACTCCAGCTGAACGGAGCTGGGAGTGACATGGGAGACCGTGAGCTCGCCCAGGCGTGGCTGGGATGGTGGTTCCTCCTCCGTCTTGACTGCAGCTGCAACAGACAGGGCACAAGGCACTACATAAACATCTCTCAGTCCATCTAACCCCCCCTCCCTCTTCTCAGACAGACAGACAGACAGCCAACCACCCATGCATCCATTGTTTCAACCAACATCCATCCATCCATCCATCTTCCACACATCCACCTCTAGCCCTCCAACTCTCTGCTCTTGCCTTCAACCATCCCTCAGGCAGTCACCCAATCAGCAGAAAAACTTGTTCCCATTGCTCACGAGGCAATGATCCAGCCAACCATCCAATGATCCACCCATCCAAAAAGTCCCCCAAACTGCCAGTCATACAAGCAACCAACTTCCATCTATCCATTTCTCCCGCCAAACTTGCACGCTCCCACCCCTCCATCCACACTCTTTTTAGAACTCAGGTGATGTTCCCATTTCCAGCAATGCCCAAGTGACCCAGCACGGGCCCTTCCCAAACACCTGCCACACCCACTCAGTGCTGAAAGGTGACAAGAAAAGGGCCCACAGCCACTCTCACCTGTCACAGCATCAGTGGAGATGGGGCCCAGACGTTTCCGTCCCCACATCCCATACAGGTTGAACTTGTAGCGGCGGGATGGCGACAGCCCTGGCACGGTCACTGTGCGGGACCCACCGTCCACAGGCAGCACCTGTGGCTGGCCTTGTGCATCCTTGTACTGCACTGTGAAGGAGTCAAAGGTACCCTCGGGGATGCTCCATTCCAGCTGGACTGAGTCAGGGGTGATGTGGGAGGCCGTGAGCTCGCCAAGACGGGGCTGGGATGGTGGTTCCTCCTCTGTTGGAGATGGGGCTGCAATACGGAGAGCACAACGCAGGGCATAAACGTCCCCCCATACAACTATCCATCTGTTCAACAACCAACCAAATATTCATCTAACCGTCTATCTGTCCCCTGTGCAAACAGTTTTCTGTCCGTTTTTCTGTCCATCCATCTGTCCACCCGTCCAACCATCCATCCATCATCCTCTACTCCCACCAATCTTGCATGCTCCTAGCCTTCATGCATTCCCCAGTCAGCACCAAAAATTTCCCCATTTTCAGTAAGACCCAAGTGACCGGGACAGGCCCTCAGAAGGCTCCTGACACAGTCCAAACTCACAGCCCACAAAGGACACATACATGGCATGCAGCAGCCCTCACCTGTGACAGCATCAATGGAGATGGGGCCCAGACGTTTCTGCCCCCACATCCCATACAGGTTGAACTTGTAAGGGTGGGATGGTGACAGCCCTGGCACGGTCACTGTGCGGGATTCACTGTCCGTAGGCAGCACCTGTGGCTGGCCTTGTGCGTCCATGTACTGCACCATGAAGGAGTCAAAGGTGCCCTCAGGGATGCTCCATTCCAGTTGGATGGAGTCAGGGGTGACATGGGACACAGTGAGCTCTCCCAGTCGTGGCTCTGATGGCAGTTCCTCTTCCGACTCCACTGCAGCTGCAACACAGAGGGCAGAATTCAGGGTATGAACATCCCTCAGTCCATCCGTCCTTCCATCTGTCTGTCCGTCTGTCCGTCCATCCATCCATCCACGCAAAGATATATTCCCATTTTCCACAGGGCAGAAGAAACCCAGCACAGGCCCTTGCAAGGCTACTGTCATACTCCAAACACATGGCCCACAGCAGACACAGACTTGTCACGTATCAGGACACACCTGTGATGGCATCAGTGGAGACGGGGCCCAGACGCTTCCGCCCCCACATCCCATACAGGTTGAACTTGTAGCGGTGGGATGGTGACAGGCCTGGCACAGTCACTGTGTGGGAGCCACCATCCACGGGCAGCACCTGTGGCTGGCCTTGTGAATCCTTGTACTGCACCACAAAGGAGTCAAAGGTACCCTTGGGAACGCTCCATTCCAGCTGAACGGAGTCAGGGGTGATGTGGGAGGCTGTGAGGTCACCCAGGTGTGGCTCGGATGGTGGTTCCTTTTCTGTCTCGACTGCAGCTGCAAGAAATAACGCTCAATGCAGAGTATAAATACCCCCCAGTCCACCCATCCATCCCTCTGTCTGTCCATCCCTCCATCAATCAATGAAACTCTCCATCCATTTATTGACAAAGCCTTCGAACCATACACCCTTACATTCTACTCAGCATTCCCCAAGTATCAACTTAGTTACATTCACCCTTTTGTCCTTCCATCTACCCTTGCAACCATAAAGAAGCCACGCTTCCTATCATCCATCTCCCTTCTATTTATCCATCTTCCCAGCCATTTATCCAGATAATCATTGAGACATCAAGGATATTCACCAACCATCCAACCATCAAGCTAGTGATCTAGACTTCCATTTAGCTCTTTGCTCACCCTGCCTTCCTACTGGGATGGGATCGAGTTCACTTTCCCTACAGCAGCCCATATAGTATTGTGCTCTGCACTTGTATCTAGAAGAGCATTGGTATCACACCAATGTTTTGTCTGTTGTTGAGCAGTGTTGGCACAGCATGAAAACTCCCTCCAAACCCCCAAAGCCAGTAGGCTGGGGGTAGATAAGAAGTGGGAAAGGGACATTGCCAGGGCAGCTGATGTAAAATGACCAAAGGGATATTCCATACCATATGATGTCATACTCAGCAATAAAAGGTGGGAAAGGGGAAGGAGAGGGGGTGACTCTAGTGGCCACTATGAAGATTTCTGTCCTCCCAAACAACCGATATGCATATTGAAGTCTTGCTTCCCAGGATGTGGCTGAACATCACTTGTTGATGGGAAGTAGAGAATTTTTTTTTCATTTTTTCCCCTCTTTGCTTCCATGCAGCCTTGTTTTTTTCCCTCTGTCTTGTCCCTTTAATTAAATAATTCTTATCTCAACCCATGAGGCTTTTTCTTTTGCTTTCCTGGAACTGGCTGAACACCTGCCTGCTGATGGGAATCAGCAAAAGAATTCTTTGTTTTCCTTTGCTTGCACATGTGGCTTTTGCTTTACATAGTAAACTGTCTTTATCTCAAACCATGAGTTCTCGCACTTTTTTACATTTTGGATTCACACCTGAGGAGGGTAAGCGAATGTCTGCAATGTACTCAGCTGCCTGCCAGGGCTAAACCACAACAACAATCCAAGACATATATATCTGTTTCCCAGAAGGGCCAAGGACCCTGCATGGACCCTTCCCTTCCTCCCACCTTTTTTCAAAACCAAGGATTGCAAAAAACACGGACATGGCACACACAAACCCTCACCTGTGACAGCATCAGTGGAGATGGGGCCCAGTCGTTTCCGCCCCCACATCCCATACAGGTTGAACTTGTAGCGGCGGGATGGTGACAGCCCTGGCACGGTCACTGTGCGGGACCCACCATCCACGGGCAGTGCCTGTGGCTGGCCTTGTGCATCCTTGTACTGCACCATGAAGGAGTCAAAGGTGCCCTCGGGGACGCTCCATTCCAGCTGGACTGAGTCAGGGGTGATGTGGGAAGCTGTGAGGTCACCCAGGTGTGGCTTGGGTGGTGGTTCCTTTTCGGGCTCAACTGCAGCTGCAAGGTTTATGCAGGGCATTAATATGCCCCAGTCAGTCTGTCTGTCCATCCATACATCTACCCAACCGTCCACCCATCCATCAAGCCTTCTCTTCACCCATCCATGCAACTATCCATCAGTTTATTGACATAAGTTCCTTCCATACACCCTTACAGTCAATTCAGCATCACCCCAACTGTCAACTCAACCACATAGCAACCCTCCTGTCTATCCACCCATGCTCGTAACAAGAAAACAAACAACACGTGGAAGACATCCATCCACCCTTCTACTCAGCAGTCTGTTCAGTAATTCATCCAGATAATCATCTAGCCATCAAGCACCTTCACCAACCATCTAAACAAACAGACAGTGATTTAGACCTTGATTTAGCTCTTTGCCCACTGTTTCCACCTTTTCATCCAGGTGTTTCTTACACCATTAGTCACTGAATCATCAAATCATCGAATCATGAAAGTGTCACTTTGGAAAGTATATCAAACGCTCATCAGCTCCAACCTCTCCTGGGAAATGGGAGCCTAGATGAAATTATTTAGTATACTTTCCAGTTGTATCTTGAATACCTCCTGTAACAGGGATTCTACCATGTCTCTGGGCAGGTAGTCCAATGACTGACTTTTCTCACTGTAAAAAATTTCTGTTTCGTATGAAGAGGCAACCTATCCCAATGCTCCTTGATGCCATTGGCCCTTCTCTTCTTCATGGGGTTCCTTGAGAAGAGAGTGCCTCTGTGTCTGACAGTGGACCTGTCTATCCACCTGTCTACCAGTTTATCCCTTAATCCCTCCAAACTTGCCTGCACTCACCCATTTGTCTATTCCCCAATCAGAGGCCAAGTGATGTAGCTGTCACCCAGAATGGCCAAGGAACTGGGAGGAAATGCCCCCACTCCCACCCTGTTCCAAAACCAAGGTATGAAAGGGACGAGAACACTACATGCAGCAGCCCTCACCTGTGACAGCAGCAGTGGAGACAGGGCCCAGACGTTTCCGCCCCCACATCCCATACAGGTTGAATTTGTAGCGTTGGGATGGTGACAGCCCTGGCACAGTCACTGTGCGGGAACCTCCATCCACAGGCAGTGCCTGTGGCTGGCCTTGTGCATCCTTGTACTGCACCACAAAGGAGTCAAAGGTGCCCTCGGGGACACTCCATTCCAGCTGGACTGAGTCAGGGGTGATGTGGGAGGCTGTGAGCTCGCCCAGGTGTGGCTCGGATGGTGGTTCCTTTTCTAGCACAACTGCTGCTGCAACATGGAAGGCACAATGCAGGTATAAAGATTCCCTGGGCTGTTTGTCCATCCATCCATAGCTCTGTCCACCCATCAATTGATGCAAATGTGTATCCACTTATTCACAAAACCTTCCATCTACACACCCTTACATTCTACTCAGAATCTCCGCAATTATTAACTCAGTTACATCCATGCACCTGTCCTTCCATTTATCCTTGTAACCACTCATCCATTCACTCTTGTTTTCATCCATCTCTCCAGCTAGTCATCCACATAATCATTCAGACATCAGGAACAGTCAGCAGCCATCCAAGCAACCAGCAATTGATCTAGCCTTTGATTTAGCTGTTTGTTGACTGATCCCTTACTCTACCTATTCATGGAAGTGTTTCTTACTTTAATAATTCAATTATCCATTTTTCCAGTTCTCTATCCATCCAAACCTATATCCATCCCTCCATTCAATTGCCCTTTCTTCCATGTTCCACCTCCCCTTCATCACCCCTAAGATCCCATCCATCCATCCATCCGTCCATCCATCCAACCATCCATACATCCATCCACTCACCCACCTGCCCACATTTCAAGCAATATACACTGCCTCTTATAAACATCCACAACATAATTACAAGAACCCATCCTTCAAGCATTTCTGCCACTTACCTGCTGATCCTGCCAAAAGCCAGCATCTCTATATTCATGACTTGCCCCTGTCCCTCCACCCATTAAACAGGCATCACCCAAGAGATGCATTTATTTTCCAAAAGGCCCAAGGACCCTGGAAGGACACTGTGCCTGCTCCCACTTTTCTCCAGAACCAAGATGTGAAGGGGACATGACATGCAGCAGCCCTCACCTGTGACAGCATCAGTGGAGATGGGGCCCAGACGTTTCCGTCCCCACATCCCATACAGGTTGAACTTGTAGCGGCGGGATGGTGACAGCCCTGGCACGGTCACTGTGCGGGAATCTCCGTCCACGGGCAGCACCTGTGGCTGGCCTTGTGCATCCTTGTACTGCACTGTGAAGGAGTCAAAGGTACCCTCCGGGATGCTCCATTCCAGCTGGACTGAGTCAGGGGTGACATGGGAGGCTGTCAGCTCGCCCAGGCGTGGCATAGATGGTGGTTGTGTTTCAGGCTCAACTGAGAGGACACAAAGCAGGCTATAAGAATTACCTGATTCCTTACTTCTGTGCTTTATTCCCCGCATTCCTCTCTCCCTGTTCACCTTCCTTCATCACTCCATCTTTCCACTGGATGTGAACCCAGCAATTCATCTTATCACCGACGAATTCAACGAATCGTTTCTCCACCTCTGAACACTATCTACCCATTTATTGTCTAGTGAAGTTGTCCATGTGCTCCTCAAAATCCATGCAGTATTCCATCCATCCAAAGATCTCACCACTCATTTATTCTTCCGTCCTTTCTTCCCTCAAAGTCTAGACAGATGATATTCAACTAGCCATCCACAAAGCCAAACACACGTGCAGAAATCCAGCCTTTTCTCCATTCTATCTAGCCACCTATCTATACACCTAACAATCTATTCTTCCATCTCCACAACTTTGTTGGCACTCATCCATTTAACCATTCTGCTGTTAGTGACAAAGACACGATCTCAGTTCCCACAGGGCAGAAGGGGCCCTGCAAAGACCTTTGCAAGACTCCCAACTTACTCCAAACTCATGTCCTGCAGGGGACATGGACTTGGCATTTATTAGCCCTCACCTGTGACAGCATCAGTGGAAACGGGGCCCAGACGTTTCTGCCCCCACATCCCATACAGGTTGAACTTGTAGCGGCGGGATGGTGACAGCCCTGGCACAGTCACTGTGCGGGAGCCACCATCCACGGGCAGCACCTGTGGCTGGCCTTGTGCATCCTTGTACTGCACTGTGAAGGAGTCAAAGGTGCCCTCAGGGATGCTCCATTCCAGCTGGACGGAGTTGGGGGTGATGTGGGAAGCCACGAGGTCACCCAGACGTGGCTCAGATGGTGGTTCCTTTTCTGTCTCGACTGCAGCTGCTACAGAGAGGACACAATGCAGGATACAAACATTCCCCCCTTCCATCCATCCTGTTTTCTATCCACCCATCCATGCAACTATCCATCAGTTTATTGACTTAATTATCAATTCAGCATTTCATCCATCCTTCCTTCTCTCTACCCAGCTATACAGCTGTCTATCCCTCCACCTCTCCAGACTTGCCTACACCCATCCTTCCCCCCATTCCCCAGTCAGTAGCCAAGACATATTCCCATTTCCCAGAAGAGCCAAAGAGCCTAGATGGACCCTGTCCCTGCTTCCAAAGTGCTCCAAAACAAAGCTTTGCAAGGAACACGGACATGGCACGCAGCAGCCCTCACCTGTGACAGCATCAGTGGAGATGGGGCCCAGACGTTTCTGCCCCCACATCCCATACAGGTTGAACTTGTAGCGGTGGGATGGCGACAGGCCTGGCACGGTCACTGTGCGGGAACCACCATCCACAGGCAGCACCTGTGGCTGGCCTTGTGCATCCTTGTACTGCACCGTAAAGGAGTCAAAGGTGCCCTCAGGGATGCTCCATTCCAGCTGGACTGAATTGGTAGTGATATGGGAGGCCATAAGCTCACCCAGGTGTGGCTCAGATATCAAATCTTCTGGCTCAACTGCAGCTGAAACAATGAGTGTACAATATTGAACATCCTTGCTCACTTTCTCCACCTTTTCATAGAAGTATTTCTTACTCCAATGATGCAGTAACACGCTTTTTCAGTTCTCCATCCATCCATCCATCCATCCATCCATCCATCCATCCATCCATCCATCCATCCATCCATCTTCCCAACCGCCCTCCAAGCCATATAGCAACTCGTACATACAGATGGATATCGACAGCCAGTCTTCCAAAAAACTCTATGCTACTTCCTGCTGCTTAACCAGTGATCATGCCAAAACTTAGTAACTCCATATCCATAATTTTACTTGCCCCTTTCCCTCCATCCATTCACCAGGCATCACACAGGAGATGCATTCATTTCCCAGAAAGGCAAAGGAACCTGAATGGACACTCTCCCCGCTCTGACCTCTCTCTAAAACTCAGGTGTGTAAGGGACAAGGATGTGGTATGCAGCACCTCTCACCAGTGATTGCATCAGTAGAGACAGGGCCCAGACGTTTCCGCCCCCAAATCCCGTACAGGTTGAACTTGTAGCGGTGGGATGGTGACAACCCAGACACGGTCACTGTGCGGGACCCACCGTCCACAGGCAGTGCATGCGGCTGGCCTTGTGCATCCCTGTACTGCACCATGAAGGAGTCAAAGGTGCCCTCAGGGACCCTCCATTCCAACTGAACAGAGTCAGAGGTGATGTGGGAGGCCGTGAGCTCAACTAGGCGTGGCTTGGATGGTGGTTGCTTTTCCAGATTGACTGCAGCTGCAATAAGAGAACACAATTCAGGGTATAAACATTCCGCAGTGCTTCCATCCCTACCTCCCTCACTGCTTTTTACCATCTTTCCATCAGTTTGTGTACTCCACAAGCCATTCTTCTATCCAGTTAAATCCAGTTGGAGCCCCCAGGGCTCAGTATTAGGGCCAGTTCTCTTTAATATCTTTATCGATGATCTGGATGAAGGGCTTGAGTGTACCCTCAGTAAGTTCGCAGATGACACTAAGTTAGGTGCATATGTCGATCTGCTCGAGGGTAGGAAGGCTCTGCAGGAGGATCTGGATAGGCTGGATTGATGGGCTGAGGCCAACTGAATGAAGTTCAACAAGGCCAAGCGCCAAGTCCTGCACTTGGGGCACAACAACCCTAAGCAGCACTACAGACTGGGAGATGAGTGGTTAGAAAGCTGCCTGGCAGAGAAAGACCTGGGAGTATTGGTTGATAGTCGGCTGAATATGCGCCAGCAATGTGCTCAGGTAGCCAAGAAAGCCAACAGCATCCTGGCTTGTATAAGAAACAGTGTGGCCAGCAGGACTACGGAAGTGATTGTCCCCCTGTACTTGGCTCTGGTGAGGCCGCACCTCGAGTACTGTGTTCAGTTTTGGGCCCCTCGCTACAAGAAGGACATGGAGGTGCTCGAGCATGTCCAGAGAAGGGCAACAAAACTGGTGAGGGGTCTGGAGAACAAGTCTTACGAGGAGCGACTGAGGGAGCTGGGATTGTTTAGCCTGGAGAAGAGGAGGCTCAGGGGCAACCTTATCACTCTCTATAGGTACCTTAAAGGAGGCTGTAGAGAGGTGGGGGTTGGTGTATTCTCCCATGTGCCTGGTGACAGGATGAGGGGGAATGGGCTAAAGTTGGGCCAAAGGAGGTTTAGGTTGGATATTAGGAAGAACTTCTTTACCGAAAGGGTTGTTAGGCATTGGAATGGGCTGCCCAGGGAGTGGTTGAGTCACCATCCCTGAAGGTCTTTAAAAAATATTTAGACGTAGAGCTTAGTGATATTGTTTAGTGGAGGACCTGTTAGTGTTAGGTCAGAGATTGGACTAGATGATCTTGGAGGTCTCTTCCAACCTAGATGATTCTGTGATTCTTTGATTCTGTGATAAATTAAACAGTTCATCCTTCCATCTCTGAACTCTGTTAACCCTTTTACCGTCTACTGAAGCTGTCCATGTAAACGTTGATCTAATTATCCATCCTTCTCTCCACCCGTCCTTTATTCATCCATCTGTCCATCCATTTATCAGAAGAATCATCCAACTGCCAATCAACCAGCCATCTCTTTATCCTTTGTGGTACATGTACATCTATCCATTCAGTCATTTGTCCATCTAATTCTGAGTACATATAAACGCATAATTTTTTCTATCTCATCTTCCAAACATCCACTCATCTATTTATCTGTCTAACCATTCTGGCTTCCACTCATCCAACCACCCATTTCCAGATTACTCTTAGCATTCAGAACACCTCCATAATATCCATGCAGTACTCCATCCATCCAAATGACTAATCACTCATTTATTCCTTCATCCACTCTTTCATCCAAAGAGCTAAATAGATGATAATCAACTCGCCATCCACAAAGCCAAACACACATACAGAAATTCATCCTTTTGCCCATTCTACTATCTAGCCACCTACCTATACACCTGTCTAACAATCTATTCCTACATCTCCACAACTTCGTTGGCACTCATCCATTTAACCATTCCGCTGTTAGTGACAAAGATGTGATCTCAATTCCCACAGGGCAGAAGGGGCCCTGCAAAGACCCTTGCAAGACTCCTGACTTACTCCAAACTCATGTCCTGCAGGGGAAATAGACATGGCATGCATCAGCCCTCACCTGTGATGGCATCAGTGGAGATGGGGCCCAGAGGTTTCTGCCCCCACATCCCATAAAGGTTGAACTTGTAGCGGTGGGATGGTGACAGCCCTGGCACGGTCACTGTGCGGGAGCCACCATCCACGGGCAGCACCTGTGGCTGGCCTTGTGCATCCTTGTACTGCACTGTGAAGGAGTCAAAGGTGCCCTCAGGGATGCTCCATTCCAGCTGGACGGAGTTGGGAGTGATGTGCGAGGCCACAAGGTCACCCAGGCGTGGCTCAGATGGTGGTTCCTTTTCTGTCTCGACTGCAGCTGCTACAGAGAGGACACAATGCAGGATACAAACATTCCCCCTTCCATCCATCCTGTTTTCTATCCACCCATCCATGCAACTATCCATCAGTTTATTGACTTAACTATCAATTCAGCATTTCATCCATCCTTCCTTCTCTCTACCCAGCTATACAGCTGTCTATCCCTCCACCTCTCCAGACTTGCCTACACCCATCCTTCCCCCCATTCCCCAGTCAGTAGCCAAGACATATTCCCATTTCCCAGAAGAGCCAAAGAGCCTAGATGGACCCTGTCCCTGCTTCCAAAGTGCTCCAAAACAAAGCTTTGCAAGGAACACGGACATGGCATACAGCAGTCCTCACCTGTGACAGCATCAGTGGAGATGGGGCCCAGATGTTTCCTCCCCCACAACCCGTACAGGTTGAACTTGTAGCGGTGGGATGGTGACAGCCCTGGCACAGTCACTGTGCGGGAACCTCCATCCACTGGCAGCACCTGTGTCTGACCTTGAACATCCTCGTACTGCACTGTGAAGGAGTCAAAGGTGCCCTCAGGGATGCTCCATTCCAGCTGGATTGAGTTGGGTGTTATGTGGGAGGCCACGAGCTCCCCCATGTGGGGCTCCGATGGTGGTTCCTCTTCCACTTCGACTGCATCTGTAAAACAGAGGTTAAAGTGCAAGGCATAAACATTTGTCTGTCCTTCCTTCCCTTCCTCCCTCATTTCATTGCTCCTTTTTTTTGTCAGTTTGTTTACTCAACAATCCATCCTTCCGTGCATGAATTAAACAGATCATCCCTCCATCTCTGAAATCTATCTACCCATTCATCATTTACAGCAGCAGTCCATGTAAGCATTGAACTAACTATCCATCCTTCTGTCCATCACCTTTCTATTCATCCATCTGTCCATACATTCATGAGTTCAATCATCCAACTGCCAACAAACTCAACCAGTAAGTCATTTCTCTTTCCTTTGGCATAGCTGTTTGTTCAAACCTACATCCATCCATGCATTTACCCATCTGTTTCTCAGTCCATATATGCATGCATTTCTCCATCCAATCTTCCTAACATCAATTCATCTATTTTTCCATTTAACCATGCTGGCTTCCATTCATCCAACCACCCATTTCCAAATTTCTCTCTGCATTCAGAAGGCTTCGAGTCTATCCAGTACTCCATCCATCCAACGATCTCACCATTCATCTACTTTTTTTCATCCGTACTTCCATCAAAAAAGCTAGACAGATGATAATCAACCAGATATCAAACAAGCGAAACATGTATCCAAAATACCTTAATTCCATCCATACTACATCCATCCAGTGGTCTCACCAATCATTTATTCCTCTATCAATTCTTCCATCCAAACTACTGAACAGATTACAATCAACCCGCCATCCAACAAGTGAAACAAGAATTCAAAAATCCACCCTTTCGTCAACTATTTGATCTAACCACCTATTTATACATTTATCTAACAATAAATCCCTCCACCTCTCCAAAAGTACCTGCATTCATCCACCCATTCATCCATTCCCCAGACAGTGACCAAGACATGTTCCCATTTCGCACAGGACTGAAGGAACATACCGCAGGACTTCACAAGGTTCCTGCCAGACTCCAAACTCACAACACAAAAGGGACATGGGCATGGAATGCAGCAGCCCTCACCTGTGACAGCATCAGTGGAGATGGGGCCCAGACGTTTCCGCCCCCACATCCCATACAGGTTGAATTTATATTGGCGGGATGGCAACAGCCCTGGCACGGTCACTGTACGGGAACCACCTTCCACGGGCAGCACCTGCGGCTGGCCTTGTGCATCCTTGTACTGCACTGTGAAGGAGTCAAAGGTGCCCTCGGGGACGCTCCATTCCAGCTGGATGGAGTCAGGGGTGATGTGGGAGGCTGTGAGCTCCCCCAGGTTTGGTTCGGATGGTGGTTCCTTTTCCGGCTCTACTGCAGCTGCAATGCGGAGGGCACATTGAAGGACATAAACATCCCCCCTTCCATCCGTCCAACTTTCTATCCACCCATTCATGCAACTATACACCACTTTATTGAACTAACCAGCAATTCAGCATTTCTTCCATTCTGCCATCTCTCCAACTGACTATCCATCTGTCTACCACTATGACCCTTCATCTCTCCAAACTTGCCTACACTCATCCATCCATGCATTGCCCAGTCAGAGGCCAAGAAATGTAACTGTTTCCCTGATGGGGCAAGGACCCTAGAAGGTCTCTGACCCCAAGCCCACCCAACTCCAAAACCAAGGCATGCAGGAGACACAGACATGGCACACAGAAGCTTTCACCTGTGATGGCATCAGTGGAGATGGGGCCCAGACGCTTCCGGCCCCACATCCCATACAGGTTGAACTTGTAGCGGCGGGATGGCGACAGCCCTGGCACAGTCACTGTACGGGAACCACCATCCACGGGCAGCACCTGTGGCTGGCCTTGTGCATCCTTGTACTGCACCACAAAGGAGTCAAAGGTACCCTCAGGGACACTCCATTCTAGCTGGACGGAGTCAGGGGTGACGTGGGAGGCTGTGAGGTCGCCCAAGCGTGGCTCGGATGGTGGTTCCTTTTCCGGCTCTACTGCAGCTGCAGCATGGAGGACACATTGCAGGGCATAAACATTTTGCAGTCCATCCATCCATCAAGTCTTCCCTTCACTCATCCATACAACTATCTATCAGTTTATTATTCCATTGCTCCATCCATTAACCAGGTACCACACAAGAGATGCATGTGTTTCCCAGAAGTGCCAAGGACTTTGGAAGCAGCCTACCTCTGCTCCCACTGAGAATCCAAACCAAGGCGTCCAAGGACATGGACACGGAACGCAGGAACCCTCACCTGTGACAGCATCAGTGGAGATGGGGCCCAGACGTTTCCGCCCCCACATCCCATACAGGTTGAACTTGTAGCGGCGGGATGGCGACAACCCTGGCACGGTCACTGTGCGGGAATCTCCATCCACAGGCAGCACCTGTGGCTGGCCTTGTGCATCCTTGTACTGCACTGTGAAGGAGTCAAAGGTGCCTTCAGGAATACTCCATTCCAGCTGGACTGAGTCAGGGGTGACGTGGGAGGCTGTGAGGTCGCCCAGGTGTGGCTCGGCTGGCGGTTCCCTTTCCAGCTCAACTGCATCTGTAACACAGACCACACAGTACAGGACATAAATTCCAATCTGCCTGTCAAACTAAGTATTATTCCATCCATCAATGCAACCTTCCATCAGGTTTAACAGCAACCTTCCATGCATACGTCATTATGCTCAATTCAGCATCACCCCAACTATACACTGACCCAAACATCCACACCCACCCACCCTTCCTTTGTAACCACATGAGACCACACTTCCAACCATCCACTCACCCTACTGTTCATCCATCCATCCATCCATCCATCCATCCACCCACCCACTCAAACAGCTAAACCTTCAGTCATCAAGGACCTTCACCGACAATCCAAGCAACCAGCCATTTAGCTCTTTCCCCACTGCTCCCTTCTTCCACCTGTTCATAGAAATATTTCTTACTCCAGTAAACCAATCATTCATTTTTCCAGTCCTCCATCCATCCAAACCTAAGTTCACCCATCCATCCATCTAATCATCTTTTACTTCATGTTCCATCTTCCATTCACTATCCCTTTTTTCCAGCTGTCCATCAATCCATTTATTCATTGATCCACGCACCACCCACACATATACCAAACAATATACCCACTCTTACAGACAGACATCCACTATGAAACAACCTACCAAAAATCCATCCTTTCACCCTTCCTGTCACTTAACTGGTGATCATGCCAAAAAAAAGAGTATTTCCATATCCATAACTTCACTGTCCCGTCCCTCCATCCTTCTGTCCATTCACTAGGCATCACGCTAGCTGTGCACCCATTTTCCAGAAAGGCCAAGAACCCTGGAAGGATACTGCCCCCACTCCCTCCCCGTTCCAAAACAAAGGTGTGCAAGGGACATGGGCATGGCACACAGATGACATCAGTCAGTCTTACCTCGTCAGCTGATGCAGTCACACCATCACAGAAGGCCATCAGAATGCTCAGGCCGGATTTACCCTTAGTGAAGTCATGCTAGCTGTCTCAGATCACCTCCTTTATTGCAAAGCTAATAAACCCACCATCCAATAAGCCAAACAGGCATACAAAAATACAGATTTTTGCCCATCCGAACATCTAGCCACCCATCTAAACATCTGACTACCGATCTATCCCTCCTTCTCCCCAACCTGGCTGACATTCAACCATTCATCCATTCTCCAGACAGTGACCAAGGCATGTTCCCATTTCCCACAGAGCAGAAAGAACCCAGCACAGGCCCTTGCAAGCTTCCTGACTTAAGCCAAATACAGCACACAGGGAGAGTGGACTTGACAAAACTTGTCCTCACCTGTGACAGCGTCAGTGGAGATGGGGCCCAGACGTTTCCGTCCCCACATCCCATACAGGTTGAACTTGTAGCGGCGGGATGGTGACAGCCCTGGCACAGTCACTGTGCGGGAATCTCCATCCACGGGCAGTGCCTGTGGCTGGCCTTGTGCATCCTTGTACTGCACTGTGAAGGAGTCAAAGGTGCCCTCAGGGATGCTCCATTCCAGCTGGACAGAGTCAGGGGTGACGTGGGAGGCTGTGAGTTCCCCCAGGTGTGGTTCAGCTGGTGGTTCCTTTTCTGGCTGGACTGCAGCTGCAACATGGAGGGCACAAAGGAGTCTATTCCCCGAGTCCTTCCATATCTTCCTTCCTTCCTCTCTCCCTCCCTCCCGTCCTCCCTTCTTCTCTTCTCTTTCTTTCTCCCCTTCACCTCCCTTCATCCCTCCACCTTCCCATTGGTGTGCTCAACAATCCATCCTTCCATCCATAAATTAAACAAATAATCTGACCATCTCTGAACTCTTATCCAGGCATTCATCATCTACAGAAGCTGTCCATGCAAGCATTGAACCATCTTCATCCATCCTGCTGTCCATCCATCCTTCTATTCATCCATCTCTCCATACATTCATCAGAAGAATTATCCAACTGCCAAGAAACTCAACCAACCAGTCATTTCTCTTTCCTTTGAAATAGCTGTTTGCATTAACATCCATCCATCCATCCATCCATCCATCCATCCAACCAGTCATTTGTCCATCTGACTCTCAGTCCATGTATTCATTCCCTTCTCCATCCTATCTTCCAAGCATGCATTCATCTGGTTTTCCATCTAACCATTTTGTTTTCCATTCATCCAACCCCCCATTTCAGATTCCTCTCTACATGCACAAGACCTTGTTGCTATCCAGTAGTCCATCTGCTCAATGAACTCAAAATTCATTCATTCTTCTCTCTGTTCCTTTACCCAAAAAGCTACACAGATGATAATCTGCCACCCAACAAGCCAAACAGGCATACAAAAATACAGACTTTTGCCTATCCAAACATCTAGCCACCTACCTAAACACCTGACTACTGATCTATCCCTCCTTCTCCGCAACCTGGCTGACATTCAACCATTCATCCATTCTCCAGACAGTGATCAAGGCATGTTTCCATTTCCCACAGAGCAGAAGGAACCCACCACAGGCCCTCGCAAGCTTCCTGACTTAAGGCAAACACAGCACACAGGGAGAGTGGACTTGACAAAAATTGTCCTCACCTGTGACAGCGTCAGTGGCGATGGGGCCCAGACGTTTCCGGCCCCACATCCCATACAGGTTGAACTTGTAGCGGCGGGATGGTGACAGCCCTGGCACGGTCACTGTACGGGAACCACCATCCACAGGCAGCACCTGTGGCTGGCCTTGTGCATCCTTGTACTGCACCACAAAGGAGTCAAAGGTACCCTCAGGGACACTCCATTCTAGCTGGACGGAGTCAGGGGTGATGTGGGAGGCTGTGAAGTCGCCCAAGCGTGGCTCGGATGGTGGTTCTTTTTCTGGCTCTACTGCAGCTGCAGCATGGAGGACACATTGCAGGGCATCAACATTTTGCAGTCCATCCATCCATCAAGTCTTCCCTTCACTCATCCATACATCTATCTATCAATTTATTATTCCATTGCTCCATCCATTAACCAGGTACCACACAAGAGATGCATGTGTTTCCCAGAAGTGCCAAGGACTTTGGAAGCAGCCTACCTCTGCTCCCACTGAGAATCCAAACCAAGGCGTCCAAGGACATGGACACGGAACGCAGGAACCCTCACCTGTGACAGCATCAGTGGAGATGGGGCCCAGACGTTTCCGCCCCCACATCCCATACAGGTTGAACTTGTAGCGGCGGGATGGTGACAGCCCTGGCACGGTCACTGTGCGGGAATCTCCATCCACAGGCAGCACCTGTGGCTGGCCTTGTGCATCCTTGTACTGCACTGTGAAGGAGTCAAAGGTGCCTTCAGGAATACTCCATTCCAGCTGGACTGAGTCAGGGGTGACGTGGGAGGCTGTGAGGTCGCCCAGGTGTGGCTCGGCTGGCGGTTCCCTTTCCAGCTCAACTGCATCTGTAACACAGACCACACAGTACAGGACATAAATTCCAATCTGCCTGTCAAACTAAGTATTATTCCATCCATCAATGCAACCTTCCATCAGGTTTAACAGCAACCTTCCATGCATACGTCATTATGCTCAATTCAGCATCACCCCAACTATACACTGACCCAAACATCCACACCCACCCACCCTTCCTTTGTAACCACATGAGACCACACTTCCAACCATCCACTCACCCTACTGTTCATCCATCCATCCATCCATCCATCCACCCACCCACTCAAACAGCTAAACCTTCAGTCATCAAGGACCTTCACCGACAATCCAAGCAACCAGCCATTTAGCTCTTTCCCCACTGCTCCCTTCTTCCACCTGTTCATAGAAATATTTCTTACTCCAGTAAACCAATCATTCATTTTTTTGCAGTCCTCCATCCATCCAAACCTAAGTTCACCCATCCATCCATCTAATCGTCTTTTACTTCATGTTCCATCTTCCATTCACTATCCCTTTTTTCCAGCTGTCCATCAATCCATTTATTCATTGATCCACGCACCACCCACACATATACCAAACAATATACCCACTCTTACAGACAGACATCCACTATGAAACAACCTACCAAAAATCCATCCTTTCACCCTTCCTGTCACTTAACTGGTGACCATGCCAAAAAAAGAGTATTTCCATATCCATAACTTCACTGTCCCGTCCCTCCATCCTTCTGTCCATTCACTAGGCATCATGCTAGCTGTGCACCCATTTTCCAGAAGGGCCAAGAACCCTGGAAGGATACTGCCCCCACTCCCTCCCCGTTCCAAAGCAAAGGCGTGCAAGGGACATGGGCATGGCACACAGATGACATCAGTCAGTCTTACCTCGTCAGCTGATGCAGTCACACCATCACAGAAGGCCATCAGAATGCTCAGGCCGGATTTACCCTTAGTGAAGTCATGCTAGCTGTCTCAGACCACCTCCTTTATTGCAAAGCTAATAAACCCACCATCCAATAAGCCAAACAGGCATACAAAAATACAGATTTTTGCCCATCCGAACATCTAGCCACCCATCTAAACATCTGACTACCGATCTATCCCTCCTTCTCCCCAACCTGGCTGACATTCAACCATTCATCCATTCTCCAGACAGTGACCAAGGCATGTTCCCATTTCCCGCAGAGCAGAAAGAACCCAGCACAGGCCCTTGCAAGCTTCCTGACTTAAGCCAAATACAGCACACAGGGAGAGTGGACTTGACAAAACTTGTCCTCACCTGTGACAGCGTCAGTGGAGATGGGGCCCAGACGTTTCCGCCCCCACATCCCATACAGGTTGAACTTGTAGCGGCGGGATGGTGACAGCCCTGGCACAGTCACTGTGCGGGAATCTCCATCCACGGGCAGTGCCTGTGGCTGGCCTTGTGCATCCTTGTACTGCACCATGAAGGAGTCAAAGGTGCCCTCAGGGATGCTCCATTCCAGCTGGACAGAGTCAGGGGTGACGTGGGAGGCTGTGAGTTCCCCCAGGTGTGGTTCAGCTGGTGGTTCCTTTTCTGGCTGGACTGCAGCTGCAACATGGAGGGCACAAAGGAGTCTATTCCCCGAGTCCTTCCATATCTTCCTTCCTTCCTCTCTCCCTCCCTCCCTTCCTCCCTTCTTCTCTTCTTTCTTTCTCCCTTTCACCTCCCTTCATCCCTCCACCTTCCTATTGGTGTGCTCAACAATCCATCCTTCCATCCATAAATTAAAAAAATAATCTCTCTGAACTCTTATCCAGGCATTCATCATCTACAGAAGCTGTCCATGCAAGCATTGAACCATCTTCATCCATCCTGCTGTCCATCCATCCTTCTATTCATCCATCTCTCCATACATTCATCAGAAGAATTATCCAACTGCCAAGAAACTCAACCAACCAGTCATTTCTCTTTCCTTTGAAATAGCTGTTTGCATTAACATCCATCCATCCATCCATCCATCCAACCAGTCATTTGTCCATCTGACTCTCAGTCCATGTATTCATTCCCTTCTCCATCCTATCTTCCAAGTATGCATTCATCTGGTTTTCCATCTAAACATTCTCTTTTCCATTCATCCAACCACCCATTTCAGATTCCTCTTTACATGCACAAGACCTTGTTTGCTATCCAGTAGTCCATCTGCTCAATGAACTCAAAATTCATTCATTCTTCTCTCTGTTCCTTTACCCAAAAAGCTACACAGATGATAATCTGCCACCCAACAAGCCAAACAGGCATACAAAAATACAGACTTTTGCCTATCCAAACATCTAGCCACCTACCTAAACACCTGACAACTGATCTATCCCTCCTTCTCCGCAACCTGGCTGACACTCAACCACTCATCTATTCTCCAGACAGTGACCAAGACATGTTCCCATTTCCTGCAGAGCAGAAGGAACCCATCATGGGCATTCATGAGGTTCCTGACCGAATCCAAACTCACTGTATACAGGAACCATGGATTTGACATGCATCAGCCGTTACCTGTGACAGCATCAGTGGCGATGGGGCCCAGACGTTTCCGCCCCCACATCCCATACAGGTTGAACTTGTAGCGGCGGGATGGTGACAACCCTGGCACAGTCACTGTGCGAGAATCTCCGTCCACGGGCAGCACCTGTGGCTGGCCTTGTGCATCCTTGTACTGCACTGTGAAGGAGTCAAAGGTGCCCTCGGAGACACTCCATTCCAGCTGGACTGAGTCAGGGGTGATGTGGGAGGCTGTGAGCTCCCCCAGGTTTGGTTCGGATGGTGGTTCCTTTTCCAGCTGGACTGCAGCTGCAATGCGGAGGGCACATTGAAGGACATAAACATCCCCCCTTCCATCCGTCCAACTTTCTATCCACCCATTCATGCAACTATACACCACTTTATTGAACTAACCAGCAATTCAGCATTCCTTCCATTCTGCCATCTCTCCAACTGACTATCCATCTGTCTACCACTATGACCCTTCATCTCTCCAAACTTGCCTACACTAATCCATCCGTGCATTCCCCAGTCAGAGGCCAAGAGATGTAACCGTTTCCGTGGCGTGGCAATGACCCTAGAAGGTCTCTGACCCCAAACCCACCCAACTCCAAAACCAAGGCATTCAGGAGACACAGACATGGCACACAGAAGCCCTCACCTGTGACGGTATCGGTGGAGATGGGGCCCAGACGTTTCTGCCCCCACATCCCATACAGGTTGAACTTGTAGCGGCGGGATGGTGACAGCCCTGGCACAGTCACTGTGTGGGAATCTCCGTCCACAGGCAGCACCTGTGGCTGGCCTTGTGCATCCTTGTACTGCACCACAAAGGAGTCAAAGGTACCCTCAGGGACACTCCATTCTAGCTGGACGGAGTCAGGGGTGACGTGGGAGGCTGTGAAGTCGCCCAAGCGTGGCTCGGATGGTGGTTCCTTTTCTGGCTCTACTGCAGCTGCAGCATGGAGGACACATTGCAGGGCATCAACATTTTGCAGTCCATCCATCCATCCATCAAGTCTTCCCTTCACTCATCCATACAACTATCTATCAATTTATTATTCCATCCCTCCATCCATTAACCAGGTACCACACAAGAGATGCATGTGTTTCCCAGAAGTGCCAAGGACTTTGGAAGCAGCCTACCTCTGCTCCCACTGAGAATCCAAACCAAGGCGTCCAAGGACATGGACACGGAACGCAGGAACCCTCACCTGTGACAGCATCAGTGGAGATGGGGCCCAGACGTTTCCGCCCCCACATCCCATACAGGTTGAACTTGTAGCGGCGGGATGGCGACAGCCCTGGCACGGTCACTGTACGGGAATCTCCGTCCACGGGCAGCACCTGTGGCTGGCCTTGTGCATCCTTGTACTGCACCACAAAGGAGTCAAAGGTACCCTCAGGGACACTCCATTCTAGCTGGATGGAGTCAGGGGTGATGTGGGAGGCTGTGAGGTCGTCCAGGCGTGGCTCGGATGGTGGTTCTTTCTCCTGCTCTACTGCACCTGCAACATGGAAGACACATTGCAGGACACAAACATTTCGCAATCCATCCATCCATCAAGCCTTCTTTTCACTCATCCATACAACTATCTATTTATTAACCTAACCCGCAGCCCTTACACTTGTGTATGAAATTCAGCATTCCCTCCCTCCCTGCATCCATCTATCCTATCAATCTTCCTACCAACCATCCTACCAACCATCCAAGACATATCCTCGCTATTACAGACCAACAGATATTCACAGCCAGAGATCCTTCCAAAAATACATCCTTTCTGCTTTCCTGCCACTTATCCATAGATCCTGCCAAACAGCGCGCTCTGTCCATATCCACAAGTTTTGTTGCCCATGTCTCTCTATCCCTCCATCCATTAACCAGCTACCACATAAGAGATGTTCCAGTTTCACTCAGCCATCTATGCAACTCTCCATCACTTTATTGACCCAACCATCAATGCAGAATGAACATTTTTTGGGAAAGGCCTATAGAATGAAAAGAAGTACCTACCTATCAATCTCTTGAAGGAGAAGGAACAAGGGCGATGAGATACTAAATACTTATATACTAAGTATGTGGGACCTGAGAGTGACATAAATGTTACGGAATAAGGGGTGGAGGTTGTACTGGGTCTGGCTGGGATGGATTTAACTTTCCCTGCAGCAGCCCATACAGGGCTGTGCTCTGCACTTGCAGCTAGAACAGCATTGGTATCACACCAGTGTTGTGTCTACCGCTGATCAATATTGGCACAGAATCAGGACTTCCTCTAACCCCCCCAGAGCCAGCAGGCTGGGGGTGGGCAAGAGGTGAGGAAGGAACCTCACCAGGACAGCTGGCCTAAATCAACCAAAGGGATATTCCATACCACATGGTGTCACACTCACCAATAAAAGGTGGAAAAAGGAAGAAGAGGGGAGGGGTGGGCTCTCATTGTGAAAACATCTGTCCTCCCAAAAAACGGCTATGCGCGTTGAGGCCCTGCTTCAAGAACGTGGTCAAGCATCGCTCTTTGGTGGGAAGTACAGAATCATTTCTTTCCTCTGCACTTCCACACAGCCTTTGCTTGGTTTTTTGTTTTTTTCCCTTTTTCCCTTTCCTTTTCCCTATAGTTACATTATTTAATTAATAATTATTTTCCCTTAATAATTATTTTTCCTTTAATTATATTATCCTTATCTCAACCCGGAAGTTTTTTCTTTCCTTTTCTTCTTCCCCTCCTCTTCTGAGGAGGAGGTGTGAGAGAGCAGTTGTGGTGGAGTTCAGCTGGCTAGCAAGGTAAAACCACCACACCAGCCTTTCATCCATCCTTCCATTCATCCACCTATCTATACATATATATGTATACCAATGTATCTCTCAACCTCTCAAAACTTAACTACACATACCCATCCCTCCATTCCCCAGTCAGAGACCAAGAGGTGTGCTCATTTCCCAGAAAGACCAAGGACCCTGGAAGGACAATGCCCGACTCCCACTATGCTCTAAAACCCAGGTGTGCACGAGAAAAGGACACGGCATGCAGCAGGCCTCACTTGTGACAGCATCAGTGGAGATGGGGCCCAGACGTTTCCGTCCCCACATCCCATACAGGTTGAACTTGTAGCGGCGGGATGGTGACAGCCCTGGCACGGTCACTGTGCGAGAACCACCGTCCACGGGCAGCGCCTGCGGCTGGCCTTGTGCATCCTTGTACTGCACCACAAAGGAGTCAAAGGTGCCCTCGGGGACGCTCCATTCCAGCTGGATGGAGTCAGGGGTGATGTGGGAAGCTGTGAGCTCCCCCAGGTGTGGTTCAGATGGTTTATTTTCCAGTTCGACTGTAGCTGCAACACAAAGGGCACAATGCAGGGCAGAAACATTTCTCAGTCCTTCCTTCCCTACCTCTGTCACTTCATTCCTCCATATTTGCATCTCTTTGTTTATTCAACAATCCATCCTTACATCCATAAATTCAATTAATCATTCCTTCATCTCTGAACTCTATCTACCCATTCATCATCTACAGAAGCTGTCCAAGTAAGCTCCAAACTAACTATCCATCTGTCATCCATCCTTCTATTCATCTGTCTGTCCATACATTCACCAACAGTCATCTAACTGCCAGGAAACTCAACCAACCAGTCATTTTTCATTTCTTTGATGTAGCTGTTTACGTGAATGTACACCCATCCATCCATCCAGTCAATTGTCCATCTGACACTCAATCCATATTTATGCACCATGGGCCCTCACAAGACTCCTGTCACACTCGAAACACATGGCCCACAGGGGACACGAACACAATATGCATCAGACCCTCACCTGTGATGGCATCAGTGGAGATGGGGCCCAGACGTTTCCGTCCCCACATCCCATACAGGTTGAACTTGTAGCGGCGGGATGGTGACAACCCTGGCACGGTCACTGTACGGGAACCACCATCCACGGGCAGCGCCTGTGGCAGGCCTTGCACATCCTTGTACTGCACCGTGAAAGAGTCAAAGGTGCCTTCTGGGATGCTCCATTCCAGCTGGACAGAACTGGGGGTGATGTGGGAGGCCTTGAGGTCGCCCAAGCGTGGCTCGGATGGTGGTTTCTTTTTCGGCTTGACTTCAGCTGCAACATGCAAGTCATAATGCATGCCATAAACATGCTCCAGTCCATTTGTCCAACCCTCCAGTCTTTCTTTCAGCCTTCCATGGAACTCTCCACCAGTTTATTGACCTAACCTCCATCCATACACCATTAGACTGCACTCAGCATCCCCCCAACTGTCAATTCATCTAAACATCCACACACCCATCCCTTCATCCATACTTGTAACCACAAAAAAAAAAAAACACACTTCCAACCATCCATCCACCCTTCTATTCAGCCATCTGTCCAGACATTCATCCAGATAATCATCCAGTCATCAAGCACCTTGATTTGACCAATCAAACAAACAGCCCATGATCTAGTCTTTTATTTCGCACTTTGCCTGCTGCTTCCACGTGTTCATTCAGGTTTTTCTTACTCCATTAATCAGTGAATCATTGAATCATCATAAAATTGTCAAACAGCCACTTTGAAAGGGCCATCAAATGCTCATCAGCTCCAACCTTTCATAGAATCACAAAATCATAGAACGGCTTGGGTTGGAAAGGACCTCAAAATCATCTAGCTCCAACCTCCCTGCCATGGGCAGAGATGCCACCCAGTAGATCAGGCTGCTCAGGGCCTCATCGAACTTGGTCTTGAACACCGGGGTACCCACAACCTCTCTGGGCAACCTGTTCCAGAGCCTCACCACCCTCTGAGAGAAGAATTTCATCCTAGCCACTAATCTAAATCTCCTCTCTTTTAGTTTAAAACCATTCCCCCTTGTCCTATGATTATCTACCTGAGCAAAAAGTTGCTCTCCATCTTTTTTATAAGCCCCCTTTAAGTATTCAAAACCTCAGTAAGGTTTCCCCAGAGCCTTCTCTTCTTCAGGCTGAGCAGCCTCAACTCTCTCAGCCTTTCTTCACAGGAAGAATCCTAATTGTCTAAGACTACCGTCTAAACTTTCATCTAATCCTCCAACCAACCAGACATCTAGCAGACTGTTACACCATCCCTCCAGCCATACACCCTTCCATCCTCTCATCTAACCATGCAGGCATCCAGTCATTCAAACTACTATTCAGTGTGTGAATCAGTCACAAACTTATCAAAATGTCCACCCATTCATCAGTTTATCCATCTATCATCATCCATTCATGTCTCCACTGAACTACCCATCAGACCTACCATCCATCCCTCCCATCTATTCAGCCAGTAAACTAGACACACATTTGTCCATCTGCCCATCCATCCATTTATCCATCCATCCATTCATCACTCGAACATTGCATGTTCCCATACCTCCATCCCTTCATTGTATTCAGCACCCAAGAGATGTTTTGTTTTCCTACAAGTCTCAAGAGATTCATTCCAGAACCTTGCCTAGCTCCTGCACTGATCCAAACCCAAGGCTTGCAAGGAGATGCAAGTGCAGCAAACAGCAGCCCTCACCTGTGACAGCATCAGTGGAAACAGGGCCCAGACGTTTCCGTCCCCACATCCCATACAGGTTGAACTTGTAGCGGCGGGATGGTGACAGCCCTGGCACGGTCACTGTACGGGAACCACCATCCACGGGCAGCACCTGTGGCTGGCCTTGTGCATCCTTGTACTGCACCACAAAGGAGTCAAAGGTGCCCTCGGGGATGCTCCATTCTAGCTGGACGGAGTCAGGGGTGACGTGGGAGGCTGTGAGGTCGCCCAAGTGTGGCTCAGATGGTGGTTCCTCCTCTGGTATGACTGCAGCTGCAACACAGCACAATACTGGGCATACATATCAACCCATCTGTCCACCTAGATATCCACTCATCCATCCACCAATGCAATTGTCCATCAGTCTGTTATGCAGCCTTCCTTCCACACACGCTTAGACACAACTCAGCAGCCTTCCAACTATTACCTCAGGTACATCCAGCCACCTGTCCTTCCGTCCATTCTTACAACTATAAACAAACCACTTTACAAACCATCTACCCACACTTCTACTCATCCATGTCTCCAGCCATTCATCCTGTTAATCAGACAACAAGGACCTTCACCAAACATCCAAGCAAACCATCAATGATTTACACCTTCATTTAGCTCTCTGCTCACCACTCCCTTCCTCCACCAATTAATCAGAATGTTTCTCGTTCCATTAACTGATCAGATATTTCTCCAGTCCTCCATCCACCCAAACCTAAGTCTATCCCTCCATCCATCCACGCACCCACCCACCTAGAAATATATCCACTCATAGAAAACATCCACAACCAAACATCCTCCCAAAAATCTAGCCTTTCACCTTTTCTGCCACTTAACCAGGGATACTGCCAAAAGAGGTATCCCCACATCCGCAATTTTCCTTGCCCCCATCACTCCATTCCTTCATCCCTTCATCCATTCACCAGGCACAACCCAAGAGATACACCCATTTCCTAAATGGGCCAAGGACCCTGGATGGACCCTGCCCTTGCTCCCACTTTTCTCTAAAACCACAGTGTGTAAGGGACAAGGACATGGCATACAGCAGCCCTCACCTGTGACAGCATCAGTGGAGATGGGGCCCAGACGTTTCCGTCCCCACATCCCATACAGGTTAAACTTGTAACGGTGAGACGGTGACAGCTCTGGCACAGTCACTGTATGGGAACCACCATTCACAGGCAGTACCTGCAGCTGGCCTTGTGCATCCTTGTACTGCACTGCGAAGGAGTCAAAGGTGCCCTTGGGGATGCTCCATTCCAGCTGGATGGAGTCGGGGGTTACGTGGGAGGCTGTGAGCTCACCCAGGCGTGGCTGGGATGGCAGGTCCTCCTTTGGGAGTGCTGGGGCTGTAATGGCGACAGCAGAATACAGGGTACACAGGGGACAAGCATCCTTTATCTACTCATCCATGCACCTATTAGTTTATATGTGCATCCATCCATCTAATCACCCACCCATCACTCAGCTCACCCATCTATCCATCTTCCCATTCCTCCATTTGTTTTCCCAATGTCATCCATCTAATTATCTTTTGCCAGTTAATCCAGCCTGCCAGCCTTCCACAATTTCGTATTTGAGTCCATCCATCCATCTATTAGTCTTTCCACCTATCCTTGTATCCTTCCATCCAATCATCCACCATCTTTCCATGCCTCTTCTCCCTCACATATGTTCATGGATACTTGAACACAAATAACTAAGCATGTAACCATCCATCTAGTCATTCATTAAGCAATCTGATTATTCATCCAAGCACACATGCTTTCACCCATCTATGATTCCATCTATTCATCTATCCATCCATTCATCAGTTCACCCACCCATTTTCCCATCCATCCAGAAATCCTTCCATTCAATCCCAACCATCTGTCCCACTATCCACTCAATTATCAATTTATCTACCATCTCATCAGCCAGTCACATAATCATCTAATCATCCATCCTTTCATACAAATCTCTCCATCCCTTGGACCTTGCATGCACACAAGCCTACCACCAAATCAAGGGCCAAAGGCCGTTCCTATATCTCTCAAGGTCAAGGACCCGACATGGAGGTCCACAGGGAACATAGATGGAGCATGCAGCAACCCTCACCTGTGA
The DNA here is from genome assembly GCF_040182565.1 of Anser cygnoides. Taxonomy (NCBI): domain Eukaryota; kingdom Metazoa; phylum Chordata; class Aves; order Anseriformes; family Anatidae; genus Anser; species Anser cygnoides. The sequence goes on from NC_089907.1 coordinate 1,110,666, forward strand.
TGGCATCAGTGGAGATAAGACCAATACGTTTCCGCCCCCACACCCCGTACAGATTGAACTTGTAGCGGCGGGAAGGCAACAGCCCAGGAACAGTCACTGTGCGGGACCCACCATCCACAGCAAGTGCCTGTGGCTGGCCTTGTGCATCCCTGTACTGCACCGTGAAGGAGTCAAAGGTGCCTTCAAGGACGTTCCATTCCAGCTGGACAGTGCTGGGTGTCACGTGGGAGGCTGTGAGCTCGCCCAAGCGAGGCCGCTGTTGGGGTTCCTCCTCTGATGGGGCTGCAATGGTGGTGGCACAATGCAAGGCATAAACATCTATCTGTGTGTCCATCCATTCATCATTCCATGTGTCCTTCCTTCCTTCCTTCCTTCCAACCACACCCAACTTGGATACCAAGAGCTAGTGAGCCCGAACACCTGGGTTTCCCCAGTGCTGCCAGGAATCACTTGGGGGTACCTGTTTTGGCCATGGCACCTTGAGGCTCAGTCAGCTCCATCTCATACAGATGCTCCCAGTCTATCGGGGGCTCACTGGTGCCACCTACCCCTGCAACCAAAAGAGCAGTATGGGGTTATTAGATGCCCCCATGCAACGCTGTCCCCACCCCTGTCCCTGTCACCCACCTGCAGTCACCAGGGATGTGTAGGACTTGGAGACGCGCCCCTGCACCACGCCATGCACCTCCACCCGGTACATGGCCCCTGGCACCAGCCCTGGCACCCGGGCCACTGCTGTGTCCCCTGGCACCCGCAGTTCCCCCTCGGCCCCCTCCAGCTCCCCCAGGGGCCGGTAGCGGATCACCACAGTCTCTGAGTGGCCCCGCAGCCCATCCAGGTCCACAAGGGCCTCTCCGGCAGCCCCTGGCATAAGCTGGGGCTTGGGGTGGGGACTCTGTTGGAGGTGGCGGAGGAACTGGTGGCGCAGCGAGGCTGGGCTGCGGCGAAGCAGGTAGGAGAGGATGGCACGGGCTACTGCAGGCACTGTCTGGTTTCCCCGGAGAGGGAAGGCCGTGGCCCGGAGGTGGCTCTCCAGGCGCTGCAGCAAGGACCCATTGTAAGACGAGAGCTTAGCCCCCAGGTCATGCAGAGATGGAACACCTGGGAGCACTGGGGACATGGGAGATGCTGGGGAGACCGGAGACTTTGGAGATGAAGGTAAAATGGGGGACTGTGGTGATGCTGGGGACTGTGGAAATGCAGGCGACCTTGGGGATACTGGGGATGCTGGTGCCTCTGGGGACCTTGGGGACACTGGTGACCATGAAGATTCAGGGGAAGCTGGTGATGCCGGGGACACTGGTGACACTGGAGACCTCGGGGATGCTGGTGACCTCGGGGACCCTGGAGATGCTGGGGATCCCGGTGACCTTGGAGATGATGGGGACGCTGGTGACCCCAAGGACCCTGGTAAGACCAGGGATGCATCCGGTGATACTGGTGATGCCGGGGATCCCAGGGACCCTGGGGACGCTGGTGACACTGGGGACCGTGGGGATGCTGGAGACCCTCGGGCTGATGGTGATGCTGGGGCCACTGGAGATGCCAGGAATGTAGGGGACCCCAGGGGCCCCCTGTGGGTGGGCAGGGGCTGAGCAATCACTGTGAGAGCAAAGGGGACCAGGGTCAACAGCCTGGCCCCAATAGCCCCCTTCTGCCACAACCCAGGGACCCACAGGGGGACACAGGGATGGATGGACATGGGAACAGACTAGGACACATGGACACATAGGGGCAGACTGTGGACATCTGGGACCACAGAGAGAGACTGGGAACCCTCGGACTCATGGGGAAGGACTGGGACAGACAGACTTGTGGGGGCAGACTGGAAACATCTGGACCCAGGGAACAGAGGGACGCACAGGGAGGCATCAGTAGATGTGGGGATACATGGGCCCATGGGGACACGTGGGGTTATACTAGGGTCACATGAATCCATCAGGGCAGACGCAGATGGACAGGCCTGGGGGGACACATGGACCCACAGGGACAGACTAGCGACACACAGACCTCCGCTGGGCAGACAGACGCACGTGGACCCGCAGAGCCATAGGGACATAAAGACACATGGGGACAGACAGAGGCTGCAGGCACCACCCCTGTACCCATTCCCATCCCAGTCACCATCCTTGTCCCATGTCTGTCTCCATCCCCACCCCTATCCCCATGCCTGTCTCTGTCCCCATCCCTGTGGCTGTGACATCCTTGGTCCTGTGCAATTCCCATCCCGATGCCCTCCCCATCCCCATGTCCATGCTTGTCCCCCACACCATCCCTGTCCTCACCCCAATCCCCATGCACATGCTGTCCCCATTACTGTGCCTGCATCATCCCTGTCCCCATGTCTGTCCTTGTGCTATGACCATTCCTGTCCCCGTGCTGAATGTTGTCCCCATCCATGCGTTGTTCCCGTCTCCACCCCCATGTTGTTCCCATCCCCATGTTGTCCTGGCCACCATGGCCATGCTCTCCCCACCCCTGTCCCACCCCCAATCCCTGTTCTCACCCCTGTGCCCATGTCATCCCCATGCCCATGCTGTCCCCATACTGTCCCCATGCCTGTCCCAGTTCCTGTCCCCAGCAGTCCCTGCCAGGGCAGGTGGCACGTACAGGTGCGGACGCGCAGGGTGCCAGGCATCCCGAGGTGCTGGTCCCGCTGGGCCTGGATGAAGAGCTCGAAGGCGCTTCCAGGCACCAGCCCTGTCACCTCGAAGGTGACAGCAGAGCCAGGCAGTTCATGGGTGGCCATTGCTGCTGGTTCCTCCTGGGGAAAGAGGGTCAAAAGAGTGGGACCTGTTTCTGAGCCAGGTAGCGGGCAGGTGGCCACAGTCAATGGCTTCTCCTGGAGTTGGGGAATGTCTTGGAGTCACACTGGGGACATACTGAGGGCACCAAAGTGGGGACGCAGTGGAGACAGTGGTGAGGACACCTTATCCCTGAGCCAGGTAGGTGGCAGCATACAATGGCTTGTCCTGAGGCTGGGGGACATGTTGGGGACACCTCAGGGGGGCTACTGGGGACACACTGGTAACACCACAATGGGGACATGTCCCAGTCCCTAAGGAGGGCTGCAGGCAGATCGTTGCAGCTCATTCTGGGGATATGGGGCATGCTGGGGACACCCTGGAGACACATCACCATTCCCAAGCCAGGCAGCAGAAGGGTGGCCACAGCTATTGGCTTATCCTATGGACAACAGATGTGTTGTGGACATGCAACAGATGGGTGACACCACTGTGGCTCACCCTGGGCACAGGGGACACAAAGGGGAGATGTCCCCATCCCTGAGCCACAAAGCAGTGTGGTGACCTGGCCCCTGGCTTGGTCTGAAGACAACAGACACACTGGGGACATGTTGGGGATACAACAAGGACACTACAGAGGTGTCCCCAAAAGGGTTAGCAGCAGATGGCTATGGACACCAACTCATCCTGGGGACAACGGCCACATCGAAGACATGTTGGAGCTACACTTCCACACTGAGGATACCGTTCTGCTGGGGATGCATCCCAATCCCAATCCCAATCCCTGTCCCTGTCCCCATCTTACCATGGGGATGAGGGCCACCTGGTAGCCATCCACGGGCATGCTCGGTCGAGGCCAGGTCACACGGAAGGATGTCTGGTTGCGTGCAGCCAAGCGTGGTGTCACTGCAGGGATCTCTGCAGGGACACAGCCCTTTTGGGAGGTGCCAACACAGGGATGCCCCGGGGCACCCCAGGATGGGGCAACCACAGGTTGGGAACAACATGAGGACACCTGGGGATGGGGACCCATGGAGTAGGGACACCCTGGGGACACCACAGGACAGGGCACCCAGGGGATGGGGACAACCACAGGGACGTGGAAGGCGTGCCCAAGGAACAAGAGTGCCCAAGCCATGGGGACACCGGGATAGTGGATACCCCCAGGACCATGGGGACACCCAGAGCACTGGGGACTCTGAAGAGGGGCTGGGAGCGAAACCAGAAGCACTGAGGACCCCAGGGCACTCTGTGGGGGACAACCAAGAGCACTGGGATGGGGACACTGACTGAGTGCTGTAGAACAGCAGGGGGCACTGGGGGACAGTCAGGGATACACTGAGGTGGGGCATCAGGACCCACCATGGCTGGGGGGAGGGGATTTGGATGAAGAAGCCGGGGGGCAGTGGGGATGCTTGGGGACACGTGGGGACACTTGGAAACGTACCGAGGGTGCAGTGGGGCCCACCACGGCCGGGGGGGCAGGCAGGTGTAGCACAGGATGGCCCGGTGAAGCCGGTGAAGCAGTGGCAGCGGCCAGCCCGGCAGCGGCCCTGGTCACTGCAGTCGAGGGGGCATCGGGGCTCGGGGCAGGGGAGGCCCCCCCCACCCTCCCCCAGCCGGCACCCGCACCCGCAGCCCCCTGCCTCAGGGGTGCTGCACAGTCCCCGCGCTGCTGTGCGCCCTGCAGGGATGGGCATTGTCCCCCTGGTCCCCAAGCGCCCCATGTAACCCCCTCATTCCACCCCCCACCCCCCCATATTCCTTCATAAGCCCCCCATGTCCCCCCTGTTTATGTCCCCCCAAACCTCCCCCTGTCCCCCATACCCCCTCATATCCCACCCCTGTTTCCCTTGTCCACCCCCCCCACGTTCTTCATTTCCCCCACATTCCCCTGTACCATCCTATACTCCATGTCCCATGTCCCCTGCATATCTCCCACGCTTCCCCCCACATTCCCCCATATCCCCCACGTCCCCAAACATATCCCTCATGTCCCTATCCCCCATGCTCCCCCCCATGTCCCCCCATATTCCCCATGTCCCCAAACATACCCCCATGCTCCCCCCTGGGTCCCACCCATATCCCCCATGTCTCCAAACATATCCCCCATGTCTCCAAACATATATGTCTCCAAACATATCTCCCATGTCCCTATCCCCCATGCTCCCCCCCCCCTCATGTCCACCACACCCTTCCATGCCCCCCACACACCCCCATATGCCTCCCATATCCCCCCCACCCTCTCCATCCCCATACCGGTGCTGGCCTGGGGCCCCCCGTTGTCCCCGCACTGCCCCTGCAGCGCCCGCACTTCTCCCTCCAGCTCCCGCAGGCGCCCCAGCACTGCCTCCAGTGCTGCAGCCCCACAGGAGAGCTCTGGGGAGCCAGGGGGGGGTCCAGGGGGGGGCCCTACCCCCCCCTGCACCCTTCGCAGCGTCAACACCAGCAGCAGTAGTGGCAGCCCCAGGGTCATGATCCTGCGGGGAGGGGATGGATGGCACCCACAAGGGGACACGGGGTTGCATGTGGACACCCGGGTAGACCCACGGATGCCCACAGGGATACGTGGGGAAAACATAGGACTCAGACACCAGCAGGGACACATGGATGCCCACAGCACCCATGGCAGACACACATGGGACACAAGGACACCCATGGAGGGCAGAGGGACACCCACGGGGGACACATGGCACCCAAGCAGCTGCCCAGACCAGGGGCATCCGGGGGAACGTGCATGGAAACAGAAACGGCAGCCACCCCTCCCCCCCCCCATACCCCCATGGCAGCACCCACCCATGGCACCTGCAAACCACAGCACTCATCCATAGCCCCCATGGCAGCACTGCCCCACAGCTCTGACCTGTGCCACCCACAGCAGCCACCTACAGCACCAATGACCCACAGCACCCATGACCCATCCATGGCACTGCTCCACAGCACTCAACCATCGCAACCACGACACCCACCCACACCATCACTGCCCCACAGCCATGGTGTCACTCCCTGCCCCCCCAGACCCTGAGGGCCCTGTTGCCCCATAGGGACCTGAGGGAGCTGGGGGCTGTGGGGTGGCCCCAGGGCTTGGAGTGAGTTGTGTGCACCAGTACTGCCACCAGTAATGCCCCAGTTTCCACTAACTCCAGTAGCTTCATTCCTCCAGTGCCTAGTAACTCCAATAACACCAGTAATCACCAACAAATGCCAGTAACCCCACCCTCCAACAACCCAGCAACACCAGTAACATCATGAACTCCAGTAAAGCCAGCAACACCTACAGCATTAGTAACTCCAGTAACACCAGCAGTGCCAGCAACGCCAGTGATGCCAGTAATTCCAGTAACTCCTGCAATTCCAATAGCTCCGGCGATTCCAGTAGCTCCAGCAGCACCAGCAAATGCAATTAGTCCAGTAACACCAGCAACACCAGCAGCACCAGCAATGCCAATTACTCCAGTAATGCCAGCAACACCAGCAGCACCAGCAATGCCAATTACTCCAGTACTCCAGTAACACCAGCAACACCAGCAGCACCAGCAATGCCAACAGCACCAGCAATGCCAATTACTCCAGTAACTCCAGCTACTCCAGGAACACCAGTAACGCCAGTAATGCCTGCAGCACCAGACCCTACCAGCCCCTCTGGTCGCTCTATGACCCTGTCCCACGGTACCTGCCCCGCACTGCTGCTGCGCCCAGGCAGTCGCAGCAGCTGCGGCTGCAGCACAGGGGGGTTGGGACCCAGCCAATTGGGGGCTGGGGGTGGGGCTGGCCCAGTAGGGTTCGGCCCAGCCCAGTTGGGCCCAGCCGGGGCCCACTGGTTCTGCTCAGCCCGGTTCGGCTCAGCTCAGCTCAACCCAGCCCAGCCCAGCCCAGTGCAGCGCAGCCTGGTTCAGCTCAGCCCGGTTCTGCTCGGCTTGGCCCGCTTAGGTTCGGCTCAGCCTGCTTTAGCCCAGCTCACCCAGTTCGGTTCGGTTCAGTTTGTCCCGGCACGGCGGGCGGCGGGTGCAGCAGTGCCGGAGCGGGGCGGCTCCATCCCTTTCATAGCTCTGGGCCGGGCGCTCCGCCAGCGCTGAGCTCACGGCGCGGCCCCACCGCAGGTGCCGCCGGGCCGGGGCAGAAGCGGGCTGGACACTGGACAGCACCAGGCTAGGCTGAGATGTACCCACGACAGGAACGGGGCAAGAACCTGAACAAGAGTGGGGCAGGACCAGGATGGACCTGGGGCAGAATTGAGGGGCCCAGCACTGCTCCCGCACCTGCCCCTCCTTGAGCTCCGGTGGACACAGGGGGCCTTGAGCCCCCCACCGCCTCCCCGTTGCCCTATGGGCTGGGGGAACCAGCCCCCCCCCCCCGCTCCGAGCGGGGCCCCCAGCCTGGCCGTGGCCCTGGGATGAGCGGGACCGGGCGGGATCGGGCGGACCCCGGGGGGGGCCTGGGATGTGTTTACGGGCAGCGGTCACCGCGGCAACCAAACATCTGGGCGGCGCGGCCAGATGTGGGGTCCAGCTGCCATAGCAGAGCGGTGACACAACGCGTGGGGGGGGGCCAAAGGAGGGGGAGTCCACGGCTCCCAGCGCTCCCAGGAAACCAGCACAGCCTGCTCCAGGGCTCCCCATGCTCCCAGTAACCCAGCACTGCCTGCCCCAGTGTTCCCAGTAATGACAACCAGCCCCAGTGCTCCCAGTATCCCAGCATGGCCTGCCCTGGTGCTCCCAGAAACCCCAGCCCTGCCTGCCCAACAGCTCCCAGTGCTCCCAGTAACACAGCACAGCCAGCCACAGTGGTCCTAGCATTGCCACTATGTCAGCATAGCCAGCCCAGCTGGTCCCAGTATCCTAGCACAGCTTTCCCTGGTGCCCCCAGTAACTCCAGTGCTGCCAGCCCCACAGCTCATGATGCTCCTAGTAACTCATTGCCACCTGCCCCATGGCTCCCAGTGCTCCCAGTAACCGCAATCCCCCCTCCCTCTGTGTCCCCCCAGCCCCAGCTACCCCATGGCTCTGGATGCCGTCCCACAGCTCCAGGTCCTGCCCCACGGACCTAGGGCAGTGCTGGCTCAGGGAGGCACAAACACGAAGCGGGTCTTGCCGGGCCTGTCCCTGTCCCATCCCCAATGCAGTGGTGCAGTGGGGCCAGGCCATGGGCAGGGGGGGACCATGCCCTGGGGCCACACTGTGGGCTTGGCTACAGAGTGTGCTGGGTTTGGGGGGGGGGGGGGGGGGGGGGGGGGATGAGCTGGGCCATGGGGCTGTGCTGCAGTGCTGTGCTGTGGGACTGCAGAGCTTTGCTATGGGGCCAAGCCTCGGGGCTGTAGGACCAAGCTGTGCTATGGGGCTATGCCTTGAGGGGGGAAGGCTGTGGGACTGTGCTGCGGGACCATGCCGTGGGGCTGCGCCACAGACGGGGCCGGGTGGGGCCATGACTCAGCTTGGCCCTGGGCCCCCCCTTCCATGTTCCCCCCCCCGCTGTTGTTGTTGTTGCTGCGGGACACGGGGCAGGGGGAGTAGGCTCGGCTTGGGTCCACTGCGTGGGGGCTGGAGACACCCGGGCGCCTGAGTCCCTGAGGGACAGTGGGGTGTGAGGTGCAGGGCAGGGTTCTCCACATGCCTGCGTCCCCCAAGGCTGGAGTTGTGGGGCAGAGCAGTTGTGGGGGAGGATGGATGTCTGGGTCCCTAGGGCCTGGGGGTGTGGGGCAGAGCCGGGGGGGCCGGACGCCCGGGTTTGCTGGCGTGAAATCGTGTTTTGCTCTTCGCCTCCGGCCGGGCGGGCCCAACCCGGCGGGGCTGGGGGTCACGTGTGGGGCTGGGGGGGTGAGGGGGGGCATAGGACATGTGAGGTGCTGGGGTTCACGTGCAGGGCTGGTGAGTATAGGATGTGGAGAGGGCAGCGGGGCACATACGGGGCTAGGAGGTGGCACAGGGCACGTGGGGCTTGGGAGGACGCATGGGGCTTGTGTGGGGCTGGAGAACACGAGGGAAGTTGTGGGGCATGGGCACATATGGGGCTGGGGGGAGAAAGAGAGGCTGGGGGGGGTATTAACACATTTGGGGCTGGGTGTCCATGGGCATGTGAAGAGCTGGGGGCACATGGGGCTTGTGTGGAGCTGGTGAGCACAGTGTAGGGGGGGCACGGTTTGCATAGGAGGATGTAGGGCAGATGTTGAGCTGGGCATGTGGGGGGGGGTGCAGCCCTATGTGGGAGAGAAACTGCTCTGGCCCAGCCCCACTGCTCTTGTTGAGGAATTTCTTTGGCTTCCAACAACAGCCTGAGGGCAGGTGGCTGCTGGAGACATTTGGGGGTCATGGAGTGACCCCGGCCCTATGGTACCCCCAGGACTACACCACGATTCTCGCCTCTATGCCCCATGACCCCCCCATCCCACTGAGCAGAGCTCAGCGCCCTGCCACATTGCCCGTGTATGACAGGGGGGTGTGAGTGGGGAGACCCACCCATACTGGGAGGCTCTTGAGGCTACCCCACACCTCCTCAACACCACAGGGCCCTGGCCATGCTGCCTCTCAACCCACATGCTAGGACAGGGACCTGGTACGGCTCCAAGTACCCCCAGGGCAGGAGATCCCTGCTCTAGGCTCGGGTAACTGTTGGTCCCCGCAGCCCCCATCACCCTCCAGGCACAACTGGGGCTGGTAGTCCCTGCTTGGATGTCCCCTGCTGTGGTGGTGGCACAGGGACAGCCCATCCAGGGCTGCTGTGGGCTGAGCTCTGGCACCCTGTGACACTGAGTCAGGCCAAGGATGGGGGGATGCTGTGGTGGCCCCGTGGGCTCAGATGTGGCCCCAAAGCTCCTGCTTCCTCCAGGGTTCACTCACTCCAGTGTTCCCCAGGGGATGGCCATTCCTGCAATGTCCCTGTCCCTCCTGACAGGGCCACCAGTGCCTGGCAGGGAGGAGAGAGACCAGCTGCTGGGATGCCAAAGGGCGGCCGTGGTGCAGCTGGCAAGGGAGGGAGCGGGGGGTCGGTGGTCCCTGTAGTCCCCTCAAGTGATGGCTGATCTTCAAAGCTCCCCTTCAAGTGGCCACCGGTCCCCTCAGTCTCCTTGGGGCCTCAAACCCTCAGCTCAGGTGGCTGCTGGTGCCTGAAGTCCCCTCAGGTGAGCAGCAGTCCCCACAGGACCTCCTCGATGACCATTCCTCTTCGCATTACCCTCCGCTGACTGCTGCTCCCCGCAGTCCCCTCAGGGCCCACTGGGTCCCGCGGTCCCCTCAGGGGCTGCAGTCCCCCCTCTTCCTCTGGGCACCCCTTCCTGCCAGGTCTCTCAGCAGTCGGGGCCCCGCATGCCCAGTGCTGCAGCCTCCCGGCCCCATGGGGAGCCCAGCCTGGGGCCCAGCACCCCCCAGCTGCGGGATCCTTGGCCCCGCGGGGCTGGCGGGTGGTGATGCCCTTCAGAGCTCGGCTCCCTTTCTCTACTGCTTCTGTTAACTAGCCTGAAGCCCTGAAATTAGCCCTGATAATTTCTGCAGTGCTACGCTCAAGCTGGCCAAACCCTCCCCGAGCCCACAGAAACCTTTATAAAAGGCAGGTGTTCTTGGCAAAAACATCAGTGGTTTATTGTCGTTTTATCCATGCCTGCAGCTCCCTCAGATCACCTCAGAGTGCAGTGCTACTCGGTGCCGTAAACACAACTTGTGTGCACTTACCCTGTGTGTAACAGGCCAGGTTAAGCACAGCTATTTCTGGAATATGGTTAATGAAAGCAGCTTTTAACAGAAATATCTAGAAAGTGACAGTGGAAGGGGTGCAGCGTACTGCCTGCTGACAGTACCGTTATCATACTGAACCTGGAAGAAATTGCTGTGGGGGACTGGCGTGCCTGAAGGAGCCTCAGCAGGTGCACAGGTAGTGCCATGAGGTACAAAGTGATTATGTGTAACAGGTGAGGAGGTCTCAGACTTGCATCCTCGTCCATTATGCAAATAACAGCACAGCTTGAGTACCACATATTTCCCTGCTGTGGCTCCGTGCTGAGACGGTCTTGCTCCTGCTGGTGCCTGGAGCTTCGTCACAGCAGAGGGAGGTGGAGGTTGTGCCTCAAGGTGGGGCTTTGAAGCAGACAGGGCTGCCGTGCTCAGGAGGAAGCTGCTGGGCTCCATTCTTCCGTTTAATGGCACTTCCTAAAACAGGAGAGGGTTGTGGGATGGCTCTGGGGAGCTCCCCAGCAGGGATTTCCCAGGTACGCAGCAGGGCAGAAGGGGCCTTACCTGTATCTCCGCACCCAAAGTGCACCAATCACAACCACAGCTGCCAGCAGAGCAACCGCAAGCCCTGCGATCAGCCCAGCATTTGATTTCCCTGAGGAACATAAGCCCGTCAGCTCTCCTGCTCTGCTCCATCAGCACGGCTCAGGAGCCCCATCCCAGAGGCACCTACCCCAGGGGATGAGGAGGCTGCGGGTGCCCAGGCTGCGGTGGTGAACGCGGCAGGCGTAGCTGTGCCCATCACGGGGGGGCACGGTCAGGACGCTGTAGATCTGGTAGGTGAGGTCGGCGTTGGGCAGGACAGCGCTGGTGTTCAGGGCCGGACCCGGCGGCACCTCGTGGCCGTCCCGCAGCCAGGCCACGCTGATGGGCCGCGGGTAGAAGCCGGTGATGCGGCAAACCAGCAGGAGCTGGGCTGGGCCAGCCGTGCGGGCAAAGACGGTGGCAGTGGGCGGCTCTGCGGGGCGAGAGTGAGGGCCAAGGGGAGCCCAGCAGGGGCACTGCTTACCCCTGTTTTCAGAGGGAGGACTTTCGGGTGGCTGTGCCAGGGCTGAGGAGGGTCTTACCTTGTCTCTCCAGATTTGCCTTCCCGTACTCAATGAACCTTTCCAAAATGTCAACACAGGTGACATTGAGGAGCACTTGTATCAGCTCATTGAGGGTGGTGGCATTGTTCAACAAACGCTCAGCAGTTGCTGACATCTCATTATCTGGCACCCGATCCCAAGTTCCCTTGTTCAGGTGGAACCAGATCAAGTCCTGGCCCTCGTAGGCAATGCCAAGGAAGGTCCTGGTAGTCCTGTTGGGCTGGAGCTTGCAGCATATGGAGGACTGGAAGACGAAAGGGTCTGGGGGAGACAGGATGTGGAGGGTAGAGGGCATATGTGGGGTGTTCAGCATGCCCCTCGGGAGCCGTAAGGGGTCTGCCTGAGTTGCGTCTCCATCCCCAAAGGCTCTGGAGAAGCCTGGCCCGTGGAGATGCCCACCAGCCTTGGCTCATGCCCGAGGGGTCACTTGGAAATGGAGGGGGGAACTGTGGGCACGTACAGGACACCCTGGTGTGCCTGATGAGCTTCTGCACCAGGCTGTTGAAATCCCACAGGTATGACTTGATGAAGCTCTCAATGGCATCCCAGTCACCTTTGGGCAGGGCTGGACGCAGCCAGGGTTGGTGGTAATCGATGTCCCCGGTGCGTCTGTCCAGGGAACCAATGTTGATGTCCCCCACGAGGCCAAGCCCCCCCACTTGCATGGACGTGGCATTTTGGAAGGTGACGAAATGGCGCAGCTGGAGCATGTGAGAGCCTGCTGGAGAGGGGGGAGAGAGCTGGGGAAAGTGATGCCACTTTTGTCATGCCCCGACAGCTTCTTGGGGTCCCCTGCAGCCCCCCACCACTTCAGCAGCCCCAGCTCTGGCCCCCCAGCTTGACCATGGCCCTGTGAAGGAGGACATGTGGAACTGGACAGAGAGTAGAGGAAGGGGAGCAGGTTGGGGTGAGCTCCTACTTACCCTCTGGCTCTGCCCACGTCCCAGGGAAGAGGAGGATGGGGAAGAGGAGAAGGCAGCGGGGCTGCATGGTATCCACAGCAAGGCCACAGGCAAACACAGCAGTTGGAAGATGGAGCTGTGTGGGCTGCTCACTTCTCCCCAGGGTGACTCTGACATCAGTGGTGGCACTGGGTGGCACTGGGTGCCCTGACAGCCAATGGAGCTGGCGTTGAGGTTTCGGGGTGGGCCCTAAGGTGTCAAGAGCTGGGCTGGGACACCCAGGGCTGCCAGGTCTAGGGGGCTGGGTGGGTTCTCCTAGGGCTGCCATTGCATCCCAAGACAATGAGGGGGGCAAAGCTTGGCCTTGCGCCAAGGGTCCCCAATCCCCTGAGCCAAGCACTGAGGGGACTGCAGGGAGCAGCGGTCAGCGGAGGGTAATGCGAAGAGGAACGGTCATCGAGGAGGTCCTGTGGGGACCGCCGGTCACCTGAGGGGACTTCAGGCACCAGCAGCCACCTGAGCTGAGGGTTTGAGGCCCTGAGGAGACTGAGGGGACCGGTGGCCGCTTGAAGGGGGGCTTTGAAGATCAGCCATCACCTGAGGGGACTGCAGGGACCACCATCCCCCTGCTCCCTCCCTCGCCAGCTGCACCACGGCCGCTCTTTGGCATCCCAGCAGCTGGTCTCTCTCCTCCCTGCCAGGCACTGGTGGCCCTGTCAGGAGGGACGGGGACATTGCAGGAACGGCCATCCCCTGGGGAACACTGCAGTGAGTGAGCCTTGGAGGAAGCGGGAGCTTTGGGGCCACGCCTGAGCCCACGGGGCCATCACAGCATCCCCCCATCCTTGGCCTGACTCAGTGTCACGGGGTGCCAGAGCTCAGCCCGCAGCAGCCCTGGATGGGCTGTCCCTGTGCCACCACCACAGCAGGGGACATCCAAGCAAGGACTACCAGCCCCAGTTGTGCCTGGAGGGTGATAGGGTGCCCTGCCTGGAGGCTGAGCTTCCTGGGGTCACTGGTACCACACTAGAGCTGTTCACAGGAGCCCAGCAGTCCCTCAGGGATCCAGGTGGTTCCCCCAGGGTACCAAGGGGCCTTGGGGGGCGACAGCACTGGGACCACCCGCCCTCAGCCGGAGAGGGACAAACTTCCCCCTGCCTGTGTTTCAGTTCTGCCTTTGCCCCCCGCATGGGGCCCCTGTGAAAGGGGAAGAGAAACTGCAAGCTGGGGGAACGTGCCTGGGGATGGCAGATAGGAGCAGTGAGGGAGATGGGCTGGGGGCGTGGCTGTCCCTTGTCACCGCATTGTCCCCGTGCCCAGCACCCGACAGGCGCTGCAGCACCCCAGTTTTGGCACGATTGCCCTGACCCGAGCGGGGACCCTCTGCCACTGGTTGGGGTGTGTGGGTGTGTGAGGCTGTGGTTGCTCATCGCCCCCTCCCTGGGCAGCCCCATTCCCAGGGTGAAGCAGGTGGCACGGGACTGTCCCCTCCTCTAGGGGTACAGATGGAGCAGGGGGAACACAAAATGGAGGCGTTTCAGCTCCGCTCCATCCTGTACTCCCCGACCTCCAGCCCAGGCCCTCCCTAAAACCCCTGCCTCAGCCCCATTGGTGGAGTGCTGCTGACAGGACCCCATGAGTGCTTCCTCCTCCCGCCACCCTGACTGCTTCAGCCTCACCCCGAGCACCATGCGGCCGCATCACCTCCTCTTCCTCCTCCTGATTCTCTTCTGCAGGACATGGGCAGAACCAGAAGGTAAGTAGGAGCTCTGGGACACCCCCACCCACCCATCCCTCCACTACAGGACTCCACTGGTACCCCTGGCAAGGGGGCATGGCTAAGACCTTCCCCTGCATGGGGAGGACAGTCCGCAGCACCAAGGGGTGCTTGCACCCCACAGCACCCAGAGGTGCCTCCAGGCCTGGGCTCACTGTCCTGCCCAGCACTGGTGCAGGGGCTTCGGTGCCTGAGCAGCCATAGGGCTGGGGGATCCCCAGCCAGGCCTGGGGTGCCGGGGTGCCCTCAAAGGCGTTGTCCTGCAGGCACCAGGGGAGGGTCTGGGCCCTTCGTTGTACTGTGGGAGTGCCTGTTTGCTGGGGAGCTGCCCTGGTGAGAGGTTGCTTTGGGTGCTGCTGTCACCTGGAGCTTTTCGCCACAGCACCAGGACACCCTGAGTGTCCTCCCATGACAGCAGGGAACCAGGTGGGACCAGAGGGGTCCCTTGGGCATGGGGGTCACTGTGGTGTGGGGCACAGTACATCCCTCATCTCCCCTCCCCCCCTCTCTTGAAGCCCCATCCCCTCTCCCAGCAGAATCACAGCTTTTCCAGCTGCTCCAGACCTTCCTCCTCCCCAGTGCCGACTCCACCGAGGTGGCTGGGGTGGCTGTGCTGGCAGACATGATCGTCTACTCGCTGGACCCGGACACCTGGAACGTCCACATCTGCTACCCCTGGGTCCACCAGGCCATGGCTGAGGGTGATGTAGCGAAGCTTATGTCCTCCTTCAAGCTTGGCGAGCGCAATGTGATCCGATTCATGCACGAGATGGTCAAGCAGGTGCAGGCGGAATGTGAGTACGGGGAGAGCTGCAGACGCAGCACCCCTTCCCACCAGGGCAGGGTTTGCAGGGTCGTGGCGGGGGGTGACAGCCTCCAAAGGGCAAGGGAGGCTCCAGCTACTTGGTGGGTGTGGAGGCAGTGTACTGAAATGCCCTGTAGACCAGGGAGCTGCTGCCAAACTCACCAGGGCTGCAGGACCCGCACAGCGCTGATCAGGGAAGGAGAAACATGGAGGGAAAATTTGGGGGCAACACGGAAGTAGAAACTTGGGGGAGCACTCTGGGGGGCACAGTGGTGCTCAAACGCCCAGCCCTTATGCTTGATCTACCCTGACAACTCATAGGGTGCGCAGGGTCCTGGAAGCACAACCCCACCGCCGATGATGCCCCTGCCCACACCTTCCCAGCTGCCCCCACCTTGGGCCACCCATGTCCCCATGCTCACAGTCCCCCTCTGCTACCTCTGCCCCTTGCAGACCCTGTGGTGTTCCAGCTCCGCGCAGGCTGTGAGCTTCACCCCAATGGGACGAGCCGCGCCTTCGCCAAAGTTGGGGAGGGCGGCAGAGACCTGGTAGAGTATGAGGTGGGGAGAGGGTACTGGGCTCTCCAGCAGTCGACCCTGCTGGCCAAGTTGGTGGGCCAGTCCCTCAACGGGATGATGGCTGTCACAGAAATGGTGGAGCACCTCCTTTACAAATCCTGCCCGAGTCACCTCCGTGCCCTGTGCAGGCATGGGAGGGCAGATCTGGAGAGACAAGGTGAGAATGGTGTGGCCCCAGCACGGCCACACCAATGCATCCCCCATGCTGGGGCCAAGTGGTGCCCCTGCTGGGCTCCCCTTGGCCCTCATTCTCGCCCCGCAGAGCCGCCCACTGCCACCGTCTTTGCCCGCACGGCTGGCCCAGCCCAGCTCCTGCTGGTTTGCCGCATCACCGGCTTCTACCCGCGGCCCATCAGCGTGGCCTGGCTGCGGGACGGCCACGAGGTGCCGCCGGGTCCGGCCCTGAACACCAGCGCTGTCTTGCCCAACGCCAACCTCACCTACCAGGTCTACAGCGTCCTGACCGTGGCCCCCCGTGATGGGCACAGCTACGCCTGCCGCGTTCGCCACCGCAGCCTGGGCACCCGCAGCCTCCTCATCCCCTGGGGTAGGTGCTGGGGATGGGGGGTGGGGGTGGCTCCCACTCTGGTGTTTCCGTGTGCTCATGTCTGCTCTCCGCTCTCTCCCCGTGCCAGAAAACCCCATTGTGACTCCCACCGTCATCATTGTCATCGTGGTGCTGGTCCTTGCTGTTGCCATTGCCATCGGTGCTGCTTGGTGGTGGAGGTACAGGTGAGGGCTCCAGCCACAGGGACAGAGTCCCCTTGGACAGCAAGCACAGCTCACACTGGTCCCCCCTTGCAGGAAAGGTGCTGTGTCCGGGCAGGACCCCCAGCAATCCCTCATCTGATGCCCCGCCCGATGCTGAGGCTCCCTGCTCTGTCTGCAACTCACCTGCATTAACAGAGGTGACAAAGCGGGGCCAGGCCAGTGGGGGACAAGCAGGCCACACAGGAGCAAGAGAGACAGAAGGATCTGGTGGACAGTCCCCCCTCAAGGCACATGGAGCACTGTGCCCCCCAAAGGCTGGTCACAGGCCCCAGTGCTCCCTACCAGTGGGTGCAGAGCAAACCCCATTGCAAGGGAGGGACACGAAGGCCACCAGCCTCTGGATGTCGGGGAACAACTACAGCTGTGGGTGCCCCCACCTGCTGCAGGAGGGGACAGCCAAGAGCCACCCCAATTCCCCAGCACTCGGGGTCCCAGCAAGCCCTCCAAGACACCCTACGGCCAAGGGGCATCCCATTCCCAACCTGCCCTGTGTGCTCGCCCCCACACGTCCCTGCCCCACCTCGTGGCCCTAGCCCAGCCCCTGGCTCCCTTCCTCATCACCAAGCACCCCTCTCCTCCTCTCCTGCTGGAAGCGGTGCGGGGTGAGGGCGGCGCGGCCAGGGGAGCCCCAGGCCTGGGACCTCCAGGACCCCGAACGCCCTCACAGGAACACAGGATGGTGGAGGTTAGAAGGGACCTCTGAAGACCATCCAGTCCAACTCCCCTGTTAAAGCACGGTCACCAAGAACATGTTGTGCAGGGTCACATCCAGGCGGGTTTTGAATATCTCCACAGGAGACTCCACAGCCTCTCTGTCAACCTGCTCTGTCACCAGCACAGTAAAGAATTTTTTCCTCATACTCAGATGGAACTTTGTGTTTCAGTTTGTGCCTCTTGGTTCTCTTCCTGTCACTGGGAGCCGCTGAATAAGAGTCTGGCCCTATCATCTTGACACCCTCCCTTTAAGATATTGATATATTAGGATATTGATATCCTCTTCCCCAGGCTAAACAGGCCCAGCTCTCTCAGCCTCTCCTCATATGACAGATGCTCTAGTGCTCTCATCTTAGTAGCCCTCCACTGAACTCTCTGCAGGAGCTCCAGGTCTCTCTTGTACTGGGGAGCCCAGAACTGGACCCAGTATTCCAGAGGTAGCCTTACCAGGGCTGAGTTGAGGGGCAGGATAACCCCTCTGGATCTGCTGGCAACAGCAAGCCTAACTCTTCCTAATGCACCCCAGGATACCATTGGCCTTCTTGGCCACAAGGACACATTGTGGGCTCATAGTTAACCCGTTGCCCACCAGGGCTCCGAGGTCCATCCCAGAGCTGCTTTCCAGCAGATCAACCCAGGACATTCCATCAGAGGAACCCGCTGAGTTCCAGAGCTGTTTTCCAGCAAGTCAACCCCCATGCATCGTGCATGCATTTGTACTGGGTCTGGCAGTGTTGGAGCTAACTTTCCCTGCAGCTGCCCATACACTGCTGTGCTCTGCACTTGTAGCTAGAAGTGTCACACCAATGCTTTATTTATTGCTGAGCAATACTGGCACAGCATCAAGATTCCCTCCAGCCCCCCAAAGCCAGAAGGCTGGGGGTGGGCAAGAGGTGGGGAGGGGACATCACCAGGGCAGCTGACCTAAACTGACCGAAGGGATATTCCATACCATATGATGTCATACTCAGCAATAAAATCTGGAAAAGGGGGCGGAAGAGGGGGAACTCTCGTTATGAAAACATCTTGTGAAAACGTGATACTTCCACAATACTGCTATGCATATTGAGGCTCTGCTTCCAAAGACATGGCTGAGCATCTCTCCTTGATGGGAAGTAGAGAATAATTGTTTTCTCTCTCTCTTTTCTCCTGTGTGGCCTTTGCTTGTTTGTTGTTGTTGTTGTTTTCCTTTTTCTTTTCCCTTTAATTAACTTATCCTCAACCTGTGAGCGCTTTTCTTTCCCAACATACTTTCTCCCTGCCCTCCCTTTGAGGAGGAAGAGTTGAGAGAGTTGTCACCACAGCCCTTTTTGGTGACCAACATGTGACTCAAAGGATTAAGATAACAATAGATTTGACCAGAGCACTTTAGAGGGAATTTACAATTATCATATTTAACCAGGAGCTGTTGTTCATGATATTGACCAGTTTGCTGTTAATATTGTTCTGTGTTTATCCTGTCTTATATGAACTGTGCCACTTTCTCTCTTTTGTTACTTATTAAATCTGAGAGCCTGTTAAAGGCTGTGTTTTGTTGTTGTTGTTGTTATGGTGGTGGTGGTTTATTTATTTATTCAGTTCACTGTGCTTTAAAGCACTGGTCTTGAGCCTGATCCAGTATCCAGGCCCTGCATTACTATCAGCTCTGTACTTCAGGAACCACCTTTTGGAGAATATTAACAACTGCACTCTTTTTTTTACCTCTGGAATCAATTTGTGGAGAATATAAGGTATGGTACCTCTTCCTCCTTATCCTATGGGCTAATCACAATAGCTTTTGAATATTTTGACTGTCCTTGCGTAACCAACATGTTCCTATTTCTAAGTCTCCAGAATATGTTTGTTTTTTCCTAAGGTTAAACAATTATTTAAGAATACCACCCAGGAATCTGCCCCAAGGCAGTGTGGTGGTGGGTGGCAAGGAGAATATGGGCAGGTACCTGTCATAGAATCATAGAATGGTTTGGGTTGGAAAGGACCTTAAAGATCATCTAATTCCAAACCCTCTGCCATTGGCATGGACACCTTCCACTAGACAAGGTTACTCAAAGCCCCATCCAACCTAGCCTTAAACACTTCCAGGGATGGGACATCCACAACTTGTGTCATGGCTATCTATTTGAGCTTCACCAGTGAACAAGTGTGGAATCCCCCCAAAATGAAAGAATGTTTTAAAAAAAGTATTCCCTGACCTCAGCAACGCCAGAGAGTTACAGCTTGCTGCACTGTGCTGGGATCTGGTCTGCGCCTACCTAACAATAGCAAACACTATTCAGCACCTTCAGGGGGAGGAGGAAGTCTCTGAATCTGATGTCCAGATAACAGAGTAGCAAAACCAAAAGACCAATGGATGGTATTAGTCACCCCTATAGTCAAGATGAAACAATGGAAGAGGAAGTCAGTTCATTTAGTAAGGGAAGAAGCTTCTCCTAAAAGGCTCTGGGAGGGAGAAGTGGAAGGGGCAGGCTGCTCTAAAGCAGAGCCATCACAAAAACAGGAGGAAAAACAGATAGAAAGAGCCTCTGAAGGCAACCCCTGTCAGGCGTGAAGGAAAAGTATCCCTTCAAGTAAGATGTTGTATGTCAGTCAGGCAAGTGGACCACCATGGAGAGAGGTATGCAGTACCTGAGGCAATTAGCTGTGATGGAGGTGATTTATAGTAACCTAGACAATGAACAGATATCCAAAGATCCAGATGAAGATCCAAAGATCCCCCCTTTGAGGCAGGGACTGGCATGGTGCTTAGCACCACCTGAGCATCTAAAGTTCAGCACCAGACTTGGAAGGTGATGCAAAAGGGGAAAGGAAAAGCAGGATCTGACCCATCTTGCTGTTCAAGGGTGGGAGATAGCTGTCCCGACCCAAAGCATGCAGCTCATTGCTCGCTGCTCCTCTCCTGGCTGCAGCCAAGAGATTAGCTGGGCCCTGTAAAAGCGGGTGCAAGTCCTCAGCAGGAAGGCTCTGGATCTGCAGTGTTGTTTCATGAGCCTTGGACTAGACTATTTTTTTTTAGAGGAAAGACAGGTCAGATGCCTGGTGTGCAGGGCACAAGACAATTTTTGCAGCAGCACTTGATTCCTCCAAGCCACCACTCACTCTCCATGGCATTGCTTCTCTGTATTTTATTTTCTTTTTAATGGAGGGGACAAATTCATTCTCATCACGCTGCATTGTTTCTATTTAGTTTTTATTTATGTTCCCCTCCCCTTTTCTCTTTGCTGTCTGCTTTTAGACATTTTCTGATACTTTGTGAGGCTGTCCCAGTCCTAAAGGAAGCTCTTCTGCCCACTGCCAGCAGGACCAGGAGGACAGATGACAGGAGCAAACTCTTTCAGAACCAGGAAAGCTTTACCCCAGGCAGGATCCCGGTCCTGGTTCCACCTCTTGCCCAGAACAACAAGTTTGTCCAGGCCAAATCAGGTACAAGGAGGGAAGCAGCTGTTTCAAGGCATGTTCTATAACATCTCTGTAATAATATATCTGAGACTATATTTCTATGACCTTCCTCCTCTCCCCACCTGACATCAAATGACCAGAGTCCATACCTCTGCATGTATGGATTCCTGCATGCTATAAAAATTCGCCTGCCTCCTGTTCTCTCTCTCAAGCTAAAACCTCCGGGTAAGGAATTTTCCTCTCCACCCCCTACATGTCTTTAGGGGATCCAGCAGGCAAGATCTTCCTCTAGTGGCTCTTCTGATGTTACCTTTTGTTCTGCCAGCACATGGTTTCCTTGCTTGCTTGTTCCGGGGGGGGGGGGGGGGGTGGGGGGGGTTGTGCTACCTCCTTAACTAGAGCACTTGACTTTCTTTGTTCTATAAAATAGCTTTTGTTCAGGATCTGCCTGCAAATGAAGGCCCATTTTACAGCCAGCTGCTGGTCCTCCCTCAGGCATGGTCAGCATTTCCACCAGCTTAGGCACTGGGCTCATTCAGTGCTCTTCTTAAATGGCTTAGGGGAAGAAAATACTCTGGAACAAGAAAAAGCTCACAGCTCATGGGTTGAGACAGGGGCAGGGAGATCACTAACCAACATAAGCTCCTCAGTACAATGCAGTTTAGAAAAAAGGTGACGTGAAAGTCAGGAATCCCAGAGAATATTTTACGCAGCGATAAACAGAAGAATAAGGAAGGGAAGAGGGGATTGGATCTGCCCAACAGCCATCGTTGGATGCCCACACTAGGGACAGGGTTTCTCTCTCTCTGCTCTCAGCCAAGTTTCAGGGGAGGGAGCTTTGATCTGCAGTTTCGGGGGAGGGTTTTTGTAGATGAGTTTGCCACAGGGCTCTTCCTCTGCTCAAGGTATTTGTAAGGCTCTCTTCTGTGTGGATCTAGAATTGGGGGACCAGGTTCGAGCTCTGGCAGAAGCTCGACCCACACTCAGGGCACTACTACGGCTTGTCTCCTTTGTGGACGCGCTTGTGGGATATAAGTTCAGAACTGCTTTTGAAGCCCTTTGCACAGTCAGGGCACTTGTAGGGTCTCTCTCCTGTGTGGATGCGCTGGTGGATAATAACCTCGGACCCGCTTTTGAAGCTCTTGTCACAATCAGGGCACTTGTAGGGTCTCTCTCCTGTGTGGATCCGTTTGTGCAACTTGAGTACAGAACTCCTTTTGAAGCTCTTCTCACAATCAGGGCACTTGTAGGGTCTCTCTCCTGTGTGGATCCGTTTGTGCAACTTGAGTACAGAACTCCTTTTGAAGCTCTTCTCACAATCAGGGCACTTGTAGGGTCTCTCTCCTGTGTGGATCCGTTTGTGGAAATTGAGTACAGAACTACTTTTGAAGCTCTTCTCACACTCAGGGCACCTGTAGGGTCTCTCTCCTGTGTGGATCCGTTTGTGCGAATTGAGTACAGAACTCCTTTTGTAGCTCTTGTCACAATCAGGGCACTTGTAGGGTCTCTCTCCTGTGTGGATCCGTTTGTGCGAATTGAGTACAGAACTCCTTTTGAAGCCCTTCTCACAAACAGGACACTTGTAGGGTCTCTCTCCTGTGTGGATCCGTTTGTGGAAATTGAGTACAGAACTGCTTTTGAAGCTCTTCTCACAATCAGGGCACTTGTAGGGTCTCTCTCCTGTGTGGATGCGCTGGTGTTTAATCAAGTCAGAAGTGCTTTTGAAGCTCTTCCCACACTCAGGGCACTTGTAGGGTCTCTCTCCTGTGTGGATCCGTTTGTGCAACTCGAGTACAGAACTGCTTTTGAAGCTCTTCTCACAATCAGGGCACTTGTAGGGTCTCCCTGCTGTGTGGGTCAGTTTGTGCACAAGGAGATGAGAACTGCTTCTGAAGCTCTTCCCGCACTCGGGGCACTTGTAGGGCTTCTCTCCTGTGTGAAAGTGCTGGTGGTAGATGAGATCTGCTCTTCTTCTGTAGCTCTTCTCACACTGTGAGCACTTGTAGGGTCTCTCTCCTGTGTGAAAGCGGTGATGGTAGGCGAGATCTGAACTGCTTCTGAAGCTCTTCTCACACTGTGAGCACTTGTAGGGTCTCTCTCCTGTGTGAGAGCGCTGGTGGTAGGCGAAATCTGAACTGCATTTGAAGCTCTTCTCACACTGTGAGCACTTGTGAGGTCTCTCTCCTGTGTGAGAGCGCTGGTGGTTAGTGAGGTTAGAGTTTCTTCTGAAGCTCTTACCACACTCAGGGCACTTGTAGGGTCTCTCTTCTGTGTGGATCCGTTTGTGCAACTTGAGTACAGAACTGCTTTTGAAAGCTCTTCTCACAGTCAGGGCACTTGTAGGGTCTCTCTTCGGTGTGATTCCGTTTGTGCAAATTGAGTACAGAACTCCTTTGAAAGCTCTTCTCACAAACAGGACACTTGTAGGGTCTCTCTCCTGAGTGGATGCGCTGGTGCTTAATCAAGTCAGAAGTGCTTCTGAAGCTCTTCCCACACTCAGGGCACTGGTAGGGTCTCTCTCCTGTGTGGATCCGTTTGTGCAACTCGAGTACAGAACTGCTTTTGAAGCTCTTCTCACAATCAGGGCACTTGTAGGGTCTCTCTGCTGTGTGGGTCAGTTTGTGTACAAGGAGTTGAGAACTGCTTCTGAAGCTCTTCCCACACTCAGGGCACTTGTAGGGCTTCTCGCCTGTGTGAAAGTGCTGGTGGTAGGTAAGATCTGCTCTTCTTCTGAAGCTCTTCTCACACTGTGAGCACTTGTAAGGTCTCTCTCCTGTGTGAAAGCGGTGATGGTAGGTGAGTTCAGAGCTGCTTCTGAAGCTCTTCTCACACTGTGAGCACTTGTAGGGTCTCTCTCCTGTGTGAAAGCGCTGGTGGTAGGTGAGCTGTGAACTGCATTTGAAGCTCTTCTCACACTGTGAGCACTTGTAAGGTCTCTCTCCTGTGTGAGAGCGGTGGTGGTAAGTGAGGTTAGAGTTTCTTCTGAAGCTCTTACCACACTCAGGGCACTTGTAGGGTCTCTCTCCTGTGTGGATGCGCTGGTGCTTAACGAGATGGGAATGACTTTTAAAGATTCTTCCACACTCATCACATTGGTTCTCCATTTTCTTCTGGCAGCCTTGCTTCTTTGTCAGTTCTTTAGGCTCTTTTTGACCTTTGCTGCCATCTAGGGGATTCCTTGCTCGATTTCCTGGATGGGTTTTCAGTGGCTTCTTGAGATGCTTTCCATGCTCCAGGCCCTTTTGGACGCCCCTCCTGATTTTTCCCACAGAGTCACCATTCAACTGCCTTTGGGCCATGCCACTTTTCTGAAGAGTCTCCTTTGCTTTTGGGATCCTGTCACCTGCTGGATGACAGAGGAAATCCAGAACCAGCCCATAGTGCCCATAATATTGCCCAGGCAGAGATCTCTGATCCTCTCATCTTGGCTTTTGCCAACCCCAATCTCCTCCTTTCCTCCACCACCTCACCTGCGCTGAGGTCTCCTGTCACATCCTCCACGCCATGCAGATCTGGGATCCAGGGATCTTCCCCTTCTTCAAGCTGAGAGATCACCACGGGTTTGGGGGATGGAGGTAATCCTTAAATGACATAAACAGAGGAGATGAGAGCATTTGGAGGGCCACTAAGATGATCAGAGGGCTGGAGCACCTCTCCTATGCATAAAGGTGGCGGAAACTGGGCTTGTTTAGCTTGAAGAAGAGAAGGCTCCAGGGAGACCTCATTGCGGCCTTCCAGTAGCTGAAGGCAGTGTATAAACAGGGGGGGGAACGCCTGTTTACATGTGTTGCTAGTGATAGGACAAGGGGGGACGGTTTTAAACTAAGACAGGGGAGATTTAGGTTGGAAATTACGAGAAAGGTTTTCACTCAGAGGGTGGTGAGGCACTGGAACAGGTTGCCCAGGGAGGTTGTGGATGCCCCATCCCTGGAGGCATTCAAGGCCAGGCTTGATGCGACTCTGGGCAGCCTGCTCTAGTGGTTGGCAACCCTGCCCAGAGCAGGGGGGTTGAAACTAGATGATCTTTAAGGTCCTTTTCAACACAGGCCATTCTGTGACCCTATGATTTCCATGGGTTTGACACAGCTGCTAAGTGTCCACGAGTACTATGTTAGCACTCCCTTCTTGTAAAGCCACGTTTATGGCCCAGTATCATTCAAGTCATCAACATAGACTAGCTTCATTTGAAGACAGCAAGGCTCTTCCGTCTCTGAAATTACTGCAGGGACTTATTTATTTTCCTTATTTTTTACCTACTTGTTCAATGCAGTTGACTTCAAGAAGCTTTAGGGGAAAACTGAGGAAGGCAATGCTGAGAAGGAAGATTTACATGCAACCACCAAGAAAAGCTCTTTTATACGTATGTACATATAACTATATATATATATAATATATATATATATTATATTATTACATATTCTAATATACAGTATAATTTTATATATATTATATTATTATATCATTATATCATAATATATATATATTATAGTGGATAACATGCTAATGCCTTCTTAAATTCATGCTTATCCTCTTTGTGTGTGCTTTTAATTTTTTTTATTTATTATTATTATTATTATTTTTTAAGTCTGTATGTAGTTAATAATTGCATTGTGTTTATTATATGTCCTGCTCACAGAGGCTTCTTGTACACCGCCAAGGCTGCCCTAATGAGGAGAAAAGGAAGCAAAACCCTCACCCAGTGAAGTTACGGACGCGTACGTCTCCAGCATCACGTCCCGGTAGAGCGCTCGCTGTGCAGGATCCAGCAGCTCCCACTCCTCCCTGCTGAAATACACGGCCACCTCCACGAAGGTCACGGGTTCCTGCAAGCAAAGAGGCTCCATGTAGAAGCAGCCTGTTGATGACAGAAGCTCCAGTCCCAGTGGCTTCTCTGTGCCCAGCACACAAATGCTGGCTGAGGGCATCTCATCTTCCCCCTGCATTCACATCCCTTCCCCCTTGGCCTCTCCTGGCTGCTTCTCCAAGCCCCTACCTCAGCTGGATGTGCCATGGCCATTTCCTGCCCTCCTGCAGGCTGCAACAATCACAGGTGAAAGGTAGATGTCAAACTGGAACCTGCTGGGACAAGAGAAATGGCACGGTAGGTTTAGGGGAATACAGCAGTCCCTGTCCCTGTCCCTCCCCAGCCCTAGTCCAGCTGCAGGCCATTGCTTGGAAGTAAAAGCCATCTGGGCCGCAGATTTAAGAAAGGAAAAAACTGCTGCACATCAGCAGTAGTCACAGAGGAGTGAGAAAATGAGATGAAAACAACCCTGCAGACACTAAGGTCAGTGAAGAAAGAGGAAGGAGGTGCTCCAGGCACCAGGACAGAATTTCCCTTGAAGCCTGCGGCCAGGACCATGGTGTTATAAATGACTGAGTCCCAAATAGGATTGCAATCAAAGTTTACAATTTATTAAACGAATAAAAAGAAAGAAGCTCTCATAACCAACAAAAAATTCAAGCCTGTCTTCGTTTCCTAGCTTTATTTCAACTAGTGGACCTGCTAGGGTAGATGCCGCAGGTCCCCGTCATTCCTGACTGTTGTAAGTTTGTCCTGCAGCCTAAGACAATTTCTTTCTGATATCAGGGGCCAATTGCCCTAGAAAGAGGCTAGCCAATTGCCTTTGTTTGTTTTCTGAAGGCAGGTCCATTTTTTTTTTCATTGAGTTTCAAAGTTGGTCCAAAAATTCAAAAATTCCATAGGGGTTTCTTTTGGACCTTGTTGGAACAGATTCTCAATTCCCAGTTTAACCAGATTTTGGTATTTACATAATTTCCGGGGTGACTAGAGTCTCAGTGGGGACATTGGTCAGAGGAATGCAATCGTTGACAGTTGCCTGAGCGGTCCCATTGGCAATCTGAGCTCACACATGAACTCAGGTTGTTTTAAGAGTTAGCTGCTTTTCTGTTTCCATGACAACTCTCTCCCGGACCCATCATGGTCCCTCCGCCCCAGAGGGCTCACACCGCGATTTTGAGATCTCAGCCTCGGGTTGAGGCGGAACTATTAACATTCCTACATCCTCTTCCCCTGCTCATTCAACTTCATACAGCTCTGTTAAATACTACATGCCACACAGCCTTTAACACCTTCAACAACCCTTTTAACACTTCCTTTATCTTCCTCCAGCCTGTATTTTTCTAATGCCAACACCAAAGGCTCAGTCAGGGGCCAACTTAATTCCATACCTTTTCCTTCCAAGATGCTGAAACAACACACCAGTATACAACATTTCATCCTATTTTCCTTCTCTCCTCAAAAACAACATTAATTGCAAGACACTGTTATAGTCGATTGATCCATAAAGTGGCCATTTAATTTATATAGTGGCCACAATTGATTGCAATACTTAGTGGAAGTCCTCTTGCTTTCTGTGCCCCCATTTCTAACAATATCCTTCCAATGTGCCAATATGCACCCAACGAGGCTTTCTTTAGAACGTCTCTGTTTTGGATATTGCCCATTTCCTTGATTTCCCATTCCCTTTTATTTATTTATGTTAGTTACTGTCCCTTGTTTCAATTTCCATGCAAACCTTTTTATTGCAGGTTTTTACTATCTTTTCCTAATCTTCTTCCGAAATGTCCCAGTTCTCTGGGATTAAACTCTTCTTTCCGCATACAAACTTTACTATTTCAGATTATTAATGAGCCCCGTTCCAATCATAAATCCACAGGACTTCGGAAGAACACCTGAAGCACTCAGCCTTCCGTCTTCTAGACAAACAATACCACCTTTTCCACAAAATTTACATTTCAACAAGGCCGAATTTCAAGCCGAATGCTAATTTTTCTCATGCACTTCGTTAGTAAGCCTACACAAAACAAGGAATCACTCCTGTGTATCCATCAAGAGGGGGGTTTAAAAGGTATTGAGGCCTAAATAAATTCACTCTCCCCCTTCTTACCAAATTCCCAGGGCTCAGGCCCGAACCACCAAAGAAGTGACTACCGCTTTGATAATCAGTCAGCCCCCATCCCCGCATACTTGGGAAACTGACCAAACACCAGCAGGAATATACCCTTCCTAAACTGTTACTTAGATAATGCTCCCACCTTCCTCCTTGTCACACTCAAAACATTTAAGAACAAAATAGGATTACAAGATGCACCACCGGGGGTGGATTGTTAAGATATCGAGTTGGTAGGTTATCCAATGACTCCCATTCATCATCTTTTTCTTTTTCCGTTTTTTTTTTTTCTTCTTCAAACTTCTCGTCTGCTTTTAGTGTAAATATTGAGGCTGGAAAAGGACGTGAAGTCCTGATCCATAATCCTGCATAATCACTTTCCTCCTGGCTAAAAGGTTCCTTTGAATTAACATGTATATTTAAGGCCTGGCAAACCCAGCCTTCAAAGGATCCAAAAAACGGGCCCAAAGACATGTTGTCTTAAAGGCTCCTTTGGGCATTCTATCATACTGTGATAAATTAGCCGGGTGTTTGTTCATTGTCTTTAAAAGGAATTCAGAGAATCTGCTGAGAAGATAAGGTTTTGCAATTTATGACCTTGTTAAGGGGGAAGACTAAGCAAGTAGATAGTGGGGAGGGGGTGTTGGATAAACATCCTTGGTAAAAGAAAGACTCTGTGAAATACTGTTTCCCGCTTCACTACCCTCCCCCTTGAACACGAGCACAACGCATGATCATTGAAAGAAAAACAACGACCCCCAACAACGAACTGCGCAGCTTCAGAAGGTTCAACAAGTCCTGACAAGCCGAAACTTGGATGCTATAAAACGGCGACACTGAAAAGGGAAAGTTGCGTGCTGTGGTGGAGCGGAGACTCCCCAGCCGCCCAGCGCTGTTTTGTTTGTGCCTGCCTGCTTACTTAATTAATAAAATATTTCTGATAGACCAAGAAATTTGTATGGTCTCACTTATAACAAATTAATACTGGATCATTTTTAAAATACTTTTTCCTCTTCTGGGGCCCCTACCGTTCCAATTTCTAATCATTATCCCTAATGGACTTTCTGGTGGCATTGTTGATAATAGAAGATGAAATATACAATATTGCTTAATATGTGTTACATTTGCAATGTACTGTTCCGGGGCTGCGCTTGGAAGATACAAAGTGTATGTGCAAGCATAGCATGAGAAAATGCACTGATTCATGATGAAGAGTGAGGAGGACTAAAAGAATGCCAAAATTTGCAAGACATCTAGATAACAGGGGCCTCTCGGACCCCGGGAACTGAATCAAACCAACCTTGCGGTTTGGACTGAGAGCAAGGGCTCAGAGAGCATGCGTAAGAAGAAAAGGTTAAAAAGTTCAACTCTGATGAAGACATCTTACTTCATCCCGACGACCACCCGGACGACCACCAGAGAGTGATATGCAAGCACAGGACTGATAAGATAATTAGCATACGAAGTGGGGCTAGGCGGAGCTAGGAAATGAATATGCATAGATGTGTTGTGAAACTTAATGCATATGTAATATTTTAGGAGATAAAAGAGAACTGAGTGAACAAATCGGATGAAGTTAGATTTGGGCAGGCATGCCCCTAACTTCCGGCGCCTAATAAAAGCACCTTCATATAATCACTTTGTGGATTATGTGTTTTCATGAACGCTAACAGGGTTGTGTGCCAAACATGCCTCCGCCCAGAAAACAAGCACTGGGCTGGAATTGACACCAGAAACAAACCCTCCTTGCACCTTTCCTGTCCTTCCATCTTTCATTTTAAGAAAGCAGGCCCCAGTGAAAACACAAGCTCTGGGACAAATCAGGTATTTTATTCTTCCCCTTCCCTTTCCCTTTTACACCGCCAAGAAAAGGCATTTGCCAGACAAGGGATGAAATGCTCAGTTTTATCCGAGGGTAGTCTCTTCCACATGCCTTCTCAGAAATTACTGAGAGGAACACGTGCAGACACACACACACAATATTCTTTGTGTCTTTGTGAATGCTAACAGTATGTCTGGTAATTTGCTCCCTTTTCTCTGGTCCCGGGTCTTTGATTTTGTCTGACCCATCTAGGAATTTTACTGTGGCAATTCCTACAGCCCTTGGTTGCCTTAGTGAGAGTGTCTTGCAGGGGGTTTAGGACCTATCACCCACCCACGAATCCTATAGGAATCGCTTCGGTCCTTCACCAGCCAAGTCCCTCGTAGGAGATTGGAACCGCGGTTAGAAGACCTCCGCAGTCGCTTCGGAACTAAGTTCCGTCTCAGTCACACTCTCACACACACACAGGCAAGCAAATCCCACCCAACCGAACGGTATACGCCTTAAATACTTACGACTCCGTCGTCTTTGTTCGGATCTTTGCGCGCAGAATTATGGGCAAAATATAGTGCTGCAGCCGGCAAAGGGAGCTCATAAAAAAATCTAAATCTTTGCTTGCCCTTATTCAGGTTCAAGATGGTGTTAGTCCCGACCCGACACAAACAGGAGTCACCAAATGGGGGGGCACCCCTCCTAGATCAAGTCAGAATTCAGGAATCAAGACCATCCCGGACGAGCCCACAATTGTTATAAATGTCTGAGTCCAAAATAGGATTGCAATCAAAGTTTACAATTTATTAAACGAATAAGTTTAATTATTCGTTTATTAAACGATGTAAGCAAACAGCGCTGGGTGCGCCGGGAGTCTGCTCCACCAAGACGCACACCCCTTACGTCAGGTGCTGTTTTTTATGGTCCTAGGCTAATACATATTCATTACTACTTCTGGAAGAGGCAGGGTTATTATAATTGGTTTCCGGAATCCGAAACCATCACAGGGGAGCCTGCTATCAGTCTCTGGTGGTCTCTCGGGGGTCGCTCATGCTAAAGGCTCGCAATTTTCCTCCCAAGCTTTGTCCTTCACTTGTCCTTCACCTTCCCCTTCCTCCTCATTTGGCAGTCTCTGGGCCAGATGTCAGAGACTAGCGCAACATCCCGTGCAATAGTCAGCAGTTTTCTCTGAAAGCCCCTTTGTTTTCTTATCCCCTAGATCCGGGCCTCAATGTTAACCCTTCAAATCCTCCACTGACACGAATTGCAGGACCTTTCCTTACAATGGTGAAGCAGGCTGTCCTGCTGCAGCCCACGATGTGGCAGAGTGGATCAGCTCTCTAAACTGCAGCCCACTGAGGAGCTCATGCTGGGGCAGGTGGATGTGGCCTAAGAGGGGGCTGCAACCCACGGAGAGCTGCCCTTTGCCCCGTCGCGTTTGACTGTGATATTTATCGGTAAGTGATCTCCCCTGTCCCTGTCTCAACCCACGAGCTGTGAGGTTGTTCTTGTTTCAGAGTATTTTCTTCCTCTGACCCATTCAAGAGGAGCACTGAGCCCAGTGCCTAAGCTGGTGGAAATGCTGACCATGCCTGAGGGAGGACCAGCAGCTGCCTGTAAAATGGGCCTTCATTTGCAGGCAGATCCTGAACAGCAGCCTTGGGAAGCATTTGCAGAAAAAAGAAAGCCAAGTCCTGTAGTTAAGGAGTAGCACAAGCCCCAGAACAAGCAAGCAAGGAAACCATGTGCTGGCAGAACAAAAGGTAACATCAGAAGAGCCACTAGAGGAAGATCTTGCCTGCTGGATCCCCTAAAGACATGTAGGGGGTGGAGAGGAAAATTCCTTACCCGGAGGTTTTAGCTTGAGACAGAGAACAGGAGGCAGGCAAATATTTATAGCATGCAGGAATCCATACATGCAAAGGATTCATTTAATGTCAGGTGTGTGTGCCTCTTAGAAATATAGTCCCAGATATATTATTAGAGATTCAACAGGTCAGCAAAGCATGCTGATAGTCCCTGCTCGCTTCTTTATTTTCCCAGCTCTAACCCCTTCCTGTGCCCCCTCAGAAACCTCACAAACAGAGTCTAATCCAAAGCTCAGGAAACAACACTGCAGATCCAGAGCCTTCCTGCTGAGGACTTGCACCCGCTTTTACAGGGCCCAGCTAATCTCTTGGCTGCAGCCAGGAGAGGAGCAGCGAGCAATGAGCTGCATGCTTTGGGTCGGGACAGCTATCTCCCACCCTTGAACAGCAAGATGGGGCAGATCCTGCTTTTCCTTTCCCCTTTTCCATGACCTTCCAAGTCTGGTGCTGAACTTTAGATGCTCAGGTGGTGCTAAGCACCATGCCAGTCCCTGTCTCAAAGGGGGAATCATGTGGAAAAGGAAAAACCCTGCCTCTTCTCTGCACAAGCAATGAAGAGGGCCTACCTCGAGTCCACTATAGGCTGCTCCCACCCTCGTTGCAGGCAGCCAGGCTCCTCTGAGTCGTGTAGGCTGGAGGATGCAAGTGTCCTGAGGCTGGACCCAGCTGCAGGATGGCCGTGGTGCACCTCCTGCAACCAAGACGCTGCCTGGGTGGCGTCCAGACAGGCTCTCACTTGCCTTACAGGGCGCCCCTCCGAGGGCTGCTGGTGGGCGGGGAGCTGTGAGCTGCACCAAAGGCTTTTCCCCCCACTGAGCACCCTGGGAGAGCCCAGACTCTCAGGCTCTTCCTGTGGGGGGGCATTTCCATGCCCTGGGACTCTGTTTGCACCCCGCCCAAGGTACCTGACCCCTCATCAGCTCTGTTGGAGGAGCTCTGGGCTGCAGCTCAGCCTTGGCCATGGCTCCTCCTGATGTGCAGCATGGCTTCCTGGCCCCGAACCAGAATGTGTTGTGAAGCTGCGGCACAGAAAATCAAAGAGGTCGGTTAGGGATTGACCTCGGCCTTCTCGGTTGGCTGCCCCAGAGCATGCCACTATGTGAGGAAAGGGTTAAGCGCTCTGCCCTGCTCAGCCTTCCCTGCTGTGCACGGAAAGAGTTAACTCTCCTAGAAGCAGGCCACTGATGGCTTTGTCTCTGCCCAGAGCTGCAAGCAAAGGCCTGAGCACTTTGCTGGGATGTAGTAGGGGCAACAGCCCACTAGGTGACACGAGACCCCAGGTCCTGTTCTGAGATGACTTCTACCCTGGAGAAGAGCAAGATCTCAGGGGACATCAACATATGACTGCAGGCAAGCCAAGGCCCTGCTCCTGCCCTGCTGTGCCTGGCAATGAGGGAAGGCATTGCCAGGGTCAGGATGGGTTTAATGGTGTGACTGGGGGTGTTTGCACCGCCCTGTGCTGCAAGCTGTATATGAGCTGCTGCTAATTGCTCTCTTCCTGTCCTTTCCCTAGTGGAGGAGGGGGTCTCATGGTCATAACTAAACTTCAGAACAACTTTGTAAATCTGTCCTTGGGGGCTGTTTCATCCTTTGTCAAAAAACATCTGGAGACCATGCTCCTGAGGCGCATGGGCACGAGTGGTTCTGCAGCCACACTACCTGTGCAAACAATTGCATTGTTTTAAGGTTTCTGGTTGCAATGATGGCACTTCTCCTGGGAGCAATCAGCAACCAAACACAAAGCTGCATCTCTGTGGGTGCACTCACACAGGACTACGGCACTCGGCATATATCTGCTGTCAAGACTGGATCTAGAAAGCAGTCTAAAAAGATGGGCTTAAGCCTGCTGAGAGGAAAACACCAGTGTATGCTGATGTGAGATGAAGAAGCTAGCAGAAATCTCTGCAACAGATGATCAGAAGTTCAGAATCTTCAGCAGTAGCCCTTCTTGGCTGATGCCTTCACTGCGGGCCAGCAGGGTGAGAACATGCAGGCCCTTTACAGAGCTGTTCTATATTGCCAGCCAGCTTAACAGCACCACTTTGCAAAGATGGGTCTGTTCTCTTCTCCTCTGTACCTTCTGTCTTTCCACCCCACATGGTGAGAGCAACCCCCGCTCATGGGTGGTGGTGGATGCCTCAAAGGAATGAGGCGTGAGGCTGGTATAACTGGTGACTACTTATTATGTCAGCAGCATTTTGCAGTCCGTATTACCAGGAAGTAGATGCTGCGAGGGAGGGAGGAGCGTGAGAAAACCAACACGGTCACAACCAGCTTCACTGAGGAGAGATCATAATCATAGAACAGCTTGGGTTGGAAGGGACCTTAAAGAGTATTGAATTCCAAGCCTCCTGCTATGGGCAGGGACAATTTCCACTAGATCGGATTGCTCAGAGCCCCACGCAACCTGGCCTTGAACACCTCCAGGGATGGGGCATCCACAACTTCTCTGGGCAACGCGTGTCAGTGCCTCACCGCCCTCATAGGATTTTTTTCCTTATATCTAATCTCAACCTACCCTCTTTAAGTTTAGTCATTCTTCCTGGTCTTATCGATACCCTCCCTAATGAAGTGTCTCTCTCCTGCTTTCTTGTAGGCCCACTTTTCGTACCGGAAGGCTGCAATGAGGTCTCCCTGGAGCCTTCTCTTCTCCAGGCTGAACAACACCAACTCCCTCAGCTTGTCTTCACAGGCGTGTAGGTTTCCTAAATATGTGTAGCAGCACATTTAGGAAGGGTGGTGGGGTTGTTAGTAATAGAAGAAGAAATAATACAATATTGTTTAGTATGTTACATTTGCGATGTACTATTCCGAGGCTGCGCTTGGAAGATACAAAATATATGTGCAAGGGTAACATGAGAATGCACCAATTCATGATGAGGAGTAAGGAGGATTAAAAGAATGCTCAATTTGCAAGACATCTAGATAACTGGGGCTTCTTGGACTCTGGGAACTGGGTCAAACCAACCTTGCGGTTTGGACTGAGAGCAAGGGCTCAGAGAGCATGCGTGAAAAGGAAAGGTTAAAAAGTTCAACTCTGATGAAGACATCTTACTTCATCCCGACGACCACCTGGACGACCACCAGAGAGTAATACGCAAGCGCAGAAGGACTGATAAGATAATTAGCATACGAAGCGAGGCTAGGCGGAGCTAGGAAATGAATATGCATAGATGAGTTGTGAAACCTAATGCATATGTAGTATCTTAGGAGATAAAAGAGAACTAAGAAAACAAATCAGACGAAGTTAGATTTGGGCAGGCATGCCCCTAACTTCCGGCGCCTAATAAAGCACCTTCATATAATCACTTTGTGGATTATGTGTCTTCATGAACGCTAACATTTTGGCGACCCAGATGGGACCTCGTGGGCACTGCTGAGGCGGCTCGCGAACTGATCACGCTCCAGCCGGCACCGAGGAGTTTCTCGGGGAGCCATCGGCCGCGACCGACCCCCGCTGCTCACAACGTACCTCTGAAAGGGTAAGAAAAAGGCGCTTTCTGGTAATCGGTACCGATCTGGTCTGGGAGCCTGCCGGTCAGACGCGGCGAAAGCCACGCACGGTTGGGCTAGGGAATTCCCGTGGTAAGCCTAGGCGCCGTCCGTCAGACAGTCGCGAAAGCGCTGCAGGTTCGGCATCAGTGGTCTGGTTTTGCTGCAGGCTCAGCATCTGGTTCGGTTTGGTAAAAGCTATAGCTGATAATGGAAAAACTTAAAAGTATTCTGGGCGGTAATGCTTCGGTACCGCGATCCTCCCCTTTGGGCTGTTTATTAGCACACTGGAAGGAGGGGTGTTTCGGGCAGGAGTTACGAAAGGGTAAACTGGTTGATTACTGTAATGTTTGGTGGCCACAGTATGAACTAGAAGATCAAGAAAGTTGGCCAGAAAACGGAACCTTACAGTACAATACTATCTTACAATTAATGTTATTTTGTGAGCGAGAGTGCAAGGGGCCTCTCTGTGTGATTGCGTGATTGTGTTGTGAGTGAGACGCAGCATCGCTGCGAAGCGAGTGCGGAGTTCCGATCCGCGGTTCCGTATTCTCCGCGAGGGGAGCGGCCGGAGATGAACGAAGCGCATGACAGACCGAAAAGAAGTGCTGCTTTATCCAAATGCTGATTGGTGGTGCCCAATACACGGGCCCGGCAGTGCATCTTGCAATGCTATTTCGTTCTTAAATGTTTTGAGTGTGACAAGGAGGAAGGTGGGAGCATTATCTAAGTAACAGTTTAAAAGTTTCGGTATATTTGCGGTGGTGTTTGGTCAGTTTCCCAAGTATCGGGGGAGGGGGGCTGACTGATTATCAAAGCGGTAGAACGGAGAGCCACTTCTTTGGTGGTTCGGGCCTGAGCCCTGGGAATTTGGTAAGAAGGGGGAGAGCGAATTTATTTAGGCCTCAATACCTTTTAAACCCCCATCTTGACGGATACACAGGAGTGATTCCTTGTTTTGTGTAGGCTTACTAACAAAGTGCATGAGAAAAATTAGCATTTGGCTTGAAATTCGGTCTTGTTGAAATGTAAATTTTGTGGAAAAGGTGGTATTGTTTGTCTAGAAGACGGAAGGCTGAGTGCTTCAGGTGTTTTTCCGAAGTCCTGTGGATTTACGATTGGAACGGGGCTCATTAATAATCTGAAATAGTGAAGTTTGTATGTGGAGTTTAATCCCAGAGAACTGGGACATTTCGGAAGAAGATTAGGAAAAGATAGTAAAAACCTGCAATAAAAAGGTTTGCGTGGAAATTGAAACAAGGGACAGTAATTAATATAAATAAATAAAAGGGAATGGGAAATCAAGGAAATGGGTAATATCCAAAACAAAGACGTTTTAAAGAAAGCCTCCTTGGGTGTATATTGGCACACTGCAAGGATATTGTCGGAAGGGGGAGTGGGGGGGGCGCGGAAAGCAAGAGGATTTCCACTAAGTATCGCAATCAATTGTGGCCACTGTATAAACTAAATGGCCACTTTATGGATCAATCGACTATAACAGTGTCTTGCAATTAATGTTGTTTTTGAGGAGAGAAGGAAAATAGGATGAAATGTTGTATACTGATATGTTGTTTCAGCATCTTGGAGGGAAAAGGTATGGAATTAAGTTGGCCCCTGACTGAGCCTTTGGTGTTGGCATTAGAAAAGTACAGGCTGGAGAAAGATAAAGGAAGTGTTAAAAGGGTTGTTGAAGGTGTAAAAGGTTGTGTGGCATGTAGTATTTAACAGAGCTGTTTGAAGTTGAATGAGCAGGGGAAGAGGATGTAGGAATGCTAATAGTTCCGCCTCAACCCGAGGCTGAGATCTCAAAATCGCGGTGTGAGCCCTCTGGGGCGGAGGGACCATGATGGGTCCGGGAGAGAGTTGTCATGGAAACAGAAAAGCAGCTAACTCTTAAAACAACCTGAGTTCATGTGTGAGCTCAGATTGCCAATGGGACTGCTCAGGGAACTGTCAACCATTGCATTCCCCTGACCGACCCCCCCCCCCCCCCCCCCCCCCCGAGACCCTTACCACCCCGGAAATTATGTAAATACCAAAATCTGGTTAAACTGGGAATTGAGAATCTGTTCCAACAAGGTCCAAAAGAAAACCCTATGGAATTTTTGAATTTCTGGACCAACTTTGAAATGCAATGGAAAAAAAAAAAAAAAGACAAAATTTGGACCTGACTTCAGAAAACAAACAAAGGCAATTGGCTAGCCTCTTTCTAGGGCAATCAGCCCCTGATATCAGAAAGAATTTGTCTTAGGCTGCAGGAAAAACTTACAACAGTCAGAAATGACGGGGACCTGGGGCATCTACCCTAGCAGGTCCACTAGTTGAAATAAAGCTAGGAAACGAAGAGAGAGGCTTGAATTTTTTTGTTGTTGTTGGTTACAGGAGCTTCTTTCTCTGTGTTAATTAGTCTGTAAATGTAATAGGAGCAACATATTCAGTGTTAAATAGTTTAAAAGGACGACTGGGAACTAAGACAACTACAATAATTGGAGCCACAGGGAAGGAGGAGGAACGGCCATTCTTACAACCCCTTGATTTGCGTTTTGGGGGTAAGGAACTAACCCATGAATTTTTGTATGTACCAGAATGCCCGATTCCACTCTTGGGACGGGATCTATTAGCTAAATTAGATGCAACAATAACCTTTGAGGATGGAGAATTAATAATGAAGGTACCTGAGTCCAAAGTAGGACAAATCCTAATGATCAAAGATAAACCCTTTGTTAATATTCCAAGAGAAGTAGAAAATGCAGTTATACCAACAGTATGGGAAACAGATATACCAGGGAAGTCGAAACTGGCACAACCGGTAAAGGTGGAATTAAAGGAAGGAGCCAAACCTGTTCGAATCAAACAATATCCACTTAAGATAGAAGCTAGGCAGGGGACAGTGAAAATTATTGACAAATTTCTCAAACATCAGATTCTGGAAGAATGTAAATCGGAATACAATACTCCAATTTTTCCAGTAAGGAAGCCGAATGGTGAGTATAGATTGGTACAAGATCTTAGAGCAATAAATGAAATAACAAAGGACATTCACCCGGTAGTGGCTAATCCTTACACATTGTTAACATCTGTGAGAGAGAAATATAAATGGTTTACTGTGATAGATTTAAAGGATGCCTTCTTTTGCATACCTCTTGATAAAGATAGTAGAAAATTATTTGCCTTCGAATGGGAAAATCCTCAGAGTGGACGAAAGACACAATTAACTTGGACAAGACTCCCACAAGGCTTCAAGAATAGCCTGACCCCCTTTGGAAGCCAGCTGGCCAAGGAACTGGAAATCTGGACAACGCAAGGACAAATACAGGTACCCAGAAGTCAGTATTTGCTGTTACAATATGTAGATGATATTTTGATTGCTACAGAGAATGAGTCGCTCTGCACCCAAATAACCATCGAAATTTTAAATCAGTTGGGAATGGGTGGTTATAAAGTTTCAAAGGAAAAAGCACAAATAGTTTGCTCAACTGTAACATATTTGGGGTGTGAGATTTCCCAGGGACAAAGAAGTCTGGGTGTCAATAGGATAAAAGCTATATGCACCATCCCGGAACCTCAAAATCTCCATGAGCTAAAGGCCTTCTTAGGAATGGCTGGCTGGTGCAGATTATGGATAATGGATTATGGACTCATAGCTAAGCCCCTTTATGAAGCTCAGAAGGCACAGGATTTTATTTGGGGAAAAGTACAGAAAGAAGCTTTCAAGAAACTTACAGATGCCTTAATGAAGTCACCAGCTTTGGGCCTACCAGATTTATCAAAAGATTTCCAGTTATTTGTATATGAAAGACAACGACTAGCACTAGGGGTACTAACCCAGTGACTGGGAAGCTGGAAAAGACCTGTGGGATACTTTTCTAAGCAGTTGGATGCTGTAAGTGCAGGATGGCCCTCATGTTTGCGGGCAGTAGCGGCAACAGTTCTCTTAATCCAGGAAGCAAGGAAACTTACCGTGGGAAAACGTATTGAAGTTTTTGTACCACATATGGTAACAACCGTTTTAGAACAAAAGGGGGGCCACTGGCTATCACCCAGCCGAATGATGAAATATCAGGCAATACTAACTGAACAAGATGACGTAACCTTGAAAACAACTAACCTGTTAAATTCAGCAGTATTTCTAGGAACTGTTCCAGAAGAAGGACTGTTGGAACACAATTGTGTGGAAATAATTGAACATACCCATGCCAGCTGCGAGGATTTGAAGGATGTACCCCTTGAAAGGTATGACTGGGAACTTTTTACTGATGGTAGTAGTTTTGTGGAGAATGGAACACGATATGCAGGGTATGCAGTAACAACCCTGAAGACAGTAATCGAAGCAAAACCTTTACCACCTGAAACATTAGCACAGCGAGCAGAACTGATAGCCCTACCTCGAGCACTGGAACTGAGTAAAGGAAAGATGGTAAATATTTGGACAGATTCCAAGTATGCTTTTGGAGTAGTCCATGTTCATGGAGCATTATGGAAAGAAAGAGGGCTGTTGTCCTCACAAGGAGCCAATATAAGATATCAAGAGGAGGTGTTAAATTTGATAAATGCGGTACAAAAACCAAAACAAGTGGCTATTATGCACTGTAAAGCTCATCAAGGAGGAACCTTGAAAATATCAGAAGGGAATCGGCTGGCAGATCGAGCAGCTCGACAAATTGCTCGGGAGGTG
Organism: Anser cygnoides; assembly: GCF_040182565.1. Lineage (NCBI taxonomy): Eukaryota > Metazoa > Chordata > Aves > Anseriformes > Anatidae > Anser > Anser cygnoides. The sequence goes on from NC_089907.1 coordinate 1,149,921, forward strand.
TGGAATGTAATGACTTTGGTACCACTCAAGGTAGGCCCCACTTGTCTTAATCTTCCCAAGGAACCAAGATATTCACCAGAGGATGAGAAATTAGCAAATCTCCTAAAGGCCCGAAAGAACTCTGATGGACGGTATGTAACTGCTATGGGCCAGGTAGTAATACCCCCCTTGGTGATGCGAGAAATACTTCAGACAAGACATAATGAGTGTCACTGGGGTGCAGAGGCAATGGTAACATTTTAAAACGTAGCATCATCTCTACACATATGTTAACAAATGGCAAAATCAGTAATGTCAAAGTGTGAGATTTGTCTGAAAAATAATCCAGTAGCAAGAAAACATGCTGAAATGGGAAGAGTTAGAGTAGGAATAGAACCAGGAGATTACTGGCAAGTTGATTTTGTAGAGTTACCTAGGACTAGGGGATGTAGGTATTTGTTAGTAGGGGTTGACACCTTTTTCAGATGGCCAGAAGCCCTTCCCTGTCGCACCAATCAAGCTAAAGAGACAGTAAAATGGTTACTGCGGGAAATCATTCTGAGGTTTGGGGTACCATTAGGAATATCCTCGGATAGGGGGCCGCACTTTGTTTCATCTGTGGTTAAAGACGTAAGTCGGCTATTAGGAATTTCTTGGAATTTACATACTGCATGGAGACCCCAATCTAGTGGACAGGTAGAAAGGATGAACCAAACTCTAAAGGGACAGATCAGTAAAATCTGCCAGGAAGCCAAAATACAATGGCCACAAGCTTTGCCTATAGCTTTACTGAGAATAAGGATAAAGCCAAGGAGTGGAATGTCAGTAAGCCCGTATGAGATTACGTATGGAAAGCCTTATGAATCCCCAGAACCAAATCCTAATATGCATATAACAGGGAGCCAGGATGTTTATAATTATGTATTGTCTCTTGGTAAAACTTTAGCTCAACTTCAAAGTGTTCTGGTGTGGAACCGACCGTTGGCACTGCAAAATCCTGTCCACGACTTTCAGCCAGGTGACCGAGTGTACATTAAAAACTGGAATGAAGAACCCCTAAGAGAACGGTGGGCCGGACCTTATCAAGTATTATTGACTACTTTTACAGCTGTAAAGGTAGAAGGGGTGGATGCTTGGATTCATTATACTCGGGTGAAAAAGGTTCCCGAATTTTGGTCAGTGCGAGCAATCGGAGATACAAAACTACAGATGAGGCGCGTATAACCATACAATGTTGGGGTTCTTAACAACAGTAACGATAACAGTAATTGTTTTGTGTAAGTACCTTGTAATTGGGTTCCTAGAAATACCAGAAAAATATAAGAAAGAGGAAATATTCAGAGGAGAAAATGTTACTTTGGAATGTGGAATGCACAACGATAAACCAATAACAATTAGCTCTCTACAGGTGGTCTGGGAAAAAATAAATGACTCCGGACAGAGCCAGGAAATATACGTAGACACAACCAGGGACAATACAGGATTGAAGGCTGGATGGGAGGGGAAGGCGTACGTAAGTATAACCATAGAATTGGGCCAACAACTGAGAGGAGCTACCACCTTAACCCTGTTTAGTGTTACTAAAGTCAACAAAGGAAACTACCGGTGCATGGTAACACATGAAAATAGCACAGATTACGGGATAAGAGAAATATTGGTATATCCGAAATTGGATAAAGGAATATTGGTAGCCCACCAAAAAGGATCTAGAAGAAGAAGAGAGGGCCAGGCACCATGGACACAAGTGGTACAGATCCCACACAGGCAACCATCAGAGAATTTACTGGTAGGATTGATTAAAGATTTTGCCATAATGAAAGGAACTGATAGAATTACTGCTTGTTTGCCCATCCCAAAAGCAACGGGGGACCCGCTTGAGTGGGGTATAATAACCTCCCCACTGCCCCAAGTAAAAGGAAATGGAACAATTCAATGTAAAGAAGTGAAAGTTTTAGAGAGGATAAATGTTACACAATACTATAGGAAACTGAGCCCCCCCACATCGAGGTCTGAATGTGAAAAGAAGAAGAACTACCATTTCATAACAATAGGCAGATTTAAGAATGTGGGACAGTGTTATTACGACGAACTACGTGTAGTAGAAGGAGTTAGAGAAAAGATTGTTTGGGAATGTCAAGAGAAAAATAAGCCAAAAGGAATGAAAGGGTGGGATAGTGATTGGACAGTAAGTTTATTGCAGAAATTCCAGTATGGAGGGAATACATCATGGTGTATTAAATGGCAGGGGAAGCAGAATGGAACTGATCAGTTTTATACAGTAAGCCGGGTTGACAGTAGTGGTAGACAAGAGTCAACAAAGGTAGCTTGGTGGACTTGTGAGAAGAAATATACTTGCGACAGTAATAATGAAGATATCAAGCACTTACTTCCGGTATTGATAGCTCTTAGGGCAGGATGTGCTTGCCGAGGAATTAAGTACAATTCGGAAAGAAATAGCCAGGCTAGTCAAGTCGCAGTGGATTGTAGCTATAGTACCATAAAAAGTCCAGGACAATTTGTATGGGCAGCCAGTAATGGAACTTGGACTACACACCCGCCGATAGATGGGGAAGTAAAAGAAATAACTCTAGGACTCCCCACATTGTGTCCAATATGGAAAAAGTCTCCTTTTAAGGGAAAGTTGGAAACCCTACAAATTAGTAGGGCAAAAAGAAGTTTAGAAGAAGGGGCAGATGAAGATACATGGCATGAACCCTCGGATGGAGTAAAATTCAGTTGGGCGTTAGAATCTCTATTTGCACAGGTAGCTACTTATCGAAATAGGGAAATGATTTATAAACTTACAGGACAAGTGAGTAGGCACGAGAGCCACGAAAGAAGGCTTTAGAGACCTTAATATCCAACTACAATCTACAACTAAAATGGTGCTACAAAATCGATTGGCATTAGATACACTGTTATTAAAGGAACATGGAGTATGTGGATTTCTAAAAGATCATATTGATCATTGCTGCATCCACATTTCAAATGTGACTATTGATGTAGAACATGTCATAGAACAACTGGCTCGAGTGGAACAAGATGCAGAACAGGAAGAGAAAGATATGACAACAAGCTGGTTGGATAAAATTTTTAGTGGATGGACTATTAGTAATTGGGTTAAGTCCTTACTGGAGACAATAATTATATTGGTGATTGTAGGGGTAATAATTTGGTTAACATTTATAATGCTGAAAAGTCTGATTCTAAGGAAGACAACCTGGAACCGGACAGTGATGCAAACTATTGCTCGGCAAATGGAACCACATCCTCAATATCCTCCACCGGCATCTAACAACTTTGGATTTCAGAGAAAGAATCTGAGGAACCCAGGATGTGAAATGGAATGAAAACCGAATAGACAAGATCAGTTTCAGATCAAGTGAACCCAACCAGAAGGGTGAACGTAACATAAAGCAGAAGTGGTGGACTTAAGAAATGTTGTGACAATCCTAATCTTTGTAATTTCCTTGATTCTTAATGATGTAATTTTCCGTGATTATATTATTGGTGAGCACTGAGTGTAAAATATTTTAGTTAGTTAGTGAAAGCATTTGCCCTCCTCGAAAGGAGTGAAATGCTTTCAAAGGGGGGAAATGTTAGTAATAGAAGAAGAAATAATACAATATTGTTTAGTATGTTACATTTGCGATGTACTGTTCCGAGGCTGCGCTTGGAAGAAACAAAATATATGTGCAAGGGTAACATGAGAATGCACCAATTCATGATGAGGAGTAAGGAGGATTAAAAGAATGCTCAATTTGCAAGACATCTAGATAACTGGGGCTTCTTGGACTCTGGGAACTGGGTCAAACCAACCTTGCGGTTTGGACTGAGACCAAGGGCTCAGAGAGCATGCGTGAAAAGGAAAGGTTAAAAAGTTCAACTCTGATGAAGACATCTTACTTCATCCCGACAACCACCTGGACGACCACCAGAGAGTAATACGCAAGCGCAGAAGGACTGATAATTAGCATACGAAGCAAGGCTAGGCGGAGCTAGGAAATGAATATGCATAGATGAGTTGTGAAACCTAATGCATATGTAGTATCTTAGGGGATAAAAGAGAACTAAGAAAACAAATCAGACGAAGTTAGATTTGGGCAGGCATGCCCCTAACTTCCGGCGCCTAATAAAGCACCTTCATATAATCACTTTGTGGATTATGTGTTTTCATGAACGCTAACAGGGTTGTGTGCCAAACATGCCTCCGCCCAGAAAACAAGCACTGGGCTGGAATTGACACCAGAAACAAACCCTCCTTGCACCTTTCCTGTCCTTCCATCTTTCATTTTAAGAAAGCAGGCCCCAGTGAAAACACAAGCTCTGGGACAAATCAGGTATTTTATTCTTCCCCTTCCCTTTCCCTTTTACACCGCCAAGAAAAGGCATTTGCCAGACAAGGGATGAAATGCTCGGTTTTATCCGAGGGTAGTCTCTTCCACATGCCTTCTCAGAAATTACTGAGAGGAACACGTGCAGACACACACAAACAATATTTTTGCAGTTTCCTTAGGAAATGGGTTAAAAAAGCTGTTTGCAGCAAGAGCGGAAAGAGAAAACTAAACATAGTGAGAGATTTTCTTTTGTTCGCAAGGAAAGAGCATCCAAAGCCCATGGGTGTAAGACCCTTATCTGGGTGGTGCCATGGATGCCTTCTCCTTTGGAAACTCTCCCTTTGTCATGAGAAGCCTCTGGGGACTCCTCCATTCTCAAGGTCTCTCCCAGTGTGGGTTTTCCCCATGAGAAATGAGGTGCAAGGCCTGAAAAAATCTCTTCCTGCAGGCAAGACACTTGTAGGCTCTTTCTCCCACCTGGATTTGCTGATATTTAATGAGTTCATGCTGTGGCTGAAGCTCTTCCTGCACCTGGGGCGTTTGTAAGCGCTTCTTCCCAGCATGCGGTCTGTCATGGGTGAGGATCTCCTAGCTCTGGATGTACCTCTTCCTTAAGTCAAGGCACTCTCCCCTCTGTTGGGTTGCTCTTATTTTCTAGGGAATGAGCTCCAGCTGAAGTTCTTCCCATTATCCCTGCAGACATGCTTTCTTCCTTTCTTTCCAGCCAAGGTTTCTTTTGGATCTTCATGCACTGACCCACAGCATATGGGTTTATCCAGAGGCGAGCAGAGGTGACTTTCCTGGGCTCTTTGAGTGAAGACTCACTTTCCTGGGTGACTTTCCTCATACCGTCATACCCTCATACCCTCATTTCCTCGTCCCCTGGGAGAAATGTGCTTCTGATCTACCTACCAACATCCCAAGGGCTTCCAGTGGCTTAGCCACAGCCAGCTCTGGGCTCTCCTTTGTGTGGTCACTTGGCACCCCATCTCCAGCTGAAAAGGGGAGCAATATGGGTAATTCCCACACCGGGGACAAAGCAGGAACAGGATATATTTGTCCCAGAACACCCACACGAGAACCTAAGGCCAGGAAGGGTGATACGGTCCAGCCAAAGGATGGGAAAACTCCAAGGCACGCCGGTCACAAGCCAAAATGGGGTCTGCCTTATCCAAGTGAGTCAAAGTGAAACTGGGAGCATTTCCTTATGCAGAGGTGTGGGAATTGGGACTTTTTTCTGTGCCTTGATGTGTCATTTGTGAATCTTGGCAGGATGTTGCTTGCTCAGATGGAGATTGGAAGTGTTGCCTGCCTTGGTCTGGGATGAGCATCACCAAAACTCTGGACTCCTTACCCAGCACTGCTCTGACTTCTTAGCTCTCCTGCATGACATCTCACAAAGGTTCACTTGCAGCTGGCCAGCTGGTCCCCATGGGCTCTTGTGATAGGAGCAGTGAGCTGGGCACTGCCAAAATAGGAGCCTGGCTACAAGGATAGAGGAGAGCAGAGAGCATCAGCTGGCTTTTCCTGTTTCCCTTTTCCTTTCCAGACTCTTCTATCAGCATCCCTACACCCTTTGCATCCCAGAGGAGGTGAAGGCATTGGGGAATCTCCTAAGCTGCTCAAAGAAGATGGAGCAAATGCATCATTCCCTGCTGGGCTCACAGCGATATCTCCCAAGAAACGCGCCGGCAAATATCTTCCTGACACCTAGAGTTCTCTACTGTCTGCACCAGGATAAACCACGGCTTCAAGGCTCAAGGATGGGAGTTTGCTCTTTGTTGGGTTTTTATGCTGGGTTTCACGGTAGAAACTTCAAATCTCTCTGTTGCGGCTTCTGGGACTTGGTATTTACTGCTGTTACCAAACCATTGAGCAGCGACTCCGCTAAAGGTGATGGGAAAAAAGGTGACGTGCAAGGAATCCCAGAGAATATTTTACGCAGTGATAAACAGAATAAGGATGGGAAGAGGGGATTGGATCTGCCCAACAGCCATCGTTGGATGCCCACACTAGGGACAGGGTTTCTCTCTCTCTGCTCTCAGCCATATGCACCATTCCCTGAAGGGCTCTCAGTGATATCTCCCAGGTAACACAGCCTGGGAAAACATCTTCTTACACCTAGTGCTCCCTGCTGTCTGCACGGGGCTAAACCTCGGCTTCAAGTTTCGGGGGAGGGAGTTTGATCTGCAGGAGGGTTTGAAGATGAGTTTGCCACAGGGCTCTTCCTCTGCTCAAGGTATCTGTAAGGCTCTCTTCTGTGTGGATCTAGAATTGGGTGACCAGGTTCGAGCTCGGGCAGAAGCTCGACCCACACTCAGGGCACTACTACGGCTTGTCTCCTTTGTGGACGCGCTTGTGGGATATAAGTTCAGAACTGCTTTTGAAGCCCTTTGCACACTCAGGGCACTTGTAGGGTCTCTCTCCTGTGTGGATCCGTTTGTGCAAATTGAGTACAGAACTCCTTTTGAAGCTCTTCTCACAATCAGGGCACTTGTAGGGTCTCTCTCCTGTGTGGATCCGTTTGTGCAACTTGAGTACAGAACTCGTTTTGAAGCTCTTCTCACAATCAGGGCACTTGTAGGGTCTCTCTCCTGTGTGGGTCAGTTTGTGCACAAGGAGATGAGAACTGCTTCTGAAGCTCTTCCCACACTCGGGGCACTTGTAGGGCTTCTCTCCTGTGTGAATGTGCTGGTGGTAGGTAAGATCTGCTCTTCTTCTGAAGCTCTTCTCACACTGTGAGCACTTGTAAGGTCTCTCTCCTGTGTGAAAGCGGTGATGGTAGATGAGTTCAGAGCTGCTTCTGAAGCTCTTCTCACACTGTGAGCACTTGTAGGGTCTCTCTCCTGTGTGGATGCGCTGGTGGATAATAACCTTGGACCTGCATTTGAAGCTCTTGTCACAATCAGGGCACTTGTAGGGTCTCTCTCCTGTGTGGATCCGTTTGTGCAACTTGAGTACAGAACTGCTTTTGAAGCTCTTCTCACAATCAGGGCACTTGTAGGGTCTCTCTCCTGTGTGGATCCGTTTGTGCGAATTGAGTACAGAACTCCTTTTGAAGCTCTTCTCACAATCAGGGCACTTGTAGGGTCTCTCTCTTGAGTGGATGCGCTGGTGGATAATAACCTCGGACCTGCTTTTGAAGCTCTTCTCACAATCAGGGCACTTGCAGGGTCTCTCTCCTGTGTGGATCCGTTTGTGTAACTTGAGTACAGAACTCCTTTTGAAGCTCTTCTCACAATCAGGGCACTTGTAGGGTCTCTCTCTTGAGTGGATGCGCTGGTGCTTAATTACCTCGGACCTGCTTCTGAAGCTCTTCTCACAATCAGGGCACTTGCAGGGTCTCTCTCCTGTGTGGATCCGTTTGTGCAACTCGAGTACAGAACTCCTTTTGAAGCTTTTCTCACAATCAGGGCACTTGTAGGGTCTCTCTCTTGTGTGGGTTACTTTGTGCAAAAGGAGTAGAGAACTGCTTCTGAAGCTCTTCCCACACTCAGGGCACTTGTAGGGCTTCTCGCCTGTGTGAAAGTGCTGGTGGTAGGTAAGATCTGCACTTCTTCTGAAGCTCTTCTCACACTGTGAGCACTTGTAAGGTCTCTCTCCTGTGTGAAAGCGGTGATGGTAGATGAGTTCAGAGCTGCTTCTGAAGCTCTTCTCACACTGTGAGCACTTGTAGGGTCTCTCTCCTGTGTGAAAGCGCTGGTGGTAGGTGAGCTGTGAACTGCATTTGAAGCTCTTCTCACACTGTGAGCACTTGTAAGGTCTCTCTCCTGTGTGAGAGCGGTGGTGGTAAGTGAGGTTAGAGTTTCTTCTGAAGCTCTTCCCACACTCAGGGCACTTGTAGGGTCTCTCTCCTGTGTGGATCCGTTTGTGCAACTCGAGTACAGAACTGCTTTTGAAGCTCTTGTCACAATCAGGGCACTTGTAGGGTCTCTCTCCTGTGTGGATGCGCTGGTGGATAATAACCTCGGACCTGCATTTGAAGCTCTTGTCACAATCAGGGCACTTGTAGGGTCTCTCTCCTGTGTGGATCCGTTTGTGCAACTTGAGTACAAAACTCCTTTTGAAGCTCTTCTCACAATCAGGGCACTTGTAGGGTCTCTCTCCTGTGTGGATCCGTTTGTGCAACTCGAGTACATAACTCCTTTTGAAGCTCTTCTCACAATCAGGGCACTTGTAGGGTCTCTCTGCTGTGTGGGTTACTTTGTGCAAAAGGAGTTGAGAACTGCTTCTGAAGCTCTTCCCACACTCAGGGCACTTGTAGGGCTTCTCGCCTGTGTGAAAGTGCTGGTGGTAGGTAAGATCTGCTCTTCTTCTGTAGCTCTTCTCACACTGTGAGCACTTGTAAGGTCTCTCTCCTGTGTGAAAGCGCTGATGGTAGATGAGTTCAGAGCTGCTTCTGAAGCTCTTCTCACACTGTGAGCACTTGTAGGGTCTCTCTCCTGTGTGGATGCGCTGGTGCTTAACGAGATGGGAATGACTTTTAAAGATTCTTCCACACTCATCACATTGGTTCTCCATTTTCTTCTGGCAGCCTTGCTTCTTTGTCAGTTCTTTAGGCTCTTTTTGACCTTTGCTGCCATCTAGGGGATTCCTTGCTCGATTTCCTGGATGGGTTTTCAGTGGCTTCTTGAGATGCTTTCCATGCTCCAGGCCCTTTTGGACGCCCCTCCTGATTTTTCCCACAGAGTCACCATTCAACTGCCTTTGGGCCATGCCACTTTTCTGAAGAGTCTCCTTTGCTTTTGGGATCCTGTCACCTGCTGGATGACAGAGGAAATCCAGAACCAGCCCATAGTGCCCATAATATTGCCCAGGCAGAGATCTCTGATCCTCTCATCTTGGCTTTTGCCAACCCCAATCTCCTCCCTTCCTCCACCACCTCACCTGCGCTGAGGTCTCCTGTCACATCCTCCACGCCATGCAGATCTGGGATCCAGGGATCTTCCCCTTCTTCAAGCTGAGAGATCACCACGGGTTTGGGGGATGGAAGTAATCCTTAAATGGCATAAACAGAGGAGATGAGAGCATTTGGAGGGCCACTAAGATGATCAGAGGGCTGGAGCACCTCTCCTATGCATAAAGGTGGCGGAAACTGGGCTTGTTTAGCTTGAAGAAGAGAAGGCTCCAGGGAGACCTCATTGCGGCCTTCCAGTAGCTGAAGGCAGTGTATAAACTGGGGGGGGAACGCCTGTTTACATGTGTTGCTAGTGATAGGACAAGGGGGGATGGTTTTAAACTAAGACAGGGGAGATTTAGGTTGGAAATTACGAGAAAGGTTTTCACTCAGAGGGTGGTGAGGCACTGGAACAGGTTGCCCAGGGAGGTTGTGGATGCCCCATCCCTGGAGGCATTCAAGGCCAGGCTTGATGCGACTCTGGGCAGCCTGCTCTAGTGGTTGGCAACCCTGCCCAGAGCAGGGGGGTTGAAACTAGATGATCTTTAAGGTCCTTTTCAACACAGGCCATTCTATGACCCTATGATTTCCATGGGTTTGACACAGCTGCTAAGTGTCCACGTGTACTATGTTAGCACTCCCTTCTTGTAAAGCCACGTTTATGGCCCAGCATCATTCAAGCCAACAACATAGACTAGCTTCATTTGAAGACAGCAAGGCTCTTCCGTCTCTGAAATTACTGCAGGGACTTATTTATTTTCCTTATTTTTTACCTACTTGTTCAATGCAGTTGACTTCAAGAAGCTTTAGGGGAAAACTGAGGGAGGCAATGCTGAGAAGGAAGATTTACATGCAACCACCAAGAAAAGCTCTTTTATACGTATGTACATATAACTATATATATATATAGTTATATATATTATTATATTATATTATTACATATTCTAATAAACAGCATAATTATATATATTATATTATTGTATCATTATATATATGTTATAGTGGATAACACACTAATGCCTTCTTAAATTCATGCTTATCCTCTTTGTGTGTGCTTTTAGGTTTTTTTTATTTATTATTTTATAATTCTGTATGCAGTTAATAATTGCATTGTGTTTATTATATGTCCTGCTCACAGAGGCTTCTTGTACAGCGCCAAGGCTGCCCTAATGAGGAGAAAAGGAAGCAAAGCCCTCACCCAGTGAAGTTACGGACGCGTACGTCTCCAGCATCACGTCCCGGTAGAGCGCTCGCTGTGCAGGATCCAGCAGCTCCCACTCCTCCCTGCTGAAATACACAGCCACCTCCACGAAGGTCACGGGTTCCTGCAAGCAAAGAGGCTCCATGTAGAAGCAGCCTGTTGATGACAGAAGCTCCAGTCCCAGTGGCTTCTCTGTGCCCAGCACACAAATGCTGGCTGAGGGCATCTCATCTTCCCCCTGCATTCACATCCCTTCCCCCCTGGCGTCTCCTGGCTGCTTCTCCAAGCCCCTACCTCAGCTGGATGTGCCATGGCCATTTCCTGCCCTCCTGCAGGCTGCAACAATCACAGGTGAAAGGTAGATGTCAAACTGGAACCTGCTGGGATAAGAGAAATGGCACGGTAGGTTTAGGGGAATACAGCAGTCCCTGTCCCTGTCCCTCCCCAGCCCTAGTCCAGCTGCAGGCCATTGCTTGGGGGTAAAAGCCATCTGGGCCGTGTAATGTGTAAGTGTAAGCCTTGTTTGTTCATTAAATGTTGCTGATGGGAGGTTTCAACAGCTGACTGCTTATACCCCCAATATCCTGTTGAAGGAAAAAAGCAAGTATGGGAACTTCCTGTTAAGTTAACAATTGCAGTAGAAACCTGCTCCAAATAAGGGCAAAATGGCATTCCCCCTCGCATGAGAACACACATACTGCAGCAAAGTCATGACCCAAACGCAGAGGAAGACGACGATCTTCATCCCCGCGACCACCAGAGGACTGACGAAGACCCCCTAGCAACAGGCCGCGCAGTCGCAGAAGACACCAGGAGGTGCCACTAAACCCGGAACTACTAGGCTATAAATCGAGACTGGCGGGCTGAGGTGCGCGCCGTTGGCGGAGCAGGAGACTCCCCGGCCGCCCAGCGCTGTTTTACTTATTGCTGCTTGCTGAAATGCTCAAATAAATTGAAATTCGATCTACCTTACCCACGATGTGTCGGGAATGATTTCTACCAGAAGTAATGTGTAACAGGCCGCAGATTTAGGGAAGGAAAAAACTGCTGCACATCAGCAGTAGTCACAGAGGAGTGAGAAAACGAGATGAAAACAACCCTGCAGACACTAAGGTCAGTGAAGAAAGAGGAAGGAGGTGCTCCAGGCACCAGGACAGAATTTCCCCTGAAGCCTGTGGCCGGGACCACGGTGAAGCAGGCTGTCCTGCTGCAGCCCACGATGTGGCAGAGTGGATCAGCTCTCTAAACTGCAGCCCACTGAGGAGCTCATGCTGGGGCAGGTGGATGTGGCCTAAGAGGGGGCTGCAACCCACGGAGAGCTGCCCTTTGCCCCGTCGCGTTTGACAGTGCTATTTATCGGTAAGTGATCTCCCCTGTCCCTGTCTCAACCCACGAGCTGTGAGGTTGTTCTTGTTTCAGAGTATTTTCTTCCTCTGACCCATTCAAGAGGAGCACTGAGTGAGTCCAGTGCCTAAGCTGGTGGAAATGCTGACCATGCCTGAGGGAGGACCAGCAGCTGCCTGTAAAATGGGCCTTCATTTGCAGGCAGATCCTGAACAGCAGCCTTGGGAAGCATTTGCAGAAAAAAGAAAGCCAAGTCCTGTAGTTAAGGAGTAGCACAAGCCCCAGAACAAGCAAGCAAGGAAACCACGTGCTGGCAGAACAAAAGGTAACATCAGAAGAGCCACTAGAGGAAGATCTTGCCTGCTGGATCCCCTAAAGACATGTAGGGGGTGGAGAGGAAAATTCCTTACCCGGAGGTTTTAGCTTGAGACAGAGAACAGGGGGCAGGCAAATATTTATAGCATGCAGGAATCCATACATGCAAAGGATTCATTTAATGTCAGGTGTGTGTGCCTCTTAGAAATATAGTCCCAGATATATTATTAGAGATTCAACAGGTCAGCAAAGCATGCTGATAGTCCCTGCTCACTTCTTTATTTTCCCAGCTCCAACCCCTTCCTGCGCCCCCTCAGAAACCTCACAAACAGAGTCTAAACCAAAGCTCAGGAAACAACACTGCAGATCCGGAGCCTTCCTGCTGACGACTTGCACCCGCTTTTACAGGGCCCAGCTAATCTCTTGGCTGCAGCCAGGAGAGGAGCAGCGAGCAATGAGCTGCATGCTTTGGGTCGGGACAGCTATCTCCCACCCTTGAACACCAAGATGGGGCAGATCCTGCTTTTCCTTTCCCCTTTTGCATCACCTTCCAAGTCTGGTGCTGAACTTTAGATGCTCAGGTGGTGCTAAGCACCATGCCAGTCCCCGTCTCAAAGGGGGAATCATGTGGAAAAGGAAAAACCCTGCCTCTTCTCTGCACAAGCAATGAAGAGGGCCTACCTCGAGTCCACTATAGGCTGCTCCCACCCTCGTTGCAGGCAGCCAGGCTCCTCTGAGTCGTGTAGGCTGGAGGATGCAAGTGTCCTGAGGCTGGACCCAGCTGCAGGATGGCCGTGGTGCACCTCCTGCAACCAAGACGCTGCCTGGGTGGCGTCCAGACAGGCTCTCACTTGCCTTACAGGGCGCCCCTCCGAGGGCTGCTGGTGGGCGGGGAGCTGTGAGCTGCACCAAAGGCTTTTCCCCCCACTGAGCACCCTGGGAGAGCCCAGACTCTCAGGCTCTTCCTGTGGGGGGGCATTTCCATGCCCTGGGACTCTGTTTGCACCCCGCCCAAGGTACCTGACCCCTCATCAGCTCTGTTGGAGGAGCTCTGGGCTGCAGCTCAGCCTTGGCCATGGCTCCTCCTGATGTGCAGCATGGCTTCCTGGCCCCGAACCAGAATGTGTTGTGAAGCTGCGGCACAGAAAATCAAAGCGGTCGGTTAGGGATTGACCTCGGCCTTCTCGGTTGGCTGCCCCAGAGCATGCCACTATGTGAGGAAAGGGTTAAGCGCTCTGCCCTGCTCAGCCTTCCCTGCTGTGCACGGAAAGAGTTAACTCTCCTAGAAGCAGGCCACTGATGGCTTTGTCTCTGCCCAGAGCTGCAAGCAAAGGCCTGAGCACTTTGCTGGGATGTAGTAGGGGCAACAACCCACTAGGTGACACAAGACCCCAGGTCCTGTTCTGAGATAACTTCTACCCTGGAGAAGAGCAAGATCTCAGGGGACATCAACATACGACTGCAGGCAAGCCAAGGCCCTGCTCCTGCCCTGCTGTGCCTGGCAATGAGGGAAGGCATTGCCAGGGTCAGGATGGGTTTAATGGTGTGACTGGGGGTGTTTGCACCGCCCTGTGTTGCAAGCTGTATATGAGCTGCTGCTAATTGCTCTCTTCCTGTCCTTTCCCTAGCGGAGGAGGGGGTCTCATGGTCATAACTAAACTTCAGAACAACTTTGTAAATCTGTCCTTGGGGGCTGTTTCATCCTTTGTCAAAAAACATCCTGAGTCATTTTTGTGACAACTGATAGCTCCTTTCATCCCTTGCTCTTTACCTGGATTTTTCCTTTTTTTTTTTTTTTTTTTTTCCATTTTCATCAAGGGAAGATTAAAATCCTCCTGCTCCCCTCAACTATCTCACAAAAATGTGTCAAGAGCGAAGAAGAGCTCGAGGAAATGTATATCCAGGTAGCATATTTTTTACTACAGGTGAGCTCATTGCAATACTTGCAGGAGCGGTGGACACCAGAAACTGAGCCCTGCAAATCTCACTACTGCAGGAGCAGCTTCTTGTCAGGAAGTGCACAACAGTCACCACCACCCACTCAGTAGGCCACGTTTGTTTCTCGGGAAGAGGGTCGAGTTGCACAGCTTTTTCTTCCCAGCCTCACAACCTGCCACTGGCACTAAAACAGGGAACAAGGTAAGATAAAGGATGTTGATTCTGTAGGTCTTAGCTAGCACAACTGTATGTTAACGACCACAAAGATAAGGGAGTAAAAGACTGTTTGCACAGATAAAGGAACCAGAGGGAACTGGCTTGACTGCTGAAGTCTGTCAAAGAAAGGAAACATCAGAGGTTTAGTAGCGAGGCAGCCTTCTGGCCTTCATCAAAACACCACCAGAGTACGCTGGAAGACCACGCAAGGAGACCAGTATGCATGCGAATAGGGGAGGGAACCTATGTTAATGATTCTTCGGAGACCTGATGAATAGGCAAGAGACTTGTGGAAAATTGAATGAATATGTATATATACCCCTAATATATGCACACAGCTAGTAACACTTGGTGCACAAGCTAGGTGAAGTTAACCTCCTTGCGCCCAGTGCCTGTGCGCAGCACGGAGTAAACATGCCTGCTTTATAACCATTCCGAGGTTATAGAGTCTGATTTCCTCAACTGAACAGGACTTGGGGTCTTGTGTCACCTAGTGGGTTGTTGCCCCTACTACATCCCAGCAAAGTGCTCAGGCCTTTGCTTGCAGCTCTGGGCAGAGACAAAGCCATCAGTGGCCTGCTTCTAGGAGAGTTAACTCTTTCCGTGCACAGCAGGGAAGGCTGAGCAGGGCAGAGCGCTTAACCCTTTCCTCACATAGTGGCATGCTCTGGGGCAGCCAACCGAGAAGGCCGAGGTCAATCCCTAACCGACCGCTTTGATTTTCTGTGCCGCAGCTTCACAACACATTCTGGTTCGGGGCCAGGAAGCCATGCTGCACATCAGGAGGAGCCATGGCCAAGGCTGAGCTGCAGCCCAGAGCTCCTCCAACAGAGCTGATGAGGGGTCAGGTACCTTGGGCGGGGTGCAAACAGAGTCCCAGGGCATGGAAATGCCCCCCCACAGGAAGAGCCTGAGAGTCTGGGCTCTCCCAGGGTGCTCAGTGGGGGGAAAAGCCTTTGGTGCAGCTCACAGCTCCCCGCCCACCAGCAGCCCTCGGAGGGGCGCCCTGTAAGGCAAGTGAGAGCCTGTCTGGACGCCACCCAGGCAGCGTCTTGGTTGCAGGAGGTGCACCACGGCCATCCTGCAGCTGGGTCCAGCCTCAGGACACTTGCATCCTCCAGCCTACACGACTCAGAGGAGCCTGGCTGCCTGCAACGAGGGTGGGAGCAGCCTATAGTGGACTCGAGGTAGGCCCTCTTCATTGCTTGTGCAGAGAAGAGGCAGGGTTTTTCCTTTTCCACATGATTCCCCCTTTGAGACGGGGACTGGCATGGTGCTTATCACCACCTGAGCATCTAAAGTTCAGCACCAGACTTGGAAGGTGATGCAAAAGGGGAAAGGAAAAGCAGGATCTGCCCCATCTTGCTGTTCAAGGGTGGGAGATAGCTGTCCCGACCCAAAGCATGCAGCTCATTGCTCGCTGCTCCTCTCCTGGCTGCAGCCAAGAGATTAGCTGGGCCCTGTAAAAGCGGGTGCAAGTCCTCAGCAGGAAGGCTCCGGATCTGCAGTGTTGTTTCCTGAGCTTTGGATTAGACTCTGTTTGTGAGGTTTCTGAGGGGGCGCAGGAAGGGGTTGGAGCTGGGAAAATAAAGAAGCGAGCAGGGACTATCAGCATGCTTTGCTGACCTGTTGAATCTCTAATAATATATCTGGGACTATATTTCTAAGAGGCACACACACCTGACATTAAATGAATCCTTTGCATGTATGGATTCCTGCATGCTATAAATATTTGCCTGCCTCCTGTTCTCTGTCTCAAGCTAAAACCTCCGGGTAAGGAATTTTCCTCTCCACCCCCTACATGTCTTTAGGGGATCCAGCAGGCAAGATCTTCCTCTAGTGGCTCTTCTGATGTTACCTTTTGTTCTGCCAGCACATGGTTTCCTTGCTTGCTTGTTCTGGGGCTTGTGCTACTCCTTAACTACAGGACTTGGCTTTCTTTTTTCTGCAAATGCTTCCCAAGGCTGCTGTTCAGGATCTGCCTGCAAATGAAGGCCCATTTTACAGGCAGCTGCTGGTCCTCCCTCAGGCATGGTCAGCATTTCCACCAGCTTAGGCACTGGACTCAGTGCTCCTCTTGAATGGGTCAGAGGAAGAAAATACTCTGAAACAAGAACAACCTCACAGCTCGTGGGTTGAGACAGGGACAGGGGAGATCACTTACCGATAAATAGCACTGTCAAACGCGACGGGGCAAAGGGCAGCTCTCCGTGGGTTGCAGCCCCCTCTTAGGCCACATCCACCTGCCCCAGCATGAGCTCCTCAGTGGGCTGCAGTTTAGAGAGCTGATCCACTCTGCCACATCGTGGGCTGCAGCAGGACAGCCTGCTTCACCGTGGTCCCGGCCACAGGCTTCAGGGGAAATTCTGTCCTGGTGCCTGGAGCACCTCCTTCCTCTTTCTTCACTGACCTTAGTGTCTGCAGGGTTGTTTTCATCTCGTTTTCTCACTCCTCTGTGACTACTGCTGATGTGCAGCAGTTTTTTCCTTTCTTAAATCTGCGGCCCAGATGGCTTTTACTTCCAAGCAATGGCCTGCAGCTGGACTAGGGCTGGGGAGGGACAGGGACAGGGACTGCTGTATTCCCCTAAACCTACCGTGCCATTTCTCTTGTCCCAGCAGGTTCCAGTTTGACATCTACCTTTCACCTGTGATTGTTGCAGCCTGCAGGAGGGCAGGAAATGGCCATGGCACATCCAGCTGAGGTAGGGGCTTGGAGAAGCAGCCAGGAGAGGCCAAGGGGGAAGGGATGTGAATGCAGGGGGAAGATGAGATGCCCTCAGCCAGCATTTGTGTGCTGGGCACAGAGAAGCAACTGGGACTGGAGCTTCTGTCATCAACAGGCTGCTTCTACATTGTTGTGGTTTAACCCGGCTGGCAGCTAAACACCACACAGCCGTTCGCTCACCCTCCCCCCTCCCTCTCTGGGATGGGGGAGAGAAACGGGAAAGTGAAGCCTGTGAGTTGAGATAAAGGCAGTTTATTAAGACAGGAAAATAATAATAACAATAATAATAATAATAGTGATAATGGTAATAGTATTAACAATAATAATGTGTAAGAAAACAAGTGATGCACAATGCAATTGCTCACCACCCGCTGACCGATGCCCAGCCTATTCCCGAGCAGCCGGCCCCCCACCCCGGCCAGCCACCCCTATATATTGTTTAGCATGACGTCAGATGGTATGGAATACCCCTTTGGCCAGTTTGGGTCAGCTGTCCTGGGTCTGTCCCCTCCCAGCTCCTGCTGCACCCCCAGCCTGCTCGCTGGCAGGACAGAGCAAGAAGCCGAAAAGTCCTTGGCCTGGTGTAAACACTGCTCTGCAACAATTAAAACATCAGCATGTTATCAGCGCTCTTCTCATCCTAATTCAAAACATAGCACCCTACCAGCTACTATGAGCTACTTAACTCTGTCCTAACTGGAACCAGGACAGATATCCACCCCTTATTCCATACCATTTATGTCATGCTCAGGTTACACTCTGTCCAATACATTCTAATTAATCACCATTTTCATCTATGATATATAGCAATCATGGTAGTGATGACATACATTATTATATAATAATTAACATACTACAATTCAACTCATGGGCTATTCTCACCCAGTATCAAATCCCCTTCTACAGTGCGTAACAGGTTTGATTGGGCAGGTCCAGCTCGGTTGGCAGATCCCCTGGTATTGACTAACCAGGTGGCCTTTGCCAAATGTGTATCCCAATTTTTGAACGTCCCAGCACCCATTGCTTTCAGTGTAGTCTTCAACAGTCCATTGTATCGTTCAACTTTTCCAGAGGCTGGTGCATGATAGGGGATGTGATACACCCACTCAATACCATGTTCTTTGGCCCAAGTGTCTATAAGGTTGTTTCGGAAATGAGTCCCGTTGTCTGACTCAATTCTCTCTGGGGTGCCATGTCGCCATAAGACTTGCTTTTCAAGGCCCAGGATGGTGTTCCGGGCGGTGGCATGGGGCACAGGATATGTTTCCAGCCATCCGGTGGTTGCTTCCACCATTGTAAGTACGTGGCGCTTGCCGTTGCGGGTTTGAGGGAGTGTGATGTGATCAATCTGCCAGGCCTCTCCATATTTATATTTCAGCCATCGTCCTCCATACCAAAGAGGTTTTGACCGTTTGGCTTGCTTGATTGCAGCACATGTTTCACAGTCATGAATAACCTGTGCTATAGTGTCCATGGTCAGGTCCACCCCTCGATCACGAGCCCATCTGTAGGTTGCATCTCTACCTTGATGGCCTGAGGTGTCATGGGCCCATCGGGCTATAAATAATTCACCTTTATGTTGCCAGTCCAGGTCCACCTGAGCCACTTCAATCTTAGCAGCCTGATCCACCTGCTGGTTGTTTTGGTGTTCTTCAGTAGCCCGATTCTTGGGCACATGAGCATCTACATGGCGTACCTTTACAACCAGGTTCTCTACCCGGGCAGCAATATCTTGCCACAATGCCGCAGCCCAGATGGGCTTGCCCCTGCGCTGCCAGTTGTTCTGCTTCCATTGCTGTAACCACCCCCACAGGGCATTTGCTACCATCCATGAATCAGTATAGAGATAGAGAACTGGCCACTTTTCTCGTTCAGCAATATCTAAAGCCAGCTGAATGGCTTTTACTTCTGCAAACTGACTCGATTCACCTTCTCCCTCAGCAGCTTCTGCAACTCGTCGTGTAGGACTCCATACAGCAGCTTTCCATCTCCGATGCTTTCCCACAATACGACAGGACCCGTCAGTGAACAAGGCATATTTCTTCTCATTTTCTGGTAGCTTGTTGTACAGGGGGGCTTCTTCAGCACGAACCACCTCCTCCTCTGGTGATATCCCAAAGTATTTGCCTTCTGGCCAGTCCATAATCACCTCCAAGATTCCTGGGCGACTGGGGTTTCCTATTCGAGCCCGCTGAGTAATCAGTGCAACCCACTTGCTCCATGTAGCATCAGTTGCATGATGCGTAGAGGGGACCCTTCCTTTGAACATCCAGCCTAGTACCGGCAGTCGGGGTGCCAGGAGGAGCTGCGCTTCAGTACCGACCACTTCCGAAGCAGATCGAACTCCTTCATATGCTGCCAATATCTCCTTTTCAGTTGGAGTATAGCGGGCTTCAGATCCTCTGTATCCCCGACTCCAAAACCCCAGGGGTCGACCTCGAGTTTCCCCAGGTTCTTTCTGCCAGAGGCTCCAGGTGGGACCATTCTCTCCGGCTGCGGTGTAGAGCACATTCTTTACATCTGGTCCTGTTCGGACTGGCCCGAGGGCTACTGCATGAACTATTTCCTGCTTAATTTGTTCAAAGGCTTGTCGTTGCTCAGGGCCCCATTCAAAAGCATTCTTCTTACGGGTTACTTGGTAGAGCGGGTTTACAATCAGACTGTAATTTGGAATATGCATTCTCCAAAACCCCAC
Organism: Anser cygnoides; assembly: GCF_040182565.1. NCBI lineage: Eukaryota > Metazoa > Chordata > Aves > Anseriformes > Anatidae > Anser > Anser cygnoides. The sequence goes on from NC_089907.1 coordinate 1,169,570, forward strand.
GACACCTAGGAAAGTTTGTGTTTCTTTTTTGCTAGTTGGTGGAGACATAGCTGTTATTTTGTTGATCACATCCATTGGGATTTGACGGCGTCCATCTTGCCATTTTATTCCTAAAAACTGGATCTCTCGTGCAGGTCCTTTAACTTTATTCTGTTTTATGGCAAAACCAGCCTTCAGAAGGATTTGGACTATTTTCTTCCCTTTCTCGAAAACTTCTTCTGCAGTGTCACCCCACACAATGATGTCATCGATGTACTGCAGGTGTTCAGGAGCTTCCCCCTGCTCCAGCGCAGACTGGATCAGTCCATGGCAAATGGTAGGGCTGTGTTTCCACCCCTGGGGCAGCCGATTCCAAGTATATTGGACTCCCCTCCAAGTGAAAGCAAACTGTGGCCTGCACTGTGCTGCTAGAGGGATGGAGAAAAATGCATTAGCGATATCAATTGTGGCATACCACTTGGCTGCCTTTGATTCCAGTTCATACTGGAGTTCTAGCATGTCCGGCACTGCAGCACTCAGTGGTGGCGTGACTTCGTTCAGGCCACGATAGTCCACTGTTAGTCTCCACTCACCATTAGACTTTCGCACTGGCCATATGGGACTATTAAAAGGTGAATGAGTCTTGCTGATCACTCCTTGGCTCTCCAGTTGACGAATTAGCTTATGGATGGGACTCAGGGAGTCTCGGTTGGTGCGATATTGCCGCCGGTGCACAGTTGTGGTAGCGATCGGCACTTGCTGTTCTTCAACCCTCAGCAACCCCACAACAGAAGGGTCCTCTGAGAGACCAGGCAAGGTAGACAACTGTTTAATGTCCTCTGTCTCCAAAGCAGCTATGCCAAAAGCCCAGCGGAACCCTTTTGGGTCCTTGAAATATCCTCTTCTAAGATAGTCTATGCCAAGGATGCACGGAGCATCTGGGCCAGTCACAATACGGTGCTTTTGCCACTCATTACCGGTTAGACTCACTTCAGCCTCCAATACAGTTAACTGCTGGGATCCCCCCGTCACACCATAAATACAAATGGGCTCTGGCCCTTTATAGCTTGATGGCATTAGAGTACATTGTGCACCGGTGTCTACCAAAGCCTTATACTTCTGTGCGTCTGACGTGCCAGGCCATCGAATCCACACAGTCCAATAAACTCGATTGTCCCTTTCCTCCCCCTGGCTGGAGGCAGGGCCCCTCTAGTCCTGGTCAGAATCTTCGTTTCTGTGTCTAAAGGACTGCCTGCTGGAAGTTGGAGCAGCAAACCTTTCAGAGAACTCCTTTTTCCCAATTGTTTTCCTTTGCAATTCACGTACCCGTGCCTCTAGGGTCGCAGTAGATTTTCCATCCCATTTTCTCATGTCCTCTCCATGGTCACGTAGGTAAAACCACAGGGTGGCGCGGTGTGTGTGCCCACCATATTGTCTTCCTTGTATAGATGAACGTTTACCCCTAATAGCTGAGACACTGGTTTGTACAGGTGGGGAGGAAAATAAACTCTCTTTAAGTTGGTGGATCTCTTCAGAAAGTTTCTCCAAGGTATTCTCTTTTAGCTGGTGGACACTGGTTCGTTCAGGTGAAGGGGAAGATAATCTTTCTTCAAGTTGGTGGATCTTTTCAGAAAGTTTCTCCAAAGCATTCTCTTTTAGCTGGTGGACACTGGTTCGTTCAGGTGAAGGGGAAGATAATCTTTCTTCAAGTTGGTGGATCTTTTCAGAAAGTTTCTCTAAAGCATTCTCTTTTAGCTGGTGGACACTGGTTCGTTCAGGTGGAGGGGAAGATAAATTCTCTTTAAGTTGGTGGACCTCTTCAGAGAGTTTCTCCACAGCTGAGACACAGGCCTTTAGGGAAGAGGAGAGATTTCCTTCGTACTGCCGGAGTATTTTAGTCACTTCATTCACTGTGGGATTCTCCTCCGTTTTCCAGGCTAGTATTGCCAATGAGCTGGCATATGATGATGGGGCACTCTGTACAAACTTCCGCCACATGGGTAGTGTACACCGGACTGCATCTGGATCTGCGGATGTTTGTGCGTCGTCTAGGTCCTTATAAATTACTTCCCGTACGGCCAATTCCCTCAGGTACTGAATTCCCTTCTCCATGGTGGTCCATTTGCTTGGTAAACATACAAGTTCTTCCTTGAAGAGATACCTTTCCTTCACAGCTGACAGGAGACGCCTCCAGAGGCTGCGAGATTGTGCTCCATCTCCAATTGCTTTGTCAATGCATGCGTCCCTAGCAAGGGATCCCAGCCGCCTGGCTTCCTTGCCCTCCAATTCCACATAATTGGCTCCCGTGTCCCAGCACCGGAGCAGCCAGGTGACAAGCTGCTCGCCTATACAGCGACCAAAATCTTTTCGCACATCTCGTAGCTCACGCTGGTATAGAGTCCGGGTAATTACTGTTGATTTTTCGACATCCTCATCCTCATCTTCAGTCTTCTGCACCTTTGATGGCCGGTGTAGAGTCCGGGTAGTTACTGTTGATTTTCCGACATCCTCATCCTCATCTTCAGTCTCCTGCACCTTTGATGGCTGGTATGGAGTCCGGGTAGTTACTGTTGATTTTTCGCCATCCTCATCCTCATCTTCAGTCTCCTGCACCTTTGATGGCCCAGCCTCGTCTTCACTACGCCCAGACTTAGCAGAAGACTGTCTGCGTTTTAAACGACCTGAGCCTCTATACCATTTTTTCACCTTGTCTACAGGGGCAACTTGCACTGCTACAGCTCGTTTCTCTGACCCAGACACAGGGTCTGCCACAGGGGTTGGAATACCCTCTGCGGGGTCAACTTGCACTGCTACAGCTCGTTTCTCTGACCCAGCCACAGGAGTGGGAGCAGCTGCACGAGCTGGGGCAGCTGCAGGAGCTGGAGCGGCTGCAGGGGCTGGAGCTGGAGCGGCTGCAGGAGCCGGAACGGCTGCAGGAGCTGGAGCTGGAGCGGCTGCAGGAGCTGGAGCTGGAGTGGCTGCAGGGGCTGGAGCGGCTGCAGGAGCTGGAGCTGGAGTGGCTGCAGGGGCTGGAGCTGGAGCGGCTGCAGGAGCCGGAACGGCTGCAGGAGCTGGAGCGGCTGCAGGAGCTGGAACTGGAACGGCTGCAGGAGCTGGAGCGGCTGCAGGAGCTGGAGCTGGAGTAGCTGCAGGAGCTGGAACTGGAGCGGCTGCAGGAGCTGGAGCGGCTGCAGGAGCTGGAGCTGGAGTAGCTGCAGGAGCTGGAACTGGAGCGGCTGCAGGAGCTGGAGCGGCTGCAGGAGCTGGAACTGGAACGGCTGCAGGAGCTGGAGCGGCTGCAGGAGCTGGAGCTGGAGCGGCTGCAGGAGCTGGAGCTGGAGCGGCTGCAGGGTCTGTCACTAGGTTGCTAGTAGCATCAATTGCAGCTCGATAGGCACAAGCCAGACCCCAGCACGCTACAGTGATTTGTGTCACTTTGGAACTGCCAGAGTCATGACACCTTTTTTTCAAGCATTCTGCCAGCTTTTTAGGATTTTGCAGTTGTTCAGGGGTGAATGTCCAAAACACTGGAGGTGACCACTGCTCTAGAAACCTGCCCATATCCTCCCACACTCCCTGCCACTCGCAACTATCCCGCCTCAAGACAGATCTCCGGATGAGATTCCTAAGTAGTTGTTTAACCCTCCACAAAATCTGAAGCGCATTCAGGAGACATAACAACAAGAGCAGGCTGGTCTGAGTATCCCAAGGATATTCAACATCTCGGAGAACCACCGTAACTAGCTCGGGGGATAAGAGGGTGGTGAAGGAGAAAGGGAGAGTGAACAGGTAGGGAAACATGTCTTCCCCTGTCCCCTTCACAGATTGGCTCCCTAACGAAAACAGGCAATAGGTGTAATTGCTAATAGTTTCCGAGATATGGGTTCCAAAGTATAGAGTCGATGTCAGTGCTGAGTACAAATACCAGGTTAAAGTCATGACCAGATATTTCATCATTTCATAAGCCATTGCTACACCGCACAGTACCATAACAATCTTAAACCAGGGCCCGGAAAGGATAAACAGTGCAACAGGGAGCACATACAGAAAGTAACGCACCATAAAACTCAATTTGGAATACAGGTATAGCAGACTGGAGATTAAGGCAATCAACATCGTGACTAGCAACTATTAAGCAGGTCCAATACTTATACCAATTTTAGTTTCACACACTCTGGTCAGATTTGTCGATATCTCAACCCTTCGGGCCCCACGTTGGGCGCCAAAAAGACTGTTGTGGTTTAACCCGGCTGGCAGCTAAACACCACACAGCCGTTCGCTCACCCTCCCCCCTCCCTCTCTGGGATGGGGGAGAGAAACGGGAAAGTGAAGCCTGTGAGTTGAGATAAAGGCAGTTTATTAAGACAGGAAAATAATAATAACAATAATAATAATAATAGTGATAATGGTAATAGTATTAACAATAATAATGTGTAAGAAAACAAGTGATGCACAATGCAATTGCTCACCACCCGCTGACCGATGCCCAGCCTATCCCCGAGCAGCCGGCCCCCCACCCCGGCCAGCCACCCCTATATATTGTTTAGCATGACGCCAGATGGTATGGAATACCCCTTTGGCCAGTTTGGGTCAGCTGTCCTGGGTCTGTCCCCTCCCAGCTCCTGCTGCACCCCCAGCCTGCTCGCTGGCAGGACAGAGCAAGAAGCCGAAAAGTCCTTGGCCTGGTGTAAACACTGCTCTGCAACAATTAAAACATCAGCATGTTATCAGCGCTCTTCTCATCCTAATTCAAAACATAGCACCCTACCAGCTACTATGAGCTACTTAACTCTGTCCTAACTGGAACCAGGACATACATGGAGCCTCTTTGCTTGCAGGAACCCGTGACCTTCGTGGAGGTGGCCGTGTATTTCAGCAGGGAGGAGTGGGAGCTGCTGGATCCTGCACAGCGAGCGCTCTACCGGGACGTGATGCTGGAGACGTACGCGTCCGTAACTTCACTGGGTGAGGGCTTTGCTTCCTTTTCTCCTCATTAGGGCAGCCTTGGCGCTGTACAAGAAGCCTCTGTGAGCAGGACATATAATAAACACAATGCAATTATTAACTGCATACAGAATTATAAAATAATAAATAAAAAAAAACCTAAAAGCACACACAAAGAGGATAAGCATGAATTTAAGAAGGCATTAGTGTGTTATCTACTATAACATATATATATAATGATATAATGATACAATAATATAATATATATAATTATGCTGTTTATTAGAATATGTAATAATATAATATAATAATATATATAACTATATATATATATATAGTTACATGTACATACGTATAAAAGAGCTTTTCTTGGTGGTTGCATGTAAATCTTCCTTCTCAGCATTGCCTTCCTCAGTTTTCCCCTAAAGCTTCTTGAAGTCAACTGCATTGAACAAGTAGGTAAAAAATAAGGAAAATAAATAAGTCCCTGCAGTAATTTCAGAGACGGAAGAGCCTTGCTGTCTTCAAATGAAGCTAGTCTATGTTGTTGGCTTGAATGATGCTGGGCCATAAACGTGGCTTTACAAGAAGGGAGTGCTAACATAGTACACGTGGACACTTAGCAGCTGTGTCAAACCCATGGAAATCATAGGGTCACAGAATGGCCTGTGTTGAAAAGGACCTTAAAGATCATCTAGTTTCAACCCCCCTGCTCTGGGCAGGGTTGCCAACCACTAGAGCAGGCTGCCCAGAGTCGCATCAAGCCTGGCCTTGAATGCCTCCAGGGATGGGGCATCCACAACCTCCCTGGGCAACCTGTTCCAGTGCCTCACCACCCTCTGAGTGAAAACCTTTCTCCTAATTTCCAACCTAAATCTCCCCTGTCTTAGTTTAAAACCATCCCCCCTTGTCCTATCACTAGCAACACATGTAAACAGGCGTTCCCCCCCCTGTTTATACACTGCCTTCAGCTACTGGAAGGCCGCAATGAGGTCTCCCTGGAGCCTTCTCTTCTTCAAGCTAAACAAGCCCAGTTTCCGCCACCTTTATGCATAGGAGAGGTGCTCCAGCCCTCTGATCATCTTAGTGGCCCTCCAAATGCTCTCATCTCCTCTGTTTATGTCATTTAAGGATTACTTCCGTCCCCCAAACCCGTGGTGATCTCTCAGCTTGAAGAAGGGGAAGATCCCTGGATCCCAGATCTGCATGGCGTGGAGGATGTGACAGGAGACCTCAGCGCAGGTGAGGTGGTGGAGGAAAGGAGGAGATTGGGGTTGGCAAAAGCCAAGCTGAGAGGATCAGAGATCTCTGCCTGGGCCATATTATGGGCACTATGGGCTGGTTCTGGATTTCCTCTGTCATCCAGCAGGTGACAGGATCCCAAAAGCAAAGGAGACTCTTCAGAAAAGTGGCATGGCCCAAAGGCAGTTGAATGGTGACTCTGTGGGAAAAATCAGGAGGGGCGTCCAAAAGGGCCTGGAGCATGGAAAGCATCTCAAGAAGCCACTGAAAACCCACCCAGGAAATCGAGCAAGGAATCCCCTAGGTGGCAGCAAAGGTCAAAAAGAGCCTAAAGAACTGACAAAGAAGCAAGGCTGCCAGAAGAAAATGGAGAACCAATGTGATGAGTGTGGAAGAATCTTTAAAAGTCATTCCCATCTCGTTAAGCACCAGCGCATCCACACAGGAGAGAGACCCTACAAGTGCCCTGAGTGTGGTAAGAGCTTCAGAAGAAACTCTAACCTCACTTACCACCACCGCTCTCACACAGGAGAGAGACCTTACAAGTGCTCACAGTGTGAGAAGAGCTTCAAATGCAGTTCACAGCTCACCTACCACCAGCGCTTTCACACAGGAGAGAGACCCTACAAGTGCTCACAGTGTGAGAAGAGCTTCAGAAGCAGCTCTGAACTCATCTACCATCACCGCTTTCACACAGGAGAGAGACCTTACAAGTGCTCACAGTGTGAGAAGAGCTTCAGAAGAAGAGCAGATCTTACCTACCACCAGCACTTTCACACAGGAGAGAAGCCCTACAAGTGCCCTGAGTGTGGGAAGAGCTTCAGAAGCAGTTCTCAACTCCTTGTGCACAAACTGACCCACACAGCAGAGAGACCCTACAAGTGCCCTGATTGTGAGAAGAGCTTCAAAAGGAGTTATGTACTCCAGTTGCACAAACGGATCCACACAGGAGAGAGACCCTACCAGTGCCCTGAGTGTGGGAAGAGCTTCAGAAGCACTTCTGACTTGATTAAGCACCAGCGCATCCACTCAGGAGAGAGACCCTACAAGTGTCCTGATTGTGAGAAGAGCTTCAAAAGGAGTTCTGTACTCAATTCGCACAAACGGATCCACACCGAAGAGAGACCCTACAAGTGCCCTGATTGTGAGAAGAGTTTCAAAAGCAGGTCCGAGGTTATTATCCACCAGCGCATCCACTTAAGAGAGAGACCCTACAAGTGCCCTGAGTGTGAGAAGAGCTTCAAAAGTAGTTCTGTACTCAATTTCCACAAACGGATCCACACAGGAGGGAGACCCTACAAGTGCCCTGATTGTGACAAGAGCTTCAAAAGGAGTTCTGTACTCAATTTGCACAAACGGATCCACACAGGAGAGAGACCTTACAAGTGCCCTGATTGTGAGAAGAGCTTCAAATGCAGGTCCGAGGTTATTATCCACCAGCGCATCCACACAGGAGAGAGACCCTACAAGTGCTCACAGTGTGAGAAGAGCTTCAGAAGCAGCTCTGAACTCTCCTACCATCAGCGCTTTCACACAGGAGAGAGACCTTACAAGTGCTCACAGTGTGAGAAGAGCTTCAGAAGAAGAGCAGATCTTACCTACCACCAGCACTTTCACACAGGCGAGAAGCCCTACAAGTGCCCTGAGTGTGGGAAGAGCTTCAGAAGCAGTTCTCATCTCCTTGTGCACAAACTGACCCACACAGGAGAGAGACCCTACAAGTGCCCTGATTGTGAGAAGAGCTTCAAAACGAGTTCTGTACTCAAGTTGCACAAACGGATCCACACAGGAGAGAGACCCTACAAGTGCCCTGATTGTGAGAAGAGCTTCAAAACGAGTTCTGTACTTAAGTTGCACAAACGGATCCACACAGGAGAGAGACCCTACAAGTGCCCTGATTGTGAGAAGAGCTTCAAATGCAGGTCTGAGGTTATTATCCACCAGCGCATCCACACAGGAGAGAGACCCTACAAGTGCCCTGACTGTGCAAAGGGCTTCAAAAGCAGTTCTGAACTTAGATCCCACAAGCGTGTCCACAAAGGAGACAAGCCGTAGTAGTGCCCTGCGTGTGGGTCGAGCTTCTGCCAGAGCTCGAACCTGGTCACCCAATTCTAGATCCACACAGAAGAGAGCCTTACAAATACCTTGAGCAGAGGAAGAGCCCTGTGGCAAACTCATCTTCAAACCCTCCTGCAGATCAAACTCCCTCCCCCGAAACTTGGCTGAGAGCAGAGAGAGAGAAACCCTGTCCCTAGTGTGGGCATCCAACGATGGCTGTTGGGCAGATCCAGTCCCCTCTTCCCATCCTTATTCTGTTTATCACTGCGTAAAATATTCTCTGGGATTCCTTGCACGTCACCTTTTCTCCCATCACCTTTAGGGGAGTTGCTGCTCAATGGTTTGGTAACAGCAGTAAATACCAAGTCCCAGAAGCCGCAAGAGAGAGATTTGAAGTTTCTACCGTGAAACCCAGCATAAAAACCCAACAAAGAGCAAACTCCCATCCTTGAGCCTTGAAGCCGTGGTTTATCCTGGTGCAGACAGTAGAGAACTCTAGGTGTCAGGAAGATATTTGCCGGCGCGTTTCTTGGGAGATATCGCTGTGAGCCCAGCAGGGAATGATGCATTTGCTCCATCTTCTTTGAGCAGCTTAGGAGATTCCCCAATGCCGTCACCTCCTCTGGGATGCAAAGGGTGTAGGGATGCTGATAGAAGAGTCTGGAAAGGAAAAGGAAAACAGGAAAAGCCAGCTGATGCTCTCTGCTCTCCTCTATCCTTGTAGCCAGGCTCCTATTTTGGCAGTGCCCAGCTCACTGCTCCTATCACAAGAGCCCATGGGGACCAGCTGGCCAGCTGCAAGTGAACCTTTGTGAGATGTCATGCAGGAGAGCTAAGAAGTCAGAGCAGTGCTGGGTAAGGAGTCCAGAGTTTTGGTGATGCTCATCCCAGACCAAGGCAGGCAACACTTCCAATCTCCATCTGAGCAAGCAACATCCTGCCAAGATTCACAAATGACACATCAAGGCACAGAAAAAAGTCACAATTCCCACACCTCTGCATAAGGAAATGCTCCCAGTTTCACTTTGACTCACTTGGATAAGGCAGACCCCATTTTGGCTTGTGACCGGCGTGCCTTGGAGTTTTCCCATCCTTTGGCTGGACCGTATCACTCTTCCTGGCCTTAGGTTCTCGTGTGGGTGTTCTGGGACAAATATATCCTGTTCCTGCTTTGTCCCCGGTGTGGGAATTACCCATATTGCTCCCCTTTTCAGCTGGAGATGGGGTGCCAAGTGACCACACAAAGGAGAGCCCAGATCTGGCTGTGGCTAAGCCACTGGAAGCCCTTGGGATGTTGGTAGGTAGATCAGAAGCACATTTCTCCCAGGGGATGAGGAAATGAGGGTATGAGGGTATGACGGTATGAGGAAAGTCACCCAGGAAAGTGAGTCTTCACTCAAAGAGCCCAGGAAAGTCACCTCTGCTCGCCTCTGGATAAACCCATATGCTGTGGGTCAGTGCATGAAGATCCAAAAGAAACCTTGGCTGGAAAGAAAGGAAGAAAGCATGTCTGCAGGGATAATGGGAAGAACTTCAGCTGGAGCTCATTCCCTAGAAAATAAGAGCAACCCAACAGAGGGGAGAGTGCCTTGACTTAAGGAAGAGGTACATCCAGAGCTAGGAGATCCTCACCCATGACAGACCGCATGCTGGGAAGAAGCGCTTACAAACGCCCCAGGTGCAGGAAGAGCTTCAGCCACAGCATGAACTCATTAAATATCAGCAAATCCAGGTGGGAGAAAGAGCCTACAAGTGTCTTGCCTGCAGGAAGAGATTTTTTCAGGCCTTGCACCTCATTTCTCATGGGGAAAACCCACACTGGGAGAGACCTTGAGAATGGAGGAGTCCCCAGAGGCTTCTCATGACAAAGGGAGAGTTTCCAAAGGAGAAGGCATCCATGGCACCACCCAGATAAGGGTCTTACACCCATGGGCTTTGGATGCTCTTTCCTTGCGAACAAAAGAAAATCTCTCACTATGTTTAGTTTTCTCTTTCCGCTCTTGCTGCAAACAGCTTTTTTAACCCATTTCCTAAGGAAACTGCAAAAATATTGTGTGTGTTGTCTGCACGTGTTCCTCTCAGTAATTTCTGAGAAGGCATGTGGAAGAGACTACCCTCGGATAAAACCGAGCGTTTCATCCCTTGTCTGGCAAATGCCTTTTCTTGGCGGTGTAAAAGGGAAAGGGAAGGGGAAGAATAAAATACCTGATTTGTCCCAGAGCTTGTGTTTTCACTGGGGCCTGCTTTCTTAAAAGGAAAGATGGAAGGACAGGTAAAGGTGCAAGGAGGGTTTGTTTCTGGTGTCAATTCCAGCCCAGTGCTTGTTTTCTGGGCGGAGGCATGTTTGGCACACAACCCCACCACCCTTCCTAAATGTGCTGCTACACATATTTAGGAAACCTACACGCCTGTGAAGACAAGCTGAGGGAGTTGGTGTTGTTCAGCCTGGAGAAGAGAAGGCTCCAGGGAGACCTCATTGCAGCCTTCCGGTACGAAAAGTGGGCCTACAAGAAAGCAGGAGAGAGACACTTCATTAGGGAGGGTATTGATAAGACCAGGAAGAATGACTAAACTTAAAGAGGGTAGGTTGAGATTAGATATAAGGAAAAAAATCCTATGAGGGCGGTGAGGCACTGACACGCGTTGCCCAGAGAAGTTGTGGATGCCCCATCCCTGGAGGTGTTCAAGGCCAGGTTGCGTGGGGCTCTGAGCAATCCGATCTAGTGGAAATTGTCCCTGCCCATAGCAGGAGGCTTGGAATTCAATACTCTTTAAGGTCCCTTCCAACCCAAGCTGTTCTATGATTATGATCTCTCCTCAGTGAAGCTGGTTGTGACCGTGTTGGTTTTCTCACGCTCCTCCCTCCCTCGCAGCATCTACTTCCTGGTAATACGGACTGCAAAATGCTGCTGACATAATAAGTAGTCACCAGTTATACCAGCCTCACGCCTCATTCCTTTGAGGCATCCACCACCACCCATGAGCGGGGGTTGCTCTCGCCACGTGGGGTGGAAAGACAGAAGGTACAGAGGAGAAGAGAACAGACCCATCTTTGCAAAGTGGTGCTGTTAAGCTGGCTGGCAATATAGAACAGCTCTATAAAGGGCCTGCATGTTCTCACCCTGCTGGCCCGCAGTGAAGGCATCAGCCAAGAAGGGCTACTGCTGAAGATTCTGAACTTCTGATCATCATTTGCAGAGATTTCTGCTAGCTCTTTCATCTCACATCAGCGTACACTGGTGTTTTCCTCTCAGCAGGCTTAAGCCCATCTTTTTAGACTTCTTTCTAGATCCAGTCTTGACAGCAGATATATGCCGAGTGCCGTAGTCCTGTGTGAGTGCACCCACAGAGATGCAGCTTTGTGTTTGGTTGCTGATTGCTCCCAGGAGAAGTGCCATCATTGCAACCAGAAACCTTAAAACAATGCAATTGTTTGCACAGGTAGTGTGGCTGCAGAACCACTCGTGCCCATGCGCCTCAGGAGCATGGTCTCCGGATGTTTTTTGACAAAGGATGAAACAGCCCCCAAGGACAGATTTACAAAGTTGTTCTGAAGTTTAGTTATGACCATGAGACCCCCTCCTCCACTAGGGAAAGGACAGGAAGAGAGCAATTAGCAGCAGCTCATATACAGCTTGCAGCACAGGGCGGTGCAAACCCCTCCAGTCACACCATTAAACCCATCCTGACCCTGGCAATGCCTTCCCTCATTGCCAGGCACAGCAGGGCAGGAGCAGGGCCTTGGCTTGCCTGCAGTCATATGTTGATGTCCCTGAGATCTTGCTCTTCTCCAGGGTAGAAGTTATCTCAGAACAGGACCTGGGGTCTTGTGTCACCTAGTGGGCTGTTGCCCCTACTACATCCCAGCAAAGTGCTCAGGCCTTTGCTTGCAGCTCTGGGCAGAGACAAAGCCATCAGTGGCCTGCTTCTAGGAGAGTTAACTCTTTCCGTGCACAGCAGGGAAGGCTGAGCAGGGCAGAGCGCTTAACCCTTTCCTCACATAGTGGCATGCTCTGGGGCAGCCAACCGAGAAGGCCGAGGTCAATCCCTAACCGACCTCTTTGATTTTCTGTGCCGCAGCTTCACAACACATTCTGGTTCGGGGCCAGGAAGCCATGCTGCACATCAGGAGGAGCCATGGCCAAGGCTGAGCTGCAGCCCAGAGCTCCTCCAACAGAGCTGATGAGGGGTCAGGTACCTTGGGCGGGGTGCAGAGTCCCAGGGCATGGAAATGCCCCCCCACAGGAAGAGCCTGAGAGTCTGGGCTCTCCCAGGGTGCTCAGTGGGGGGAAAAGCCTTTGGTGCAGCTCACAGCTCCCCGCCCACCAGCAGCCCTCGGAGGGGCGCCCTGTAAGGCAAGTGAGAGCCTGTCTGGACGCCACCCAGGCAGCGTCTTGGTTGCAGGAGGTGCACCACGGCCATCCTGCAGCTGGGTCCAGCCTCAGGACACTTGCATCCTCCAGCCTACACGACTCAGAGGAGCCTGGCTGCCTGCAACGAGGGTGGGAGCAGCCTATAGTGGACTCGAGGTAGGCCCTCTTCATTGCTTGTGCAGAGAAGAGGCAGGGTTTTTCCTTTTCCACATGATTCCCCCTTTGAGACAGGGACTGGCATGGTGCTTATCACCACCTGAGCATCTAAAGTTCAGCACCAGACTTGGAAGGTCATGGAAAAGGGGAAAGGAAAAGCAGGATCTGCCCCATCTTGCTGTTCAAGGGTGGGAGATAGCTGTCCCGACCCAAAGCATGCAGCTCATTGCTCGCTGCTCCTCTCCTGGCTGCAGCCAAGAGATTAGCTGGGCCCTGTAAAAGCGGGTGCAAGTCCTCAGCAGGAAGGCTCCGGATCTGCAGTGTTGTTTCCTGAGCTTTGGATTAGACTCTGTTTGTGAGGTTTCTGAGGGGGCGCAGGAAGGGGTTGGAGCTGGGAAAATAAAGAAGTGAGCAGGGACTATCAGCATGCTTTGCTGACCTGTTGAATCTCTAATAATATATCTGGGACTATATTTCTAAGAGGCACACACACCTGACATTAAATGAATCCTTTGCATGTATGGATTCCTGCATGCTATAAATATTTGCCTGCCCCCTGTTCTCTGTCTCAAGCTAAAACCTCCGGGTAAGGAATTTTCCTCTCCACCCCCTACATGTCTTTAGGGGATCCAGCAGGCAAGATCTTCCTCTAGTGGCTCTTCTGATGTTACCTTTTGTTCTGCCAGCACATGGTTTCCTTGCTTGCTTGTTCTGGGGCTTGTGCTACTCCTTAACTACAGGACTTGGCTTTCTTTTTTCTGCAAATGCTTCCCAAGGCTGCTGTTCAGGATCTGCCTGCAAATGAAGGCCCATTTTACAGGCAGCTGCTGGTCCTCCCTCAGGCATGGTCAGCATTTCCACCAGCTTAGGCACTGGACTCACTCAGTGCTCCTCTTGAATGGGTCAGAGGAAGAAAATACTCTGAAACAAGAACAACCTCACAGCTCGTGGGTTGAGACAGGGACAGGGGAGATCACTTACCGATAAATAGCACTGTCAAACGCGACGGGGCAAAGGGCAGCTCTCCGTGGGTTGCAGCCCCCTCTTAGGCCACATCCGCCTGCCCCAGCATGAGCTCCTCAGTGGGCTGCAGTTTAGAGAGCTGATCCACTCTGCCACATCGTGGGCTGCAGCAGGACAGCCTGCTTCACCGTGGTCCCGGCCACAGGCTTCAGGGGAAATTCTGTCCTGGTGCCTGGAGCACCTCCTTCCTCTTTCTTCACTGACCTTAGTGTCTGCAGGGTTGTTTTCATCTCGTTTTCTCACTCCTCTGTGACTACTGCTGATGTGCAGCAGATTTTTCCTTTCTTAAATCTGCGGCCCAGATGGCTTTTACTTCCAAGCAATGGCCTGCAGCTGGACTAGGGCTGGGGAGGGACAGGGACAGGGACTGCTGTATTCCCCTAAACCTACCGTGCCATTTCTCTTGTCCCAGCAGGTTCCAGTTTGACATCTACCTTTCACCTGTGATTGTTGCAGCCTGCAGGAGGGCAGGAAATGGCCATGGCACATCCAGCTGAGGTAGGGGCTTGGAGAAGCAGCCAGGAGAGGCCAAGGGGGAAGGGATGTGAATGCAGGGGGAAGATGAGATGCCCTCAGCCAGCATTTGTGTGCTGGGCACAGAGAAGCCACTGGGACTGGAGCTTCTGTCATCAACAGGCTGCTTCTACATGGAGCCTCTTTGCTTGCAGGAACCCGTGACCTTCGTGGAGGTGGCTGTGTATTTCAGCAGGGAGGAGTGGGAGCTGCTGGATCCTGCACAGCGAGCGCTCTACCGGGACGTGATGCTGGAGACGTACGCGTCCGTAACTTCACTGGGTGAGGGCTTTGCTTCCTTTTCTCCTCATTAGGGCAGCCTTGGCGGTGTACAAGAAGCCTCTGTGAGCAGGACATATAATAAACACAATGCAATTATTAACTGCATACAGAATTATAAAATAATAAATAAAAAAAACCTAAAAGCACACACAAAGAGGATAAGCATGAATTTAAGAAGGCATTAGTGTGTTATCCACTATAACATATATATATAATGATCTAATGATACAATAATATAATATATATAATTATGCTGTTTATTAGAATATGTAATAATATAATATAGTAATATATATAACTATATATTATATATAATATATATATAACTATATATATAATATATTTATAGTTATATGACATATATAGATAATGATATAATGATACAATAATATAATATATATAATTATGCTGTTTATTAGAATATGTAATAATATAATATAATAATATATATAACTATATATATTATATATAATATATATATAACTATATATATATTATATTGATAGTTATATGTACATACGTATAAAAGAGCTTTTCTTGGTGGTTGCATGTAAATCTTCCTTCTCAGCATTGCCTTCCTCAGTTTTCCCCTAAAGCTTCTTGAAGTCAACTGCATTGAACAAGTAGGTAAAAAATAAGGAAAATAAATAAGTCCCTGCAGTAATTTCAGAGACGGAAGAGCCTTGCTGTCTTCAAATGAAGCTAGTCTATGTTGTTGGCTTGAATGATGCTGGGCCATAAATGTGGCTTTACAAGAAGGGAGTGCTAACATAGTACACGTGGACACTTAGCAGCTGTGTCAAACCCATGGGAATCATAGGGTCATAGAATGGCCTGTGTTGAAAAGGACCTTAAAGATCATCTAGTTTCAACCCCCCTGCTCTGGGCAGGGTTGCCAACCACTAGAGCAGGCTGCCCAGAGTCGCATCAAGCCTGGCCTTGAATGCCTCCAGGGATGGGGCATCCACAACCTCCCTGGGCAACGTGTTCCAGTGCCTCACCACCCTCTGAGTGAAAACCTTTCTCGTAATTTCCAACCTAAATCTCCCCTGTCTTAGTTTAAAACCATCCCCCCTTGTCCTATCACTAGCAACACATGTAAACAGGCGTTCCCCCCCCGTTTATACACTGCCTTCAGCTACTGGAAGGCCGCAATGAGGTCTCCCTGGAGCCTTCTCTTCTTCAAGCTAAACAAGCCCAGTTTCCGCCACCTTTATGCATAGGAGAGGTGCTCCAGCCCTCTGATCATCTTAGTGGCCCTCCAAATGCTCTCATCTCCTCTGTTTATGCCATTTAAGGATTACTTCCGTCCCCCAAACCCGTGGTGATCTCTCAGCTTGAAGAAGGGGAAGATCCCTGGATCCCAGATCTGCATGGCGTGGAGGATGTGACAGGAGACCTCAGCGCAGGTGAGGTGGTGGAGGAAAGGAGGAGATTGGGGTTGGCAAAAGCCACGATGAGAGGATCAGAGATCTCTGCCTGGGCCATATTATGGGCACTATGGGCTGGTTCTGGATTTCCTCTGTCATCCAGCAGGTGACAGGATCCCAAAAGCAAAGGAGACTCTTCAGAAAAGTGGCATGGCCCAAAGGCAGTTGAATGGTGACTCTGTGGGAAAAATCAGGAGGGGCGTCCAAAAGGGCCTGGAGCATGGAAAGCATCTCAAGAAGCCACTGAAAACCCACCCAGGAAATCGAGCAAGGAATCCCCTAGATGGCAGCAAAGGTCAAAAAGAGCCTAAAGAACTGACAAAGAAGCAAGGCTGCCAGAAGAAAATGGAGAACCAATGTGATGAGTGTGGAAGAATCTTTAAAAGTCATTCCCATCTCGTTAAGCACCAGCGCATCCACACAGGAGAGAGACCCTACAAGTGCTCACAGTGTGAGAAGAGCTTCAGAAGCAGCTCTGAACTCATCTACCATCAGCGCTTTCACACAGGAGAGAGACCTTACAAGTGCTCACAGTGTGAGAAGAGCTACAGAAGAAGAGCAGATCTTACCTACCACCAGCACTTTCACACAGGCGAGAAGCCCTACAAGTGCCCTGAGTGTGGGAAGAGCTTCAGAAGCAGTTCTCAACTCCTTTTGCACAAAGTAACCCACACAGCAGAGAGACCCTACAAGTGCCCTGATTGTGAGAAGAGCTTCAAAAGGAGTTCTGTACTCAATTCGCACAAACAGATCCACACAGGAGAGAGACCCTACAAGTGCCCTGATTGTGAGAAGAGCTTCAAAAGGAGTTTTGTACTCAAGTTGCACAAACGGATCCACACAGGAGAGAGACCCTACAAGTGCCCTGATTGTGACAAGAGCTTCAAATGCAGGTCCGAGGTTATTATCCACCAGCGCATCCACACAGGAGAGAGACCCTACAAGTGCTCACAGTGTGAGAAGAGCTTCAGAAGCAGCTCTGAACTCACCTACCATCACCGCTTTCACACAGGAGAGAGACCTTACAAGTGCTCACAGTGTGAGAAGAGCTTCAGAAGAAGAGCAGATCTTACCTACCACCAGCACTTTCACACAGGCGAGAAGCCCTACAAGTGCCCTGAGTGTGGGAAGAGCTTCAGAAGCAGTTCTCTACTCCTTTTGCACAAAGTAACCCACACAGCAGAGAGACCCTACAAGTGCCCTGATTGTGAGAAAAGCTTCAAAAGCAGTTCTGTACTCGAGTTGCACAAACGGATCCACACAGGAGAGAGACCCTACCAGTGCCCTGAGTGTGGGAAGAGCTTCAGAAGCACTTCTGACTTGATTAAGCACCAGCGCATCCACTCAAGAGAGAGACCCTACAAGTGCCCTGATTGTGAGAAGAGCTTCAAAAGCAGGTCCGAGGTTATTATCCACCAGCGCATCCACTCAAGAGAGAGACCCTACAAGTGCCCTGATTGTGAGAAGAGCTTCAAAAGCAGTTCTCATCTCCTTGTGCACAAACTGACCCACACAGCAGGGAGACCCTACAAGTGCCCTGATTGTGAGAAAAGCTTCAAAAGCAGTTCTGTACTCAAGTTGCACAAACGGATCCACACAGGAGAGAGACCCTACAAGTGCCCTGATTGTGGGAAGAGCTTCAGAAGCAGTTCTGACTTGATTAAGCACCAGCGCATCCACTCAAGAGAGAGACCCTACAAGTGCCCTGATTGTGAGAAGAGCTTCAAAAGGAGTTCTGTACTCAATTTGCACAAACGGATCCACACAGGAGAGAAGCCCTACAAGTGCCCTGATTGTGAGAAGAGCTTCAAAAGCAGGTCCGACGTTATTATCCACCAGCGCATCCACTCAAGAGAGAGACCCTACAAGTGTCCTGATTGTGAGAAGAGCTTCAAAAGCAGTTCTGTACTCAATTCGCACAAAGGGATCCACACAGCAGAGAGACCCTACAAGTGCCCTGATTGTGAGAAGAGCTTCAAAACGAGTTCTGTACTCAAGTTGCACAAACGGATCCACACAGGAGAGAGACCCTACAAGTGCCCTGATTGTGACAAGAGCTTCAAAAGCAGGTCCGAGGTTATTATCCACCAGCGCATCCACACAGGAGAGAGACCCTACAAGTGCCCTGATTGTGAGAAGAGCTTCAAAACGAGTTCTGTACTCAAGTTGCACAAACGGATCCACACAGGAGAGAGACCCTACAAGTGCCCTGATTGTGACAAGAGCTTCAAATGCAGGTCTGAGGTTATTATCCACCAGCGCATCCACACAGGAGAGAGACCCTACAAGTGCCCTGAGTGTGCAAAGGGCTTCAAAAGCAGTTCTGAACTTAGATCCCACAAGCGCGTCCACAAAGGAGACAAGCCGTAGTAGTGCCCTGATTGCGGGTCGAGCTTCTGCCAGAGCTCGAACCTGGTCACCCAATTCTAGATCCACACAGAAGAGAGCCTTACAAATACCTTGAGCAGAGGAAGAGCCCTGTGGCAAACTCATCTACAAACCCTCCTGCGGATCAAACTCCCTCTCCCAAAACTTGGCTGAGAGCAGAGAGAGAGAAACCCTGTCCCTAGTGTGGGCATCCAACGATGGCTGTTGGGCAGATCCAATCCCCTCTTCCCTTCCTTATTCTGTTTATCACTGCGTAAAATATTCTCTGGGATTCCTTGCACGTCACCTTTTTTCCCATCACCTTTAGGGGAGTTGCTGCTCAATGGTTTGGTAACAGCAGTAAATACCAAGTCCCAGAAGCCGCAAGAGAGAGATTTGAAGTTTCTACCGTGAAACCCAGCATAAAAACCCAACAAAGAGCAAACTCCCATCCTTGAGCCTTGAAGCCGTGGTTTATCCTGGTGCAGACAGTAGAGAACTCTAGGTGTCAGGAAGATATTTGCCGGCGCGTTTCTTGGGAGATATCGCTGTGAGCCCAGCAGGGAATGATGCATTTGCTCCATCTTCTTTGAGCAGCTTAGGAGATTCCCCAATGCCGTCACCTCCTCTGGGATGCAAAGGGTGTAGGGATGCTGATAGAAGAGTCTGGAAAGGAAAAGGGAAACAGGAAAAGCCAGCTGATGCTCTCTGCTCTCCTCTATCCTTGTAGCCAGGCTCCTATTTTGGCAGTGCCCAGCTCACTGCTCCTATCACAAGAGCCCATGGGGACCAGCTGGCCAGCTGCAAGTGAACCTTTGTGAGATGTCATGCAGGAGAGCTAAGAAGTCAGAGCAGTGCTGGGTAAGGAGTCCAGAGTTTTGGTGATGCTCATCCCAGACCAAGGCAGGCAACACTTCCAATCTCCATCTGAGCAAGCAACATCCTGCCAAGATTCACAAATGACACATCAAGGCACAGAAAAAAGTCACAATTCCCACATCTCTGCATAAGGAAATGCTCCCAGTTTCACTTTGACTCACTTGGATAAGGCAGACCCCATTTTGGCTTGTGACCGGTGTGCCTTGGAGTCTTCCCATCCTTTGGCTGGACCGTATCACCCTTCCTGGCCTTAGGTTCTCGTGTGGGTGTTCTGGGACAAATATATCCTGTTCCTGCTTTGTCCCCGGTGTGGGAATTACCCATATTGCTCCCCTTTTCAGCTGGAGATGGGGTGCCAAGTGACCACACAAAGGAGAGCCCAGAGCTGGCTGTGGCTAAGCCACTGGAAGCCCTTGGGATGTTGGTAGGTAGATCAGAAGCACATTTCTCCCAGGGGATGAGGAAATGAGGGTATGAGGGTATGACGGTATGAGGAAAGTCACTCAGGAAAGTGAGTCTTCACTCAAAGAGCCCAGGAAAGTCACCTCTGCTCGCCTCTGGATAAACCCATATGCTGTGGGTCAGTGCATGAAGATCCAAAAGAAACCTTGGCTGGAAAGAAAGGAAGAAAGCATGTCTGCAGGGATAATGGGAAGAACTTCAGCTGGAGCTCATTCCCTAGAAAATAAGAGCAACCCAACAGAGGGGAGAGTGCCTTGACTTAAGGAAGAGGTACATCCAGAGCTAGGAGATCCTCACCCATGACAGACCGCATGCTGGGAAGAAGCGCTTACAAACGCCCCAGGTGCAGGAAGAGCTTCAGCCACAGCATGAACTCATTAAATATCAGCAAATCCACGTGGGAGAAAGACCCTACAAGTGTGGGAAGAGCTTCAAAAGCAGTTCCCACCTTATTTCCCACCAGCACGTCCATACAGGAGACAGACCCTGCAAGTGCCCCAAGTGTGAGAAGACGTGCAAAAGCAGTTCAGAACTTACTTACCACCAGCGCATCCACACAGGTAATAGACCCTACAAGTACAATAAGTGTGAGAAGAACTACGTAAAAAGTTCCCAGCTTGTCATCCACCAGCACATCCACATGGGATAGAGACCCTTCTGAGGGTGGGAAAGATTTCAAAAGCAGTTCTGAACTCAATTACCACCATCCCGTTTACACAGGGTAGAGACAGTAGAAGCGCTGTCTGTGTGGGAGTAGCTTCAGAAGTTATTCCCACCCTATCTTTCACCAGAGCATCCACAAAAGAGACGGATCCAACAAGTGCCCCAGGTGTTGGAAGAGCTTCATCCAGAGCCCCAGCCTAGTGGGCTATTTGTGGCTACAGAAAGAGGAGAATCTTATAAGTACCTTGAGCAGAGAAAAAGTTTTGAGTCAAATTCATCTTCAAAATGCCCTCAAGAGCAAACTCCCTCCCCTGGATCTTGAAGACGTGGTTTAGTCCCATGTTTAGATTAAAGAGCACTAGGTGTAAGATTTGTCTGCATGTGTGTTACTTCAGAGGTATGACTGTGAGCCCAACAGCATGCATGTGACTGAGAGAAAAACTCTGTCCCTAGCTTGGGCACCCAACTAGTGGGATATCAGTTCATGGCTGTAGGATAGACCCAGTCCCATGGGTACCCTTTTCTGATGCACAATGCTTCATGATCTAGAAGGCCACTCAGGACATTACCCAATGCTTTTACAAAACCCCTCTAGGATGCAAAGGGTGCAGCTGATGATCATGGAATCATGGAATGATGGAATGATAGAATCATGGAATGGTTTGGGTTGGAAGGTGCCCTAAGGATCCTCTAGTTCCATTATGAGCAGGGATGGCCATACGCTAGACCAGGTTGCTCAAAACCCCATCCAACTGAGCCTTGAACGTCTCCAGGGATGAGGCATCCACAACTACTTTGGGTAATCTGTTCCAGTGTGTCACCATCCTCTGAGTAAACAATGACCTCCTAACATCTAATCTAATTCCCTCCTTCTATAGTTTTCTCCCTTGTTCTATTGCCATCTGCCCCTGTAAAAAGTCATTCCATCTTTTTTTTTTATAAGCCCCTTTTAAGTACTGAAAGTACATAAAAAAGTACATAAAGTCTCTCACCATGTCCAGTTTGCTCTTCTGTTCTTGTTGCAAGCAGCTTTTTTAACCCATTTCCTAAGGAAACTGCAGGAATATTGTGTGTGTGCGTGCATGCATTCGTCTCTCGATTGGTGCCGCCACCACCCAATGGCCAATGGGTGCCCAAGTAGCACCTGGAGTCACTGGGTGCCGGGCAGGACCCAGTCCGTCAGGTTGCGGGGGGGGGGGACCGCTGGAAGCGGCGTGGGTCTCATCCCCCCTCCCCAGGGCACCCGGAGACCTTGGATGGGACCCAGGCATCCTGCAGCCCCCCTGCTCGAGTTGGAACCCAGCTGTCCAGTGCCCCACATCTCTCCACAGTTCGGCACCCGTTGTCTCACTTGCCTGATGTTCCTCATTCCCAGCATCCGTCGACCTGGAGGGGTCCCCTGTACCAAGCATGCCATTCCCACTGCCCATTGTGGCGCTACCCCTGACACCCCCATGCCTGGCAGGTCAGGAGGAAAGTGAGGATGCACCAGAGAACGGCTTGAGGAGAGGGCCTGCGCCTCCGATTATTGCAGGGTGCTCTGTGGCAGAAGCCTTTGCCAGGGGGACCCTTCCTCTTCCAGCTCTCTCAGCCTCTCTTCATAGGAGAGAGGAGGTTGAAGGTTTAAAGGTTGGACTAGATGATCTTAGAGGTCTTTTCCAACCTGAGTGATTCTAGGATTCTGAGTTCCAGTCCCGGCATCATCTTTGTCATCCTTTGCTCAACTCTCCGGTAGTTCTATGTCCCCCTTGTACTGGGGAGCACAGAACTGGACACAACACTCCAGGTGCAGCCTCACCAGGGCTGAGCAGAGGGGAGACATTCAATTCACCTCCCTCGACCTGCTGGCAACACCAACACCTAATGCACCCCAGGATACCATTGGTCTTCTTGGCCACAAGGGTGTGTTTCAGGTTCATGGTTAACCTGTTGTCCACCAGGACTACCAGGTCCTTCTCTGCAGAGCCGCCTTCCAGCTGGTCAGCACCCAATCTGTCCTGGTGCATGGGTTTATTCCTCCTTAGGTGCAGGATACTGTACTTGCCTATGTTGAGTTTCACGAGGTTTCTCTCTGCCCAACTCCCCAGCCTGTCCAGGTCTCTCTGAATGGTAGTACAGCCCTCTGGTTTATCAGCCTCTCCTCCCAGCTTTGTATCATCAGCAAACTTGCTGAGGGTACACTCTGTCCCTTACATCCAGGTCGTCACTGATGGAAAAGTCGAGTGAGACTGAACACAGTACTGACCCCTGGGGGACACCAATAGGTGCCGGCCTCCAACCAGACAGCAGCTGAGCACAACCCTCTGAACTCTGCCATTCAGCCGATTCTCAATCCACCTCACTGTCCACTCATCCAACTCACACTTTCTGCATTTATATATGTGGATATTGTGGGAAACAGTGTCAAAAGTCTTGCAGAGGTCAAGGCAGAAGTCAAGGTCATCCTCTGCTCTCCCTTCATCTACCCAGCCAGTCATCCCATCACAGAAAGCTATCAGATTGGTTAAGCATGATCTCCCCTTGGTGAATCCATACTTACTGCCAAGGCTGCCTGCCCTGTAGTTTATTCGGTTCTCC
Organism: Anser cygnoides; assembly: GCF_040182565.1. NCBI lineage: Eukaryota > Metazoa > Chordata > Aves > Anseriformes > Anatidae > Anser > Anser cygnoides. The sequence continues at coordinate 1,192,518 of NC_089907.1, forward strand.
CTCTTGCCCTTTTTGAAGACTGCAGTGACATGCAGGTTTCCTGCCCTCTTTGCTTGCCTTCTTACTCATATGGATACATCGGTCTTGATCTTGGAGGAAGTGATGCTTGAATATTAACCTGATCTTTTGGCCCCCATTTCCTTCTAAGGCCCTAACCCAGGGGATTCCTCCAAGTAGGTCCCTGAAGAGGTCAGTGTTTGCTCTCCTGATGTCCAGAGTAACTTTTTGCCTTTCTTCCTCCTTGCAAGATCCTGAACTCCACCATCTCATGGTCACTGCAGCCAAGGCTGCCCTCAACCTTTATGTCTCCTTCTTTGTTAGCACAAGGTCCAGAGCACACTTTTCCTCTTTGGCTCATCTATCACCCATGTCAAAGTAGGCATTGCTGCTCTCCAGGAACCTGCTGGACAGTTTGTGTCTAGCTGTATGATCTTTCCAGCAGATATCAGAGTGGTTGAAGTCCCCCACGAGAACTAGAGCTTGTGGTCATGAGCATACTTTCATCTGTCTGTGCATACTTTCATCTGTCTGTAGAAGGTCTCAGTGACTTCCTGATTGGGTGGCCTGTAGTAAACAACCGCAATAATGTCACTCATGTAAACCTGAAACTGGCTAGCCCCTACACCCGGCCCAAGTCAGGAAACACTTAAGCAAGAGGAAGAAGGCAGGGAAACCAAAGGCAGGAAAGAACACAAGAGTCACGCTAGGCCTTAATTTTCCCCTGCCTGGACAGGGACAGGAGGGGATGACACCACAAGTAGTATTGCCAACAGGCAACAAGACCCTCACAAAGGCCCTCCAGGAGAGGGCGTCTGATTGGGAGCATGTCGAGATAGCATGATAGGCACAGGGAAGGTCTTCTCCTATGTGCTTACTAACAGGTATGGTTAATGCACCTTCTTATCCTTCCCTCCTTGGCTCTCTCCCTGCCTCCATTCTTTCACCCTTTATCTGTCCCTTCATCCATCACACCCTCCCTCTGTCCATCCCTTCATTTGCCTGTCCCAACATTTGAGTCCTAGCCTGAAAATCGGGAACCACTTAGATGATTGTGTGGTGGGGTACAATCCCAAGCCAGACAAAGACCCACTGACAGTGGTGACCCTCTGTTATCCAGCACATTGAAGGACTTTTTACCCCCCAGTTTCCCATCATGCCATTGTCCAGCCCAAGAGAGGTAAGACTAGAGATGTCTGACAACAGCGTACAGTTTCTCCCTTCATTTTTCCCACCAAATTCCTATCATGCTGTTGACTGACCAAAGGGTATCAAGATTAGAAGTGGGCAATGCCAGCCATTTTTGCTCTCTGCTGCTTTTAGGAGGAAAGGATGGGAAGGTGCATTGACCATACCTGTTAGTAAGCACATAGAAGACCTTCCCTGTGCCCTCTGCGCTATCTCAACATGTTCCCACCAACCCTACAACCATGCAATGGAGCAATCAGACAGCCCCTCCTGGGGGGCCTTTGGAAGGTTCTTGCTACCTGTTGGCAATGCTGCTGGTGGTGTCATCCCCTCCTGCCCCTGTCCAGGCAGGGGAAAATTAAGGCCCAGCGTCACTCTTCCCCACGTGCCCCTTTCCTGTCTGTGGTTTCCCTGCCTTCTTCCTCTTGCGTGAGTGTTTCCTGACTGGGGCTGAGTAGAGGGGAAGTAGCATCCAACGGCCACGGCCGCTGCTGGCTACAGGGGCACCGAGGACCCACCACCCCCGCCAGGGACTCTGGGAAGGGACATGTGAGGCCCTGAGGTACTGAGGGGAAGGCTGGTGGGGTGGGAGGTCTCGGGGGCCACTGAGCAGTCTTGAGACAACTGGGAGGTATGGGTGGACAACTGAAGTTCTTGAGGATCACATGGAATATCTGTGAGGTGGGGGTACTAGCAGGTTTGGAATGTGACTGGGAGGTTTATGGGAACTGGAAAGGTGGGGTGGAAAACTGGGATGTCTAAGGGGTCAACTGGGATGTTTGGGGGAGTAACTTCGGTGGTGTGGCTGGCCCAATGTGAGGTCTGGGAGTCAGCTTTGAGGTCTGTGGGATGCCAAGATATAGGGGAGGAGATGAGAGTAGAAAGAGAAGAAGAGGAGGAGGCCTCAGAGGGTGGGGAGAAGGAAAGAGGGACAGATGAGGAAGGGAGGGGCTCTGGGGAACGGCAATATTGGAGGAGGGGGATGCAGAGATGGGGAGCTGGAGGGATGGCTGAGTTTGCTCTGGGTGACGCTGGTTAACCCCATCCCCACAGCCCCCACTGCGATGTCCACACCCTCCTCCAATGGGACAGCCACCCCCATCCCCAGCGCAGCGGTGGGACTGACCCTGCTGTCAGCGGCGATGGTCATAGGGCTGCCAGGGAACGCCCTTGTGTTGTGGAGCTGCGCTGCCACCCGTCGCCGTGGCATCCCCATGCTGCTGGTGTTCCACCTGGCCCTGGCCGATGTGGCCACCCTCCTAACTGGCCCTGTCTACATCCGCTTCCTGAGCACCGGTCGCTGGGACCTGGGCCTGGCTGCTTGCCGTGGCTGCAACTACATCTGTGGTGCCGCCATGTATGCCAGCGTCTTCCTCATCGCCCTGCTTGGCCTGCACCGCTGCCTGGTGGTGTCCCGGCCATCGGCGGCAGTAGTGGCGGGTGACCGCGCCGCCCAGCTGGCCCATGGGGCCGCGGCGGTCACCTGGCTGGTGGCCTTGGTACTGGCCACTCCCTCTATCGCCTTCCGGCATGTGGAGGATGGGCACTGCAAGCGGAAACACAGCTCCGCCGCTTGGCTGGTGACCCACAACCTGCTGGAGACGGGGCTGGGCTGGGCCCTGCCACTGACCGCTGTGGCTGTCGGCTATGGGCTGCTGCTGCAGCGGCTGCGGCGCACACGACTGGCACGGCGGGGCCGCACTCTCGGGCTTGTGGCCGCTGTGGTGGTCGCCTTCGCTGTCACCTGGGGACCCTACCACATCGCCAGCCTGCTGGAGGTGGTGGCAAAGCTGCAGAAGAGCAGTGAGCCCCTGAACAGGGTTGCCAGGGCCATCCGCCCACCAGCCACTGCCCTGGCCTTCCTCAGCAGTGCCTTAAACCCCCTGCTCTACGCCTGTGCTGGCCGGGGGCTGTGCCACACTGCTGGGACTGCTCTCCTGCCCCGGCTCCTGGAGGGCTCCACGGCTTTCAACAGCACCCGTAGGACCATGGCCAGGACCACCCACCGGGCAAGGGGCACACGGAAAGACAGGGAGAAGGGGGGCGAGGATGTGGCAGTGGAGGACACAGGGACAGGGGGTGGGGGGACAGCAGTGGAAGTCGTGGGGATGGGGGATGGGGGGACAGTAGTGGAGGACACAGAAACAGGGGACAGTGGGACAGGGAGGGCATGATGGTGGAGAAGGCTGTGGAGAGGAGATGGATTTTGTGGTGGCCCTAATACAAACCCCTCCCTCTGTTCATGCCTCTCTCCCTCTCTCCCTCCAACCATTCCTCCCTCCCTCCTTCCATGTCTTCATCTCTCCCTCCACCCCATGGTCCTGGTGAGGCCTGAGCAGGACTGTAACCAATAAAAGAGGGATGGACAAGAAAGGCAGTAATTTGGGATATTCCGCTGGGCCTCTGGGATGATGCAAAATTTGCCAATGCATGCCATGCGTCTGTGTCCGTCCATCCATCCATCTGTGCCAGCAACCAGGAAGGGACCCAGGCATCCGGGGCAGAGGAACCTGGGTGGGTGTAGATGAGTGACATGGGTGGAGATACAGTGTGTGTGTGTGGGGGGGGGGCACTGTGTGTGTGCTCGTGGGGAGTGCTGGCAGGGGTCAAATACTCCAAAATGGGCTCTGAGGGGGGTCGCAGGGAGGTCTGGGGTTAGCTGGGGAGGTCTTGGGTTGTGCTTGGTTGTGCTGGGAGGAACAAGCCCAGGCACCAGGATGTGCTGGGGGCCACCCAGCTGGAAAGGAGCTCTGTAAAGGCCCTGGGGGTCCTGGTGGACACCAAGTAGAACAGGAGCCAGCAATGGGCCCTTGCCACAGAGGAGGTTAACAGCATCCTGGGCAAGTATTGCCAGCAGGCCAAGGGAGGTGATCCTTCCCCTCTACTCAGCACTGGTGAGGCTGCACCTGGAGTACTGGGTCCAGTTCTGGGAGCCGAGTACCAAAGAGACATGAAGCTACAGGAGAGTTGAGCGAAGGATGACAAAGATGATGCCGGGACTGGAACACAGAATCCTAGAATCACTCAGGTTGGAAAAGACCTCTAAGATCATCTAGTCCAACCTTTAAACCTTCAACCTCCTCCTCTCTCCTATGAAGAGAGGCTGAGAGAGCTGGAAGAGGAAGGGTCCCCCTGGCAAAGGCTTCTGCCACAGAGCACCCTGCAATAATCGGAGGCGCAGGCCCTCTCCTCAAGCCGTTCTCTGGTGCATCCTCACTTTCCTCCTGACCTGCCAGGCACGGGGGTGTCAGGGATAGCGCCACAATGGGCAGTGGGAATGGCATGCCTGGTACAGGGGACCCCCCCAGGTCGACGGATGCTGGGAATGAGGAACATCAGGCAAGTGAGACAACGGGTGCCGAACTGCGGAGAGATGTGGGGCACTGGACAGCTGGGTTCCACCTCGAGCAGGGAGGCTGCAGGATGCCTGGGTCCCATCCAAGGTCTCCGGGTGCCCTGGGGAGGGGGGACGAGACCCACGCCGCTTCCAGCGGTCCCTTCCCGGAGCCTGACAGAGCGAGTCCTGCCCGGCACCCGGTGACGTCAGATGCTACTCGGGCCCCCATTGGTCATTGGGCGGCGGCGGCACCAATCGCGGCGAGGAGCCTCTCGGGGGGAGAGGATGAGGCGGGAGCGCCGGGCTGAGGGAGGGGCAGGGACGAGGCTGGGGCCGCAGGCTGGGGAGGGGGAGGAGGGGAGAGGCGCTTGGTGATGAGGAAGGGAGCCAGGGGCTGGGCTGGGGCCACGAGACGGGGCTGGGACGTGTGTGGGGGCGAGCAGAAGTGGAGGCTCCAGGTGCCCAGCGCGGAGGTGGGCATGTCCGCCAGCACAGCCACCCCAGCCACCTCCTGGAACAGCTGCGGTTCTGCTGGGAGAGGGGCTGGGGCTGCAGGACAGAATGGGGGGGATTGGGGGTGAGGGGAGATGCGGGATGCCACAGACCACGGTGACCCCCGTGCTCAGGCGACGCCCCCGGTCCCACCCGGGTTCCCGCTGCCGCGGAAGGGAGCTCAGGGTGTCGTGATGCTGTGGCGAAAATCTCTGGCAAAGACCGGCGAATGTGGGCGAAAATCCCCCCTGCCCGTGCAGATGTTCAGTAAAAGAGACTTCCAAGATGATGGGGAGAGGACGGCACCAGGGCAGCTGACCTAAACCGACCAAAGGGGTATTCCATGCCATACGATGTCACACTCAGCAATAAAAGGTGGGAAAGGGGAAGGGGGGGGGGGGACGACTCTTGTTGTGGAAGCATCTGTCCTCCCGAACAACAAGCATATTGAGGCCCTGCTTCCCAGGACGGTTCTGAACATCACTCACTGATGGGAAGTAGAGAGTAACTGTTTTTCTCTCTCTGTGCTTCTGTGCTGCCTTTTTTTTTTAAAAAACTTTTTTTTTTTCCCTCTCCCTTTTCCCTTTAATTAAATCATCCTCATCTCAAACCTTGAGCTCTCTGTGTCCTATTTTCTCCCCCTTCCTCCTTGAGGACAGGGAGTGAGGGAGCGGCCGTGGTGGAACTCAGCTGCCCACCCGAGTAAAACCACCACACACTAACACAGATGTACTTTGTATATCAACCATAAGGACAGGACTGAGACGGGAAGAGGGTTGTCAACCACAAGGACAGGACTGAAACAGGAAGTATGTTGTATATTGACCACAAGGACAGGATGACCCTAAAGGTAACCAGCAAGAACTGACCTGGACTGCTGAAGTCTGCAAATGACAGGAAGGGTCAAAAGTTTAGCAGTGAGGAAGACTTCTGGCCTTCATCAAAAGACCACCAGAGGATGCTGGCTGACCACCCAAGGACTATAGCATGCATGCGAATAGGGGCGGGAACCAATGTTAATGATTCTTCGGATGCCTAATGAATATGCAAGAGACTTACATGTGTGTGTGGGGGGGAGTGAAATTAATATGTATACATCTCATCAATGATATCAATGTATATATCTCACCCTGGTAGTAACCCTTGGTGTGCAAGCTAGGAGGAGCGATCCCCCTTGCACCCAGTGCTGCAATAAACATACCCGCTTTATAACTCTCCTCGAGTTGTAAAATTTGTTTCCGTGTGTCACAGGAAAAGCAAAGCAAAACAAATCAAAGCCGGGCCAAGAAAATCAAGGAAAGCAAGGCCAGGAAAGGCAAAGCAGGGCCAGGAAAGGCAAAGCAGAGCCAGGAAAATCAAAGCAAAGCAGGGCCAGGGAAGGCAAAGCAGAGCAAGGCAAAGCAAAGCAAAGGAAAGTAGCACAAGGAAAAGCAAAGCATTGCCAGGAAAGACAAAGCAAACAAATCAAAGCAAAGCAATTCGAGGCAAAGAAGAGCAAAGCAGGGGCAAGAACAGCAAAGGAAAATAGAGAAGGAAAAGCAAAACTGTGCCAAGGAAGAACAAAGCAAAGAAGAGCAAGGAAAAGCAAAGAAAAGTGAAGCAAATCTAAGCAGCTGGTGGCCAGCCCTCCTGCCGGTTCCAAGTGTCTGTGGGAGAAAGACCGCAGGGGCCTCATGCCGGGTACAGCTGGTGGCCAGAGTCGGACAGTGGCTGTACCCTGCTTGCCTGCTCCCCGGCCTCCTTCACACCTCATAGTCCACCGTGACAGTGGGCAAGAACCATGTCAAGCTTTAGCTGGTTTTATATATATATACACACACACATATATATATATATAGTTGCCTTTCTTCCACTGTAGTTCTGGGAATCATGTAGTTATTTATGGTTGTTCAAAACCTCACCCAACACCAACCCCAGACGAATAGCAGTGGATGCCCTAGAGGCCTTCCAGGGCACTCTGGGATGCCCTACAAGCCTCCTCTTGCACCCTAGAGGCAAAATAAGGACTCTCCCTGGAATCTAGTGGCCTCTGGATGCCTCTCAGGGCTCTCTAGTGCACTCATTGGTACACTGGAGGCCTCCTGTGGCCCTCCACTGAACTCTAGATGCTCTTCAGGCCTACCAGGGCAACCCAGTGCCCTCTAGCTCCCTTGGAAAGACTCCCAGTGACCCCCAGTGTCCTCAAGGATGCCCTAGAGGCCTCCAAGGGCACTCTAGGATGCCCTATGAGCCTTGCCTTCCACCCTAGAGGCAAAATAAGGACACTTCCTGGAATATAGTGGCATCTGGAAACCTCACACTGCCATCTAGTGCTCTCTCGGGCACACTGGAGGCCTCCTGTGTTCCTCTGCTGCACTCTAGATCCTCCGCAGGTTTACCAGGGCCACCCAGTGCCCTCTAGCTCCCTCGGAAAGCCTCCCAGTGACCCCCAGTGTCCTCAAGGAAGCCCTAGAGGCCTCCCAGGGCACTCTAGGGTCCCCTACGAGCTTCCTCTTGCATCCTCGAGGCAAAATAAAGACTCTTGCTGGAATCTAGTAGTCTCCAGCAGCCTCACAGTGCTCTCTACTGCACTCTCTGGAACATTGCAGGCCTCCTGTGGTCCTTTGCTGCACTCTAGATTCTCCACAGGTCTACCAGTGCCCCCCAGTGCCCTCTAACTCCCCTGGAAAGCCTCCCAGTGACCCCCAGTGTACTCTAGGATGCCCTAGAGTCCTCCAAAGGCACTGTAGCATGCCCTATGAGACTCCTCTTGCACCCTCGAGGCAAATAAGGACTCTCCCTGGAATCTAGTGGCCTCCAGCGGCCTTGCAGGGCTCTCTAGTTCACTCTCTGGCACACTGGAGGCCTCCTGTGGGCCTGCACTCTAGATCCTCCACAGATCTACCAGGGCCACCCAGTGCCCTCTAGCTCCCACGGAAAGCCTTCCAGTGACCTCCAGTGTTCTCTAGGATGCCATAGAGGCCTCCCAGGGCACTCTAGGGTTGCCTGAGAGCCCCCTCTTGCACCCTCGAGGCAAAATAAGGACTCTTCCTGGAATCTAGTGGCCTCCAGCGGCCTCCAGCGGCCTCACAGTAGGCCAATAGTAGTGGATGCACTTGTGGCACATGAAGGTCTTCTCCGCAGTGTGGATCCTCCGGTGGGGGACGAGGAACGACATCCTGCTGAAGGTCTTCCCGCAGTCTGGACACCCGTAGGAGGCTCTGTGTGCTGTGCCTCCTGGCCTCCCGGCCTCGTTGCTGCTGTAGGTTCTCCCCACCACAAGATCCCCTCGGCAGCCTTTCAGGCTTCCACCTGTCCTCGGCGACCGGTGGCCACAGGGCTCCGGCTTCACTTCTCCATGTGGTTCCTTGGAGCTTCGCTGTGGTTGATGCTGTGGTGTTGGGTTTGCCTTCTGGGCTGAGTTCCCCTTGGATCATCCGGAACGTATCTCAGCTCCGTTCGGTGTCCCTGTTTTTTCCCCCTTCTCATCCTCCAGGCCATCGTCAGCTGTAGGGACAAAGACAGAGACGCAAAAACCCCATCCCACGAAGTTTGGCTGTGGATCCCGAGCACCTTTGGGACTCCCACTCCCAAATCCAGCCTGCCCTGCAGCCCTGGGTGGTGCCACCGCAGCAAGGAGCCCCTTGGGGTCGAGGCTCCATCATCCCCCCCCTTGCTACCCACCTGCTTGTGGGGTTTCTGGCTGGTGACTCCTCTTCCCATCTGGAGCACTCTGGGAGAGAAGACCTGGGGAGGAAGCATGCGTGCTGCTGGGCTCCCACCTTCAGCTTTGGGGGATGTGGGGGCTGCTGGGTCTGGGCTCTGGTGGTCCTGGGGAGCTTGGTGGGGGCTCTCGTTGTCGTCGTCATCGTCGTCGTCCTCCTCCTCCTCCTCCTTCCTTCCTTCCTCATCCTCCTCCTCCTCCTTCCTTCCTCGTCCTCCTCCACTTCCGCCCCCAGCAGCAGATTCACCACATCCCACCCGGGGCCGAGATAAAAAATAGCTCCATAAGGAAAGGAGAAGCGGAAGAAAGAAATTAAAGAAACTAGGGGAAAAAAAGCAGAAAAAAGTGTTGCAAAGGCCACTCACTGCTTCCCATGGGTAGATGTGTGCCTGGGCAGCTCTCAAACAAACTTTGCCCCCCTAAACCCCCTCCTCTCTGTTTAAAAGTTGAGAATGATATCTCTGTGGTTAGCTCAAGCCTGCTCGCATCCCCTTGTGCAGATGAGAATCAAAGGTGACCTTGACACAGTGCAAACAGCCCGTCCAGGCGTTATCAGCACTGATTTACCCCAGCACAGCACCTTAGGGGCGCTGGAAGATAATTAACTCCATCCCAGCTGGACCCCGGTGGACTGGGTGGACCACCCCTGATGCCCTCCATGAGCAGCAGCCCCAAAAGAGCAGGAAGGTGGTTTTGGGGACAGCAGGAGTGTGAGGTTTTGGAGTGTGCAGGAGACACAAATTGGCTGCATCCCTAATATTTACAGCTCCTGGGTTGTGCATGTACACATGGGTGCACCCAGGTACTCACAGAAGCACGTGTGCATGTGCATCCCAGCATTTTTCTCTGCAAAAGTGTCACCTAGATGTTAATGCATCACTTTTGGCCGTGCATTTTTACTGCACCAGTGGCGGGCACGAGGATGAGTGTAAAGCGCTCGCTGCAGTGCATGAGGTCTCCAGCACTGCAGGAAATCCCCAGGCTCAAGAGCTTTCGGGAGTAACAAAATATTCTGGTTCCTCCTCAGCTTCAAAGAGAATATACTGGTTCCTCTGCTCTCAAAGAGAATTTTCTGGTTTATCGGAGGTCTGAGGCTCTGTGATAGCTGCAGGCATCTTCATGCCGCTCGGCTGCCTGGGATGGGTCATGATTCGATCTCTCTTCTCCATTTGCTAACCCAGCAGCTCCTTTCATCCTTGCTCTTAGCCTGGATCCTTGCTGACCAGGGGAAGGGGATTAGAGGATACTTAAGATACTCCTAAATAGGAGGTGGCAAAGGGAAACTCTTTCCTGCAATGCACAGAGGGCTCTGAGGGACCCTCATCCAAAATCCGATGTTATATAGAAGGTGGAGGTGGGCTGCAGCCCTAAATGCAGGAGAAGATGGAGCGAAGGGTGAAAACCAAGAGGAAATCAGCAATGCAGAAATGTTGTGTGTGTCTTGGTACATTTATTCCCCTTCCAACACTTTTTGAGCCTGCTGATTAATCCGATATAAGACTCGGGAAAAGCAGTTCTGTGGCTCGTGGAGATGATCTGCAAGCAGAAAACCCGAGCTGAAAGCTTTTACCGAGGAGTGCTTGCTTCTGGGGGAAGGCATGTTTGGCACACGACCTTGTCACCCATCCTAAGTATGCCACACATTGGATGTGCTCCTTGCCTGACGCTTTGATCAGAGCAGCTGGCAGGCACCGAGCCTTGCTTGGCTGAGATTAAACATAGACAGAAGTGTGGATGAAAGCAAAGCAAGCAAACGAGGGAAGGCTGACGTGAGAAATGAAACTACCACTCGCTTCGGCTGGCTGTAAGAATTTAACCCTCCTGGAGTGGCATTTTCCCAATTTCTTGCACGAAGCACGAGGGGAGGTCACAGGGAATGGGGCAAGGTTTGTTCAGATAGTTCAAATCATTCAGAGCAGCCGGCTGTGCTCGGACTCATGCCAGCAGCAAAAATGTTTGCAGAGGTGATGCCTGCAATAGGAGAGGGCATATGGGGAAAAAAATAATTAATTTTTTAAAGAAGCATTAAAAATCACAGGTGCAAATGTATATTTATATAAATACATATATATTAAATGCCTTGCTTGCTTTTTGCTCCTAAATGCAGCCTCCCTAGTTTCAGGACGTGCTGGGAGTGGGAGCAATGTACACCCTGCAGCACGAAGGTTTTGGGGTGCAACAGGTGCCCCGATGTGTAATTGCCTTGCGGGATACCCCTGCATCTGGGGCAGGATTCGCCTCCGCTCTGCTGGGATGGATGGGCAGAAATGACGTTCTGGAGGGGGTCTGGATGCAGAAGAGTCGGTTTGAGCTCAGAGGTTTCGCTTTTGACCTTGGGAGGGTTTCTCTGAGGCTCCTGCAAGCCATGGGTTTCCGGCTCTCGGGTTCAGCTCCGCCCTTTGTGCTCAGAAAGTAGGAAGCAAAGGGCGATTTTAGTGGGCTGGCAAGCTGGCAGGAGCCTGCTTACGCCCTCACAGCCTCTGGGGTTTTCTGACCCACCCCACCCTCCCCTTCTTAGCCCCCAGCAAGCTGCAAGGGGGGCACGGCTGCAGTCCCAAGCGGTGATGCTTCCTCCACCCCGGGGAGCAGCGGTCTGGATGGATTCAGGAGAGGTATGGCAGGGTCCTGGGGTTTGGAGTACCCCCTGCTTCCTATGTGGGACTGGGGGGGGGGGAGGTCAGGAAGCTATGGGGGGCTTGGGGACCCCCAGCAATAGGGGACCCCAGCCCGGCCTGAAGCTGGGCTGAGTTATTTTCAAGCTGTAGCCAATTAGGTCCCCGCCTGTGGTATCCGTCACGGGTCACCCTCCTCCTGGGTGCCCATTCCCCCCAAAATGTGACCCCTATTTGTCAGCTTTACCTGGTGTCACCACATCCTGGAGACATGCAGGAGGGAGAAGAAGGCTATTCCTCTCTGTACCCCCCACCATCTTAAAGATTATTTCAATTGCAGGTTTTCTCCCTTGTTCTAAGGAGCATCACAAACTGGAGAAAATGGCTTTTTTTCCCCCCAAAAAAACTCCCTTCCAAGGGAGGCTGAGCCCTTGCAGAGATGTGACAGCAGTGCCCAGTCTGTGGGACCAGGAACATCGCGGACACCAAAATATTGGTTTTTTCCCTTGGAAAGGTGGGAATGGTGCCCATGCAGGAGGAGCTACCTGACCTCCAACCTTTTTTTTTTTTTTTTTTTTTTTTTAATTTTTAACTATTGCCTCATTCTGCAGGTTCTCGCAATCAAGTTTCCTCTAGGAAAACCTTTTCATATTGATGTTCTTTGCACCTTGCTCAGCTTTACACTCATTTCACTGATTTTTATATAAATATTTTTTTGCTGTTCATCTCTCCCCAGTGAAGGTGGATGTGAAGATGTTGGTTTCCTCCTGCCTCCTTTGCAGCAGCTCTGTCCTGGCTTGTGCCACAATTTTCTTTGGTTTTCATGTTCGTGAGATGGATTGTGGTAAGGATCTCCTTCTGCCTCTTACATGGAGCCTGTCATTTGCTATATATTTATATATATAGATATATTGGCTTGTTAATGCTACAAAAAAAGTGATATATGCTGAAAAGTTGCCTGCGGGAGCAGTTTGTTACTGAGATATTAAGAAACCGCCGGTGCTTCCAGCCCTGCTCTGTAACTCAGGGCTTCTGACCCCAACCCAATATGGCTTAAACCTTCCATCGAGGTCATTTAGGAGGCGATAGTGAGAATCGTGGGATCACTTAGGTTGGAGCAGACCTTCAGGATCATTGAGTCATCAACATGACCCCCCGAGTACCACCACTAAACCACGTCCCCTAGTGCCATGTCCACATATCTCCTAAATAGCCCCAGGGATGGGGGAGAAGAAGCTGTGGGCCTTACTGAAAGCTCATTTTAAAAGCTAGGTGGGATAAATAGCAAATCTGGGGGGGCACAACTCTGGGGAGCATCACTTGAGATGTGCCCAAATGATGCTGTTTTGGGGAATCTACCATCATCCGCAAGTGGGGGATCCCCTCCATACGGGGAAGGAGGGTGGAGGGTGTGAAGAAGTGAGCATCCCCAAAGAGGAGACCCCAAGCTCTGTCTTTTATTATTCCTGTGCCCCCAGACCTGTCCTTTCTCCCTCTGTTATGTCTGCTCCACCATTTGTGGAGCTTTCAGCTGGCTTCTTCGTCTCACATCAGCATATGCTAGTGTTTTCAACTCAGCAGGCTTAACTCCATCTTTTTAGGCTGCTTTCCAGACCCACTCTTGATGGCAGATGTGTGCTGGGTGCCCCAATCCTTGCACCTATCGTGATGCTGCCTTATGCTTGATTGCTGATTGCCCCCAGACGTGCCACCACCACCCCAACCAGAACCCTTTAAACTTGTTGTTTGCAGCCCAGTTCCAAGTCCTGGGGTCTGATCACCCCATCACGGCCACCGTGGGAGGGGACGTCGTGTTGCCCTGTCACCTCTCCCCCAGGATGAACGCCGAGCACATGGAGGTGAGGTGGTTCCGTTCCCGGTTTTCCATCTATGTGCACCTCTACCACAGCGGGCAGGACCACTTCTCCTCCCAGATGCCCGAATACCAGGGGAGGACGGAGTTTTTGAAAGGGGGTGTCTCCGATGGAAACGTTTCCTTGCGGATCCTCAGGACCAGGCTGAGCGATGAGGGACAGTACCAGTGTCTCATTAAAGATGGGAATTTTTATGAAGAAGCCACTCTGGAGCTGAAAGTAGCAGGTAAAACCCCAGAGGCAGGATTGCCTATGAGAAAGGCTTCTGGATTCGCCCATTTTCCCTATGAAGACTCAGAAATCCTCTCTATTTCCTCTGTGTAATTGCCCAGCTCCTAATGAGCAGCTCTTCAACCTACATGGCTTCAAATCCCCACAGAATAGGGACTTTTCCCAACACCAGACCCATGAAACCTCACAAAGCCAGCAGCACCATCCTCTGTAGGATGGGCTGAACCAGAAAGTTGGCCTGATTTCATGGCTGATTTCTGACCGTAAGGATGATGCTGGGGGTGAATAGGTCAGCCTTGAACCTTCCCTGAAACCAGAAGTTGAAAAGGTGTGGCTTCCTTCGATTTCCCCAAGGAAGGAGGACAATAGGACTAAAGAACATAATTGGATTCCACCCCAAGCTCAGAAACTACGTGGGTGTCTTTCATCAGTGCTGCCCTATTTTTGCAGCTGTCAAGAAAAGGGAAAAGCTTTGGGGGTTTTGAAAATCCCTCCTCTGGGATGGGCACTCCTTGTGTTTCTGTTGGTCTGGCTGATGCCTGTTTCATCCTAGTTTCGGGTTCCAGCCCACTTTTGTCCGTGGAGGATTACCAAGATGGGGGAATCCGCGTGGGATGCCTTGCAGCCGGCTGGTACCCAAAGCCTGAGATGCTGTGGAGAGATTTCCAGGGACAGCAGCTTCCTTCCTTTACTGAATCTGCCTCCCAAGACAAGAACGGCTTCTTCCAGGTGGAAAAGACCATCATCATCCACAAAAACTCGAAGCAAAATCTGTCCTGTTCTGTCCAGAACACTCGTCTTCCCCAGGAGAAGGACTCCTCAATTTACATATCAGGTGAGCCACTGTCGGAATTAAAGCTTTTAAAACTCAAACCAGGGAAATAAGGTTTTGCTTCCCTTAATTTTACACACAGGGGATCAGTTGCTCCCCTATTCTGGTGCCTACAGCTGCAACACTCCATGCACAAGATTGTGATGGAGAGGGAAAGGAAGAGATGGAGGAGGAACTGAACTGGGGTTTCTGGACCACAAGGAATCAAATCAGGGATTTTCTGGACTTTTTAAATAAAATATCCGTTTCAGCTCAGTTTTCTTCAGAGCCATCTCTGAAGCAAAGATTTTTTATTAAAGTATGGCAGCCTCAGGTCTAAATATTTCAACAAAGATGATGGTGCACAAAGGAGAAGGAGAAGGAGCACTTGCAAGATATCACTTTTCCATGTATTCAGGACATTAAATACAAAAGAGTTTTGGAGCATTTTTAGAGACTTTTTCCCATTTATATTTGTTATGGTCTCACATTACACTAGTTGTATGTAAGCACATAGCATGACCGTGTTTGTGTAGCTGCATTCACACCTACGCACGTAAATGCACTCCATGTCCTGCACTAACTCCACCTTGGCCATTTTCCCTTTCAGATGCCATTTTCCCAAAGGTCTCTCCCTGGAAGGTAGCTTTCTTTGCTACCCTGGCCATCTGCTTGGCTTTGCTGATTTTCTTGCTATTGTTAATTTATTGGCTACAAGGTAAGGCATTAGGAAACTGCAAGAAGGAGTCGTGGCTCCTAAGACCAAACTGAAATGCCCTGAAATACCAGTTGCGAGACCCCTCTCCTGCAGAAATATTCTGAAAATGGCATCCTTCAGGTGGCACTGTATGCCCACTGTAAGACCACCGGAGTCCCTTAAGTAAACCATGGGGAGGCGATGTCACAATAAACCCCACCAGTGCTGGCCGAGCAAAAAAAAAAACAAACAGTCCTAATATTCAGTGCAGATTTGCACTGCAAATCTCCATCAATAGAATCATAGAATATCCCGAGTTGGATATTCTGTAATTTTGATATATTATTAAGATTATTAATGATCTTGATATGTTATCAAGATTTCTTGACATATTATCAAGATTATTGCATTATTATTATTGTGGAAGAAATCTTTTAATCTGTGCCACTTTATCTGTTCTTTCTTACAGCCAAACACGCCGCAGAACTTGGTAAGAGAAACTTTCTTTTCACTTTTCAAAGGGGATTTTTTTTTGGCACCAGAAGAGGGTTGGGCATTGCTTGGTCTTGCATCTGTGTGCATCTCCTACATTCTGCTTTGATAGCAGTGGTTGCAGGCTAATTTCACAACAAAAAGCCACTTGAAAGAATTCTGAGGAATAGAGGAAATAAAGTGGGCAGATTTCATTTAAATTCTGAAAGTACACACACATAAAAAATAACAGAAAAAGTTCCTTTTTTTTTTTCTTTTTTTTCCTCTTGCAGGTACTAAGATCTGTTAGATATTTTATTAATGTTAAGAAGTTTTACAATTCTCTGTACCCCAAGCAGACTTTCGTTGCCAACAGTTCCCCCATGGCTTATCTGTCAGAAAAGAAGCTTCCGCTCACATTTTTCTTTCTGCTTTTGCTTTCAGAGAAACGCAGTGCAGAAATCCGTAAGTACCATGGTTTTTCTGTCTTTGTGGGTAGTTCTGCAGGGAGAACAAGCCCTGCATCTGGATGCTTGGTTAACTGCATTATGAGAGTTGGGGGAAGGAAGTGGGGAGGAAGCAGTGCTTTTGCTGGTGTCTTGGGGAACAAATAAAGTGTGTGACTTCATCTGAACTGGCCAGTTTGGGTAAGTGACTTTAGGGAAGACCAGATCCCTTTTTGCTTGGTATAATAAATCTCTGATTTGATGGGTTGTGGTTCCTGAAGTCCCTCTATAGCGCATGTCTTTGGTAGTTCAATTATATCTTTGGTAAACTGTATGACTTTCAAGAGGCCAGCTTCCTTCTTTTCAGAGGAATAAAGTTCAGAGTTATACCTTTTTCCCAAAAAGCAATCCAAGAAAGCAATAAACACATGAACTTCCTTTTTTTCTGTGTTAAAATAATAGCCAGCTTTAATGGCAACACTGCTAACAGAGAAATGGCATGCAAGTGAGATAAAGAAACCCTTTCCTTCAAATTAAATCAGGCCGTCCATCAAAATCCCACTTAGGACAGTCACATTAAGCTTTTTCCCCCAAACCTGCATAACTTTCCAACAGCTCAGTTACCCATGTTTTGGGTAGGAAAAAAGCAAATTCCAGAGCAGAGCCTGGACGCATTGCCAACACCAAGTTAGTGCTTCCCAGCAATCCCATTTATTTATTTTTTCCTGTCTTTTTCCTCCCCCAGGGGAACGTGATATGGAAATACGTAAGTGTTCTTTTGCCTCTTCCGCCAACTAAAGCCCTAGGACAAGGGAGAAGAGCTTTCCCTAACTTTCTCTACCTAAGTTTAATTTCTCAGAGGCCATCAAAGAGAAATGATGGTGGCACCAACCCCGCCAATTGCTTCCTTCTGCTGGGGTGCACAAAATCCCTTCTTCAAGTCAATTTTACATAAAGCTACATCCCATCTGCTTTTCCCTGGCTCTGCATCTCTGCCTGGGCAGATCTGGGAGGTCTAGCACCATAAAAGAACCTCTGAACGTACCCCTGGGTTTGGTGGCTATGTAGGGATCCATGTATGGGGTTTTGACCCAAAAGCTTCTACTAAGAACATGCTCATTTTTTCTGTTTCAGAGAAACACGCTGCAGAACTGCGTAAGTTTAATCCTTGCTCTTCCCCCCATCATAGCATCAGGCTATATCAAACAGCACATTTGTGGGTGGGGGGATTTGCTCAATTTTATTACCATGACACCACCAACGCTGCTTACAAAACACTACCTGGGGGACTGAAAATGATGAATTGATGAATTAAAAAAAAAAAGAAAAAGAAAAGGATGAAATGATGAATTGGACCAGAAAGGAAAGCACTGTCCTCATTTTGATGCACCCCCACACTGTGTAGGCTGCACCAGTTTTGTAAATGAAATCACATTCAAGTAAATGAACCTGAAGCATGCCTGGGGCTGTTGTGCAGCCCTGGGGGCCAGTGGCCCAAAGCCTCCAACATCACTCTCCACTGAAGAGCCCACTTGTGATCATGTGTGTTTGGTTTCAGGGTGGAGAAATACTATTGTCCCAGTGGAAGAAGGTACCTTGGTTTCATGCTTTGCCTGTCCTTGAGTCTCTGCCTCCACACCATTGCTGGTCTGATGCTTTCTGTGTCCTTTGCCACCTCTTCTGTCCCACTAAATAAGTTCCCTTCCCTTCCCTTCCCTTCCCTTCCCTTCCCTTCCCTTCCCTTCCCTTCCCTTCCCTTCCCTTCCCTTCCCTTCCCTTCCCTTCCCTTCCCTTCCCTTCCCTTCCCTTCCCTTCCCTTCCCTTCCCTTCCCTTCCCTTCCCTTCCCTTCCCTTCCCTTCCCTTCCCTTCCCTTCCCTTCCCTTCCCTTCCCTTCCCTTCCCTTCCCTTCCCTTCCCTTCCCTTCCCTTCCCTTCCCTTCCCTTCCCTTCCCTTCCCTTCCCTTCCCTTCCCTTCCCTTCCCTTCCCTTCCCTTCCCTTCCCTTCGGAATAGGGTTGCAGAATGGCTAAACTCACTGCATCTCCAGCCAGACCCACTGGGTAATGCTCTTGGTTCCTCCCTGAGAGACAGACCCAATTATTTATTAAGGTTAGCCCTAAATTAGTTGTGTTTGGGTTTGTGGCCCACATCCACACTGCAAACTCCCTTCGCTTCTGAGAGAGAGCAGCCACATCCCACCCACCCACCAGGAGCAGCTCCCAAAGAGCACCCAGGGACCACGCTGGAGTTAAGAGAGACCACCAAGCTCTGACCATTGAGCATGCGAGGTCTCAACGCATTTCTGCAAGGGGAAAGATCTTAGCTCAGAGCCACTCTGGATACATCCCAAAGGCTCCTCTGACTCTCTCCCTGCAGTACACGTCACTCTGGACGCGGACACGGCGCACCCCCAGCTCATCCTCTCCACGGATGGGAAGAAGGTGCGGCGAGGAGACACGCGGCAACCCATGCCTGACAATCCTGAGAGATATGACACCTACCACTGTGTCCTGGGCCAGGAGGGATTTGTCTCGGGGAGATGCTTCTGGGAGGTGGACGTGGGGACAGAGGAAGGGGGGGTCTGGGCAATGGGGGTGGCCAGGGACTCCATGAACAGGAAGGGGTGGATCAACCCCGCTCCGCAGGATGGTATCTTGGCTCTTTTCCACTGCGGGGGCAAGTACTGGGCTCTGACCTCTCCTGACCACACAGCTCTCCTCCTCACCCAGGTGCCCCGGATGATTAGGGTTTACTTGGACTTTGAGGGACAGAAAGTAGCCTTTTTCAATGCTGACAACCAAGACCTGCTCTTTAGTTTCCCGCTGGCCCCGCTGAGTGGGGAGAAGATCCGTCCCTGGTTCCGCGTGGGACCAATTGCCCAACTCAGCCTGAAGTCACCTCTTCCAGTCCCGCGTGTCCCCAGCATGGAGGAACCTCTGCTCCCTTCATGTTTCCCCTTGAAGAGCCTCTCCACAGGGCAAAAGACCCCATGCACACCAGAGGGCAGGGCATGACCAAGGCTGTGAAATCCCTGCTGTTGTCTGTAAGTGCCCAAGACTCTTCCAGTTGCATCGTGCTACTGTGGTGGCCCAAGACTCTTCCATCTGTGATTGCACCTCTCCATCCACCTCAGCAGAACTATCTCAGCTCCTGCTGTGCATAGTGACAGTAGCTAAGGGGTTTTCTGCTCCTAAGTTGACGTCCCCAAGCCAGCTGCTTGCTCCCAGAAATTCTCATTTGCAACCCTCGGCTATGCACAGATGCTAAACCAACAAGGGTGCTGGCACCCACCTGATGTATGGAAGGAAAACCCCACCATGCCAGTGGCTGAGAAGAAGGAGCTGTGCACCTCCACCCTCTTCTTTTTCACGTTGTCTCCATTCCTGCCAGTCCTGTGAAACGTGGCCCATTGAGTGGGTGGTGGTGGTTGTTGTGCATTCCCAGACAAGGAGCCGCTCCTGCACCGTTCTGACACCTGCTGCTCCTCCAAGTGTTGTGTTGAGCTCACCTGTGTGTACAAGAGATGCTACTTGGATAAAGGTGTCCTCGTGGCTTTTTTGGCTAGTGACACCTTTGTGGGTGATTTGGAGGGGGAATTTTACTCTCCCTTTTCTGAAAAGGGAAAAATGAGAGGAAAGCATCCAGAAGGAGCTGCCAGTGGCGCACCCTGGGTTAGCAAATGGAGAAGACAGAGGTCAAGCCATGATCCATCACTTTGAGTTTATACACTGTAGCTTCAGAAAACACTCAGTTTTGGGGGTCTCGGGTTTTGGACAGGAAGAGAGATCTCCATGTGGGCAGCCAGGGCAGGGCCCCCACCCCAAGGCAGATGAGCAAGGAAGGATCCAGCAGTGCAGCTGGCTTCGGATGAGGATCCAGAGCCCCAGGGCATACCACAAGCTGGGCTGAACATCAGGAGGAGCTGTGGGCAAGGCTGAGATCTCCTGTGAAGCAGGCTAGGGCCTGTCTGGAAGCCACCCAGACAGCATCTCGGTGGCAGGAGGTGCACCAAGGCCATCCTGCATCTGGGTCCAGCCTCAAGACACTTGGCATCCTCTGCTCTACACCATTTGAGGAGCCTGGATGCTTGCAGCAGGGGTGGGAGCAGCCTAATCTGGACCCAAGGTAGGTGCCCTTCATTGCTTTTGCAGACAAGAGGCAAGGATTTTGATTTCTGCATGAATCCCATTCAAAACTGCAACTGGGAAGGGGACTTAGTGCCCCCGGAGCACCCAAGTTCAACACCGAACTTGGAAAGTCATGAAAAAAGGCAAAGAAAAAGCAGGACCTGACCCGTCCTGCTGTTCAAGATGGGGGACAGCTGCCAGGGCCCAAAGCAAGCAGCCCATCCCTGAGTGCTCCTCTCCTGCTCAGCAGCCAAGAAGATAACAGGTTTCTCCAAAAGAGGAGGAGAGCCCTCAGCTGGAAGGCTCCAGACCTGCATTTTTTTCTCCCCAAGCCCTGGTTTCGTCCATTTCCCCATGATTTTATAAGGAAACTGACTGGTCCCCCCATGTTCCTCAACCCTGGTAATATGGTTAGTATAGCTAATGGCATTTTTTAACGCAAACAGTCATTCTCTTTGAGCTGATTGCCTATCATTCCTCTTTCCCCTTAAATTCCTCTGCCTCCTAACTCTTTTATTGGGAATGGGATGGGGCTATGGCTGGGTTATTGTTCTTGGCTCCCCAGTCCTTCAGGAGCTGCTGCTCCATACTGGACCCTATTAACTCCCCCCTCAAAGCACCACCAGCTTTGCAGTTAGTGCCAGCTTCACAGCCAGGCAAGGCTCCTTAGGTTCACATCCTTCTGAGCTCTAAATGCCCCTTGGAGTGCAGGTGTTGGCCCCCCCCAGAAGCTCAGGTACCCCGTATCTCATGGGATGTAAATGCACCAAGGAATTCGGAGTGCATGTGCAGAATAAAATAGGAGCTGGTACAGAAGCTGAATATGCCTCAAGGCCAAAAGCTGTGTGCAAAAGGGGCCTTCATTTGCGGCGAAAATCCTCAACAAAAGCCCTGGGAGGTGTTTGCAGAACAAAGAAAGCCCAGTCCTGTAGTTAAAGGGGTAGCAAAAGCCTCAAAATAAGTGAGCAAAGAAACCAAGTGCTAGCTGAGCAACAGGTAGCATTAAAAGAGCCACTAGGGGAGGATCTTGCCCGCTGGATTCTCTAAAGAAATGGTGGGGGGGGGGGGGGGAGGGAAACAAAAATTCAATTATAGGCGGGTTTGGGATTAATAGAGTCAAAAGGAGGTGGGGAGATTCAATGGCATACAAGAATATGCACTTGCAGAGCCATGGGGTAAGGTCATGTTGTGTCTTAGGGATGAAAACCCCAAGAGCATCCTTTGCTGCTCCCATCTCCCCAGATCCAAAGTGTCCCCTTGCCACTGGGACATGCCCAGAAAGCATCCAAAAATGGCTAACAACAGAGAAAACGAGAAAATAAAGGAGGAAATTCTTTTTTCTTTTCTTTTCTTTTCTTTTCTTTTCTTTTCTTTTCTTTTCTTTTCTTTTTTTTTTTCTTTTCTTTTCTTTTCTTTTCTTTTCTTTTCTTTTCTTTTCTTTTCTTTTCTTTTCTTTTCTTTTCTTTTCTTTTCTTTTCTTTTCTTTTCTTTTCTTTTCTTTTCTTTTCTTTTCTTTTCTTTTCTTTTCTTTTCTTTTCTTTTCTTTTCCCTTCCCTTCCCTTCCCTTCCCTTCCCTTCCCTTCCCCTTCCCTTCCCTTCCCTTCCCTTCCCTTCCCTTCCCTTCCCTTCCCTTCCCTTCCCTTCCCTTCCCTTCCCTTCCCTTCCCTTCCCTTCCCTTCCCTTCCCTTCCCTTCCCTTCCCTTCCCTTCCCTTCCCTTCCCTTCCCTTCCCTTCCCTTCCCTTCCCTTCCCTTCCCTTCCCTTCCCTTCCCTTCCCTTCCCTTCCCTTCCCTTCCCTTCCCTTCCCTTCCCTTCCCTTCCCTTCCCTTCCCTTCCCTTCCCTTCCCTTCCCTTCCCTTCCCTTCCCTTCCCCCTTCCCTTCCCTTCCCTTCCCTTCCCTTCCCTTCCCTTCCCTTCCCTTCCCTTCCCTTCCCTTCCCTTCCCTTCCCTTCCCCCTTCCCTTCCCTTCCCTTCCCTTCCCTTCCCTTCCCTTCCCTTCCCTTCCCTTCCCTTCCCTTCCCTTCCCTTCCCTTCCCTTCCCTTCCCTTCCCTTCCCTTTTTTCTTTGGCCGAATGGTTCTGTGTTTTGTCATCATATCATAGGAAAACGGCTGATTTTCACTCCTGGCTCCATCTTCTGCACCAAAGGGTGCACCAAAGGGACGATACTGGTGTGGGGTGAGAAAAGGAGCTGGAAGCAGTGGGGAGAAGCCCAAATAAAGCTGTCTGGGCAGATGAACCTATATTTGAGGGAGGATAGATGAGGTTCCAGTGATGACATAGTTTTAACTCCTTGGCACGAGGATAAGCACCTTGAAGAGTCTTGAGAAAGCTGGAAAAACAAAATGTTCATGGCTGGCAAAAAACTTAATTTGGGAAGAAAAGGGATTTTGGGGACTGGGGTTTGTGTGGGAGAAGGTGCTGCCTCTGGAACATTTTGGGGGAAGAAAGCTATTTTTGGAGGGGGGTGGTGGTGGGGGGTGCATGCTCAGGAATTTGCAATGATGGCAAATGTCCTGGATGAGTTTGGGAGGAAAGGGTTAAGCCCCTGGGCAGCTGCCTGGATGGGCCATCGGGAAGTTAATGGGGCCGGGATGGCCAGGGCTGACACAATGGGCAGAAACATCCCTCCGGGGGGCCCTACACAAAGCCCCAGCCCCCCCCCAGCACCCACCCATGGCAGATTTATCCCCTGCAGGGCCAGGCCGGGAGGAGAAACCGTTCTGATCCCAATCTCTGGCTTTGCTCTTGAGATGCAGCCTTGTGCATAGTCCTTGGCATCCTTTTTTTTTTTTTTTTTTTGGCTTAGTACAACTTGCAAAGAGACCCCCCCCCCCCCCCTCCCCATAACAACAACGATGACAATAATAAGTATAATAATAAATCCCAGGGTTGTATTCAAACTTTACAGCAGCCCCTAGGGTTTATTCCCAATATACAGTCTGGTTGTATTGACCCTATTCTGGAGGGACTGGGGATTTTAAAGAATGTGTCCTTTGGGTTCACATACAGGAAATGGATCCTAATGCTAATTTTAGGAGCATAAATGTGCCCTTCAGGCCTAATCTCATGGGAAGGGGGTTTGCATGTAGTCTTCCCCCCCCCCAGGTGTGCATCTCAGATGCATTTTCTTGGGCAGGAGATGCCCCAAGGGACCATCTGTGGGTACCAGCCCCATATCCCACTCTGGAGAAGCCCCTACACATCACACCCCCTTGGAAAACCCTGTTAAAACCATGAAGCATCTCTTCCGACTGAAGTTTCCGAATCCATCCAGTGTACAAAACTGAGTTCAGGGTGACTGGTTCATATTTTAGAGAAATAAAATCGATGACCATCTGATGACCATCCGATGGATTCTCCTTGAGCTGGTCTGGATATCCAAGAGCCACATTCCCCGATGATGTTATATAGGCTTAGAGGTTACAGGGTTACACAGGCTCAGCAACTTTATATGATAAAATGCCCAGGTTTTACTATTTTAGCAAAGCAGAGGATGTCTTTGTGCTTTGAGGGGCCTTGGGGATGTTGTGATAAGGAGGCAGTGCGAGGCAGGTGGTCGAACAATTGAGCCCTGCGTGCTACTGGGAAGGCAAACCAAAATTTATGACTTTTTCAGCACAGAAGGAGGCGATAAGGAAGAGTTGTGAGGAAGTCTGTGAAAGCTGCGGGGCCTGAGCAGGCATGGGGATAGAAAAAGGGGCCAAAGAAGTATCGAAAGCTCTTAGCACAAGAAAGTGTGCGAGGTGTTTTGGGTTGCTCACGTCTGAAGCTGGCATTGCAGCCATTAAACGTGATGTCCCTCCAGGAGGAGTTCCTGCTTTTTTTTTTTTACTCCTTTTGGGCAGTGCAAGCTGAGTTTCTTTGGGCACGAGAAAGATTCCTCGAGACCAGAAACAGCGGAGGAACGGCAGGAGGTGGGTGCAGCCTGGGTCGCCAGCCAGGTGCTGAGACCACCACTATGGAGGTATTTTTGGGGTTCACCTTCAGGCCATGGCCACTCATGATGGTGACCAGACCAGAGCTAAAGGCTTGTCAACATGGGAATCTCCTCCGTTCCCAAATGGGTGATGGGCTTAGAGCAGTGCAAGAATGGAGTCTCCTTGGCTGTGCAGGTTGTTGTAGGTCCTGTGAGATGGTCCTGGTGGTTACTGCAGGAGGAAGGGTGGTTTTGCCTTTTGGGAGATGCTTTCTGAGAGATTTGGTTTCTTCCGTTGCAACTGGGGAGCCTGTTTTTAAGACACAGCCCCTCTGTGCACCCAAACCAGGCCACTGGATGGGGCGATGGCATCTTTTTGGGGGTAGAAGTCCTTGAAGCAGCTCAAATTTCTTTGTATGCTATCTACTGAGCTGCAAGGAAGTTTAGATACGAGGGAAGAGGAAAGAATAAATAAAACAACACTATTTCTTGGCCCACACGAGCACATAAAATAGCAGAAAACTGAGAAAAAAAAAAAAGAGAGATCAAGCAGCATGCAGGCTGGAAGGCTCTTGTGAATTTTCCCCCTAAAAAAAAGCATTTGTTTGCACATGGAAAATAGGAAATGTCCCTTCCAGCCATCCTGTGCTTTGCAGGCTTTTATTCCCCCAGCTGGAATAGCAGCCCCCCCCAAAAAAAAGTGTTCCCCGGGACCAGAAATAGCCTGGGGAAGGCTTTCCAAGCTGACTAGCAGCATGGGGCTGCATTAGGTATGTATCAGATTGGCAATCTCTGGAAGAAAGGGTACTTGGCACCTGTGGGGTGGTCCTGGATAGCAGGGGTGATAAGGTGGATTTTTTTTTATTTTTTTCCCCAGGCAGTTGGCATGGGGAGCTGAAATTTCTTCCTAAATTTCTTCTTTCACTCATATTCCCCATGGGTTTTGGCATATTTATTGCTTTAGATGGATGCCTTGGCCAGCCCTGCTTCCCCATGGGTGAACATCTCCAAGATGGGCTCTTGCGTTCTCCGTGGAAATATGGGGAGATGATGATTAAGGGCA
Organism: Anser cygnoides; assembly: GCF_040182565.1. Classification (NCBI taxonomy): domain Eukaryota; kingdom Metazoa; phylum Chordata; class Aves; order Anseriformes; family Anatidae; genus Anser; species Anser cygnoides. The sequence continues at coordinate 1,217,483 of NC_089907.1, forward strand.
GAAGCACCCAATTAATATTTGCAGCCAGAAAAAGCTAAAAAAAACAGCTCAGGAGAGAAAAAATTTATACCCAAACCATGAGCCACCAGCTTATTCGGGGCAGCAGGCAGAAAGGGCTCTTTGGTGAATAAAGGAAGAGATTTTGAAAGGCAGGTGATGCTGCAAATTTGGAATTTAGCGTTTGGGTAGATGAGTGGAAAAGCTAGTTTCTTATGCAAAAAGTTTATTGAAGATAAGAACATAAGAGTTCTTATGGAAAAGACAGTGTTGTTCATTAAATAATATTATATGATATTGACAACATTAAATAACATTAACATCAAATAATACTAACATTAACATTTACTAACATTAACATAACATTAACATTAATATTATCTAACATTAAATAACATTAACTTTAAATAACATGAACTAACATTAATATTAAATAACATTGACATTAAATAACATTAAAAATTTCTGTGAATGCAACAATTTTACGCAGTTTGAAGTGGCTGAGGTCTGGTTAGACCTCTACCCAAGAACTATATATCACACCTCGAGGGCATAAACCATATAAGCATTTTTCAGTGTTTTTGAGAGGCTTTTGGGGTGCTTTGCTCCTATATCAGATTTACTGAGCGCTGTAAAGTTAAAGGATTGAAATCTTAAGGATATTTAATTGAGTGGGTGGGTGGTTGCCCCTCTCTGGCTTGGTAAATAATCATGGTAAAACCCACTAAGGAAGAGAAACCCTGGAGACACCAAAAAATTGGGAATTGGGCAACTTGGGCAACTCTGGGATTTAGGAACAATTTTCTCCTGATGGAAGTGATGGAAGCTCTTGGGCTCACTTGAAAATGGGCTTTTTTTTTTTTTTTGAAAATGGGCCTATTTTGGAAAATAGATCCTTTTAGAAAACGAGCCTTTTTTGAAAATGTGGCTTTTTTTTTTTTTTAAATTGCCCCCCTCTTTTTTTTATTATTTTTATTTTTTTGAAAATGGGCCTTATTCTGAAAATGGGCCTTTTTGGAAAATAGTCCCCCTCTTTTTTTTTTTTTTTCCAGATTGTAGCTTGCTGCCTTGGGTCGAGGAGGAAATTGAGCTGGCGGGGGTGGGGGTGGTAGTGCAGTGGGAAATGCAGAGCCCAGGCAGCTCCCATTCATCAGGGTGATAAAGAAATAACTGCACTCCTAAAGACAAACATTTGTCGGGGATTTTCTTTTCCTTTTTTCTTTTTCTTTTCCTTTTTTTTTTTTTCTGCTGTAAAAGAAAGGGGTCAGTGCCTGCTGAAGGTGCTAATGAAATCAAGCAGGAAAAAAAAAAACTAACTAAAAAAGCCTCACTTTAAGTGCACAATGCAATTTAAAAATCTCTCTCTCCGCGCTTCAGGAAGGTTTCTCTACCTGGGAAATCTGAATCTGGACAGTCTTTTATTTTGGAAAAAAATGAGGCAGAACAGAAATGTGCATTTTTTTTTTCTCTAGGATTTGTTTTCTTGCAAGTTAGTTTCATTGGGAAAGGAAAATTTTGGAGTTTGAGGATGCTGTGGGCTCAAAGCGAGGCAAGGCCTTTGGGAGCAAAGTTCAGTGCTGGGTTGAATTTTCCACCCCAGGCCTGTTTTATTTCAGATCCCACATCGATTAGGGAAATCCCTATCTTTAATGTAGGACGGTGAAAAGGGAAAAAGTTGCCTTAGAAACTTTTGTAGAAATTTAGAATTTTCTAAAATTTTGTTGAGGTTAAGTGAATCATGGAAAGTTTGTGCTGTACTTTTTTTTTCCTTTAATTTGGGTGTAGGGGTAGAGGTGTGGGAATTAAATCAGTATTGGGACACCGGGATGTGCTTTAAAATAGCTGCAGTAAATCTCCCAAGGAAGCCAGCAGTGAGCGTTTGCAACTGCTGGCTGACACCCATTTTGGGGTTTTAACCAAATATTCCCCATTTTTCCTTATTTCCTCCTTGGGCAGGGCTGGTTTTGGGGGGCTCAGGCAGAGCTTTTCTCACCTCCAAATTTCTCCCTCCCAGCTTCGCCAGGCAGAGTTGCAAAAAATAATAAAAAAAAAAATAAAAAAAAGAAAACCAACCAAAAAAAAAAAACCAACAGAACTAACTTTTTCTCCCCAAAATCGTGCTCAGGGCTGGCTCCGGCCCTTCCCCACCCCCAATATGGAGAGGGGAAGGGGGGTGGGCTAACACTACCTCCCCCCCCCCGACTCCTCCTCCACGGGGGAGGCAGCGGCGGCGGAGGGCGCGCAGGTAGCAGGGGGATGCGCAGGTAACGCGGGGGCGCGCAGGTAACGCGGAGCCCCTAAAATTAAAGCTCGGAGGAAGGGGGCGTGGGGGGTGCGTTGTGGGGTGAGTCCTCGCATCCCCAAAATAACTCCCTCAAACCTCCGGGCTGGGTTTAACCAAATATCTCTAAAAATACCAAAAAAAAGTGGTTTTTTTTTTTTTTTTTTTTTTTTTGGGGGTGGAGGTGTGTGGGGGTTAACGTGCTATTACCACTAATAGTTTAATTTTTGTAGGGTGCGCAGAGCCATGGCCCCCGGACTGCACCTGGCACTGCTGCCCTGAAACCGGGTAGCAGCGATGGAGTCTGCCCAGGTAAGGGATGTAAGGGGCTCACTGGGGGGTACCAGCTTCAGGAGGGGTTGTTAAAGCCATTTTTATTGATTTTTTAAAAATATTTATATTTTTTTTTGGTGTTTGACTTTGTTTGTGCTTGTTTTTGTTTGTGCTTGATTTCATTTGTGCTTGTTTTTGTTCATTCTTTATAAATTTTATTTTAAATTTTCATTTGTGTTGGTTTTCGTTTATGTTTGTTTCCACTTGTGTTTGTTTTCATTTATGTTTATTTTCATTTCTTTATACATATATTGTTTATAATTTTCATTTATGTTTCAATTTATCCTCTTTATTTGTACATTTTCATTTTCATTTGTGTTTGTTTTCATTTCTTCTTTATGTTTATTCACCTTCATTTTCGTTTACATCTGTTTTCATTTACTTTTACGCTTAAGTTACATTCTTATTTTCACGTTGCCATCTTCACTTTTAACTTGTATATTTTATCTTCACTTTACCTTTACCCTCATATATATTTTCTTTTCTATAACTTCATTTACTTTGGCTTTTCCCTCCAGGTGCCCGAGGCATTCGAAGAGGTAGTAGTGATCGCCACGGATAAGCAATGGTCTCTCGCAACCCCCCTGCAGAGAAATCAGGTGCCTGCACTCGAGCCAGGTAGGGAACCGCTCTGCCCCCATCCCCAAAATTCCCTTGGAGCATCGCAGTCCCCCAGCCGTGACGGGCAGCTCGGTGTTCAGGAGGACACACCGGTCTCTGAATATTCCCTAAGTTCATTTCCATGTAGCCCTTCCATTCCTGGTTTCAAGCGGCAAGGCTCCTTTTGAAAGAAATGCCGCTTTTTCAACTCATTTTTTTTCTTGCTTTGTAAGTTGCATGTCTTGGCGAGCACTTCTGCGGTGGGTTTCTGCTTTTGGGATGCTTGACGGAATCCTTGTCTCTTTGCTTTTCCTGTCCTCCCATGCAAATTCCCACGAGAAATGTCAGCAGGACAAGAAGGCAGAATGATGGGTATGGACAGCAAGGGAGAAAAATGCACAGGGACCTTGCCAAGGTGATGTCTGTGGAAAAGGGAAGGTGGAATCAACCCTAAATCCAATCGCGTTTCCACTGTATTTGTCCATATACCACTTGTGGAGCTTCCCTGGGTGACTCTGTGCGTGATGCTTGCTTTGGTAATTAAGTACTTTTAATTAAGCCAGCATGGTTGAGAAATTAATTAATCTGGGTGCTGGGCTGCAGGGATGGGCAGGGGGCTTGAGGAAGTTGGGAGATGCTGCCTGGGCTGAAAATCACCCACTGCAATGCCCTGGAGGGCTTCACCCCCCTGGCTTCAGCTCTCAGCCGGCTTCCTACAACTATTTAGAGGCACAAGGATGTGCAGTGAAAGGGGGAGCAGCGTGGGGCAGAGGCAGGAGCGGGATCCTTCCCCTGCGTGTCCCTGGGAACGGGCTGCAGCTTCTGCACTGGGTCCAGCAGAACCCCAGATGTGCTGCTCCTTCCTGCAGGGCTCCTGCTGTGTCACCCTGCAGTGCTCCATCCGGGCTGGGGTCCCCCCTGCTCCCAGAAAAGGAATCTGGCAGCGGTGGGATTCGAACCCACGCCCCCGAAGAGACTGGAGCCTTAATCCAGCGCCTTAGACCGCTCAGCCACACTACCCTGGGCACAAACCATTCTGCTCCTCCTCTAAAGTGACAGCAAAAAATTTGACAAATTCTGACCAATTCACAATAGGACCTTTTAATATTCTTGTGCCACGCACCAGGGACAATTCTCCCTTTCCACGTCAGGACCATGCGGGGAGTTTGCTAAGGGCGCGCAAAAGACCTGCCACCAGGGGGACCCCGCACCATAAAAAGACTCCTTTCCAAACGAATTACGCTTTTTCAAAACCTTTTTCCTGCTTTACTCATTTGCTCCTGCACTGCACAGGATCTACTCGGATTCTGCTTTTGGCACGCTCGAGATTGTTTGTTTCTTTGCTTTTCCACCTTTCCCTTGCGAATTCCCAAGAGAAATATCAGCAGGACAAGAAGGCAGAATGATGGATATGGACAGCAAGGGTGAAAACTGCAAGGGGATCTGTGCATAATGCTAATTAGGTATTTCTTTAGTAATTAGGGATTTCTACTTAATCCACAGCCAGAAACTTAGCTGAGAACTTGGCTTAAATGCCAAAACCCTTGTGGTTGGTTCAAACACCCCAAACCAAATATGGTTTGCAGCTTGAGCAAAACTGCTGGTGTTGAATTGAGTTAAAATGGGAAATTTTGGGTTTTGCTAGATGGGTCTGGGAGGCTCCTTTGGGCTCACAGTGCCCTCTCCTGACTGCTGGGTGATGAAGTCCATGGGCTCCTCCGGCCAGGAGACGTGAGTTGCAGGTCTAGGAGAAGAGTAAGCAAGATGGCAAGATGACTCAAGTTGAGCATTTAGGGCACTAGGATGGGCAAGGAAAGGTTTGGGGTTCTGCTCGTCACAAGGTGACGTGTGGATGTTGATCCCTAGGTGAATAATGACAGGTACAGCCTTGATTTGGGCTGTTCCTTGGTTGCTATCCAGTCGGTGTTTGGGAGCAGGGTTGCATCCAGGCAATATTTTGAGGCTCTAAAGAAGGGCCCAAGTTATTGTGCTTATTAGGAACTTCCGATCTTAAGGGCAAAACAACACCAAAAAGGAAACAGAGTTGCTTTGTCATCAGATGACCCAGATAAACTTAAATCTCATCATCCTGCAGGTTTCCCAGATATTTTATTGTCTTTGTTGTTCTTTTCTAATGCAATTTCACTGTGGGACTGGGTAGCATCCCAACCTTTAGCATCCTAAACCTTTTAGCTTAGGTTCCTGCTGGTTTTCTAGATGGTATTGACGTGAAGACCATCCCTTCTCTGGCAAGCTGAGCTGCTCCAGCTAAGAAATAACGAAAGGCAATGATTCAGGCTTGGAGGACACTGGTGCCCATTAGTGGATAAGAGGACAAAAGTCACCCTTTCAGACATGCAGCTCGCTGGCCTTTGTGTAGTGCTGCCCACTCCAGCTCTGTCCTTGAGCATCCTTTCTTGCTTTGTGTGCCCGTAGCACTTCTGCAACGTTCTGCTCTTGGAGGAGACGTTCAACTGGTTGAAGTCCCTGCTTTAACAAGAGGCAGCCCCTTACCTTGTGAGTGTGGCAGATTTTTCTCCAAGTAAATGAAGCTCACTTGGGTGAGATGCATCCAGGCCATCTGCCAGGCCTGGGTCACAACCTGTTCTCCTTTCTCTGTTTCTCCAGCCTTCCTTTTCCTCCTGCTCCATACTCCCTGAATCTGTTCAGACGGGCAGTTTCTGCATTTCTCATCCACTCTCCCTGCTGTTGGGCTTTTCTGTCTTCTTGAGGAGTGATCTTGGGGCTGATTCCTCTGGTTCAAGCTTCCTATGCCCTGGGACGTGCATCTGCCTTCTGAGTCACCTGGAGATCTCTTGAGAGATGAGTGTCTGGGTGTAGATACTGCTCTGGGAAGACCCAGCTCTTCCCTCCTCAGAGGGCCCAGGGCACGTGGATTTTCTTTTTGCTTTGCAGAGGGCTCAGGTATAAGATCACAGCCACGTTCCCTGTGACGAGGCTTCATGCGTGGCTGTGCTCTACCCAGTAGTCCACTGCTGTCTAACTGAGCAGTCTTCCCAGCGTACAGCCCTGGGCTGCTCGTTCATCTGGAGCAAGGGGAAGAGGCTTGGATCCCTGACATCGAGACCTCTGAGGATGAGGAACCAGTGAGACCCCTCCTGAGGCTGTGGGCGAGGAAGAGGAAGCGGTGGAAAAGCTGCCGAGATGCGGCAAGTTCCTCCAGCTCCAACTCATCCTACTCAGGTAAGGGGCTTGTTTTCCCCCCTGAGCTGGGGACACCCGCTGGGACACGTCCCCATGCCAGGCATCGCTCCAGGCCACCAGCAAGCAGGACTCCAGTCCCATACTGGAAACGGGTGGAGTTGGGAGAAGGGGGTGCAGGCGTGCAAGGCTGTAAGAACCTTTTGAGCATTGGCATCCAGAAATACCTAATAACTCTCCTGAGAGAGGTGGGCTGCTGCTTCTGGATCAGCTTGGCTGGGTAGGATGAGGCATGACAGCACTTCTTGGTGATGCTCCTCTCCATCCTTCCTGCAAGCCCCCTCCCCTGAACGTTGAGGCTGGTGGTGAATTCCCTCCTTTTTATGGTTCTCCTCCAGGGAAAAAGTGTGTGGGGTCCTGTCCTTCGTTCTTCCGTCTTTGTTCCCACTTCTCCCAGACACTTTTCCATGGTTCTTCTGGTTTCTCTCCCTCTGTCCTGGCAGGTGATGGGTTGACAAGTGAAACGGAGGACAGTTCACAGGAGGAAGAGGGAGAGTGGGTGGAGCTGCGTGGTGAGGCCATGAGGAATCCCAAAGATGGCATCTCCCTGGGTTACGAGCACCACAAGAGCCACTCGGGACGGAGACCTGCTTCCTCCAGCCACAATGGGAGGAAGCATCCACACAAGAGCCCATCGAGGATAGAGCTAGGGCAGCACAAGCACGCATGCAGGAAGTGCGGGAAGAGCTACAGCCGTGGCTCATCCCTCAACCGGCACCAGAGGGTCCATGTGGGGGAGAAACCCTTCACGTGCTGCAAGTGTGGGAGAAGTTTTGTGTGCAGCTCCAGCCTCAAAGACCACCTGAAAAACCCCTGCCAGGAGAAACCCTACAAGTGTCCCAAGTGCGAGAAGCGCTTTGTGTCCAGCAGGTCTCTCCAGAAGCATTGCAAGCTCCACCATGACAGCAACGTGTACCAGTGCTCCGACTGCGGGAAAAACCTCACTTCCAACTCCGCTCTTCTCATCCACCGCAGGATACACACCGGCGAGAGGCCCTACAAGTGCCCCGAGTGTGGGAAGAGCTTCATGGCCAACAAGTCGCTCAGCAAGCACCGCAAGAGCCACACAGAGGATGGGATCTTTGTCTGTCCAGACTGCGGGAAAAAACTCACTTCCAACTCAACCCTCATCATTCACCGGCGCATACACACGGGTGAGAGGCCCTACGAGTGCCCCGAGTGTGGGAAGCGCTTCATGGCCAACAAGTCGCTCAGCAAGCATCGCAAGAGCCACCTGGAGGAGGGGACCTATAAATGTCCCCAGTGCAGGGAAATCTTTGCAAAGAACTCAGCCTACGTAGCCCATCTCAGGACCCACCAGGGACAGCCCCCTTATCCCTGCTCCGACTGTGGGGAAGCCTTCTTTGAAAGCTCGGCGTTCAACCGACACCGGAAAAAGCACTTGGTAGGGAAACCCTACCAGTGTCCTGACTGCGGAATGGGCTTCACTGTACCCTCAGCCCTCCTCCTCCACCAGAAAAGCCATGTGGGGCCCAGGCCCCACGTCTGCTCCGACTGCGGGAAAGCCTTTCGGGAGACCACGACCCTCCGCAGGCACCAGCGCATCCACACGGGTGAGAAGCCCTACCAATGCTCGTACTGCGAGAAAAGCTTTCGGGCCAGCTCCACCCTCATCATCCACCAGAGGATCCACACTGGGGAGAAACCCTACAAATGCACCAAATGCACCAAGTGCTTCATGTCCAGCTCTTCCCTCATGAAGCACCTGCGGACGCACCTCCGGAAGGAGCTGCACAGTGAGTGAGTTTGTTTGGCCCAGCCCTTTCTTGGGGGCCTTTGGGTCTCCATCCCCACGACATCGCAGCTCCTCCACGTCCCATCCATCCTAGAACTTGAGTTTCGCTGCTGCTCGTGACTTCAACTCTGAGAATAACTTTTACTGTTCCTCCCAAACACTCCTCTGAAGATGATTTGTGTGAACGGAGGAGGACCAGGCATGCAGCTGTTGGTCATGGCACAGCTTCTCGTAGTGCTTGGGGAAAGTGGTGGTCAGTCAGTCCCCGGCCCTGGGATGGCTTTGGGGATGGTGGGAGCCCAGTGGGATGGAGGACAATTGGGTTAAGGGATGGTAGTACAGCAGTGGGATGGAGGGTTGTGAGGTTTGGGGATGGTAAGAGCCCAGTGGAATGGAGGATGATGGGGTTTTGGAGATGTTGGGACCCCACTGGGATGAAGGTGGATGGGGTTTGTGGCGGTGGATCTCAACTGGAATGGAGGACAATATAATTTTGGGAGATGGGACCCTGCTGGGAGGAAGGAGGATGGGTTTGGGGATGGTAGGGTCTCAGTAGGATAAGGGATGAGGATTTTTTGGGATGGTTAGACCCCACATGGATGGAGATGGATGATGGGGTTTGGAGACCACTTCTATTGGATGCAGTGTCTGCCAAACACATTTCCTTCCCCAGTATCTCCACTGTGTCTGCTCTTGATTTTAATGCTGCGATGTTTAAAATAAACCCCAAAGAATTTGGCTCAAGAGCGTCAGCTTGTTTGTCATGCTCGCTTTAAAAGGAGGTGCAATAACGTGGAACTGGTTTTCTGGGAATGTTTGCTATTGATTGCTGAGGGTTGGGGGAAGCTGGGGTGGCCCCATGGCTCCTGCATGCCCATCTCATGAAGAATTTGGGCACTGGGAAGTGAAACATGACTGCAGCAGTATGGGTGCTGAGGCATGGAGGTGGCTTGCAAGGACCTGAGGGACAGTTTCAAAGCTGAGGCCACCTGCTGCCTCTGTTTGGAGGACTTCCAAGAGCTCGTGATACCTCCTGTGGGCACAGCCTCTGCAAAGCCTGTGTGATGGGAGGCTGGAAGCTCTTCGGATGCCCCCAGGGCAGGGCAATGACCCAGCTGGGACAAGTGCACCCAGGTTCCAGCTGGAGAGCCATGGGGAGCTGGAGCTTAGGTTTCTCCTGGCTCTGACTCCCAGGACCAACACCAAGGAGATGCTTTGCTGCAAGACGCCTTCCCAGGCAGCAAAGCCTCAAGACAGAAAGCACCCAGGAAATGCCACTGCCAGACTCCATCTTCCTGTGCAAAACTTTATTTGCCACAGCCTTGCTGCTGCTGTGCCTTGATGTCCTCCAGAGGAGGGAACAAAGAGCCCCCACAGGCTGCTCATGCTCAGCACCAGGCACAGAGCAAAGATCAGCCCCAAAGTAGGAGGCAAAGGTGGCCTGCAATGGCCGGCAGCACACGGTGACCACATCCCTTGCACTGCGAGGCTGCAAGCAGTGCAAGTAGAGGGGAGAGGAGCGTGGAGAGCTGCTGCAGCCCCTGTGCTGCCCACTGGGGCTCAGAGGCAGGGTGAGACCCGCGGGTGCCAGCAGGGCTTGTGCCCCAGCACAGGAACCCTATACAGGGCAGAGCCCAGGGGCTGCAAGGGGCCTGGCCTCTGCTTGCAGCATCCCAGCCCTCCTCCAGCAGCAGGGAAGGAGCACGGGGCAGCCCCTGGCCCCACTGCCCCTCATTCCTGTGCTGTTTCTTCTGGACCAAGGAGAGGTGATCCAGGAGTGGGTGGAGAAGGGCAGGAGCCCTCCAGGGCTGGGGACAGGGTCTGGGGGGTGCTGTCCCTCAGGCACAGCTGAATTCCCTGTGTCCACAACAGGAACCAGGGGCGGATGCTCTCCCCATTGAAGGAGGCTGCTGTGAAAGTGAAGATCTCCACCCCGTTGTCAGCATTGATAAAAGACACCTGCCCCTGAGTACAGTCCAGACAGACCCAGATCCTCGTGGGGACAGGGGACAGGGACAAATGGGTACGAGGAGATGTGAGAGACATGAGCTGTCCTTCATCGTACTGCACAGCCCAGATCCCTTCTTCAGGGTTCATGATGAGCAAACCCTTCCTCTTCACAGATGCCCTGGCTACCCCCACAGCCCAGCAATAATACCTTCCTGTCTCCCCCTCCACCTCCACCTCCCACCAGTGCCTCCCCTCTCTGAACTCCTCACAACCCAGCACGCAGCAGCGAGTTTCAAATCTCTCCACTGTGTCAGGAACCTCCTGACTTTTACTTTCCCATCTCACACTCCTGCGGTCCTCTGACAGAACAAGCAGGGGATGAGCTGTGTCTGGATCCAGGGTCACCTTCACTGCAGGGACAGAAGGAGCCAGGCCATCAGGGGCAGAGCTCAGCCCTGGGCAGGCTTTCCCCAGCTCGGGGCCAGGAGCTGCCCCACGGGGCAGGAGATGGGGCACCTCTTGGCTCCTGAACATGCCCCAGCAAGGGCAGGAGAAGCACTGCAGAGGGCAACCCAGTGCACACCTACCTCTATTTTGAGGCAGAATACACCTTCTCCATGCTGGAATGAGAGGGGAGAGCTGGTCACAGCCCATGGCCAGTGCCCAGTGGGAGTGGATAGGGTGAGGGTCCAGCCCTGGACTGCTCTGTCCCAGCTGCCCACCCTCCCCTGCACATTGCCTTGGTGTTTCCCTGGGGCCCAAGTGCAGTGACACTCACCAAGCTCTGCACCCTGTTTCTCTGAAAAGGAAAATAAGAGCAATGCAGTGATGAGAGGAGTCAGGTTCTCATCAAGTGGCTGCTACAAAGCAAAGACCCCCAATTCCTTCAGTCTGGAGTGGGAGGGTGGGGGGTGGAATAGAGATTCTCACCCAGTATTGCAGCTTTTTCCTCTGGAAAAGAAAAGTGTAAGGAATGCATGTTCAGAGGGAACATCCATTGTCTATACTGCAAATTCTTTCAGTTTAGGGATGTACACTCACCTATCTCTGCAGCTTGTTCCACTGGAAAAGAAAAAGAAAGAGAAAAACAATGTATGGTCAGAGGGGAGTATGCCCATGGGAAGACACCAAATGCCTTCTCTTTGGGTATGGAGACTTACCCAGCTTTGCATCCTTTTTCGCTGCTACAGAAAAGCAAAAGGAATGAATGGTCAGAGTGAAAAGACTTTCACCGCTTTGCTGCTTCCATGGCTAGACCCCAAACTTTTTGCTCTCATGCATGGGCCCAGACCACCTTGCTGCCAGACTTGTAGCGACCAGACCAACAAGGACCGAGGCCCAGCATTTTAAAAGACTTGTACCATTAAGAACAGACACTTGTGCAGCTCTCTGCACCATGCCACCAAAACACAAGTGGAAGTGAATGGAGACGGGTGGAGGACGTCCCTGTCCCGGAAGCGTCAGTGCAGAGTGGGACAGCCCCGCAGCTCGCTCCCCGTCCCCAACTTGATCCCCGTTCCTTTCAGCCATCCCGGCCGTGTCCCGTGCCCAGGGCAGCCCCAGCCCCAGCACTCCCCACTCCCCCGTCAGGCTCCAGCTGCTCCTCCAGCACCCCCGAGCCACCAGCACACAAGCCCCCACAGCCCACCCAGCCCAGTCCCTCCCAAAGGGACACCACTTCCCCAGGGGCTGGGGGCAGGGACTGCAAGGACTCACCCAGCTCTCGGCTCTGTGCCGCTGAAAAGCAAAGGCGGAGGAACAGGAGGTCAGCAGAGCAGCTTGGTTGCTCGGTGGGAACATCTGCAGGGGGTCTGGGCCTTCCCACCAGCCCCACGCTGCAGCCATGCTCCCTGGCCTCCCACCCAAGGCCCCTTGCCTTCTCCCCTGCCTTCGTTGCCCAAGGCAGAGGCCCAAGAGGATCCTAAGGCCTTTGGGATCCCCAGGAGAACATTCCCTTCCTCCTCCTACGCACCTCCCTGGGCCAGGGCTCAGCCCCGCTCCAGACCCACGCGGGTCCCTGCAGAACACCTCCCTCCGCTCCATCCCTGCGCTGCCAGCTTACCTTTCTTTCGAAAGAGATAAACACCGAGGCCAATGGACACAGCCAAAAGCACAGCGACCAGAGCCAGAGCCACCTTCCAGGGCTGGGCGTTGTGGAAGAAGGGAGCTGAGAAAAGGCACCAGGAAAAGGGCTCTGTTTCCATGCCCGTGGGTGGAAAAGCAAGACCCAGACTTCTCCCGGTTCAGGACAAGTGCAGGGGCCAGGAACACCTCCCTCTGGCTGTGCTATTACCTGCGATGTGCAAGGAAAATTGCCTCTCCTGCTGGAGGCGGCTGCTCCTGACCATGCAGGACAAGGGCCCCTCCACGCTCCCGGTCATGATGATGGCGGCTTCGATTTCAAAGAGCCCCTCCTGGTCCTGGGAATGTGTCTGGGAGACCGAGGGCAGATGCTGCCCTCGAGCATCCCTCCACAGCAGCTGCGGCAGCGGGTACCAGCCGGCCGATCGACACAGCACCCGGACGCCTCTGGCCTCGTAGCCCCCCAGGGAGAGGTGGGGGTCAGTGCCTGTGGCTGGGGGAAGAGCCTGCAGCTGGGGCTTGACTTGGGGGGGGATTCAGTTCCAGGGCAAAGACCCCATCTGCTCCCATGTCAGAGACAGCCCAGCCCAGCCATGGCCCCAGAGGCTCAGCGTCTGGGCGCTCCACGCACCCACTCTCATCCCTAAACCACACCTATCGTTGGCACAGCTGAAGGAGCTGTTCAGCAGCCTGTGTCCAGAGCCCACACAACATCATGGGGATGGAGTTCAAAGAGGTCCCTGAGACTGAATAAAACAATGGCATCCATGCAGCTTTTTCTCAATAAAAAGCCTGCAAGGGCACAGGTGCACTCTGCTGGACAAGTGCCAAGTGCTCACCAACAGAGGAGAAGCCCCATCAGACTCTACTTTTTGAAAGGCCTTGTAGATGGCCATGAGGATGTGACAGGGTCCTGGGTGGGACACACAAACCCAGGGACACCTGCACCATCCCCTGGCAGCATCACCCCAGCCACTAACCTGACAACTCTAGCTCCACAGTAGCTTCGTCATAAGCATCAACATCTTTCACAGTGCAGACATACTGGCCATCATCAGAGGGTCTCAGCCCCGTGATTCGCAAGTCCAGACTTCCAGCAGAGAGACCATCTCTGGCCAACTCTGTCCTCCCAGCATATTCCCCCATCTGCTCCCCGTACAGGTCCTCTCCATTGCGATAGTGGTGCACTGTCTCAGACAAATCATCCCGCATCCACCTGATATCCAAGCTGCGAGCATCCCGGCGAGGGGACAAGTGGCAGGGCAGCACGACATCCTGCCCCACGGTGGCAGTGAGAGGCTGGCCTGGTCCCTCCACTCTGAGCTGGGCTGGGCAATGGAGAAGGGCACAGAGAGGCGGTGAGATTTTGCCATGTCAAATTTAGGGGCAGTGAGTGACAAGGGGCGAGCTGTGCGTGAGTTGGTGCGTGCTGTGTCCCCTGTGTCCCATGGGAAACCACTGGGGAAATGGGAGAAGGAGAGGGAGGACGTGCAGGAGAAGGAGGTGTACTGGGAGTGGGAGCCCTCTCTGCAGCATTTGGGCATATGACAAAGAGCCAGAAAGGGCAGACAAGGCAGTGCCCATATTGCGTGAAAGAACCAAAGTGAAAGTGAAAGCAAGTCGGGGCTGAGCTGTGGGCTGGGGTTCCCCCTGCTCCACGTCCACTCCCCTTCCCCACGGCAGCACCTCTGCCAGGCCCAGGGGGGAGAGCCCCCAGCAGCCCCGCAGGATCCTACCTGAGCCCAGCCGGAGGAGGAGCAGAGTGACGAGGGAAGTCAGGAGGCCCCTGGCATGGCCGGTGAGGCTGGGGCAGCCGCAGCCCCAGGGGAGCCCCATCTGTGCTGCAGCGGGACCAGGAGCTGGGGGCAGAAGCTGGGGCAGAAGAGAGAGGGGACTGAGGGGCTGCAGGCACTGCAGGCGGATGGTGAGTAAGTCCCCTTGAGCCTGGACACAAGGATCCACAGCCAGCAGCGCCTTGGGCAGGGCGCAGAGCCTGTGCTTATCATGGGGTGGGGGACACAGCAGGCAGCCCCCAGGGGTTCTTCTCCAGGGGAGCACAACCGAGGGAGATGTCCCTCACCACTCCCAGCCGAGCTGCAGGAAACACAGGGGTATGCCAAAATTCCCCAACTCTTACGCAGTTCCGGACAACAATAAAACTCTGGGAGGAGCTCGGACACTTGGGGGATGGGAGCAAGAGGCTCCAGAGCAGAGCGGGATCAGAGGCTGCAGGGAGAGTCGCTCAGCTGGGTGTTGAGACAGGGAACAAGGGAAAGCATGGCGATTTTGCAGGTTTTAGCTAACCCAGGGACTATGGTGTATATCAACCTCAAGGACAGGACTGAGGTAGGGAGTACGAGGACAGGATGACTCTAAAAGACTGAGGCAGGGAACAAGGTAAAGGATGTTGAATCTGTACTTCTTAGCTAACACAATTGTGTGTTAACCACAAGGAGAGGGCAATCCCAAAGACAAGGCAGTAAAAGACTGCATGCATAGATAACGGAACCAGCAAGAACTGGCTTGGATTGCTGAAGTCTGTAAATAAAAGGAAGGGTCAGAAGTTTAGCAGCGAGGAAGACTTCTGTCCTTCATCAAAAGACCACCAGAGTACACTGGAGGACCACCCGAGGACTCTAGCGTGCATGCGAATAGGGGTGGGAACCTATGTTAATGATTCTCCAGAGACCCGATGAATATGTAAGAGACTTTCGGGAAATGAAATGAATATGCATATATGCCATCAATATAAACACCCTGGCAGTAACCATTGGTGTGCAAGCTAGGAGGAGCGATCCCCTTGCACCCAGCACTGCAATAAACACACCTGCTTTATAACTCTTCAGGAGTTGTGAAGTTTGTTTCCTGCACCTCAGTGCTGACCGTCGTGCTGCCACCCTTTGCCTAGAGTGGTGAGGGCAAAGAACCAGCCCCACTCCCCAGCTCTGGCCATCCCAGAGGAGGAAGAAATGGGCAGACCATTCACCCTCTGGAAAGAGAAGCCCTGTTGCAGCAGGGTGGGGGCTTGGGCATGGAAATGGCTTCCAAAGACAGGAGGGACAGCTTCAGCATTCAGCCAAGATGATGACATGGATGACCTTCTGTTCTTTAAGGAACTAAGGCACACCTCTGGATATGCTGCCCTAATTCCTATGGGGAAAGATTCAAATGGCCAAAGCTCAATTTGAGTTGAAGCTTGACAGTAGTGTGGGGGACAATAAAAAGGATTTTTCAAAAATATCTAAACAGCAAAAGTGGGACCAGAGAAGCCATTGGTCTGTCACTTGATAGGGAACGGCATGGAGCTGCCACAGGGGAGGCTCAGGCGGGCTGTTCAGAAAATGTTCTTCCCTGAGAGGGTGGTTGGGCACTGGAACAGGCTCCCCAGGGACATGGCCATGGCCCTGAGCCTACCGCAGCTCAAGGAGCGTTTGGAGAAGGCTCTCAGGGAAAGGGTCTGATTTTTGGTAGGTACTTTGTGGAGCCAGAAAACGGAGTCGATAGTCCTGTTGGGTCCCTACCGATTAGGGCTATTCTGTGATTCATGGCTGAAGCCTGAGAGCACCTGCTCCCTCTGCCTGGAGGACTTCCAAGAGCCGGTGATGCCCCCCTGTGAGCACAGCCTCTGCAGAGCCTGCGTGATGGGAGGCTGGAAGCTCTTTGGGTGGCCCCAGGGTAGGGCAATGACGCAGCTGGGACAAGTGGGTCCCAGGCATCAGCTGGGGAACAGGGAGCAGCTGGAGCTTAGGTTCCTCCTGGCTCTGACTCCCAGGACCAACACCAAGGAGATGCTTTGCTGCAAGACGCCTTCCCAGGCAGCAAAGCCTGAGGACAGAAGCACCCAGGAAATGCCACTGCCAGACTCCATCTTCCTGTGCAAAACTGCTGCTGTGCCTTGATGTGCTCCAGAGGAAGGAACAAAGAGCCTCCACAGGCTGCTCATGACTTGTGGAAAATGGACTCCACAATCAGTAAGATTGTAAAGTAGGTATGTTTATTCAGCGCTGGGTGGCACGGGGGTAGTCCCGCCAAAGTCGTGCGCACCTGATGCAGCAACTTGCCATGGTTATATGCAGTAAAGGGTTACATATGCATGAAGTTTCACAATATGCTTATACATATTCATAACCTGTCCCCGCTTCGTATTAAAATTAGTTCCAAGGAATCATTTCCATAAAGTTCTCCCATCTGCGCTTGCACAGTGTATCCTGGTGGTGGTCGTCGGGGGTCGTGGGGTGAAGATTGATGACTCTTCCTCGTCACCGCTAGTTGACCTCTTGTCTTTGCACAGACTCAGTTGCTCCTTGGCTCTTGTCCATCCGCAGGACCAGTTTCTACCAGTTTCTTAAGACAGGCTCACTCTCTTATTAGGAGACGAACCTTGGTAAGGGGCCCAAGGCTTCTTGCTTTAGTTAATTTGCACAATGCGCCATAGTTAGCAAAGACACTAAGTAGCATCCTAGTTTAATGCCGTCAGCACTCTATCTCTACTTGATAAGATTCTCCTAACTCCCTCTCTCACTCATGCTCAGCACCAGGCACAGAGCAAAGATCAACCCCAAACTAGGAGGCAAAGGTGGCCTGCAATGGCCGGCAGCACACGGTGACCACATGCCTTGCACTGGGGTCTGCAAGCAGTGCAAGCAGAGGGGAGAGGAGCGTGGAGAGCTGCTGCAGCCTCTGTGCTGCCCACTGGGGCTCAGAGGCAGGCTGAGACCCACGGGTGCCAGCAGGGCTTGGCCCCGGCACTGGAGCAGCGGGGAGGAACACGGGTGTCCTGGTTCCAGTTAGGACAGAGTTAAGTAGCTCATAGTAGCTGGTAGGGTGCTATGTTTTGGATTAGGATGAGAAGAGCGCTGATAACATGCTGATGTTTTAATTGTTGCAGAGCAGTGTTTACACCAGGCCAAGGACTTTTCGGCTTCTTGCTCTGTCCTGCCAGCGAGCAGGCTGGGGGTGCAGCAGGAGCTGGGAGGGGACAGACCCAGGACAGCTGACCCAAACTGGCCAAAGGGGTATTCCATACCATCTGACGTCATGCTAAACAATATATAGGGGTGGCTGGCCGGGGTGGGGGGGCCGGCTGCTCGGGAATAGGCTGGGCATCGGTCAGCGGGTGGTGAGCAATTGCATTGTGCATCACTTGTTTTCTTACACATTATTATTGTTAATACTATTACCATTATCACTATTATTATTATTATTGTTATTATTATTTTCCTGTCTTAATAAACTGTCTTTATCTCAACTCACAGGCTTCACTTTCCCGTTTCTCTCCCCCATCCCAGAGAGGGAGGGGGGAGGGTGAGCGAACGGCTGTGTGGTGTTTAGCTGCCAGCCGGGTTAAACCACAACAACGGGGCAGCCTCTGGCCCCACTGCCCCTCATTCCTGTGCTGCTCCTGCAGGACCAAGGAGAGGTGATCCAGGAGTGGGTGGAGAAGGGCAGGAGCCCCCCAGGGCTGGGGACAGGGTCTGGGGGGTGCTGTCCCTCAGGCACAGCTGAATTCCTGGCTTTTCGAGCAAAAACCAGGGGCGGATGCTCTCCCCATTGAAGGAGGCTGCTGTGAATGTGAAGATCTCCACCCCATTGTCAGCGTTGATAAAAGACACCTGCTGCTGGGTACAGTCCAGACAGACCCAGATCCTCATGGGGACGGGGGACAGGGAGAAGTAGGTGCGAGGAGTTGTAAGAGACACGAGATCTCCTTCATTGTACTGAACAGCCCAGATCCCTTCTTTGGGGCATATGCTGATCCCTTTCTTCCTCTCCACAGATGCCCTGGCCACCCCAACAGCCCACCAAGAACATTTTCGGTGCTCCCCCTCAACCTCCACCACCCAGCAGTGCCTCCCCTCTCTGAACTCCTCACGGCCCAGCACGCAGCACCAACGGTCAAATCTCTCCTGGCTGTCAGGCACCTGCTGCCATTCACTTTCCCATCTCACACTGCTGAAGGCCTCTGAGAAGATGAGCCGTGGATGAGCTGTGTCTGCATCCAGGGTCACCTTCACTGCAGGGACAGAAGGAGCCAGGCCATCAGGGGCAGAGCTCAGCCCTGGGCAGGCTTTCCCCAGCTCGGGGCCAGGAGCTGCCCCACGGGGCAGGAGATGGGGCACCTCTTGGCTCCTGAACATGCCCCAGCAAGGGCAGGAGAAGCACTGCAGAGGGTAACTCAATGCACACCTACCTCTATTATGAGGCAGCAGAAACCTTCTCCATGCTGGAAGGAGAGGGGAGAGCTGGTCACAACCCACGGCCGGTGCCCAGTGGGTGTGGGCAGGGTGAGGGTCCAGCCCTGGGCTGCTCTGTCCCAGCTGCCCACCCTCCCCTGCACATCACCATGCCATTGCCCTGGGGCCCAAGAAGGGGACACTCACCCAGCTCTGCAGCTTGCTCCACTAGAAAAAAGAAAAAAAAAGCAAGGCATGATGAGAAGGGACAGCTCAACCGGACCCCAAACTGCTTTGGTTTTTATAGGGAGACTCACCCAGCTTTGCATCTTTTTCCTCTGCAAAAAAAGAGTAAAAGCAACTCATGATGAAAAGAGAAAACTTCTCTTTTCGCATTTCTTCCTTAATACAGACCCTTTTATTTTATTTTATTTTATTTTATTATATTTTATTTTATTTTATTTTATTTTATTTTATTTTATTTTATTTTATTTTATTTATTTAATTTTATTTTTTATTTTATTCTAAATATCAGGAGGGACACTCACCCAGCTCTGCAGCTTGTTTCTCTGGAAAAGTGAAAAAACAAGGCATGGTGAGAGGGGACAGCTTCTGATCCCATGGCTGGACCTCCATTTTTTGTTTTCAGTTTGGGGAGGGATACTCACCCAGCTCTGCAGCTTGCTCCACTAGAAAAAAGAAAAGGAAAGCAAGGCATGTTGAGAGGGGACAGCTCAACCGGACCCCAAACTGCTTTGGTTTTTATAGGGAGACTCACCCAGCTTTGCATCTTTTTCCTCTGCAAAACAAGAGTAAAAGCAACTCACGATGAAAAGAGAAAACTCCTCTCTTCACCTTTCTTCCTTAATAAAGAGCCTTTTATTTTGTTTTATTTTATTTTATTTTGTTTTATTTCATTTAATTTCATTTCATTTATTTTCATTTATTTTCATTTCATTTATTTTAAATTTCAGAAGGGACACTCACCCAGCTCTGCAGCTTGTTTCTCTGGAAAAGTGAAAAAACAAGGCATGTTGAGAGGGGACAGCTCAACCGGACCCCAAAGTGCTTTGGTTTTTATAGGGAGACTCACCCAGCTTTGCATCTTTTTCCTCTGCAAAACAAGAGTAAAAGCAACTCATGATGAAAAGAGAAAACTTCTCTCTTCACCTTTCTTCCTTAATATAGAGCCTTTTATTTTACTTTGTTTTATATTATTTTATTTTATTTTATTTTATTTTATTTTTTTTTTTTTTATTTTATTTTATTTTATTTTATTTCATTTCATTTCATTTCATTTCATTTCATTTATTTTAAATTTCAGGAGGGACACTCACCCAGCTCTGCAGCTTGTTTCTCTGGAAAAGTGAAAAAACAAGGCATGTTGAGAGGGGACAGCTCAACTGGACCCCAAAGTGCTTTGGTTTTTATAGGGAGACTCACCCAGCTTTGCATCTTTTTCCTCTGCAAAACAAGAGTAAAAGCAATACATGATGAGAAGAGAAAACATCTCTCTTCACCATTCTTCCTTAATACAGAGGTTTTATTTTATTTTATTTTATTTTATTTTATTTTATTTTATTTTATTTTATTTTATTTTATTTTATTTTATTTTATTTTATTTTATTTATTTTATTTTATTTTATTATTTTATTTTATTTATTTTAATTTATTTTAAATTTTGGGAGGGACACTCACCCAGCTCTGTAGCTTGTGCAGCTGCAAGAGAAAGAGAAAAGCAACAAATGATGAGAGGGGATAGTTACTCATACCAGGGCTACTAACAAGGCTAAGCTCAAATTTCTTCAGGCTGAAGAAGACTCACCCAGCATTTCAGCTTTTTCCTCTCGAAAAGCAAAGCAAAAGCAATGCATGATGAGGGGAGAAAACCCATCTAATGGCTAGACCTGAATGCATTTCAATAAGAGATGGAGACTCACCAAGCTGTTCAGCTTGTTCCGATGGAAAAGGAAAGCAAGAGCAATGCATGATGAGAAGGGAGAGCTGCTCAGCCCATGGCTCCTCCCACGGGAAGACACCAAATCTTTGGTTATGTGAAGGGAGACTTACCCTGCTCTGCATCCTTTTTCACTGGAAAAGGAAGTAAAAGCAATGCGTTACTGCTTCTCATCTCACGGTGGCTCCAATGGGAAGACACCAAAATCTATACAGTGTGCGATGGGCACAGACCACCTTGCTCCCAGACTGGGAGGGACCAGACCAACAGTCAGCCAGACCCGGCTCTGAGAAAAGCTTTTGCAGGTGAAAAGTAAGGACAGACACTTGTGCAGCTCTCTGCACAAGGTGAAGGGAATGGGGACGGGTGGAGGACATCCCTGTCCCAGAAGCGTCAGTGCAGAGCGGGGCAGCCCCGCAGCTCGCTCCCCGTCCCCACCTTGATCCCCGTTCCTTTCAGCCATCCCGGCCGTGTCCCGTGCCCAGGGCAGCCCCAGCCCCAGCACTCCCCACTCCCCCGTCAGGCTCCAGCTGCTCCTCCAGCACCCCCGAGCCACCAGCACACAAGCCCCCACAGCCCACCCAGCCCAGTCCCTCCCACAGGGACACCACTTCCCCAGGGGCTGGGGGCAGGGACTGCAAGGACTGTAAGGACAACTCTTGGCTCTGTGCCACTGAAAAGCAAAGGCGGAGGAACAGGAGGTCAGCAGAGCAGCTTGGTTGCTCGGTGGGAACATCTGCAGGGGGTCTGGGCCTTCCCACCAGCCCCACGCTGCAGCCATGCTCCCTGGCCTCCCACCCAAGGCCCCTTGCCTTCTCCCCTGCCTTCGTTGCCCAAGGCAGAGGCCCAAGAGGATCCCAAGGCCTTTGGGATCCCCAGGAGAACATTCCCTTCCTCCTCCTATGCACCTCCCTGGGCCAGGGTTCAGCCCCGCTCCAGACCCACGCGGGTCCCTGCAGAACACCTCCCTCCGCTCCATCCCTGCGCTGCCAGCTTACCTTTCTTTCGAAAGACATAAACAGCGAGGCCAATGGACACAGCCAAAAGCACGAAGACCGGAGCCAGAGCCACCATCCAGGGCTGGGCGTTGTGGAAGAAGGGAGCTGAGAAAAGGCACCAGGAAGAGGGCTGTGTTTCCATGCCCGCGGGTGGAAAAGCAAGACCCAGACTTCTCCCAGCTCAGGACAAGTGCAGGGGCCAGGAACATCTCCCTCTGGCTGTGCTATTTGTACCTGCGATGTGTAGGGACGATTCCCGCTCCTGCTGGAGGCGGCTGCTCCTGACCACGCAGGACAAGGGCCCCTCCACGCTCCCGGTCACGATGATGGTGCCTTCAATTTCAAAGAGCCCCTCCTGGTCCTGGGAATGTGTCTGGGAGACCGAGGGCAGATGCTGCCCGCGAGCATCCCTCCACAGCACCTGCGGCAGCGGGTACCAGCCGGCCGATCGACACAGCACGCGGACGCCTCCGGCCTCGTAGCCCCCGAGGGAGAGGTGGGGGTCAGCGCCTGTGGCTGGGGGAAGAGGCTGCAGCTGGGGCTTGACTTGGGGAGGGATTCATTTCAAGGCAAAGACCCCATCTGCTCCCATGTCAGACACAGCCCAGACCAGCCACAGCCACAGCCACAGCAGCTCTGGGACTGGGCGCTTCATGCACCCACCCTCACCCCAAACCACCCCGGATGGTGCCGGATCCAGACAGCAGGGCTGCACAATGCCAGTGGCCCCAAATCACCCAGAAAACCAGGTGCCGAGCTTCAGCACCTCCAGGCAGCATCTCTGCACCAGGCTGTGCAGGTTCAAGATGCCCCGAGACTTCCAGACAACATCTCTGGTCTCCCCCAGGACAAAAAGCAAAAGCAAGCAGAGGTCTAGGTGCTCAGAGGTCTCTTCCCTGCTTCAGATGTTGTCATTGGTCCCATGGCAGGCACAGCTGAAGGAGCTGCTCAGCAGCCCATGCCAAGTGCCCTCCGAACATCATGGGGATGGAGTTCAAGGACACCACAAAAACCTATCTAAACCAACTGATCTGTACAAAAAAAACACCTGCAGCAGAATGGCTCCTTGCTGGACAAGCGCTCGCTCACCGGCAGAGGAGGAAAAGCCCCATCAGACATTGAAAGGCCTCATCAAAAGGCTGTGAGGATGGGACAGGGCCCTGGGTAGGGCACACAAACCCAGGGACACAAGGACCATCCCCTGAGAGCATCACCCCAGCCACTAACCTGATACCTCCAACTCCACAATAGCTTCGTGATAAGCGTTAACATCTTTCACAGTGCAGAAGTAGTGGCCATCATCCGAGGGTCTCACCCTGGTGATTCTCAAGTCCAGGCTTCCAGCAGAGAGACCATCTCTGGCCAACTCTGTCCTCCCAGCATATGCCTCCATCTGCTCCCCGTACAGGTCCTCTCCATTGCGGTAGTGGTGCACTGTCTCAGAGATATCATCCCGGATCCACCTGATATCCAAGGTGCCAGCATCCTTGCGAGGGGACAAGTGGCAGGGCAGCACGACATCCTGCCCCACGGTGGCAGTGAGAGGCTGGCCTGGTCCCTCCACTCTGAGCTGGGCTGGGCAATGGAGAAGGGCACAGAGAGGAGGTGACATTTTGCCATCGCAAATTTATGGGCAGTGAGTGACAAAGGGTGAGCTGTGCGTGAGTTGGTGCATGCTGTATCCCCCGTGTCCAATGGGAAACCACCGGGGAAATGGGAGAAGGAGAGGGAGGACGTACAGGAGAAGGAGGTGTGCTGGGAGTGGGAGCCCTCTCTGCAGCATTTGGGCATATGACAAAGAGCCAGAAAGGGCAGCAGAGGCAGCGCCCATATTGCATGAAAGAACCAAAGTGAAAGTGAAAGCAAGTCGGGGCTGATCTGTGGGCTGGGGTCCCCCTGCCCCACGGCCGCTCCCCTACCCTATGGCAGAAAGTCTGCATGCACAGGGGGGAGAGCCCCCAGCAGCCCTGCAGGATCCTACCTGATCCCAGCCAGAGGAGGAGCAGAGTGACGAGGGAAGTCAGGAGGCCCCTGGCATGGCCGGTGAGGCTGGGGCAGCCGCAGCCCCAGGGGAGCCCCATCTGTGCTGCAGCAGGAGCAGGAGCTGGGGGCAGAAGCTGGGGCAGAAGAGTGAGGGGATCGAGGGGCTGCAGGCACTGCAGGCAGATGGTGAGTAAGTCCCCTTCGGCTCGGACACAAGGAGCCACAGCCAGCAGCGCCTTGGGCAGGGCACAGAGCCTGCGCTTATCATGGGGTGGGGGACACAGCAGGCAGCCCCCAGGGGTTCTTCTCCAGGGGAGCCCCACCGAGAGAGATGTCCCTCACCACACCCAGCCAGGCTACAGGAAGTAAAAAGCTACATGACAATTGCCCAACTCTTATGCAGTTCCGGACAATAATAAAACTCTGGGAGGAGCTCGGACACTTGGGGGATGGGAGCAAGAGGCTCCAGAGCAGAGCGGGATCAGAGGCTGCAGGGAAAGTCGCTCAGCTGGGTGCTGAGACAGGGAACAAAGGAAAGCATGGCGATTTTGCAGGTTTTAGCTAACACAGGGACTATGGTGTATATCAACCTCAAGGACAGGACTGAGGTAGGGAGGAGGACAGGGTGACACTAAAAGACTGAGGCAGGGAACAAGGTAAAGGATGTTGAATCTGTACTTCTTAGCTAACACAATTGTGTGTTAACCACAAGGAGAGGGCAATCCGAAAGACAAGGGAGTAAAAGACTGCATGCATAGATAATGGAACCAGCAAGAACTGGCTTGGATTGCTGAAGTCTGTAAATAAAAGGAAGGGTCAGAAGTTTAGCAGCGAGGAAGACTTCCGTCCTTCATCAAAAGACCACCAGAGTACGCTGGAGGACCACCCGAGGACTCTAGCGTGCATGCGAATAGGGGTGGGAACCTATGGTAATGATTCTCCAGAGACCCGATGAATATGTAAGAGACTTTCGGGAAATGAAATGAATATGCATATATGCCATCAATATAAACACCCTGGCAGTAACCATTGGTGTGCAAGCTAGGAGGAGCGATCCCCTTGCACCCAGCACTGCAATAAACATACCTGCTTTATAACTCTTCAGGAGTTGTGAAGTTTGTTTTCTGCACCTCAGTGCTGACCGTCGTGCTGCCACCCTTTGCCCAGAGTGGTGAGGGCGAAGAACCAGCCCCACTCCCCAGCTCTGGCCATCCCAGAGGAGGAAGAAATGGGCAGACCATTCACCCTCTGGAAAGAGAAGCCCTGTTGCAGCAGGGTAGGGGCTTGGGCATGGAAATGGCTTCCAAAGACAGGAGGGACAGCTTCAGCATTCAGCCAAGATGACGACATGGATGACCTTCTGTTCTTTAAGGAACTAAGGCACACCTCTGGATATGCTGCCCTAATTCCTATGGGGAAAGATTCCAAATGGCCAAAGCTCAATTTGAGTTGAAGCTTGACAGTAGTGTGGGGGACAATAAAAAGGATTTTTCAAAAATATCTAAACAGCAAAAGTGGGACCAGAGAAGCCATTGGTCTGTCACTTGATAGGGAACGGCATGGAGCTGCCACAGGGGAGGCTCAGGCGGGCTGTTCAGAAAATGTTCTTCCCTGAGAGGGTGGTTGGGCACTGGAACAGGCTCCCCAGGGACATGGCCATGGCCCTGAGCCTACCGCAGCTCAAGGAGCGTTTGGAGAAGGCTCTCAGGGAAAGGGTCTGATTTTTGGTAGGTACTTTGTGGAGCCAGAAAACGGAGTCGATAGTCCTGTTGGGTCCCTACCGATTTGGGCTATTCTGTGATTCATGGCTGAAGCCTGAGAGCACCTGCTCCCTCTGCCTGGAGGACTTCCAAGAGCCGGAGATGCCCCCCTGTGAGCACAGCCTCTGCAGAGCCTGTGTAATGGGAGGCTGGAAGCTCTTTGGGTGGCCCCAGGGTAGGGCAATGACGCAGCTGGGACAAGTGGGTGCCAGCTGGGGAATCGGGGGCAGCTGGAGTTTAGGTTCCTCCTAGGTCTGACTCCCAGGACCAACACCAAGGAGACGGTCTGCTGCAAGACGCCTTCCCAGGCAGCAAAGCCTGAGGACAGAAAGCACCCAGGAAATGCCACTGCCAGACTCCATCTTCATGTACAAAACTTTATTTGCCACAGTCCTGCTGCTGCTTTGTGTTGCATGGATGGGCTCCAAAGGAAGGAACAAAGAGCCCCCACAGGCTGCTCATGCTCAGCACCAGGCACAGAGCAAAGATCAACCCCAAACTAGGAGGCAAAGGTGGCCTGCAATGGCCGGCAGCACACGGTGACCACATCCCTTGCACTGGGGGTCTGTAAGCAGTGCAAGCAGAGGGAGGAGGAGCGTGGAGAGCTGCTGCAGCCCTTGTGCTGCCCGCTGGGGCTCAGAGGCAGGGTGAGACCCACGGGTGCCAGCAGGGCTTGTGCCCCGGCACTCACCCATTGCTCCTTTACTTGGTGGGGATGGTCTCCTCACAAACAGGGACATTGACAACACAAAGATTTTTAATGCTTTCTTTGCCTTTGTGTTCAAGACTGACCTTGGGCACTGGGAGCCCAGGTGACCCGAGCTGCAGGACCGTGAGAGCAGGAATGATAAACTCCCAGCAAATGCTGAGTTAGTGTGGGATTTGCTCTTACAGGTGGATATCATAGGGCCTGATGGGATTCATCCCAGAGTACTCAGAGAACTGTCTGATGTCATTATAAAATAAATTATTTTTCAAATATCCTTGGGAATCTGGAGAGGTCCCAGTGACGGGAAGCTGCCAAATGTTGCCCCAGTTTCCAAGAAGGGAAGCAAAGAAGTCCCTGGGAATTACAGGCCTGTCAGTCTCATGGCAGTGCCTGGTAAAGTTATGGAGATTGCTCTGGGAGTGAGTGAAAAACACCTCAGGGACAATGCGGACACTGCTCACAGCACACATGGGTTCATGAGGGAAAAGTCCTATTTAACAAACTCAATTTCTTTTTATGACAAGGTCAGCCACCTAGTTGGCCGAGGGGAGCCAGCTGAGGTGATCGTTTTGGATTTCAGGGAAGATTAAAACATTGTTTCTGACCATACCCATCCAGACCTAATGTCCAGCATAGAGACAGGTAAGTGCATGATACAATGGGTGAACAATTGGCTGACAGGTCAGGCTCGGAGGGATCTGGTAAACAGGGCAACATCAGGCTGGCGGCCAGTCATGAGTGGGGCTCTGCAGGGCTCCATTTTGGGGCCAGGTCTCTTCAGTGGTCCCATAAATGTCCTGGAGGCAGGACTGGAAGGAAACCTGAGTGAGTTTGTGGCTGACTCTGAACTGGGAGGAGCTGCTGACTCTGTTGAGGCTGGAGAGGCCTTGCAGGGGGATCTGGCCAAAGGGGAGAGCTGGGCAGCCACCGCCTGTGGGAAGTTTAACAAGAGCAAGTGCCGGGCCCTGTCCCTGGGCAGGGGCATCCCCGGCTGTACGTACAGCGTGGGGGGCGAGAGGCTGGAGAGCAGCCCCCAGAACGGGAGCTGGGGGTTGTAGCCGACGGCAAGTTGGGTGTGAGCCAGCAGCGGGCCCTGGCAGCCCAAAGGGCCAAGCGTGCCTTGGGGTACCTCAGGCACGGCACTGCTGGCCGGCCGAGGGAAGGGATCGTCCTGCTCTGCTGGGCCTGCTGCACCCTCACCTCGAGCACTGTGTGCAGCTGTGGGCAGCACAGCAGACGAAGGGCATGAAACTGTGCGAGAGTCTCCAAGGGAGAGCTACGAGGATGGAGAAGGCTCTGCAGGGCAAGGGGTGTGAGGAGCGGCTGAAGGCGCTTGGCTTGTTGAGTCCAGAGCAGAGGAGACGCAGGGGAGGCCTTGCGGTGTCCCACAGCTTCCTGATGAGGGGAGCAGAGGGGCAGGTGCCGGTTTCTGCTCTCTGGGGCCAGCGACAGGGCCTGAGGGAACGGCATGGAGCTGCCACAGGGGAGGCTCAGGCACTGTGGAGACGGTCTGCTGCAAGACGCCTTCCCAGGCAGCAAAGCCTCAGGACAGAAAGTACCCAGGAAATGCCACTGCCAGACTCCATCTTCCTGTGCAAAACTTTATTTGCCGCAGTGCTGCTGCTGCTGTGCCTTGATGTGCTCCAGAGGAGGGAACAAAGAGCCTCCACAGGCTGCTCATGACTTGTGGAAAATGGACTCCACAATCAGTAAGATTGTAAAGTAGGTATGTTTATTCAGCGCTGGGTGGCACGGGGGTAGTCCCGCCAAAGTCGTGGGCACCTGATGCGGCAACTTGCCATGGTTATATGCAGTAAAGGGTTACATATGCATGAAGTTTCACAATATGCTTATACATATTCATAACCTGTCCCCGCTTCGTATTAAAATTAGTTCCAAGGAATCATTTCCATAAAGTTCTCCCATCTGCGCTTGCACAGTGTATCCTGGTGGTGGTCGTCGGGGGTCGTGGGGTGAAGATTGATGACTCTTCCTCGTCACCGCTAGTTGACCTCTTGCCTTTGCACAGACTCAGTTGCTCCTTGGCTCTTGTCCATCCGCAGGACCAGTTTCTACCAGTTTCTTAAGACAGGCTCACTCTCTTATTAGGAGACGAACCTTGGTAAGGGGCCCAAGGCTTCTTGCTTTAGTTAATTTGCACAATGCGCCATAGTTAGCAAAGACACTAAGTAGCATCCTAGTTTAATGCCGTCAGCACTCTATCTCTACTTGATAAGATTCTCCTAACTCCCTCTCTCACTCATGCTCAGCACCAGGCACAGAGCAAAGATCAACCCCAAACTAGGAGGCAAAGGTGGCCTGCAATGGCTGGCAGCACACGGTGACCACATCCCTTGCACTGGGGTCTGCAAGCAGTGCAAGCAGAAGGGAGAGGAGTGTGGAGAGCTGCTGTAGCCCCTGTGCTGCCTGCTGGGGCTCAGAGGCAGGGTGAGACTCGCGGGTGCCAGCAGGGCTTGTGCCCCAGCACAGGAGCTGCGTGCAGGACAGTGTCCAGGGGCTGCAAGGGGCCTGGCCCTGCTTGCAGCATCCCAGCCCTCCTCCAGCAGCAGGGAGGAGCACGGGGCAGCCCCTGGCCTCATTGCCCCTCATTCCTGGCCTACTCCTGGAGCACCAAGGAGAGGTGATCCAGGAGTGGGTGGAGAAGGGCAGGAGCCCTCCAGGGCTGGGGATAGAGTCTGGGGGGCGTTGCCCCTCAGGCACAGCTGAATTCCCTGTGTCCCCAACAGGAACCAGGGGCGGATGCTCTCCCCATTGAAGGAGGCTGCTGTGAAAGTGAAGATCTCGACCCCATTGTTAGCATTGATAAAAGACACCTGCTGCTGGGTACAGTCCAGACAGACCCAGATCCTCATGGGGACAGGGGACAGGGACAAGGGGGTGGGAGGAGATGTGAGAGACTTGAGCTGCCCCTCATTGTACTGCACAGCCCAGATCCCTCCTTCTGGGCTTATGTTGAGCAAACCCTTCCTCTTCACTGATGCCCTGGCCACCCCCAGCCCAGCCCACCACAAATCGTTTTCCAGCTCCCCCTCCAGCTCCACTTCCCAGCAATGCTTCCCTTCTTTGAACTCCTCACGGCCCAGCACGCAGCACTGACTGATAAATCTCTCTGGGCTGTTGGGCACCTGCTGCCATTCACTTTCCCATCTCACACTGCTCTTGTCCTGAGACAGGACGAGTTGGGGATGAGCCGTGTCCGGATCCAGGGTCATCTCCACTGCAGGGACAGAAGGAGCCAGGCCATCAGGGGCAGAGCTCAGCCCTGGGCAGGCTCGGGGCCAGGAGCTGCCCCACGGGGCATGAGATGGGGCACCTCTTGGCTCCTGAACATGCCCCAGCAAGGCAGGAGAAGCACTGCAGAGGGCAATCCAGTGCACACCTACCTCTGTTTTGAGGCAGAATACACCTTCTCCATGCTGGAATGAGACGGGAGAGCTGGTCACAGCCCATGACTGGTGCCCAGTGGGTGTGGGCAGGGTGAGGGTCCAGCCCTGGCCTGCTCTGTCCCAGCTGCCCACCCTCCCCTGCACATCGCCTTGGTGTTGTCCTGGGACCCAGGCTCAGGAACACTCACCCAGCTCTGCAGCCTGTTCCGCTGGGAAAGAAAGGGAAAAGCAGTGCATGAGGAGGAAGGACAGCTTCTCATCAAATGGCTGCTACAAAGCAAAGGACCTCAGTTCCTTCACATTAGGGTGGGAGACTCACCCAGTTTTACATCTTTTTCCTCTGGGAAGGAAAAGCACAGGGAATCCATAATCAGAGGGAAAAATTCTCATCCCATGTCTAGACTCCAAATTCTTTGGGTTGGGGGATGGATACTCACTGATCTCTGCAGCTTGTTCCTCTATAAAATTAAAAGAAAGAGAAAGTAATTCATGTTCAGAGGGTGCAGTTTCTCATCCCATGGCTACTCCTCCGTGGAGACACCAAATTCCTTCTCTTTTGGGAAGGAGACTTACCCAGCTTTGTAGCCTTTTTTACTGGAAAAGGAAAGAAAAAGCAATGCATGATCAGAGAGTACAGCTTATAACTCCATTGCTACTTCCACAGCTAGACCCCAAGTTTCTTTGCCCTGGTGACTGGGCACAGACCACCTTGCTCCAAATTTGGGAAGGAACGGACTAACATGGAGCAAGACCCAGCTTTGAGCAAGGCTCATGCACATGGAGCAGTAAGAACAGACACTTGTGCAGCTCTCTGCACTGTGTCACCAAAACAAAGTGGAAGTGAATGGGGATGGGTGGAGGACGTCCCTGTCCCAGAAGCGTCAGTGCAGAGTGGGGCAGCCCTGCAGCTCACTCCCCGTCCCCACCTTGATCCCCGTTCCTTTCAGCCATCCTGGCCGTGTCCCATGCCCAGGGCAGCCCCAGCCCCAGCACTCCCCACTCCCCGGTCAGGCTCCAGCTGCTCCTCCAGCACTGGGGCCCAAGCAGGGGACACTCACCCAGCTCTGCAGCTTGCTCCACTAGAAAAAAGAAAAAAAAATCAAGGCATGATGAAAAGGGACAGCTCAACCGGACCCCAAAGTGCTTTGGTTTTTATAGGGAGACTCACCCAGCTTTGCATCTTTTTCCTCTGCAAAACAAGAGTAAAAGCAACTCATGATGAAAAGAGAAAACTTCTCTTCACCTTTCTTCCTTAATACAGAGCCTTTTATTTTATTTTATTTTATTTTATTTTATTTTATTTTATTTTATTTTATTTTATTTTATTTTATTTTATTTTATTTTATTTTATTTTATTTTATTATTTCATTTCATTTATTTTCATTTATTTTCATTTATTTTAAATTTCAGAAGGGATACTCACCCAGCTCTGCAGCTTGTTTCTCTGGAAAAGTGAAAAGACAAGGCATGTTGAGAGGGGACAGCTCAACCGGACCCCAAAGTGCTTTGGTTTTTATAGGGAGACTCACCCAGCTTTGCATCTTTTTCCTCTGCAAAACAAGAGTAAAAGCAACTCATGATGAAAAGAGAAAACTTCTCTTCACCTTTCTTCCTTAATACAGAGCCTTTTATTTTATTTTATTTTATTTTATTTTATTTTATTTTATTTTATTTTATTATTTTATTTATTTTAATTTATTTTAAATTTGGGGAGGGACACTCACCCAGCTCTGAAGCTTGTGCAGCTGCAAGAGAAAGAGAAAAGCAACAGATGATGAGAGGGGATAGTTACTCATACCACGGCTACTAACAAGGCTAAGCTCAAATTTCTTCAGGCTGAAGAAGACTCACCCAGCATTTCTGCTTTTTCCTCTCAAAAAGCAAAGCAAAAGCAATGCATGATGAGGGGAGAAAACCCATCTAATGGCTAGACCTGAATGCATTTCAATAAGAGATGGAGACTCACCAAGCTGTTCAGCTTGTTCCGATGGAAAAGGAAAGCAAGAGCAATGCATGATGAGAAGGGAGAGCTGCTCAGCCCATGGCTCCTCCCACGGGAAGACACCAAATCTTTGGTTATGTGAAGGGAGACTTACCCTGCTCTGCATCCTTTTTCACTGGAAAAGGAAGTAAAAGCAATGCGTGATCAGAGGTTACTGCTTCTCATCTCACGGTGGCTCCAATGGGAAGACACCAAAATCTATACAGTGTGCGATGGGCACAGACCACCTTGCTCCCAGACTGGGAGGGACCAGACCAACAGTCAGCCAGACGCGGCTCTGAGCAAAGCTTTTGCAGGTGAAAAGTAAGGACAGACACTTGTGCAGCTCTCTGCACAAGGTGAAGGGAATGGGGACGGGTGGAGGACGTCCCTGTCCCAGAAGCGTCAGTGCAGAGCGGGGCAGCCCCACAGCTCGCTCCCCGTCCCCACCTTGATCCCCGTTCCTTTCAGCCATCCCGGCCGTGTCCCGTGCCCAGGGCAGCCCCAGCCCCAGCACTCCCCACTCCCCCGTCAGGCTCCAGCTGCTCCTCCAGCACCCCTGAGCCACCAGCACACAAGCCCCCACAGCCCACCCAGCCCAGTCCCTCCCGCAGGGACACCACTTCCCCAGGAGCTGGGGGCAGGGACTGCAAGGACTGTAAAGACAACTCTTGGCTCTGTGCCACTGAAAAGCAAAGGCGGAGGAACAGGAGGTCAGCAGAGCAGCTTGGTTGCTCGGTGGGAACATCTGCAGGGGGTCTGGGCCTTCCCACCAGCCCCACGCTGCACCCATGCTCCCTGGCCTCCCACCCAAGGCCCCTTGCCTTCTCCCCTGCCTTCGTTGCCCAAGGCAGAGGCCCAAGAGGATCCCAAGGCCTTTGGGATCCCCAAGAGAACATTCCCTTCCTCCTCCTACGCACCTCCCTGGGCCAGGGCTCAGCCCCGCTCCAGACCCACGCGGGTCCCTGCAGAACACCTCCCTCCGCTCCATCCCTGTGCTGCCAGCTTACCTTTCTTTCGAAAGAGATAAACACCGAGGCCAATGGACACAGCCAAAAGCACGAAGACCGGAGCCAGAGCCACCATCCAGGGCTGGGCGTTGTGGAAGAAGGGAGCTGAGAAAAGGCACCAGGAAAAGGGCTGCGTTTACATGCCCGCGGGTGGAAAAGCAAGACCCAGACTTCTCCCAGCACAGGACAAGTGCAGGGGCCAGGAACACCTCACCCTGGCTGCGCTATTTGTACCTGCGATGTGCAGGGACGATTCCCGCTCCTGCTGGAGGCGGCTGCTCCTGACCACACAGGACAAGGGCCCCTCCAAGCTCCCGGTCACGATGAAGGCGGCTTCGATTTCAAAGAGCCCCTCCTGGTCCTGGGAATGTGTCTGGGAGACCGAGGGCAGATGCTGCCCGCGAGCATCCCTCCACAGCAGCTGCGGCAGTGGGTACCAGCCGGCCGATCGACACAGCACGCGGACGCCTCCAGCCTCGTAGCCCCCGAGGGAGAGGTGGGGGTCAGTGCCTGTGGCTGGGGGAAGAGCCTGCAGCTGGGGCTTGACTTGGGGAGGGATTCATTTCAAGGCAAAGACCCCATCTGCTCCCATGTCAGACACAGCCCAGACCAGCCACAGCCACAGCAGCTCTGGGACTGGGCGCTTCATGCACCCACCCTCACCCCAAACCACCCCGGATGGTGCCGGATCCAGACAGCAGGGCTGCACAATGCCAGTGGCCCCAAATCACCCAGAAAACCCAGGTGCCGAGCTTCAGCACCTCCAGGCAGCATCTCTGCACCAGGCTGTGCTGGTTCAAGATGCCCCGAGACTTCCAGAGAACGTCTCTGGTCTCCCCCAGGACAAAAAGCAAGAGCAAGCAGAGGTCTAGGTGCTCAGAGGTCTCTTCCCTGCTTCAGATGTTGTCCCATGGCAGGCAGAGCTGAAGGAGCTGCTCAGCAGCCCATGCCAAGTGCCCTCCGAACATCATGGGGATGGAGTTCAAGACATCACAAGATGTCTTCGAGACACTGCAAAAACCTATCTAAACCAACTGATCTGTACAAAAAAAACACCTGCAGCAGAATGGCTCCTTGCTGGACAAGTGCTCGCTCACCAACAGAGGAGGAAAAGCCCCATCAGACATTGAAAGGCCTCATCAAAAGGCTGTGAGGATGGGACAGGGGCCTGGGTAGGGCACACAAACCCAGGGACACAAGGACCATCCCCTGAGAGCATCACCCCAGCCACTAACCTGATACCTCCAACTCCACAATAGCTTCGTGATAAGCGTTAACATCTTTCACAGTGCAGAAGTAGTGGCCATCATCCGAGGGTCTCACCCTGGTGATTCTCAAGTCCAGGCTTCCAGCAGAGAGACCATCTCTGGCCAACTCTGTCCTCCCAGCATATGCCCACATCTGCTCCCTGTACAGGTCCTCTCCATTGCGGTAGTGGTGCACTGTCTCAGAGATATCATCCCGGATCCACCTGATATCCAAGGTGCCAGCATCCTTGCGAGGGGACAAGTGGCAGGGCAGCACGACATTCTGCCCCACGGTGGCAGTGAGAGGCTGGCCTGGTCCCTCCACTCTGAGCTGGGCTGGGCAATGGAGAAGGGCACAGAGAGGAGGTGACATTTTGCCATCGCAAACTTATGGGCAGTGAGTGACAAAGGGTGAGCTGTGTGTGAGTTGGTGCATGCTGTATCCCCCGTGTCCCATGGGAAACCACCGGGGAAATGGGAGAAGGAGAGGGAGGACGTGCAGGAGAAGGAGGTGTGCTGGGAGTGGGAGCCCTCTGCAGCATTCGGGCAGGTGAAGAAGAGCCAGAAAGGGCAGCAGAGGCAGCGCCCATATTGCATGAAAGAACCAAAGTGAAAGTGAAAGCAAGTCGGGGCTGA
This sequence comes from Anser cygnoides, assembly GCF_040182565.1. Lineage (NCBI taxonomy): Eukaryota > Metazoa > Chordata > Aves > Anseriformes > Anatidae > Anser > Anser cygnoides. The sequence goes on from NC_089907.1 coordinate 1,251,565, forward strand.
TCTGTGGGCTGGGGTCCCCCTGCCCCACGTCTGCTCCCCTACCCTATGGCAGAAAGTCTGCATGCACAGGGGGGAGAGCCCCCAGCAGCCCCACAGGATCCTACCTGAGCCCAGGCGGAGGAGGAGCAGAGTGACGAGGGAAGTCAGGAGGCCCCTGGCATGGCCGGTGAGGCTGGGGCGGCCGCAGCCCCAGGGGAGCCCCATCTGTGCTGCAGCGGGAGCAGGAGCTGGGGGCAGAAGCTGGGGCAGAAGAGAGAGGGGATCAAGGGGCTGCAGGCACTGCAGGCAGATGGTGAGTAAGTCCCCTTCGGCTCGGACACAAGGAGCCACAGCCAGCAGCGCCTTGGGCAGGGCACAGAGCCTGCGCTTATCATGGGGTGGGGGACACAGCAGGCAGCCCCCAGGGTTCTTCTCCAAGGGAGCCCCACTGAGAGAGAGGTCCCTCACCACACCCAGCCAGGCTACAGGAAGTAAAAAGCTACATGACAATTGCCCAACTCTTATGCAGTTCCGGACAACAAAAAATCTCTGGGAGGAGCTCGGACACTTGGGGGATGGGAGCAAGAGGCTCCAGAGCAGAGCGGGATCAGAGGCTGCAGGGAAAGTCGCTCCGCTGGGTGCTGAGACAGGGAACAAGGGAAAGCATGGCGATTTTGCAGGTTTTAGCTAACACAGGGACTTTCTTGTATATCAATCTCAAGGACAGGACTGAGGTAGGGAGGAGGACAGGGTGACTGTAAAAGACTGAGGCAGGGAACAAGGTAAAGGATGTTGAATCTGTACTTCTTAGCTAACACAATTGTGTGTTAACCACAAGGAGAGGGCAATCCCAACGATAAGGGAGTAAAAGACTGCATGCATAGATAATGGAACCAGCAAGAACTGGCTTGGATTGCTGAAGTCTGTAAATAAAAGGAAGGGTCAGAAGTTTAGCAGCGAGGAAGACTTCCGTCCTTCATCAAAAGACCACCAGAGTACGCTGGAGGACCACCCGAGGACTCTAGCGTGCATGCGAATAGGGGTGGGAACCTATGGTAATGATTCTCCAGAGACCCGATGAATATGTAAGAGACTTTCGGGAAATGAAATGAATATGCATATATGCCATCAATATAAACACCCTGGCAGTAACCATTGGTGTGCAAGCTAGGAGGAGCGATCCCCTTGCACCCAGCACTGCAATAAACACACCTGCTTTATAACTCTTCAGGAGTTGTGAAGTTTGTTTCCTGCACCTCAGTGCTGACCGTCGTGCTACCACCCTTTGCCCAGAGTGGTGAGGGCGAAGAACCAGCCCCACTCCCCAGCTCTGGCCATCCCAGAGGAGGAAGAAATGGGCAGACCATTCACCCTCTGGAAAGAGAAGCCCTGTTGCAGCAGGGTGGGGGCTTGGGCATGGAAATGGCTTCCAAAGACAGGAGGGACAGCTTCAGCATTCAGCCAAGATGATGACATGGATGACCTTCTGTTCTTTAAGGAACTAAGGCACACCTCTGGATATGCTGCCCTAATTCCTATGGGGAAAGATTCAAATGGCCAAAGCTCAATTTGAGTTGAAGCTTGACAGTAGTGTGGGGGACAATAAAAAGGATTTTTCAAAAATATCTAAACAGCAAAAGTGGGACCAGAGAAGCCATTGGTCTGTCACTTGATAGGGAACGGCATGGAGCTGCCACAGGGGAGGCTCAGGCGGGCTGTTCAGAAAATGTTCTTCCCTGAGAGGGTGGTTGGGCACTGGAACAGGCTCCCCAGGGACATGGCCATGGCCCTGAGCCTACCGCAGCTCAAGGAGCGTTTGGAGAAGGCTCTCAGGGAAAGGGTCTGATTTTTGGTAGGTACTTTGTGGAGCCAGAAAACGGAGTCGATAGTCCTGTTGGGTCCCTACCGATTAGGGCTATTCTGTGATTCATGGCTGAAGCCTGAGACCACCTGCTGCCTCTGCCTGGAGGACTTCCAAGAGCCGGTGATGCTCCCCTGTGAGCACAGCCTCTGCAGAGCCTGTGTAATAGGAGGCTGGAAGCTCTTTGGGTGGCCCCAAGGTAGGGCAATGACGCAGCTGGGACAAGTGGGTCCCAGGCATCAGCTGGAGAACAGGGAGCAGCTGGAGTTTAGGTTCCTCCTGGCTCTGACTCCCAGGACCAACACCAAGGAGATGGTCTGCTGCAAGACGCCTTCCCAGGCAGCAAAGCCTGAGGACAGAAGCACCCAGGAAATGCCACTGCCAGATTCCATCTTCCTGTGCAAAACTTTATTTGCCACAGTCCTGCTGCTGCTGTGCCTTGGTGTGCTCCAGAGGAGGGAACAAAGAGCCCCCACAGCCTGCTCATGCTCAGCACCAGGCACAGAGCAAAGATATCAACCCCAAACTAGGAGGCAAAGGTGGCCTGCAATGGCCGGCAGCACACGGTGACCACATGCCTTGCACTGGGGTCTGCAAGCAGTGCAAGCAGAGGGGAGAGGAGCGTGGAGAGCTGCTGCAGCCCCTGTGCTGCCCGCTGGGGCTCAGAGGCAGGGTGAGACCCGCGGGTGCCAGCAGGGCTTGTGCCCCGGCACTGGAGCAGCGGGGAGGAACACGGGGCAGTCCCTGGCCCCACTGCCCCTCATTCCTGTGCTGCTCCTGCAGGACCAAGGAGAGGTGATCCAGGAGTGGGTGGAGAAGGGCAGGAGCCCCCCAGGGCTGGGGACAGGGTCTACAAGGTGCTGTCCCTCAGGCACAGCTGAATTCCTGGCTTTTCCAGCAAAAACCAGGGGCGGATGCTCTCCCCATTGAAGGAGGCTGCTGTGAATGTGAAGATCTCCACCCCATTGTCAGCGTTGATAAAAGACACCTGCTGCTGGGTACAGTCCAGACAGACCCAGATCCTCATGGGGACGGGGGACAGGGAGAAGTAGGTGCGAGGAGTTGTAAGAGACACGAGATCTCCTTCATTGTACTGAACAGCCCAGATCCCTTCTTTGGGGCATATGCTGATCCCTTTCTTCCTCTCCACAGATGCCCTGGCCACCCCAACAGCCCACCAAGAACATTTTCGGTGCTCCCCCTCGACCTCCACCACCCAGCAGTGCCTCCCCTCTCTGAACGCTTCACGGCCCAGCACGCAGCACCAACGGTCAAATCTCTCTGGGCTGTCAGGCACCTGCTGCCATTCACTTTCCCATCTCACACTGCTGAAGGCCTCTGAGAAGATGAGCCGTGGATGAGCCGTGTCCGGATCCAGGGTCACCTTCACTGCAGGGACAGAAGGAGCCAGGCCATCAGGGGCAGAGCTCAGCCCTGGGCAGGCTTTCCCCAGCTCGGGGCCAGGAGCTGCCCCACGGGGCAGGAGATGGGGCACCTCTTGGCTCCTCAACATGACCCAGCAAGGGCAGGAGAAGCACTGCAGAGGGTAACTCAATGCACACCTACCTCTATTATGAGGCAGCAGAAACCTTCTCCATGCTGGAAGGAGAGGGGAGAGCTGGTCACAACCCACGGCCGGTGCCCAGTGGGTGTGGGCAGGGTGAGGGTCCAGCCCTGGGCTGCTCTGTCCCAGCTGCCCACCCTCCCCTGCACATCACCATGGCATTGCCCTGGGGCCCAAGAAGGGGACACTCACCCAGCTCTGCAGCTTGCTCCACTAGAAAAAAGAAAAAAAAAGCAAGGCATGATGAGAAGGGACAGCTCAACCGGACCCCAAACTGCTTTGGTTTTTATAGGGAGACTCACCCAGCTTTGCATCTTTTTCCTCTGCAAAAAAAGAGTAAAAGCAACTCATGATGAAAAGAGAAAACTTCTCTTTTCGCATTTCTTCCTTAATACAGACCCTTTTATTTTATTTTATTTTATTTTATTTTATTTTATTTTTTTATTTTATTTTATTTTATTTTATTTTATTTTATTTTATTTTATTTTATTTTATTTTATTTTATTTTATTTATTTAATTTTATTTTTTATTTTATTCTAAATATCAGGAGGGACACTCACCCAGCTCTGCAGCTTGTTTCTCTGGAAAAGTGAAAAAACAAGGCATGGTGAGAGGGGACAGCTTCTGATCCCATGGCTGGACCTCCATTTTTTGTTTTCAGTTTGGGGAGGGATACTCACCCAGCTCTGCAGCTTGCTCCACTAGAAAAAAGAAAAGGAAAGCAAGGCATGTTGAGAGGGGACAGCTCAACCGGACCCCAAACTGCTTTGGTTTTTATAGGGAGACTCACCCAGCTTTGCATCTTTTTCCTCTGCAAAACAAGAGTAAAAGCAACTCACGATGAAAAGAGAAAACTTCTCTCTTCACCTTTCTTCCTTAATAAAGAGCCTTTTATTTTGTTTTATTTTATTTTATTTTGTTTTATTTCATTTCATTTCATTTCCTTTCATTTCATTTCATTTTTTTTCATTTATTTTCATTTCATTTATTTTAAATTTCAGAAGGGACACTCACCCAGCTCTGCAGCTTGTTTCTCTGGAAAAGTGAAAAAACAAGGCATGTTGAGAGGGGACAGCTCAACCGGACCCCAAAGTGCTTTGGTTTTTATAGGGAGACTCACCCAGCTTTGCATCTTTTTCCTCTGCAAAACAAGAGTAAAAGCAACTCATGATGAAAAGAGAAAACTTCTCTCTTCACCTTTCTTCCTTAATATAGAGCCTTTTATTTTACTTTGTTTTATATTATTTTATTTTATTTTATTTTATTTTATTTTATTTTATTTTATTTTATTTTATTTTATTTTATTTTATTTTATTTTATTTCATTTCTTTTCATTTCATTTCATTTCATTTATTTTAAATTTCAGGAGGGACACTCACCCAGCTCTGCAGCTTGTTTCTCTGGAAAAGTGAAAAAACAAGACATGTTGAGAGGGGACAGCTCAACCGGACCCCAAACTGCTTTGGTTTTTATAGGGAGACTCACCCAGCTTTGCATCTTTTTCCTCTGCAAAACAAGAGTAAAAGCAATACATGATGAGAAGAGAAAACATCTCTCTTCACCATTCTTCCTTAATACAGAGGTTTTATTTTATTTTATTTTATTTTATTTTATTTTATTGTATTTTATTTTATTTTATTTTATTTTATTTTATTTTATTTTATTTTATTTTATTTTATTTTATTTTATTTTATTTTATTTTATTTTATTTTATTTTATTTTATTTTATTTATTTTATTTTATTTTATTATTTTATTTTATTTATTTTAATTTATTTTAAATTTTGGGAGGGACACTCACCCAGCTCTGTAGCTTGTGCAGCTGCAAGAGAAAGAGAAAAGCAACAAATGATGAGAGGGGATAGTTACTCATACCAGGGCTACTAACAAGGCTAAGCTCAAATTTCTTGAGGCTGAAGAAGACTCACCCAGCATTTCAGCTTTTTCCTCTCGAAAAGCAAAGCAAAAGCAATGCATGATGAGGGGAGAAAACCCATCTAATGGCTAGACCTGAATGCATTTCAATAAGAGATGGAGACTCACCAAGCTGTTCAGCTTGTTCCGATGGAAAAGGAAAGCAAGAGCAATGCATGATGAGAAGGGAGAGCTGCTCAGCCCATGGCTCCTCCCACGGGAAGACACCAAATCTTTGGTTATGTGAAGGGAGACTTACCCTGCTCTGCATCCTTTTTCACTGGAAAAGGAAGTAAAAGCAATGCGTTACTGCTTCTCATCTCACGGTGGCTCCAATGGGAAGACACCAAAATCTATACAGTGTGCGATGGGCACAGACCACCTTGCTCCCAGACTGGGAGGGACCAGACCAACAGTCAGCCAGACGCGGCTCTGAGCAAAGCTTTTGCAGGTGAAAAGTAAGGACAGACACTTGTGCAGCTCTCTGCACAAGGTGAAGGGAATGGGGACGGGTGGAGGACATCCCTGTCCCAGAAGCGTCAGTGCAGAGCGGGGCAGCCCCGCAGCTCGCTCCCCGTCCCCACCTTGATCCCCGTTCCTTTCAGCCATCCCGGCCGTGTCCCGTGCCCAGGGCAGCCCCAGCCCCAGCACTCCCCACTCCCCCGTCAGGCTCCAGCTGCTCCTCCAGCACCCCAGAGCCACCAGCACACAAGCCCCCACAGCCCACCCACCCCAGTCCCTCCCGCAGGGACACCACTTCCCCAGGGGCTGGGGGCAGGGACTGCAAGGACTCACCCAGCTCTCGGCTCTGTGCCACTGAAAAGCAAAGGCGGAGGAACAGGAGGTCAGCAGAGCAGCTTGGTTGCTCGGTGGGAACATCTGCAGGGGGTCTGGGCCTTCCCACCAGCCCCACGCTGCACCCATGCTCCCTGGCCTCCCACCCAAGGCCCCTTGCCTTCTCCCCTGCCTTCGTTGCCCAAGGCAGAGGCCCAAGAGGATCCTAAGGCCTTTGGGATCCCCAGGAGAACATTCCCTTCCTCCTCCTACGCACCTCCCTGGGCCAGGGCTCAGCCCCGCTCCAGACCCACGCGGGTCCCTGCAGAACACCTCCCTCCGCTCCATCCCTGTGCTGCCAGCTTACCTTTCTTTCGAAAGAGATAAACAGCGAGGCCAATGGACACAGCCAAAAGCACGAGGACCAGAGCCAGAGCCACTATGAAGGGCTGGGCGTTGTGGAAGAAGGGAGCTGAGAAAAGGCACCAGGAAGAGGGCTGTGTTTCCATGCCCGCGGGTGGAAAAGCAAGACCCAGACTTCTCCCAGCTCAGGACAAGTGCAGGGGCCAGGAACATCTCCCTCTGGCTGTGCTATTTGTACCTGCGATGTGCAGGGAAAATTCCCGCTCCTGCTGGATGCGGCTGCTCCTGACCACGCAGGACAAGGGCCCCTCCACGCTCCCAGTCACGATGATGGTGCCTTCAATTTCAAAGAGCCCCTCCTGGTCCTGGGAATGTGTCTGGGAGACTGAGGGCAGATGCTGCCCACGAGCATCCCTCCACAGCACCTGCGGCAGCGGGTACCAGCCGGCCGATCGACACAGCACGCGGACGCCTCCGGCCTCGTAGCCCCCGAGGGAGAGGTGGGGGTCAGCGCCTGTGGCTGGGGGAAGAGCCTGCAGCTGGGGCTTGACTTGGGGAGGGATTCATTTCAAGGCAAAGACCCCATCTGCTCCCATGTCAGAAACAGCCCAGACCAGCCACAGCCACAGCCACAGCAGCTCTGGGACTGGGCGCTTCATGCACCCACCCTCACCCCAAACCACCCCGGATGGTGCCGGATCCAGACAGCAGGGCTGCACAATGCCAGTGGCCCCAAATCACCCAGAAAACCCAGGTGCCGAGCTTCAGCACCTCCAGGCAGCATCTCTGCACCAGGCTGTGCAGGTTCAAGATGCCCCGAGACTTCCAGACAACATCTCTGGTCTCCCCCAGGACAAAAAGCAAAAGCAAGCAGAGGTCTAGGTGCTCAGAGGTCTCTTCCCTGCTTCAGATGTTGTCATTGGTCCCATGGCAGGCACAGCTGAAGGAGCTGCTCAGCAGCCCATGCCAAGTGCCCTCCGAACATCATGGGGATGGAGTTCAAGGACACCACAAAAACCTATCTAAACCAACTGATCTGTACAAAAAAAACACCTGCAGCAGAATGGCTCCTTGCTGGACAAGTGCTCGCTCACCGACAGAGGAGGAAAAGCCCCATCAGACATTGAAAGGCCTCATCAAAAGGCTGTGAGGATGGGACAGGGCCCTGGGTAGGGCACACAAACCCAGGGACACAAGGACCATCCCCTGAGAGCATCACCCCAGCCACTAACCTGATACCTCCAACTCCACAATAGCTTCGTGATAAGCGTTAACATCTTTCACAGTGCAGAAGTAGTGGCCATCATCCGAGGGTCTCACCCTGGTGATTCTCAAGTCCAGGCTTCCAGCAGAGAGACCATCTCTGGCCAACTCTGTCCTCCCAGCATATGCCCACATCTGCTCCCTGTACAGGTCCTCTCCATTGCGGTAGTGGTGCACTGTCTCAGAGATATCATCCCGGATCCACCTGATATCCAAGGTGCCAGCATCCTTGCGAGGGGACAAGTGGCAGGGCAGCACGACATCCTGCCCCACGGTGGCAGTGAGAGGATGGTCTGGTCCCTCCACTCTGAGCTGGGCTGGGTAATGGAGAAGGGCACAGAGAGGAGGTGACATTTTGCCATCGCAAATTTATGGGCAGTGAGTGACAAAGGGCGAGCTGTGTGTGAGTTGGTGCGTGCTGCGTCCCCCGTGTCCCATGGGAAACCACTGGGGAAATGGGAGAGGGAGAGGGAGGACGTGCAGGAGAAGGAGGTGTGCTGGGAGTGGGAGCCCTCTCTGCAGCATTTGGGCATATGACAAAGAGCCAGAAAGGGCAGCAGAGGCAGCGCCCGTATTGCATGAAAGAACCAAAGGGAAAGTGAAACCCAGCTGGGGCCGAGCTGTGGGCTGGGGTCCCCCTGCCCCACGTCTGCTCCCCTACCCTATGGCAGAAAGTCTGCATGCACAGGGGGGAGAGCCCCCAGCAGCCCCGCACGATCCTACCTGAGCCCAGCCGGAGGAGGAGCAGAGTGACGAGGGAAGTCAGGAGGCCCCTGGCATGGCCGGTGAGGCTGGGGCAGCCGCAGCCCCAGGGGAGCCCCATCTGTGCTGCAGCGGGAGCAGGAGCTGGGGGCAGAAGCTGGGGCAGAAGAGTGAGGGGATCGAGGGGCTGCAGGCACTGCAGGTAGATGGTGAGTAAGTCCCCTTCGGCTTGGACACAAGGAGCCACAGCCAGCAGCGCCTTGGGCAGGGCACAGAGCCTGCGCTTATCATGGGGTGGGGGACACAGCAGGCAGCCCCTAGGGTTCTTCTCCAGGGGAGCCCCACCGAGAGAGAGTCTCTCACCACACCCAGCTGAACTGCAGGAAACACAGGGGTATGCCAAAATTCCCCAACTCTTACGCAGTTCCGGACAACAATAAAACTCTGGGAGGAGCTCGGACACTTGGGGGATGGGAGCAAGAGGCTCCAGAGCAGAGCGGGATCAGAGGCTGCAGGGAAAGTCGCTCAGCTGGGTGCTGAGACAGGGAACAAGGGAAAGCATGGCGATTTTGCAGGTTTTAGCTAACCCAGGGACTATGGTGTATATCAACCTCAAGGACAGGACTGAGGTAGGGAGTACGAGGACAGGGTGACTCTAAAAGACTGAGGCAGGGAACAAGGTAAAGGATGTTGAATCTGTACTTCTTAGCTAACACAATTGTGTGTTAACCACAAGGAGAGGGCAATCCCAACGATAAGGGAGTAAAAGACTGCATGCATAGATAATGGAACCAGCAAGAACTGGCTTGGATTGCTGAAGTCTGTAAATAAAAGGAAGGGTCAGAAGTTTAGCAGCGAGGAAGACTTCTGTCCTTCATCAAAAGACCACCAGAGTACGCTGGAGGACCACCCGAGGACTCTAGCGTGCATGCGAATAGGGGTGGGAACCTATGTTAATGATTCTCCAGAGACCCGATGAATATGTAAGAGACTTTCGGGAAATGAAATGAATATGCATATATGCCATCAATATAAACACCCTGGCAGTAACCATTGGTGTGCAAGCTAGGAGGAGCGATCCCCTTGCACCCAGCACTGCAATAAACATACCTGCTTTATAACTCTTCAGAAGTTGTGAAGTTTGTTTCCTGCACCTCAGTGCTGACCGTCGTGCTGCCACCCTTTGCCCAGAGTGGTGAGGGTGAAGAACCAGCCCCACTCCCCAGCTCTGGCCATCTCAGAGGAGGAAGCAATGGGCAGACCATTCACCCTCTGGAAAGAGAAGCCCTGTTGCAGCAGGGTGGGGGCTTGGGCATGGAAATGGCTTCCAAAGACAGGAGGGAGAGCTTCAGCATTCAGCCAAGATGATGGCATGGATGACCTTCTGTTCTTTAAGGAACTAAGGCACACCTCTGGATATGCTGCCCTAATTCCTATGGGGAAAGATTCAAATGGCCAAAGCTCAATTTGAGTTGAAGCTTGACAGTAGTGTGGGGGACAATAAAAAGGATTTTTCAAAAATATCTAAACAGCAAAGGTAGGACCGGAGAAGCCATTGCTCCTTTACTTGGTGGGGATGGTCTCCTCACAAACAGGGACATTGACAACACAAAGATGTTTAATGCTTTCTTTGCCTTTGTGTTCAAGACTGACCTTGGGCACTGGGACCCCAGGTGACCCGAGCTGCAGGACCGTGAGAGCAGGAGTGATAAACTCCCAGCAAATGCTGAGTTAGTGTGGGATTTGCTCCTACATGTGGATACTATAGGGCCTGATGGGATTCATCCCAGAGTACTCAGAGAACTGTCTGATGTCATTATGAAATAAATTATTTTTCAAATATCCTTGGGAATCTGGAGAGGTCCCAGTGACTGGAAGCTGCCAAATGTTGCCCCAGTTTCCAAGAAGGGAAGCAAAGAAGTCCCTGGGAATTACAGGCCTCTCAGTCTCATGGCAATGCCTGGTAAAGTTATGGAGATTGCTCTGGGAGTGAGTGAAAAACACCTCAGGGACAATGCGGACACTGCTCACAGCACACATGGGTTCATGAGGGAAAAGTCCTATTTAACAAACTCAATTTCTTTTTATGACAAGGTCAGCCACCTAGTTGGCCGAGGGGAGCCAGCTGAGGTGATCGTTTTGGATTTCAGGGAAGATTAAAACATTGTTTCTGACCATACCCATCCAGACCTAATGTCCAGCATAGAGACAGGTAAGTGCATGATACAATGGGTGAACAATTGGCTGACAGGTCGGGCTCGGAGGGATCTGGTAAACAGGGCAACATCAGGCTGGCGGCCAGTCATGAGTGGGGCTCTGCAGGGCTCCATTTTGGGGCCAGGTCTCTTCAGTGGTCCCATAAATGTCCTGGAGGCAGGACTGGAAGGAAACCTGAGTGAGTTTGTGGCTGACTCTGAACTGGGAGGAGCTGCTGACTCTGTTGAGGCTGGAGAGGCCTTGCAGGGGGATCTGGCCAAAGGGGAGAGCTGGGCAGCCACCGCCTGTGGGAAGTTTAACAAGAGCAAGTGCCGGGCCATGTCCCTGGGCAGGGGCAGCCCTGGCTGTACGTACAGCGTGGGGGGCGAGAGGCTGGAGAGCAGCCCCCAGAACGGGAGCTGGGGGTTGTGGCCGACGGCAAGTTGGATGTGAGCCAGCAGCGGGCCCTGGCAGCCCAAAGGGCCAAGCGTGCCCTGGGGTGCCTCAGGCATGGCACTGCTGGCCGGCCGAGGGAAGGGATCGTCCTGCTCTGCTGGGCCTGCTGCGGCCTCACCTCGAGCACTGTGTGCAGCTGTGGGCAGCACAGCAGACGAAGGGCATGAAACTGTGCGAGAGTCTCCAAGGGAGAGCTACGAGGATGGAGAAGGCTCTGCAGGGCAAGGGGTGTGAGGAGCGGCTGAAGGCGCTTGGCTTGTTGAGCCCAGAGCAGAGGAGACGCAGGGGAGGCCTCGCGGCAGCCCACAGCTTCCTGATGAGGGGAGCAGAGGGGCAGGTGCCGGTTTCTGCTCTCTGGGGCCAGCGACAGGGCCCGAGGGAACAGCATGGAGCTGCCACAGGGGAGGCTCAGGCACTGTGGAGACGGTCTGCTGCAAGACGCCTTCCCAGGCAGCAAAGCCTCAGGACAGAAAGTACCCAGGAAATGCCACTGCCAGACTCCATCTTCCTGTGCAAAACTTTATTTGCCGCAGTGCTGCTGCTGCTGTGCCTTGATGTGCTCCAGAGGAGGGAACAAAGAGCCCCCACAGCCTGCTCATGACTTGTGGAAAATGGACTCCACAATCAGTAAGATTGTAAAGTAGGTATGTTTATTCAGCGCTGGGTGGCACGGGGGTAGTCCCGCCAAAGTCGTGCGCACCTGATGCGGCAACTTGCCATGGTTATATGCAGTAAAGGGTTACATATGCATGAAGTTTCACAATATGCTTATACATATTCATAACCTGTCCCCGCTTCGTATTAAAATTAGTTCCAAGGAATCATTTCCATAAAGTTCTCCCATCTGCGCTTGCACAGTGTATCCTGGTGGTGGTCGTCGGGGGTCGTGGGGTGAAGATTGATGACTCTTCCTCGTCACCGCTAGTTGACCTCTTGTCTTTGCACAGACTCAGTTGCTCCTTGGCTCTTGTCCATCCGCAGGACCAGTTTCTACCAGTTTCTTAAGACAGGCTCACTCTCTTATTAGGAGACGAACCTTGGTAAGGGGCCCAAGGCTTCTTGCTTTAGTTAATTTGCACAATGCGCCATAGTTAGCAAAGACACTAAGTAGCATCCTAGTTTAATGCCGTCAGCACTCTATCTCTACTTGATAAGATTCTCCTAACTCCCTCTCTCACTCATGCTCAGCACCAGGCACAGAGCAAAGATCAACCCCAAACTAGGAGGCAAAGGTGGCCTGCAATGGCTGGCAGCACACGGTGACCACATCCCTTGCACTGGGGTCTGCAAGCAGTGCAAGCAGAAGGGAGAGGAGTGTGGAGAGCTGCTGTAGCCCCTGTGCTGCCTGCTGGGGCTCAGAGGCAGGGTGAGACTCGCGGGTGCCAGCAGGGCTTGTGCCCCAGCACAGGAGCTGCGTGCAGGACAGTGTCCAGGGGCTGCAAGGGGCCTGGCCCTGCTTGCAGCATCCCAGCCCTCCTCCAGCAGCAGGGAGGAGCACGGGGCAGCCCCTGGCCTCATTGCCCCTCATTCCTGGCCTACTCCTGGAGCACCAAGGAGAGGTGATCCAGGAGTGGGTGGAGAAGGGCAGGAGCCCTCCAGGGCTGGGGATAGAGTCTGGGGGGCGTTGCCCCTCAGGCACAGCTGAATTCCCTGTGTCCCCAACAGGAACCAGGGGCGGATGCTCTCCCCATTGAAGGAGGCTGCTGTGAAAGTGAAGATCTCGACCCCATTGTTAGCATTGATAAAAGACACCTGCTGCTGGGTACAGTCCAGACAGACCCAGATCCTCATGGGGACAGGGGACAGGGACAAGGGGGTGGGAGGAGATGTGAGAGACTTGAGCTGCCCCTCATTGTACTGCACAGCCCAGATCCCTCCTTCTGGGCTTATGTTGAGCAAACCCTTCCTCTTCACTGATGCCCTGGCCACCCCCAGCCCAGCCCACCACAAATCGTTTTCCAGCTCCCCCTCCAGCTCCACTTCCCAGCAATGCTTCCCTTCTTTGAACTCCTCACGGCCCAGCACGCAGCACTGACTGATAAATCTCTCTGGGCTGTTGGGCACCTGCTGCCATTCACTTTCCCATCTCACACTGCTCTTGTCCTGAGACAGGACGAGTTGGGGATGAGCCGTGTCCGGATCCAGGGTCATCTCCACTGCAGGGACAGAAGGAGCCAGGCCATCAGGGGCAGAGCTCAGCCCTGGGCAGGCTCGGGGCCAGGAGCTGCCCCACGGGGCATGAGATGGGGCACCTCTTGGCTCCTGAACATGCCCCAGCAAGGGCAGGAGAAGCACTGCAGAGGGCAACCGAGTGCACACCTACCTCTGTTTTGAGGCAGAATACACCTTCTCCATGCTGGAATGAGACGGGAGAGCTGGTCACAGCTCATGACTGGTGCCCAGTGGGTGTGGGCAGGGTGAGGGTCCAGCCCTGGCCTGCTCTGTCCCAGCTGCCCACCCTCCCCTGCACATCGCCTTGGTGTTGCCCTGGGACCCAGGCTCGGGGACACTCACCCAGCTCTGCAGCCAGTTCCGCTGGGAAAGAAAGGGAAAAGCAGTGCATGAGGAGGAAGGACAGCTTCTCATCAAATGGCTGCTACAAAGTAAAGGACCTCAGTTCCTTCACATTAGGGTGGGAGACTCACCCAGTTTTACATCTTTTTCCTCTGGGAAGGAAAAGCACAGGGAATCCATAATCAGAGGGAAAAATTCTCATCCCATGTCTAGACTCCAAATTCTTTGGGTTTGGGGATGGATACTCACTGATCTGTGCAGCTTGTTCCTCTATAAAATTAAAAGAAAGAGAAAGTAATTCATGTTCAGAGGGTGCAGTTTCTCATCCCATGGCTACTCCTCCGTGGAGACACCAAATTCCTTCTCTTTTGGGAAGGAGACTTACCCAGCTTTGTAGCCTGTTTTACTGGAAAAGGAAAGAAAAAGCAATGCATGATCAGAGAGGACAGCTTATAACTCCATTGCTACTTCCACAGCTAGACCCCAAGTTTCTTTGCCCTGGTGACAGGGCACAGACCACCTTGCTCCAAATTTGGGAAGGAACGGACTAACATGGAGCAAGACCCAGCTTTGAGCAAGGCTCATGCACATGGAGCAGTAAGAACAGACACTTGTGCAGCTCTCTGCACTGTGTCACCAAAACAAAGTGGAAGTGAAAGGGGATGGGTGGAGGACGTCCCTGTCCCAGAAGCATCAGTGCAGAGTGGGGCAGCCCCGCAGCTCGCTCCCCGTCCCCACCTTGATCCCCGTTCCTTTCAGCCATCCCGGCCGTGTCCCGTGCCCAGGGCAGCCCCAGCCCCAGCACTCCCCACTCCCCCATCAGGCTCCAGCTGCTCCTCCAGCACTGGGGCCCAAGCAGGGGACACTCACCCAGCTCTGCAGCTTGCTCCACTAGAAAAAAGAAAAGGAAAGCAAGGCATGTTGAGAGGGGACAGCTCAACCGGACCCCAAACTGCTTTGGTTTTTATAGGGAGACTCACCCAGCTTTGCATCTTTTTCCTCTGCAAAACAAGAGTAAAAGCAACTCATGATGAAAAGAGAAAACTTCTCTCTTCACCTTTCTTCCTTAATATAGAGCCTTTTATTTTACTTTGTTTTATATTATTTTATTTTATTTTATTTTATTTTATTTTATTTTATTTTATTTTATTTTATTTTATTTTATTTCATTTCATTTCATTTCATTTCATTTATTTTCATTTATTTTCATTTATTTTCATTTATTTTAAATTTCAGAAGGGACACTCACCCAGCTCTGCAGCTTGTTTCTCTGGAAAAGTGAAAAAACAAGACATGTTGAGAGGGGACAGCTCAACTGGACCCCAAAGTGCTTTGGTTTTTATAGGGAGACTCACCCAGCTTTGCATCTTTTTCCTCTGCAAAACAAGAGTAAAAGCAATACATGATGAAAAGAGAAAACATCTCTCTTCACCATTCTTCCTTAATACAGAGGCTTTTATTTTATTTTATTTTATTTTATTTTATTTTATTTTATTTTATTTTATTTATTTTATTTTATTTTATTTTATTTATTTTAATTTATTTTAAATTTTGGGAGGGACACTCACCCAGCTCTGTAGCTTGTGCAGCTGCAAGAGAAAGAGAAAAGCAACAAATGATGAGAGGGGATAGTTACTCATACCAGGGCTACTAACAAGGCTAAGCTCAAATTTCTTCAGGCTGAAGAAGACTCACCCAGCATTTCAGCTTTTTCCTCTCGAAAAGCAAAGCAAAAGCAATGCATGAGGGGAGAAAACCCATCTAATGGCTAGACCTGAATGCATTTCATTAAGAGATGGAGACTCACCAAGCTGTTCAGCTTGTTCCGATGGAAAAGGAAAGCAAGAGCAATGCATGATGAGAAGGGAGAGCTGCTCAGCCCATGGCTCCTCCCACGGGAAGACACCAAATCTTTGGTTATGTGAAGGGAGACTTACCCTGCTCTGCATCCTTTTTCACTGGAAAAGGAAGTAAAAGCAATGCGTGATCAGAGGTTACTGCTTCTCATCTCACGGTGGCTCCAATGGGAAGACACCAAAATCTATACCGTGTGCGATGGGCACAGACCACCTTGCTCCCAGACTGGGAGGGACCAGACCAACAGTCAGCCAGACCCGGCTCTGAGCAAAGCTTTTGCAGGTGAAAAGTAAGGACAGACACTTGTGCAGCTCTCTGCACAAGGTGAAGGGAATGGGGACGGGTGGAGGACGTCCCTGTCCCAGAAGCGTCAGTGCAGAGCGGGGCAGCCCCACAGCTCGCTCCCCGTCCCCACCTTGATCCCCGTTCCTTTCAGCCATCCCGGCCGTGTCCCGTGCCCAGGGCAGCCCCAGCCCCAGCACTCCCCACTCCCCCGTCAGGCTCCAGCTGCTCCTCCAGCACCCCCGAGCCACCAGCACACAAGCCCCCACAGCCCACCCAGCCCAGTCCCTCCCAAAGGGACACCACTTCCCCAGGGGCTGGGGGCAGGGACTGCAAGGACTGTAAGGACAACTCTTGGCTCTGTGCCACTGAAAAGCAAAGGCGGAGGAACAGGAGGTCAGCAGAGCAGCTTGGTTGCTCGGTGGGAACATCTGCAGGGGGTCTGGGCCTTCCCACCAGCCCCACGCTGCAGCCATGCTCCCTGGCCTCCCACCCAAGGCCCCTTGCCTTCTCCCCTGCCTTCGTTGCCCAAGGCAGAGGCCCAAGAGGATCCTAAGGCCTTTGGGATCCCCAGGAGAACATTCCCTTCCTCCTCCTACGCACCTCCCTGGGCCAGGGCTCAGCCCCGCTCCAGACCCACGCGGGTCCCTGCAGAACACCTCCCTCTGCTCCATCCCTGCGCTGCCAGCTTACCTTTCTTTCGAAAGAGATAAACACCGAGGCCAATGGACATAGCCAAAAGCACGAGGACCAGAGCCAGAGCCACCATCCAGGGCTGGGCGTTGTGGAAGAAGGGAGCTGAGAAAAGGCACCAGGAAAAGGGCTGCGTTTACATGCCCGCGGGTGGAAAAGCAAGACCCAGACTTCTCCCAGCTCAGGACAAGTGCAGGGGCCAGGAACACCTCACCCTGGCTGTGCTATTTGTACCTGCGATGTGCAGGGATGATTCCCGCTCCTGCTGGATGCGGCTGCTCCTGACCACGCAGGACAAGGGCCCCTCCACGCTCCCGGTCACGATGACGGCGCCTTCGATTTCAAAGAGCCCCTCCTGGTCCTGGGAATGTGTCTGGGAGACCGCGGGCAGATGCTGCCCACGAGCATCCCTCCACAGCATCTGTGGCAGTGGGTACCAGCCGGCCGATCGACACAGCACGCGGACGCCTCCGGCCTCGTAGCCCCCGAGGGAGAGGTGGGGGTCAGCGCCTGTGGCTGGGGGAAGAGGCTGCAGCTGGGGCTTGAATTGGGGAGGGATTCATTTCAAGGCAAAGACCCCATCTCCTCCCATGTCAGACACAGCCCAGCCCAGCCACAGCCACAGCAGCTCTGGGACTGGGCGCTTCATGCACCCACCCTCACCCCAAACCACCCCGGATGGTGCCGGATCCAGACAGCAGGGCTGCACAATGCCAGTGGCCCCAAATCACCCAGAAAACCCAGGTGCCGAGCTTCAGCACCTCCAGGCAGCATCTCTGCACCAGGCTGTGCTGGTTCAAGATGCCCCGAGACTTCCAGACAACATCTCTGGTCTCCCCCAGGACAAAAAGCAAGAGCAAGCAGAGGTCTAGGTGCTCAGAGGTCTCTTCCCTGCTTCAGATGTTGTCCCATGGCAGGCAGAGCTGAAGGAGCTGCTCAGCAGCCCATGCCAAGTGCCCTCCGAACATCATGGGGATGGAGTTCAAGGACACCACAAAAACTTATCTAAACCAACTGAACTGTCCAAAAAAACACCTGCAGCAGAATGGCTCCTTGCTGGACAAGCACTCGCTCACCAACAGAGGAGGAAAAGCCCCATCAGACATTGAAAGGCCTCATCAAAAGGCTGTGAGGATGGGACAGGGCCCTGGGTAGGGCACACAAACCCAGGGACACAAGGACCATCCCCTGAGAGCATCACCCCAGCCACTAACCTGATACCTCCAACTCCACAATAGCTTCGTGATAAGCGTTAACATCTTTCACAGTGCAGAAGTAGTGGCCATCATCCGAGGGTCTCACCCTGGTGATTCTCAAGTCCAGGCTTCCAGCAGAGAGACCATCTCTGGCCAACTCTGTCCTCCCAGCATATGCCTCCATCTGCTCCCCGTACAGGTCCTCTCCATTGCGGTAGTGGTGCACTGTCTCAGAGATATCATCCCGGATCCACCTGATATCCAAGGTGCCAGCATCCCGTTGAGGGGACAAGTGGCAGGGCAGCACGACATCCTGCCCCACGGTGGCAGAGAGAGGATGGTCTGGTCCCTCCACTCTGAGCTGGGCTGGGCAATGGAGAAGGCACAGAGAGGAGGTGAGATTTTGCCATCGCAAATTTATGGGCAGTGAGTGACAAAGGGTGAGCTGTGTGTGAGTTGGTGCGTGCTGCGTCCCCGG